>NC_141619.1:19001511-20336217 GCF_047967505.1 Dipteris shenzhenensis
GTGAAGATATTTGCTGCTCGGCATAGCTATGCGTTTCTGAATACAGTGTTGCGCAGATGTATGTTAAGTGCTTTCCATTTGTTATTTCTTCAGGGCGAAGCAGGTTTGGCAAAGTCCTAGCTCTGTTGGCTTGATACATATGTTAATCTTAGAATTGTTTGCTTTTCTGCAGACAAGAAATGGGGTGCAAAGGGAACGAAAGATAAGGCTGACGATGAAGACCTGGTTTTTAAAAGAATGGTTGCTAAGGTTAGTGGATCGGGCTCGTTGATTTGTTTCTCCCTTTTTGCTATTGAAGTTTTTGTCGTTTGGGTTGGGATTTCAAAGGTAATTTTATTTTTTATTTTTCCATAATGTTGTTCAAAGTGGATTATAGACTCTCTTCTTCCTTTGTTGCATTCTATCTACTTGTAGTATCCTGGCATTAGATGATTTTGTACATAGTTGGTGATTGATTTTGTACATTGACAACCTCTTCAATTCGTACTTTTGGATCCTACTTTCTGTAATAAACTCCCTTTCTTTCCCAGCATTAGTGTGTTTACCCTAGCATTCTAGGTCTATTTCTCAAATGAGCTGAGAACCAGCAGCTACTGATCCCTACCTCTTGGAATTTTGTTGCGAGAGAGGTTAAAGTTTGTGAGGGATTTTAAGGTCCTGGTTATAGGTGCTTGAAGATGACTAATGGAAAATAATCAAATCGGATTATGAAATATGAATCATGATTGATGACCCCCTAGTGAAAATACCCTCCCAGGTTTGGAGCATACTAGGTCTTAAAAACCATGAAAACCGGGGTTTTGGTTTTTCTAGGGATGAGTGATACTTTGGGAGCACTGCTAAAGAGGTTGAGGACAAAGAATCACATAAAAAATCCTGTTCGATGTGAAACTGCAGACAAGAACAAGTTTCTGTAGTGGTTTTGGGACTTGGATGGTGGTTTTGTCAGTAGTACTGATTGATTTTGCAATTTTTTGGTACCTACTTCGTGGCATGAGCTAAGGGACAGATGAAATATTAGGGACAGATGAAATATTGGTGTCAATGCCCTTTAATGTTCCCATCTCCATATATCCGATTTGATTTACTTTTTCATCTTTTTCCTTGCTCTACACATGAGCTCATACTTTAGTATGTTTGGGTATAGTAGGCTGGTTATTTCTGTTCTTTTCTATGTAAATGCATGTTTCTGAGAACTTGCCCGGACAGGGATCACGGCGTGGCACCTTGGGCTTTATCGACAACACAGATGCAGGAGGTGGCTGGAGAGCGGGGGGGTTATCTTCATGGTCGCGGGGGTATCACTTGCCTCTCTTGGCTTTCAAATTTGTTATTGAGTTGTTGCGAGTAATGTTTGAGAAATTTCCTGACGATGTGAATCCCATGTGGGAGGGACCTACAGCTCTTGATAGTGATGATTTACTATACCTGAAAGAGCAAATGGAGGCAGAAGAGGATGCTGAACGCCTTCGACGCCGTACTGAGAAAAGAGCCTTTGCGGCCTTCAAAATATCCAGAATTGTCTTATTTTGAATGTCTGGTTATCACAGGACTAATCCCTATTATGATATCCTTAACGTTTCTGTTTTACAGAGCAGCAAGTTTAGCAGATGCTTCGGCCTCATCTACTCCACCACCCCTTCGTGTAGAATCAAAGCCTCGCAGTGGAATAAGGTAATCTGTTACTTGACCTGGTTGTTTTGTGAATTCTTTGAGGATACTGTGAACCATATTTTGCAAGACTTATATCAGCATCATCATGCCTGGGTTTTAGACAGCAAGTGTTGCTGAAGAATATAGTGGAGATCAAGCCCAAGCGTCAGTGTGTGGTTGGACCTAGTAGTGAAATAGGGGGCATGAAGAGTGACAAACCAGGTTCTGATGAAGATTTGGCAAGAACGAACAAAAAGGGACCATCAGATGCTGGAGCAACCGGCGGAAGTGGTTTGTTGGGCTTGGCCTATGAGAGCTCTGAGGATGAAAGTGAATAATTTTTGTTCTAAGAGTGAGCATGTAAACATTGAGGTCGTGGGCTCTCCGTCCTTGTGCTCATTTCCATCGTTCTTGAATTTCTGAAAAATCCTTCAGCTGATGGCCAAGGGGAAGACACAACGAAGCCTATTGTCAACAACCTGCTGTCAATGCACAATCGATCCTGAAGCTGGTTTGCCGGTCCTTTCCATGGCAATAACTGCGGTTGCAAACACAACTTGCAGGAGATTTGGCATTGTTAATCTGAACCTCTCCCAATTTGATGCATACTTGTACAGAGTGGTATGGACATTGAGAGTAGTGGATTGTTGCAATTATATTAAAAGTACGGACAAATTTAATGTTTTTTGGCCGTATTGTTTATGTAACGTTCTAAATGACGTCCAACTTTCGTGCACATGCACGGCGTCTGCAAACGCCTTTGCATGCCCACATCCACATGTGTGCAACACACGTGAAAACATGGATAGTGTTGCCATAGGGACAAGGTAGGCACACAATAATATACTGCTCAACATGAATGCTCTCCTCAAAAGGTGACCATCAAATATGAGATCATGACCTTGGCCACTCAAGCGACATTGTATATCGCCCTTGTCTACATGATGAGGCAGCATTCTTTGCCACTCTTGATAATATGCATTAGTCATTACAAGGTAAGAGGTACAATATATATTTCGCCACACATTTATATTTGGGATTACTTGATATTTGATTCGTGATACTTGATTTCTCATACATGAGTTGTCCTGGACACGATACTTGAAAATAGGGGGGATGGCGGTGGGGGTGGGAGGGGATGTGTGTACACACACACACACACACTTATTATCCCTTCTTCCATTGGTTCGGTCACTTGCTCATTAGTTCTCCCCCCGACAACCCCCGCCTCCCTTCCCTCCCTCCCCCCATTTCCCAAAACCCCTCTTTCAATCTCTCTTCCTAGTATTTTTCTCTTTTCACCCACCCTCCATTCATTTCTCTCCCATTTCCCATCTTAAATCTTCCCCTATTTAATGGTTGTTTCCTCTTCTATTCTATTTACCTATTATACTAATCTCTGCTCTGTGCGGCCTTGCCTGTTGCTACAGTCCATGCGGCTCTACTTATGTAACTACCGAGTTCTTGCTCGCTTCTCCTAGTACCTATAGTTTGAACTATACTAGTAGTAGTATTGTACTATAACCCTTTGACTTCGTTTTTCCTTTTTGCAGGTTGTCTCCCAACTCCTCTGGTCTCTGCGCTACGGTATTGTCTCTGTCAATGGTCGTGACGTCCCCATCATGCGTGCGCAGCCTAAGGTAACCCTCGATTCTTCGTGTGGATCTCGCCCACCAAGGATTGTTAGGTACTCCCTGCTTTGGCAGTTTGTAATCTACCTTGCTTTTAGTACACCTTAGTACTTTTCTCCCCCTCTATATGAACGTAATACTCCCTTTCTCTATTTAGTTATCCTCTCCTCTCTTTATCTATATCCCCCAATATTTTTTCCTACATTATTACTATCTTACCAAAATGCATATATATCCCTTTATAAGTTTTTTATTTTCTTTCTATGTATAAATACTTTTACCCTATGCTTTCTTGCCCTCTTAATAGATCTTCCTCCTCTTTTTTAATTTATTTTCCCGAGGTGTTTTCCTCCCTCTTCTCTACATAATTATTCTCTTCCCTCCCCTCCCCCCTCCCTCTCCTTTCCCCTTCCCTCCACAACCCCTCCCTCCCTTTTTTTTCTTCTCTATTTATGTGTTTTCCCTTGATAATTTTCCCCTTTATAATGTTCCTCACCTTATTTATTTAATGCTTCAAAGTTTGTTTCCCTTGATTTCTCTCCTTCTAAATTTAAATATCTAATTTCTAATCATCAAGTCCTTCCAATACCCCTAGTTATCCCAATAAGAATATCCTCTCACTTTTAAAAAGACTTATTGTTCTCCTGTATCACTCATAACCTATCCATCCTCCATGCTCTCATTAATTTTTCAATTGCACCTCTTCTCCTCCATATGTATCTCAAGTTAATGCATCCCAATCCACACTCTATAAGCCCATTTCTTTACAATTGTAATTTTACTTTGAGTTGTTTAAGGTTGTGGTTAATGCCTCTATTTTATTGTGACCCCGATAACAAGGGAGGGATGTTTATGATACATGTCTTCCCAACCTAAGTTAAGTGGGTTCTTACCATGTTTTCTTATTGAATGGTGTCAGGTAGGTAGACTCTCCTCTTCAATGAAAGTGATGCTTACCAAGAATTATCCAAGCTCTACTTTCATACAGTTTCCACAAAGTCATTTCTACAAAAGTGTCCACTGCTAGTTTTCTTTACAGGGATTTACTGACTTGTACAAACTTTTTCGTTAATGCAATTAGTTCTATAACATTTTCTAGCTTCGCTCTTTTGTCTTTTCATTATGCAAAGGGGTATTGTAAAATCTTACACACACACACACACTCTCTCTCTCTCTCACTTACATTTTTTTAGTAATAGTTTATATTACTATGTGGGAAACCTCAGAAGAGGTAAAACCCAAGCATGAAATATTAAAGCAAAAAATACCTTAAAATTATAATGATGAAGTATGAAGCTAAAAATTACAACTATGAGCTCTTGGCAAAAGAGTCAGGAGATGAAAGTAAGAATTGATCCTCAAGAAGAACTAGATTGAGGCACAAGGATTAAACCATTCAAGGTTAGTCTTTGGTTTTCAAGTATGAAGGGAACAATCGAAATGAAGGTGTTTGATTTTCTTATGATTCTTGCAAATGAGAGTTGGTATTTTGAATTTTTGAAATCAAAGGGTTGCTTTAACCATTGATATATTCTATAAAAATGAGATTTCAGGGCATCCAAACTCAACTTTTGAGTATTTAAATGCATAGCTTGAAGCTATTGAAAGACATAAGTGGTCATATCTCCAATTGCATCCACCTTTGTAGCATTGCACACGTGTACAGGTGCGTGCGTGCGTACACACACGCACATGCATGCACACACGCATAGTTTCGTTAGCCATAATCATGGAGTGAGGTGGAATACTAAGAGGGGTCAAAGAAAGCTTGGATTTCGTGTGTGCGTACACACACGCACACGTACACGCACACGCATGCACGCGTGCATAGTTTCATTAGCCATAATCGTGGAGTGAGGTAGAAAACCAAGAGGGGTTAAAGAAAGCTTGGGTTTAGGATTATTTCTAGGAGTCCATGAGAGGAATTTAATGGTACGGTCCCTTGTGTCCAACACATGGCGCCAAGTTTGGCAAGTGTGGAGAGTGAAAATGTAAAAAAGAAGACCGTTCTCTCACTCTCACATATGAGGCTTGTTCTTTTGAGAGCTTGTGGTTGGGTGGAAATTGGATAATAGCCCTCTTCAATTGGCGTCATCACACATACACACACACACGACTTAATGTTAAAGAAGTCTTGTATACTTTGCTATAAAGGATTGTTCATGTAATGCATGATTTGTGAGAGTATCAGCATAGCTCAAGATTACAAGATTTTTACAAGGTAATGTGTTTCATATTTGATGGATTTAGGAAATCTTAAGTTAAAGATTGTTCCTTGGTGTGCATACACTTCCTTTTGCCCTTATCTACTTATTACACTAGTTGTAGCCTTATCAACTTTTGACTTGCTTTTGGTTTTTGGTGTTTTAGTGGACAATGTTAGACATTGTTGAAGCTTAAGTTATCCAATTTTTGAAGTCTTTTTGGAATACGAAATTGGGCTTTGTGCAAGAAAACCAAGAAAGCATTGAGGTAAAGATCTCTTTATAAATATAAGCATCAAACAATTTATTAGCAACATGCTCAACATGTGATATTAAGGAAGTCGTAGGTGTCATGTTTGTTGACCTTGTTAAGAGCGCTTCTCGAACATATGCATGGTCTCTTAAGAGTATTACAAGTCTTCTTTTGAACAAAGCCCAAAGCATCAAAGGTCTAATTAGAATAGCTTCTCACTGTTTGCTAGAGAGATTCATCTTTGCCATACTCAAGCTAACTAAAGGACCTAGCTGAGTATCAATGCTATTAGCTTCATGGGATACATAGGTTCCTATATCACTAGCATATGATTCAAATATTGGTAGTTGATCATCCTTTCACGTGACTCATGATTTGCAAATAACAATGTTGTAATCTTTTGCAATATTTCCTTTTTTTCTCTTGTTCGAATGTAATATGATGCATTATCACTTTCTTGTAGCACTTGAAATATGTATTTATTTATGACACTATTTTTTTGTGCACAGTCTATTGAATTATCTTTTCTTCATTAATGTAGTTCATATTTGAACTCATTGGATATTTTAACATATGATTCGTGATGGGGGATCAAGCCCCAATATTTTTGGTTTGTAAATGATGTGGTAAGGTTGTTCAACCTTTACTTAACATACTTAGCATTTTGTAGATAAATAAACCATAGTGTCTACTTCTATTTTCCCATGCTTTTTCATCATTAGTTGTAGTTTGTGCCAAAGACTTTACTATTTGCTACAATTCTTCATCCTCATCATGTGTCAAGGCAGAACAATTTCCAATTTGGTTGGCTTATGAACATGCGCAACTCATGGTGGATAAGTTTCCTTGATTTGGTGTCCTCACATAGGCCTTTTACCTACTTAACACCTAATAAACATCTCATGTGAGACTTCTATCCACAAACTTGATTGCTAGAACTTGCCTTTGGACTTATCAAAAAATTTTTGTAAGTTCGTCAAATCACTCTTATACACTACACTTGATATTAGTTCTAGTTGAGCTCAAACCACCTCAAAAGATGCCTTACACATGCCCTTGTATGCAACTCCAATTTTCAAAAAATGAGTCAAAAGCATTGCCTCAAAATCATGTTGAAAATAACTTTGAATTTAGGAGTTACAAACCAAACAATAGTCTCCCTCTAATCAAAATTTCCTATACTTGAGAGTTAAATATATAGATGTGGCAAGCTCCTTGCATATTTGTTTTCTTAGATAGTCAATAATTATTGCTTGTAGATGCCTAGAATTTACCATATTGAACCAACCCAAGCCTAGTTTAGTATTGCTTAAGGTCTACTATTATCTTCCAAGAAACAAAGTGAGCTCTCACAATTTACTTATAGTTGTACAAAAATTATAGAGACTTCTACCGAAGAGGTCAAAGAGGTCCCACCTTTAAGGTCCCCTACAAAAAAGTATAGAGACTCCTACCAAGGAGTTCTCCTACAAAAAAGCTCCTACCAAAGAGGTCTCCTACAAAAGAGGTCCCACCCTTGAGGTTCCCTACACAAAGTGTAGAGACTCCTACCCAAGAGGTCTCCTACAAAAGAGGTTCCACCGAGAAGTCCCCTATAATTTGTGTAGAGATCCCAAGAGGTTCCCTACAAATTGTGTAGAGACCCATGTATATAAATCTCTCTCAATAGAAAGAAGATCCCACTCTTTGGGCTCAGTGTTCAATTCACTTTTGTTCATGTGCTTGATCTCCCTTGTGTCCATGCTCCCTTACACTATCAACATGTTCTGATATGCTCTCACCCTTGCAACCAACTCCTCCCTCCTCCTCATTCCTCCTCCCTTCTCCTCCCTTCTCCTCCCTCCCTTCTTCCTTCCTCCTCCTCCTCAAGGATACTAGTTCTCCCCTCCTTAACTTTGAACTCTTCCTAAACCTTGAGACTCTTTCTCAACCATGAACTCTTTCTAAACCCTGTAATCCCTAGTTAGCTTTCTCAACCCTATCACCCTTCTAAAATTTGCAAACCTTTCATAAACCCTTGAACTCCCATGGAGGTGAGAGCCTCTAGCAACCCTTGTGATCAATCCTTCTTTATCACCTAAGCGTACACTCATATTACTTTCCACGCTTTAGCCTACACCTCTCACCAAGGACCTATGCTACATTAGTGAACACCTATGCTACAATGAGCAATGACATGACTGTAGGTGACCAACACCCTCAAAACTTCAAAATGAGAGAAAAAGTGACAACATTTTGTAGCGTACACCTCTCACCGGAATACGACCCAAGGACCTATGCTACATTAGTGAACACCTATGCTACAATGAGCAATGACATGACTGTAGGTGATCAACACCCTCAAAACTTCAAAATGAGAGAAAAAGTGACAACATTTTATTGTTATTGCTAGGGAGGTTAGTGCCTAAAGTGAAAGAAAAACATGTGTTTACTCATGTGAGAAAGAATGCCCTTAGAAAACCATCAAAGATACATCTCTTAAGGCAAAGGAGTGCAAGTTTATTTCCAACCTTTGCTAAATTATGATATTTTTATATTTAATAATGTTGATTGACATTAATCCCCCAATCACAAAAAGTGACCCTCTAAGCCTCCACATTCTATAAAAGCAACACCCCTTCTCCTCATTTCTTTCCCACTCACTTTTGTAATCCCCCCTATTTTCATATCTCTCCTCCACCTCCATGTTTCATCAATCCTCAATATGTTTGTCTATTTCCACCCGCTCTGCAAGCACCACTTTTTCCGTGCATCCTCCATTACTCTTGTCCATTACCTGCATTCCCTCCACTACCATTTTTTCCATCTGACCATCCTCTCTACCACCATTTTCTTCGTGGAACACCTATCCTCCACCTCCACATTCTCCCCTCTCCTCCACCACCCCTTTTTTCCATTAAACTTCCACTTCCATCTACCGTCTCCATCGCCATCGCCCCTAGCTTTTGTCAAACATCTCTATCTTGCAAGGTAACCCTATTTTTTCTTCATTCCTCCTCTTCGTCTGTATTTTGCATTATCATCCCCCTTTCTTTTCCTCTCACATAGCCTTTTTTCTCCACCGCCTTTCTTATTCCATTCCCCTCTAGTTTTTTTATCCATCCCCCCTCACCATCTCTTCCATGTTTCCACCCCCCTCTCCATTCACTTCCCCTCTACCATTCTCTGCAGCCCCTTTCAAATCTGCCTGTTCCTTGCCTCCTCTCCATTCTCACATCCCTCTATTCTCTTCCCTCCACCTTTCCATTCTCTCACTCCCTCTTATTACCCCCTTTCCATTCTCCATCCATTTTTTCCCATTCCCACACCCTCCTCTCTCTCCAAATTCCTCTCTCTAACCCCCTCACAACCAATCCAATACCCCTTCTCCCACTCCTTAGACAAAGCGATGTTGTCCCAAAGCTTTTGCTCCTAGCCACCATAAACTTGACAAGGTACGGCAATCTGTCAAACCTGTATTCTCAATTATGATGAGCTAAAGGTCATCTGATGTGTGCATGGCTAAAAATACGGTTGGCATGGGATATAGCATCTATCAAAGACTCAAGGTGGAGCTAAGAAAATAAAGACCTAGAAGCCTGTAATATCACTAAAAATGCATAAGATGTCCCTGAGGCATATGAGGTGTCGAATGCTGGTGTAGGAACTAATCTGGAGTCCTAGACTCAACCACTAATCTGCATCAAGTAAGTACTATATATGATAGCCGTAAGTGCATGCTAAAACACGGAGGTTCTTTATGTTGCACTATGGCTAAACCTACTGATGTCCACTGCACTAGGGCCGGACTGCACTGATACAAAAATATACTCATGCTGATGAGGGATGATCTGCTGATTGAAAGAGGCGGTGAAACTTGGATCCAGGCATAATGCACTGCGACATGATTGAGTCGATGCTGGAATGTCTTGAAGACGGATGTGCCAATATGAAGTGCTGATGGAAATTGTGTCCAAAGTTATGGCATGCTTTGTATGAGAGGTTAAAGCATTAGTGATAGCATGCTTTGTATGAGAGGTGAAAGCATTAGTGATGGATGTTGGAATGGAATCACCTGAAGAGCTGGATGCATTGTGGCATATATATCCACATAATGCTGAAGATGTGACTGCCTCATACTGAGGACTTACCTATTGAAAAATTGCATGATGCTGGTGAACTCCTGCTGAGTAGTATCTATATCATTTGGTGTGAGAGTAAATGGAGTCGGATCCATGCATGAATGTGTTGGTTGTACATCACTAGAATTAGACTGTGTTGATGTAGATGGGAGTGCCTCATGCTGAGGGCTTACCATCAAATGTGCCTCATGCTAAGGGCTTACCATCGAATGTGCCTTGTGCTGAGGACTTATGGAGAAATGTGCATGATTAGAAAGTGTGGGCTGATCTATGCTAATATTTGAAACATCTGCATCCAATGTCTCAAGACCAATGATGCTCAAGTCTGCATCATAAACTGGTACATACCCTATGGCAATGAATCG
The DNA here is from genome assembly GCF_047967505.1 of Dipteris shenzhenensis. Classification (NCBI taxonomy): domain Eukaryota; kingdom Viridiplantae; phylum Streptophyta; class Polypodiopsida; order Gleicheniales; family Dipteridaceae; genus Dipteris; species Dipteris shenzhenensis. Next base: position 19,011,739 of record NC_141619.1, read on the forward strand.
TCAAAGTGGGTTCTCTTTCCACTCATGAATTGCGTTCGAAGTCATGATTGGTGTATCATCAACTATGTGATGTAAATAACTCCATGCTGGAGACGACGGTGATCTAGAGTTGTGTGCAAGAGGCTTACGTGTATACCGATGAGAGTGCCCACTATCTACCCCCATGAGAACACTATGTGAGAGCTGCCACTGGGGTCTTATGCTTGAGCTTCCTCTGGGGGCTTACGCTAAACTATCAAAACCAAGTCATGTGGGAAGAACGGCTATGTGCTAAGGATCAAGCCTATGGTGAAATGATGACAACTATGTGTCGGGAGTAGCCAAGAGCCTATACAAGGCTGATGAGTGTGCATGCACGACCCAATGCCAAAAAATAATCGATAAATATGATTGTACATGGGCAGCATGTGTGTGTGTGTAAGATGATCACAACAATCCTGAATCCAAGGAAGATCACTTTGCCAAGTGTCATATTGAAGTGTTGAACTACCAAATGCCAAGAGACTGAGTTGGTATCAGATGTATGAATGTGTATATCGATGATAGATTTGAAGGGACTAACACCGGTGGAAACTAATCGGGTGATATGGAAATGGCTTACTTGGCTTGGTGGAGTTTAATATCCTCATGGATGTGCTAGTCCATAGCTAGACTACAAGTCGAAGCAGAAAATACAGCAAGATGAATTTTGGCTTTGTTCGTTTTTATGTGTTGGGTGGCTGTAATGGATTAGGAGGTGGTTTTGATTAAGAGGATTGGATGATGCAAACCTATGGAAAATTCAAAAAGCATATCTAAGGTGGTCAGCACGTAGAGCACGATCTGTCGATCATTTTTGCTTTGACTGCATTGCGGCGGCGATCAAAACTTTATGGCCATTTGAAATATCCACCAAACTTTGTCCAAGGAAGGGTTCAAATTATTGATGTGGCATACATTGTTATGTGGCATGAGGTCACATGCTAATTACAAAGGTGTGCCTGTATTGGCATTGTGTGCTAAGGTGGTACATGGGTGCACATGCAACAATGCACTGTGCATGAGAAGAGGCAAGTGTGCCTAGCAGGGGCTGTGCCACATGGCACTGAGGTGGCATGTTGGTTGGATAGATGGCATGGCATTGCCATGTGTCATGATGATATGGCAAGTAGCTGAGGTGGCACTATAGAGGTGGCCATTGTTGACATGTCACAAGTGATGTGGCAGCTGAAGTGAACTACTAGCTGTACCTACTGATGTGGCAGGTGACGTGGCCCCGTGATGTGGATGTTGACAGAGATGATGACATGTCAAATGAGGAGGCCATGTGGCAAGATAAGATGATGATGTAATAGTAGCTACCCTGTTCAAGAGGAAATTTTTGATGCATTCTATTGATGAAATGTCTGTAGATCAAGCGTATTTGTGACCTGACAACTTTCTCAGCCCTTTACATTAAGAAAGTCGCGGCCTGTAGCTCCATCTTGGAATTATGTATGCCATGGTCATATAGCTTGCGTAAGGAGAAACCAAGAATGCTGCACTTGCATTGTATTGCAGAGGAACCTGGTCGTCGTCTGGGATTAAGAGCTGATCGCAAAGTCCCATTTCTCAGAGCCTCTTGGAGCATGATTTGGTAGGGCCTAAGAAATTTGCTACCTTGCTCTGTTCTCTGGCTGCCATGCTCACCCTGAATGTTCGCGAGATCCTCCACCTCTCCTGCCTCATGCTCCTCACTACCTCCCCCTATTGGCAAATTATCAGTTGAGGATTTGATGTTTTTTCGTAGGCTAAGAAGTATGGACCCATTTTCACCAGGGTGCAATCCAAAACTAAGAAGTATGGACCCATTTTCACCAATTGCAAAACTCCATCAATTCTAAAATTTGCTCCACCACCTTCTCATGTCGATCTTCAGGTTTCCAAGCTGGCCCTTCAGCTTTCCCTCGATTTGAACCTTCAATGCTCTCATCCCTCATCTTCTCTCTGGCTTACCTGTGCTCAATGCCCCAACGTACGTGGAAACGTGAGCATTCCTTACCCTTTTGGCATTGCACCTACTTGTGGACTACCACAATTCCTCCTTAATTGCAGTACCACAGCTGATCTTGTCACGATGACCAATTTGAGTATTATGTCATAGTGACCTGAAGCTCGAAATGACAATAGACGCTCACCCTCCCTCGAATCCTCTAGGTTTTAAAACTAGTATATATTACTACTTTCAACTAACTTAAATGCCTACATCTGCTTGATAAGCACTCCTTCCCAAGAGTAGATACATTCTGTAGAAGTAGTTTCCATTTCTTTATGCTTTTGCCATTTCTTTATACTTTTTCCGTTTCTTTTTCTTTGTGGAAAAGAAAAACACTTGCATGAGATAATGAGCACATTTTTTCCTCTGATAGCTCACGAGTGGTGACTTGTGAGTTGCATACGTGATATGAAATCACTCACACACATGTATAAAACCAAAGGGAATTCACATTCCCACACATGTAATGAAGTAGTCATATATAATCCCAAAGAACTATGAATGTAAATTTTCATATGAACAAAATCTAATATAAGAAAAATGTAGTTTTGAAAGATCAAATGATTGTCTAAAAACAAATGATTGTCTGAATGTTACAACTATGTTTGAAAGATCAAATGATTGTCTGAAAACAAACGATTGTTTGAATGTTACAACTATGTTACTATTATGTCATCAAGGCTCAAATTTGATGATGCACCATTTCCAATGGCTATTTTGCTTTCTTGCAAAAGACACTCTACCACTCCCTCTCTCATGGAACAATGATCTTGTTCTTGTGAACTTTTGGACTTGCCGTTTATGCAATTCCATATAATTTTTAATTGACCATACATTTCGTCTACGGTCTTAGCACCAATGAGCTTCATGAGTATGGTCTCTTGATTGACTATAGTCCAACCTCTTTTCTGCAACAATTAAAATATAAATCAATCCAAATCAAGTACGCCTAATCAAAATCGAATGTATCAGCAAATGGCATAATAGATCTTTTTAAAACTCTATAAAAATGTGTGTCACCTTGTTCGGATGTGTGAAATCACTAATTTGTAACGTGGAGCTTTCAAGCTGATTTAAATCCTATTATAGTAGAGAAAACCAATGATTAATACAGTTGTAGCAAATTTAGAGGCAAATGATTACCTTGAACTTTATTTTCTCTTTGATAGGTCCAATGTTAAAATCCTTGTCATGGCAAACTCTCTTTTCATGCTCAATCTATTTGAAAGTTCAAATGTTATGAGTATTTATACACATGATGATAGACGCTTTAATGATTCACATAAATTGGATTGGGTAAAGAACGCATTTGTATGTATAGAATATACATACTTTTAAAATGTAGGAATCATTTTGCTTGGAATCTTTTTTCATCTCATTGCCCATTATTATTTTCAATTTCATGCTTACCTAGCAATGCAAAAAATAGCTCAATAAATATAACACCCCTCTCTTGTTTTTCTAAAATCATTTGAAAAGTTGCTCATACCTTTCGAGGACATGCACTCTTCTTAATGACGTCACTAGTAGCAATCTTGGCATGCTTTGCTTTTCCTGCATCATTCTAAGAAAAAACATAGCATATGTTAGAATGAAACTTTGATATTGAACAATACAACTTTCAAAAAATTAGTAATAAGTAACTAAACATGACTTGTACAAAAATATTAGTCAAGGCAACAATACCTGGCATGACCCTTGGCTCTTTTGAACTACTATTAAAAGTTTGGAGTGTAGTTATTTGCTGATTTGTTATTTGTTTCTAAAATAGATGACAACCAACAATATATTAACAAATCATTATGTAATTATTAACAATTTTTTGTGTACTTAATGTAGAAAGACTAAATCTTTACCTGCATATATGGCACATCTCATAAAGCTATGCCATCACTATGGACACCTTGCAGAAGCTACAAAAAAGATCCGCAACTTGGAAATTGTGTCCCATTTTTCACACTTAAGCAATAATCATCCTACAATTAGCAAGGTTGCAAATTTTAAATATTTTCATATTGTTCAACTCAATCTAAAATATATTGAAAAAAGGTTGATAAAATGCATAGTTATACCTGAAACTGAAATGAGGATTCCATGGTACTCATATTCACTTGATACATACTTGATTCTTTCTCCTACACAGTATTTTGATAAAACTTCAAAATTAAACTAGTATTAATCATGAGACATCTTGACATAAAATATGGAGCTTTCATACCTTCCATCCACCTATCTCTCCATCTTGTTCATTAGGGCCATCATCCCCATAAACATTCTCATGATCCTATAAAAATTCATTGGAGAAAGTAAAAGGAATATCTCATGACTAAATTAAACTATCAAAAGTCAAGGATTTAACATGTTTGAAGTCACAAAGTACCTGATTCAGAAAGGTTCCCATAACAACACTCTTATGACCCATATGAATTTGTGTATCATTGTCCTACAATATGAAAAGGCAATCTAAATTAATATAACTGATGGTCTTATAGAAATTAGGATGCACATATTTCTTAAGAAACTAAAATCGAATAAGTAATAGTTTTAGTGGGACACCAAGTACCTGATTCAAAAACACGTGAAGCCATACACTTGTGCTTCCTCATTCCAGCCATCTCGTAGTACTTGTGATGTGTTGGAGGGTGGGAAAGCTGTTTATGCCTTCTTACAATAAGATTTCTCACAAATAACAAGCAATTCATATGTTGAGTTGGGATTCCAAAATTGTTGATTATCCCTACATTTTATACCATCCCAAAACTCAAAAATATGTTCTGGTTGTTCATTCCATGCCTTCCCCAACCATCACTCCCAATTGCACCACATTGTAAGAAGATCATGGCACAAGGACCGGCTCTTTGTTAGTAGTGATAGTTGCTGACACCAAAGAACAATAATCAAACACAATCATATCCTTCCTCATACGATTGCACTTTTGACACTTCTCAGAGCATTGTATGCAATCGCTCTTTAGCTTCTTTTTCTTTCTAGCATCTCTATCACAAAGACAATACATGACCATTCCTGTATATCTATCTTCATTACTAGGCTGAAACACCTCAAGCCCATGTGCATAGTCTTTAGTGCCCATGCACATTCTGAAGCCTTATGATTTGACCATACCCAATCTAGTGTACAAGTTATTTAGCTGATTCCAACAAGCTGGAACTCTAACTCCATCAAGATCACCATCACACATCGGTGGAAGCTGAACCAGCAATGAACTTAGACTTTGCCTCTTGTTTGTCTTGTTTCTCTTTCTGACCCTTTTGCCTCCCATATCTCCAAATAATAGCTAAAGCATCTCATCTTGAAATTGTATCCATGCTTGATGCCTATCCCACAGACCTTGCATGTCAATGCATCTTTCTATTATTTTATCCTCTCAGGTGAAGTGAATGTTTTCTTGCAAGTCATCATCGATATTTTGTGGACCCTCATCATCCCTAACTCTAGTGTCCTCGAAGAGATCATCCTCATCATAGCTAAAACAGCCTCTCCTTCAGCATTAAACCCATGGCATCCTTTGGGATCATCACCCAATGATGAGAACCCAAAATTTGATAGTATCCTTATATATCTTTCTTAACTCTTGTTTGTGTTTTGTGAGAGTTAAAGGTGCCACCTCGCGTCCTCCACCACAATAGACAATGCAATTGCACCATACCCTCCTAGCTCTTGTCTCTCTGAATTAGAAGTAGAATCTGACTCTTGCATATGTGTTCTTACATCTCTATCAGGGTTGGAAGAAGGGCTATGTTACGTCAACCATGATCCCAGAACCATGTATTGTGATTGTGGTTAGGCGAGAAACCAGAGGGCTTGACGATGCTTGCATACTAGAAGGCCTAGAGGGTTTGGGTCTAGGGTCATGCCTAGGCCTAGATATTAGTTGAGAGGTGCAAAGGGGAGCCCATGAGGGGGCTAGAAGGGTAAGGTCCCTTGTGGGACACATGGCACCAAAAGAGGAGGCCACTTTTTGCAAGCATTAGGCTAGGGGGAGGTTTCCAGAGAGAGATCTCCAGGGTGATGTAAAAGGAAAGAGTACTCATGAGATGGCGATCACTGTGAAACCATGGCTGGGAGGAATCAACAAAAAGCCCTCTTATTCAGTGGTTGTAACATTGGTATCAGAGTTGATCTGACTCTTGAGTGAACAGTGTGGATCTATCAAAGAGTCGTGACCTTTGTAGTTTTACGTAAAGGGCATACTTTGTTTCATGTCAATCTTCCGCTCATGCACGCGAGCTGCTGTGATCTGTTGCATCTTGGATTGTTGGCTGCTAGGTGGTTGTGGGCATGCTAATTTTGTATTCTGAGAGACAGCCATGTAATAGCAAGTCTTCTAGCAATTGGCGATGCAAACCTCCTCTACCTTATCTGATACGACAGCTTCTGAGCGTGTGTGTTCAAAGGTTATCTCCTTGTATGCAACATCACTAGTAGGTGCCACTGATTTGGAATTGCTTTCACTCCACCATAGCTCGTCTACAGCAAGCTCTTCATCGACTTGAATACTTCTGCTCCACCATAGTTTGATTGTTGGAAGCTCTTCTTCCACTTATAGAGACTCTTCTCCTTTTTTATCCAAAGGTGGAAGCCTAGGATCCACCAACCACACTTGTAGGAGAGAGAGAGCGGCGAGATGTGCAAGCATAAGATCTTGTCATAATTTCACAACTTGCACACACAGACTAGGCTTAAAGCTTTGTAAAAGCCATGTCATACAAAGAGACTTGCCACATCATCCAAAGGTCATAGACCTTTGTAAAAGCCATGTCGCCATGGTCTTTTTACCCCTCTCCACAGTTTAGGGTCTAAGGTCCTTTTCACCCCTTTCTCTCTTTCAAGATCCTAAGGTTCTCCAATGTTTAGCCTTGCCGATTTCAAGTAAAAGACCAAGGATTTCGAGATCCAAAGAAGGGAAGAGTGGAATTGAAACACGAGTCCATGAATCAAAGAAAGTGAGACAACTTTGAAGACGAATCCAATGCCTCGAACAAATACCAGGGAAGTGGGCATCACATTTTTCTCTCTAATATAAAGTGCTTTGCTTTATAATTTCTGGAAAATATACATCTTTAAATGACAACTCCAAAAAGGGATGGTATGATTAGGGAGGCTGAGGAAAGGGCTAGAAAGGGAAAAGCAATAGTTGGAGAGGAAATACATGAGGAGGTACAAACTGAAACTCAAGAGGATAACATGGAAATGGAGGACATAGACTACGATGATTATGGAATTCCGTATACGAAATTCACTAAACTTGAAACTCGAACACAAAATATAGAAACATAGCTAAGAGTTATTAGTGATACATTGAAAACCCTAGCTGAAGCTATAACTAAGTTAGCCGATTCTCAATCGGTAACTATTACAAAAAAATCACCGGTTCCTCCTAATCAAGTTGAGATGTCCACCTCTCGACTTAGAGAAACCTCGAGCATTCTTAAGGACTTAAAACCGCCAATTTTCAATGGGGAAGAAAAGAAGCATAATAAAGATGCGATGAATTCGTTCTTGCAAAAGTGGCAAGACTCCCATCAACTCAGGAATACTCCTCCTAAAAATCAAGTCATGCAAGCAAGTCTTTCCCTTGGAAATAAAGCCTATAAATGGTGGATGAGCCTCAGGGACAGGGATAGAATTCCTAGGTATTGGACTGAGTTTGAACAAGCCTTCCTAAAAGAGTTTTTACCAGAAAATGAATTAGAAAGAGTGTGGGAGGGTTGGGACAATTGGACTATGGGTAAGAAGACTCTAGTCCAGTACATAGTGAACTATAGGGAGGCAGTCCTTAAGTTGAAGGGAATTGATGAATTCCAAAAGATAAGGGGTTTAGTGAGAGGTCTCAAAGACACTTATAAGGTTGAGGTGAAAAGAAATTCTTCTAAAACCTTCTAGGAAGCCATTAAGTATGCCCAAATATATAATGATACGATGGGGAAATTTAGAGTTGGAACTTCAGAGCAAACAGGTTTTGTTCCAAAGTTCAATAAATTTCCCCATTTGAAAAGGAAGGGGCACTTTAAGAAGGAGGTTCCTTAGGCACCACTTAAGAAACCTCAAACACAAAATTATCCTCTCTTGAAGAAAGAGGATTATGAAAGGGCCAGGCAAGAAAATCTTTGCTTCAAATGTTTGGGCAAAGACCATGCTGCTTGGAACTGCCCTAAAAATAAACTAGTAGGAGCTAAAGCCCCAAATAGACCTCCACAAAAACAAGTGCATGTGGTGCAAGTGTTGTCACTTAATGGTACTAAAAAATACACTGAGGTAGAGGTCTATCGTGAGGATAGCACCCACATGTGCTGTCTATCATTGGCAATGTGGCAGCCCACCTTTTGTTGAGATATTGAGCTCCACTCGTGATATGCCAAGGTGACCATTGCGCATTTATGTCACCGACTTGTTAGCTGCAGATGCGGTTGGTACACCGCCCATGAATAATAGCTGGATGATAGCTATCCTTATGTACTCTAGTTCGTGGCTCAGTTAGTATGCCACCTTAAATAGTTGAGTTTGGTTTGAGACCCACATATAGGGTTCTTCTATTTCTTTGTACTAGAGTTCTTTTGGCTTTCACAACTAAGAAGAGGAAAACTATTTTCAGCCTCCACCTTTGTGTGTATTCCCCCATTGTGTATGTGAGAAAGCCACAAGTGAGACTCCTTCCTTCTCTCCCACTATCTTCACATGGTATCAGAGCCTGGCTCGTGGTAAGGAGCTCAAGAAATCAAACCAAGTTCGCGGTGTCCTAGTAAGAGGACCAATGTTGCTTTCCTTTTTCGAGCTTGGGAGCAAATCTCTGCAGGTAGCACAGCCGGAAAGTGCAAGAGTGGATTGTCTCAGATTGAGATGCCCATCGCGGTGTGGCGAGAGGGTAGTATATGCTGCGGACGTGGGCAAAGCCCTCGGTGACTTTATTTTTCTGATTCGAGGCCATTTCGGGGCCCGTTTTGGAGGCGGAAGTTCTCCGCAAGCATTGAGAAAAAGGCCCTGTTTTTGCTCTGCGACCACTGCTCTGCAGGTCGATGAAAAGTTGCCGCAGAAATCGCATTGTATGCCTATGCGCAGAGACATTGGGAGTTATAGAATCATCCTTATTGCCTATCCATGCAAAATCGTCACTAGGAAGTGATTGTGTGGTCAAATACCACTTTTGTCAGTTTTGCAGATTTGCCCTTGTGAGGCAAAAGTTGTGTTTTTTGTAGTGACAGAATATTTTGCAATGTTCTGCAATGCAGATTGTCACTGAAAAGCTTGACAAGAACAACTTCCAAGCATGGAAGTTTAGAATGACGAATTTTCGTATTGGAAAAGGCTATTGGGAGTTCATTATAGAAAATGAAGAAGAACCAGTTCTTCCTAATGTTCTTAATCAACAGGAAATGCAGGCATTTAAAGGATGGCATGAGAGAGCCAAAAAAGTTATGTACTGGCTGTCTATCAGTATTTCAGATTCTATGATTGTGCATATTCAGGATGCAAGTACGCCAAAGGAGGCATGGGATACTTTGGCAAAAATGTACAGCAAAAATACGCAAGCTAGGAAAATGCAGCTCAAGCAAGAGTTGCACAATGTGCAAAGAGAAAATATGAGCATCAATGACTACCACATGAAGGTGAAGAAAATTGCAGATGCACTTGCTTCCATTGGGTCGCCAATGGAAGATGATGATTTAGTTTCTGTGACCTTGAATGGGGAAAGGATTATGCATAGTTCCGGACATCCATTACCGTCCATGAAAAATCTCCTGATTTTGAGGAGTTGTTTGCTCTTCTAATTTCTAAAGAGCAGAGAAATGGTGGTGCATCTTCTTCAGGAGGAACTTCAAAAGAAACAGTCTTCTACTCAAATGCTGGAAGAGGTAGAGGCAGAGGTAGAGGAGGCCGATCTGGAGGCCATGGTAGAAATCAGAATATGCAACAAATTGTGTGAACATAGATGGATGGTGTACCTAGACCAAGCTATAGGCAGTGCATGTGCAACTACAGGTGCAAACACACACCTAGTGGAATGCAATTTGAATTAAGGGGTAAAGAGTAAGAGTGATGGTCGATGATAGTGCAACACATAATTTCTCAAACTCCTCATTAGTTAAGAAATTAAAATTGCCTGAGAGTCCCAATGCCCATAAATATGTGGTCTCTTTGGTGAAGGGCAGTGATAAAAAAGTTTGGGACACCATGATTCATGGTGTAAAGGTGGATATTCAAGGTTATCAAGATACCTTGGATTTCCAAATCATGCATCTCGATCAAACCGATGTAATGCTTGGTCGAGAATGGCTATACAGTCAGTTATCTTAATAACTCCATTATGTTTGAACAAGAGTGTAGAATCTTCTAGATTCAAGAACATGATGTGCCTAACTCTCCTGTTATTTGTTCGATGGAATTGGAATGACTACTACACCAAGAAGAATGTGAGATATATCTTTATGAACTTACTTTTATTAGTGATTTTATGTCTTCAGCATCAGAAAGAAGTAATGTTGTTTTTGATAATGTTAAAAAGTATAAATCTTCTTTCAATGATTTAATGTTTGAATTTAAAGATGTTTTTCCGTCTGATTTACCTGATCGTTTACCTCCTAAGAGAGAAGTAGATCATAAAATAGATTTAATTCATGGATCTACCCCTATTTGTAAACCCCTGTATAGGCTTAGTCAAACGGAGGAACGTGAGGTCAAAAGACAGTTAACAGAATATCTTAGGAAGGGCCAAATCTAAACAAGTAGCTCACCTTGGTCTGCACCATCTTTACTAGTAATGAAAAAGGATGGTACTATGCATTTATGCATAGATTACCAAGCACTAAATAAAATTACCATAAAAAATAAGTATCCTATGCCTCGCATTGATGAGCTCTTTGATCAATTGCAAGGGGAAAAATACTTTACTAAAATTGATTTAAGATTAGGATATCACCAAGTATGAATTAGTGAAGAGGATGTCCCTGAGACATCATTTTGTACTAGGTATGGGCATTATCAATTTAAAGTAATGCCATTTGGATTAACAAATGCTCCAACAACTTTCATGACACTTATGAATAGTGTCTTAAGGCCATATCTAGGGAAATTTGTTGTAGTATTTTTAGATGATATCCTTATTTATAGTAAAACTAGAACAAAGCATTTGGAACATTTGCAAAAAGTGTTCCAACTGCTTAGAGATCATTCACTCTTTGCTAAAGGATCCAAATGTGAATTCTTTGCAAAAGAAGTGAAATACTTGGGATATATAATATCCCAAGAAGGGGTCTGTATGGACCCTAACAAAGTAAGGGCTACATTGGAATGGCCATAGTGGAATGTCCACATCCTACAAATCTAGAAGAATTACATATATTCTTTCCTTTTACATCACCCTAAAGATCTCTCTCTAGAAACCTCCCCCTAGCCCAATGTTTGCAAAGTGGCCTCCTCTTTTGGTGCCATGTGTCCCACAAGGGACCTTACCCTTCTAGGCCCCTCATAGGCTCCCCTTTGCACCTCTTAACTAATGTCTAGGCCTAGGCATGACCGTAGACCCAAACCCTCTAGGCCTCATAGTATGCAAGCATCGTCAAGCCCTCTGGTTTCCTGTCTAACCACAATCACAATACATGGTTCTAGGATTATGGCTGACGTAACATTCCCTTCCCCTTAAGAATGGTTTACGTCCTCAAAAACAAAATTGGGAAACCTCCTCTGGAGACTGCTTGCCCTTTCCCATGTTGAACTCTCTTCAGATCTATCTTTCCACTTAACCAGACATTCTTGCCATATAGTATGTCACGTTCTTTTTTCTTGTCTATCTAAAATTCTTTCTGGTTCATGTGGTAAAGATGCGAGTTCAATGAGTTCAACTAGGACTTCATTTCCAATGAGATTATCATCATCTCCTAATTTTCTTTTTAGCCTACTAACATGAAAAATTGGATGTACTCTACATCCCTCAGGTAAGGCTAATTTGTAAGCAAGTTCTCCAATCCTCTTAAGTATTGTGAATGGTCCACAATACCCAGGAGACAACTTCGGACATTTACCTATCTTTAGAGATTTTGAAGATTCAGATACCTTAAGGTAGACTTCCTCATTTACTTTAAACTCCAACTTTCTACGGTGGGGGATTACATAACTTTGTGCTCTATCTTGAGCTCTTCTTATGCTATCTTTAGATAACTTAAGCATTTGATTCATATCTTCAAGAAAGTCTTTGGCCGCTTGAACCTTCTCTTTTTCGAGTCCCACTATCATTGAGGCTCTTGGTTGAAATCCATACATCATCATGAATGGACTAAAACCTGTAGCTCAATGTTTGGCACTATTATATGCAAATTCTAATATGGGTAGATATTGTTCCCAATTAGTTTTCCGTTTACTTACATATGCTTGAAGCATATCCTCAATGATCTGATTGACCCTTTCAGTTTGACCATCACTCCGTGGATGATCCACGGTGCTCCTATTCAATGAAGTTTCTAACCTCTTGAACACAGCCCTCCAAAAATGGCTGTTAAATTTGCTATCCTGATCACTAATAATACCAACTGTTGGTAGCCCATACAGTCTATAGATATGCTCCACAAATAGCGTAGCTAATTCTGGAGTTTTAACATCTTCACTGACAAGAATAAAATGAGCCATCTTGGTCAACCAATCCATAATTACCCACATAGAGTTGTGCCCCCTCTATGTCCTAGGTAACCCCACAATGAAATGATAAATCCATGGAGATGCTTTCTTATTTGCCAGATGGAATCTCCAATGGGTGTAGGAGACCTCCTACCTTAAGGCACTCAGCCTTATTGACCTGGAATTTTTGGCACTTCAATACATGATCTTGGACGTCCTTACCTCTTCCAAGCCAAAAGAATTGTCTTTTCAGAAGCACATATGTCTTCTGAATTCTTGGGTGTCTAGCACTTGGACTATCATGACATGCAAAAAGATTTGGCACCTAATGTCATTATCATCCAAGACACATACTCTACCCTTGTAGAGCAGGTAGCCATCTTTAATAGTATATTTTTTCCACTTGAGTCTTTTATCACCAACTTGTGGTGTGTCACCATTTCCATGTGACTCCTCAGTGAAAGCCTCTCGATTAGTTGGATCTCTATTTCTAATTGCTTTCCATGTTTCAGAGAAGTGAGGATCAAACTCACATTTCCCCTTTAAGGACTCTAGGAAATCATTTTGAAATTGAGTAAAACTAAATTCATTAACAATTGGCATTCGGCTAAGGGAGTCTGCTACCACATTGAACTTCCCTTTTCTATATGTCAATTGTATATCAAACTCTTGCATAATCTCAGCCCACCATCTAGCTTTTCTACCTTTAAGATCTGGCTGATTACAAATCCACTTAAAGCTCTCCTGATCAAAGATGATCTCAAATTTTGCACCATATAAGTACTGCCTCCACTTTTTCAAAGCATAGACTATAGCATATAGTTACTTCTCATATGCTGAGTAATTCCATTGGGCACGATCCAACTTTTTGGTTTCAAAAGCCAATGGTTGCCCTTTTTGTATAAGTACCACCCCAACAGCAAAATCACTAGCATCTATCTCAACCACAAATGGCTCATTGGGATCCACTACTTTTAAGACCGGAGCTACTACTATAGCTACTTTTAATTTTTTTTAACTTCCCTTTTGAGGTTCATCCCATATGAAGGTGCTTCCCTTCCCCTTAAGCTAGTCCATCATCGGAACATCAACCCTAGCATAATCTTGGATGAATCTCCTATGGAATCATGACAAACTCCATCATACAATGCATGATCAGGAACAATAACAATAAATTTAGAGTCAAAAATGTATGCTTTCACACATGTCATAACAAAGAAGTCATAAGAAAGAAACTAGTCCCAAGAAAATAGCTATAACATAAACAAAGTTACATCAAAGAAGCAATCTATTTCCATCCATTCATACAAAGTTACATCAAATCATGCCACTACTTTAGTGATTGGGGCATATAACATTCTTGAATTCTTCTAAAAATTTTTTATAGCATTTTTACAAAGCAACAAAATGCAATAAAGGTAGCTAGAAGGTCTGTAAACAACATAATGAATTAAGAGCAACAGAATGAATAAAAAATTACTTTGGAGAAGTAATTTAGAAGTACTTGATTTCTTGCAACTTATAATTCTTAATCTGCACTAGACATTTGATTGAAGAATTTCGTATAGATTCGCACTGAAAACAGATATCCTAGCTACAACACTGAAGCTATAGCTCCAGCTCTAGTTTGAAATGCCATCTGAAAACAATTGTAACCGAATCAACGATGATGGAAAGCAGGATCATGCCAACTTATGCTGCAATTTTGCAAAAGAGACCACCGTATGCATAGATGCAAAGCAAACCAGTCCAATTTGTGCTCCAATCTCCCACACACACTAGTCAGTGCCTTCCCTACCACTCACAATGACTTGAAGCACTCTGTTAGCTAACATCATTGCAAAACCTGCAAAATCTCCCTCATGTGCACTATATATTCAAGATTCTCTCCTACAATTTCGTATGCAGATTGCTACTACTTTGTATCTTGTTACTGTAACTTGCAAAATTTCCCTCATGTGCACTATATCAAGCTTCTCTCCTATAATTTCCTGTAAGTATTAGTACAATCCCGCACATATCGCCACTTGTTATACTTGCAAAACTTGCAAAATCTCCCTCATGTGCACTATATCAAGCTTCTCTCCTACAATTTCTAGTAAGTATTAGTACAATCCAATGCATATCGCTACTACTTTCTATCTTGTTACTCTTGCATGTATAGTTTCCATCTTGTTGCAATATCAAACACTACTATTTTGCAATTTTGCCTTTGCTAGCTTAGGATAGTTTTACATTTATGCATTCATTTTGGAACAAGAAACAATGCTATTCGCTAGCTTTCAACAGGACGTGAGCTAGCTACAAGAATCAAATGCCAACAATTCATTGGGAGCAAAAAGGAGGATAATTTCTAGCTTGCAGCAAGAGATGAAGGAGCTAAAAGAACCGAATTCCAGCAATCCATTGGAAACAAAAATGATGCTAATATCTAGCTTGAAGCAGGGCATCATGATGAGCTAGCCTAAAGATTTTTGAAGTGTATCGATTCCCATAATCACATAATTTTGTAATACGTTTTTAACAGTTGACCGAGACAAAAAAACAATAGTAAAAGAATATATCCAACGGAACGGAAGCAGTTGTATAACCCACAATATATATAGAGCTGGACAGAATCCGTAATTTTCTCTTGACTGAAAGTTGGCTGAGACTGCAAGCTACCAGAAGTCCTCTTGGATAGGCTTGATAGGATTACAAGTATGGCAAAAGTGCCCAGGTGAAAAGACATTACAAGCATCATTTCGAGAAAACGAGGGTGAGTGGTGAGCTACACTAGTTATTCCACTTGTAGGCTCAAATGGAATTCTAAGGGATGTAAAGAAAGGCAACTTTTGCAAGCTCCATTAAACCCAAGCTTCCTAGGCCTCCCTCATCTATTCTAAACTACAAATCAAGCATAGAATTATAGTAGCCACGACCTTAAAAGTGTGATTATAGAACTAGATTTGGAACCCAAATGCATTCCCTCATGCTAGATTGCAGATTAAGCATGTGATCCAACGTCATCACGGGGGAAATCTCTACCTAGCATTTGCATTCCGCAAGGGATTTTAGGGCGGTTACACACTGAGGATGTACCCACCCACCCAGGGGGGGAAAAATGATGCCACATGTTGAGGCATGAGTGGCCGTGATATTTTTGGTGCCTGCCCAAACTTGGGCGGGAAAGACTCCTCGCCCAAGCACCCAGATGGGGGTTTTCTTCACAAAATTTAATAATTGTGCTAACACTAGTGGGACTCAAACCCTCGACCTTTCCACATGTAGGCAAAGTCTACCTTTTCTGTTATGGTAGTGTGTATGCAACACTGCCCACCCACTGTAATTATATTCAATCTTGGGCGGGCGCTTGCTTGGTGTGTAACCACCCTTATATATTTGTTGACCGATTGAACATTAGCATGTTCATTCAAAATCTGGGCAGGACCTAAATGAACATCAATTTATCAATAATCTTTCTTCTGTATTTACATTAATCTGCCCTCGATGTCCCACGTATGTAGGAACATAGCTAAGAAATGCAAAAGAACCAGACCACAGGTAAATATCTCATGAGTTGTCAATCTTCAAGGGTACGGTAGGTTGCAGGGCTAGGTTGACGCATAGCGCTCAGCAGTGACACATCAACCTGAGAGTAGCAGGCTGCAGCAGATCGGTTTATTTCCAGAATCCCAGGCTTCCCAGCCTCCATGCTATACCTCGGGCCTCAATAGTACTTCGCCTCCAGAGTCCCAACAAAAGATTGCAGTACTTCACCTTGCTTGCAGTGCAATGATGATTGTCCTCGTGTGGTACCAGAGGGCGATGATAGTACATTGAAATGATGAAGATTTAAAGCGGTTCCCGAGGGTGTTATGAGAGCCTTGAGATGGCAGGCAACTTGAAGAGGGCAGTGATGAGGCGGCCCCCAAAACATTTCCCAATCATTATTTTCCCACAATTTCACCACCAATACCCCATATGGGTTGTTTATATCTAACCTTGCATAAACTCTATTGTGAGCCAGAGCCTCCAAGAAATACGAATGCATTTGATGAGGGACATCGCTGCATGTAGTATAGACTTAGGGGCAATTAGCCCCACTCAGATCAAACTATGTATCATACTACATAGGATTGGGGCATTTTGATATTACAATCTAATATAATATTTGTGGCATTTTGACATCAAATCATGATGTCAATTTATTTATTTATTTCTTTTGTAACATGAGATAAAGACCAACAAATTGATAACAGAAGAAGATCTACAATAGAAGCAAGATTGAGTAGAGATCTTTTTTATTAGAATGCAAAACGCTAGTGCACAAGCATATCAATAAGGGAGTCTATGAAAGCACAAATTAAAAATTCATTCGCAAGACAAGAGGATTGTATTAGAAGAAGCCCAATTATGAGATCTTGGAAAGAATACAGATATAGCACATAGAGATAGAGTTACATTGGAGAGAATAAACAAAGCATAAGCTACAAAGGGCACCCAATGCATAGATGCTCTCCCACATATGTCAATTAACCAATAGCATTACACACATATATAGGATCAAATCCATCCTTGATCTACATAAGCTTAACATTCAATATGACAACATTAATCAAATTCATTTGCATTTCCTTGCCATGCAATATTTATAATGATACAAAACTGTCAAACAAAGTTCGTTTGTAGATATTGATTGATACTCTGCTCAATTATAGGTCTACGATGGACTTGCATCAACAACAACAATGAAATGTGCCAATGAGCCAAACAAACTTAACTAGCCTTAGTATCTCTAAGATCAAAGATTTAGAATAGAAGCAAGATCGAGTAGAGATCTATTTTAATAGAATGCACAATGCTAGTACATTTCCTTGCCATGCATTAATGATACAAAACTGTCAAAAAAAGTTCATTTGTAGATATTGATTAACAATTTGCTCAATTATAGGTCTACGATGGACCTACATGATCAATTAAATGAGCCGATGAGCCAAACAAACTTAACTAGCCTTAGTATCTCTAAGATCAAAGATCTAGATTAGAAGCAAGATCGAGTAGAGATCTATTTAAATAGAATGCACAATGCTAGTACATTCCCTTGATACAAATCCGTCAAACACTGGTTCATTTGCAGATATTGATTAACATTCTACTCAATTATAGGTCTACGATGGACCTACATCATCAATGAAATGATACTGGTCCAATAGTGATCAAAAATCTTAAAGAATAAGTGGTTGTACCATGAAGAAATCCATTCCTTAGTATTAGTTGGAACATGCGCCATCAATGCATTAATAAATCATGAATTCTATTTACAACAGTACTTGATTTCTTACAACTTGTAATTTTAATATGTGGATCATCGGTTAATAATAAATATTGCATGGCTCCACCTTCTATAAACGTAATGAGCTGAATATAATGCTTCAAGTTTGTCTTGGAACTAGACATGACACTTACCTTCTGTACGCTTATCATCTCTATAATTCAAGTTTGGCCTCTTCATGATTGAATGGTTGGATTCTAGTCCTTTGTATGTACATATGGTTATATCTATGTTTGTATATACGGTTGTTTATATGTTTATATGTTCGTTTTTCTTCACTTGTATCATGTAAAGGTTGTAATAAAATCAAATGCACATGAACTTCATCAGAGAAATATTCCAGTTTTCTATAAATCTAGGTCAAATAAAAAGAAAACTATAAAGTTACAGATAGACAAATTCAGGATTTATAAATATTTATTCTCTAGGTCAAGCACATCTACAATTTATTCTTTGGTCAAGCAGCAAGCCTTTTATGCATAGCTACAATTTATGCTAGGTCAACATCAAATAAAGTAGCATTCAAATCAACAAGCAACATTTTCATCAATCAAAGATCATCCTAGTGAATCTTTCTATCAATATTTTACATCAAGTACCACTCTAGCAATGTTATCAGCACTTAGTGTTCAAAAGAACAAGTTGAAGACCTACTTTTAACAAGCATCTTAATTATAGGTCAAGAGTTATCGAATGTCATCAGCAAGTGGATGACCATATGTATATATGAGCTTATGAGCATTTAAGTTGGAGTTGACAAAACATGTGTGCCTCAGGATCCTATGGAGCACTCTAAGGTGGATGGAACCTATGTGGAAACATGATGAAGAGAGTGCTCATGACATGTATCTCAAGTCAATTAGGTTCCAAGATAGATTAGCTTGGACTCATAAAGAGAATCTTGAGATAGTGCAAAGTGCTTGATTTATTTCCTTCAAATGAACCTCCCTTTTATAGGTGAGGGTACTTACATCCATTTGCTTGCTCACATGTGGGATATCTCCTCCATGCCATGTGGCAGCTTACCCTTTGCTCATACCTTTGCTCTACATGTGCTCATGGCACCACAACTCTCAACACCTCCCCTTGGTGCCATAACCCTTTGGCTACTGCAAGGTGGTCAGATGTGAGTTACATTCCAGCACCTCCCCTTAGTGCTTGCATTGCTACTTAAGGTGGTCAAGTGTGGTTTTTACATGTCAATACCTCCCCTGGGTGCTTTCATAGCTACTCTCAGGTGGTCAGGCTTGATTTACAAAACATAGGCAAGGTTGGCAAGGTTTTTGCTTCTTAATACATTCCATTTATGTCACCTTTTGGCTCATGGCTTGATGACGATGGTGTTTGCTTCTTTGCTTGACGTAGCTTCATGCATGATGCTTTGTTCTTCCATGTGCCTTGGTGCTTTGTGTGTGGATGCCATGCTTCTGCTATGGTCATCTCATGCACTTGTGCTTTTGGCATACTTATGACAATGATGTGTGCATTCATGCTTTGCTTTTCCATTTGTTGCAAAGGTCTTACCAATTGATTTCTTTCAATATTGGCAGTGTCTATTTGCATACAATGATTCTGATCTAACAGGCGCGTAGAGCTTGAAAAGACGATCACTTTTCCTTTTTGGAGCGTGTCCAAATTCTTCCTGGATTGCAAGTTATGGCTTGTTGAAGGTTTTGTGAAGAAGAGGGCCTTTGATGATGTGGCACAGGGATTCACATGCTGAATTCCATACTGTGCTTAGCAAGAGGCTCTGTGTGCTTAGGTGGCACTATGGTGACCTTGAACCTCACTTGGTTAAACTCAAGGTTACATTGACTTTACCATGGTCCAATTGAACCTAACCATAAACTTTTAACCAAGGTTAACTTAACCCCACACAAACCCTACCTTATCTGCCACATGTCGTTTGTGGAGAGACCTTGGAGATTTGAAGGTTAGCTGTGCAGGGAAGGTCGACGACGAACGAGCGGCTTCGACGGAGAGAGCTCGAGGATGACGGGTGGAGGAGTCGCAGCTCGTCTCGGCCTGCTTGCATCAACCTCATCGTCACGTAGAGTCTTCTGTAGAATCGACCGTGAGGAGCTTCGGCTGCTGGAGGTTTGTCACGGGCATCGCAATGGGGAGAAGATGGGCTTGGAGGATGTGCGTATTCAGTCGCTGGTGCAAGGGGGGGCCGTGAGGCGTTACTGTGTCGATGGAGCCTAGGCGTTTGAGACGGAGCAGCTGTAGAGGTCATTTGTTGGAGAGGCTAGTGCTGCGGAGTCACTCATCTGACGAGAGTGTTGAATGAAGGGTCGCCTTGCATGTCCCGTGGGAGCTGAGGTGCATGAGCGCTTCGTAGTTGTTGTTGAGGCACCGTATGAGGCAGTTGTGGCTGTGGGCAGCTTGGGCATTGTGGAGCCGAGTTGGTAGGTGTCGTTGAAGTTGTGGATGCGCAGAGCTGGCTGGGCTGTTGGAGATCTTTTGGAGTCAAGTGACTGCGTTGAGGGAGTTGGAGGCGCTATTCAGAAGTCCTGTGGGCTGTTGCTATTGTAGTGCTTGCTGCTGCTGCAAGATGCTTTGATCGTTGGGAATTGAAGCTACCGCGAGTAGAGGTGTGCCATTTGATAGTCAGGAAGCTCACTGTTTGTACTTGCTAGCAGAGAACAAATCCATATCTCTCTTTCTTTCTTAGACTGAATACCTCTCTCTCAAAAAACACAGAACTACTTTGCACTCTTCATATTTCTCTCCTTGGAAAATTGAATCCCTCACAATGGATCTCTCTTACTTTCTCAATGACGGAATTCCCTCAATGCAATGGAAGGAATCAATGGACGGAAATTTCTCAATCTAAAACTAAAACTAACCTAGGAGGAAAAACATGAGCTCCTAAGACATGCCTACAACTAATCTAGGAATGGAAGCAATCCTAGTGAACTACTAATCAGCTAAACTAGGAGAGCTAAACCTATGCTCTGATACCATGACAAAACATGTGTGCCTCAGGATCTATGGAGCACTCTAAGGTGGATGGAACCTATGTGGAAACATGATGAAGAGAGTGCTCATGACATGTATCTCAAGTCAATTAGGTTCCAATATAGATTAGTTTGGACTCATAAAGAGAATCTTGAGATAGTGCAAAGTGCTTGATTTATTACCTTCAAATGAACCTCCCTTTTATAGGTGAGGGTACTTACATCCATTTGCTTGCTCACATGTGGGATATCTCCTCCATGCCATGTGGCAGCTTACCCTTTGCTCATACCTTTGCTCTACATGTGCTCATGGCACCACAACTCTCAACAGGAGTGTGTGAGCATACGAGCATATGAGCATATGTGGAAAAGAACACATGACCATACTAGCATATGACCATAAAAACATATGAGCATTTGAGCATACGAGCATAACAAGATGTGAGCATAAGAGCATAAACAATATATGGGCATATCTACATAAAAACAAGTGAGCATATGGGGTTAAGAGTATGCAGTCACAATAGAATATCAGCATGTGACCATGCACTTATGTTTTATATGCTTGTGAAGTCAGATGCCAGATGCATGATCAAGAAGCAAGAATGTCCATATTCTTATGTGGATGTGAAGGAAAAATACGCAACGGACACCGACATCCATATATCCCACGTATTGGAACCAAACTTTATAGGAGTCTTAAAGCAAGTTGTTCTAATGTCCTTGCAAAGAATCGGGTGCATCTAGTGCTATATGTGCTACCAGGAAGGCAATTTTTCCCCATCCACATGTCGATCATATGCATGTCAAGGAAAACTACACATCGCAAAGGACATCCAAATTTCTCACCATCGGATCTGCACCAAAATTTTCACACGTCTTATAATAGTTGGTTTGGATGTCCTTGCAAGGTCTTAGGTGCATTGGATGGTAGATGTGTGACTGGGAAACAAGAATGCCCATATTTACATGTGGAGGGTATGTATGTGAACGAAAAATATGCAATGGACGTCGACACCCATATATCCTACCATCAGATCAACACCAAACTTTGTGGGGGTCTTAAAACAAGTTGTTTAATGATCTTACAAAGGATTGGGTGCATCTGGTGATGTATGTGCTATCGAGAAGGCAATTTGCCCCTAGCGACATGTGGATCATATGTATGTCAATGAAAAATAAACACCAGACAAGGACATCCATATGTCACACCATTGGATCGGCACCCAAACTTGCATTTCTTAAAATAATTTTTTTAAATTTCCTTGCAAAGTGTAGAGTGCATCAGATGCCGGATGTGCCATCAGGAAATAAGAATGCCCGTATTCATGTGGATCATACGTATGTTAAGGAAAAATATACACTGGACTAAGACCTCCATATGTCCCACCATTGGATCAGCACAAAATTTTGAAAAAAATTGGTTTTGATGTCCTTGCATAGTCTCACATGCATCGGATGTTAGATGTCCACCGAGAAACAAGAATGCCCATATTATTTGCATGTGGATGCTACATTTGTGAAGGAAAAACGTGCAATGGACACTGACATTCATATATCCCACCGTTGGATTGGCACCAAACTTTCTAGGGATCTTAAAACAAGTTCTTTTAATTTCTTTGCAAAGTCTTAGGTGCATCGAGTGCTATATCTGCTGTTGAGAAGGCAAAATTCCCAAATCCACATGTGCATGTGAAGGAAAAATACAAATCAAAGGAGGACATCTATATGTCCTACCATCAATTTGATACAAATTTTTCACAGATCTTAAAATAATTACTTTTTATGTCCTAGAAAATTCTCAAGTGCATCATATATACGGTATGCATCACTGGGGAGGCAGAATGTCCATATTCGCATCTGGATGCTACATATGTGAAGGAAAAATGTGCAACGGACATCGACTTCCATATCTCCCACTACCGTATTGGCACTAAACTTGCAAAGTCTTAAAAAAAGTGATTTAAATTTCATATTGGCACTAAAATTTGTTGTATGTGATGCAAAGAAGGCAAAATGCCCCAATCTTGATGTGGCTCATATGTATGTCAAGGGAAAATACACATCAGACAAGGACATCTCTATGTCCCACCATCGGATTGGCACCAAAATTTGCACAATTCTTAAAATAATTCTTTTTAATAACCTCACAAAGTCTCAAGTGAATTGGATGCTAGATTTGCATTAGGAAGCAAGAATGCCCATATTCGCATGTGGATGCTACGTATGTGAAGAAAAAATGTGCAACGGACACTGACATCCTTATATCCCACCGTCAGATCGACACCAAACTTTGAAAAAGCCTTAAAGCAAGTGGATTAGATGTCCTTGCAAAGGCTCAAGTCCATCGAGTGCGGTAGGTGCTACTAAGAGGGCAGAGTGCCCCAATCCACGTGTGGATCATATGTATGTCAAAGAAAAATACACATTGGACAAGGACATCCATATGTCCCACCATCTGATCGGAACTAGAATTTGTACTGGTCTAAAAATAATTCTTTTAATGTTTGTGCAAAGAATCGGGTGCATTGGATCTTGGATGTGCCACTCAGAGGGCAAAATGTCCATATTTGCATGTGGATGCTATGTATGTGAAGGAAAAAAGCGCAACAGACACTTACATCCATATGTCCCACCATTGGATTCACACCAAAGTTTGCAAGGCACTTAAGCTAGGTGTTTTTTAAGTCCAAGTAAAGGTCGACATGCATTGGACACCAAATGTGCCACCAGTGCCACCAGGAAGGCAAATGGCCCCAATTTGCAAGTGCATCGATCCTATTAAGGAAATATATGCATTGGACGATGACATCCATGTGTCCCACTGTTGGGTTGGTTCCAAACTTTACGTAACTCTTAAAACAAGTTGTTTTAATGTCCTTGAAAAGTCTTGGGTGTATCGGATGACAACGGCTGATGTGTTGTCAAGAAGGTGGAATGCCCCAATCTGCATGTGGATAATATGTATGTCAAGGAAAAATACATGTCGGACCCTGCCATCCGGATGTCCCACCTCAGATTGGCACCAAAATTTGAAATGGTTTTAAAATAAGTCAAGAAGTAAGAAGGAAAAGAAATGGGGAGAAAAAGGAGGATTGGTACGAGGTGTCAAGGAGAGGATGAGGAGAAGAACTAGGGGAGGGATCGGCAGACTCCATGGTGAAGGAAGGACATGAAGCTTGAGATTGCCCCAAAGACATTACTACTGCCACACCCCTCCTTGCCTCACCCAAGAATCTAACCAAATACCCACATCTCTCACCATTAATTGCAACTATCCAGACACTCTAACACAACCAAGTGCCAACATGATGGCACTGAAGGCCTCTACTCACATTGCCATTTTTTATGGTAGAGTGACCTAGAGGACTTGGACACATAGGCAATCCAAATCTCAATGTTTACTCTATAGGTCTACTTTGAAACATCGATACCCATGATGATTTCAAGAAGTAATAAGGCAAAGCAATGGGGAGAAAAGGGAGGATTGGTATGAGATGCCAAGGAGAGGATGAGGAGAAGAATCAGGGGAGGGATCAAGCTCGATGTCAGACTTCATGGTGAAGGAAGGACATATGAGCCTGAGATTTCCCCATAGTTATTATTGTTGAAGTGTTAGGGGAGGGAGCAAACCTACCAATAATTCCATTGATCCTGACTATGATATATCAAGGGCAAGAGAGGAGAGAAATTGAGGGAGGGATCAGAGGCTAAGGGTCAATCCATGGAGAGGGTAGAACAAGGATATGGGGAGTGAGATTGCCCCAAATTTGTTGTCGTTGTTGCTCCCCCTCCTAGTGCAACTGGCTGCTTCATTATGATACTATTGTTGGTGCCTCCTCCAGGTACTACTATGGGGGATGGAGCTATTAAATGTAGTGGGAGCGATGGAGATTGTGGTGGCAATTGTGGAGTGTGATATGGAGTGATGGCGATGGAGATTTAGAAATGTAGGAATTTGGAGATGGATATGAGAATTGTAAAGGTTGAAGGAAGAAGAGGGAGCTATGGAAATGGCGATGCTAAAAAGGTAAGGAAGAAGAAGAAGGAGAAGAAGAGAAGGGAGATGTGGCGATGCAAAATCTTGCAATGAAAGAGATGACCCCTAAGCATCTTTGAGAAAGAATACATAACCATGAGGGTGAATAGGTATAGATATTCTAAAGGTGAACCAAGCTAGATATGCACATTGCAAGTTGCTCTAGCTAGATTCTCGAAGAGAGAAGTCGATTTAAATGTGTGAACATCAAAGATTTAGGGAGTGCAGTGAAAAATATATAGAAAGGGTAGGGGTGGTTTCTCCTATTACAAAACAAAAAATAAATAGAAGAAGAGTAGGAGGGAAGTAGATGGTCTAAACATAAGAACATGGGGAGAAAGTATGTAATGCATGATTAGATCATAGTAGTGTATAGGGCGACACACATTTAGGTCTAACATAGAGTTGACACATGTAAGCATGTGCATAAGTTCATGTGCACACAAATACACACACACACATTGATATCACATGCACATAAAATTACACACACACACACACACACACACACACATACACACACTCAAGTGTCCATATCCATGCACATTTGCACATGTCTATGTGTGTATATTTGTCCATATATGGAGGTGTTTTTATCTCCGTATAGATACACATGTGAGGGTGTGTCTACACATGTTTGTTGATTCTCTAGGCATGTGTGAGTGTGTCTCTATGTGTGTGCATGTGGTGCTATTATACATGTATGTCTCTATGTATGTATGTTTGTGTTGATGTGAGTGAGTAAACACACAAGAGCTGACATGACACACACACATGTACATATACATTTATACACATACATAAGCATAGATTGCATGCACACGTGGATAGAGATGTAAACACTCAAACATGCCCAAAGCCTCAACACACATGTACATGTGTGTAGACACTCCAATGCAATATGCATGTGTAGACACATAGGCATACTTGAAATTGAGTATGTGCACACATCCGTGATATACACGTGTGTGTGTGTGTGTGTGTGTGTGTAGATTTAATAATCCCATCAATAAATGAACCATACAATCAATTCAGTCATAGAATAGCTTAAAAACATTAATTAGAAATTATGTAACCATAGAGAATAAATACTTGAAGAACTCAAATTAATGTTAATTTTAAATGTATTATTATATCGAAGCCCCAGTAGGGTTACAAAAATAATTATGCAGGTGTCAAATCCATCAAGTAGTCCACGCTCCAAGGTCAGGGCCCACTTACCTGCCACCATCCAAATACACCATATGTTAAAACAATATAGGATGATTTGGGTAGACAGGTAATGCTTGTGATCCTTGGCTCGTTATTGCTTTACCTAGGAACACGCACAACCTTCTAGATTCTAATGCATAAAAAGAGTCATTAAGAAGAAAAAATAAAGGGAGATAATCCACAAATAATGTGTGATTGCACCCATGAGAAGAAACATCATTTGAAATAGACCAAGAGATGAAGCACCATCTCATGAGAAAACATTATACCTTGTTAAAGGGGGGTAGTCCACACCCTTTTTTAAAAATTTTAAATATGGGTGGTATTCCTCACCCATGATTGCACAACAAGGACCATCTAGACAAAGACTTTTAAACTTAAGGGAAAATAAACCAATTTTCTTAAGAATTTCTATATGTATTTGTGGCAATTAATTCACCAACAAATAATTAAAGGAATTTAAAGCATTTTCTTGAAGGAAAATTAGGGGAGAACTTCTAATAAGGGAGCTTGAATAGATTGGTTTAAACAAGGCAAAAGATTTAATAAAGGCAAATATAAGCAATAAAATGAAAAAATCAAACCATGGGTTAAGGACCATGGGAGAAGATGACCTAGGCACATTAATTTAAGGAAACAACATCATGTTTCTCTATTAAACTAAGCATGTAAGCAAAAGAAAATTATAATCTAGAAAAATCTAGGGTACTTGAAAAGCTTGAGAATTTTAGTTATTAATTTAGCAAAAAGAATTATGGTGAGAGGGATTTTAGGGTTTAGATTTTTTTTTTAAATAATAGGGTTTAGATTTATTTTTTTTTAAGAAAAAGAAAATAACAGCTTAAGTGAGTGTGTGTTACAAAGATAGCTTGTGCAAAATTAAATGACAAGAAAAATGTAGACATAAGTAAATGCAAAAGGGCCATTAAAGAAATTTAAGAGAAATTAATTAAAGAAGTTTAACATAGAGAAAAAAGTACGGGAAAATGAGCTACATAAAGACATAAATAAATAAATAAATTAATTATATATATATATATATATAAGGGAATGCAATAATGGATATACAAAACATTTAAAAAAATAAAGGTAGTGCCCTATAAGAATATATATAAGATACATATAAGTATGTATATAAGATATATAGAAGTATTTAAAGGCAACCAAAAAAAAGAAGATAAATGTAAGTCAAGGACAACTGACTGAAAATTGCATTAAAAGTGAGCAAGAAAAGTATAAATGAAAGAGAAATAGAACCGTACAAGCAAGACTACAATATATACAACTCTCTACAATATATACAACTCTATACAATTATATACAACTATATATAAATAAATAGTTATATATATATATAGTGGATCAAGAAGTCCAAGAAAGAAAAAGTGGCTTCAAGATCATCTGCCAGCAAGAAGAAAAATGAGTAATATGGTAGTTAAGCACTTGTAGCAATGGAGAAAAGAAGCACAAAAGAGTGGAAGGTCTTTGATGTGCCAGGTTTCCTGTCTTCGACCACCATGCAGAGAATGAAACATTATATGAACCGGGTCTTAGCTTGATGACTCAAAAGGGAAGAGTGGGGTAAAAAGTGAAGTAACCAAGTCATGCCATAGCAACGGTTTAAGAGACACTTCAGAAGATTACGTAGCTTACAAAAAAAAGACATGAAAAAATCTTCAAGCTTGCGTAACAGTCTGCCAAAGTGCTAGCTCGAAGGATAACTAAACTTCTAAGAAATGCCAAGCCAGTCGAGAGAAGTAGGTATACATTGAGTTGCATGACAAAATGCACCGTGTGCCGCAATAAGAGAAGAAAGACCAATACACCATGTACCAATGATAGACCAATGCGCTGACTAGCAAAAAAACATGAAAGCGAGCATTGAGATGAGCATGACACCACGTAAACAAGGTAGTCTAGAAACATAGTGCAAGATTTCTCCTGTGGCACCGAAAGCTTGTGAGGATTTGAAGCAAAGGTTAGCTCGAAGCAACTTGGAGGAGCAAGCACTTCGAAACGAGCAGGTGAGTGTTAGCTAAAGTGTTGCCATGCAAGGCCTGCCATTGCCTGACCAGAAGGTGGAGAGCTAAGGAAAGGGAGCGAAGGCAGTGATAGACCTCATGAAGGTAAATCTGTAGCACCATGACATCAACCGCGTAGGAAAGGAGTAAAAAATACATGAAGCGACCAAGAAGTAGAGGCAAGGTAGAGCAAAGGGTGATGAAGAGACCACTGAATACAAGGCCGTGAGGCTTAGGGAGGGAGGAGAGGTGGAATTACGAAGAGTAGTAGTGTAAGGCAACACGTTATGTGAGGAATTATACGGGGAAATTATTAGAAAATTACAATTAGGGGAACTAAACCGTGGGTTTTGAAAAAAGGGGAAGATGGGGGAGACAAATGGGGGTTAGTAAAGTACATAAGTGAGGGTACGGGTAAATTGTGGGTGTGTGTGGGTGAGAAGCGCCCGGGGGGGGGGAGAAAAATTACTTACTAATTAATTAGGCAAAGCATAAGGGAGGGGGGGAAATCTAAACTATTGGGTATTTGAACGCATGAATGTGTGTGTGTGTGTGTGTGTGTGTGTGTGCGTGTGAGATGGATAGTATTCGTATACAAAATAAAATTTCCAAATAAATGCAAGGCACGTCATACAAAAGCCAGTGAACTTTGTTTTTAAAGATCATGACACGGATTCTTTTCTATGCATCTCTCTCTCCTTTGCAAAAAATAAAGATCTATTCAACCCCAACCTCTCTTGTCCCGAGGCAAACGTTGAATAGGTGGATCATTGGGAATTGACCTCAAAGATCCAAATTGAGAGGAGTAACCACGAAATCAAGGTCAAGAAATCAAGGTCAAAAGTATTGACTTCAAAGAATAAGACCGAGGGATTAGTTCATATATAAAATAAGGATCGCTTCGATTCAAAATCTGAATTCCAAGATAATTAACAAAATAATAATAAAATACTACATTGTCCATTGTAGATAAGCTTTTGCTTTATTTGTATCTTAAAAAAGCTTATTCCATGACAAGTCCAAAGCAAGAAAAGTCCCTTACAAAATGTGGGGAAAAAGCGAGGACAAAAAAAGCAATTGTTGAAGAAGATACTCATGAGGCATGTATGGATTTGGTGGAAGTAAATTATGGCAATTATGGAATTTCTTGTTCAAAATTCCACTCTTAATGTAGAAAGAGTCAATTAATGATTCATAAAGAAAGACATAAAACCACATTTATGATGGGGAAGAAATTTTATGAAATATGTATGTTATTAATACATTCTTACAAAAACGGCAAGGTTTCCACATATTTAGAAATACACCTATTGAAATCAAGTTGTGGAAGCTAATCTTTCCCTAGGCAATAAATTATAAAAATGGTGGATGAGCCTTAGAGAGACCGACAATATCCAAAAGCATTAGCCAAAGTTTGAGAGGTCATGGGAAGCTTGGAATTGTTGCAATATGGTTAAAAAGTCTTAAATCTAACTACAAAGAGATAGTACTCAAATAGAATTTCAAAGTTTTTTGAGAGGTCTAAAAGACATTCATATATTTTTGGAAAGATGAGTAATAGCTGGTCAATAACTGGATCCTCATTAATTTTTCAAAATATGTAATATATAGAAGGGATCCATAGGAAAATAATCATCCTTCTTAAAAAATTATAATGAGCTAACATAACTTTTAAATGCATTTTTCACTCTTCCCTTTCTACTTCTACTTTTGTTTGTTGATAGGAAACATGTTGTTCATAGCAATTTTTGATGAAGAATGCTCTTCATTCTAGTAAAATCGGCATATATTTTGCAAGAAAAATACTATTGAAAAACATTTCTTTGCACCCCACGAGTCACTTGAGCTATTGATCCAACTGAATCTAAGAAAACTACTATCGAGTACCATAAGGCTAATAGATTCTACAACATGAACCATCCCTTGAGCTCAGAATTGCCACTAATGGTCATATTAGTGTACAAAAGTTCAAGCACCTTAAATGGGTAGTGTGATGAAATCATGCCAAAGCAGACACAAAAGCCTTCAATGTACATGCTTCAATTTGGTGTGCAAATCAAAGCACAACGTAAATGCACATACCCTTCACCTGACTTTGCACCTACGCAATGTTCCCAAAAAATGCATTTTGGGGCACCAAAACGCCTCAAAACGTTTTGCCAAAACTCCCAGAACACGCTGTCTTGGGAGAAACACCTTGCTGTAAAACAACTATATGTGCAAATTCTGATGGGTTTTTTTTCTTGCATCGTTTGGGCCACCAGTTTGGTGCTCCTGCTCCATGTCTTGCTTGCATATCACTCCCTACACTCTACTTTACCATCCCTTACTAAACCCTCTACTTGCCCTTCCTATTCCCTCTACCATAGCTGGTATACTTTCTTCAACCTCTCCATCACTCTACCCTCTCCAACCTCTATTTCTCTCTATCCTCTCCAAACCTTACTCTAGCCTCTAGCCCTATCAATCCCTTGCACTTGGCCTCCCTCTCCAACACTTCTAAGCCCTTCTTCATCCAGATTCCCATTATCCATACCATGGCCTTGAGTCATGGTGCCGGTGTGCTTCCAAGGTGGGATGTATGGCAGGATACCATTTTTATAAAGAGATATAGGTCATCTGGCACAAGGAGGTCAGTATGCAAGTTTTGTGGTGAGACAGTGATAGGGAATGCCTTAATGATAGATGACATAAATGCATATAGATGCAAGTCTGTATATGTGGACAATGAGGTTTCACCGCCTCTCAAATTAAAAATTTGAGCAAGGAGCAAAAAGAAGTTATCCGACTCTCCACCCACAACTGTGGTCATCATTCTGCTTCGCTGCAGGGCATGTTACATACTCTATTTGATCTTCCAAGTCACCCTCCATTTGCATAAGTGCATCTATAGCACCTACCAACTTTCAAGCAGATCTACACATCAAAATAGAAAACATAAATGAATGTGTGCATTGCATAGGATGCATCTCATTGACATAATTATGACACAAGTAGGTTATACTTACTCTGACACACTGCCATGGATAGATGCTATTGAATTGACGAAGAAGCATTGCTTGGCTAAGATGTCTACAATTACCAAGCTCCAATGCAAGCTGCATTATCAATTAAGAATAATTATTATTTGATATAATCCTCCACAATGTAAGAGATAAGCTAGGTAGGGATTGATACTCACTCCTCGTGATATGCGGTAAAGATAACTCGTGCCGCAGTCAAATCAATAGGTTGCAACCACTTAAAAACATCATCTATGGTCTTCTGATTATTGCTAAGTACACTAGAAACAAGAGGATCGACCATATATGCACATCTTTGTATATATAGCGGAAGCTGTTGTAAAACCATACTGCAATAAAAAGAAAAGAATATTAGTTCATTTGATCCAATGGAAATACAAAAGCATAAAGTCAGTAAAAAGTTTGTGTCAAACCTGAGGATGGCTATTATGACCTTGTCATTGACCTTTTTCTTGAAGTTTATGAGGATTGAAATGTCCTCTTCATCGAATATAAAAGTAAGAGGTTGTTCTCGAACTTGAAACCTAACTTGAAATGACTTCTCCATTTGCTGCAATGTATGATTATTTTCTAGAGTCATCCGATGGATAGCCAGAGCAGCTTTGCTTTCTTGAGATGAGCTTTCTATATTCTCTGCTCTAGCTATGTCCTCCTCATCCTCCTCCTCTCCCTTCTCCTATAAAAGGATAAAATAATTATGAGATTCAAAATTTTAAATTAATTATAAATTTAAAAAGACCTTTAAATGAATAAAGAAAATTAAACATAAGTTTTCATACCTCTACATATCTTCGTGGTCTTTTTATGTAACCTTCAGAGGCAAGGTCAGTGTCATATCCATCTTCTTCTGCTTCCTTGCTATCGCTGGTGTCCTCACTATTATATCCAGAGCTTTGATCATTTTCATCATCTTTCTTGCTCTCATCATACATGATCATCTCTATGTCATCCTCTTCATGTGAGATCGGACCTTTCTTATCAAACTTTATTGTGAGAGAAGCCACGGTATCAAGGTATTCCAAGCAAGCAGGGCTCTCAATAATATTTACATTGTGTCCTTTTCTGATAAGAGCTTCAAACAGATGTCCCAT
Source organism: Dipteris shenzhenensis (assembly GCF_047967505.1). NCBI lineage: Eukaryota > Viridiplantae > Streptophyta > Polypodiopsida > Gleicheniales > Dipteridaceae > Dipteris > Dipteris shenzhenensis. The sequence goes on from NC_141619.1 coordinate 19,044,039, forward strand.
TCGGCACAATGTGACTTCCCATCCGGACGGTAGCAAAAATTCCATCATACTAATTAAAAGATCAGCACTTTTTGCTGGCCTTTCATAGTGATTTGCGTTGCGATGGAGGGGACTTGGAGCTTCATGCTCTTCCAGCAGTAGTTGCAATCTCTTTACATTCCCTCTTATATTGTTTTGTAAGGAGTGATCATTGTAAGGGCTCTTCATGCACAAGAAAAAGGTTTCTAGACTCTGTATCTTGAGACCGCATTCTCTCTTGTCCCTTTTTCTTGAGTATATCCCATTGTAAATCTTGAGCTCATTGCCATATTGTTTTTCTAGGGTAGCAGACATTTGTTCCTTGTCAGCTTTATCAGCAAATATGACTATATTACATTGTCCCACTCTACCAATGGTGGTATGTAATATTCTGTCAAGGAGTTGACGGATGTCATCCGGTGATATTTCATAGACAAAGAAAAGCTGAGGTCTCTCCCAAGCAGTGTCGTCGGACAAAAAATCATTCAATGAAACTCCCTTGCACTCAACGCTCTTTCCAGACTCTGAAATGATTTCATGTATGAAATAAAAGCCCTTGTTCAAAGTTTTTTCTTTTCTGAGAGTGTGGTTATTGATGACTTTTTGTTCATATGCATACACATTTTCCGGAATGTCACTTCTCATAGAGGGAGTAGTTTCAGATCCATCATCTTCTATCTTCACCCATTTATGCGCCCAAGCCTTCTGTTTAGCTGATGGTAAAGCTGATGCCATCTGCCTCACAATGTTATGATCAATTTTACATTGGCTAATTGGAATATTTTTTTCTCCCAATAAATATTCAATTGCACTCTTTACTGCATCACGCTTGACCTGTTGGATGATGCAATCTTCCATGCAATGATCTTTATCCTTTTTGCCAAAAAACCATTCTTTGGACATTAATTTCTCTGCAGCAAGACTTGCGTATTTGTCTGGTAGGTTTCTTAAAGGCCTCCACATCCGAGCTATCATCTCTTTTTTCTCAATCTTCTTTGCCTTCTCTTTAATCAATGATGGAGCCTCATATGTGACATCTCCTTTCTCACATGCAAGACACACGTCTTTGATCTGATGAAAAACTTCATCACTACGGAAAAGTATGCTTGTGTAGTCTTGATACCTATCCCTTACTGTCTTGAAGCTTGTAATCACCTCTGCTCTTTCCTGCTTTCCCCTTGGTACAATGGCACTCAAGCATGTGTAGAAGTCAACAAGATTATCCGCTTCCACTTTAGTTGCAGTTCTTTTGAGAGTGGTCAAAGGAGAATTAAAAGTTTTCCATATGGTCCTAGCTTTGAGCAACATCTCTGAAGTGGAGGTGATTTTTCGTAGTGCATAAATGTCATGATTAAGTCTTTCCGACTCAATCAAATATTTTTTCTCGTTCTTGAAGATACAGATGCATGCAGAATAGTAGTGAAATTGAGGCACACTCGCGAAGGTTTGATAAGTAATTTCTCCTTTCTTGTATGCATCTCTAGAGCGCTCATTACAAGCATAGGCATAGTGCTGACCATCTATTGCCTCAAATGTACAATGAGTTAAGAAATTTCTCTTGGCATCCCTTATATGTCGTTCTGAATCATTCACTGAACTCTGTCCTTCTTGAAGTGAGGGAACTTGTTTTCCGAGGAACTTAGTGAATTGCATCTCAAAATCTATAGGCTGAGAGAAATTGATGGATTGACTATAATCTCCCATGACTGGCCAAAATGTTCTTGGATGGAGTACCAAATTAGAAACAACTGGTTTTTTTCCATCAATCAAAGCCTGAAAAATCTTTTCAGCATAGGCTGTATCTAAGGTCCTGCTGTTGGTGAAGACACTTGCTTTGACCACTCTTGAAGCATGTATAACTTGAGTCTTCTGGCCCCATATATATCCTGGATCCTCATCAGTCACAGCCTCATTCAAGCGAAGATTTAGGTTATTCATTGATAACATTTCTGCTTCTAGATCTGACTCCATTTCAAGACCCTCCGCATCCTCTTCATGTTCTTCCTCTTCTCTTCTTTTCCCTTTCTTTGTATATGAACGACCTCTTTTTCCAGTTATAGGACTTGGAACTGTAGCTCGTGAAGTACTTGACTTTTGCATTTGACATCGAGGTTTATTTTTTAGGGGCTCAAAGTGAACTGCTTTAGATCGCCCTACTTCTTCTTCTATTGCCTCAACTTCAGGTATACTTAAGGGCTTCACTTGTTCTGTTATTCCATCAACTTCATGAGTTGCACCATCTAAGTGAGTAATACCATGAACAAGAGATGTGTGTGCATGTCATGTCTTATCTAATGCATGTCATGTCTCACTCAATTCAATTTCTGTCTGAGATGCATGTGCATGTCCGGTCTCCACCAATTCAATTCCTGTCTCAGATGTAGATCCCTTGTAAGCATCCACATGTACAAGACCCTCATCCATTGCTACAATGTGTTCTGTCTCATCCACTCCACTTCCTCTCTCATTTGTATTACCATGAACCAGGTCTACATGGCGTGTCTCATCACTTCCTTTCTCATGTGTGGATTCTTGCACCTTAGGTCCCTCCAATGAAGTTGAACCTTGTTGGATGACACCCTGAAAGTATTCAAGGATAATCTTTGACTGCATTTTTCTTGCTTCCTCAATGGGAAATTCCTCCCACACATGTTGAAGGATCTCCAATACAGGAACCAATTCAGGAAATCTATGTGCTTTTGGCGGCAGCATCACAAAGTGCATTGCATCTTTCTTAGAAAGAAGAAACGATCTGTTGCTCATTCTTGACTTTGTGTAAATCATCATTGTACTGCTGTCTTTTTCAATTTTTATTCCTACTAAGGTGCCCCCTTGAATCAAATTGCTCTTTGAGAAAGATACATTTGATGCCCACTCATCTTTCTCCAACTCTCTCTTTGTCATCACTAGAATGAGATTTCCTTTACTTAAGACCAAGAACCATGCTTTCTTTGTTGTGTCAACAACTGTCCAGTTTGTGAAGTCCTTTGGGGCATAAATTCTTCCATTGTATTTCAGTGTCATACCATTGACAAATGCTGTAGCCTCAAGATCCATCCTGTATTCAAGCACAACACAAATTTTAAGTACTTTGACAAACTACAATTACTTTGAAAAATCAAAAGTACAATGAGTCCCATTAATACACCTCAAGTTTTTATTCTTCCCAATCATATAAGTATCAATTTCATGCTTTGGGAATAGCCTAAAAGGCTTTACAAGGCTTAGAGCATAAATGTGAAAAAAAATAAGGATTTACAATGATCTCTGAATACAAATTTGAAGTCTGTCATATATAAGTGCAAAATGCTCTGTCAACTCCCGCAACTGATATAAGTGTAAAATGCTCTGTCAACTTCCACAACTGTAATCTGTCATGTCCACTGATACAACTTTCAATCATCTTGAAAGTTTAAAAACCTTAATCGTTGCTTAAATGGTAGGGTTGTTGTGACTGTGAAACTGAATGTGAACGAATGGACTGACTCCGATTAGGAACTAGTCGGGAAATTTTGAGCATGGCTTTGATTGGTTTTTTTGGAGTTCTCTCCTCTAAGGACAAACTAATCTATGCTAATCTAGATTACACCAACTGTCGAAGCGAAGAAAAGCAAGAAATAATTTCTTTTCCATTGTTCTTTTTAATATCCTTAGGTTGCGAATTAAAAGCAAAAAATAATCTATTTTTCATTATTCTTTTTAATACACTAAGGTTGTGAGTTTAATACACTAAGGTTTTTAAACTCACACCCCATTCTCTCTCTCTCCCCCCCTTCTCTCCCCCCCCCTTCTCTCTCGCTGCCGCCCCCATCCTCCCACCCCACCTCCCCCATTCTCACTCCCATGCCCACGTCCATTCTTTCACCTTCCCCATTCCCACTCCCTCTCCCACTCCCATCCTCCCACCCCTTTCTCTCTCTCTCCCCCCCTTCTCTCTCGCTGCCGTGGCAACGGCCCCCCCCTTCTCTCTCTCTCCCTTCCCCTTCTCATTTTAAAAAAGATAAAATTTATATTTTCAAAAACTAATTTACTTACAACTCATAAGAATTGAACATTCACATTAATAAGTTAAAATCTTAATAAATTTGAATTTAAATAATAAAAACTATAAAGTAGTTTAACTTAAAGTTTATGAAAAAATAACGTAAAATAAAGAAAACAAGACTTAAAATTAAAAATTTAATATTTACCTAGAAGAATATACTAATTCTCCCTAAAAAGAAATAAATTAAAGTAATAATAACGAATGTAAGTTAAACTACTTTTAAAATTTTAATTTAAAATGTAATAAAATTAAAATTATACTTTTTATATTCCAAAACAAAATGCATTATAGTCTAAATTAAACTAGTAAATTGAAAATGAAAGTGAAACTCATTTTAAATTCAAAAACAAAGAAAAATTTAAAATTCAAGTTTCTACAAGTTTTGCTTTTAGCATACATTTGTCTTTTCACATCCACGCATTTGTCTTTTGAAACACAAGGTTGTCTTTTATCACAATTTTCACATCCACGCGTTTGTCTTTTGAAACACAAGGTTGTCTTTTATCACAATTTTCAAGTTTTCACACGTTTATCTTTTCAAACACAAGGATTCATAGTTTAAAAAAAGGCGGGAAATTTGAAATTCTAGTTTCCACATGTTTCTCTTTTCAAACACTAAGGTTTACAGTTTTGTTTGTTTAAGTTTCGACTAAATCACACACCAATCTCCTCTAATATGCCTCATTGATCGTAGCTCCCAAATTCTTCCATCAAAACATCTCTCCTTTATCTCTTCTTGATCGTCGCCCACTCATTTTTTCTCCTCATTGGTAAGATTTTCTATCTCGATCGTACTTTCTCTTGTGCCCTTCCTCTCTAAATTTCATCAAACACCAAGGTTTATAGTTTTGTTTGTTTAAGTTTCGACTAAAGTTTCGACTAAATCACACACCAATCCCTCTCATATGCCTCATTGATCGTAGCTCCTTTATCTTTTCTCGATCGTCGGCCACTCATTTCTCCTCTTCATTGGTAAGATTTTCTATCTCGATCGTACTTTCTCTTGTGTCCTCCCTCTCTAAATTTTCATCTTTTGTCCATCTCTCTCACTCTTCTCTCTCTCTCTTTCCTCTCCGCTCTAGTCTACGTTTCCTCTCATCTTAGTCTACTCTCTCCCCTTCTCTTCATTTCCCCTCTCTCTCTCTCTCTCTGCACTCCCCACTCTCTCTCTCACTTGCCGCGGCCTCCCCCCTCTCTCTCTCTCCCCTCCCCTCTCTCTCTCTCCCTCCTCTCTCCCTCTCGCTGCCTCCCCCTCTCTCTCTCTCTCTCCCTCTCTCTCTCTCTCGCTGCCGCGACAGCGGCCCCCCCTCTCTCTCTCTCTCCCCCCTCTCTCTCACAGTGCCTCCCCCCCTTCTCTCTCTCTCCCCCCCTCCTCTCTCGCTGCCGCGGCAGCGGCCCCCCCTTCTCTCTCTACCGCCCCCTCCTCTCCCACCCCCTTCTCTCTCTCTCCCCCCCCTTCTCTCTCGGCGCGGCAGCGGCCCCCCTTCTCTCTCTCTCTCCCTCCCCCTCTCTCTCGCTGCCGCGCCCCCCCTCTCTCTCCCCCCCCTCCTCTCTCGCTGCCGCGGCAGCGGCCCCCCCCTCTCTCTCTCCTCTCCTCTCCCCCCTTCCCTCTCCCCCCCCTCTCTACGGGCAGCGGCCCCCCCCTCCTCTCTCTCTCTCCCTCCCCCTCTCTCTCGCTCTCACATCCCCCCCCTTCTCTCTCTCCCCCCCGCTCCTCTCTCGCTGCCGCAGCAACGGCCCCCCCCTCTCTCTCTCCCCTCCCCTCCCCTCCCTCTCCCCCCTCTCTCTCTCTCCCCCCCCTCTCTCTCGCTGCCCCCCCTTATCTCTCTCCCCCCCGCCTCTCTCGCTGCCGCGGCAGCGGCCCCCCCTCTCTCTTCCCTCTCCCCCCCAGCGGCCCCCCCTCCTCTCTCTCTCTCCCTCCCCCTCTCTCTCGCTCTCGCATCCCCCCCCTTCTCTCTCTCCCCCCCTCCTCTCTCACTGCCGCGGCAGCGGCCCCCCCTCTCTCTCTCCCCTCCCCTCCCCTCCCTCTCCCCCCCCTCTCTCTCGCTGCCCCCCCTTATCTCTGTCCCCCTCCCTCCTCTCTCGCTGCCGCGGCAGCGGCCCCCCCCTCTCTCTTCCCTCTCTCCCCCCTTCCCTCTCCCCCCCCCTCTCTCTCGCTCTCGCATCCCCCCCTTCTCTCTCTCCCCCCCGCTCCTCTCTCGCTGCCGTGGCAGTGGCCCCCCCCCTCTCTCTCTCCCCTCCCCTCCCCTCTCTCTCCCCCCTCTCTCTCTCTCCCCCCCCTCTCTCTCGCTGCCCCCCCTTATCTCTCTCCCCCCCTCCTCTCTCGCTGCCATGGTAGCGGCCCCCCCCTCTCTCTTCCCTCTCCCCCCCCAGTGGCCCCCCCTCCTCTCTCTCTCTCCCTCCCCCTGTCTCTCGCTCTCGCATCCCCCCCTTCTCTCTCTCCCCCCCCTCCTCTCTCGCTGCCGTGGCAGTGGCCCCCCCCCTCTCTCTCTCCCCCTCTGCTCCCCTCCCTCTCCCCCCCTCTCTCTCGCTGCCCCCCCTTATCTCTCTCCCCCCCCTCCTCTCTCGCTGTCGCGGTAGCGGCCCCCCCTCTCTCTTCCCTCTCCCCCCCTTTCCCTCTCCCCCCCCTCTCTCGCTGCCGCGGCAGCAGCTCCCCCCTCTCTCTCTCCCCTCCCCTCCCCTCCCCTCCCTCTCTCCCCTCTCTCTCTCTCTCCCTCCCCTCTCTCTCGCTGCCCCCCCTTCTCTCTCTCCCCCCCTCCTCTCTCGCTGCCACGGCAGCGGCGGCCTCCCCCTCTCTCTCTCTCCCTCCCCTCTCTCTCGTGCCCCCCTCTCTCTCTTCCCCCCCCGTTCCTCTCTCGCTGCCGCGGCAGCCCCCCCTCCTCTCTCTCCCCCCTCCCCCTCCTCCCTCTCCCCCCCTCTCTCTACTGCCGCGACAGCGTGTCGCGGCCTCCCCCCCTCTCTCTCTCTCCCCCCCTCTCTCGCGCTGCCGCGCCTCCCCCTTCTCTCTCTCCCCCCCTCTCCTCTCTCGCTGCCACGGCAGCGACCCCCCCTTCTCTCTCTCTCCCCCCTCCTCTCTCGCTGCCGCCGCAGCTGCCCCCCCTCTCTCTCTCTCCCTCCCTCTCTCTCTCGCTGCCGCGGCCCCTCCCCTTCTCTCTCCCCCCCCCTCCTCTCTCGCTGCCGCGGCAGCGGTCCCCCCTCTCTCTCTCCCCTGCCCTCCCCTCCCTCTCCCCTCCCCTCTCTCTCCCCTCCCCTCCCCTCCCTCCCCCCCTCTCTCCGCTGCCGCGGCAGTGGCCTCCCCCTCCCCTCTCTCTCTCCCCCCCCTCGCGGCTTCCCCCCTCTCTCCCCTCTCTTCCCCCCCTCCCCCTTCTCTCCCCCCTCCCTTTCTCTCCCCTCTCTTTCCCCCCCCTTCTCTCCTCTCTCTCCCTCTCTTTCTCTCTCTCTCTTTTGCTGTCGAGGCAACAAGACTCTCTCTCCTTTATTCTCTCTCTAAAAATCTTTCCTTCACTTTTCTCTCTCTAAGTTCTCTCTCTATAATAAAATTTCAAAGAATACAAATTTTAAAAAAGTTCCTGGAAAAAGTTGAAATCTATGCTTGTGCTTGCTTTTGCTCTTCCTCCTCTTTTTGCTTCTCCTCTTACTCTTCCTTGTTGAAATGAGAGAAACAATGAGAGAAGGAGAGTATATATAAGAAAAACTAGGGTTTTAAGTGCTTCTCTCTCATTGGTCCTTCTATAACAGTATCTCCTCTCCCATTGGCCTCTCTATTAGATTATCTTCTCTCTCTCTCCCACCCACTCCCATCCTCCCACCCCATTCCCACTCCCACCCCATTCCCACTCCCACTCCCACCCCCATCCTCCCACCCCACCTCCCCCATTCTCACTCCCATGCCCACGCCCATTCCTTCACCTTCCCCATTCCAACTCCCTCTCCCACTCCCCTCCTCCCACCCCACCCCTCCCACTCCCACCCTCACCCCACCCCCACCTCCCCCATTCCCACTCCCACTCCCACTCCCATTCTCCCACCCACTCCCATCCTCCCACCTCCACCTCTCACTCCCACTCCCATCCTCCCACCCCCACCCCTCCCCCCCCATTCCCACTCCCACCCTTATCCTCCCACCTCACCCCTCCCACTCCCATCCTCCCACTCCCTCTCCCACTCCCACTCCCACTCCCATTTTCCCACCCCCCCACCTCCCCCATTCCCACTCCCACTCCCATTTTCCCACCCCCCCACCTCCCCCATTCCCACTCCCATCCTCCCACCTCACCCCTCCCACTTCCACCCCCACCTCCCCCATTCCCACTCCCTCTCCCACTCCCATCCTCCCACTCCCACTCCCCACCCCTCCCACTCCCACTCCCATCCTCCCACCCTCACCCCACCCCCACCTCCCTCATTCCCACTCCCTCTCCCACTCCCACTCCCATTCTCCCACCCCCACCCCCACCTCCCCCATTCCCACTCCCTCTCCCACTCCCACTCCCATTCTCCCACCCCCACCCCCACCCCCACCTCCCCCATTCCCACTCCCTCTCCCACTCCCACTCCCATCCTCCCACCCCCACCCGCACCCCCACCTCCACCGCCCCCATTCCCACTCCCTCTCCCACTCTCCCTTTCTCCCACTACCACCCTCCCACACTCCCTTTCTCCACTTTCCCACTCTCCCTTTCTCCCACTACCACCCTCCCAACTATCAATTCCACTATTACTTATGAATTGTAATTAAAACTATTACTTAAATAAATGATATTACTTGAAAACACTCATAGGATTTAAGGTTTAGGATTTCGTGGTTTGGGTTTAGGATTTGGGGTTTGGTGAGTTAGGGTTTAGGGTTTAGGGTTCAAGGTTTGAGGGTTAGGGTTTGGGGGTTAGGGTTTAGAGTTTGGTGGTTTAGGGTTTAGGGTTTGGGGGTTAGGGTTTAGGATTTAGGGTTTAGGGTTTAGGGTTTAGGGGCTAGGGTTTAGGGTTTAGGGTTTGGCGATTAGGGTTTAGGGTTTGGGAGTTAGAGTTTAAGGTTTAGGGTTTAGGGTTTGGGGTTTAGGGTTTAGGGCTTAGGGTTTAGGGTTTGGGAGTTAGGGTTTAGGGTTTAGGGTTTAGGGTTTGGGAGTTAGGGTTTAGGGTTTAGGGTTTGGGAGTTAGGGTTTAGGGTTTAGGGTTTAGGGTTTGGGGGTTAGGGTTTAGGGTTTAAGAGTTAGAGTTTAAGGTTTAGGGTTTAGGCTTTGGGGTTTAGGGTTTAGGGTTTAGGGTTTAGGGTTTGGGAGTTAGGGTTTAGGGTTTAGGGTTTAGGGTTTGGCAGTTAGGGTTTAGGGTTTGGGGGTTAGGGTTTAGAGTTTAGGGTTTAGGGGTTAGGGTTAAGGGTTTAGGGTTTAGGGTTTAGGAGTTAGGGTTTAGAGTTTAGGGTTTAGGGGTTAGGGTTTAGGGTTTAGGGTTTAGGGTTTAGGAGTTATGGTTTAGGGCTTAGGGTTTAGGGTTTTGGAGTCAGGGTTTAGGATTTGGGGGTTAGGGTTCAGGGTTTAGGGTTTGGGGGTTAGGGTAAGGGTTTAGGCTTTAGGGTTTAGGGTTTAGGGTTTGGGAGTTAGGGTTTAGGGTTCAAGAGTTAGGGTTTAGGGTTTGGGGTTTAGGGTTTAGGGTTTAGGGTTTAGGGTTTGGGAGTTAGGGTTTGGGGTTTGGGGGTTTGGGTTTAGGGTTTGGGGTTTAGGGGTTAGGGTTTAGGGTTTAGGGTTTAGGATTTGGGAGTTAGGGTTTAGGGTTGTTATTGGTTAGGGTTGAGGGTTGAGGGTTTAGGGTTTAGGGTTGTTTTGGTTTACGGTTTAGGGTTTAGGGTTGTTATTGGTTTACGGTTGTTATTGGTTAGTGTCTAATTAAATTTTCAAACAAGTTCTGGATTTTTAAATCATTAATAAAGTAGATTATTGAGAAGAGACTAATGTTCTTTATAATGGTTGTTACAGCTTGTTTGCAAAGGAAACTCACAAAGGAGATGGCTACAAAATTTATTCCGGGGATAGAGGTGATTTTATGTTGCAAAAGAGAAGTAGTTGCATTTGCTACAATCCATGAAAGTGATCCAAATTCTATTTGTCACTTTAGAAGACTTGGCGAAGATAAGGTGGCAGTTATCGTATCAAGGATTCTTAGTGCACATGTTGAGCTAAAGCATAAGTGTGGGGATATGGAAATCCTTGGAGATGTTATGCCCTATAATACTTCCAACAAAGCATTTATTGCATGGGACAGAGATGAGACTTATCCAACACATGTCATCAGGAATACAAAGTGCATATCTTTGGATTTTAGAGTGGGAGATATTTTACAAATGTTATCATTTACAAATAAGTATGTAGTAGAAGGTCAAGTCTTGGGATTTGAACAAGTTGAACACTGGACATTTGCGCAGATGAGAATTCAAAAAGTTACTGATGATGGTATGGATGATAACTCAATGTCATTGGATGGTCCCTACTATGAGGTAGGTAAGGATTTGAGATGGAGCATGCAATTTTTAAAGATTGGAAAGACTCGGCATGTGGTTTTTAATGATAAACATAATGTATACTACAACATCAAAGAATTGAAAGAATATGCCAATGTACCAAGCTCTATTCCTTCAGAGATGGATGATTCCAATGCACTCAACTATAGCACTGACGTCTTATCAGAAGTCGATGAGTTCATTAGTACCGAGAAAGAAAAATATTTCACAAGTGATGCCTTATCCGGGGTGGATGAGTTCATGCACATTGAGAACTTGGGCAAAGATGTCAAAAGTGTTATATCTTCAAGCATGGATGGCTTCATGGATACTGATAAAGTTCTTGGAGTCAAAGCAGGTAACTATGGAATTATGGAAATCATGCACGATAGTATAATGAGTGATGTTCTCTCTGGAGTAGAGGAGTTTCAAGACTATGGAGTTATGAAATCCATAGAAAGTGCATCAATGAGCGATGTTCTCTCAGGAATAGATGAGTTTGAAGATCATTCTGGACACTCTATCACCACTGACTATGAAGTTATGAAATCCATAGAAAGTGCATCAATGAGTGATGTTCTCTCAGGAATAGATGAGTTTGAAGATCATTCGGGACACTCTTATGCCATTGTGACAAGTGGTTCTACGATTGTATCAAAAGTAGGGATGAGATCAACAAAGGACTATTCGGTGTTTGACTTTGATTGTGAACTTGTAAATGTTACAAATGGTTTGACGAATGTATCAAAAGCAAGGATGACATCAACAAAGGAATATTCAGTATTTAACTGTCAGAGTGATAAGATCAAGGATGCAACATCTCATGAAAACAACGTGACAAATAAATCTTACAAGGAGAACTACACAAATCCAAATAAGAATGTACAAAAGGTCCCAAAACGGACATACAGATGCATGAAAAGACAACGAGTGCAGGCAGATCCAGAAAAGCAACCAAAGAGAATAAGAGTAATGAATGAAGATGTTATGCTAAAAGCAATGCGATCTACATGCTGTAAGCATACATGTATGCGATCCATTAACTTACATGACATCAAGGGTTGTAGAGAACATGTCTGGCAAAGGAAAGGAAGCAGAAGAAATGAATACCTACTCACGAGATTGTCTTGCTTTCTTGTAAATGATAAGAGAAGGTGAAGTTCAGGACATCAAATAAGGCCTCTTATAAATGGAAAAAGTATATGCAATAATGCATATCGCATTATTACAGGATTATCACATGGCACATATTGGAATTTGGCTAATAAAGCAAAGTATGGAGTTAAATTTAACATTCATGGAAACATAGGAAGGCCCAAAACAAGAGCCTCAACAGTTGCGGCAACAGCAATTTTGAAAGATTACATTTATGAAAATGCTTTACCGCAACCCCACCTATCAGAAATGCATCTTCCGATAGGTTTGACCAAAAAAGAAGTATTTATCTCTATTGGAGAAACACATAGGCAAAGAGGGCATGCACCGGCATCTTTTCATACTTTGTATACTCTTTGGAAAAAAAGCTTTGGACATGTTAAAATCCCAAAGAGGCAAAAAATGTCAAAGTGCAATGACTGTGATGATCTAAAGCGAGCACTTGAGAGTGCAACATCTCCAGAACAAAAAGAAGCTTACAAAAGAAAGAGAGAATTTCATCATGGACATTCTAGAATAAAATATGCATTTTGGAAGGAGCAAGCTATTTCTCACCCAAATGAGTACATGTGCATTATTGTAGATGGTATGGATCAAAATACAACAACATTACCTCGATTCGTTAACACTCCACCTAAGCTACAAGGCAAATACTTTTTAAAGACACATCTATGTGGAGTGTTAGTGCACGGATTTAAGTTTTTTGCAGACATATGGATTGATTCCTTGCATCTACACGATAGCAATCAAGTTGTAACATCCGTTATGAAGGCAATTCACAATGTACATGTAGAAAAAGGTCGTCTACCAGCAACTTTGAGAATACAAGCAGACAATTGCGGACGAGAGAATAAGAATGTACTCTTCTTTGCATTTTGCTCAATGCTAATCGCTCATAGAATCTTCAATGAGATTGAAGTTGGGTTTTTGTTGGTTGGGCACACACATGAGGATATCGATCAGGTATTTAGCACAGTTTCAAGAGAACTAAAACACAAGGACATGGAGACAATGGATGACTTGATAAGAAAATGTGGGAGGCAAGTTGGTGGCCATAAGGAAGGAACAATATGCTCAATGGTTGAGAGGATGTATGATTGGAAGAGCTTTATTCTACCTTTCATACAAAAAGGTGGTGATGCCCTGATTGGTCATAGCGCTCCACACTATTTTCGATTTTTCTTAAAGGATGAAAAACCAGTGATGCAATGGCAACACTATTCTCTTGATACAAAATGGGAACCTGAAGAACCTTACTCTCTCTTAACTTCAATCCCGAGCAAAGAAATGCATCCAACATGGGCTCCTATAAAAGAATTCAGCGAGAAATCCAAAGGTGAAATAGAAGGCTTAAAAGCTTTTATTGCATACAAAGAGGAAATGCTCCGGAGATTTCCTGATTGGAAGCCCTCTTGGAAGGAACACACTACTGTTGTAATTAGCAAGACCTACCAATTGATAAAGGACCTTGCAAAAATGCGAGAAGATGATATTAAGGCAGAACGGCCTTTATTTTGGCCAAATGTTGGTAATGACTTGCGTCCAGCATGTGGTCTCTTTGAAAATGAGTTTGAATCGTTGCTCCCACGTCCATATTGTGGACCCAAGAAGAGAGAGTTTATGCCACAAATAGACATAGATGTCCATTGTTTTGTTGCAGTTCGACCATCGGATGATGAACATGAGAACGTGAAGTTTTGGGTTGCAAAAGTAGTTGACGTGAGTATGGATGACCGGGGGAGAGCTACAACATTTACAGCGGTATGGTATGAGCCAAGGGGCAGGAAGGAGAACCAAGATAACAGTACATTGTATATTAGTTGTTTAAAAAAGGAATGGGTCCTAAACCATGAAGCAATTTCAAGACTTTCCACAGAGACAGTCATAGTATCCTGGAAATCAAGGTCAAAGAAAACAAAGAAGCACATGGGGTATGATGTAGAAGACAAAATAAAATTACCGCAACCAATTATTACGCACATTACAGAGTTCACAAAGATGCTCGCCCGGGAGGAAGTAGAAGGAGATAGTGCAAATGAAGAATGCCCATGATAACACCATTCAAATATCGAGAAAGAGTGAAGGTGGTGGTGGTTGTCAGATGAGAGTGAATGAAGATGGCACCCAAGCGACAAGTGACAACAGAAAGGACATTCTGAACAAGCAAATGTTTGGATCACTCATTTCTATGATTATGATAGAAAAGGACATTCAAACAAGCAAATGTTTGGATCGCCCATTTGTACTAAACTCATTGTAAAGGAAAAATTAAATTATTGAAAAGGCCATAGGAGATCCTTTGTACAAAGACTCATCCAGAGCAATATTTGTTGTAAAACTTATGACATGATAATGTAAAATTGCAAGCATAGCTATTGCTATTTTTTGGAGTACAAAAGAGGCTTCCATCATGTCTCATGTGTATATAAACCTTTTAATTTCTTGAATATTCAAGAGTGTTATAGTTTTCTGCATTGAAAGTAAAAAGAGTCTTACAAGTCTCTTATGTATACATTTTTAAAATGTTGTGAATCCTCAATAGCATGGTTTTTCATGGATTTAAACTAATAACTCGGATTTTTTATTTTAAGAATATGATTCTTATAAACAAGAAATACAAATTTAGGATTTAATAGTAGTTTTTGCATTATTTGTACAACATTGTAGAGAGATATTTTGAAATGTCTTATGTGAAAATGATAGTGCCAGAAAGTAAACTTTTGATTCTCGAATGACAGTTTCATAAAGTAAACTTTTCAGTTGGGAAGGATTTTAAGGAATAGTCCAAAAGTAGACATATGAGTCCAAAATTAATGAAATAAGTGTTAAACATACACACCAAGAAGAGAAACAAGTTCTTAAGTTTTAGCTACTTAGTCAATAAATATATAAAATAACATATAAGTTATAAGTTATTATGTATACAGTATAGCTTGTAACATTTTAAACAATAAGTCTTCAGACGTGAGAATTGACTTCTTTATATTTTTAATTGTGTCAAGTTGAGCGTGGAGCAACTCAATAGGTTGGTTTATGTAAATGCCAACCTACACCTGATTAAGAAGTACAGGTCTGCAGATGGTACTCCAAGCATTGAGTGGAAGCCGAAGCAAGTTGATCTCGATAAAATAAAGTTGAAGCCTGTGGATATGTCAATCATCCAACAAAGTTGAGAGAACGATGATGTCTACAACTTCCTACGACAAGATATGCTCTAATTTCGACATCAAACACGATGGTAGACTCGAGCTCGAGCACCACGACTACCTACTGCTACAAAGGATATAATTATACCTGCCACGGGCTTTGTATCGTCACAACAAGCCTCTCCTCAGATGCATGGTTATCAACGTCGAGCACGAGCCGAAGCCTCACGTGTCTGTTGCTGCTATTGCATCTTCATCCCGAGGACGTTGAGGTAGAGATGAGCCAAAGCAAGAGGAGGCATTGGCAGACACTACAAACTCAAAGGACTCAAATTAGTTTCGAGCCACAAGTTGGCTCGAGGGTGATACTTTCTCTTCCTCTTCAAAGGATGCAAATTCATCTAGTAATCATAGTGATGAGGCAGAGGATCTTGGAGAGGGGCCAAGGCCCTAAGATCCTAGGCTCTAACTCTAGAGACGAGTCACTAGATAGTAGAGTACTGTAGAGACTAGAGTGTTTCATGGATCATGGATTATGTATGTAGTTACCACTTGTTGCTTGGCACTCACCCACAGGCCAGTGCAATATTATGACATGTATTTCATTTTATTCTCTTTTTCAATCGATGATTGACTCCCATCTCGAGCAATTGCATCTCATTCATGGGCACTGGATATTAAAATTTAAAGATGATTGAAGATTCTTGAATGATGAATCTTGATTTTCATTCTTGAATTATAAAGTTTAAAGTTTAAATTATATAAATTATGCATAGGCAGTTTAAACCCACTCGGCCTGTGTAGTATGGCCTTGCAGGCTGTAACAATGTGTTTGAGAGCTCTTTTGAGAAAGAGAAGAATCTGGAGGTAAATATTTAAACTATATATATAATTTATGAAAAAAATGCATTTTTGACCACGTTTCTAGGCAAAACACCTGTCAGAACCTAGAAACGTTTCTTGTGACACTGCACCTACGCTGGGTCTTTCTACTTCATTTCACCTTCAACGTTTAACGTATATCATGCTTGGACACAAATACACATAGATCCATAAGATAGCCATATGTACCCCAAGCCCTATTCTTTATTAGCATTGCCTTTTGGGCATTGCTACTGCATCTGCTTCAAAATGTTGTATGATTTGGTATCATTTGCATGCTCTTGTTGTTTATATCCTCAGCACTTCCCATGACACGCCATTAGTGACACCCCTGAAAACCCTGTCATTTACCAAAAAACGATATCAGAACAAAACGAAAGACATTTCGCCAGCATAAACTTCATGGAGTGGGATGTTTGCGTGAATAATCTTACCTATTATTGTCACGAGCATACTCTTTCCTCAATCTCAAGGAAGGACCCCAGTTGACCACATCTGAGATGGGTTCGCCGGCAGCAGTTTGCCACTTGAGCACTACGCAGAGGTACTTGGTGACATGAACATTGTTCCTTCGGGGGTTAGAAATAAGCACAGAAGCCACAGCCACCTCTAAACATGTCTCCTTTTCAGCTTCATCCGGTATCACTGCATTTCTGGAAAGCATATTGCCTGCCAAGAAGTCTGCAGCAGCTTGGCATGTATATGCCTGTTAGGCATTTGATGTACCTCTTCTAACATATTCGAGCACCCTCTGAATACTATTATGCGCTCGCACTTTCTTCACACCAATGCATTTCTCACCTACCTGTGCTAGCATGAATGTTTGCTAGCAATACATATGGTGAAGCATTCCTAGGATTTACCTTGACGACAGAATTTGAAGCATGCAAAGCCCGTTCTGCATCAGAGTGAATTCTGCATGATGAAAGCAAGCTCGACCATGCTGAATTGGCATGTTTAAATGGCGAGTTGATAACCAAGTCCTCTGCTTCTTCCAAGAGACCTCGGCGCCCAAGAAGGTCAATCATGCATGCATAATGCTCCACCGAGGGAGTTATGCCATAGTCTATACACATAGAGGCAAAGTATCGCCTTCCATCAGCAACCAGACCTGTATGACTGCAAGCAGTAAGAGCACATATGAAGGTGATCTTGTCTGGCTTCATACCTTCAGCCTGCATTTCACCAAACAGGTGCAGGGCCTCCTTGCTGCGCCCATTCTTAGAGCATGCTGCAATCATGGCATTCCAAGAAATTATATCCCGCAACGGCATCCCTGCAAAACTAGCCCTCGAATCATCCAAGCTCCCACACTTGCCATATAGATTGACAAGGGCATTTCCCACAATGACATTTGACTCCCATCCATGACCAACAATACTAGCATGGATCTCTCGACCCTCTTCTAGTGCTGCCACACTGGCACATGCATCCAAGCCACAGATGACTGTTATTTTGTTTAGCTTGATGGCTTGAGCCTGCATTTGATAAAGCAATCGTAAGGCCTCCTGGCCATGCCCATTCTGGGTGCATGCTGCAATCATGGCATTCCAAGAAACCGCATCCCGCAATGGCATCTCAGCAAACACAGCTCTTGTATCATCTAGGCTCCCACACTTTCCATACATATTGACAATTGCATTCCCCAAAACAACATCCAACTCCCATTCATTGCCAACAATAGTAGCATGGACCTCTAGACCCTCTTCTAGGGCTGCAACACTGGCAAATGCATCCAAAATACAGATGCAGGTGATTTTATTTGGCTTAATACCTTCAGCCTGCATTTGATGAAACAGTTGACGAGCCTCCTTGCCATGGCCATTTTGGGCACATGCTGTGATCATAGTACCCCAGGAGATCACATTTCGCAATGGCATCCCTGCAAATACAGCCCTCGCATCATCCAGGCTTCCACTCTTGCCATACATACTGACAAGTGCTGTCCCCAAGACTACACCCGACTCCCATCCTTTGTCAACAATAATTGTATGGATCTCTTGACCCTCCCCTGGGGTTGCCACACTGCCACATGCATCCAAAACACAAATAAAGGAGACGGTGTTTGGATTGATGCCTTCGGCTTGCATTTGACTAAACAGTTGCAGGGCATCCTTGCAGTGCTCGTTCTGGACAGCCGCTGCAATCATGGCATTCCAGGAAACCACATCATGCAATGGCATCTCTGCAAATACAGCCTTCGAATCATCCAGGGTCCCACACTTGCCATACATACTGACAAGGGCATTACACAGAACAACATCAATTTCCCATCCACTGCCAACAATTGTAGCATAAACCTCTTGAAGCTCTTCTACAGCTACAACACTAGCACATGCATCCAAAAAACTGACGAAAGTGATCTTATTTGGCTTGATGCCTTCGACCTGCATTTGAACAAACAGTTCCAGGGCTTCCTTGCCAAGCCCATTCTGGGCACATGATGCGATCATGGCACTCCAGGAGACCACATTCCGCATAGGCATATCTGCAAACACAGCCCTTGCATTATCCATGCTTCTGCACTTACCATACATATTGACTAGGGCTGTCCCAACCACCACATCGGACTCCCATCCATTGCCAACAATAGCAGCATGGATCTTTCCACTCTCTCCCAGGGCTGCCACACTGGCACATGCATCCAAAACACAAATGAAGGTGACCTTGTTGGCATGGATGCCTTCGGCAAGCATTTGACCAAAAACCTGTAGGGCCTCCTCACCACGCTCATTCTGAGTACACGCTGAGATCATAGCACTCCAGGAGACCACATCTTGGAGTGGCATCTCTGCGAACACAGCCCTGGAATCATCCAGGCTCCCACGCTTACTATACGTATTTACAAGAACTGTCCCTACAACGACATCCGACTCCCATCCAGCGCCAACAATAGCTGCATGGATCTCTGGAATTCCTTGTAAGCCTGCCACATCGGCACACGCATCCAATACGCATATGAACGTGATCTTATCTGACTCGAAGCCTTCTGCCTGCATTTGACCAAACAGTTGTAGAGCTTCCTTGCCATGCCCGTTATGGGCAAAACCTGCGATCATAATCTTCCAAGAGTACAAATTCCGATGGGTTATGTTGTTGAAGACAGCACGTGCTTGCTCCAGGAACCCAAACTTGCTGTACATCTGGACAAGGAGATTACTTAGAAATCTATTGCCCGCGTAGCCACGGCTGGTCAAGTGTTCATGCACACATTCACCCGCGGATAAGGCCTTGGCGCTGGTACAGCGCCTCAAAAGAGAAGCATAGGTATCGGCATCTGTCTCTGGGCCCAGGTGACCGAAGATATCGTCATTGAAGCTTTCATGGAAGGAGTCTCCAGTCCTCAAAGGGGCACTCTGACGGTGCCCATCTAACGAATGTGCATGGCAGGCGTCGTCCTTATGCCTAAATTTCGTATCCGCAGGGATGTTTTGATTGAAGCTTCCTGGACTACATTCTTCATTCCTAGGAACGCCACTCTGATGTTGTCCATGTAACGCATGTGGATGAGGCGCTCCTACCGTGCTCAGCAACCCTTGTATAACCTTGGAACTCTTGGGCTTCAACCCATCGTGTAGCTCGACGGCCAAGCAACGAAGAGGCAACGAACCGCGGACGTGCCAATGGGAGGTCTTCGATGGAGATGCTACTGTGGGTGTTTGCGGTGTCTGCGAAGCCAGGAGTTGAAATGCAAGGTGAGGCATGAAAGATGAAGGTGATGAAGGAGAGAAGCAAAGAAGGGAAATCGCCATGGATGTGAAGAACAGAGAGCGCCATAGATTTGAGAAGAAGGAGCAACTGCTCTTCTACGCAGGCCTCGCCCTCCCCTTCCCCATCCCCTCCCTCTTCTCCCCTCGATTTCAATCCTTGCTCACAATCATCACAGTAGAACGCTGCAAAATCAAGCCCTGTACAGCTCTCCCATAGGCATTCAGACTTGTCCTCACATATCAATCCAGACAGGACAGCACACTCTTCACTGAAAACATCTTTTCCAACAAGCCAGTATACGTACTCGTGACTCGTGAGCACTGCCTGATTACGACTTGCCATGGAAGCCTCTCTCTATAACCATGGGAAAGTTTGAGAGTGCTATAATGCGACCGCTTGCAAATGCAAAGTGCGCCCCCATAAGTGTGTCTGTCTTCATTATTTCCGATTTTAAAGCTTTTATGGAGCATTGGAGTATATTGATAGAGGAAAATAATGTTGATGACTTGATTTCGGGGGGAGAGGGGGAGAGAGAGAGAGAGAGAGAGAGAGAGAGAGTCACTCATAGAGGAGGATAATGTTGATGATTGATTAGAGAGAGAAAGAGAGAGTTGATTGGGGGAATTGGAGAGAGGGAGAGAGAGAGAGAGAGAGAGGGGGGGGGGGAAGAGAGAGAGAGAGAGTAGAATAGAAAGTAGTTAACCAAGGCATGAGGTGTCCAAACACTATTGGGAGGACACTTTTCTGCTCCGTAGAGCACTGCCTTGCAAAGCAGTGCTAACAAATCACAAAACATGGCATTTCAAATTTTTGAATTGAGAATTTGCACATTTTAAAGCTAAAATATAACTATATTGCCTAAAATCTTGCCAAGTTTACAAATTTGAGAAATATTCTTTACATGTGAAATGAAAATGTTACAGCTTCGTTGTATATAGTTTGCAGGTTTTCTATGAACACTAGGACACTAACTGATGTTAGAGGATATTTTATGGTTGCTGCCCCCGCCTCATTGGAACGACTGTTGTGGTTGGAACGATTGTTGCAGTTGAAACAATTTTTGTGGTTGCTCTTCTTGTACAAAAGACACACCCGACTCCTACTGCTAAACAATCACTCTCTGGCCGTGCCCATTATAGTGGCATCCCACTGTGTTGTGTGTATTAGTCAAGCAAATTGCGCACCAATTCACATTAAGGGCACACTCCACTGCGGAATCACTAGGATTGCGGGAGTGAGTGCACCAAATACCCTTTAAACCTTTAGGTACTGATCCTTCTCTGGAAGCCACTGGAGCGCCCTTATCCCCTTTAAAGGTTTGTTGGGTCTTTGTCTCTACTTTCAAATCGGAATCCTCCAAACTGGTATCTTTAAAGCTTTCGTCAAAGCTAGCCACGTCCGAATCTTCTTCGCTATCATCCGACTTCTTAGATTTTGGCAGTTTCTTCTTGATTTTACTTTTGGAGGATTTGTGATTCTTGGCTATCCTCTCGTGCAGAGACTCCCTTGCTCGTACTGCTTGTGCCATGACCGTCGTGAGCATCATCTGTGTCTGATCCATTGTGGCCAATGCCATCCACAGATCTCGAGATAGCCTCAAAATGAAGTAGTCGTTGAGTACCTCCTGAGCAAGCCAATTCACTTGCGGTACATGTTGCAAGAGTAAGTTGTATTTGGACACATAATCCTCTACACCTTGATCTCCCTGATCCAAGCGTCATTGTAATCTATCCAGAGTTTGCAGAATCATTTTTTTCTGATGAAACTGTCTCAAGAATGTGTCGCAGATGAGATCAGATGAGGCAAAGTGATCCACCGCATACTCTGCCAGCCACCATGCGGCCTTGCCTACTAAAGTTGACTCAAAAATTGCTTCCTGTTAGAGTGGTGCCATGAGCGGTGGATTGTTGAGCTCATACACCTTCTCAAACTATTGGACATGAGCATCCGGGTCATCCAACTTTTTCCCCACAAACTTGGCATACTTGACTTGGCTCGCCATTGCAGCGCCTCCAACGTTTGGTGCTCCCCCTCCAAACGGCACACCTTAAGTGAAGAGATTGTGAGAAGCAGCCAAAACCGCTGTTAGAGACGAAGATGCACTCAATACCTGATGTCCATCAAGCGAGACCTGCACTCATAGCCGTGGCAGTGAAACTGAATGAGAAGGCATACTTTGATGCCGGTTAGCTCATCCCAAAGAGCCTTGCGAAATAACGTCTCCATGCTCGGGATCATTGTTCCATCATCGCAATTGCATCGTTGGTGTCAAGGGATCAGGGGGTCCGTGTGAGCGTGTGAGCGTGTATGCCTACTGGGAAGATAGTAACCACAGAATTCACTACCAAGACCATCGGATGAGGTTCTTCACTGGGATTTCCACACTCGCTCGACCATAAGTAGGGTGTTGGGGATCAGATCGCATCCGCTGGAGCTCATCTTGAAATCCACAGATGTGCCTCCTTACCGCAAGCAATCTCCTCCTAAATCTCCATTGGGGTGAGTGCAACTGCATGCAAACCTCCATGTGAAGTGCCTCCATAATGATGGCAAGGAACAGACGACATGAGCACGCCCTCAGAAAACAATCAATAGCTAGATCGCGAATCCCTTGCATGATGGTAAGAATGCACATCATGATCGCCAATGTGTAGCATCATAACTACGCTCAAACACTACAAGAAATAGAGATAAAATGATGCGCGCAGCATCTACAGGAAAGGAATATAGAGAATGCAAATAGAGACATACCACTGAGGATCTCTGTATTCTGGAGCAAGAGCTCGCACAATAACTGTGTAAAGAACAATGCTAAAATGCTAGTAATAGCATGCGTACAAGAACCATTTGACGGTTAGAGAAGTGACTGTCGAAGACTCAATCGCTTGGAAAACTGAACTGCCAATCCTTGCAACTAACCTACCCTCGCACACCCCTCTGAGTCACTGCTACTAACCCTCATGGTTATGCAATAACAACTAGCCCAGTGATTAAAGCTATTGTGTTTCTTAGTACTTAAATTCGTTAAATTTAATGTCTTGCTATTCGGGTCATATACCACTATTTCTAGACCGAGATGGCTTCAACTTAATATGATTGTCCTAAACCAGCCCAGTGCCAATTCACGACAAACAGCAAGTAGTTACTGACATAAATTGTGATTGAAATTGTGAAATTCATAAATGAAAAGCAATATATTGTTATTTTCTAATTGTGAAATTCAAAAATGAAAAGCAATATACTTGTTATTGTCTAATATGTGAAGTTGAGACCATCAAGCTAAACCTGCCCTGTTGTTGAAATTGTGACATTGTCCTAAACCATCCCGGTGGTTGAAATTGTGACTGTCCTAAATGTTTCCTAAACCAGCCTAGTGGTTGACTATCCTAAACGTGTCCTAAACCAACCTGGTGGTTGACTATCCTAAACATGTCCTAAATCAACTCAGTGGTTGATTGTCCTAAACGTGTCCTAAACTAGCCTAGTGATTGAAATTGTTACTGTCCTAAACTAGTGCGGTGGTTGAAAATTATTTTGCTTCATTATATACTTTAATTAGACTGTTTTTTTGTCTTCTTTTAGTAGTAGCAAAAAGGGGGCTCACTGTTCTACAATTCCTGCATGTTGGGTAAGCAGACGTAGTTGTATCTCAAGTTTATGAATCAGAATCCAGACATTTCAATTGGGTAGAGGAGCTTGTGCATTGTAAGCCATGGTATATTAAGAAATTCGAAGACAAGAATGTTTGTTGTTGCAAAACACACATAGAATTTGACTTGGCTCAACAAGCTATGAATGACTTGAGATCTGATCGTGTTGGAGCATTGCTCCATGGGGATCGATGCCCATGCCTCCTCGATGCATGCGTAGTTTGTAGGCCACCTGGATCCTCATCGTGTGTTGCAAGGAAGGGCATATTTTGTAGCCTAAGGCCTCTGTGGGAGCCAGTGGTTTGTCCAAAGGGAGACTGTGAGTGGCACTGGATTGAATGCATTCATGGTACATGCAAGCATTGCAATTTGAAGCTGAAGAAGAAGACATTCAATGTCTATCCAAATGAAACGAGGGAAGAAAACCATGTTTCTCTAAAATGGAGGAGATTTGAAAATGTCAATGTTGAAGGATCCGATAAAAAGAGATGGCTACTATCATATAAGAGCACTCAGCCAAGGGAGCTTATGGGTCACGTGGTTCAATCCATCCCAAAATATGTGCTTCACAATTCACGGCCAGCCTAGCAGGATAAGTAGTTCAGGACGTGCCTTGCCAATTTTCCTTGTGCCATTATTGTCTTTGTCATAGATTTTGTCGAAAATTATTCATTTCAAGAATAAGATGAGATACAAAGTGCTCACTGGTGATGGGATATCTCAAGGTGTATGCCCCAGGCACACCTTGGGTTCTATGTGTGTGTGCTAGAGGCACAGTTAGGTGCCCATAAGAACTGTTAGATGTGTGTTTGGAGTGGATTGAGCTCGACTCATTTGGTAGGTATGATGGAGATAATCTAGGAGTGATTTATGGATCTAGATGCTCAACTATGAGCTCATCAATGATGTCGAATGGTTTGTATCTTTCCCTACTTAAGGCTCTTTCTATCATGAATAAAATTATGCTTCATTGTATCTCTTCTCTTCATGATGTTGATCCATCTTCACCCTCCATAGCTACTCTCAATCTCTTACATTTGGTATCTAGCAGGGCTGTGGATTTGGGCTGTAGCTCTTTCCTTTCATGTTCTCTCTTGCAGCAAAGGATTGATCTACTCTTTCATATCATTCGTCAAGAGCACCACAGTCAATCCTTATTCAACATGTTCTCTTGCTCACGCCTTCATACAAAGTTGTCCGATCAGCTTACTTACGGGAAGGATACTAGATGTAGCCTCAGGATTTTTCATGCGTCTGTACTCTAGAGTATGTCGACTGATTTTTGCAAGGTTGATTATGCTGAGTGACGTCTGCTATCTACAAGCATTTCTAGCTTATGATAGTTTTTCACCCTTTCGCGTCTTCTCTCGAATCAATGCAACCTCTCCCTTAGTTCCAAAGCGCTCGTGATGCGGACTATTTGGGCCTGCTTCAAACTTTTGTGCTGATATCGTACATTGATCTATTCACATTCTATGTTGCTTCTGTTGTTTTGAGCGGCTTGTCATCTAGCTTTCAGCAACCAGCTGCTGCAGTTCGTTTTCAACTCTTTCTGAGCAACCACATATGTTTCACATGCGACTACTTTTGTGAATTTGAGGTTTGGCATCCTTCCTTCGTTCCACAAGACCTGATAACAAGGAAGTTCTGAAGTTGATTGCTTCATTTAATTGCAAAAATGTGATCTTAAGAAGCAGACTCAAAGCTGCTCACTCATGCTGCATGATCGATTGGAAAACTCTACGGCACTTCTGTGTATTTTTGGAGTCTTCCCAAAAGTATAAAGCCTATCTATTCTAGCAATTGAAGGAGCTTGATTTGTTGCTAGTTTAGTGATTGTGGGAGTAACTTTCATGCCATTCTTGGCTCTCAATTTTGCGGAGTATGGCCAACTTGTTCAATGCTACAGACTTGGCCGTTTTACAATTCTTAAAGTCCTTTTGTGGACATACCTATGTGGGAAGACGAATCACCTCTCAAAAGATTGCCTCAAGATCAATCCTTGCAAATATTGTGGCAAAAACAATCACCATGAAAAGTTTTGTAAGGCCAAAAAGGAAGCAAAACCAGAAACTGCCAATATTACTTTTAGTTGATGTGCCTCCACAAGATGAGGCCTCCTATGAAGATTATGCTTTTTGAACCATCTCCATATATGCTCCAGATCTCTCTTTTATGTTGAGTCAAGGTACTTTGCCTGGATAGTCCTCCAAAATGAATGGAATAAACTATTGTGTTCTTTGTAAACACCTCTGGTCACCATATGATGTACGCCATGTGTATGTGTTTTGCTCCATGGTACCTCCTGCAGGCATTGTGTGCATGTACATGTAGGAAAGATAACCATTGGAAGGTCTTATGTATCCCTTTGTTGACTTCACACACTTGGGAACCCTTGCTAGCATGAGATCCTAGCCATAGATTTATCCTTGACCACCATGAGATGGCTTGAGACACTATGTGACTAGATGTATCCTTGACATAGCCTGAGGCATTCCCTTGAGGGGGGGTTTGATGGGGATATCTCAAGGTGTATGTCCCAGGCACACTTTGGGTTCTATGTGTGTGCACTAGAAGCACAGTTAGGTGCCCATAAGCATTGTTAGATGTGTGTTTGGAGTGGATTGAGCTCAACTCATTTGGTAGGTATGATGGAGATAATCTAGGAGTGATTTATGGATCTAGATGCTCAACTATGAGCTCATCAATGATGTCGAATGGTTTGTATCTTTGCCTACTTAAGGCTCTTTCTATCATGAATAAAATTACGCTTCATTGTATCTCTTCTCTTCATGATGTTCATGATGTTGATCCATCTTCACCCTCCATAGCTACTCTCAATCCGTTACAACTGGTACAACAAGTAGATAACAATTCTTGTGCATATCACGTACAATCATTTTCTTGATTCTTCCATGCCTGATGCCAATTTGCTTGCTGACTCACAGAGGTCCAGGTCAGTGCAACGCACATACCATTCTACATTTCAGATGATAGGGAACATGACACCTTATTTGTGCAGCATACTTTTCTATTGCATTGGGAATGGTTGAAAAAGGAAAATCCCCATGCAGAAAATATAAAACAACATTGGGTGTGGTCAAATGGTACGGCCTCTCAATTTAAATTAGCCTATGGATTCTACTTTGTCTCAAGGTTCAAATCCCTAACTAGTCTAGACATGACATGGAATTTCTTTGGGTCTAGCCATGGCAAGGGTGAACATGATGGATGCAGTGCTATTATTAAGCAAGATCTGTTTAAACACCAATAAGAATTCCCTCAATAAAAACTCAATGATGCCCATGATGCTATAACATGGCTTACAGCCAACCTCTCCACAGGCATGCATTCAACATACAGTAAACAAAGCCTTAAGAATACTGTAGTATGTAGAGTCTTCCCTAAAGTGAAAGTAGATGAAGTGCAAAGGAGAAGCCAACACGATTGTGAGAAAATTAAAGTACATGGTTTGCACTTTTCAAATAGCCAATTAATTAAAACAAGAAAACGTTCTTGTTTATGCGATGCGTGCATCATAGGGGATCATGACAATTGTGAGAACATTGCAACTGTGAAGACATGGGAGAGAGTTCAAGTTTTCCCTCTACATTCAAATGGAGTGACAAATAATGGAGAGACAAACGAGTCACTATAGTTTGGGGAGAGTTTTGATGACCTCACTGACTATCTTGAAGAGGGGGATAACTTTGTAATTGTTGCAGCAATATCTGGGGAGGAGGAAGATGGCCCATACTTTCTATTGCAGTGCACAAAACCTAAGCACAAGGTTGAGGAAACATTTAAGGATAATTGGGAAACAACCTATGAGAAGTGGAATGTAGTAGTCTAAGCATTTTGGTACAAAAAAACATCCAAAAGAGGCCACACTTACAAACTGCTACATAAGACTCCACAAACATTTGTGTACTCTCATCTAGTAAGGGCTATAAAAAGTTCCAGATGCAACTTGTGCCACAATGAAAGAAGGGCAAGAGTGTCTTCAAATTGGATTTAGACACACATGAGCACATCTTGGGGTGTCTTGGAGCAGTGGATGAGGATGACTGAGACAATACAAAGAAAATGTAGTCTCATTGCAAGGAAACAATATTCCATTTGTCCTAGAAAATGGAAAATGCAATCCCAAACAACCACCGTGTTGGTTTTATTAAATTGTTTTTGTAAATCCCATGCTTGTTTTTAGTATATCCCAACAACCACTACACTGGTTTCCCATAACGAATCCACACATCCACAGATCCATTCATTTTGTAATAATAGAAGCAAACCACCATCCCGCTAGTGACTGTTAATATCCTAGTGCAACCAACCACTGCACTGGTGATTACTTATCATGCACTACCACCGTGCTATTCGTACACTACTGCCATGCTATCCTAAAATTTGTTACAGAGTGCTATACTAAAAGAGCCCCTTTAGACTATTTATCGTTAACTGTCAGATTTTATCCTGTGCTTATTTTTAGTATATTATCCCAACAAACACCACGCTGGTTTCCCATAAGGAATCCACACATCCACAAATCAATTCATCTTGTAATAATAGAAGAAAACCACCATGCTAGTGGCTGTTAATATCCTAGTGCAACCAACCACTGGACTGGCGATTACTTATCCTACGCTGCTACCATGCTATCCCTACACTAATGCCATGCTATCCTAAAATTTGCTGCATAGTGCTATACTAAAGCAGTCCCCTTTAAACTGGTTATCGTTAACCGTTAGATTTCAACCACCAGGCTACTTAAAACATTTGAGTACTAATATGAAAGAAGGTCGACACAAAATTAGGTATTACGAGCACCATGAGAAAGTCCACAAGTCCAAGAAATGTCTGCAAGATCCTTACTTTTTCAAAATACAATGACATTTTGCGGCTCAAGGAAATTACAAACTCCCAACTATCTTATCAGCCTCTCTATAGCAAGCATCTCCCAGCTCTTTAGGCTAGTCTGATGCATAATGGTAGACCTCTTCATACACTTGGATTACACACTACTTGTTTGACTCTGCTGACTTGTATGCCCATAGTAACTCCTTTTGCTGGGGGTCCTCTTCATCCTAGTCATTGCACTCTATACATCTTCGCGCCTCCATCATGTCCTACCAAAAGAAACCTACATCATGAGCTTGACAAGTACCTTAAAGAAGCAGGAAAAACAATATCCAGAGAAATTAATATTCACCATTTGTGCTGACTCCAAGTAATAAACCCACCACCAAAGCATGTCATCCTTGCAACTATTTTTCTCTTTCTTCTCTGGGTTTATTTCTATGAGGAGGTCATCCAACATCATTTTCACATAGAACAAAAGCATTCCAAAGTCTTTTGGATATGCCATAGATTCACAGTAGGTGGATCGGTTTACAGAGTTTTGGGGCTAGATTTCATAATGGGCTCTTAGTTGTGTCTGCACTGCTCTTAAATAGAGAGAGAGTTCATTGAGCCCAACCTTGTAATTCTTCAGTCTCATGTTAGTTGTCTAATCAAAATATTTCATCTCACATTAGTTATCTAATCGAAATCTGTCATCTCACGTTAGTTGACTAATCGAAATCTTTTGTCTCACATTAGTTGACTAATTGAAATCTTTCAGTCTCACATTAGTGATCTAATCAAAATCTTTCATCTCACATTAGTTGTCAAATCGAAATCTTTCATCTCACATTATGGTCCTTGGCATGTCAAAGCACACTATCTAGTCACATAGCTGAAAAAACATTGCCCAGGTAAAGTCTGGAGAAGATTAACAATTCAATAGATTACACATTGATTACATAGATTACATCTCAAAGACTCCTTTCCTTCAGATTACATCTCAAGGGCTCCTTTCCTTTAGGGGCTGGTTTCACATTGCTTTGAGCAGGTTGCCTTGTTGAGCTCCTTGATTGCAAGCTCACCCTCCTTGCTCCTTTCCAGAATGGGGCTGGTTCCTTCCTTTAGAGGCTCGACCCCTCCCTTTATGCCACTTCTTCGTTTCTTGATTTGAGCTTCCTGGTTATAGGCTCGGTCCTTTTTGCTCCTTTCCTGAAGGGGGGTAGTTCCTCCCTTCAAGCTCCTTTTCCTTGCAACCAGGCTTAGGGTGTTGGGAGGTGCGACAGGGGCGGGACGGTGCAAGTGCGCAAGGCATCAGGGCCAAACGGCGGGTGTGCGAGGAGTTGGGGGCACGAGCAGGGTTGGGACGGTGCGGGTGCATGGGGCATCAAGGGGCACGGGGGGGGACATGGGGGATGGAACGGTGCAGGTGCTAGGGGTGTCGGGGGCACGATGGGAGATGGTACGGTGCAGGGGCACGGGGCATCGAGATGCAATGGGGGGACAGGATGTTGCGGGTGCGCAAGGCATAGGGGGCACGATCGGGGTTGGGATGGTGTAGGTGCTTAGGGCATCGGGGGCGCGATCGAGGTTAGGATGGTGCATGCGGGTGCTCAGGGCATCGAGGGTTGGGACGATGCCTGCGGATCGAGACAGTGCGGGTGCTGGGGCATCGAGGTCGAGACAGTGACAGTGATTGGCATGTCACGAGCGTGACCATGGTCAAGATGGCTCAACTGTACGGGGCGTCGATGGTGCAACAGGGGTCGGGATGGTGTGGGTGCTCGGGACACGTGACAAGGAACGGTACGATGTGGGTGTGCGGGGCATTAGGGATGTGACAAGGGTCCGGTTGCAATGGGGGTGCTTGGGGGGTCAAGGGGTGCAACAAGGGTTGAAACCGATGTGGGAGATTGGGGGCAGCATCGCCAGGGGTGCAGTGGCATTCGGGTGTGCAAGGCATCGGGATGACGAGGGTGCAAGGCGGTCCACGCCTGTGACTCGAGAGCCCGAGGCACCATTGTGGGACGGGGGCACGATAGCGTTCGGTGACAGGACATCGAGATGATGGGTGGACATGACACGGGTGCACGACGATGGGGTCGAGACCAATGTGGCAACCTGGGAGCTCGAGGTACCGGCATGCGTAGAGACATGCCGAGGGTTGGGTGCGATGCGGGTGTGTGATGGGGTTGGGGCTTATGTGACAACTCAAGGGGCCGGTGCAGGGGTCCAGGAGCAATGTGTGTGTGAGGGGGGGGAAGCCACAACCAAGGGAATGGGCTTGGAAGAATCAGCGGGGAAAGAAGACCCTGTTGAGCTTGACTCTAGTTCGACTTTGTGAAATGACTTGAGAGGTGTAGAATAAGTGGAGCTTCTGGCGCAAGTGAAATACCACTACTTTTAATGTTATTTTACTTGCTTCATGAGGTGGAGACAGGACTCGACCCCTACTTCTAGTCTTAAGACATGTCCATTCGGCAATCGAGGCAGAAGACATTGTCAGGTGGGGAGTTTGGTTGGGGCGGCATATCTATTAGAAGATAATGCAGGTGTCCTAAGATGAGCTCAACGAGAACAAAAATCTCATGTGGAATAAAAGGGTAAAAGTTATTTTGATTTTGATTTTCAATACGAATACAAACTATGAAAGCATGGCCTATCGATCCTTTAGTGTTTCAAAATTTGAAGCTAGAGGTGTTAGAAAAGTTACCATATGGATAACTGGCTTGTGGCAGCCAAGCATTCATAGCAATGCTACTTTTTGATCCTTCGATGTTGGCTCTTCCTATCATTGCAAAGCAGAATTCACCAAGTGTTGAATTGTATTGAATGGTTTGGTGAAGTTTTCATATTGCGACGACGCCAGTGGTTCGCCATCGGTGACATCGTGAGAAGTTCATTAAGCCTTATCATTTAGAGGAAGGAGAAGTTGTAAGAAGGTTTTCGTAGGTGAACCTATGGAAGGATCATTGACACACATCCGTGAGAAACACCATGAACCATGGACGTAACATCGAGGGGCCGAACTCAGAGGTGCGACCATCGATGCCATGCTCCCCGTCGGAGCCGGGTGAAAGTGGACATGGTGTTGAGCTGAGGTGGCCCATCGACTACGCAGTGAGCACGGGGATCCTCCCCCGTCCATCGTGTGGGCAACCCCCCTCCTCTGTGCCTTGACACAGGGCTGCATGATAAACCTTCCGCCCCCCTCATGGGGGTGTGAGGCATCGAAGAAATGCAAGTGTGAGGCATCGAAGAAATGCAACAACGACTTGATCTCCCTCGCTCATGGAGGACGTAACACAAGTAAAAACGACTCTCAGTAATGGATATCTTGGCTCTTGCAATGATGAAGAACGTAGCAAAATGTGATACGTAGTGTGAGTTGTAGAATTCCATGAATCATCAAGTCTTTGAATGCAACTTGTGCCCGTGGGCATGCTTGTCTAAGCGTCCTCACCACAACCATGCCCCTCCCCCTCCTCTTCGAGGGGGGCCAAGCGGCAGAGCTGGCCATCCACGATGCCCCTCCAGGGTGGCACGGTCGGCTGAAATGGATCGATGGCACCGAGTGGTGAGGCATCGCAAGGGTGGTCCATCCCCTCGTGGGGCGGTAGTTTGTGACCGAATCACCCAAAGGTGCGTGTATCGACATCAGGCTCGCGAGGGATGCCGGCGTGCTCCCCCTGGATCGAAACATGGACCTCAGATCAAGCAAGGCTACCTGTCGAGTTTAAGCATATCACTAAGTGGAGGAAAGGTAAGTAACAAGGATTTCCCTAGTAGTGGCGAGCAAACTAGAAAGAGCCCATCTTGAGAATCATGTGGCCTCGTCGTGCAAATTGTAGTCTGGAGAGGCGTCCTCTACAACAGACCAGGCCCAAGTCCCCTAGAAAGGGGTGCCAGAGAGGGTGAGAGCCCCGTCGAGATCGGACCTTGTTGCTTCGAGAGGTGTTCAGATATGTGTGATCAAGGGCTTGCTAGTGCATGTGTGAATCCACTAGCAATCATATGGTTGTGTGTGTGTGTGTAGAAGAGGCACACTTAGTGCCATAGGCCATGACATATGTGATGATGTAATGCAAAGTCCCCCACACGGGGTGGTGCCTATGATTGTGGAATTCCTATGATTTAGGAGTTACCTCCATTGATGTAGGAGAGGTGCCATTGATTTAGGCCACCCTCTCTCCATTTCTATAAAAGAGGGATTTCCCTCTCAAATCAATAGAACACCCATTGCTACATCTTTTGTGTTCTCACTCCTCTTGCCAAAATGCATCTATTCTCCCCCACGTTCCAACATTTGGTATTAGAGGCACGACCCTCCGTGAGCTTTTAGACTCCTAGGCTGCCACCTCATCATCTTCTTCAACCTTCTTCCATATCTCTCCCATTTTTCCCAATTCTGCTCGAATATTGTAGCATCAATTTATCTAGATCCAACCATTAACTTTCAAAATGCTTTTGGCTCTAGCCTCCCCATGCTAAGACGCACCTCTTCACCGTTGGGATTGACAAAATTTTACTGTTAGCAACCGTGCCACTTCGTTCTTTGCTCACCAATCTAACTCAAAATTCTGCCTGTTGGGAGACAATTTCGCAGAACCTTATTAGTCATAGTTGGGCAACCTTATGAGCTAGCTGTTGTTCAAATTTGAGTGCATTTCATCCATAAACAAAGGAGAAATCAAAGAAAAACCAATAAAAAATGGCACACTTCTCACCGACGATCTAGCGCAGCATTGCGTGATTCCTTTCTGGAGGATGTACTTTGGTATTAGCTCTTTCATTACACATAAAAAGCCCCATCAATAGAGCTTTCAACTATTTGAATTGCACCCTCCAACTTCAGACCGTTCAATTTGGGTGTAGCAGTGATATTTGCTTCTAATATGAACCATTGAATATGGTTAAATGCTAGAAAGTTTCATTATTATCTCATTTATCTTTGGTCTTTTGGATGTTTGACCATTGGAAGTGATATGAGCCATTTTTCAATCTTATCTTTGGAGCACTATTCTATAGTTTGACACTTTAGGTAAATGCTCATGATGCATTTATGATATATTTTGAATTGAATGCTATTTTGTGAAGGAATAGAAAATGTATTTCCTTTATGCTAAGAGTTTTGGGTATCTAACTATCTCTCCAAACAATTATACTTGTGGAGAAGGAGACTTCTTTGTAAGGGACTAGACACTGCCACATTAGTGGTGGTAAGACCTTCCCAATATGTCTTCATCATATTGTTCCTCTAACATTGATTATGTATCTTAGAGGAAAGCATTCTTAAAGAAGCCTAGAATGAGAGTAAAGCCCTATAATGGTGAATATTTAATCAAGGTGAACACCAAGAAAAAGATATGTGCCTTCTGTGGAGTACCCAATCATACTATGGAGTATTGCCACGTAAAAAGGTTTTCTCTGTACATTTGCTCTCCAAGAGACAAGCCCAAGAAGAGGAGAGGAATGACTCCTACTACAACTCTAAGGAAAGTGAAGCATATCTTGTGAAGAACGGCTACATCAACAACAAAGCAAATCTGGCTGAAGGAAGAACTCCATTAGCAAATGAAGAATCAAATTTTGTGGTAGATGCAGATTGGGCTTTCTAGAGTCCAATATTTTGAACTTTGGCCATCACTTGGTCATGTAGTCAAGTTTGAGGTTCTCTACCTGGATTAGTACTCTAAAAAGAATGTTATGGTTTTGCTTTAGTCCATATGGTCTTTGTAAATCACCACTGGTCACCATATGATGTAGGCCATGTGATGTGTGTTTGCTCCCATGGTACCTCTTGCAGACATGAGAAACTAGGTCCACACAAAGGCCTAAGATTCATCCTTGTACATATAAGAGAGCTAACCATTCTGGAAGGTTCTATCCCATTTTTGTAAACCTTGACCCTTGGGCAGCTTCGCTGGCATGAGATCCTAGCCATAGAATTATCCTTGACCACCATGATATGGCATGAGAAACTATGTGACTAGATGTATCCTTGACATAGCAAGAGGCAAACCCTTAAAGGCAGGTATGTTGGGATATGCGTGATCAAGGGCTTGCTAGGTGCATGTGTGCATCCACTAGCAGTCATATGGTTGTGTGTGTGTGTGTGTGTGTGTAGAAGAGGCACACTTAGTGCCATAGGCCATGACATAGGTGATGATGTAATGCAAAGGCCCCCACATGGGGTGGTGCCTATGATTGTGGAATTCCTATGATTTAGGAGTTACCTCCATTGATGTAGGAGAGGTGCCATTGATTTAGGCCACCCTCTCTCCATTTCTATAAAGGAGGGATTTCCCTCTCAAATCAATGGAACACCCATTGCTACATCTTTTGTGTTCTCACTCCTCTTGCCACAATGCATCTATTCTCCCCCATGTTCCAATAGCAGGCGTTGTCAACGAGTCATAGGTATTTGGGAATGCAACCCTAAGCGGGTGGTAAATTCCATCCAAGGGGGGCGGGGGGGGGGGGGGGGCGAGGGGGGGTATTGGAGAGGGGGGTATTTGGGCAGGGGGGTGCGTAACATGCGTGTAAGGGGGGGTACATGACATGCGCACAAGGGGGCGGGGTCGTCAGGGGGGAGGGGGGACATGAGGGGGGTACATGACATGCGTACAAAAGGGGTAGTATGAGACATGCATGCAGGGGGTGGGGGGGCCATGGCGGGGTAGGATGCAAGGCCATAGCGTGTCCCCGACAGAAAGAATGGAGCGACCGGTGCACACCAGAAGAGGCGGATTGTTCGCCCCACCCTGAGATCCAACTACGAGCTTTTTAACTACAACAACTTAAATATATGCTATTGGAGCTAGAATTACCAAGGTTGTTGGCACCAAGCTTACCCTCCAATGGATCCTCATTAAGGGATTTATATTGTACTCATTCCAATTACTAGACTTGTAAAAGCCCAATATTGTTATTTATTGTCACTACCTCCCCGTATCGGGATTGGGTAATTTTTGCGCACCTACTACCTTCCTTCGATGTGGTAGCCATTTCTCAGGCTCCCTCTCCAGAATTGAACCCTGATTCTCCATCACCCATCACCACCATGGTAGGCCTCTATCTTACCATCGAAAGTTGATAAGGTAGAAAAATGAATGAAGCATCACCGATGCACAGGCCGTGCGATTCAAGAAGTTATCATGATTCACTGCATTACCGGGCAAGCCCACATCGGCTACGCCATGACCCCCATGCCCTCCTACTCATCAAGGCCTTGCACTCACCTCGATGGTCGGGTATAGGTCGCACGCTTTAGCGCCATCCATTTTTGGGGCTAGTTGATTCGGCAGGTGAGTTGTTACACACTCCTTAGCCGATTTTGACTTCCATGAACACCATCCTACTGTCTTAATCGATCAACATTCTTTGTGGGATCTAGGTTAGTGCATAGTTCAGCACCGTAACTTGGCTTTCGATTCATCCCGCATCGCTAGTTTTGCTTACCAAAAATGGCCCACTTGGAGCTCCCATTCTGCACCGGGGTTCAACGGAGCAACCTCGGCTGCTTACCTATTTAAAGTTTGAGAATAGGTCAAGGGTCTTACACCCCTAATGCCTCTAATCATTTTCTTTACCCGATAAAACTGTGCAACAAACTCCAGCTATCCTGAGGTAAACTTCGGAGGGAACCAGCTACTAGATGGTTTGATTAGTCTTTCACTCCTATACCCAAGTCTCACGAACGATTTGCACATTAGTATCGCTACGAGCCTCCACCAGAGTTTCCTCTGGCTTCGCCCTGCTCAGGCATAGTTCACCATCTTTCAGGTCATACATGTTAGACTCCTTGATTCGTGTTTCAAGACGGGTCAAATGGAAAGCCCAGAATGCTAGCGCCTTGAGCACACAGGTGCATAAAGCTTGCCACAAGTGGCGCATGCTTTGTGCCTTGGTCGGCATGAGGGTATAGGTGGGCCATCGAAAGCTCGCGCTTGTCCCGTCGTATCGGCTCGCATTGACTAGCTCCCCGTGCTGAGCATTCGACCGAGGCGCACCCATAGCCTCCATTCGCTTCGATCCCAGCAATTTCAAGCACTTTTTAACTCTCTTTTCAAAGTCCTTTTCATCTTTCCCTCACGGTACTCGTTGGCTACTATCGGTCTCGGGGGCGCATCAGGGAGACAGGACGGTGCAGGAAAATTGGTCGACATGGAAAGGCATAGAAGAGAAGAAGCAGAGAAGTGCATGAAGGAGCTCCGAGATAGTAGGCTCGAAGAAGTGAGAAATGACGAGGTCATGGCAGACAAGGAGCTAGAAAAGATGCGAAAGGATCTTGAAGATCAGAGAGCCAAAAATACACCTCTATAAATAAAAGCATGGTTTTAACATTTCCTTCTATTTAATGCACGTGATAGTCACAGAGTGAACAAATCCCTTATTCCATATATGAGCTCTCCTACTCGCAAATTATAGTAGAGAATCCCTTATCCCTTGCATCAAAATGTGTAACTAAATGAACAAAAGACATAATGATTCATAAATAAGTGAAAGCTTTTTAATACAAGAGTTAAATGTAAAGTCAAATCCCTTATTCCCTTTATACTTGAAATCTTCATTGTAAATACATCCATGCAAACCAAACTGTAGATGTTTTTTAAATCAAATACATAGTTAAATTCCCTATATCCATAAAATGTACTTCTCTTAATGCACAGTCGAATCCATTATTCCCTTATGCATGTAATTTAACACCTTATTCCTTAACACTCCTAGAGCAAGCTAAACGGTCAACCAAGCAAGGAGACCAATATGGGTATGACGGTCCCGCTAAGGTCAAGGAAATGGAACTTGCTAATGAAGGCAAAGATCCTAAACCAATCTACATAGCCAATGATCTTACCCCCAAGCAAGAATAGGCCTTGCTTCCTCTGTTGCATGAGTTTCAAGAGTATTTTTCTTGGAAATATACAGACATGAAGGAAGTGCCACCAGAAGTGGTACAACATACCATCCCTATGATGGAAAATGTCAGACTGGTGCAACAGTGACCCTATCCAATGAACCCAAAGTATGCGAGGATTTTTCGAGAAGAGATACGGATGCATATCGATGCACGGTTCATTTATGAGATTAAGCATACAAACTAGGTATCCTCGATTGTCATAGTGTTGAAAAAGAATATCAAAGTTAGAGTATGTACTATGTGTTGATCTCAAGAAAGGGAACGCCGTGACTCGCAAAGACCATTACTTGTTGCCCTTCACAGAGCACATCTTGGAAAGAGTTGCATGCAAAAACACTTATAGGGTTCTTAGGATACAATCAGGTGTCTATAGCACCACAAGATCAGCATAAAACTACATTTTCCATAGAATGGGGAGTCTATGCATCAAAGGTAATGCTCTCCGAACTTACTAATACTCCCATGACATTCCAAAGATTGATGATCACAGCCTTCAAAGAATACCTGAGGGATTTTCTGAAGGTTTTTCTAGATCACTTATGCATTCATTCCAAATGGGATGATCATATCAGGTATTTGAGACTCGTGTTTGAGACATGCCATCTCTATCAAATCTCCCTCAACCCCTTAAAGTGCCAAATTTGGGTGAAACAAGAGATTATACTTGGTCACGTAGTGTCCAAAAATGGAATTTCCATAGATTATAATAAGATTAAACTTATCTTAGAATTACACCCATCTGCTAATGCAAAAGGGGTACAAAGGTTCATGAGGCACATAGGCTATTATCACAGATTATCTACAATTATGCCAAGATTGTCCGCCCTTTATACAAACTGTTGATTGTATTTCATTGGTCAAAAAAATGCCAACTATCCTATGAGACCCTTAAGCTAGTCTTGGCATTAGCCCCAATTCTGCGAGCACTCGATCGGGATTGAATCTTCCATGTTCATATAAATGCTTCAAACTTGCAATAGGGAGCATATTGGCACAGCCAGGTGAGTTCAACTTGGACTATTCGATATACTTTGCAAATTGCCAACTAAACAATGCCGAGATGAATTATACTACAATTGAATGCAAAGGACCTGCCATGCTGTATGCAATCAAAAAGTTTAGGCATTACTTTCATTAGAAAATAAGTTTTTCTTCTTCATGGATCACCGAGCTCTCCTTTACTTGGTCAATAAACCATGCATGACTGGACACATCACATGGTGGATGCTCATTCTTTTAGATTTGATTTCATCGTAATTCTTAAGAAGGGACATACACATTTCATGGCCGACCATATGTCAAAAATTCCCAATGGAGAACCAGTGAGACAGGAGTGGAAGATGATCCCGTTATTCCTAGCTGACCTGGTTCTGGAATGGGCATAGGACATCGGACAATTCTTAGCTAATGGATTCCCTCAGTACAAGGCACTCAACAAAGATAGAGCCAAAAATTGATCAAGGATGCAACCCCATATCAATTAGTAGCTAGACAACTTGCGACTGGATGGGGAAGGATGGCATTATGCACTACTATGTTTGAGAAGATGAATACATGGAGGTTTTGGATGAAGCTCATTCAAGTATTGTAGGCAGTCACTTTGCGGGAGAGATTATGGCTGTAAGGTATTGCAAGTCTGATTATGGTGGCCTGCACTCTTTGGAGATGGGGACGAATATGTTAAGGATTGTGATTCTTGCCAACGAGTTTCCATACCTCACAGTGAAGATTATATGCCTTTAAACTAGAGTTCTAACGGACCAACCCTTTGAGAAGTGGGGCATAGACTTTGTAGCTCCAATTAGTCCTGCCGCCAAAGGGACTCAGGCCCTTTACATTACATATTATTTCACCAAGTTGGCAGAGGCCAAGGCCAGAAGTAGGGTGGATGGAAAAACAACCACGAAGTTCCTATATGAGAATGTGATATCCTGCTTCAGTCTTCCATTGGAAATCATATGTGACATAGGGACACAATTTGTATATGGATGAGTGAGTTCCTCATTGTGCAGCAAAATTCCACACCGTATTACCCCGAAGCGAATGGTCAAGCCGAAAGCTCAAACAAGATCTTGTGCCGCATGATGATGTGCACGACAATGGTGAGTCATAATCATTAGGAGCAAAAACTCACCGCAGCACTATGGGCATATCGAATGACATACAAGGTTGCTACAAACTGCACACTCTTTAGCCTAGTGTTTGGGGTGCAGGCAGTCATGTTGATGGAGTTTATTGTTCCAAACCTCAAAGTCATAGTCAAGGATTGGATATCAGAAGAGGAAATCCTTGAATGGTTAATTGATCCTGAAAAGTTTGATGAACTGAGATTGAGGGAACCCTATGGCATAAAATTTAAGAAGCTCCACCACAAGAAGTGGTTTGACTGCAACCTTCAAAACAAGGATCCGAAGGAAGGTGATCTATGGCTGTTATATAGCTTAAGGAACACCAAGCATAAGTTGAAATATGAGGGAATGGGTCCGTGTCGGGTTGTAGAAATCACACCCCAAG
The DNA here is from genome assembly GCF_047967505.1 of Dipteris shenzhenensis. Classification (NCBI taxonomy): domain Eukaryota; kingdom Viridiplantae; phylum Streptophyta; class Polypodiopsida; order Gleicheniales; family Dipteridaceae; genus Dipteris; species Dipteris shenzhenensis. The sequence continues at coordinate 19,083,406 of NC_141619.1, forward strand.
GGTCATGTAGGATTGCAGCCCTTGGTATTGAAATGGATGGTTACAACACATATTTCATTAATTTTGGACTCTACAATGTCCAAATTCATTTTCATAAGTACCTTAGGACAAAATTTTATAATACCCTTTTGGAATAAAAACTTTATTGACTTACACTATCATTTTGTACTAATAGTGCAAAGACTAAGAAACGTAATTCTTACATTACTCTATATTGCAAAAATTCTAGTATGATTTTTTATTTGTAAGAATCCTCATTTCAAAATTTAACGTTTCCTTAACTTGTTAATAATTTAAAAAATAATAATAATTTAAATCCATGAAAAAACTGTGTGTGTGTGTGTACATACTACATATGTACGTACATACATACATACATACGTACGTACATACATACATATATATACCTATACATACACATATACATATATATATATATATATATATACGTATACATATACACCTTCACATACATATACATATACATATACACATACACATACACATACACATACACATACATATACATATACATATACATACACATACACATACACACACACACACACACACACACACACACACACACACACACACACACATATAGTTAAGGTCATGCATGAGATTAATTTACCATGAGAGTCCTCTAAAATTTCCAAGACTTAATAATGGTGTTAATAAACACCTTTCAGAGTTTCGGTACCCTTTGGTCCGATTCGGGGGGTTTCTTGGAAACATACACCAATAGAGACATGGTCTTTTACACCGAGACTCCTCTAAAATCTCCAAGAATTCATAACAGTGCCAACAAACACCTTTTAGAGTTTCAAAAAGCAAGAGCGGTTAAATCTCAAAGAACTTTATAGTGGTGCCAATAAACACCGTACAATAGTTACAAAGGTTTTTAAAGATGTGCTTGCACTGAGTGAAGCACACACCTTTAAATGATGCATCTTGATGGAGGGAAAAATGACGAGAAAGAAGGAAAAGGGAGGGGAAGGGGAGAGAGATGGAATGGAGGGGAAAGAAAGGGAAAGAGAGGGGGAAGGAAAGAAGGGAAGAGAGCGAGAGAGAGAGAGAGAGAGAGAGAGGGGGGGGGGGGGTTGCGTGGGGGAAGGAGAGGGAAGGAGAGGGAGAGGAGAGGAAAGGGAGGGTAGGGTAGCTCTCGCACTGAAATTTAAAAAAATAAGGGAGAGGGGGAGGGAGGGGGAGGAGGAGAGAGGGGGAGAGAGAGAGAGAGAGAGAGAGAGAGAGAGAGAGAGAGAGAAAGAGAGAGAGAGAGAGAGAGAGAGAGAGAGAGAGAGAGAGAGAGAGAGAGAGAGAGGGGGGGGGGGAGGAAAGGGGAGCGCACACACACACTCACACACACACAGAGGGAGGGAGGGAGGGAGGGAGGGAGGGAAAGCGGGGGGAGAGGAAAGGGGAGGAGAGAGAGAGGAGGGGAGAGGAAAGGGGAGCAGAGAGAGAGAGAGAGAGAGAGAGAGAGAGAGAGAGGCGAGGGGGCAGGGGAGAGGGAAGGGAAAGGGGGAGAGGGAAGAAGAAGAGAGATGGGAGGGGAGAGGGAAGGAAAAGGGGGAGAGGGAAGGGGAGGAGAGAGGGGAGGGGAGGGGGTCTCTCGCATTGCCACAGCGGCGTATATGTACATACATATTTATTATTATTATTATTATTTTGCACTGCGCCTTTCACTACCATGGTATTGCAAGTGTGGGGAGGGGTGAGGAGTGGGAAAGGGTAGGGAAGGAAGGGAGGAAGAGAGCAGAGGAGAAGGGGAAGGGAGAGAGAGAGAGAGAGAGAGAGAGAGAAAGAAAGGGAGAGAAGGGAGGAGAATGGGAAGGGAGAGGGAGGAACAAAGAGAGGGAGAGGGAGAGAGGAAGGGAGCACAACATGATAGAGAGGGAAGGAAGGGAGGGGAACATGCTGGGACCAAGAGTTGAAGGGAGGGTGTGATCAAAAATGCGTTATGAGAGAGCTGAGAGTCAATATATAGCCCTGACGGAATTCAAACGTCTCACTCTAGAATTCAAACTTCCCTCTCCCCCTTCCTTCCCCCCCACCTCTCTCTCTCTCTCTCTCTCTCTCCCCCATACCCCCCCTTTCCCCCTTCCCTTTCTGCCTCCCCCCCCCCTCCCCTTTCCCCCTTCCCCCCTTTCCTCCCTTCCCTTTTCCCCATTCCCCCTCCCCGTCCCCTCACCATTCCCCCTTCCTCCCCCCTCATTTCTCCCTCCCACCCCTTCCCTTCCCCCCTCCCCCCTTCCCTTCCCCCCCTCTCCCCCCTTCCTCCCTTCCTCCCCTCTCCCCCCCCCCTTCCTCCCCTCCTCCCCTCCCCTCCCCTCCCTTAACTTGTCCTTCTCTCCCTTCCCTTCCCTTCAATCTGTATGGCAAGTGTGGGAAACTAGATCATTCAAGGGATGTGTTTGCGGAGATGCCACTACGGGTTGTGGCCTCCTGGAATGCAATGCTTGAATCATGTGTTCCGAATGGGCATGGCACAGAGGCTCTAGAATTGTTCCATCAAATGTAGTGTGTAGGCATCCAGGCAAACAAAATTGCTTTCATTTGTGTTCTCACTGCATGCCATCATACAGGTCTGGTTGCTAGATGAGAAGTGGTATTTTCCCTCTAGAAGTAGGAATTATGGCCTAAGGCCCTTAGTGGAGCATTATGTGTGTATGATTGATCTTCTTGGGCGACCAGAACTACTGGAAGAGGTGGAGGATTTGGTTATGAGCATGTCATTCAAACATGTAAGCTTAGCATGGTTGAGTTTGCTTTCATCATGTGTGATTCACAAGCATGTGAGCTCACTATGCATGCTATGAGGTTTTAATATGAGCTAGATTGAAGGAATGCTTCACCAAATGTACGGATAGCATGTAGACCCAACAAGGAAGATAAGTTGGATGACATGGTGAAGATGAGAAGGAAGATGATTGAGTTGGGCATGAAGGCAAATACACTTGCCAAGTTGCAAATGTTTGAGTAGGGCATGAAGGCAGTGGGCTATGTTCTGCAACACAGACTACAGTGCCTTCTGATATGCATGAAGAAAAAAAAGAGTGCATGCTTTGGTACTGCACACTCACACCCCATTGAAGGTAGTAATAGTTTGTTGGTGTGCTCTGATTTGTCAAAATAATCTCGAAAGTGGGGGACATTATTAGCTTCCATCACAAGAGCTGTTGGTAGGGACTACCTATAGTTTCTTGGTGCGGCAATGATATATGGCCATCATAGTGATAAATGAGGCAAAAGATAGTCCTCCTTCTTGTTCACAAAAATAACGATGAACATTACACTTGAGATTGCAAATCAACATGATTGTGGTGGTTTACAATGAATACACCTATTAGTGTCATTTATTGTGATCCCAAGAATTTGTGAAGCAGGGCAATGCCAAAGGTACAAATGACTAAGCCTTAGAAGCATATTCTCAGACACATAATTAGGATCACTGTGAAGAACCAAAATTCTCAAGAATGCAAATGTGTGCAATGCATGTAGAATTTGAATGCCAATTGGCCCCCAGTGGGGGAAGAGCGCCTTTGTGAGAGTACTTGTTTCGCTTTTTGACCTACATGCAAGGTGTGAGAGAGAGGGAGGATGAATGCAATGTGAATAGAGAAAATGCTACGTGAGATTCACAATGAAGGTTACATTTTCATTTATGTCCCTTGAGATCACTCAAGTTCCATCTTCCCATGTAGACCTACCCTTAACCTAGGATCCATGTATCTATCATTCAATGCACCTTAATGCACCCTTTCCTTCCTAATTCCCCTAGGACCTAGACACGTGGGTGCACATCTTTATGAATTGAACAAGTGTCACATGTCCAAATTTGATGCCGTCTGAAGAAATGGCTCTAGCTTGACTAGTATCTACTCAGATGATCCACCACCATAATAATGTTAGAGTTAGCTCAAATGTCCACCTCTCATGTAACCCACCAATATTCTGTGTACCCAATGTTGTAAGGCCCCCATATGAGGAGAAGCCATGATGGGTATCGGATATTGGGAGGGATCCCCAGTTTAGACACTGGAAGGGGTCTTAGAGTAGACCAGATGGTTATGAGACGGCTTAGGAGCCAAGAGTAGATACCCGTCTGCAAAAAGGGGGGGTTCGGGGGGGCGATAGCCCCCCCCGATAGCAGGGGGTCCGGGGGGCGCAGGCCCCCGGTGGGGGTCTGGGGGCAAAGCCCCCAGCGGCAGGGTCCGAGGGCTGCCGGTAGCCCCAGGCCCAACGGTATGACCTATGCGCGATCCTTCATCTGCCCACCGGCATGTTTTCTGAAGGGTCGGCTGGTCTTCCAGGCCGACTGTCTATTAGGCCGACTGCCTATTACAGGGCCGACTGTCAACCACTTACACTATATAAGTGGCCACCCCCTATCATCAGATCACCAGTTCTTCACGCTCATAGTCCTCCGTCCAGCATCTGTCTAGATCACCATCGAAGCTCTGTCTGTAGAGCGCACGGGTGGACAGCCAACCATCAGTTGTATCAGTAGTTTGGTATATCAGAATTTTTGTATTCTCTCCAGCTTTCCATCGTGTACTTGCATTTTGTTGTTATCTTCCGCTGCGTACTATTTTCTTACAAATAATTCGGTCGATGTCCATCATAAATACAAATGCATGTTACACCATTGGCATATAATATATAATAATGTTCTAATTTTTGTTAATCATGGATTAGTGATTTCTCTTGTCATGACATTCCCTCCTACTTGAATTGGAAGAAGTCCTCTTCTGGAACCTCTCATCTCTCTCTTGCATACGCTTTTCTCTTTTACTTTTGCATTTGCATCTCTTCATAATTTGCAAAAAGTCTTCTCTTGATAGTACACGATCTCTTCTGAATCAGAATTTAAATTTTATCTTCAAGTTTTGGTTCCTCGTGATGCTGAATATTCAAAATGCAGAAGTACCACTGCAATGCCTCATCATCAATATCTCCTTGTGCTTAGAATCCTCTTTTGAATACCATGTTGCTGAAATATCTTCATAATAACATATTGAATAACTTGAACAATATCCTCAACAAACGGGTCAGTAGTAAAAAGATTCTCTCACCCAAATGTGTTATTGAAGTAGGTAGACCTTGTCCATAGATGATTTTGTGATGGCGAACTACTTAGTATATAAAAACTATAGATCATCAATCTCTTTTTCTAACTCTTCTATTTCAGCCTATTCATCCTATAAGACGCTCTATCATGGAGGAGAAAATCATTTATTCTCTATCCATACTCCACAATTAATATACCTACTCTCTATCCAATTCACACATCCATACACCAATGTTGGCTAAATGTATAGCATTTACTCTTGGTTCTATGTTCACTATCGATTCTTGGGACGAGGAGGTAGAAGCTTCACCCTTCTGCTTGGATGCTTTGCCTTTCCCTTTTACATAATTGGTCTTGGTAGTTTTGGCTAATAGAGTAGGACATTTATACCATGGATGCCTTGGCTTATGTTTCTTACATCCTTGTAACATTTACCCTCCTTAATCAACCTTTTCTTGTCATCATCAGTCATGGAATGAAATGGTATCCATCGAGGACGTGATTGGCTGCTTACATTTTGTATAATAGCTTTCTCCTTTTCTTTGTTGAAGGGGTTATGAGGATTCAATTTCCTCTCAGTAATCTTGGCGAAGTCTCTAAGGGTTGTTTTGTTACTTCATACCTCACTTTCGGGCTTAGGGATGCTAAATAATTCTTTCTTCTATTATCCTCACTCTTCTCAAGTAACTCCAAAGAGAGTTTCCAGAACCTGGCTGTCACTGTTACTCTCGTTATCGAATTGCCTAAACCTTTCCTGATGGAAGGTGAATTCTTCTTCATGCCTTGGGGGCATGAAAGTGACCTTCACCTTCTCTACAAATTTAGACCATTGAAGATTAGGCTCTTTTCCCATTGTAATAAGGACCACCACATGAAAGCATCCTTTTGTAGATGAAATGTAGCAAGAGCACGCTGCTCGTGATCAATCTTATCTTTATGGGCAAAATACAGCCCAAACTGGCAAATCCAATTAATGATTTTCTCTGCCTCTCTTGCTCCATCAGATTTTGGGAATTCTATTCTCTCTCGAGGTTGGAATTTGGCTCTCTTCGAGGGGTACTTAAATCTTCATCTCCAAAACTCTTGGTCCCAATTTGTCATAATGGACTCTTCAATCATATTACTAAGCTAAGTAACCAGCTTACCAACTCAAGACTCCTCTCTCCCTCTTGCACTTGGATTATAATCCATGTGTATGGGATTTTGAGTTAAAGGCATAACTTTCAACACCTTGCTCTTGGATGGAATCATTTCTCTTATCATTTCTAAAGGAGAAATCCCTGTCAAGAGGTTCTTCAAGGAGAGACGAAAGTAATTGAATTTGTGGGTTATCATACTCAAGGTGTGTGTAATTCTCATCTAAACTATTCGCTTTCGGAGTAGGTCATGGTGTCTCCTTCTATCTCCTTCTGGTAGTGGAGGAGAAAAGACAAGTTCATTAGAAAATCTCTCTTCCCCTTTCATTCTTTCCTTTTAGTAATACAAGATAGAAAATGACTTGCTGTAATTTCAAAAAAGGGGAATATTATTTAGTAAAAGTCAGGTGCTATAGAGTTGGTGTTACTTATCTGACTCCCACTTCGCTTGTGTTAAAAAACCACTTGAAATGACCTCTTCTTCCTTATCTTTTGGGATTTCTTCCTTGTTTTTATGCCATAAACTTGTACACTCGGTTTGGGCTACTTGTTTCTAGTGGATTGGATCTCTAGACACCATTATAGGAGGTACTTGGTGGGTGGATCACCCCTTAAATATTTTTCTAATATGACTTCCCACTGGGGAGAATGGGAGGGTCTCTTTTCCTCATAGTTTAAGGGTTGTAAGGGTTCATTCACATGGGGGAGTCACTCCATTAGGACACGATGTTCCCCATCCAAAAAGAAGAATTTTTCAGACAAAACCCATTCCTCGAACCCTCCAAAATTCAGCCCTTGCAAGGAAAAAGAGCAGCAAACCAAACCTTAGACCCACTCCCAGTTCAAAACCAAAAGCCTTTCTTGCTTCGTGCTTGCCTCTCATGCGTTGAGATTGCAAGCTCTAGCATTGTATGTGTGGCTCTATCCGCACGGTCTATGTTTTCAAGCGCGAGAGATCCGTCCATGCACCTTTGCCTACCTAGTGATGTTTCAGCATGGCACTTGTTGTGCGGATTTCTACCATGCCTTCGCTTGTCCATATAGCCCAACTCGTGGTGCTGGTGTACTGTCTACCTAGTGCCCTCTTCTCTTGCACAACAGATCCTTCACTCCTCATGTCTGTGTGCTAGATCATGCCGCTCTGATAATGAATGTGAAGAACTAGACTTCTCAAAAATGCAGATGTGTGTGATGCATGCAGAATTTGAATGCCAATTGGCCCTCCAATGGGGGAAGAGTGCCGTCATGAGTGCAAGGTGTGAGAGAGAGGGCAGATGAATGCAATGTGAATAGAGAAAATGCTACGTGAGATTCATAATCAAGGATGATACCATTTCATTAATGTCCCGAGAGAGAGAGAGAGAGAGAGAGAGAGAGACAGAGACAGAGAGAGACAGAGAGAGAGAGAGAGGGGGGGGAGAGAGAGAGGGGGGAGGGAGAGGGAGAGGGAGAGGGAGAGAGAGATAGAGAGGGGGAGACACATAGAGAGAGAGAGAGAGAGAGACAGAGAGAGAGAGAGAGAGAGAGAGAGAGAGAGAGAGACATAGAGAAAGAGAGAGAGAGAGCAGGGGAGGGAGAAGGAGAGAGGGAGATGGAGAGGGAGAGGGGGAGAGAGAGAGAGAGAGAGAGAGAGAGAGAGAGAGAGAGAGAGAGAGAGAGAGAGAGAGAGAGGGAGAATCTAGAGAATTTTGAACAAAATATTAGATTCACATTAACAAGGCTTTAGCAATGAGTCACAAGTACAAGCACCTTGCGATCATTCCATACATATTGGTCAAGAAACGTCTTCAATTTTTTGATTGAAGAGCTCTAACTACAAGAGATGTATGTTTTGTTCAAGCATGTTGATGAAACCATAAGGTAGCTACAACATTTTGTCCACCCAAAGGTATTGAAGTTTAACCTCAAGACTTACACCATTTTATGTTGTTATTAGTGCTTTCAACATTGGGCATCTTTTATGTATGGTGCTTTTTCCACATACAAATAGTGAACCATGTCAGCTTCGCTTGATATTTTATCCTCGATCAAATTGGAACATTCATCTTTGTACAATGTTGATTTAATCCCATAATAGTAAATTTCAAGATAGTTTATTCCATAAGAAAGTAGAGACTCATAAGAAGCAGAATTTTGTTGAATATGTGTTTAGAACACTTTGGACAAGTGTGAAGATAATGATCATACTTTCACTAGTGTGAGAATGGTCAAATAAAAAATGTTCAAAACCATGGAATTTGTTCTTCTTGAACTGGAAGTAACCTACAAGCTTGAATCTTACAAGGGCTCATAATTTAGCCTTGATGTAGTCTATATAATATTGTGCTGTCGACTACAATAAGATGAATAAAGGTGTTATCATCCTTCTATCTTGATCCAATTGGGTTATCTCTACTGATTTCGAGTGTTCCCTTGCATAAAGAACATGCATCAATAGAGAGAAATGTTGTAAGAATTTAGATCAAAGTAAGTATATTTGTAGCAAGGAAAGGCAACAAAGTTTTGTTTGTACTAACAAGAAATAATAATATTTTTAATAATATAAATATAATTTATATGACCACACATAGTGAGGTTCGGGGGTGGTAGGCTTCTTTTCCTACAGAATTATAATTTTAGGGAACAGCCCATCGTTAGCCAATGCTTAGAGTCTTGAAGAAGTCTTGAGTGAAAATTAGTGGATGAATAAAATACTTACATATACTTGAAAATCAATAAGCAATTGTTCTCGTATATAATTCGAGAAATGAATATCGTGCACTCACTAGTTAGTATATGTCCTCATACATTGAAAAATGAGAAATTCTCATTAATTAGTTGTGGAGAAGAGAATAGGGGTGAAAGGAAGAGGGAAAAGGGCATGATTAAACTAAGGAATAAAGGGCAGAGGGAGGAGTGTCAATTAAGAGGGACCACTTAAGAAGGGGGCATTAAAGGAGGGACCACTTAAGAATGGGGATTAAAGAAGAAGGCACACGCTAAAGGGGGAGGGGGAATAGGGATTATTTGGAGGGGGCTTTAAAGAATGCACGTACTAAAGGGGGAGGGGGAAGAGGAACCATTTAATATTTTAGTTCGCACTAGGTATGCTCTTCCACTCTATAGCTTAGTGGTAGGGCTCACATGTGGAAAAGACAACATTGTGGGTTTGAATCCTACCCTCTTAAAAAATGTGCACTCCTCTTTGACAAGCTTAAAATAAATAAGTTAATCCATGGACAAATATAAGTTAATTGACCTCCATGGTCCAAAACAAACAAGAATAAAATAAAGTTAAGTAAGTATGTCTCCCTATACATTGAAAAATAAAGAGGTGATGAGGGTAAATTAATAAAAGTGACACAGATTTCTTTTACTTTCAAAATGAAAAAATACATTCAAACTAGAAGGCACATTATAATACATATTCATTATTTTTGAACAGAGCTAAAATTCAAATTTGAAAAAGGACTTGCAAAAACAAGCTTTTACCATTACTTCAAACATGAATTAGAAGGTGGCTCGAATCCCCAAAACTTGGAGATTCATAGGTGGATCGATGGGATTCCATGGGCACCTTAGACCTTTAGATGTCCTTGTGTTTTATTCTTCTTATTTATTACGACGATCCAAAGGCTAATCACTCGACTTATGAAGACAATCATAACAATGACATTTGGAACACCATTTTTAAATCTTGTTAGGGAAGAATGTAAGTAGGAAGGTGGCTACTTATCTAGTGCGAGGAGCCCTTGGGAGGAGGTGAGGCATATTGAGCATGACTTTGGGGATGGGGAGCAATGAAGGTGAAGATGAATCAGGCGATAAAGTGGCAACAACTAAGTTGAGCTCATCGAGCAAGTAGCAGTTTGCGAGAAAAGGAGAAGAAGAGGAAAAGCAAGAAGGTCTATGTCCTCAACAAACAAAAATGCCTTCTTCCTCTCCTCTTTGCTTTCTTCCTCTCACCCTGCCCTTCCTCAGCTCCCTTTTAGCCTTACCCAGATGGATCCTTCTCCCGCTCTATAGTGCCTCTACATGGAATGCATAGAAAACACTACGGGGAAATAGACTATGCGTATACATGGAATGCTTTTCCTTCATCACTTCAGGTGGTGTTTGTAGAGCATCTTCCTTGATCCACCTACTGTACCTGCCATTGGATCAGAGCCTTCTACTTTGCTGGCGCACTCCACACCTTCATGCCTACTCTGGTGACTATATTTATCTCATGAATAGTTTTGGAATGCTTCACATAATCTAATCGATGATTGCTCAAAAAGGTGAGCTACATATTCATCACGTTAAGGTTCTTGCAACATGGATTTTGAAAATAAGAAGTTCAAGGGTTGAGCCTTACCCTCATTAAGTTTTTGGGGCTAGTTCACCATCCCCAATTGTCAATTCATCCCTTTGTTTGAATGAGCTTCCCAAGTTTATAATTGCAACCACTAGTGTGGCCAGAGGGAGCTAGTTTCCCTCACTCTTGTTGATTAAATTCTTGTACAACTCCTTGTATGGGTCCCTCAAAAGAACTGGGTGTCAACAATGAAGACTCCACAGGCTCTACCTCTAGTGAATGGATCAAATGCCAAATTGAAGTTAGGTGTAAATCCATCATAATGAACATTTCTATTGTAGATAAAGAAGTTCAATCCCCAATATTCAATCTTCTGATGAAGTCTAGATAGTATATTTCACCTATGGCATGTATAATGCATCCAATTCCCAGTTCTGTGTCTATCAGCTAGACCCAACTCTAGGGTTTTTGGATAGGATGTGGACTCCATATTTGTTAAACACTTTGCACTCAAAATTTGCATTTTTTATTGACAATTCTATCTCTTCTATCAATAAAGGCTTTTGACTTGTGAAACATTGAAATCACCACTCAATTGCTCACATGAGTGTAAGCTCTTTAAAGCCATAAAGTAAACTCGTTGAATATATTTCTTCTTTTGAAATCATTAATTTCACCTTCTTATCATCATTGGAGTCAAAATCATCAAGGCATCCTTTTACAAATCATCTATGTAGTAAGAGGTTGAGAATAAGTTAACAACGAAACAACTCCAGTTATTAGACTTGGGCTTGAGCGAGGTATGAATTTCAAGGGTTGTCATTGTGAGCTATAGGCTTGGGATTTTCCCTTTGCGATCCACAAGGGTTGTTTTTAAAATGGTTTGGATTGGTTTATTATAGTTATAATAAATTCATGCTAACATTGATTTGAACGATCAAATGAAGACGGATGCAATGTGTTTCACTTATTATCAACTATTAAACAAAAGATATTTATTCATTCTAGTACATAATGGAAAGCAAAAGAAAATTTTAAGCAAGTTGTATTAGTAGCAACAAAAGTTTGAGCCATAAATGTTCCATGTGTGGGGAAAATGATCTACAAACACATATACAAATTCACTTCAAAAGATCGTTGAATACAACAAATTTGATTCAAAATAATCTACAAACCCATATACAACAAGTTTGCTTCAAGAGACTGTTGACATTGATATTTTCATCAACAAAAGGTCATTCATACAACAAATTTTCTTCAAAAGGCTATCCAATCAGCTATAGACATAAAAACATTCAGTATATGCAATGGTGCTTCAAATTAAACACCCATTGATACTAGTATATATTATCAATGAATTGTAATTGTAGGAATATACTAAGAAATCCTATTCAATGCATTAAAATGTGTTTATCTTCACCATGTATGATGCATACATTAAGACCCTTCAAAATGCTATTTCCATGAACTAAAGTCTCTGAAATCAGTCGCTATGCATGCATATAGATCACCATGTATGCAAATAAACTATCGAATATCTGTAATAATTGAACTTGCCCTTTAGCTAAGACTCTTACTAGTACTGCAACTATAAGTGAATATACATAGCAGATAATGCTACTAAAATTTGGCATGAAATAATGATACTTAAAATTTCAAGACATGGTTGCTTTACCAAATTATGCTTAAAAATAATCATTTGTTGAAAAACATGCAAACATATATATTTTCCAAATTAACACGATAAATTCTAGCACCAAAGCAATTGCCAATCAATAAATGAGCCTCATACTTATAAACGCACGATTCTAAGATACATAGTAGATATTTCTGTTGATTGTATTATAATATGGTTCAAAATCCAAAAGGGAGAAATGCTCAAGTTTCAATTTTTGGAATAAAAACAAATAAATGGATTCTAAATATTCTCTTACAAAATTTGCTTGAAAATGAACATTTGCTTATGAATAAGCAAATATATATATGATTTCTAGCCCATATATTTTCCACATTAAGGCTTCTAAATACTAATAAAACTGCCATCAAATTACCACTTATCAAAAGGTATCAAATTTAGCCTTTCCTTTTTCACAAAACAATTCAAATGAAGTCAATAGCAAAGTGAATGATAACATGAAATCAATGATAAACCTAGAACATGATTCCCTCAAAGTCTTCTTATAACAATTAGTTTGAACTCCCAAAGCTTCACTAAGGTAGGCAAATTTATGATTCAAACTTAGGGTGTCCAAGACATTCAAACTAAAAATGTGTATTGTGATATAATGAAACCAAAATTCCGTCAAAAGAAGGATCGTTAAACAAATTTTACTTAGTGTCATGACTTTTAATCCATAGCTAAATTGAGGAAGAGCATAATGAAGAGTGCTCCTCATATAAAAAAGGCAATAAATAATCGTTGTGCCTAGGCACACAACAAGCAAGACATAGTCCCAAAAAAAGTACCTCCCCTCATGTTATAGGGGGATCAAGCTCAAGCACTAACAAATCAAAGGCTAGCTGGTGTGAGTGGAGGAAAATCTCCCCTTTATGCATCATCAAATACAAAATAGGTTCATAGAGAATTGAGGAGTAACAAAGGAAAAAGGATCCAATAATGTGGACATGTTAGAAGCCATTTTAAAAAACCAAGAAAGTTGGACACACACTCTTTATAGTGAGACAAGACTCATATACATGGACATGCTAGAAGCTATTTTCAAAAACCCAAGCTTGCAACCTTGCATACATGTAAATGATTACTACTGCATACATGAACAAAAGCAGAGAGGGTCATGATTACATACATAGCCACTAATCTACAAAACAAAAAACCCTCGAACTAACTCCACTAAATAGTCACTTAATACTAACCTCCTTTATTAACACTAATTAAAAAGATACTAACCCAATATGGTCAATTCCACCAAAACCAGACGAGAAATGTGGAAGGCCCCTTGGCTTAGAAGGGCTAAGAACATGTTCACATTTTCCCTATTTCCTCACATTTGCTAAGACCCTTAAAGAGTTTATATAGTGGTGCCTGCCCACCACGAGAGAGGAGGGGCATAAGTTGATGTGGCCTCAATGTGCGTGAAAATTATTGCATCCCTGAAATGAGGGGCTCTCATATGAGCATGCCCCCCCCCCCCCCCCCAAAAAAAAAGCCTCGCCCATTGTTGACAATGGGTTTGTGCCATGCCAATATGAAGACGTATGCCCCCTACGAACTTGTCACTTCAAAGTTTTGTTTCATTGGGCGTCCAATAGGTTTGTAAACACACACTACCCCTCTATTTTCTCGCATGGGCTACGGGTGCGTACTTGCCCTTAGTGTTATAGCTTGCCCAAGGCCTTGAGCGCATTCTTAAAACAAGACTTTGTTCTTGGGTGGAAAGGAGCGGAAATTCAAAGTGGCCTGGTTGTTCCCTAGAGAGTGAGCTGGGTTCTCTAGAAACAGCTGGTTTGTTGACAGCCAGGGACCGTTGGATTGAAAATGTTCCATAGTCGTAATTCCGCTACCCAACCTGCCCGAATGTTACACGTGGCATCTCCCCAAGCCTATGATGGCCGAGGGCTCTCCATTTTCTAAGTGGGAAAGGAGTCCTCCCTCACATCTTGAGCGCCTTCTGAACTGCTAATTTATATGGTTTTGAGTCTCAAGTTTGTAGGGAAAAAAAAAACACCTGTACGTGGAGGAAGTCTTTGATTGAGTCTCTCTGTAGGTTTCCAAAGAAGAAACGGTTCCATGACGTCCGCCGGGTCACAAAGGATGCCCGCATTCAGATTAGCCTTCATATCTTTCCATCCAGGTGATTGTCTTCCTGCTGAATGCCTGTCTCTTGTTTCAAAACAATTCTTTTTCATAATTACGCAACGTCGAGCTTTGCTGGGGAAAATGGCTTCTATCCAGCTAGAAGAGAGCATACAACAAGTAACCGGGCTTCCTAATTCTACACACTTTTCCAAACCCACCCACAATCGAACAATTCCCCAGATGAAGCTCGCTAGCCCACTAAGTAAAAATGAAAAACATTCCACGCCACGCTCGGGCGCCAGCTATCGGTATAGCCTGCAAAAGTGTCCTCTCCCCTCCATTCAGTCTTTGCATCCCTGAATTTCAGGGGACCGTTTAAGTATCAAATCTATGGCGATACTCGTCTGTTGCGTTCCTCTTCCTTTATCATCCACATTGGAAATGCCTTCTCTTCCAATTGTGTTCCTGTCGTTGGTTAGAAGGCAGGCACACAGAGAAATATGTTGCAGCTTGGAGAGGCCGGGCCTTGGGACTAGGGGTGCAAAACTGGACCTTTGTAATCACAAAGGCAAGGTTCCGAGATCCTTTCATGTCCCCTATTTCAGGTGGCAGGCCACCAGTAGGTGTAGGCCAAAAAAGATCAAGCTTGCCCAAGAGGTGCCAAGCGAGCTAGGAACCAGTATAGCCTGTCATATCACATCAGATAGGCACCACGAGACGATTCCTGCAAGGGATGAAAATCGCTGTCATAAAAGCTTGAGTGAGGTGATCCTCAGTCAGCTGGGTCCAGAGTTTGATGCTGCTACATATGCCTCGCTTTTGAGGCAGTGCACCCGTGCCAAAGCCCTGTCTGAGGGGGAACGTGTGCATGAACACATGACCAAGCATGGATATGCAAGCGATCGGTTTCTGAGTAACCTTCTTGTCCAAATGTACAGCACATGTGGAAGCCTGGAGCATGCACGTGCTGTATTTGACAACCTCATCTATCGGAATGTGTACTCTTGGAATATTATGATCACTGCATGCACCCAGAACGGGCAGGGCAAGGAAGCTTTACAAGTGTTTCACCAAATGCAATTCAAAGGCATCCAGCCAACAAAGATCACTTTTATCTGTGTTTTGGATGCGTGTGTCAGTGTGGCAGCCTTAGAAGAAGGTCGAGAGATTCATGCTACTATTGTTGGCAATGGAGGGGAGCTGGATGTTGTTCTGGGCAACACCCTCATCAATCTGTATGGAAAGTGTGGGAGCTTGGATGATTCAAGGGCTGTTTTTGCAGAGATGCCACTGCAAGATGTGGTCTCTTGGAATGCCATGATCACAGCCTGTGCACAGAATGGATACAGCAAGGAGGCCCTACCATGGTTTGATCAAATGGAGGCCAAATGTATCAGGCCAAACAGGATCACCTTCCTCTGCATTCTGGATGCTTGTGCTAGTATGGCAGCCCTAGAAGAGGGTCAAGGGATCCATGCTCTTATCATCAGCGATGGATGGGAGGTGGATGTTGTTGTGGGGACAGCCCTCATTAATATGTATGGCAAGTGTGGGAGCTTGGATGATTCGAGGGCTGTGTTTGTAGAGATGCCACTACGTAATGTGATCTCTTGGACAGCTATGATCTTAGCATGTGCCCAAAATGGGCATGGCAATGAGGCGCTTCAATATTGTGGTCAAATGCAGGCTGAAGGCATCAAACCTGATAAGATCACCTTCATCTGCATTTTGAATGCATGTGCGAATGTGGCAGCCCTAAGAGATGGTCAAGAGATCCATTCTGCCATTGTTGGTAATGGATGGGAGTTGGATGTGGCGGCGCTAAAAGAAGGTCAAGAGATCCATGCTGCTGTTGTCAGCAATGGATGGGAATCAGATGTTGTTGTTGGGACAGCCCTTGTTGGTCTTTATGCCAAGTGTTCGAACCTAGATGATTCAAGGACTGTGTTTGCAGAGATGCCACTGCGAAATGTGGTCTCGTGGAGTGCCATGATCACAGCATGCAACCAGAATGGACATGGCAAAGAGGCCCTACAACTGTTTGCCCAAATGCAGGTAGAAGGCATCAAGCCAACCAAGATCACCTTCATCTGCATTTTGGATGTGTGTGCCAGTGTCATAGCCCTAGAAGATGGTCAACACATCCATGCTTCTATTGTGGTCAATGGGTGGGAGTGGGATGGTGGTGTGGGGAATGCTCTTGTCAATATGTATTGCAAATGTGGGAGCCTGGAAGATTCTGAGGCTGTGTTTGTAGAGGTGCCACTCCGGAACGCAGCCTCCTGGAATGCTCTGATCGCAGGGTGTTCCCATAATGGGCATGGCAAGGAGGCCCTAGAACTGTTTGGTCAAATGCAAGCTGAAGGCATCAAGCCAGACAAGGTCACCTTCACCTGCCTTTTGGATGCGTGTGCAAGTGTCGTAGCCATTGAAGAGGGTAAAGAGATCCATGGTGCTGTTGTTGGCAATGGATGGGAGTGGGATGTTGTTGTCGGAACAGCCCTTCTAAATATGTATGGTAAGTGTGGGAACCTAGATGACTTGAGGGCTGTGTTTGCAGAGATGCCAGTGCGGAATTTGATCTCCTGGAATGCGATGATTGCAGTGTGTGCCCAGAGTGGACAGGGCAATGAGGCCCTTGAATGGCTTGGTCAAATGCAGGCTGAAGGCATCATGCCAAACAAGATCACCTTCATCTGCGCTATGGATGCATGTGCCAGTGTGGCAGCCCTAGAAGAGGGTCGAGAGATCCATGCTGCTATAGTTGGCAATGGATGGGTGTTGGACCCTGGTGTGGGCACAGCCCTCATCAATATGAGTGGCAAGTGTGGAATACTTGATGATTCAAGGGCTATATTTTTAGACATGCCAATGCAAAATGTGTTCACTTGGAATGCCATTATCAGAGCATGTGCCCAGAATGGGCACGGCAAGGAGGCCTTACAACGATTTGGTGAAATGCAAGCTGCAGGTGTCAACCCCAACAAGGTCACCTTTACACGTGTTTTATATGTATGTGCCAGTCTGGTAGCCCTAGAAGAGGGTCGAGAGATCCATGCTACTATTGTTGGCTGTGGATGCTTATTGGATGTTGTTGTGGGAAATGCCCTCATCAATATGTATGGCAAGTGTGGAAGCCTGGATGATTTTAGGGTCGTGTTTGCAGAGATGGCAGTGCAGGATGTGGTTTCCTGGAATGCCATGATTGCAGCGTGTACCCAGAACGAGCTTGGCAAGGAGGCCCTACAGCTGTTTGCTCAAATGCAAACTGAAGGCATCAAACCAGACAAGATTGCCTTTATCTGTATTGTGGATGCATGTGCGAGTGTGGTAGCATCAGAGGAAGGGCGAGAGGTCCATAGTACTATTGTTGGCAATGGATGGGAGTTGGATATTATTGTGGCAACAGCTGTCGTCAATATGTATGGCAAGCAGGAAAGCCTTGATGATGCTATGGCTGTGTTTACAGAGATGCCACTTAGAAATGTGGTCTCTTGGAATGCCATGATCACGGCATGTAGTCAGAACAGGCATGGCAGGGAGGCCCTACAACTGTTTAATCAAATGCAGGCTGAAGGCATCCAACCAGACAAGATCACTTTCATCTGTCTTATGGATGCATGCGCCAGAGTGGTGGCCTTAGATGAGGGTCAATACATCCATGCTGTTGTTGTTGGTGATGGATGGGAGTCTGATGTCATATTGGGGACGTCCCTTGTCGATCTATATGGCAAGTGTGGGAGCCTGGATGATTCAAGGGCTGTGTTTGAGGAGATGTCACTACGGTTTGTGGCCTCCTGGAATGCAATGATTGAAGCATGTGCTCAGAATGGGCACGGCACAGAGGCTCTACAACTGTTCCATCAAATGCAGTTTGTAGGCATCCAGCCAAACAAAATTACTTTCATTTGTGTTCTCACTGCATGCAGTCATACAGGTCTGGTTGCTGACGGGAAGTGGTATTTTACTTCTATAAGCAGGAATTATGGCCTGAGGCCTTCGGTGGAGCATTATGTGTGTATGATTGATCTTCTTGGGCGACCAGGGCTACTGGAAGAGGCGGAGGATTTGATTATGAGCATGCCATTCAAACATGTCAGCTCAGCATGGTTGAGTTTGCTTTCATCATGCATGATTCACAGTCATGTGGAGCTCGCTGTGCATGCTGTGAGGTTTCTATATGAGCTAGATCGAAGGAATGCTTCACCAGATGTACGGATGGCATGCAGACCCAACAAGGAAGATAAGCTGGAGAACATGGGGAAGCTGAGAAGGAAGATGATTGATAATGGTAAGAAGAAAGAAGCAGGTTATGGTCGTATTGAGGTGAATAATGTGGTGCATGCATTCAATATATAAGTGACATATTACCTGCTCAACAAGAGGATACACTCGCCAAGTTGCAAATGTTTTGAGTAGGGCATGAAGGCGGTGGGATATGCTCTTCAACACAGAGTGCAGTGCCTTATGATATGGATGAAGAAAAAAGAGAATGCATGCTTTGGTACTGCACACTCACACCCCATTGAAGGCAGGAATAGTTTGTTGTTGTCAGAATAATCTCGAAAGTGGGGGATATTATTAGCTTCCATCACAAGAGCTCTTGGTAGGGACTACCTACAATTTGTTGGTGTGGCAATGATATATGGTCATCATAGTGATAAATGAGGCAAAAGAGAGTTCTCCTTGTTCATAATCACAACAATAGCGATGAACATTACACTTGGGATTGCAAATCAACATGATTGTGGTGGTTTACAATGAACACACCTACTAGTGTCATTCATTGTGATCCCAAGGTTCTGTCAAGCAGGGAATGCCAAAGGTACAAACGATAAAGCCTTAGAAGCATATTCTCAGGCACATAATTAGGATCAATGTGAAGAACCTAACTTCCCAAGAATGCAAATGTGTGCAATGCATGCAGAATTTGAATGCCAATCGGCCCTCCAATGGGGAAAGAGCGCCCTTGTGAGATTACTTGTTTCGCTTTTCAACCTACGTGCAACGTGTGAGAGAGAGGGAGGATGAATGCAATGTGAATAGAGAGAATGCTATGTGAGATTCACGATGAAGGATACCCTTTTATTAATATCATTCAAGTTCCATCTTCCCATTTAGACCTACCCTTAACCTATGATCCATGCATCTATCATTCAATGTACCTTAATGCACCCTTCCCTCCCCTAGGTCCTATGTCCCCTAGGACCTAGACATGTGGGTGCACGTCTTTATTAATAGAATAAGTGTCACATGTCCAAATTTGATGTCGGTTGAAGCAGCGGCTCTAGCTCGACTAGTATCTACTTAGATGATCCACTGCCATAACAATTTGCTCAGTGTCCATCATAAATACAAATACATGTTACACCATTGGCATATAATATATATTAATGTTCTAATGTCTACTAATCACGGATTAGTGATTTCTCTTGTCATGATACTTGCTCCTGCTTCAACGGGCAGAAGTAATTTTCTGGATCCTCTCTTGTCTCTTTCTCTTGCTTAGGCTTTTCTATTTGTACTTCTGCATTTGCATCTCCTCTTTATAATCTGCAAATAGTCTTCTCTTGATAGTACACGATCTCTTCTGAATCAAAATTTAAATTTTATCTTCAAGTTCTGGTTCCTCGTGATGCTGAGTATTCAAAATGCAGGAGTACCACTGCAATGCCTCTTCAATATCTCTTTGTGCTCAGAATCCTCTTGTGAAGACCATGTTGCTGAAATATCTTCATAATAAGCTACTCAACGTGAAACATATCCTCAACAAACGGGTCAGTAGTAAAAAGATTCTCTCACCCAAATGTGTTATTGAAGTAGGTAGACCTTGGCCATAGATGATTTTGCGATGGCGAACAGCTTAGTCTATAAAAACTATAGATCATCAATCTCTTTTTACTCTTGTATTTCAGCCTATTCATCCTATAAGACGCTTTGTCATGGAGGAGGAAATCCTTTATTCTCTATCCATACTCTACAATGAATATACCTACTCTCTATCTAGTTCACACGTCCATACACAAGTGTTGGATGAATGGATAGCATTTACTCTTGGTTCTATGTTCACTGTTGATTCTTGGGATGAGGAGGTTAGATGCTTCACCCTCCTGCTTGGATGTTTTGCCTTTCCCTTTTACATAATTGGTCTTGGCAATTTTGGCTAATAGAGGACATTTCTGCCATGGATGCCTTGGCTTTTGTTTCTTACATCCTCGGAACATTTACCCTCCTTAATCATCCTTTTCTTCTCATCATCAGTCATGGTAGGAAATGGTATCCATCTAGGACATGATTGGTTGTTAACATTTTGTACAATAGCTTTCTCCTTTTCTTTGTTGAAGGGGTTATAAGGATTCAATTTCCTCTCTGCAATCTCTACTAATTTAGTGAAGTCTCTAAGGATGGTTTTGTTGAACATTTCAACCTCATACCTCACTTTCGGGCTCAGGGCTGCAATATTCTTCTTCCTCCTATCATCCTCACTCTTCTCAAGTAACTCTAAAGAGAGTTTCCAAAACCTGTCTGTAAATTCAACGTTACTCTCGTTATCGAATTGCCTAAACCTTTTCCAACGGAAGGTCGATTCTTCTTCATGCCTTGGAGGCATGAAAGTGGCCTTCGACTTCTCTACAAACTTAGACCATTGAAGAATAGGCTCTTTTCCTACTTGTAATAAGAACCAGCACATCAAAGCATCCTTCTGTAGATGCAATGTAGCAAGAGCAAGCGTCTTGTGATGATTAGTCTTATCTTGATGGGAAAAATACAACTCATAATGGCAAATCCAATCAATGATTTTATCCGCCTCTCTTGCTCCATCATATTTTGGAAATTCTATTCTCTCTGCGGGTTGGAATTTGGCTCTCTTTGAGGGGGCACTTAAATCTTCATCCCCAAAATTCAACACTCTCTTAGTTTCAAATTTTGTTATCAATTACTGTTTAATCATATTACTAAGTTGAGTAAACAGCTTATCAAATGGAGACTCCTTTCTCCCTCTTGCACTTGGATTATAATCCATGTGTAGGGGATTTTAAATTAAAGGCATAAACTCAATGCCTTGCTCTTGGATGGACTCGTTTCTCCTATCATTTCTAAAGGAGAAATCCCTATCAAGAGGTTCTTGAAGGAGAGACGAAGGTAATTCTATTCGTGGGTTATCATACTCAAGATGTGTGTATCTCTCATCTAAACTATCCTCTTTTGGAGAAGGTGATGGTGTCTCGTGGAGGAAAAAGGACAAGTTCAATATTAATCTCCCTTCCCCTTACATTCTTTCCTTTTAGTAATACAAGATAGAAATTGGCTTGATGTAATTTCAGAAAAGGAATATATTATACAGTAAAAGTAAGGTGCTATAGAGTTGGTGTTACTTATCCAACTCCCACTTTGCTTGTGCCAGAAAACTACATGAAATGACCTCTTCTTCCTTCTCTTTTGGGCTTTCTTCCTTGTTTTTATGCTATAAACTGGTACGCTCGGTTTGTGCTACTAGTTTTGAGTGGATTGGATCTCTAAACAACGTTATAGGGGATACTTGGTGGGTGGATCACCCCTTAAAAACTTGTTGCAATCTGATGTTCCGCTGGGGAGAAGGGGAGGGGTCTCCTTTCCTCACGGGTTAAGGATTGTAAGGGTTTGTTCACATGGGGAGAGTCACCCCATTAGGACACGCCATTCCCCATCCAAGAAGCAAAATTTTCAAAGAAAACACATTCCTTGGACCCTCCAAAATTTGGCCCTTGCAAGGAAAAATAGTTGCAAACCGAGCCTCAGACCCGCTCCAAGTTCGAAAAAGAAATCCTTTCTTGCTTCGTGCCTCTCATTCATTGAGATTGCAAGCCCTGGTGTCACATGTGCACCTCTGCCTGCATGGCCTGCATTTTTGCGCATGGGAGATCCGTCCATGCACCTTTGCCAGCCTAGTGGTGTCCCAATACGACACTTGCTGTGTGGATTTCCACCGTGTCTTCACTTGTCGATACAGCCCTGCTCGTGTTGCTGGTTTGTTGTCTGCCTTGTGCCCTCTTCTCCTGCACAGCAGATCCTTCATTCCTCACGTCCATTTGCTAGATCGTGCTTCTTTGATACCAAATTTGAAGAACCAAACTTCTCAAGAATGCAAATGTGTGCAATGCACGCAAAATTTGAATGCCAATTGGCCCTCCAATGGGGGGAGAGCACGTTTCTCTTTTCAACCTACATGCAAGGTGTGAGAGAGAGGGCAGATGAATGCAATGTGAATAAATAAAATACTACGTGAGATTCACAATGAAGGGTGAAACCATTTCATTAATATCCCTTGAGCTCACTCAAGTTCCGTCTTCCCATTTATACTTACCCTTAACGTATGACCCATGCATCTACAATTCAATGCACCTTAATGTAACCTTCCCTTCCTATTACCCCTAGGACCTATACGCGTGGGTGCACATTTTTATTAATAGAATAAGTGTCACATTTCCAAATTTGATGTCATCTAAAGCAGCGGCTCAAGCTCGACTAGATCCACCGCCGCCATAACAATTCGGTCGGTGTCCATCATAAATACAATCACATGTTACACCATTGACATACATATTAGTAATTTCTCATCATGACAATCACAACCACTCAACTTCAAATTGTAAAACATATAACCCAATAAATAATTAAGATCATCTGGGCAAATATCAATACAAACCAATAAGGTTTGCGCAAAGGTGGCATACTATTGAAACAAATGTGGTAATTTCATACCAATTGTAGAGTAAGTTCCACATTAGATGTGTATGCTTGGCCCCTCGCATAGGTTTATTGTGTAAACCAAAAAAAAAATCCATTGTGAAGAAGGACCACGCTAGGCCAAAGGAGGTAGAGATTTGAGTGTGATTATGGTTCCTTGTGTCTCATATTTTTTCTTCATCACTATGATTTAGAAGACATACGTATGTTCACTCGATTTTTTCCTACGCTAAATTTTTTCATTGACATTGCTCACCTGCATATTGTTTTGAAAGGTCTTTATGATCATTATTTAAAAATTAAAGCATACATCTATAATTGTAAAATGTTCATCTACTCTCTCTGTCAAAATAGAGTTTTGGATTTTATGGCATGTGAAAATCATGAAAGATAGCTTCAATCAATTCATATCTATATAGTTTTTCTTTGTGACAAAGATAAGGGGATCCATATAAGTTATACTCGTCATATCTCTTTGCATTTTGTAATCATATTTAGATATTTCTTAATGGATAACTATTTGTAAATGTAATTTCTCTTTTCACAAATAAATTTCTAGCCATTTGATGTCATTAAAAACATATTATGATATACTGGGAAAACGTTGGCATGTTTTACTATCTTATGTGCCTGGTGAAAACTCATGTACAATCTTGTGGTGGGTAGTTTAGTGTTTCTCATGCCATCTACTTCTCTTCTTTATCTTATATCATCCAATTGTTTCTTGAGCTCATCCTCTAGAAGATCTTCATTACTAACATCAATTATTTCAAACCTATGTACCGTATTGGAAAAGATTTACTAAGTTTTGTGCATTTTTAACATGCTTTGTATCTTCCTCCTCCTCATCTATACTTTTCCTTCATCACTAATATCAACTATTTCAAACTTATTCACCCCAGTGGAAAGATTTACTACGTTTTATGCATTACATACATGAACTTAGTAAGCTTTGTATCTTCCTCACCATCTTTAGCTACCTCTTTGTCATGTCAATGAAAGCTTGGCCTTGTTCCTTCCATGAGAGTAAACTTCAAAAGATCAAAATAATACACGAATTCATGCTTGGTCTCTCACACGTTGACTAATACTTTGAAGTCACAAAGGAACCATGTTTCATCTTGGAATTGAGTATTGCTTTAGCTCATAAACACCCTAGTATTGCAACATATGCATTGGTGAGTTGTAACTCAAGAGGTCAAGAATATAATTGATTGCCACCTCTCTCTCTCTCTGTCTCTCTCTGTCTCTCTGTCTCTCTCTCTCTCTCTCTCTCTCTCACACACACACACACGCATGCATGCGCGTGCATGCACATGCACACGCACACGTAAACACACATGCACACGCACACGCACATGCACACGCACATGCATATGCATGCATGCATACATACATACATACATACATAGTGGGATTTTGAAACCACCACAAGGAGACAAGAAAAACCCATGTTCATTCTCCACAACCATAGGAGTGAGTGAAAAGGGGGTAAAGAGTGGCAATATGGGTAAAGGGGAAATGGGAAGGATAGGGAAGAGGGGGAAGCGAGATGGTATAAATAGCAATAGAGCATGAAAAGTAAAGGAGAAAGAGAAGGAAGAATGATATAGACATTAAAGGAGAAGGGGCAATGGAAATCAGGAGCATGAGGCTATACAAGAATGAGCATGTTGGTCAATCCTTGCACATGCATAGAGTGAGTGTGAAGGCATCTCCCATATGGGCAGCAAGGATGAGCAATAGCATGCAATAATACTTTCCCTAAAAAATCAAACCTTCGTATCCTAATTCTAAGATGCCCCATGCCTCCTTCTCAATTTTATAATATCTAGGAGGACAAGTGGAGGGCAGGCACAAAGATTCTTGCCACCTCATCCTACTCTTCCGCTTATTGAAATCTTATCTCTTGGACTATACACAACCACTTTACATGGGACCCCATCCCACATGGACTAGTTGGTCCAAGATTCTTTGCCACCTCCACCTCTCACGCCTATTTTATACTATATATCCCCTATACCTTGGTCATGTCTCACTTAATGCTTGCATGGACCGCCTAGGTGGAGGGGTGGCACATGGATATGCCTTGCCACCTCAAGCACCTTTTGCATACTATATTATTATTTCCATGGACTATGCACACAATGCACCTATGGGTCCTCTTACTTGGAAGGGTGGCACATGGCCATACCCTGCCACCTTAACCTTTGTCCGTAAGCACACAATATACAATACTCCTAATTCCACATCCTAGGACTTCTAGCTCATTAGGACTTTCATTATCAAACAACTCTTTTAGTGCTTTAGCATCTATACTTTCCAAATGAGGAGAAAGAGAACCAGAGGGGATAAGTGTATAGACAACCTTACCCTTGTGTTGCAATGATGGATCATAGACATCATCAATGTTCTCCCCCAATTAAAGCATGCAGCCCATTGCATCGGGTAAGGAGAACCACATCTCTTGTCATTTATTCTTCTAGGGGTATTCCCAAGTGAAGATTCCTTAATAGACATTATCTCTTCAACATCAGACTCTTATGTCTCAGTGTTAGATCTATCCAAAACTTGCACTAGAGGAGGATTAGGGCACTCTAAGTGGTAATTCCATTTTTGATTGCAACCATGCAAAACCATCTCAGACTTATCTTGTTGAGCATTTTTAACCTTACTTTTCAAACCCATCAATTCAACGTGAACCTCCTCAACATTATTCTCATGATCATAAAGTCAAGGGACAACAATTGGGGTAGGAGATATATATATATTGTGGAGGAGGAGGATGACATGGGTGAGAAAGAGGTTCTATCAAGGCAGATCCATCACCATCATGAGCCACCTTGAGATTTGATGCAAAGGGAGGAGGAATGATAACACGTTCATTAGGCATGGGTGAGAAAGAGGTTCTATCAAGGCAGATCCATCACCATCATGAGCCACCTTGAGATTTGATGCAAAGGGAGGAGGAATGATAACACGTTCATTAGGCATTTGATCAAGATTTGTTGCAATTTCCTTTGCATGCTCCATGGTCTTCGGGTCCTTCCACTCCAACTTGAGACAAAACTCATCCATTGCACCAGACAACATATGGCTCGACAAATATTGAGTCATTTTAAGAATGAACCCGTCATTATCTGGTTGCATAGCAATTAGGCAATCTAGGAACCCAATCGCTCGATCCACATATCCACGTGCTATCTCCCCTTCCTCTTAGCTCAACCTTGCTATCAGAAGATGAACATTCTCGGCTCCCTCACCCTTTCTGAAATACTCAACTAGTGTTGTGGTCAAGTGTGGCTAGCTTTGTTGAACTACAACAATTTTCCTCTCATACCAATCTTTGCAAAACCCTCCAAGAATATAGGAAGCAAACTATGCTACTTAACACTATTCTGCAATATAAGAAATTATTGATTAGCATTTCATTATGCATTATGGGCATGAGATTTGTGTCATGATAGGTTTTCAAATCTATTTGGAAAAATAATCCATTTGGGTTAAGTCTCCCTACTATGTTAATTCTAGAGAAATATAAGAAATTTGTGAAGTCCAAAAATTTGGCAAGGGGATAGAGAAACTTGGGAGACACATGCACATGGAAATGGTGTCAAGATCACAAATGAATGGATAGTTACACATTAACATCAAAGGGCATGCTATTGTATATGCTTCATAGTCCTTTGGAGTGATTGAAAAAACTTGTGTTTGTTTTGGGATACTCTCCAAAGGCATCATCTTGATGCAATGCTTAAGCTTTGGAAGCATGTGGACCATCGGCTTGTTTGTTGGGAGTTTAAAGGAACAATAATCTGTCTATTTGTCTCTTGATGATATAAGGCTATGTTTATTTGCAGAAGTGTCAACTGATGATATAAGGCTCCTTGCTGATGATATTTCCCCAATCATCAATGTAGTCCTCATCCTTTTCTATAGTGCATTTAATCAAGGAGGAAAAATATTTACCCTTAGCAGTCACCAACACATAAAGCAATTATTCACATCATCATGACCTTCAAAAGTATTCATCTTCCTTGTCTACAATAGGTCCTATATCAATAAATGGCACTAAGGTATGAAAACCGCAAGGTTTCACATGTGCTTTGTCAGTTCATCTATTCCAATGCCCATACATGAACGCATCAAAGAAGTACATCAAGTGTCTTGTTGCAAGTCCTATTAGATCCTATGGGTTGTGAGTATGAAAAACATATAAATAACATGAATTGTAAATATCTTCACACTTCCACTTAATCTCCCTATTCGTATCTCCTACCTTTATTTCCCAAAATACACAAGCACATTCCCTTTGTTTGGATGTATAGGGGGCTACATCTCTTTGGGATAATTTGGCACTATGGAAGGCAACTAGATCTACTACACATTTTAGAGTAGATCCATCATTTTGTAGTTGTTTGTGTGTCAATCCTCTTTTCACAATGGCACCCATTCCATCATTCTCTCCCTTTTCATGCCCACTTGTAGAGAAGTTCCACATCATCTCCATGCCTATCATTTCCCCCATATCTAGCAACAAAATAGAAGGGTTTATAAGCCTTAAACTATGAAGCATCCCCATCATACCAAAACCAAAGTCATTTTACTGCAACTTCCTCTTGTTTCAACCACTTCTCCTGTAACATGAAACCATGTTGCACAAATAGTGTGTCATGCTACCTATCATTTGATATGATTAGTAAACTATTTAATAGCATTCCCTGCCTTGCGTAGGTTATATGCACAAAAATTGTAACCTGTACTAAATCCCAATGCATAGACTCAATCTCATTTTATTCTTTGAAAGCATAATTTTTTTTAATTTTACAACTGAGAAAACCACATCACTAGGGACTTTAAGAATTCACCCCTTGAATTGTTCCCTTGCCATCATTCGATGTAGTTTTGTTTGATGAAATACTTCATTCTAATCTTCAAAAACACCAAAAACTCCTAGCCCTACATCTCTTTTTTCAATAGATCTTTCGTCTTCATGCTTGTCTACAACATTTACATATTCATATACTTTCACAGTAATGGTCTTCCCTTGTCTTTTTGTCTCAAGGGGGCGGAAGCCAACTTCTTTATACCATAATCCTTGCACATGCATTAAATTCTTCCTCTAATGTAAGGTTGCATCATTCTTTTTTTGGCACAAACAAAATGGATTCCCATAAATGAGTGACACCTTTATAAGTGTGTATGATAGGATAACAACGATTGTGTCACCACTTATACATATTCTTTGTTTGTAGTGACATCTTCTTATATGGAGGCTAAAGTTCTGAGAGCACACTCAATTTCAAGGCATCTTTTGCAAAAGACATTTGCACAAGCATACTAGTCCTTCAACTTGCACACAAAAAGAGGCCTGAGGAATTCAACTAACTACAACTAAAATTTTCAGTCTAGACTTTGGGCTTTGAAGTTTCACTCTGGACTTGGGGCTTTGAATTGGTAAAAGAACTCAACTTGACATAAAAAATATGGACCAAAGTACCAAAATTTTTGAATACTACCTAGGAAATAGAGCATTCAAGTACTAATGAGTAGACCATATAATATTGCCACATGGACATGCTTACTAAAAACTACCAAATACAAGTACTAATTAGTAAAACAAAATATAGCTAGCTCATGTAGATACTAACTAGGAGCTACCACATCCAAGTAATAATTAGCATGTGATTGTGGTTACTAGCACTTGTAGTTCTTAATAGCATTAAGTAGCATATGACAGTGACTATCTACATTTTCCCTCATCTTTAGTACGTAAAAAGATACTTTTCACATCTTCATCATGTGAACTTCAATACATGAAAAGAATCACTCAGCCTAGGCTCAATGGTAAGCCATTTGGAATGGAAGTTTCTAGAACTAATAGTGTATAATCTAAGGGAGAGGTCTAAAAAAGAAAAGAAAATGGCATTGTTGTAGGTGCTATCTAGCAGATCATAGTGGTAGCATCAATTATAGGTTCTAACTAGCATATCATAGTGGTCACCAACATTGTACATGGTAGCATTGTAGATGCTAACTGCCATTGCAGTTGCTAGCTGTTGAATATGCCCTCATAATTTTCTAGAGTGTTGACAAGAATTACAATGTTGACTAGCATATGGAAGTGGTAACTAGCATCGCCTATGTGCCATCTAGCAAATGGTAATGGCAACCAACAATGCAGATGCTAGCTAGCACTGCCAGTGCTAAATTGAGTGTGATAGTGGTATCTTGTATTGGACCTTCTGACCATCGTAGGATGTGCTAACTAGCATACGATAGTGGTAGTCATTGCCGATGCTTGCTAGTATATGAGAGTGGTAAATAGCATATGACAATGGTAGCCAACAAATGACAATGGGAACTAGTATATGTCAGTGATAACTCATTATGAAGTACTACAAGTGTTAACTAGCATAACATAGTAGTAGCCAATATTGCAAGTGCTAACTAGTATATGATGGTGGTAATCAGCATTGGAAGTGCTCATGTATGATGCACTTTACTAGGTTCTACTTGAGTCTCATCACGTAGGTGCACTAGGTGCTCGATGTAATTATTTTTTCCAGCACTTTTTTGACAACATCCTTCTTGTTTGGGAAAATGTGTGTCTCATCCTCTCATACGGTGTTGCTTCCAACATGCAACTAATGAAAGTATATGATTACCATCATCAATGTAGCTTGGACAAGGGAATTACCTAATTAGAGTTCACCAACAAAGACTGAACTTTTTAAAAAATAACTCATCTTTGGAAATTGGTTGCTTCACAATGGGCAATGTGCTGTGGAACATTCTCTATGAGGCATGCTTAAACATAAGCTATTTATCTTGATGATGGTCTTAAAGTAATTCACTTGAGAATCTTATAAAGTCACGTTCATGCCTGATTTCTATACCCATTCTAGGCATCTTTTCTCATTAAAGAATTTCCTAGTACTTTTTATAATTCTTCGCTTCTACACTTCATCAAGTTCATTTATACTACCCTCGCTCTTGTGCTTGTCTCGTGTCCATTGCTCCCTTTTCTTTATTGCCTCATAATTTGTTATATTGATGGCCCTATATATTGCATCATTGCATGGACTTTCAATGCTTTCTTGCATTGAATCACCTCTTTGGTTGCTCGACACGATCTGCAAACTTGAAATTAAGTCCAAGTTGAAACTTAGTAATGCTTTGAATTAAAAAAAATATCAACACACAATCCATGATGATTTTGCATGAGTAGACATGTTATCCATAATTCCAAGTCTAAAAAGAAAAGAATAAGTGGTGGCATAAAGATATGTTGACTGTCAACTTGTTGCATGCTTTTGGGTAGAAGACTAGATATTGCTGCTGCTAATTGTGAATGTATTGCATGGTGCAAGTTGTCTCCAAAACCTATCACAAGAAGAGCATGCTACTATGGTGAACATGGTGTATGATCAATCACAAGAAAATATATCTATGGCAAAAATTAGAAGACACTTATAATCTACGGCAATTGAAAGGTTGATCCAGTAGTACTCAGCTTGCTACCTATCCAACATCAAAGTCTAGGATTGTCTCTCTTCCTCTAATTTTCGTTTACGTCGTTGTTCAAGTCACTACTTATAGTAGAGTTATGGGGTATAGTATATAGATTTTAATGGGTAGAATGAAAAAAGAAATTTTGCCAAAAATCAATCTTTAAGAAAACAAGATGGTGGTCTATATGAGTCAAACCTTCATATCAGCCAAATGATTCAAGGTTTTCTCCCAAACAACCTCCATGTCTTAATTGCACAAATCTCATTGGTATAGTTTAGTCAAAGGTGCTAATTGTCATAGTCAGTAGTTCCAATCAACATATTTAGTATTGCCAATTAGCATACTCAATAATGACAAATTTACATAGTAAGTAGCAACTTAGCATAGTCAATAGTGGTAATCAACATAGTTAGTAATTCTAATTAGCATAGTCCATAGCACCTATACCATGTAAAAAGTAGAGATATACCCTCCAATATTAAGGAATAGTCCATGCATATGACAAATAATTAGTGCAAGCATCATCTAACAAACATTTGGAAAGAGGTCCCATGAGATTGCTTGATAGTTCCATCTAGACCTCCAAAGTCATTCCCATTGTTTTGGTTGGTTCATAGTCAAAAAAGGGTATAAATTCTAGATAACTGGCCCACTTTGGAAATGTTTAGGGCCTAACAGACTACAACTTGTTTTGGCATGATAGTGAGGTCAGGTTTTATGTAATATTTTGGAAATCATTTGGTTGGAAGACCTTGCCTTGAATGCATTCATCACTCCCATACCCCCAATAAAAATGACACAGCAACAAACAATAAATCAAAGAAATAAGAGGGAGCTAACTAGTCAACATCAGAATACTAATGATATGTTTAATAAAATCATTAGGTGAAAACACTTCCTGTGAGCCAACCACTGCAACGGAAAATGATGGATTATAGATTTTATATAGACGAGAGAAATAAAAGGGAGCAAACAATTGACATCTAAAAAGTCAAGAAATGGAAATTTGCCTAAATATTATATTTTTGCCCCAAGAAAAAAGCTACTTCATTTTGAGTGTTATATTTAGATATCTAAGATGGTGATGCAAAGTATGGCCAGTCAATTTCACCCATGGCTAATGCAACCTCAAAACACAATGTTACTAGAAATGACTCAATTATGTATATGTCCTTGCCATTGTAGAAAAAGAACCTCTAGTTGATCAAAAAGATGATTCTACCACTCATGCTCTTGTCATATCCAAATATCAATTTAGGATCACAAAGATGTAAGGGAAAACACTTACTACTATGACACATACATGGTAATAAAAAACAACAGATTGTGGATGGTAAAGACAAGGATTAGATTTGACTATGAATCCAAACAAAGCACAAGGCTAGAGGGATAATGTACCTCTATGTTTGTGGGTGGAGAGAGAGAGAGAGAGGGGGGGGGCGAGGGAGAGGGAGAGAGAGAGAGGGGAGAGAGAGAGAGAGAGAGAGGGAGAGGGAGAGGGAGAGGGAGAGGGAGAGGGAGAGGGAGAGAGGGAGAGGGAGAGAGAGGGAGAGGGAGAGGGGGAGAGAGAGAGAGAGAGAGAGAGAGAGAGAGAGAGAGAGAGAGAGAGAGAGAGAGAGAGAAGGGGCGGGAGGGAGAGGGAGAGGGAGAGGGAGAGGGAGGGAGAGAGAGAGAGAGAGGGAGAGAGAGAGGGAGAGAGAGAGAGAGAGAGAGAGAGAGAGAGAGAGAGAGAGAGAGAGAGAGAGAGGAGAGAGGGAGGGAGAGAGAGACATTGTAGCTCAATTGTGACCATCTAGTTCAAAATTTGGCTCCTTTTGAAACAAAGGCAACATGTTCTAAGAGAAGTTTCTTGTTAGCATTGTCCATAGACATGCTATTTTGAGTGGAACAACATGCTTTCATCCATTGCCTAAATGCCAAGTAGATTCCCAAAAATGGCGAGTAATTTTCTCTTTGTATCTCTCCCTACTCTTTACATTGCGTCTCATCTCTCATCTATACATTCTATATACTCTCTATGTTCTTTCAAACGTAAACCACACCTTCCTCACTCTATCTACAAAGAAAATTGGGTCGTTGTCCTAGCCACATTTTTTCTCTACTTAGTCTCTCTCCCCAATGGATAATATTGTTAAAATGCACTAAAAAACCATGAAACATCATCATTTCCCAAACTCCCAAATGAAACACTCTCATTTCCCAAACTCCTTTCCCAATCTCCCAATCAAAAATGTCACTCTAACCCTCGCAATTCATGACATTTTGCTTGGACATACCCCTCTACATATATGTTTTTGTCACTCATTTGCTACACTTGATTGGACGTGTATGGTTTTTGTCAATCATTTGCTAAACTTGAGCAAAACAAAAATATACCAACATGGTCCTCGTCAATAAGGCCATTGAGAGGTCTACCCAACCCTTGTAATTTGTAACACTTTTATTTTACAAACCCCTCTATAGACCCCTACAAAGGGGAGACTTGCATAGCACAAACCCATGCAACAAAGGGGATACTTGCATTAGAAAAACCACTCCGCCAACCTCACTATTTCACACAACTCAGTATAACAATCCATGGTGCTTTTGAATTGAAGTATCTTCCACTACACACACAATAAAAATCACAACATACAAATACCAAGAAACTTACCATCCACACATGGTCAAAAACATCATTGTAATTACCCTTGCAAAGGGAACACTTGAATTTAACAAACCCCTTTCTTGACTTCACTATTGTATGTAACTCAAAGTAACACTACATAGTACTTTAGAATCAAAATATGTTTCACTCCACTCCTACAGGTTGCATGCACAATACCACCACAGCATACCGATACTAGGATTTTTACCATCTATAGATGATTGGAAACCTCATTGTAACCCATGAAAAGGGGACACTTGCATTGGAAAAAGCCCTCACCTGATGCACTATTGCATATGAATAATAATAATAATACATGGTGCATCTGAATTGAAATATCTTTCACTCCACTCCTACAATGCACTCGTCATCCTAGGCAACTTATCATCCATGCATGCTTGGAAAAATAATTGTAATATTCTCGTCAAAGGGGATGCTCGCATTGGAAAAAACCCTAACCCAATCTTACTATTGTGTAAAATTTAGAATAATAATGTGTTGTGCTTTATCTTTCACTCAACTCCCTATACACACAATATAATCACAACTAGCTCAACCCAGGAAATTTATCTTCCATGCACAATTAGAAACATCATTGCAACCCATGCAAAACGGGACACTTTCATTGGAAAAGACCTTATCCCACCTCACAATTGCATGCAATTGAAAATAACAGTGCATTGTGCTTTTATACTAAAATATCTTCCACTCTGGTCCATCTACAAGCACAATACAATAACAATAAGAAGCCCGATAGAAAGGAGTGCTACATAGAATTTAGGGTGGTGGATGCATTTGAGCAAGGAGGAGATGGAGATGAGATATACTATGGAGGTGTTGAAGTAAAGGGGTGGAGTATATAGATAAATGAAGTAATGCTAGTGTGATGGCATGGAGGATGGTGATAGCATGGTTTGAAGGTTGCCGATGTTATGGCTTTGGCTTCCTCCACCTCATTTCTAACCTCCCTAATACATATTTCCTCCACCATGAACATTATTGCACTTGCACCCTCCCCTAACTATTCCTCTAGCTTCCCTTACCTCCATTGATTGAACTTTGCCTCCCTTGTCCAATCTGTTGAGAGTTGTGGTGCCATGAGCACATGTAGAGCAACGGTATGAGTAAAGGGCAAGCTGCCACATGGCATGGAGGAGATATCCCACATGTGAGCAAGCATATGGATGTAAGCACCCTCACCTATAAAAGGGAGGTTCATTTGAAGTAATATCAATCAAGCACTTTGCACTATCTCAAGATTCTCTTTATGAGTCCAAGCTAATCTATCTTGGAACCTAATTGACTTGAGATACATGTCATGAGCACTCTCTTCATCATGTTTCCACATACATTCCATCCACCTTAGAGCGCTCCATAGATCCTGAGGCACACATGTTTTCACATGGTATCAGAGCATAGGTTTAGCTCTCCTAGTTTAGCTCATTAGTAGTTCACTAGGATTGCTCCCATTCCTAGATTAGTTTTAGAATGTAAGATTAGTTTTAGATCTAGAGAGTTCTTTAGAGTGTTTCTTGAGTTGTGAGAGAGATATAGATTCATTCTTCTTGTGAAAGAATTCCGTCCATTGGGTGTTTGAGAGAGAGAGAG
The DNA here is from genome assembly GCF_047967505.1 of Dipteris shenzhenensis. Lineage (NCBI taxonomy): Eukaryota > Viridiplantae > Streptophyta > Polypodiopsida > Gleicheniales > Dipteridaceae > Dipteris > Dipteris shenzhenensis. The sequence goes on from NC_141619.1 coordinate 19,118,146, forward strand.
AGATTATCCTTGTTTAATTTTGGTGAAGTATGAGAGAATGTGAGTGGCTCGTGAGCATTCTGTTGTGAGTATTGTGAGTTATCAGAGAGCTTGGCTCTCCCTTCTCTGAGTGTGGTTGCCGAATCTATCAACAAGCCTCTACAATGAACGAGCTCCACGGTTCTTGCAATCTCCCACAAGTGGCATGCAATAGTCGAAGCTTCAACACCTTCTACGTGTAGCAGCGCCAGCGAGCAAGCACATTCAAATACAATGGCTTCTAAAGCTCTCGGCTACCCCGACTCCAACAATAGTGGTGACTCTAGCCTAGCCAACCACAACCAGCAACAAAGCTTCTACAACCTCTACTCTCCAAGGCCATAGCTCTAACTAAGGCTAAAGCCATAGCCTACGCCCTCATCTCCAAGCCTTGACGGTGCCGCAACATTCCACACCTCGAACAACTCACTCCTCCCTGCAATCAACGTGACCTCCAGCGAGGTGACCTCTCTAGCAAAGCCTTCCGAGATGGCTCACAGTCGACTCAAGCAATATATACAAGCACTTTTAGGGTTAGGGTTAGGGCATCTAACCCTTTCCTTTATAAAACTCTATGTGTTAGCGTTATGCACAATATTAAACACATGATGTTGAGATGGTTTCTCAACACCTTCCCTCAAGATCAACATCATGAAGTAGGCCTTTAGGCCTTCCCTTAAGATGATGATTCTAGGGAATCGATAAAGGATTGAGCATTACATTCCATCACACACCTTTAATGGGAATGTCCTTCCTCTGAGTCAAACCTTAGAGCTTGTCGGTGCTTCTCAAAAAGCTCTTTGCGAAGTAGTTTGTTAAAGATGTCTGCAACATTTTTTTTGCTATCATAATACTGCAATATGATGTCACCAAGTAACACTGTTTCTTGAAGAAGTGCTCTGACATCAATCTGCTTGGTCCTAGAGTGATATATTGGATTCTTGCCCAATGCTTGAGTCGATTGATTATCATAGTAAACTATGCTAGTGAGCTTACTCAATATTAGATATCTAGCTGTGTGATAGTCATATACATAAGAGATCTGATGAGCTACCTATAGTGCCTATCATTTATTGTAAGCTTTTTTGAATCTTTTGTAAGTTTAAAACTCTGTTCCATGGGAGTGGCTGCAATCTTGCAATCTACCATATGAAACTTCTTCAGGAGACTATCAACATACTTTAGCTGACTCATGAAGGTGCTATCTAAATCTATACATAACCCAATTCCAAGACTTCCTTGTCTAGGTAACCATTGGCAAAAGCATCCTTAGCATTGGGCTGGTACACATTCCATCTACTCAGTGTTACTAGTGATATCAAGAACTATATGGAATCCATCTTTGCTGGAGCATAACTCGCATCATAGCCTTGACCGTATTGCTGTGCAAATCCTTTTGCAACTAGTCTGGCTTTGTATCTTTCAATGCTTTCATCTAGATTGTACTTCAATTTGTAAACCATTTGTTTGCAATGGCCTTCTTTCTTGGTGGAAGGTCACATAATTCCCAAGTATTATTCTTGCACACTTCCCTTTCTTCATTAATAGCAGTTTGCCATTCTGGCTTGTCAACTGTATCTTCGAAGTACACTAGCTCTTCTGTAGCCATGATGGTAGTCATAAGAGAATAATTGGTGTTTTTAACTTGAGTTTCTTTGCCTCTGTGAGCATATGTCAATCTGGCAGGCGGTCTACTTGCTCTTCTCAAGGTACATCTGGCAATTTTTGCTCTTCTGTAGGTGACTGTGTAATCGGTGTGTCTATCTCCTATGTATTTGACGTTTTCCATTCAGATTTCTCATCAAATATTATAGTCTCTGTAGATAATTACCTTTCAGTTGATGGGATCATACAACTTGTATGCTTTGCTTTCTTCACTATAGCCAATGATGATGCATTTATGTGACTTTGCATCCAATTTTCTACGATGATCATCACGTATGTGGGCATATGTTGTGCAACCAATGATGCGGAGGTGCCCAATGCATGGCTTGTGTCCAATCAATGCTTCATAAGGTGTCATACCCTCCTGTATCGGCTCGGTCGAAAGCTGATTTAGCAAGTAGTTTGTAGTAGCTATTGCTTCTGCCCAATACTGATTCGAAAGATGCTTCTCACTGAGCATTGCTCTAGCACTATCTTGCTAAAGTCCCATTCTTCCTTTCATCTCTTGCATTCTATTGAAGAGTATTTGCACATGTGAATTTTCTTTGAATCCCATTACTTCTGCAAAAGTTCATGAATGCGAAAGACATGTATTCACCTCCTCTATCTAATCTCATGACCTTGATCTTTCTACCTGTATGGTTCTCAACCATGGCTTTGAATTGATGAAATTTGGAAAAGACTTCAGATTTCTCTTTCAAAAAATAGACCCAACAAAATATGTTGTAGTCATTGATAAAAGTCAAGTAGTAAAGTGAACCACTGATGATGCGGGTCTCGGAATAACCCCATACATTTGTATGTATCAAATCAAGAATACCTCTAGCTCGAGAGGTGCTTCTGCCAAAATTATTTTATGTTTGTTTACCAAAGCAGCATGCTTCACAAAATTTTCCAAGAAACTGAAGTTTTGGAATTCCAATTGCCATATTTTGATTTTTGAGCTCTATCAAGCTTTTTAAATTGACATGTCCATATCTTTTGTGCCATTTTGTGAAAAGTGGCATTTGTTCCAGTTGAGCTGTGACATGGCATGCAAATCTAGTATTGAAGCTAGCATTCTAAACAAGCGTCCTTCCTTGACTACATTTCCTACTAACTGATATCCTTTGTATTTGTCTCTGATCATGCATTCATCTCCATTGAAGATGACTCGATAGTTGTGTTCCATCATTTGACCAGTTGATAAGAGGTTCTTGCTGAGTTTTGGAACATAGAGTACATCTTTCACTAATACTTTTGTACTAGTAAAATTGTTCATAGGAACAATGCCCTTCCCTTGAACTGGATTTGGTGTGTTATCTGTAGTGTAGATAACGTTCTTCTATTGTTCTAATGGTTTCATCTTTGTGAACCATTCCTAATGTTTTGTCATATGAGATGATGCACCCATGTTGATGTACCAAGGATCCTAATCTACTTGGTTGATTTGATAACTACATTCCCCTTTTGAATAGCAATCAATGTCAAAATAGATTGTTTCAGTCTTCTGCATATCCTCAAGCTTGCAAGAAACATGTTCTCAGGTTCATTGGCATAATGATTGTGACTTGAATATCCACCACGATGATTTCCTCTTCCATAGAAATTTCCTCTATTTGCTACTATTGGTGGATTGACTGCCTTGTTCATATTGCTTCTTGTGGCAATCTCTTTCATAGTGTCCAAGCTTATGACAATAATTGCATTGAATGTTTGACATGTTGGTGGATACATTCCCTCACCCTTGCAGTCTTCCTTGATTGGAATGATTTCCTCTTTGCTGATGTTGATGTTGCTGAGGATGATGCTGATGCTAATTCTAACTTTGATGCTGACTTTATTGTGGATGATGACCACTTCACTGAAATGATCTACCTCTGCCTCTATCGTGGCTATTGCTTCTATCTGAAGCTATGAATGCTTGATCATTGGAATGACCTTTGCATGCATGAATGGCTTGTGTCTTGTGTTCTTCACCAAGTAAAACTGACTGGAGCTCTTCTAGTGTCAAAATTTGTTGTTGGATGGCAATACTCTGGACTAGATTCTCATATCCCTCTCCTAGTCCATTCAGATGACTTGAACCATTTCTATTGGATTCATGGTCTCTCCTACTGCTGCAAGTTTGTTGTTGTAATCCTTGATCTTAAGGATGTAAGCATGACCAGTTTCTTTGACGTTGAGGAAACTCTGGTTGATTTGGTTTGTCAGTGTGAGATCCTGGAAGTGTTCTTGGACTCATAAAGAGCTACAAACATATCCCATGCTTCTTTTGATGTCTTTATTGTGTTGAGCTATCCTAGTGTGACATCTTGCACATTTTGCTTGATCATATGATATGCATATTTTTCTTTCATGTCCCATTCGTCTTGTGCATGGGCAATGGCAATCTCTACTACAAGTATGGTCACTGTTGGTGCCGTTGTAGATCCCGTTGTTGGTGCTGTGGCAATAGGTGGAGTAGAGCTACTACTAGCTAGATCATCCAATGGTTTAAGTGTAGATCCATCAACATACTCCCATTTGTCCCTCGAAGTACAAGAATGGTCTCCATTTTGTATTTCCATGTGCCGTAATTGGATTTGTCTAGCTTATCATATGCCTCCAAATTGAGGTTGCTAGTCATAGACATGGATATGTACTCAAAGTGTTTGTGAAATCACTGTTTGGATCAATTGCAAAACACTGACTATATCAAGTGCAATATGAACTATTGATGAGGTAGAACTGCGATATATAATTCAATCTATTACAAGGCTTGTTGCAAATGATGCCGACTCTTGAGAATAGCCGAGAGGCTTTATAAGGCTTAAAATAATGTGTACAATGCCAAAAAATAGCCAAATAGGCTCTACAATGATGGCATGTGTGTGTGAAACCAAATCATGTGCTATCTGTCCAGCACTGATCAGTCGATAAATACCTCCAAAGACTCTAAAATCTGCTCACTAAACTGTGGAACATCAGGTTTTAAAAAATTTAATGATGTGAAACCACATGTGAGCGAAGGGACTAACTCTGAGTAGGAACTATTTACAAATTTTTCAGCATGGCTTTGATTGAGTTTTGTGGATTATCTCTTGTAAGGATGATCTAATCTACTCTAAACTAGATCTAGACCAACCGTCGAGTGATGAAATAGTAGCAAATAATTCCTTTTCTTTGTTCGTTTTAAGTGTTGGGTCAGATGCATCGATGTAGAGGCTGATGTGCATGAAAGAAGTGGATTTGTCATCGAGGCTCAAAAGTGTGTGATACTTGCACTGAAATGCATGTGTGATGTAACGAGCACATAGAGAACAAAAAATTGAGCATTTTTACTTTTTGGAGTGCTCTCAAATTCTTTCTGGATCAAGAGATATTTCTTGATCAAGGTGGAGGGGCAAAAAAGAGTGCTAGTGATGATCTGGCAGGGTGAGTCACATGCTGTAACAATGCTTGGCAAGGGGTGTGCCTCTGGGGCATTACTGAGGTGTCAGGAGGGTGCACATGGAAGGTGCACAGTGTGCATGTTGCTGCAGGGGTCAGTGCCACGTGGTAGATGATGAGGTGGTAGTACACATGGCAGTCCACATGGCAGATAATGTGGTAGATCAAGTTAGCCAGATGATGTGGTAGTGTGCCATGTGTCACAAGGGTTGTGGTTGATGACATGGTAGATAAGCCTACCACGTGGCAGCTCTTTGACCACAGTGTGTGGTGACCTGTGGATAAGGTCTATTGATGGAATCTTTGTGCCACATGTTGGAATCTTCTAGAGCGATGGAATATTTCAGAGATTTTGTTGATGGAATTCTTCTAGTCATGAAGGCAGGGAGTTTGTTGACAGTCACTCATAGGAGGCTTGTGGCAGTGCATGTAGAGAGGCCATGTGTAGGTGCATTATGGGCTTGTTGGAGCCACAACTGTCTCTGTGTGTCATCCAGTGGAGCCTCGTCTGTTGGAGCTACTAGAGGAACCACTAGTCGGCTGAGAAAGGAGCTCGTTGGAATGTTGCATGCATCATTGGAGCTGGGCATGCAGCTAGCTATGTATGGAGAGGTGGCTTGGAGACATTGGAGCAAGGTCATTTGGAGAGGCAGCTTGAAGATGCAGTTGAGGTGTAATAAATTGGACAAAAATTCATAAATTTTATGTTTTGATGCATGCAATTTTTTAGATGGTGCAAGAAAGCATGATATTCATCCAAATCATTGCAGGATTTGACAATCAAAAGATGCAAGGATATCAAACTCATTTATTGAGCCAAAAAACCAAAATTTGACAACTTGTAAAGTTGTCACATCCTTGTATCTTTTGTTTTATAAGTCCAATGGGGTCATGTTACATATCAAATCAAATGGAAAGGCATCATTTAGATGATTATCATGTCTTTTTGCACCATCTAGTAAAATTCCATGCACCAAAATATGAATTTGTGGTGGTCAATTTGTTGCTCTAGGATGTAAAAGTGAATCATTGGGGAGGAATCTTTTTGCAGTAACAAAGAAACATGGGTTTTTTTCCTAGAGTGAATAGAGTTATAAAGCTAAGAATTTACGTATGCATGGAATATAGACTAATCCATTCAAGGAGTCCTTGGAAATGCCCCACTTGTGTGGAAGGTGGCATTGATCATCTCAATTACTATGATGTAAAGAGAGAACTTGATTGCACTAGGGTGTGTACTAATGATGACTTGGCAATGAAACATACCGATTCTTTTATGGGTGATGTGAAATTAGTGTTAGTGGCTTTAAACTTATATGCATATTTAACCTTCTAGCATTGAGAAAACATATGGACATTTGAGTAAATTATATTTTTTTGCTAGTCAAATAGGGGATTTATAAATATTTTATTTTTTTGTATCGCTCACTTTTTGGTAATCATTCAACTCTCTATGTTCACCATATTAACCTAAAGAAAGACGCCAAACTCATAATTCATCAATGGTATCGAATGAACCAAATAACACAAAGCAGGTGAAGAAGGAGATGAGGGTGGGACTCATATATCGAATGAACCAAAATAACACAAAGTAGGTCAAGAAGGAGATAGATAAGTTGTTGAGGGTGGGACTAAAGTAACTTGGCTATCACCAATTGTTGCTGTGCCAAAGAAAAAGGGGAAACTTTGGATTTGTGTGAATTATAGGAAGCTGAATGCAGCAACAATCACGGATCCATTTCCTTTACCTTTCTATGATATGCTACTAGATGCGGTGGTGGGGCATGAAATGTATAGTTTTTTGGATGGCTTCAACCGGTACAATCAGACTCGGGAATCGCTATATATAAACTCTATATACCACATGCATCAAGGCCTATTTGTAAAACCCCTTATCTGTAATTTTATCATGAATAAAACACCCTCTTTTCCTATTCAATCTGTGAATACCCCCCTTACATGACACCCTTTTGTATGAATACCCCCTTTATTTGTGAATACCCCCTTTATATGACACCCTTTGGTATGTGAGAAATGTGTAAAAAGGGGATTTTAAAAACTCCTTCTACTAAACCCACGTGCTATGCTTCCGTATTTATGAGTGACCCCCCCGAGCAATCAGATACATATGGTTGAGGAAGATAAGTATAAAATGGAGTTTGTTACAGAATGGGGAGTTTATGCCAACAATGTCATATTGAAGAATGCACCACCAACATTTCATGGATATAGAGGTCTTTGAACCATACCTGACCACAATCATGATGGTGTTCCTAGATGACTTCAATGTGTTCGGAAGGAAAATGGAACATCTAGACCAGCTGCGGAGAAGTGCAGAAGTGCAAGGTTGAGCTTGAACCCAGCAAAGTGCATGTTTGCAGTAGTGAAGAGAGGAGTATTACTAGGTAACATCACTTCAAAAGAAGGAATGGCGATCGATCCCTGAAAAGTCAATGCCATCCAAAATGCCAAGGTCCCTTGGAATGTGAAGGAGTTACTGAAGTTTGTGGGTCAGGTCAAATGCATAACCAATTTTTGTAGCATCTATCGTATGTCTGCCAACCTGTCACCAAGCTGACGAAGGAGGATGCTCCGGGGCAAAAACAAGAGAAATCAATCTGGTTGTTGAACAAGATCTTAGTAGTTTCCCCGGTATTACAACCAATGGATTGGAGTCTATACTTCCATGTATTTGTGGACGCATCGGGTATTGCTATCAGCACAATATTGATGCAAAAATGATGTAAAGGTTGGTATCAACCAATGTACCATGGAAGCCAAGCACTCATGAGTGCGGAAAGGAACCATTGAGTTATAGAGAGAGAAGACCTTGGAATGATTTATTCTCTGGGCAAATTTCATCATTACTTATTTGGGAAGCAAGATTTTATTTCATGTAGATCATCAGGCATTGTTGTACTTGGTAAAGAAGGTACAACCAACTAAAAGATTGGCACGATGGATCCTTCTTTTGAAGAATTTGACTACACAATAGTGCATACAATGGGAAGCTAGCACTTGGTGGCAGATTACATGAGTAGTTTAGAATCAGGCAAAGTACCTTTAAAAGGCATCCAAGATGCTTTACTAGATGAAAATTTGTTTGCAATAGAACCTATTTAGGGGATATATTGGTATGATAACATGATACAGTTCCTAATAGATTGGGTTTTCTCAAAATAAATGTCCTTGGAGTAGAGGAAGAGGAGGACATTAAAAAGTTGAATGTTTGTGGTAATTGCTATTATGTCATATTGTCGAGGAGCAGATTAGGTGTTATAGCGATGTGTTCTAGAACATGAACCAAACGCAATGCTAACAGAGCACATCAATGGGTATCTAGTGGTTATTTTGTAGGAGAGATTAATGCAAAGAAGGTCTTCCAAGCAAGTTTGTGGTGGCTAATAGTTATTAAAAATGCACATGAATTTGCAAAGTAGTGTTGGTATTGCCAGAGGGAAATTCATCCAGTGAACATAGACAGGATGCCTTTGAACCCAATTCTTCCATTAGATCCTTTCCAAAATTAGGGCTTGGCTTTTATGGGACCATTTAAACCGGTAGCCCAGTATACAGGAAACAAATATGTGGTGATGGCCACAGACTCCTCGACCCAATGGATAGAAGCACAGGTGCTCAAGGACAATACGACAGCTAGCATAGTAGAGTTCATACACAAGAACACCATCACAAGATTTGGCTACCAAACTAAACTAGTATCAGATCAAGGAACTCAATTTTTGAATGCTACAGTAAAGCAACTGACCGAGGTACACATGGTAGTGCATAAAATGGCCCCGATATATCATTTGCAAGGAAATGGCAAGGCGAAGAGTAGGAACAAGACCATGAAACAGATCTTGAAGATGACCGTATCATAGAATCAAAAGGATTGGGATATGAAGCTTAACTCAGCACTGTGGGCATAAGGAACAACCTTTAAGGTAACCATAGGCATGACATCGTTCTGATTGGTATACAGTTTGGAGGCGTTTGTCCCAATGGAGTTCATCGCATTGAGTTTATGGATTTTGGTGGAAAAAATGACCGTAGAAGAATCCGTGCAGTTGCAACAAGAGTAGTTACTTCGATTGGAAGAAGATAGGATTCAAAGACAATATACGGTTCAAGTCATTCAAGAAAGGCACAAAGCATGGGTGAATCAATATATTAAGTTCAAGCTCTTTTGAGTGGGAGATCTGGTGTTGGTATACAATTCCAAATTGGAAAGATTCTTGAGCAAGCTTAAATTGAGGTATTAGGGCCCATACCGGATTGTGGAGGACCTAAAATAGGGGACTTTTTGGATCGTATATCTGCATGGCAACAAGTTTCCAACACCAGTTAATGGATTTTATATGAAGACATTTATAGGAGTACGTGAACCGATGGGCCATTCAAAGAATATAGAATCATAAATCTCAATTAGGACAGTATCTGGGAATAATATGGAAAAGGTGGCAACTTATATTTAGTGGAGTGATAGTTTGCACGGGTGAGTCAAATCAAAGAGATGGTTTCAGTATTGCACGATTGATTCCCTCTAGCAGTTCACCATCATCTCAATCTTTCAAATCAGTTGGAGCGTGTGTAGGATTGACTTCATCGATTCAAAGCTCAACATGCGAGGCCTTCTATGCACAAAGAGACCATTGGCAATACCAGATACTGCAAGAACCACCTCGCAAGCCCAAGCTGTTGACTTTGATTCCCAAACTTAGTCAGACATCATGGGAAAGAGATAGGTATCTTTTGGACTATCACAGACATTCGCTCTAAGACCCAAAAGCCAGAAAATCTCGAGGAACAAGTAGTGGAGCTAGACCTAAAGTGAGCCAAAAGAGTAAGTTAGTATGCCATTACTAAGTCATCTCTATTTGTAGATTTCAAGTTTTATTTGAATGATGACGTATCAAAGAACTTGATCTGGTTAAAGAAGATGGACCTAGAAGGCTACCACAACTGTCATTGGTGGAAGTGGTAGATTAATATGCAGGCTAATGAGTAGTTTTCTTATGTACAAGAGTCTAGGGGATATGTAGCACTAGGTGTCCAGGTGATGGAGTAGGTTGTTTCTCGCGTGTTTAATTTACCATGGTATCCAGATGCACCTACAAAGTCAAAAATGAAATGCACTTCACAATAGATTGTTGCAAAGTTCGGCATGCCTTAAACAACCGAATTTCATTACATGATTAAAAACTACAAAAGCACAGTAAGACAAAAATAGTTTTTATGGTTTCTAGAGTGCATAATTTTCTTACTAAGTATGACTACATGTCAGAGTCAAATTACTCACTTATTCTTTCAGTAGAGAGTGGATGCAAGTATACTTGGGCAGGAATTGTGCATGCAAGAATAATGGGGGAAGTACTTGGTGAGGAAAAGAGAAGAAGTGTCACATAATCAAATCTAAGACATATGCTGGCGGGAACTTTTGAATATGCAAATATAGTCACATAGCTGAAAAGACCTTTCCAAGGAAGGGATGGTATGGCTAACCCAAATAGAGTGCCACTAACAAGCGAAGAAAGGGCAGCTATTAAAGAAATCGAAAATACATATCAAGATATAAAGCAGTCATATAAGCAAATCAAAATTGTTGAAGATATTCTGCCATCTCCACCCCGAACTGCTAACCCCACTAGAAAGCTAATGAAGCTAAGGTTCAAGCAAGGAATGTCATGAATGTTTCCGATTTTTGGTGCTGATTTCACGTTCTCAGCATCTCTTTACGGCCGAACAACATGGTTAGATTCCCTAAAGTTTCTGGCCCTAGCTACCCTGAATGATCCGTTCAGCGTATTTTGTGAATGACACATTGATCGTTGATGCTTATGTTAAGGTTTTAGAAGCTTCTACTATGGCAGGTTGATCGTTTCCTGAGGCATGACTCTGTTCAAGCCTCATCAGTTTGTGAAAACAGATGTTTTAAAATGGCATTTTCAAACGTTTATTTTTATTATTTTTTTGGCCTAAAAGCATTTGAAAACTATTCAGGAGCCATTTTTTACGGGGACCAGCTGTGCTGGTGTTGGTGTAGGAGGTTAATGTGTGGTAAATTAGTATACCTCATGGTACCTTGCAATTACTTGCAATTACACTGTATGGTATTTTTAATATCGCATAGTATTAACACTGCATGGTATTTTTATCAGATGGTATTTATCATAATATCGCATAGTATTAACAGTTTACCATGCGATATAATTATCTATATAAATGCACTCATAGAGATCTCTATTTATTCACTTGAAGTTAGGCTTCCGATGTTTGTAGGTGGCGATGCTACCATAGGCACACTAGTGATACCCTTGGGGGCCGTTGTTTCTCATCTACAAGGATAAGATGCAAAGTCAATAGAAACGTTCAGCATAAACTTTGTATATAACATTTTTACAAAGTATAATATTGGAAGGCAATATCTATGTGGTTTCTTTGAATGCACCATCTCAAAAAGATAATGTGCATTCTCCTTCATAGCTCTTTTTTTGCCAAATTTGCTACGCCATCATTCGTTGGGGCTGACATCGCCCTTCTCCCAAACTTGTTCTATGTGTTTGTTGGCTACACATTTTTTATGATGTCCTACTTCCAACCTTGTGGATCATAGTAGGGACTAGAAATGGCAATTGCACATGCACCTTGTGGATCATGGTAGCATTAGCCATATCGTTGCTTTGTGGTTCCCTTGGCACGAGCTTGCTAACCTTTTTTCTCATATGTAGCTTGTGTTGATGGTTGTGAGAAAGGTGCCACGGTGACAAAGACTGTACTAAAATCTACTAACAATGCTGGCAATGAATGAGCCACGTGGTGTTAAAATATTGAACTTTAAGATACATCTTCAAATTGTACATGGGAGAAATAGTCTAACTATTACATAGATAAAGCAAAGCTTGAGTCTTCAATTATGGATACAGCATGTTGAAGAAAATCGAATAACAAAAGGTGCACGACTATAAAATTCTTTAAAGTACACAACCTAAATTCTTTATAATACACAACCTAAAATCAAATACAGCAACTTGCCTGACTTGGCACAACTTCAGACCACTTTCCTGTTGTGCTGGCTATCTCAGAGCCTCACTTGAGAGGCCAGTCTGCTAGCATCAGAATTCCAGATGCCTTTTACACAGAGGAGGACCTTACAGAGGCAGCCCTGCAGATATGGGTTTCTCATGTCCAGGGTGGGTAGCCATATCCATCACATGTAGTTGCTGCCCTTTCTGGTATTAACAACTTCTACCGCTCAGTTGCTTGTACCAGGAGACGAGATATTCTCAGACGTGAGATTGGTGTTCACCAGCAGTTGGCAACTTTGCAAAGGGAAGAGCAGAAACGGCCTTCAGATGCTTGGATTCAGGAGCGCCTTGCTGCAGCAAGGGCTCATCAGCAGATATTGCTTGATCAGAGAGCAGAGTATGCCTTTCATGCGCGGGAGTCCTTCTAGATTCAGATGGGTGGTAGAGTCAATAAACACTTTTTCTCTACTCTTGGCCCTAGACATAGTAGAGAGAGTGTATCCCTGCTTATTGACTCACATGGGGTTTTACAAACAGAGCCTGATGATGTCTCACGCATAGGCTATTTGGCAGAGCATCCCTGTGTTGGTGAATCCGAGTATGCATGTTTTGCTCGATGCACCTTTCACCAACACAGAGTTCAGGACTGCACTTTCAACCCTTCACAAGGGCAAGTGCCCAGGTTCGGATGGCCTCACCCCGTCTTTTTTCATTGCATTTTGGGATATGATTGGAGACTACATTACTTCAACCCTGCAGGCCATTTGGGACTTTGGCGAGATGCCTGGGTCGCTTACAGAGGGTCTCATCCACCTTATCCCGAAAGAAGGTTGCAGAAATTTAGTGTCCCAGTGGAGGCCTATCACACTTCTGGGGACTTGTTACAAGATTCTGGCTAAGGCAATCAGCCTCCGATTGGAGCCCCTTCTCCCTGATCTTATTCATGACACTCAGACGGGATTTGTGCATGGTAGAAGCATTTTTTATAACATTTTCTCTTTCTGGGAAGCTTCAAAGTGGGCCATGCAGAGTGGCCAGAATCTAGCCATTCTACTTTTGGATTTTGAGAAAGCTTATGACAGAGTAGATTGGGGTTTTTTGGAGGGCACCCTTCTACGCTTTGGCTTTACTGATGCTTGGATCATAGGTGTTTCCTCTTTGTACAGATCAGCCCACAACCAGGTACTTATTGGTGGGGTAAGGGGTGAGAGATTTCAGATTTCGAGATCAATCCACCGTCAGGGATGCCCCCTTGCTCCTTTCCTTTTTTTGTTCGTGGCCGAAGCTATGAGTATCTTTGTTAGATCTCAAGCTAACATCTTTGGGCTGAGACTTCCCATCAGAAGGGAAGAGGAGTTACTTGACAGTGAGTTGGCAGATGACACAACAATTTACTTGGATGCCACTCCACAGATGCTCACTGCTTTCAGGACAACATTGGATTTATTTTGCTTGGCGGCAGGGGCGCAGATAAATTGGCATAAATCCAATGGCTTTTGGATCAGTGATGAGGACACTCCAGTTTGGGGGCTTGACGTAGGATTCACTTGGGTTTAGAGGGGTGTGCCTATCAGGCATTTGGGCTGCCAGGTCGGCTTGGATATTTCTTCCACACAACAGTTTGCTCCCGTTTTGGAGAGCATCAGGAGGAAGCTTCTTTTTTGGAGCTCGGCCAAGTTGGATCTTGCCTCTAGAGTTGTGGTGGTCAACCAGGTCCTCTTGGCCACGGCCTGGTTTGTTTGTTCATGCTGGTGCCGTTCTAAGAACTGCATCATTCAGCTCAGAAGACCGATCAGAAATTTCCTTTGGAGTGGGCTTGATGGCACAACAGATGCCTTAGCCAGGGTGGCTTGGGAGACCCTCATCCTCCCTACACAGGAAGGGGGTCTCAATATTATTGATCCAGATTTACAGTGCAGAGCTTTACTTTGCAAGATGGTGGTGCAGGGACTTATGCCAGGGCAAGAACCGTGGAAGGACTTTCTTATTAGCAGCATACAGAGGTGCACACCTTCTTCAAGAGGAGACTGGATGAGCAATATGAGGTGGATCTTCACCACAGCACACCTCAGATCACCTTCGTCCCCTCTCATGGTTGCCATTCTGAAAGCTTGGGCCAGTTTCAGAAGCACTCTTCGGAGGATTCCTCCTTCCTCTCGTGAAGAGATTGATAGGCAACCCATCATGTGGAATAACAGTATTTTAGATGATCATGGCAGACCTCTGGGTGCCTCACTCTACATGCAGTGGTCCAGGTGGGAGAGGAGACCTGCATCATCTATGGGGTCTTGGAAAGCTTTCCGCAGGCTTCTAGAGGAGACCAAATCAAGGTTGACAGGACATCTCAGAGAGAGTGCAGGGGGGATCTTGCAGATTGAGGCAGCCCTTCCAAAGGTTTGGGTAGACACAGATGATATGCCACTCACTTCCTCCACTTGGGCAGGTACTTTTACGAGAGGCGGTGTTTCGCTTCAGGTTTTGGCCTTTCGAGATGCACAGGAGGATGCTTTAGTTTTTAGTGTCCAGGATGGTGGCAGATTGCTCAGGTCCACACAGGACATCTTGCTTGAGTCTGCTTTTCAGCCTATCAGGGTTGTAGGTCTTTTGGTGCAGGGATTAGATTCAGAGTGGTTCCTAGACCCAGACCCCCGGCTACTCTCCACCGGGTCTTGGAGGCTCTGGCTCTATGGGGGAGTTCCCATCAGGTATTTGCAGTGGGACCCCGGAGAGTGGGAGTGGATTGACGCAGGGCATCGAGAGAAGAGCATCCCCTTCTTTCGTTACACGGTCAATAATGCCAGGAGATTTCAGCTCAGTAGTAGAGGTTGGAGACCTTCCAGAGTTCCTCATTGGGAGACATTTGATATCACTGCGGATCTGCAGAGGTGCTTCTGGAGGAGACTCTGGAAATCCCACAGGAATAGAAAGATCACTATCTTCTTTTGGCTCTCTATCCATGGTGGGATTGCAGTGAACCTTTGGAGGTCCAGGTCTGGAGCCGACACTACTTGCCCTCGCTTCCTCTCTGCTTCGGAGACTATTCAGCATTGCTTATGGGATTGCAGACAAGCGAGGATGATTTGGATGGGGATAGCCGGGATTTTCAGTCACTTTGCCCACTCCCCATTCTTTATGACATGGGGCTTAGTGGCTTGGCTTTCTCTTACAGGGCCTCAGGTATTCTATGAGAGATTTGACTCCTCTCGGGCCATTTCAGTTCGACATCATCAGACTGAGTCCTGTTCGTTGGATGTGGTACCACACCTTCCTTTTACAGCTGTACTTGCCTTTGTGGATACTTCTTGGGAGATTCTAGCGAGCATAGCATCCTGGCATATCTGGAGAGCCAGATGCACAGAGGCTTTGGAGGGTACTCAGGTTCATCCCTCGCACACATTGGCTCAGACACCATACATACTTTGATGGCCGTATGGACGGGTATGCAGGGAGACTCCCGTGCAGCCTCAGCTAGGAGGGCTTCTTTCTTCAGGGAATGGAAGGATTCTCCTTTCTTCTCTGAGACTACTACAAGGTTGAGGTGGCACTTTCAGCCTCAGCCTTGGTTGTTTTCCACCTCACTCTGAGGGGGTTTTTCATTTATCCTCATGATTTCATGATGTATTCCGCTTTGAGCTTGCTCTCGCGGGTTTTTTCTCTTACTTAATAGAAGTCTCTTTCTTGAAAAAAAAATTCGACAACAGTACAAAGAATTGAAGATACATATCGTAGCAATTTTAGACATCTAAATATACAAGTCAAAGATATTACAAAGGTATCAAAATTGTGGTCAAATGGTATCAAGGCAAAATGTGTATAGTCCATCTTCATAGGCACACCTCTATCTACTTTATGGGTCACATTGCCACATCCTCATCTTATCTTGTCTTGTATTCCTTAAGGAAGAGATTGATGTGTAGCTCAAAGGTTGAGCCACATGGCATTCATAGGGTCCTTCTCCTCTATGTGCCACGTTGCAATGTTCTCAATTTTCTCCAACCGCCTTCTGACCCTGCCCCCCTTCGTCTCTGCTTCCTCCCCTTTAACCATTCCCCATTAGTTCCCATGTTTTCTACAGAGAAAAATTCCACGAAAGATCTCGGGCCTCAAGAAGACGAGGAGAACAACCAATTACCCCCGTGAGAGAGTATGAATTCGATAACAAAGCCAGAGTGGCGGCTGAATGGATAAATGCTTCAGATCAGGACAACTATACTCCTACTCCCGCAAAGAAAATTGTCTTGCATCGGCTTCGGCATCTCCAACGGATTGGGGAGCCTCCATTCAACAAGATGAATGCTCAAATTATCAAGTCTCTACAACCATGACTTCATTTTGGCGATCTCTTCGAATGCTAGGCGGGCTTGCCCTATCAAAATTCGTTCATTGAAGCAAGCTTAGGAGCCTTTGTAACATCTCTCAGGAGTGAGCGGGAGTCGGCTAGAGGCATTGCAAGGACTACTAGAGATACTCTTGATCTGCGTGTCGAAGAGAGCCAGGTTGATCAGGCATCCTGAGGGAGAGAGAACGTGACCAAGCCATGACAGGGTTGGGGACTGTTGCGAAAGAGGTAGCAGAGTCCAAGCCAACCCAAAACTCTCCGACGATCCTCCCGCACCGTTAAAGGAATTCAAGACCATTGATGAGTCGGCGACCATGAGGCAACCATAAACGACCAAGCAACACTACATGGATCCTTCTACGAAAACACCAGACATCGAGCTTGCATCAAGCGATAATGAGGATTCTTCTGCAAATACATTGGAAATCCCTATCCAAAGAGTCATCGAAAATACATTAGCACAACCCTCTGAAATAGCAGACAACCTCTTGATGCAAACAATGAAAACCATTGAAAAGGCATCGTTCATCATCGAGACTGAACAGGTTCCGGACGATGATAAACTGAACGGTCAAATTCGGATTCCGACAGACGATGAACATGAATCAAGGTGAACTCGGAAATTCTAGATTTAGTGCCAAGGACATCCATTCCATCTACCTCAGAGCTTCAAACTAAACCAGCAGCTGCTGCCAGGCCCGCAGAAGCAACATTAGTTGATATCCAAGAAGAATCTGAGCCTCCTCTACCAGTTTTGAATCTTGCTATAAAGGAGAATGGGGAAAGTTGAAGAAGGTGAGGGAGATAGTTAAGGGGTAGGAGACAATTCGGCTAAGCTTTTCATGTTTGGAGAATTCCACAAAAGTTGACTATTTCAATTGAAGCATCGCTCCTCCATCCACAACGCTCGCTCTTGTATTTCGAATAGTCAATCTTATCATTCTTAGGACTGATTTGTTCAAGTGGAAAGGAATGAAGTCCCTTACCTCATCACATTAATTTCCTTCCATTCATACAAATTAGAAGATTAATTCATTTAGATTGAACGATTCAATGTTGTCGTTAGATGGCTTTTTCTTTTCTTTGCATCTCAAAGTCTTTCAAAATCAGCTTTGAGTAGCTTTGTATCGGTTGCTAAAACCTTGATTCCTTTGACTGAAAACTATCAAACTCAACTTACACAGCTTTAGATTGAAAGTGTGAGATTGAACGAACTAGGATTGAGTGAACTCACCATTTTGAGTAAGGGGCACATATTGAGAATGTTAGAGTGGATGATTTAGCATGAGGCATGATAAATGGAGATAGAATGAATCAAGATTGAAAGTATAAGAAGTTGATGAGTGACAGATGTGAGGGTGAAACAAACGAAGTGGATGGAAATGAGTGAAACAAATGAGTTGTAAACTCTCACATGGGAAGAGAGAGAGGTGTATGCAATGCATAGTTACCAAAAACATTTTTTTGAAGTAAAAGTAATGCTAAAGATCCAAATTCAATTTTTCTTAAGAGGCATTAAGATATTGAGATTTGTAACTAAAATCTATAATTTTATTCCTTGGAATCAAAGGCACCCTAAAATGTCTTCAATAGTAGCTCTCTCTTTTTGGATTAGCCTTATGTAGCATATTTTAGCAATCGACAAAACTTTAGCCGCAATTTCTCCCATAAGTACATATTGTCACTGAAAGCTTATGCAGCATCTATGACAAAGTTGTCCATTTCTTAAACATCTAACCCACAATAACAGCAATATGACTCCAAATTCCATGCGCCCTTTGGCTTTGGACGTGCATGTGGACTTGTGTACAACTTTGATGCAAGCTAGGGAAATTTAGCTAGAGTAGGAAAGGCCGGCAGATCCTGCTCATACTTCTTTTGGTCCGCTATATAGACTTCTTCCCTAATCATGATTTCTCGTCGCACCAAATTATCATCGCTCATGAAATCCAACATGTACTTGGTTGCCTATAAATTTGTGTGTCTATATCTTGTTCATGAACTTCTCTCAAAGCACTTGCAACAGCAGCAACATAAGACAAATCATGCTCCTTGCTTAGCACTTGGTGAGTGGGAAATTCGAATCAAAGAAAGGTTCATCTTTTGGATGTATCATTTCAACCCATTTGACATATATTCCTTGAAGGTGTGTGAGACACATGAGCATGTCATGTATACTACCTCTATTGAAAAATTGAGTGACAACCCAAAGCTCTAGAGTGTATGAGTATCCTACTACTCGACAACCATCTCTAAGGATCACAATCATCATGGCTATCTTGTTCTTTAGCAATGCATGAGTGCTAGAATCATCTCTATTGATTCCATTATCAGCATATGACCATGTTGACCTAGACTAGGGACACCCACAACAAATAGGTTCGATAAACCTTTCCTTCCCCTCCCTTGCCCAATGTATCATGAATGGCTTCCAATTGAAAGTGCATTGTGTGAGAGCACATCTCAACAAATTGGGTGCAAAGATGTATTTGCACCCTCCCTTCAACTTGTGTAGGATCAATGTTTGCATTTGACCTACTAGCCATCTTGTTAAAATGGATGAGGGCACTAGTCGCCTTCCCCACATGCCCTTTCTCCCTTGCATTTTTTCTTTGATTAGAAACTCACAACTCCCTCCATTTAGTCGTCCAAAGTGCAATCCTTACCTCTCCATTGATAGGAAACGTTTTAATTATCACCTTTGAAAATACACTCCATTTACCTATCCAATCTCCCCATACTCGAGGGAAAAATTGTGCCACTATGATTTGCACATCAAATTACTTTCATGCATCCTTGCTAGTGAATGTTAAGATTTTCAAATACTTGGGATTGCATTGGGTCTTGCAAATATTTTGAAGGTGCAATGGCTTGAATATCCTCATCGCCTAACCCTACCAAATGTTGAATTGCTAGCTGATAGACAAGCATTTAGATTTTAATAATTAGCTCTTCTTTCTCTTTCTCCTTTGTTGCCATGACAAATAGATGCATAATTATCTAAAGCACATAACAATCATTGTGTAAGCACTAAAACTACTCTAAATTAATGAAACATAGCAATTATACATGCAATGCTAATGTCAATTAAGCCACTCACAAAAATATGCAACTATCAACACAATTTGCTATCATAATGTAAATTTTATTTCATAGAACTTCCATGCCATCGAATAAGAAACAACTAACTAAACTTTGGTTTCTAAAACAATAGACACATGAATATATATATATATATATATATTATGGTGGAGACTTAACATAATAAAAATCTTCATAAAGTTACTATTTAGTATCAAGGTGATAGAGGCTAGAACATTAAGCATGCAACATCATCACAAAACCAACATAATCTAGATTAGCTTTGCCAATCACAAATCTAGTTGGAAAGGTTATTATCTAGATGAATTGGCTTATTTGGAAATTTTTGTCATTAAAGTACACCTATCTCTAATGATAGGCACATTGTAACACAAATAGGAGATTTATTTCTTAGCCGGGTGTGAGTAGTACATCACATTTGAATTTTAGCCAATTGTGCAAGTAATTGTATAATTCTTTCCTACAACTAATTTTTGGTTTGGCATTTCCATATGTGGAAATTATTGTGATGAATGCTTGGAAATTCATGTTAAAAATGTCAAGTGCTTGTTGGTAATGCAATACATAAATGAGATGCACAAGCACATATAAATGTGAGATTTTTCCACTCATAGCTTTTCCTTAAATCCAAAAATTGGGCCCTCCAATCTAGTTTAGACACTTTATAACTTTGACCTAGTGCGATAAAAAGTTATGGCCATTTGAATATGATGCCAATTGTTACCTCTAGAAGGGCTTTGCATTTACAAATTCAATTAAATATAAATAAAAGTATCAAAAGTGGGCTACCTAAGCTAGGTCAATGTTTTATTCTTTATATATTAGTGGGCAATTTTGCAATCGTCTGATGTCACAAATGGTCTAGCCTTGCCACAAAATTAAGGATCTAGGTTTTGCTAAAATCTAGACCTTGAGCCCTTTGATTTGTTGTAAATTGATTCTAATATTTTGAAATAATAACAAAAAGATATGTCCAATATGATGCCAATTTTTGCCTCTAGAAAGGCTTTACATCTTGCAAATTCACTTTAACATTAATTAAAATTTTGTAGAAATGGGTTAACCTTTTTTAATAAAATTTAATTAAAGAGTAGGTTGTGAGTCTTTACTGCCACAAAGGATATAGTCTTGCCATAGAGCTAATTTTTTGAGAAAAAAATTGCCACTTCTTATAGATAAAGGAAGTTTTCTCCTCTTTAACCCATTTTGGATCATATGGATTGATGACTTTTCTATTTAAAGCCTAAATTCCTTACCACAAGGCCATCCATCGTCTCTTTGACCTCAAGTTGAAAGAAAAATATTAAAGTGAATAATATGTGCTTAACACATCTCAAAAGGAAAAATGTTTGTTGGCAAGTAGATTGCCTAAATGGTGAGTGGATTGCCTAAAAGGATAGCAGATTCCCCAAAATGGTGAGCAGTGTTTATTTTTGGGTCAATGCACTATCAGGTGTAGCCAATTGTGGAACTATTTTAGGGATAGTTTTGGGACCACAACGTAATGCTCGTGTGGGCAATATTCTCAATTTTAGTGGGAGTCATTCTCTCATCAGAATTTTTCCCGATGTAATGATTGCCTTACTAGCTTAATAATGAGATGTAATTCGTCAAAACTTTTTTTTTTTAACACGCAAAGCTCAACATGTGTCACAACATGAGCAGTCCCTCCCTCCTTCATGCAGTCTCTGTGCTACATCTTTTTACACTAGACTATCCATAGTGTGTGTCATCTACCTATAGCTCTCCATCGGTCATCTACCCGCAGCTCACCACCTATCATCTATGCACAACTCTCCCGCACTGATCTCAATTTGTGACCACCATGCTAATGTTGGCTTGGTGCAATCACCGCGCTAGTTCTTGGAAGTTTCCTAATTAAAGCAATGTATCAACATTAATTGGCTGGGTTGCATGAGACCTGCTTTGGGGTCCCACAATTGTATTTGAGACCATGCTGGTTCTATTTGCACTGAATCCTAAACCAAGGAAAATGTATTTCCTTGCAACATCCATGCTGGCTATATTTTAGTGTGATGGCTGCATAGAGTTAAACTTTTTTTTTGTTTAAAAGTTAATCCTAAACGAAGGAAATACATTAAGACAAATAAATGACCAAGTGTTGAAGACAACCAAGGGCTCCTTTTAATTTGGAGGGGTTCCTGATAGAGCTTAGTTATGGGGACTCAGTTTAGCAAGGAGGGAGTATGTGTGGAATTTTATGTAAAACTAAGTAAGAGCAGTCTTCCCTGGTCGACCTAATTGGCCTATTAAAATAGGCTTACCTAATTTAGAGGAGCTCGCCAGATCTATCAACCCTACCCCCCTCCATATTTAGACTTATGAAAGGTCTTGTTATTCAGTTATTACCCTCATGTTGTAGCTAGCCATCCCTCACTCACAAGAAGCTTCTAGGTGGGTAGCCTTCTTTAAAAATGGAAGGCAACCAAGGGTGATGCATCCCTCTCTGCACTATGTCCACAGCAACCAGCTTCTTCTCTGGGCCTCCTGTATGTTGATCCAAGGTATGTTGTTTTGTTGCTCCAAACTACTCCTCAAGGGTTACTCCACTGGATGAGATACGAGCCAAAAGGGCTCCCTTTTATAGGCTAGAACCCAAGTTGTCACATGCACCAGGGTCAAAGCGTAGGTGGTAGTGACAACTAACTTCTTGTTCAAAAAGTCACATCAGATTTGGCATGATTTGGCCATAAAAATGCATAGAAAGTAGGCTAGGCTAGGGGAGGTGCCTTTTATAATCCTTTTATAGGCAGCTCAACCCCCTCCTAGTTGGCCCCTAAGGCTAGGCAAACAGCTTGACCAGCCTAGCCAACTAACCCACTAGTTGGTCGGCTAGTTCGGTTGAGTTGGCCAAAATGGGCCTTTCTAGCCCCTATATAAAGGGGGTCTTTCCCCTCAATTCAATATGCAGCTCCTAGCCTCCAATAGCACTTTTAGCAAGCATATCAGCAAGGTTCGTGTGTCTTAGCTCTGCAGCATAACTCCATCTCCTGCATGTCATAGTTAGGGACATGGTCTCACCACAATTTTGTATGCCAATTCAGAAACCATGTATAAATAAGGCAGTGTACTATAGTTAGGTAGATCTCTTGTATCTCTCATGCTTGAGTTATGTCTGGTATGTTCATCTACATTTCCACTCAGCTAGTCCCCGCATGTTACACAAGCCCCAAGGTAGCCGACCCAACCAATCTGTAAAACTGACTAGTTTGTTCTTTAAGTCGACCTATATGCATCCTACTTGCTACTGCCCAATTAGGTCTACCACGACACCAGGATGGTAGTATTCTATTGACTAGGACCATAATAGCCACAAGTCAGGGTCTTTTCCTACTTTTTCGTGGCTAGTTCTTTGCTTCAATCAGTGACCAATCAAGTCTTGGTGCCTTGCCATCTATCATGACCCATCCAAGGCCTAGATTGCTTGCCATTGATATGCTATAGGCTTTCATACTGAAGCTCCTTCATGCTAGCCCTTCTCTAGATTACCCCAATCTATTGATGACATGTTCCAAGCTCCATGCCAAGCTCTATCAGCATCTGTATAGATGTGTACTATTGATGCAATGTCCTATGCTATTGATATCAACTGCCACGATATCTAGCTTGCACATATCTATTGGAATATGGATGGTCACCTTGTTAGAAATCGACCAACAAAGGGTACGCACAGTGGAAGATGGATAGAATAGCCTAGGAGCTTACACAGTGTGTGTGGTGTGTGGAATCACAAACTTCTTAACTTTGTGTGCTTCAAATAGATGTGCAAACTAGTAAATAGGAAATTATCTAGCTAGATGTCGAAACCACCACAAGAATATATTTCCATCCAAAACTATGGACACAATACAAAAGATAGATCTAGAGTCCCACCAAAATGAGCTCCTTTGATCTTACCAAAGGGTCTTCTTCTATCTGTTGGTACCTCTAGATCACTAAGCCCATGTGCTCCACCTCGAGCATATGTAGACTCTCCATCCAAAGACCTCACCACCCTGCTATCCTAAAAGACAGCCAAGGGTCTAGCCCTATTGAGCTTAGTCAGCAACACCAATGGGACTCCTCTACCTCCTGGATATAGGCCTGAGGGTGTGTCTCCTTCTAATCCTGTTGTCCCAAAATATGTTGGCTATTGGATATGGAAATGGGGCTTATGGTCCCTCCTTTTATATGGTAAGGTAGCCCTTAAACCAACCGATTGGAAGCCCCCTTCTTGGCCAACTCAGCATATCCCAACCAACCCGACCTGCTCCCTCTTTTATGAAGCTCTGGGCAACCCTCTTAGGGTTGTGTGTTGGCCGACTCAATTTGATAGCTCACCAACCTATTTGGACCTATATAAGGGCAAGGTGCTGCCCTCTTGCAACCCCTTCCTTTGTTGCACCACTTGGTCTAGTAAATGCCCTACTCCAAGGCCATGGAATAGGCCCAAACCTATATTCCAGCCATGCACCTAGCCAATCTGCACATCCCCCATGTATCCACCTCCTGATCCAATCTTGTAGGCCATGATCCACCCTCCGTACAATTCCTTATACCTAGTTGATGTCACTATGAGCTCATGGCCTTTTTCTTGGGTCCATGCTGTTGCCCTCTGCTCCACCTTAAGCGCCTACAGATCCTGCCTAATAGCCAAGTACCCTTGTTCTTTCTCTTCTCTTCTCTTGGGCATATGCCCTAGGTCTCCCTCCCCCTCACTCTCCTCATTTGGGGGTTTACATATGGGGAGGTGACCCTTCCCAACACACCTTTCCACTTGTGAGCCCCCAAAATGAGGTGTGCAATGGGGGGGTGAACCATAGGACAAAGGGAAAGAGAGAGAGGGGGATACAACATGGGCAACACCTCATAGCAAGTAGGGCTACTTGGACAAGGCAAATGATGTCAAATAAGGTAGGAACCCACATCAACAATAGTACATACAATATGGATGGGTTTGACATGCTATACGGACTTGGAAACAGGGTTGAGCAGAGGCAAGACCAACAAGAAAAGAAGGCAAACTATTTTTGGCTGGTGTGGCATAGAAAAAGGCCTAGTTTTGGTCCCTAAACAAGGGCTAAAGGTATGCCTAAGTAAGGAGCAAAGGAATGTCTTGGATGGGCAAGACCAAGCTAGCCAACCAAGGCTTTATATGCTAGAAAAGGGGCCGCGACCCTTGGTTGACTGAACAGAGCACAAGAGTAGGTTGGGAGGAGGCATGGGTGTCCCCCTACTAGTCGGTCCTTTTTGGAGGGCCTTGTTCCTTATAAAAGGGAGGCCCTAAGGCCTCATTTCATCATTCACTATAGCAGCACTTCACCCAGTGGATGGGAGTAGCAAGAGACCTTCCTTGGGCCTATCTATAGTAGATGAAGGAGTTGCAGAGAAGCTAAAGACCAAGTTGAGAAGGGTTGCCCACCTAGGCTAAGTTTCTAGACAGCAAGGTGGAGGGATCATTGGACGGAGAGTCTGCATAAGTTCAAATAGAGCATGCAGTTCTGGGGTAGGAGGGCTTGAATCAAACATTTTTCTTAGAGGGAAATGAGAGAGAGGGCCCCTTCAAAAAATTGGATATTTTCCCTCCCCTCTTTTTTCCCTCCCCTCCTTTCACCATCTCCTCAACTAGGTCCTCAAGTTCCTTTTCATCTTCCATTGAGTCCTATACTCTGTAGCCTTATCTCAAAAGAAAAAAGGGTTTGAGTGTAACTCTTTGCAAAATCAATAACTAGATTTAATCTTAACCCATAATTGTCTTAAGTATGTTATTCAATAGTCTTCATTAAGATAGCCTTGCATTTTTCCATGAAGTTGTTGTGTTGATATCTTATAGTATTATCATTGGCCCAATTTGGTGTGTTGCTATCTTTGATTTTCACCTAAATAACTATTTTTTCCATTGCTTAGTTTGCAAGGTCAGATACAACAGCTCTAAGATCTCTTTTATGTAGCCTTAATGGATTTCTCACTACTTATATAGAGTATCTGCTTGTAGATAGCCTTGCATTTTTCCATGAAGTTGTTGTGTTGATATCTTATAGTATCATCATTGGCCCAATTTGGTGTGTAGCTATCTTTAATTTTCACCTAAATAACTATTTTTTCCATTGCTTAGTCTGCAAGGTTAGATACAACATATCTAAGATCTCTTTTATGCAGCCTTAATGGAGTTCTCACTACTTACAGAGTATTTGCTTTAACCAACCAATCAATTGAATTGTCAAAATTAAGAATAGGCCAATCAAAATCATCAAATTGGTTATTGTGAATTCATGATCTCTAATTGTAATTTGAAACTTCTAAGTTTTATAGTAGCAATCTACATTATGAAAATTTAAACTTTGAATTACAAATTTGCAATTTATAAACATTATATTCAATAGCAATTTTAATCCAGCTAGATATAACTTGGATAGGAGATACTAGAGTCTAGATATGCTCCATCCTTAGACATTAGACTTCAGTGGGTCAATGTTGACTTAGTCTTTAGTATTTCCATGTTTTTAAGAATTATTTCATCTATGTATTATTAGATTTTAAAAATTGACCTTCTATAGAGGGCCTTAACTTTTCTTTCAATTCTCTAGAAGGGCCAATGCCCTTAACAAGGGTGCCACAACTTGCAAAGATAAATCTTGAGTTACTATTTCTGTGTTGACTTCAAGACAACCACGCATACAATAATAGAAATTAGTAGTCATGCATAGTTAGCATTCCAAAAAGTTCTCACCCTTACGTAGAAGGACCCTTGATATGCTTGAGTAGTAGAGAATAATAAATATTCCATCATCTCAAAATCATATGCCTAGAAAATGGACAAATAATGATCCAAAAATATGATTAATATCTATGGAAGAGCTAGTGGAAATTTAGGTCCTCTGACATAAACCACTATACCCAAATGTCCATGTTGCATGTTGGGTGCTTTTGAAACTTTTTAAATATAAAACACCCTTTTGTATATCAACCTTTGGTTATTAATTTAATTCCTTATGTATATACAAATATGTAAGTAATCGAATTAATAAAAACCCATCTATTGAATTCACGTGATAGTGTTACATATGATGGGTGACTCCCCCAAGGTTGTGACAAGGTCAAGTCTGAGCTTCAATTAAGTAAGCTATGGCTAGTCAAATATAGGGTGAAATTCACGTCTTTGATGGATATTTGGTCTATAAGGTTGAGTGTGAATATACCCTAATCTTTAAAAGACAATATAATGGGGTTGGACCAACTAATAAGGGTTAGTTTACTCCAGTTAGTCTAAATATGGTTATGTTTTCTCTAATCTAGGTTTAGTCCTAGCCTTACCCAAGATTTCTTTAGTTATGTTATATATATATATATATATATATGTCTTTCTGTCTGTCTGTCTGTATATTTGTTTGTCTCTCTATTTGTCTATATATATATATATGTGTGTGTGTGTGTGTGTGTGTGTGTGTGTGTGTGTGTGTATATGTATGTGTATATATATATATATATATATATATATATATGTATATGTATATATATGTATATATATGTATATGTATGTATATGTATATATATGTAGATATATGTATATGTATGTATATGTATATATATGTATATATATGTATATGTATGAATGTATGTATGTGTGTGTGTGTGTGTGTGTGTGTGTGTGTGTGTGTGTGTGTATATATCATGGCTTTCATGTTCACACTTGTTCAACCCTTAATGGGAAGGAGAAATGTGCATCAATAATATGATGTAATCAATACCCTTATTTATTGGCATCCTAAAAAATGTAAATTACTTGGTGGATATAAATTGGCATAAAGTTCAATCTACCCAATTCTTCACTTAGGTATAAGAGACTAAAGTTATGGTCTCCATTGAGGTGAAGTCTACCTCACCTTCAAACGTTGCTTTCAAAGTCAAGTTACATTGTGAGTGATATTCTTTTTAGTAAGATTATGTCCAACCAACACTACCATGATGTTAGTAGCCTTTTGCATATAGGAGTATTCTTTTCAATAAGAGTCTCACCATCTCGGCCATGATGTTTTTATCCTTTGCATATAAGAGAGCATATAAATGTCTACAAAGATTCCATCAAGGTTATCATAAACCTTGTGAATTATATTACATTGCTTTGCGCTTTATCCTTGAAAATCTCAAGGCCTTAGTCTTTAGGACTTTCCCTATGATTCCATCCTTAGAGATGTATGATTTGATAAGATTCAAAAATATACATAAAACACACTTTTCGATAGGTTAAGGGATATAGGTTTTGATATGGCATCCCTAGAAGACCTCTTCTAGACATGTTAGATGTGTTAGCATTACATCCAAAGAAATAACCATGAATTAAGTAAAGTAGTCATAGAATTTCTACCATAAATGCCTGCACTAGTGCCAAGCTCAAGTGGTCATGACAACTGGCTGAAAAGTCTCCATCTCGTAGCACCCAATGTAGCATATTTGCAGGGTTTTTGGGGCATTCTAGAAGCCCATTGGCACACCCACTGGGTCACCTAAGGTCAGCCTTCATGGTGGCTGAAGAAGGTGATTCAATTGTTTCTTCCAAGCAGTTCATTCAACAGACCTTGCAGGTGAATCAACCAACTAGTATGGTCAGTCAAACCAACATCTAGTCAGCTGGTTTTCCAAGCCCACATAAGGGGAATTTTCCCTAGCTTGGCATTCAATCCCCAACCTCTACTAGAGTTTCCATCCCCTTGTGCAACCTCAGATGCTCCTGCAGTAAGCCCCCATACAATAGCCCAAATCCACTATATAGATTTGGCCCAAAGAGAAGGTGAAATACAGCACAAGAGTCTAGGGTTTATTTAGCAAACAAATCGAAGTTTGGCTATCTATTTCTATAGCTTAGCTCCATCTTCTTTTATATCTTGTAGCTAGGGAGTTTTCTCAGCTCAATTTTGCATGCCAATTTGGCACTCATGTATAACAGTAGTCAAGACATTTATGCTAGCATCAAAAATAAAGTAGCTTACAATAGTTAGGAAGATCTCTTGTGTCTTTCACGTTGGAGTTCCCCTTTGTGAATTTCATCTATATTTGCACCATCAAGTCACCACATGTTACATTAGTATGGTTCCTTCTGGTCTAAAATAGGTTGGAGGGAGGCCTAGCAATAAGGCTCGGTAATGGGGACTTAGTCAATAGAGGAGGAAGCATGTTTAGTTTTTTACATATTTTGGTATTTTGCTCCTACCCTAGACTAGACGTAGTACCATACTCCATTAGCCTCTCCCTCCCTTCCTTCATTGCACTTGGGTCTTCACCCATGTGCATTTACACCTTTCAGCAAGGTTAGGGGGGAAATTTTTCCTCTAGTTGTCATTGTTGTGCAGCACTTGATGGGTCCACCATCCTTTCATCATGGACCCATTCAACATAGCTCCCATCTTTACACATGTGCATTTACACCTTGCAGCAAGGTTAGGGGGAAATTTTTCCTTTAGCTGTCGTTGAGCAGCAGTTGATGGGTCCACCAGCCTTTCATCATGGACCAATTCAACATAGCATATTTTGATATTTTGTGCCTACCCTGGACTATTTATAGTACCATAGAACATTAGCCTCTCCCTCCCTTCCTTCATTGTGCATCGGGTCATCTCCCATCTTCACCCATGTGCATTTACAACCTTGCATGGAGGTTAGGGGGGAAATTTTTCCTCTAGCTATCATTGTTGATGTGTCCACCAACCTTTCATCATGGACCCATTCAACATAGCTACTCTCATGCAAGCATTTAGGAATCTGAATTTGCTCCTTTCTAAGCACATCCAACTCTTGCACAAGCACAAAAAGAAGACAAAGGAGGATGTAATGACATGGGAGCATTTTTAGCTTATGCTACAATAGGAATGCCTTGAGGAAGCCACATATTGGGCCAGATGTCATGCTAGCTTCGTATCATTGGCATTCTATCACAAGGGAGACCAAGATGGGATGGTTTACATCATTAAAATTTTCTTATATATGCAACCTGATATTTTTTCAAAGATTACTTTTTGGCCATGCTATGGACCTAAGCGTGTTTATATCCATCCCATGAAGGGGGGGTAGTGTTGGGATATGTATGATCACAATGATATGATCATGTGTGTGTGTATGTGTGTGTGTGTGTGTGAAGCACACTTAGTGCTATGAGGTGTCGGGACCATGACATAGGTGATGATGTAGTACAAGGTTCCGTCTTGAGGAGGTGCCATTGATTTAGGAGTTATCTCCTTTGATGCAGGAGAGGTGCCTATGATGTAGGCCACCTTCTCTCTCTCTCTATAAATGTGAGGTTTCTCTCACACAATGAATGGAATGCACTCTTTGGTTCCCACTCCCTCTTTCCATGATGCACTTCTACTCGCCCACTCCCCAACATGTGGTATCTGAGCCTCCTTGAGCCTCTAGTCCATTCTAGCTCCAAAATGCAACCTCATCATCTTCTTCTCCACCCTCCACCCTCTTCTTCATTTCTATCCTTTTTCTCTCAAGAACTTGCCTAGCTCTATTCTCCATCCTCACATGACCATTTCTGGATCCCTATGTTGCACCTCTTACACCAATCATTCTCTGAAATTTTGCATGTATAGCTTGTACTGACAAGATAACCACATGGTGACTTTTGTGACCAAATTGTGCCTCCACAGAATGAATTTAGACCTACCCTTCAAGCACAAGCTAGGCAATGCTATGAGAGTTCTCTTGATAAAATCTAAGCTCAAATTCTTGCTAGAGTGTGGAGAAACAAGCAAAAGACCAATCAAAAAATGTGGCATTCTCATGAGCAATTTTGCATGAATTTTTTACAATCCTCCTAGGTGGGAAATCTTTGGTATAAGACCTTAAAATTCATGCTACAATCCCTCTCAGATATGATTCATAGTGTTTGAATTAAGGCCTCCAAGCCACTTTGCTTTTACACTACAATTTTGGGCGTTTTTGGTTGTTGGATGCTCGATGCAAGCTTTTCTCAGTGAAAATTTGTTCCTCTTCAAATTCTTCATATGTGGAAGAAATGAAGAAGAAACAAGCACCTAGATATGCATATATGAAGGTAACAAAACTTGTGAAGGAAAAGTCAGGTAAACCATATTATTATTTTGATGCAAAATGATTAGGATTTTCTAATTTTATATGGCTTGCAATATGCACTTGTATGGTTGAGAGTCATAGCCATTTGTAAGAGCAGACACTACCTAAATATAAAGGTAAGACCCTCTCATGGCCACCTTTAATATAGACAAGCTCAATGGCCAAGATTTCCACACTTGGCAAATGAAAATCAAATTTGTTCTTATGAAGGAGAATTTGTGGGATTTGGTCAAGCCAGGGAATCAATCATCACAAGAAGGTGAATCCACCAAAACCAAAGGTAAAGGGAAGGCAAGTGACTCTACTTCAACTACACCAGCAGATGCTAAAAGGCTAGAGAAAGCTTATGCAATTATTGCATTAGGTTTGGGAGATGATTCTATGCATCATATTTTAGATTTGGAATCTCCTTCTAAGGCTTCGCATAAGTTACATGTGTTATTTGGTGCTAGCTCTCATACTTCTAAGTCGAATTTGAAAATTAAGTTCTTTGAACTCTCTTAGAACTTAAGATGGATGGAGACACTATTGCAACTCATGTTAACACTATGAGGAGTCTTATGATGCAATTGTCCTCAATCAACTCTCCAGTCATTGAAGATGATGCAATGGCTATGCTCTTGAAGATGTTGTGACTACTTTGAAGAATTTTCCCCAACCAATACTTGATGGCATCATTAGTGCTCTACAAGAAGAGGAGAGAAAGAAGACTTCAAGGAAGGTTGAAGATCCAAATCAAGCACTTACAGTGAAGTTTTCAAAAAGCAAGTACAAAGCATGCAAGCATTGTGGAAAAACCAATCATTTGGAAAAATATTGCTACAAGATCAATCCTTACACTTAGTGGTAAAAACAATCACTCTAAGAAGTTTTGCAATGAAAAGAAAAAAGGCATGCAAATATGGTTGAAGAAATAACTCCATCAGCAAATGAAGTAACAAACTTTGTGGTAGATGAATCTAAAGATTTTATCTTTTAAGGTTCAATATCTTTTGTCATCACTTGGTCATGAAGTCAATTTTGAGGTTCTCTACCTAGAGTAGTAGTCCAAGGTTCTCTACCTAGAGTAGTACTCCAAAAAGAATGTTATGTGTTTTTTCCTTATAGTCTTTGTAAATCACCTATGGTCACCATACGATGTAGGCCATGTGATATGTCTTTGCCTCCATGGTACCCCTTGTAGACATGAGAAACTAGGTCCACACAAAGGCCTAATATTAATCCTTGTACATGCAAGAGAGAGAACCGTTTGGGGGGTTCTATCCCATTTTGTAAACCTTGACCCTTGGGCACCTTTGCTAGCATGAGATCCTAGCCATAGATTCATCCTTGAACACCATAAGAACTATGAGACTAGATGTTCCTTGACATAGCATGAGGCAAACCCTTGAGGGGGGGTATGTTGGGATATGTGTGATCAAGGGCTTGCTCTAGTAGTCATATCATCATGTGTGTGTGTGTGTGTGTGTGTGTGTACACTTACTGCTATGAGGTGTTTGGACCATGACACAGGTTCCCTCTTGAGGAGGTGCCACTGATTTAGGAGTTATCTCCTTTGATGTGGGAGAGGTGCCTATGATCTAGGCCACCTTCTCTCTCACTCTATAAATGTGAGGTTTCTCTCACACAATGAATGGAATGCACTCTTTGGTTCCCATTCCCTCTTTCCATGATGCACTTCTACTCTCCCTCTCCCCAAGAGGTAGGAGGGCAAATGCCACCCTAGTACTGTCGCTAACGCTAACCAAAAATACATAAAAATTGGTGCATGAGTTGCTCATGAATTGTGTGGTCAAAATTGTAAGATAAGGGTGTGGCTCACATAGGAAGAGAGTAGTAGATATACTGCTTGTATCATGTATCTTCTCACTTACTGAATAAGAAAAACACAAGACTGGCTACTTCTCCATGGACGTAGCTCACACTGTGGACAAACCATGTATATCGGTGTCTCTCTGTCTCTTGCATTTTGTGTCCTTTTTGTATTGTGTGCAAATCTCCATGGATGTAGCCCACACTAGACAAACCACGTATATCGGTGTCTCTCTATCTCTTGCATTCTATGTGCTTTTTGTATTGTGTGTAAATCTCCATGGATGTAGCCCACACTGGACAAACCACATATATCGGTGTCTCTCTATCTCTTGCATTCTGTGTGTTTTTTGTATTGTGTATTTTACACATTCTGCTTCTCAGATTGTTGCTCCGTTATCATGTTGTTCCAAACAATAGGTATCAAGGCGCTTTTTTGAGCAACACCCATTTGACTCATTTGGAATAAGTCTCTTAGTTCAAGTGGGAGCAATGATGACAGAAGGCAAGTTCGAAATTAAGAAGTCAATGGCAAGAACTAGCATTGAAAGATGCAAATTGAGGATTATCTATACCACGAGGAACTTTTCTTGCCATTAGGCGGGATCACAAAGAAGCCTACGAGTATGTCATTCCAAGACTGAGAAGTTCTTTATAGAAAGGTGCTAGGAACAATACAATTGTGTTTGGTAGCATCAGTGGCTTTGTGCATTCTTGAAAAGAAGACAACAAAGGACTTGGAGCACGATGGATACATTGTAGGAAAAGCGCCATCAGCTTCCAACAAGGTATTTCTCATGAAGCGTCTATTCAATTTGAAGATGTCACAAGATGGGTCTATGGTGGCTAATCATTTGACTCAGTCACAATACGAAAACCAGCCAGCTAAGGTATGTACGGGTAAACTTTGATGATGAGGCTTGAGCTTTTTTAGTTTTGTACTCATTGCCAGAAAATTGGGATGGCTATGAGAGTCTGTTTTTGGTTCAAATACTTTAAAGTTTGATGATGCTGTTGGTGTTCTCCTTAGCGAGAAAATGCGATGGGAAAGCACAGGTGAAACATCAGGTAATGCTTTGACTCTTGCGAAAAGAGGAGGACAAAGGGAGAGAGGAAAGAGCCCAAGCCATCATGACAAGTCAAGATGAAGCAAATCCCAAATCTAAAGGGAACATGGAGTGCTGGCATCGTGGGAAGAAATGACACCTGAAGAAAGACTGTTGGTTGCTGAAAGAAAAAGGAAGGATGTGGACAACAAGAGAATACGTAAGAAGCAAATGTAGCAGTTATTATGTTGCAAGATGCCTTAATTCTTTCATTGGATACTATCACTGATGCATGGGTGGTGGACTCAGGGGCTTCATTGCATGCTACACCTCATAAGAAATGTTTTCAAGACTATGTTTAAGGTGATTTTGGAGAAGTTCATTTAGGTGATGATGAAGCATTGAAGGTTATTGGAAAGGGCAAGGTGTTGATAAAATTGCATTATGGAAACCAATGGTTGCTGAAGGAGGTAAGGCATGTTCCTGATTTATGAAGGAACTTAATTTCAGTAGGACAATTGGATGATGAAGGCTGCACAACCATGTTAGCAAGAAATTTGTGGAAGGTCACTAAAGGGTAAATGGTAATAGCAAAAGTACCCGAGGTAGGTACATTGTATTTATGTACCAATAATGCTTACTCCTCTATTGCTTTAGCTTCTATAGGAGAAGATACAGCTGTGTGGCACCATAGGCTTGGACACATGAGCAAGAAGGGGATGTAGATTCTTTGCTCAAGAAAGCTGTTGCCAGGTTTGTACCAAGTTGATTTGGAGTTTTGTGAGAATTGTGTTTATGAAAAACCAAAGAGAATTAAATTTCTTAGAGTTGTCAAAAAAAAGAAGATAGAAAACTTAGAGCTTGTGCATATAGATGTATGTGGTCCTACTGATGTATGATCTCTTGGTGGTTCTCACTATTATGTTACTTTTATTGACAATGCAAGTAGAAAAAATTGGATTTATTGCATTCAAAGAAAATTTGATGTCTTTGAAGCTTTTAAGAAATGGAAAGCTTTGGTAGTGAATAAGGCAAAAAAGAAGTTAAAGAGTAGATCAGATCAGATAATGGAGGCGAATATTGCAGCAAAGAGTTTGATAGTTACTATTCATACAATGGAATTTGTAGTAGAGAGAAGGCAACTCCAAGAATGCCACAAGAAAATATTGTGTCATAGAGGATGAACAAAACAATCATGGAGCGTGCAAGGAGCATGAGACTACATGCAAGGTTGCACTTATATCTTTGGGTTGAAGTAGTGTATGGAACTGTTTACTTGATAAATAGATTGCCTTAAAGTTCCTTAGATGCTGGCATTCCAAAAGAGGCATGGACATGAAAAAAGGCTAACGATTCTTTTCTAAAGGTTTTTGGTTGTGAAGCATTTGTCCATGTTGATAAGAAATTGAGAACAAATCTTGAGGGGAAATCCATCTATATTGGATATGGAGGTAGTGAGTTTGGTTATTGTCTATGGGATATGAAAGTAACAAAATCATTAGGAGTAGAGATGTTCTATTCAATGAGTCTATTATGTATAAATATCACTTGCAAAAAAGGAAGAAAGAAAATGAAAACACAGAATACACAACTCTTGATAAAATCACAGGAGATGAAATTCCAAAGGTTGTAAAATATGAGAATGTGCAGCAGTAGCAATAGCAAGAATCTCAAATTCCTCTAGGTGCACTTGGAAGGTCTACAAGGGTAAGTACTTAGTAGACCACCTGAGCAATTTTCTCCTTCTTTCAATTATGTTTTGTTTTGGCTGATTCTAGTGAACCAAAAACATATGAAGAACCAATATAGGTTGAATCCAAAAAGGAGTGGGAGCGAGGCATGGAAGAGAAAATGGACTCTTGGCTATAATACCAGACTTGGTATTTTACGCGCTTGCCTAGAATAAAGTTTACAGGGTAAAGAAAGAAGATGGAGGAAAAAGGAGATACAAGGAAAGGCTGGTTGTAAAAGGAGGTACAAGGAAAGGCTTGTTGTAAAGGGGTTTACACAGAATAAAGATATAGACTTCGATGGCATATTCTCTCCTAGTGTTAAAAATGACTTTAATCAAAACTATTCTGAGTCTTTTGGCTATAGAATACTTGTATCTTGAATGATTAGATGTGAAGATACCTTTTCTTCATGGTGATCTATAGAAAGAGATTTAAATGCAGTAGCCACAAAGATATGAGGTCAAAGGAAAGGAGGCATTAGTATGCACGTTGAAGAAAAGCCTATATGGTTTAAAAGCAAGCCTCAAGGCAATGGTATTTGAAGTTTGACAGGTTTATGCCAGAACAGAGTTTTAGTAGATGTCATTCATACCACTGTGGAATGACAAGCATCACTTGTTAGGAATTGAAAAGGGATGCCCTACTGAGTGCAAGCAAGCAAGAACAGAGAATAGAGAGCCAGTATCTCAGAGGCCTTGCATGCTAACTCCCTAAGCACATACTGACCTTGTTGACCATATGCACATACTCAATATGTATTATGTTACTACCCTCGTCCAAAATCCATGGTATGGGGGGACAAGGTCCATATAGAGTATGCATGGATTTTCTTTAAAAAATTCAAATATGTAAGGGAATCTCATGTCCCCCTTCCTACAAAATAAAAGGTATATTCCTTGAAAAATATGCAAGATTTTAAGATTTGTACATATTTTTCATAATATGTGAGGCCCAAGGGGGGGTCTTTTGGATGAGGGGGGTTTTAACAAAAATAACACTAAAATATGAGAACCCATTTCCTTTCAAATTAGTGTAACTCTTTCATGTATTCAAGGTGTAAAGACATATTTGAAGCTCTTTTAGTGTAGAACACAACCAATATTAAAAAGTTTTCATTTGTCAATCCCCTAAGCTCTACCAAATCCAAACTAAACTTATCCACCTGTCCATATTGAGTAATACCTCACAAAACTAGAAACTCCTCAAAGTTAATGCTTTTGTACTTTCTGTGAAACTATACTATATGAAAATTTTGTGTGAGTTCTTAAGATCTCTCTTTTGAGATTCTAATATCTCTTTTGTGAATGAGTTTATTTGTGTGAGTTCTTAGGATCTCTCTTTTGAGTTTCTAAGATCTCTTTTGTGAATTGTGATTTGTGTTGTGTTAAATGGAGTTTGTTTATGTGATTTGAATGTGTATGGAGTTTATTTTGTTTGTGTGAGTTCTTAATAATCTCTTTTGAGATTGTAAGATCTCTTATGAAAATGTAAATATGTGATTCTGTTAAGAGCTTAAAGCTCTTTAGATTTTCTAAGAGTTTGAAATTGTAATTTGTTTTTCTTGTTTGATAAAGTTCTTTGGATCTCATGTATATGTGTTCCTAAAATCTCTAAAACTATTCTTTATTTTAGTTTATAATTTATTTATTTTAATGTTGGTGATATAATTTTATTCTGCATACATAATTTTTAAGCTTAAGTTATATGTTCTTACACTTATTATTGAAACAATATATATGTATTCTTTTGATTTTATATGCATGAACTTTTAAGTATTCACATTCTTACACTTGCTTTTGAATGAATATTTTTTAGTCTTTTAATAGTATGTGAATGAATGTTTTGTAGTTTGTATTCTTTCATCTGATAAAGTTACATTCTTTCACTTACTCTTGAATGAATATATTTATTCTTGTAATTGAATGTGAATGAATCTTTTGCAATTTGTATTGCATGAATTTGAGTTATTACACTTATTATTGAAAGAATATATAGGTTTTTTTTTTTAAATGTGCATGAACTTTTAAGTATTCACATTCTTACACTTGCTTTTAAATGAATATTTTGTATTCTTTCAATAGTATGTGAAGGAAAGTTTGATAATTTGCATTCTTTCATCTAATAAAGTTGCATTCTTTCACTTACTCTTGAATGAATATATTTATTCTTTTGATTGAATGTGAATGAATCTTTTGCAATTTGCACTCCATAAATTTGAGTTTTTACACCTATTATTGAAAGAATATCTATGTATTCTTTTCATTTTATGTGCATGAACTTTTATGTATTCACATTCTTACACTTGCTTTTGGATGAATATTTTTTATTCTTTCAATAGTATGTGAATAAATGTTTTGTAATTTGTATGTTTCAATAGTATGTGAATAAATGGTTAGGAAGCTTATGTTTATGGAGCATGACGTGCTCGACCCGATGTGAATGTCTAAGAGTGAAGATATTTATAGAATCCACAGTATGTTCTAGAGGTTTAAAAAACAAGACACCAACACTTTGGTCCAATTAGACTTAGCGGTTCACAAAGCTTCCTGATTTAAATTTTAGTATCTCCTCTAGAAACATCAATTATGAAATATTTTGATCGATTGTTATTAATATTTTATTTTTCTAGATCTACCTTAAACCTCATCTTTCATCCCTATTAAGTAGTGTCTCCTAAGCAATGGAGCTATTAAAAGTTAAGTATTTTGTATTTTTTGTAAAATTATACTCTATGAAAAGAAATGGGTGGATAAAAATGGTCATTTCAATGAGCTCTTATTGTTGCAACTCATCACGAAGGCTAGCCTCATGTAAGAGGTGCTATTGTAAAGCTAGGATCATTATAAGAGCATCTCTTACATGAGGCTAAAAAATAGAACGAATTGCAACAAGAACTCATGAAAAGGCTATTTTGCTTCACAAGACCTTTAAGATTGCTTTAGCAACCTCCAAGGCCTACCTTCTTTTATTTTCCTTCTTTGATCTCTTCTACTCAGCTAGAGAACCAAGTGCAAGATGATCATAAAAAGCTCCTATACGTGCGTATACAAGCATTGTAGCATGTACTTGTACCAATAAATATTCCTATGAATAATTATTCGTAAGAATACTTGTTTATTCGTACGAATACGATTGGATGACGTGGTCAATTCCTTTAAAAACATGATGTGGCAATGTCTTTTTGTCCGATTTATTCTCCCAATTGAATCATGCGCCTAATTTTCTCATATTTTTTGAATTGAGAATTGGAAATTTTCAACTTAGCAAGCAAACACGTGATTTGCTTTGACTTCAAGCACTAACCTCCCCAATAGTGCTGCCAAAATGTTGTCACTTTTTCTCTCATTTCTAACTTTGAGGACTTTGTCACCTTACTTATGTTGTTGCTCACTGTAGCATGGGTCCTCAGCATAGAAAATGGTTTTTTATGACCTTAGGTGGGAAACAATATTTGATCATAAGTCTTAATGGAGGTTCTAACCTACATAAGGGCTCAAAAGTTTAGGAATGGTTTGTAGCATCTAGAAGGAGGATAGGGTTAAGAAAGCTAATTAGGGCTTCAGGGTTGAGAGAGAGTTGTAGGCTTAGAAAGAGTTCGAGGTTGAGGAGTGAAAAGCTCCTTCATGGACTCATGGGATTAAGGGTTGAGGAGGAGGAGAATGGGAGATTGCATGGTTAGAGCATGCTATCACACATCAATAGCATTGAGAGAGAACTGACATAAGGAGATCAAGCACATGAATAGAAAAGCAAATTGAACATTGGACCTCAAAGAGCAGAAGCTTCTTTCCATTGATATATACTTATACATGTTCTTGAGTTTCGCTCTCCACATTGAGTGTCTGGGATAGTCTATACACAAAGTGTATAGGACCTTAATAATCTCTAACCTTTATATAGCTTTAGTCTATTCCCTCTAGATCATGACTTTGAAAGTATATTTAGATCATTTCCAGATAGTGTTTTGGCTATCCCTATCCTATTAGGTTCTACTAATATACTTTCAAGATCAAATTATCACAAATGGAGCTATGTTGTTTCTCTACAAATGATGATCTCATATTGGATGCTCTCAAATGTGATTTGGATCCTTATTACCACATACTCCACTGTGCTTTTGATCCATGTTGCCTGAAAGATAAAAAGTCCCCCATATCAATTTGATAACCCATCCTTTGGCATCCAAGTTTTCACACAATGTTCCTTCCGTACGTTTTCTGGTTGTCAGTGTTGGATGGGTCCATAGTGATACAAATGCTTTTTAATCTGATTATTATTGTTAAAGTAGTCCTTCCCTCATAGTTGAGTTCTTCGAGAGTTCCTCATTCCTTGTGGTTTGCACAAAAATGGTTTGTAGGTAGGTGATCTAGCACAATGTTGGATAGTTGTTCACATTAAACACCCATTTCAGTAATTTTGGACTATTTTCCTTGTTTTCGAACACATCCCAAAAACCCTTCGCAAATGAAAAGTTTACTTTATGAAAATATCCTTCCCAAATCAAAATTTTACGTTTTGGCACTATCCTTTCTAAATAAAATGTTTATTTACTCACACTACTATTTTGAACTAATAATGTGAAAACTAGGAAACATAACTCATACCTTACTCTATATTGAAAAACTCCTAGTATAATTTTTTTATTTTAAAGAATTCTCTTTTAAAAAGTCAAAATTTTCTTACCTTATTAATAATTTAAATAAACAAAACCAATTGAAATCCATGAAAGTCCGCTAAAATTTCCAAGACTTGATAACGGTGTTAATAAATGCCTTTCACAGTTTTGGCATCTCAAATCTCCAAGACTTAGTAAAAGTGCCAATAAACACCTTTTAGAGTTTCAGAATGCAAACGTGGTAAAGATTCAAAGGACTTTGTGATGGTGCTAATAAAAGCCTTGCAATAGTTACAAAGGTTTTTTAAGACATGTTTGCAGGCAGCAAGTAAAGCGCAGCAAGTAAAGCACACACCTTCGAATCACGCATCTTGATGGAGGAGGGGATGGATGGGGGGGGAGGGGGGAAGGAGGAAAAGAGAGGGGAAGGGGGAGACATGGGATGGAGGGGGAAAGAGAGGGAAATCAATGTGGAAGGGGGGAAGGGAAGGGGGAGAGAGAGAGAGAGAGAGAGAGAGAGAGAGAGAGAGAGAGAGAGAGAGAGAGAGAGAGAGAAGGGACAGAGGAGAGGGGAGGGGGACGGAGAAGGGGGGGGACGGGAGGGAGGGGGGGCTCACACAGCCGCCACCAGTGCGGCGGCAAGAATTTTTTTTAAAAAAACACTTGTCGGGATGCCTCATTCACATGTGCAAGCCTTTGATGGGACACTACTTTGCATGGGCCTTAATATCATTGATTTTAAGTGCCATGCAAAACATCATGCCCATCGGATCACATTTGCCTTAGGGGGGATACATTTTTCCTATTTTTTCACTACTTATCATGCATGAGGATCAAAAGACACATGTCAAGTGCCTCATTTGCATGTGCAAGTCAAGACACGTGTCAAGTGCCTCATTTGCATGTGCAAGCCTCCGTGGGACACTACTTTGCATGGGCCTTAAGATCACTTGTTTTAAGTCTTGTGCAAAATATTATGTCTGTCAGAACACATTTTCCTCATTGGGGATGCATGTTTCCTTGTTTCTCACCAAACGTGTCATGCATGAGGGTTAAGAAACAAGCATCAAGATCTCTCATTCAAACATGCAAGTCATGATTGGGAACAATACTTTGCATTAGGTCTTAATCTCACCCACTTTAAGAACCGTGCAAAGTATCATGCCCATCAAATCACTTGTTTTAAGTATCGTGCAAAATATCATGTCTATCAAAACACATTTTCCTCATTGGGGATGCATGTTTCCTTGTTTCTCACCAAACGTGTCATGCATGAGGGTCAAGAAACAAGCATCAAGATCTCTCATTCAAACGTGCAAGTCATGATTGGGGACAATACTTTGCATAGGTCTTAATCTCACCCACTTTAAGAACCATGCAAAGTACCATGCCCATCAAATCTCATTTGCATGGTCAAGAATGCATTTTTCCTTGTTTTTCACCACATGTCATGCTTGAGGGTGAAGAAAATGCATTGTTGCATCTCATTCCAGCATGCAAGTCTTTGATGGATACGCTACCCTTAAGAGGCATGAATCTCATCCATTACAAATCCTATGCAAAGTGACATGCCCATCGGATGTCGGATGTCATTGCATAGTCGGGGACACATTTTTCCTTGTTTTTCACCACTCGTC
Source organism: Dipteris shenzhenensis (assembly GCF_047967505.1). Classification (NCBI taxonomy): domain Eukaryota; kingdom Viridiplantae; phylum Streptophyta; class Polypodiopsida; order Gleicheniales; family Dipteridaceae; genus Dipteris; species Dipteris shenzhenensis. The sequence goes on from NC_141619.1 coordinate 19,159,640, forward strand.
ATGCATGAGGGTCAAAAAACACACAACGAGGTACATGATTCGCACGTGTGAGCCTCCGATGGAGACATTATTCTACATGGGCCTTAACCTCACCCATATTTAATCCCTTTCAAAGTATTGAGACCATGGATCCCATTTTCCTCATTAGGGACCTATTTTTTCTCATTTCTCACCACGCGTCATGCATGAGGGTCACAAAACATACATTGAGGTACAACATTTGAATGTGTGAGTCTCTAATGGGGTATGGAACTCTACATATGTCTTTTTATTGTCCATGTTTGGGCTTGTGCAAAGTATCATGCTCATAGATTTGATTTGCATGGTGGTCGATAATGCTTTTTTTTTGGGTTTTCCATGACCTGCTTAAACATGCATCAGGGTCTTGCATTCAAATGTGCAAGTCTTTGATGGAGACAATACTTTGCATGGGCATTAATCCACCCACTTTAAGGCTAGTACAATGTACTATTCCCCTTGGATCTCATTTGCATAGTTAGGGATACAATTTTCCTTGTTTCTCACCGTGCGTCATGCATGAGGGTCAAAAGATAAGCATAGGGGTCCAATCTCATTTGCATGATCGGGAATGCATTTTGTTTTGTGTCTCACCATGCATCATGCATCAGATGCTTCATTCAAATGTACAAGGCTCTACTGGGGATGAAACTTTTCATGGGTTTTAATACAACCCACTTTAAGGCCCTAGAAAATTCTCATGCCCATCGAATCTCATTTTCATGGCTAGGGATATATTTTTTCTTGTTTCTCACCACGTATCATGAATGAGGGTCAAAAAACATGCATCCTCATTTGAATGTGTAGGTCTCTCATGGGGAAAATACTTTGCAAAGTCTCATCCCCCATAGAATCTCATTTGTATGGTCAAGAATGCATTTTTCATTCTTTTCAACCACGCATCATGCATGAGGGTCAAAAAATAGGTATTGGGCTGTCTAATTGGAACATCTCCAATGGGATTGATAGTTTTCACAGGACTTAACCTCACACAATTTCATGCTTGTGTAAATTATCATGCCCATCTGATCTCATTTGTATGATCGAGGATGCATTTTTTCTTGTTTGTCACCACATGTCATGCATGAGGATTAAAAAATGAGGTGTCTTATTCGAACGTTTGAGTCTTTGATGGATATGCCAGCATTGTGCATGGGCTATAATTGCACCCACTTTGAGACCTGCGCAAATTATCATTACCATGGGATCTCTCATTTGCACAATCTAGGATGCATTTTTCTTGTTTTTCACCACACATCATGCACAAGGGTCAAAAATATGCATCAAGATGCGTCTTTCAAAGGTGGTGTCTCTGATGAGTACACATGGCCCTTAATCTCACCCACAATAAGGCATATGCAAACTACAATGCTCATTGGATATCATTTGTATGGTGGAGGATGCAATTTTCCTTGTTTCTCATCACACTCACAATGTAAAAGATGCCCAACCATGTAAAGAATATCCAATGAGCAAAGTCATATGCAAAGTTTCATACCCATTGGAGACTTTAGGCTGTAGGGATTAGGGTTTAGGTCTAGGGATTAGGGTTTAAGGTATAGGGTATAAGGTTTTAGGGCATAGGGACTAGGGCTTAGGGCAAAGGGATTAGAGTTTATGCTATAGGGATTAGGATTTAGGTTATAGGGCTTAGGTTATGGTACAGTGTTTAGGATTTAGGATATAGGATTTAGGGTTTAAGGTATAGGGATTCGGGTTTAGGCTATAGGAATCAGGGTTTAAGATATAGGATTTAGGCTTTAGGGTATAGGGTTTAGGCTATAGGGTTTAGGGTTTAGGGTTTAGGGTATAGGGTATAGGCTATAGGCTATAGGAAATAGGGTTTAGGGTTTAGGGTTTAGGGTTTAGGGTTTAGGGTTTAGGCTATAGCATGTAAGAATTAGCATTTAGGATTTAGTAATTATGATTTAGGCTATAGGGATTAGGGTTTAGGATGTAAGAATTAGGGTTTAGGTTGTAGGGATTCAACTATTAGGATTATGAATTAGGGTATAGGGTTTAGGGTATATGGTGTAGAATTAAGGATGTAGGATTTAATCATGGTAAAAGTATTTGCAAAGTTTCATGACCATGCCTTATATATAATCTATGAAAGGGGTTAGAAAGGAAGATCGACTATAATCTGTGTCCGCACAAGGATTTATTAAATTCTTTATTTTGACAAAATAAATTTAAAAAAGCAGCCACGGTTGTAGGAGAATAGAGGAAAAAGTGAATTAATGGAATGCAGGAGAGGGGAATGGAAGGGAGTGCAGTTGCATCAGCAAACAAGGAAACCAAGGGGAGGGAAGGGAGGGAAGGGAAATGAGAGAAAGTCAAAAGGTAAGGGATGGGAGGGAGGGGGAGGGGGGAGAGAGAGAGAGAGAGAGAGAGAGAGAGAGAGAGAGAGAGAGAGAGGGGGGGGGGGCAGAGAGGGACTCCCTCTCAGAGAGAGAGAGAGAGAGAGAGAGAGAGAGAGAGAGAGAGACAGCCCCCTCTCTCTCTCTCTCTCTCTCTCTCTCTCTCTCTCTCTCTTTATCATTATTTTTTTGTTTATTTAAATTATTAAGAAGTTACATAAAAGTTAATTTTTTTAATCTGGATTCTTCAAAATAAAAATTAATACTAGGATTTTGCAATATAGAGTAAGGTATGAATTATTATTCTTAGTGACCTTGCATCAGTGTATGTCAGATGTTACATTAAATTTTGTAATTTTAATTTTATTTGTTCTAAAAAACTCTCAAATTTTGCTTACTTCTTGTTTTAATTTGTATTTTCAATAGAGGTTTGTTTTTTGAAATTTTGTCCAAAAGTACTTATAAAATGAATTTGGACATTGCACAATCCAAAACTAATGAATAGTGTGTTATTATTGAATATTGTGTGTTGATAATGATTGGCATGTTCTCTTTGAATTTTACTTGTTGGCATGTAGATTCTCTTGTTGAGAGGGCTTTGTTTGATCTTCTATTTGGCATCATTATTGACTCACAAAAACATTCTCTATTATTTGATGTATTCTATTTGAATAGGATATAGGGCTTCTTGGACCCTAGCATTTAATTCACTCTTTGTTGAGAGGAATCTGTAAGAGAGACAAAGATGAGGTTGTGCATGATGAGGCTTAGAACTTGCATATCATTTTGGAACACGTGGGTAAACGTGTGGTATTGTGACAATGTCAATACCTTTGAGTTGATATACTTGCTTCTTGTATTGATTTGTGTTGATGTCATATGTTGTGCTCTTGATAGCTTCTTATTTTCACCTAGATATTGTAAAATGCATTCTTGAAGGTTGTTGCATGTCTTGTGCACCCTAACCAGCAAGATGTATCGAGACGATGCGCAATCTAAAAATCATGGTACAATAAGCTGTGTATTCAAAATTAGATGTTTCCCTTTCTCAAATTCTCTGTCATTTCAAAAGCGTGCTTCCTAGCATTGCTTGCACTCCCTGCTTGTACTTCTACTACCGATCAACTTCGTAGAGGCTACCTTCGACGAGTATTTCCTCCAGGCAACAAGCCAACGTGAGTCTAGCAAGCATACTTGGTGGTCCTCCTATAACTTCTCCAATTCCAACCAACTCTTTACGTTTCCCACTCTGTGTACAACGTCCTTGCTACCCCGCTTACAACTTCTCTTTCGAATGTAAACTCTGCATCTCTTTAGACTAGTAGAGTGTTTATGGATCACAATCCCCTCTCTCAATGGACCATTCCATTTTATATTCTTTATTCTATGATCGGAACACAACCTGTGGAACAATCCTGGATGAAACATCACGTGCTTTCCAAAGCTGAGGAAGTTATTGATGGAGTTCAAAATCTGAGAGATGAACAACTTCCAGAGAACAAGCAAGCTACCGGTGGTACTTGATTTTCATTAGGCGTTTCCTTCATTTATATAAGTCTCTTGATTGCACTTTCCTTGCTTTGATTATAGCTAAGTTTCCTTATAGCAATAGAAATTGGATTTTAGGATGAGTTTCTCCATTCGTGTAAATCTCCAATCTGCTCTTTCCTTGGTTTAATTACAGCTAAGTTTCCTTATTACAACAAAGAAATCAAAGCACATCCATCAATACCTTGCGACCTCCCACAAACATCAAATCCCACTCCAGAGATAAGAGTCGAGAAATTCAACCCTGCGGAAGGTACTCCTCCAATGACAAATGCTTTCCAATACTGTGTCTGCAATGATAGGCAAATTGTTATTGCTGAAATAGGCTCCGCTCCGCAAATGGTGTATGACGTTTGTCCCCTTTCATAAGAAATTCTTCTTTATCGTATTGAAACCTTCTTTGTTCTCAACCTTTTTCGAAGGCCTTGGAATGTGGGATGCGATCTGTGCACTCGCCCAGCAAGGTGTCATATCCGCATCCGGTTCATGTATAAAAACATATGTGCCCCCCCCCCCCATTTACAAAGACTTTCCCTTTGGAGCTAATTCTAGTAAAAGATGGTGGAGTTCCTAATAAGCATGCGAAGCGAACACTGAAGACTGCATTTTCTATGGTGAAAAAGCAGGCGTGCACCAAAGGTATACATTCATTCTGCTCTCTTTTTTTCTTGACAATCAATCCTTTTTTTTTTCATGTTTGTCGCACTTTCCTAGTTTGACAGATACTCCGCGAGAAAGGATGTAAGGTAAAATTGAAGTGCCAAATAGCCATGTATGTGAAACCCCTAGTCCCAGAGGAAAATGGTAGTTCGAAAGTTGAGGACACCTAGTCTCAACTTGGCTGCATAATTTTCCTTCTCTTTGCATGGCATCGTACCTTCTCTTTCATGCGTAAATGAATTTTTTAGAGGAAGCCGTTAAGTTTTGTTATAATACACAAATTTTGTTGTTTCAAAATGCTGTCTACTAAAATTTGATTAGACTTGTGAACACTTTCGACAAAGTGTTCCTCCACATTGTTTTTCAATTGAAACAAGTTGCGCCTGTGTTTCTAATGACTGCCTCACGTACGCATTTAATTTTCCCATGCATTTGGACCTTCTATGCACTTTCATTCTCTACAAACTTATTTTGTAATGTAATCTTTGGAAACACTCACTGTTAACCAAACAATATTAAAAAACATAGATTACGTGAGGCTTCTTGCAGTAAGCCACATCCTTTAAAGGACATGTTCTCTCCCAAGCAAGTATGAATTTTAAATAGTAGACAACTCTAATTAAAGTTATGATGTTGCAATAGGTTTATTTTCCTCAATGAAGTCATGCCTTCTGTGGACACTAAATTTCTATCGATTTAGTCCATGATTACATATTTTGCAACCCAAAAAAAGAACAAAAAAGATAAGGAATAAACTTTTCTAAAATTGTGCCCACAAAAAATAACAATAGCCACTCACATCATCGCACCACGTCTTTTTTCAGCTAGCTACAATGCTAGGCCCATGCCTTTAAGACATCTTGTCCAACTTGAACCAAAGAACATATAGCACAATGAAGCTATGCAATGGATGGATGATGGGAGTGGCTCTAGTAGGATGAGTCCACCCAATGGCTCAAATCCTCCAAACCCAAATGCACTACCAATCCTTTGTATCAGTGCCTTGTCAGAGTTTGTTCCACATCGCTTTGCCTTCAAGGGCAAAGTTTTAGCTAAGTATGGGACTTACAATGCCAAAGATGTGCCGTACCCTGTGTACATGCGCATTGATATCACTGATTGTTTTGTTTTGGAAACAATCATGCTGCACGTTCCTCATGTGTACGTAACAGACCTGAAGGAAGTCTTTCAAGTAGATGATTTTGTCAGGGTGAAGGGCCCTACCATAAGCAAGCTTGCATTCGGTGAGGGCAGCACATCCTCTTTTTCCTTGTGTGTGGATGCAACAACCACAATCTTGAACAATTTCAACCTGTCCTATTAGCCTCACTTGAACAACACTTAGGGCTATCTGATGCCGAAGTTTGAGCTCAATCCAACCACAGACGAGGAAGATATCACTGTTTCTTTGGCCAACTTTCCTGATGTAATGTCGGATTACTGTGCACACTATTTCGCCCATCCTTTGTGCTACTAGTAGGCCTCAGTAAGGGCTTTCATTTCCACCCAAAAGCCTCCTCATTGCCTCTATGATTGATGTGAATTTCAACCTCCAGCTTCGCTCTACTCGATTTGGGGTTTCTCTCAAATGTCCTTCATGGGCTAAAGCATTGCGAGCGGTTAGATGCTCAAAAGTTTCGTTGTTTATCATTTTTGCTTTTTGTCATCTACTCATATAATGTCTTGTAGCATCGATTCAAGATTGATCTTTGGGTTGCTGTCCAGTTTGACTATGTATATGTTTGGATGATGAGCTTCATTGACAACTATGATAAAGCCTATTTGATGCTTGAAGGTGACTCACTGATGAATGTAGTTTCTATCATGATAAGTGAAGGCTATTTGCACTTGGATGGTCATATTTTGCCTTACATTCATGTATTGCCTTATGAGTCATGTGAGCCTTACCTTTGTACAAGAGTAGACACTGCCCTTGTAGCAATGACAAGTGGTAAGACCCTCTTCTCCATGAATATTTTCCTTGAGTTACAACATGAACAAATGTACAAGAAGATTGGACATTCCAAGGGAATTATGAAGAATCACAAGAAGAAAGATTGCTTGATGATCTACATTGATGAAATTCAAGAAGGAAAAGTGAAGAAGGGCTACACCAAGAACCTCTTCAATGACAATGTACCTCACACTATGGTAGCTTGTGAGAGGAGGAGGAAAAGGACAAGATACTTCATCAAGGGGGGATTGTTCCCCATATCAAAAATTTAGGTTCAACATATTAGGATACTCTGCCCTTGCTATATGCATAAAATGAATGAAATAAAGTGTTATGTGTGCCTGAGGGATGAGGTCATCAATTTGTGGGGGGGGATTGAAGGAAAAATTGATGTAATGGAATCATACCAAGGTCTATGGTTGTGAGTGTGTGAACACATGGTGTGTGTAGGTGTGCCTAAGTTAGGTGTGAGTGATGATGTGTTAGTTAGTAGGTGTGAATGAGTGAATCTAGGAGTGGGTGTGTGATTGAGAGATAATTGTGGATCTAGAGATGCTCTCTTGAGCTCACATATGATGTCACTCTTGGATGTAACTTGTGCCTATATATTGGGCACATCTCTCATGAATAAAATCTATCTTTTTCATCATCTTGGTATCTCCATCTTGTCTCCATGCTACTCTAACAATAGACGTGTTTGACTTCACCATCTTCGGAGCAGTTCGGCAAGGAAATCTGCAAACTACACTCCTAGATGCATTCAATCACCAAGTCTCGCACCTAGGCTACAAGAAAAAGGTGAAACTCGAACTTTGCTTGCAAAGCCCCGTAGTTGCAATTGTTTTGATGGATATTAACAACATTTCCCCCTCTTGCGGGTTGTAGGCGTCCTCCACCTAATTAATTTAAATAACCCCCTCTTTGAATACCACTGTGAGGCATGCGGTTGCGCACGAGTCAGACGTGATCCAGCATGCCCATTTTGCTATAGTTGTGATAGCCCCCAGGCCATTTCCCAAGTTCCATCTCTCAAAGGTTGCATGGTTCAATGTGACAGCCACCAGGATGTTGTTCAAGTCTGTGGTCTGCACGTTGACGAGGTCCTCGGCCTACACTGCTCTTTTCTTGAATCTCACACCCGAAGTGTACTAGCAACTTGGTCTATGCTTCTTGAGAAGAGGCCCACTGGCGAGTTTACGATCAACAGCTCCGGCATCATTACATCATCAAAAACTGCCTAGCCCCGTCGCTCTGCCTCACCTCCAATACTTGATGTACATGCCTCGCAAGCCATTTTGTTTCCTTGCCAAGTTCTAGTACATGGTTTCCTTGATAGCTACGTAAGAATTTCCTATTTTTGTGGATACCTTTGTCTTTGACATTGCATTGTAAATCCCATGGTGAGCCGGATAGAGCTCCCTCCGCTATACTTACTTCCATGAATTTTTACCTGCACGTGAGAAAGCTTTGCATTACGCAACGAGTCAATATTCTATGGTCATTGTGTTGACGTGTTTTCAACATACTACATAACATGATGTGTCATGCTATTATATGAAACTGATGTACATAGTTACATTGTTGCCCCGCCAACATAGCCTTTGTGTGAATCTACGATGATGATAAAGTAGGGCTGTGAATAATAGGTTCGATATGATATATGGCTGCCACCACGGGGTGGCCACAGGCACTAACAATTCCAAGACGCAGTTGGACCAACGCTGCAACCCCTACCGTACGCTCTATTTCACTCTCCGTTCTTTAGAAATACACTTTCACCCATGCGTCGTTCTTTGACATGGTAAACTCACTGCAAGTGACATTGTTGTAGCAAAACAAAAACTAGCATCCGCTGTGATGGAACCTGGAATAGATATATGCTTTGGCGACATGAGCTTGGACCCTGCATTCGTAAAGGAACACCCGGCTAATACCGATTTGTTTGCGAGCATAGCCTCTTTTTATCCTGTACACTCCCACGCCATGGTTTACTCGACCTTGTAATCGAAAGCGGCTTCTTGCATCAATGAGGAGAGGATGTCATCAAAGGTTCTAGGCACTCTATCAAAGTTTTCAAATGGTTGGAACATAGCAAATGATGTGACCTCGGAAGCGCTTTGTCACTGCGGTGGCTCCATTGGCCTGGTGTGTCGATTTATTCGGAGATTGCATGAAACCATGCAAGGCTCATTTGTTGTTCTACTACGTGGTTCCGTTTCAATAGACCAAATACTAAACCTGTGTTCCTCAAAAGAGAGCCAAGTCAATGCCTTGCTGGTTGACTAGTTGCATGTTCCCGCCACCATCATGCCCCTTGTGCGCAATGCCAAAAAAAGGGCACATTGCCAAAAAAAGGGCGTACGACATTTGGATACAAGAGGGTGAGTTTTTTTTAACGTAACTCTTGCAGTAGGATCCGGACGCACCAGCGAAAAAGATAGCAATTGCATTTAAGGAAAGCCACCGGGGAACCGTTCACACCGTCATTGCTGCATGCAAAACTGAGAGCCACAATGTACAAAGGAAAGCAAGTGCAAGCACTGAACAATGGCCCCACAACCAGTGAACAAGGCAACCTGCATGAAATAGACATCTCCAAAAACCAACTGGTCAATCCTAGCATCGACAAAGCCATTCAGGAAAAGAGAAAGAGGGACACCATGAAAGCACACCGTTCATTTCATCAAAAAGTAGACGACACACCGAGTTTTGCATGTGCTTGTTGCAGTTGCCTGACTTTTAAGTGCAAATTGATATCATCAAACATTGAACTGCCGACAGGGGGGCCAATTGAGCATGCCAACAATCCAAGCCGTAATTTAAACAACCTGCTATTCTCATTGTGCTATGGCCAACTACAGCAAAACAAAAAACCAAATTTCTCAAAAGAAAAAATGCAAATGGCCAAGGTGCAAAAGAACACCGCCACTCTCAATAAAGTCGAGCAATGCCTTATTTCAATTAGAATACCATTCGCACAAATTAGACAACTGACATACAAAGAGAGCAAGGCCTGCACGGAAGCATTATTAATGTTTTCCCAGATGTTGACAAGGCCCAACAAGTCCTTCCTCGCTTCATTACAGACAGTGCAACAGCCACAGTGGCAATCAAGCAATATTTGTATTATAGACACAACTACATCAATGGGCTAGTCCGTCCTACGTTGACAATGCGTGCACTACAAGAGATGCTAGAGACACCTCTTTACCGACAAAACAATGTGAAGATAAACCAAGCATGGCTTGCACACATTCAGAGTGTCCAAGAAGATGAGGACATGCCAGTGACAGCAGCATAGAGCAATTCATTGACAAATACATCACCACAAATAGTGACAACCTCGGCGCTAACCAAATGGATTTGCAAACCCACAAGCATAGGCAAACTTGTAGAAGGAAGAACAGAAATTGCAAGTTTGGCTTCCCGCACCCCTACGGGAAACAAACATTCTTACGCCATTGCACAACGACGCAAATAGGATGGTGCACCCAAAAAAACTACTTCAAGGTAATAGTAGTTGCTGCGCTTACATTTGATGCCTTCCTTGAAACAATAGCAATGGCTGAAAATGATTACAAGCTCGTTGTATTTCCCAACCAAAAGTCGTCATCAAAAGAGACCCTAAGGACATTTTTACAAATAATGTTAATCCCGCGCTGACTAAGCTCTAGGGTGCGAACACTGACATCCAATTCATTTTGAACCCTCATGGAGCAGCGGTGTACTGCACATCGTACATGACCAAGATCGATAAAGAGACAAGTGAGGCTAAAGTCAGCAATGGGAGCAAGCATCAAAGAAAACGTTCCCACGGATGAGTGCATCCGAAAAGTCGACAACGCAATACTCAACACACAACATATCAGCGAACAACAAGCTGTCTACATGTGCCTCTCACTTCCATTGAATACCTCCACTAGGGAATTCACATACATAAATACTAACCTGGTGGAGGACAGGACACTCTTACTAAAGCGTTGAGCACAGCTGGAGATGCTGCAACTCGAAAGAACAGATGTATTTTTTGAAGACATTATTAAAAAGTATACCACCAAGAAAACGGGTTTGGCGGATGTGTGCTTGGCTTTATTTGCGCGAGCAGTTACACAACCACAAAAGGAAGCACCAAGAAAAGAAAAAGAGAGAGGATCATACGCTTCAATAACTATAACAAAGTAAAAGATCATGAAAACTATCATAGAGAGCTTTGCCTGCTTTACTTGCTGTTTGCAATTACCGAGCACACATTAAACGACATGCTTCAGACATGGAAAGACATGTATGAAGAACATCAACATTTTATTGACACTCACCATGCATTGTTCAGCAAGTTTGCTGCCGATCCAGTGGAAACAGATGGCGCTAGCAGCGAGTCTTCCAAAGCCAAAGGCGAAAGCCAGTCAAAGTGTTTGGCGGAAAAGTGTGACTCCTAACGATAGCAGCTATTGGGTTGATCGATCTTTCATAGCCTTGTTTTGGGCCCTCGCGATATGGACTAAATGTTCGAGTTTCCTTTGGGCCCTTGGAATATGGACGAGATGATCATGAGTGAGGATGAGCATTTGGACGATGATGAGACGGGTCTCTAATTGTACAATGTGCATTGATTTGATAAGTTGCATGTTGATATATACATTTCTGCGTTTTCTACATAGTTACACAAAGAAGCGCAAGTGAGAGTTTGAAGAAACGTGGTCAGTAGTAACAGAGCACTACAAGAATATGACTATGAGTCAGGATGTGGAAACCTCTTATTGTTTCAACGACATAGGCTAGTGGACAAGCCTGCTTTCGACGAGTTAGGCCACAGTTCGCGGTGAACTTCTCCGTGATGCCATTCAAGCAACTCGGAGCGTCTTCAAGGCCTTTTCTTGTTCTGCCATAACTCAATTCTTTTCTATCATAAATACTTTCTTATCATTAGACAGGCCTAATAAATACATTAGATTCATCTTGAAGCGAGTCGATGAAATTGAGCAACTCAAAGACTCAATTGAGCCCCTTGATTCATGCGACATGACGGCGTAATTGCGCAATTGCAAAAGAGCTCCCAACTTCCAAGCTCAAAGCTACTTTGCCCATTAACAAGTTCATGAAAATAGAAATCTAGGATTGGAACACGAAATTTTGCTGTTTGGGCGCCTCTATTTAATCGGTTTTGTTGATCTTGTCCGATAAGATGAACGATCACAAAAAGCTCGTGGAGAACTCAAGCCAATTCTCTGCTGCCTGCGCAAAATGGGACAAGGCAAATGCAATAATGAATTATACAGCAGGTGATGTCCATGTAAGTAAGCAGGAAGGCGTTTACTCTGTGCCTAATAGGTAGAACGGGCGTAGAGTACTATGTCCGATCACAGACAAAAAGGGGCATAGCAAGATATGTGGGGAGAAAGAGAAACAGAGATAGACCAAGAGTGTATCACCTGTCGTTGCTCTTGCCGAGCCGTGACCATTTTGCTGCTCCCCAATTCTAGTAAAGTCTGTGGCACCACTAATCTGGTGTATTTCTCCTTATTTATCAATGGCCTTGAGCATGCCTCATCTTACGGATTCCCCGCTGTTCTTGGGGAGAAGGCAAGCACATAGGATCGTATGTTGCATGTCTGCAAATGGCTCGCACATACTGCGCCATGGGGTTACGGATACGAATATAGACTTTGGTAAGCATAAGGGCAAGGTCCTTGGATCGTTGCCTGTTCCCTACTTGAGGTGGATGACCACCAAGCTACACACTGGGCGGAGGTCCAAATGGGCTGAGCTTGCAGAAGTGGTGCTAATGGGCAAGATTTCTAGTACAGATACGTTAGATGAGGATCATCACAGCGACAGCTTGAATGAGGAGATCCTCAGTCAGCTGGGACCAGAGACAGATGCTGCTACTTATGCCTTGCTTTTGAAGCGTTGCACGAGTGCCAAGGCCTTGGCCGAGGGTAAAAATGTGCATGGACACATGATCAGGCATGGATATGCAGGCAACAGATTTCTGAGTAACCTTGCTGTTCAAATGTACAGCAGGTGTGGGAGCTTGGAATATGCACGTGCTGTGTTCAACAACATACTCTATCGGAATTTGTACTCTTGGAATATCATGGTCGCTGCTTGTGCCCAGAACGGGCATGGCAAAGAGGCTCTACAATTGTTTGATTATATGCAGATCGAAGGATTTGAGCCTGACAAGATCACCTTCATCTGCATTTTGGATGCATGTGCGAATGTCGCATCCTTAGAAGAGGGTCGAAAGATCCATGCTAGTATTGCTGAATGGGAGTCGGACGTTGTTGTGGGGACAGCCCTCGTCAATATGTATGGAAAGTGTGGGACTTTGGATGATGCTACTGCGGTGTTTAGAGAGATGCCACTGCGTGATGTTGTCTCCTGGAATGCTATGATCTCAGCATGCGTGCAGAATGGGCACAGCAATGATGCCATACAACTGTTTGGTGAAATGCAAGCTGAGAGCATTGAGCCGAACTTTATTTCTTTCATCTGTGTTTTGGATGCCTGTACCAGTGTGGCAGCCCTAGAAGATGGTCGAGAGATTCATACTAGTATTACTGGCAATGTGTGGGAGCCGGATGTTGTTGTAGGGACAGCCCTCGTCAGCATGTATGGCAGGTGCGAGTGCCTGAATGATTCAAGGGCTATGTTTGAAGAGATGCGGTTTCGGAACGTGGTCTCTTGGAATGCCATAATAGCAGCATGCGCCCAGAAGGGGCAGAGCAATGAGGCTCTACGCTTATTTGATCGAATGCACACTGAAGGCATCAAGCCAAATATTATCACCTTAACGTGTATTTTGGATGCAAGTGCCAGTGTGTCAGACTTAGAAGAGGGTCAAGAGCTCCATGCTACTATTGTTGGCAATTGTTGGGAGCTGGATATCATTGTGGGGAATGCCCTCATCAATATGTATGGGAAGTGTGGGAGCCTGGATGATTCGATGGCTGTGTTTGCAGAGATGCCACAGCAGGATGTGGTTTCCTGGAATTCTATGATCATAGCATGTGCCCAAAATGGGTACAGCAATGAGGGCCTACAACTGTTTGATCAAATGCAAGCCAAAGGCATCAAGCCAAACAAGATCACCTTCATCTGCATTCTGGATGCTTGTGCCAGTGTGGCTGTCCTAAAACAGGTTCGAGAGATCCACTCTAAAATTGTCATTAATGGATCGGAGTCTGACATCGTTTTGCAGACAGCCCTTGTCAGTGTGTATGGCAAGTGTGGGAGCCTGGATGATTCGAGGGCTGTGTTTGTAGAGACGCCACTTAGGAATGTGGTCTGCTGGAATGCCATGCTTGCTGCATGTGCCCAGAATGGCCAGGGCAATGAGGCCTTACAATTGTTTGGTGAAATGCGGGCAAAAGGCATGAACCCAAATGTTATCACCTTCATTTGCATTTTGGATGGGTGCGCCAGTGTGGCAGCCCTAGAAGAGGGGCAAGCAATCAGTGCTGCCATTGTGGGTAATGGGTGGGACTTGGATATTGTTGTGGGGAATGCCCTTGTTGATATGTTTGGCAAATGTGGGAGCCTGGATGACTCGATGGCTGTGTTTGCAGAGATGCCACTGCGAGATGTGGTTTCTTGGAATGCCATGATTGCAGCATGTGCCAAGAATGGGCACAGCAAGCAGGCCCTACAACTGCTTGGTGAAATGCAGGCCAAAGGCATCAAGCCAAACAAGATCACTGTCATATGTGTTTTGGATGTGTGTGCCAGTGTGGCAGCCCTAGCGAAGGGTCAACAGATTCATTCTACTATTGTTAGCAACGGGTGGGATTCAAATGTCGTTTTGAAGAATGCCCTTGTCACAATGTATGGAAAGTGTGGAAGCCTGGATGATTCAAGGGCTGTGTTTGCAGAAATGCCACTGCGTGATAAGGTCTCCTGGAGTGCCATGATTGCAGCGTGTGCTCAGAATGGGCGTGGCATGGAGGCCTTGCAACTAATTGATCAAATGCAGGCTGAGCATTTGAAGCCAGACAAGGTTGCCTCCCTCTGCGTTCTCACTGCATGCAGTCACACAGGTCTGATTGCTGATGGGATGCTTTACTTTGCATCCATGAATAAAGATCATGGTGTAACCCACTCGATGGAGCATTATCTGTGCATGATTGATCTCCTTGGGCGACAAGGACTATTGGAAGAGGCAGAGGGCTTGATCACCAGCATGCCATTTGAACATGTCAGCTCAGCATGGATGAGCTTGCTTTCATCGTGCAGAATTCACAGTGATGTAGAGCGGGCTGTGCGTGCTGCAGATTTGGTTCATGAGTTGGATCCAAGAAATGCTTCATTATATGTTCTATTCGCAGACATCTGTGCTAATGCAAGTAGGTTGGATGATATAGGAAATATGGGAAAGGAAATAATTGATACTGGCTTCAAGAAATTGCCAGGTCACAGTGTGGACAAGGTCGTTCCTGTATCACAGCAAGAGAGGGTTTCGCAGGCTGAGTTGTGAAGTTACGTGTATGGATGGTGGAGGCAGGTTACAAACCTGACACAAATGCAGTGCTTTACAGTGTGGGTGAAAATTTTGCAGCACAGGGGAATACTTTTGCCTGGGCAGCAACCAGCTCAATGAATAGTTTGGGATTGACGCCCTAGGTATGCTCCCGGGGGACATGAGGCTGGGCTAGATGTGGAGAGGTGCGACTGTGAGCTCAACTGAGCTTTGTAGGTCCTGGACTGCTGTATGCTGTCCGTGTGCAGCTTCACTCGCTTCCGTCCGTACTCATGTAAGAGGAAAGGTGGATAGACAATGCGTGCTGACAAGCTGACGAGACAGAGACCTATGGACATTGACCCAGGCAGTCGAGAACAAGAGCTGATGATGCAGCAGTTGGCCTGCTGTTTCCATGCTCTTGTCCTGTCTTTTATGTTCGTCCACAGATTTCCCTGCAACTAGAACTCAGAAGCAGTTCTATCCCTGTCTTGCGGCTTCTCTTTTTTCTCCACTTTATCCTCTCTGATGCATGAGGGGCAGCAGGGGCTCAAAGAGGAAGTCTTGGCAGATTGCCCAATTCTCTACACAAAGGGCAGAAGGTCCTTTAAAAACATACACTTCAATCTGAATGGGCTTGATTCTCAGCTTCATTCAGAGCAGCATACAACTCTTTTCAATCCCTCAACAGTCTAAGGGACTTGAGTACCAACGCAGTATGGCATGTTGGGAAAGACAACCCAAACTAAGGATTCATCAAACAGGAGAGAAGCTGGCTAACCAAGGTATAGCATGGACCACAGGACTCAAAAAATAGAAACCCACGAGCACATTTCTCACTGCTAAGAGAAGCAACCACCACACTAAAAACGTGTTACCAACAAAATGAAATTGACCAAGTTTACTAACGGGGGCCAGTTCACTCTAGATCATCGTCTACACTTAGCATCAGTGGTTGGTTAGGTCATAATAAAGAGTCCACAGTGCATTTGAGTTATAGATTTTGGCATGCATAAACTAAACACCTGAATTGGCTTTAGGGATAATCAGGCTCGAGCTGAGTTATATCCCTACTTTGCTACTCTCCGATCAGGTGATCACCCACCCACAAGGAAGTGAGAACCGCCAGGGGTCTTCTTGGCAATCTTTTCATCGTGCTGTAGAACAAATGCTGTGGTTTGAGAGGATTATATACAAGCTGAGAGGTGATAGAGGAGAAAGAGCCAGGCTCTTGCTTTGTCTCAGAAGCTAAGAGGTGGATTCAAATACCTAGAGAGTTAGAAGTACTTGTCCACAAGCCCAGGAGTACCAACTTCTGTAGCACTTTAGAAACCAAAGTTGCAGCCCATGGAATGTAAAGTGATTTTCTGATTGTTGAGGAAAAGTAGAGGCATGACAAGGAGCGTCTCTATCACCATTGCCTGAACACGCCCACGTCAAGAGGCATTCTTCCCACCTCCACTATAGAAGGTTGGGTGTCTTAGACGTGTCAATCAAGTTTGACATCTTTTGGCATGATTGTTACACTCTTTGCATAACATTACGCTCAACAAATAGTTCTCAGTTAATGTTGCAATGCTTAAAGAGCCATTGTTTGAAACTATATTTTCTCTCAACTATTTCACGATTGCATTGAGCCCTTGAATTGAATGTTCAATACTTTCATTGTTTATAACCTTTGGAATGGAGCCCTTTGATTTGAATGTTCAATACTTTCCTTGTATTTTCTTATCTCCCTCGAGATGACTATATCAAGTGTTCTCTCTCTCTCTCTCTCTCTCTCTCTCTCTCTCTCTCTCTCACTCACACACACACACACACACACACACATGCACTGCCCCCCCCCTAACCCTAATTTTCCTCATCTTTCCTCCCCAAATTTCCCTATTTTTCCCGAATTACCCTTATTTTTCCTAAATTTTCCTCGAATTTTCTATAGTTTTTCCTTATAACCCCCCTTTTCTAATATTTTTCCTTATATCCCCCTTGTTCCCAAAAGTTCTTTCCTTATTTATTTCTTCCTACTTTTCTAAATTCTTCTAAGTTTTTGATCATTTATCCCCCATTTTTTTACCTTAACTCTCCTTATTTTTCTAAATTTCTTTAATAATGATTTATTATTTTGTTTTTTCTAATTTTTCCTTTATTTGCCTAATCTTTTCATTTTTGTTTTTTCTTTTTTCTTTTTTTTCCCTTAAAATTTTATTTCCCCCCCTTCACACGTCCTCTTAACCCCCTATTTTCCCATAATCCTTCAAAATTCCCCCTACTTTTTCCTATTTTTCCTTATTTTCCCTAATTTCCCCCTATTTCTCCCTAATTTTTCTACACTTATCTACCTAAGTACATAAACAAACTAGCTAAACCTACTAATTACCCTGAATGCCTAACTTTCCCCCCCTCTATGACTACCTCCTCTACAAATTACACTGACTAGGCTCCCCGACTATCCTTACATAACCTTTTTAAAAGCCTCCTTCCATGTCTCTTCTCCCACCTACTCCTGCTCTCGTTACTGTATTCCTACGCCCCAGCTACGATCTATCTCGCTTCCTTCTACACATGCTCTTACTACTCACTATGCATTGTTTGCTAGCAGTGCCATCCGCCTTTGCCCACTGCAGTCTGCAATTTTGTTGTTGCCCCTCGCTATTGGCTATTACACACAGGGCCCACCCGCTACTAGCTGCTCTACCCACCAATGTCTACTACTCTGCCCGCATCTGCTTCTCCAGCCTCTGAAATTATGATGCGCCTTGCAACCCATGTGGATATCTCTAGACCCTGATGGCAGACTGTCTTCCTCTCCACAAGCCCATCCGACATCCATTACTTCGCAATGTCTTGATTGTTGCCCACGCTGCCCATATTGCCTTGACTTGTCGCCCATGCCAGCTTCTCTCTCCCTATGATGTCTTTTACACTGAAAACACACACACTATTCTGTCCATTATTGGTGCAGAATTTCAAAGGTTTTTTGGCCTGCCCCTCAAGGAGGCCTAAGTGAAGGCAACGATCAACAGAAGCGAAAATACCTATTTATTTATTTTATTTTTTGAGACTTTTTCAATTTGCGTTTAAATTTGAATTTGCATTTGCATTTTTCCCCTCTTTCCCTTTTTCACACCCCTTTTAGGCCATCATGTTTCACTTTTTGGCCTGCCACAAGAAGGCCTAAGTGAAGGCGAATTCAAAAGCGAGAATGGCCTTTTTTTTAATTCACAATTTTTACTTGCTATTTTTCTCCTCCACATTTTCAAAGCCTCTCTCTCTCTCTCTCTCTCTCTCTCTCTCTCTCTCTCTCTCTCTCTCTCTCTCTCAATTCATCATCTCCGCCCTCTTTTGCTATTTGGATCTCCGACAGACCTTATGAATTATTTATTTTCATTCACCTTGTTGCTTTCTCATATGTTATCTTTACTTTTATTTTCACGGTCTTATTCTTTTGCACTAAAATTGTTTCCTTATTTAGTTCATTTTTAAATTCTTTACACTACTATATCTCTAACTATAATCATTATTTCTTCCCTATACTTTTATATCTTATTTAGCTATAACCTTTATATATGCCTTTCTTCTATAATATTACCTCTATTACCTTTCCTTTACCTCTATGCATCTGTTTTGGCTTTTTTTCTTTTTTCATTATTATTACCTTTTAGCCCCTTTTTATTTTCCCAAAACCTTTTTTCATTATCTATGCTTTAATTTTTTTCACTATTCCCACCCCCTCCCCCTTCCCTATTATTTATTTTCTACCTATTTAAGTCCCCCTCCAGATCTTTTTCTACCCTTTCCTTCTCAATTTCTTTCTAATTCTTACTTCTTCTAATGAGATTAACCCTCTTTTTATTATTATTCATTTTTTGTATTTATTAATCCTAATTTTCTCTTGAGATGCCGATTATTGAGCTTGCAAGAGACTTCTAAAGTGTACACGGAGACATGGGAGACTCCATCTGTTTCTTCGACTCCGACTCTTGCCTTGGAGGTTTTATCGGCTTCATGTAGTGGGAGATAGACTATCCTCACTCTCTCTCCTACTCAATACTAAATGCAACTGCATGTGCCATGCTTCCACCTAGGCAGCATTGAATGAGGTGAGGGCAAGGTCAATGGGAGCTTGAATATATATAATGTGTGAGAAAGGGTTAAGGTGGCAAACATCTTGTGTGCCAGCCCACCCATGTGAATATTAAATAAGAGAGAAAATCAGAGTGCACCTTGCACTAGGGATATATGGGTTTGGAGTATGCAACCCTCAAATTATCGATTGCAATTGAGGGTGGGCACCGTGCCATGCACTCACATGGAAGATGCCCCTTTCACACCATGCATGTGGTTGAGGGACAATTAATGTGAATTCCCTTCCCTTTTATTATAAAAGGGGAGGAGAGCTCTTTGATGCAACACCTCCTCACTTGTATAGCCACCATGCTGGACAATTAAGCCTTTCTATGACTTGTTAGTGTGCATATCACTCTCTCACTCTCCTTCATTCTTCCCCCCCCATGTCTTCCCCCCTTCTTCCATGATGTTCATACCACCCCTCTACTTTCCCTACCTCCTACTCCCCATAGCCTCATGGTGTATAAACTCTTCCCTCACTCCTCCTCTTCCCCCTCATATTCCCCCATGTCCCTTTTGTTTCCACTTCCCTCTCCCCCTTTCCCCCTATCTCACTTGTATATTTCAATTCTCTCGATGAGTTATCATCCCTCTTTTATGCACTCGTCGTGAGGTTCATATGCATGAATTCCCCACAAGCACACCATGTTGGAAGTTTTCAAATCCTCAACAATCATGGTGTGGCTGCTGCTGGGATTCGAATCTTCACAATGGCTTACGAAGAATGCCCCGCCAGTAATGACTCCTTGTTAGTTGTCCCTTCACCCCCGTAATTATGCTCGCCTACACTTCCTTTAACATTTATCTTTCTTGAAAATAAAAGGGGGGAAAAACTCCCACACTTCCCCCCCTTGCTTTCTCACTCTTCCTTCTCTCTCTCCACTCTCCCACTTCCCCTTACTCTCTCCCACCCTTCGGCTTCTCGCCTCTCTCTCTTTCCCCACCCTCACTATTCTCTCACTCTCTCTCTCCTTTCTCCCTTTTTCTTGATTTCTTTCTCTCTCTCTCTCCAACTCTTTCCTCTCTCCTCTCATTCCTCCCTCTCTCCACTTTCTCTCTCTAAGCATATCTCTCTCCTCCGTCCTCATCTCTCTCTCTCTCTCTCTCTCTCTCTCTCCCCCCACTTTTGCCGCCTCTTGCCTCTTCCAGCGCATGCACCCCCCTCTAACTCCCACAATTCTCCTTGGGCGTCGTTCCCTACACACTTCCCCACAACCCCATAGCCCTTCCACTGTGCCCTCTCCACCTATAGCTCTCGCCTCTCCTCGAGATTTTCCCACCCCCCCACCTTGCTAGCCATGCATGCCTGCACCTCGAGCGTCGCTCCCCTGTTCACCGCCCTACAACCCCCCTCCACCTTGGGCCTCTCCCTCCTCGAGTGTCGCTCCTCTCACACACCCCATGGGTGGCCACCCCCATCGCCTCGGGCGCATCCTCGCATTGCTCACGTTCCCTGGCTCCAGCTCCCCTAAGCAGCCGCCTTGCTGACGTGTCCCATCGTCGATTGCCTTGCTGATGTGTCCCGCCACAGACTGCTCATTGAAGTGGAAGCCATGGCCAATTCATGATGTGGCATTCCAACTACCACGTGGCCATTTGATGATGTGGCAATGGACCTGGTTGGTGATGTGGCAAGCAATTGCTGATGTGGAGACTTAGTTGGTGGTTGCTGATGTGATGACTTGTTTGATGACATGGAAGCTGTAACATGGTAGTCCAATCCGCTGATGTGGTAACTTGCATGGTGATGTGGCATTGTGGAGGTTTCCAAAGGATTTGAACCTTGGATCACCCTTTTGGCAAAGGAAACATATTACCATTGGGCTAACTTAAACTCCATGTAACTAGGGGGAAAGAGTTATTTAAATTTAATGTTCGGTCTAAGGTTTTCGATGGCCATATCTTTTGACTGGGGCCGAATTTGAGGGTGTTGTAAAAAAAGGAAATGTTCAGTTTTCTGTGCTTTCAACTAATAGACCATTGAAATCAAGGAAAAGTGAGTCCACAAGGGTGCTGTAGTTCAACTTCATTTTGTGCCTTGACAATGGATGATTGTATCTTTTGTTCTAGGCCGTTTGAAGCTCCACAAAAACAAAAAAGTCTTCAAGGTTCTATGGCCAAGGGCATCAACAAATTAGATTCAACCAAAGGATGATGGTTCCTACAAGTCCTTAATAAAAGTAGCCGAGGCCAGTGTATCTTTAGTTTCCCCCGACAGGGTGGAATTCTAATATAGTAGCCTTGTGGCCGCCGCTGACAAATGTAATCAAGCCAAGTATTCAGCCCTTATCTTAGGTTTGCAGAAAGCAAAGGACCATCAAATCACCGAGCTTGAAGTACGGGGGGATTCTCAACTGGTGTTCCGACAAGTTATGGTGATTGGAACATATGAAGCGAGTCCTTGGCCCCACATCGTCAGCACGCCATGCAAGCCAAGGATTCCAAAAGATCCAATTACACCACATCCCTAGGTCCAAGAATAGTGTGGCCGGTACACTTACTCGAGCTGTGTGTGAGATCCAAGGTGAGACCATTTCCAAAAGGTTTTCTGGCCCACATAATTTAAGGTAATCTATGAAGCCAAAACCTAGACCTTCCTGATGGAGGCAAACCACATGCATGAGGGTCATAATATGTAATTATTGCAGGGCATGTGGCCATTGTGAAACGAGATGCATCAATTACCTCATCCGGGTCCTCAACTTAAGGCCACCATCTAGAAAGTGCTATCTCGGCTTGCCTAGAAGAAAAAGCTACAATGCCAGACCGCATGCCACTAGAAGAAATTTCTTGGAGATTGCAAGAGCTGGAAGAAGCTAAAGGTGACATGCAAGCTTTGCATCTTCTTGCTTTGGTAATGGCTTTTCTTTTTGCTCTGATGAACAACTTCATGCGACACCGTGCCCCTAATCTTCCTCAGTAAAGGTCTAGTCATGAAGGTTAATTTTATGAACCTTTCTTTGCCACTAATTCTTCTCGCACTATGTTTCAGTCCTCTCCAAAATCTCCATTCCCAACTTACATACGTTTTCTAGAAGTTTCATCAACTGAATTTTATTTCAAAATATCACTCTCGATTGTTAGTACATAGGCCAGCAATTCCTTCCTTCCTTCCTCTCCTCCTCCTGCCCCTTATTTCCTTTTCTCTTCCTTTTCCTCAATGGCAGACATCCTAGTGTTTTGTGGGCGAATGGGCGAGAATCCAAAAGAATATTTGGTTGCATTCAAGCGCTGATGTGTGTCCCTTAATTTCGTAACAGAAGATTGTTGGTCATTAGTACTACCCACATTCTTGGAAGGATTGGCCCAGGTATGGTATGAGAAGCATCCAGAGGCAGTCCGTCAAAGTTGGCCAAGGCTAGTTGCAACAATGATCGAGTATTTAGGCAAGGATGAAGAGCAGGAAAGTGTGCACTTGCAGGTGGTGAATTTAAAGTAGCTAGAAGGAGCGATAGCCCGTTGATATGTGGATCAACCGGCCATACTTCTTGATTGCTTGATAGCAAAGTGCAAGAAGCCAATGTTGGATTCCAAGACGAGATGACTCAACATATGCTAAGTTGATTGCCAGAGCCTCTACCAGGGGCTTATCCTCACCCTCCACCAAGGGTATTTACCCAACCTCGTCCACAAGCTCCCCTCCTTCCTGCCCCTTCCATCCCATCGACAAAAGAACATGGCATCAGTGACTTTGATAATGCACTTAATGACTTGCAACTTGAGATGGTGGGAATCAGGAAGCAAGCCAACCGCATTCCAAGGGAGAGTGCCGATGTTGTATGCTTTGTTTGTCATTGAAAGGGTCACTACCACACAAAATGCCCCAAATGGTTCGCATGTGAGCCTTCGAGGTGAATCTGACATAGAAGACTCAGATGTGGAAATCCTAGATCTTGGAAAAAGAATTCGTGAAGTTGTGGATCCTTCCTTCAACCGAGGACCGAGTCCTGTAGAAAAGAGTAAAGGCTCTAGAACTCGCAAAAGCAAGTCGTCACCCTCAGACTTCCCCATGGGAGCAGGGCAGGAAGATTATTCAATAGTTCAAGACATCGCCAACTGATCTTTAAACATCTCTCCCACAATTGATAGTGTTGAGCCCTAAGGTTAGATGTGAACTACAGTGAGGAGTCTCTACATAAAGGGTTGTGAAGAAAGAGAAGGTACGAGACATATCATCTATTATAGAAGATATTACCGTAGATGTCATCGTATATAATTGTCGCATCAAAAGTGTGTGTGTTGACAATGGCATCGCATGCAACATCATGGTGCCCCGCATCATGAAAAAGTTGAATTTTAAATGCACTAGGTGCTCCTTCACTCGAATCAAGGTAGCAGATGGTAGACGACTCTCCACCCTGGAAGTCATTGAGCATTTACCCATCACAATCAATGGGTTGACTACCATGGTCAATTTCTATGTGGTCAATATAAAAGATACTAGAAGAAGCTATCCGACCATACTAGGGCAACCATGGCTAAGGAGTTATGTAGCTAGCTACTAGAAAACTGGGCACATGTCTTTTGGTGCTTCAAAGGAGAAGATTCTTGCCCAATTGGTGCGACAGAGCCAAAAAAAGAGGAGAAGCTAGAAAGTGACACTGCTTCATCTATAGTTTTTGAGTCCCCTGAAGATTCAGACAGAGAAGAGGCCTCTAAAGAGGAAATCTATATAATGGACGTGTCCCCTACACCGCAACCTACAAAGAAAGTAACTGCCACTCAACAACTAGCTTCCATGCTTTCCCCTAATCTCAGGCCCAGTGAAAAGAATGAATTCCTTGAGATGTACACCTAATCTATTTGCTATAGTTACCATCATCTTTGCCATGTGGCTACCATAGAACATGAAATAGATCTAAAAACAGATGTCAAGCCTGTAGCCCATAATTATCGAAGATTGAGACCCACATTTAGACCGATGCATTACGCACAGACTTGCAAAAGTTAGTAGAAACTGGGTTCATTGTCCCAATTCACAATATAGAATGGGTCTCACCTATAGTCATCACGCCAAGAATAACAACAAGTGGCAGGTTTGCATTGACTACAAGAATCTCAACGCTACTAGGTTTTACCAAACAAATCAGAATTGTTGCAAAGGATGTCTGTAAGACTACATTTGCCACCCCATGGGGAACATTTTCTTTCAAAGTGATGCCATTCGGCCTCACCAATGCTCCGGCCACATTCTAGCGGTTCATGCAGATGGTGTTTGACCCCTATTTGGGAAAATTCCTAGAGGTATTCTTAGATGATTTTTGCATTTTCTCCACACAAAGTCATGAAGCTCTAGATGACATTCCAAAGAATTGATGAGGCAAATGGGAGCCTTAACCCTAAGAAATGCACTATTGGAAGCACCGAGAAGGTTACTCAGGCACATTGTTTGCACATGTGGTATTCGGCGAGATTCAAAAAAGGTGGAAGCAATCCTCAAGCTTTCCCCACCTACTACTACATTGCTTCAAGCTTTCCCCACCTACTACCAAGCACCAGGTGCGTTCCTTTGTCAATTTGGCTGGGTGTTATCAATGCTTTATTGATCAGTACTACCTTGACACGTCCAATGACCATATTGTTGAAAGATAGCATATTTTTCTCTTGGGATGAAGATTGCAATCAAGGGTTTGTGCAAATTAAGAGTTCCCTTGCTTTTGAGCCCATCCTATGATGCAATCCCAAGACTTGGTCCAAGACCTTCTCCATCAACCCTAGGTTCGGAGAGCACACTTTAGCCAGCATCCTTCTCCAGCAAGGGGAAGACCGGTTCACATACCCTATTTGGTTTGCTTCATGACAGATGATGGATAATGAGCAGTGCTACTTAGACACAGATAAGCATGCTTTGTCTTTGGTATTTTGCATTGAAAAGTTTAGGCATTATGTGGTGGGAAGATTCTTTGTCATCATTTCAAGTAGCGGCCTTGCAAAGTAGGTATTACAATCTTCAAATTCCTTAGGCCGAATGGCTAAGTGGTTAGCAATCCTACAAGAATATGGCTTTTCATTCAAGAATGTGAAGGGAGGATGTTCCAATTTGAAAAATGCCTTAATTGATTTGGAAAAGTGTCTTGATGTAAATTTGGTAGCTGCCATAGAAGCAAGTGATCCTTGGTATGGAAACATCTATAGATTCCTAACTGCCTTCTCTTTTCAACCTGAAAGCACGAATTATGAGTGGAAGAAGATCCGCAAAGATAGTAGGTGTTATACCCTCTTTGATGGGGTGTTGTACTGCCAAGACATTGATGGAGTGCTGAGGAGAGCTATTGATGCATATGAAGTGCCCAAAGTGCTAAAACATTATCATGATGGTTTTTGTGGAGGGCACTATGCAGGGGATTATATTGCCAACAAGTACTACCACTTCCATCATGTGGTTTGGAAATTTCCAACCAATCATCCATGTAGCTTTTGCAGACTAAGGTTGATAATAATGAGCCATCCTCAAATGTGATCTGATCTATAGACCATGTCTCTAGCACTAGAATAGAAACTTAAAAATTTTCACTGCTCAAGTTCTCTGAGTGTGGAATATTATCTTCCACTATCAATCCTACATCATTTTCATCTAACTCTTGGAAGTTTAAAACCTCATATGGTTGTACTCGAAATACTACCCCTGTTTTAGGTGTTTGTGTCTTATCCTTTGCCCATAGAAGGACTTTTTGCTCTCTCCATGTCTCCCATACATCATATCCACCTGATCTGCTAAGTTCCATACTGATATTATGTACATGCACATCGACCTCCTCTCCAATGCTATCTTTATCATAGATCTTTAAGTCTTTCTTGTCCCACCTAATGGTGCTTCCCACTGCATCTCTAAGTTTGCATGTATTCATTGTTGGAAGTGCATTTCCCATTGCCATCACCAGGCTCATTGCCGTCAAGCTCTACGGAGTCGTCTCCATGCTGCCCATCGCCACCATCGCCATCGCCATCACGTTGCGGTCCATGTTGAGAGTCTGTATCACTCTGAGAGTCTACATCAAGATTTAGATCTCCATGTTAAGAGTCTACATCACGCTCTGGGAGGACGTCGTTATCTGCATCACACTCTGGGAGGAGGTTGTTATTTGCATCATGCTCTAGGAGGATGTTGCCATTGTCCTCTCCATCGTTATCTGCATCACGCTCTGGGAGGACGTCGAAGTCATGCTGAGAGTCGCCATTGCCGCGCTTGAGGTCCATTTCAAAAACGAGGTGGGTGCTCTCTCTTAGAGTCTCTCTCTCTCTCTCTCTCTCTCTCTCTCTCACACACACACACACACACACACACACATGCACACATGCTCTCTTACTTGCTCGCTTGCTCTCTCTCTCACACACACTCTCAAAGTCCTCCTCTCTCACTCATGCTCTCTCTCTCTCTCTCTCTCTCTCTCTCACACACACACACACACACACACACACACACATGCTCTCAAAGTCCTCTCTCTCACTCACGCTCTCATAATCTCTCTCTCTCTCTCTCTCTCATGATACTAAATATAGCAGTATGAACTTTTTTAACTCTCAAGAATTTAAACAAATTTTGAATTTCTCCCTTAACGCTAATTTCAAAATTTACACGAAGATCGGTTTTAAACTAATCTTGATGGAGGATAGAAAATAAAGTTTAGTAATTGTTCTAGAATTGAAATTTTGAAAAATTTCAATAGTTTTTTGAAATTTATCCAATCTTAAAGCTTTTGGTACAAGCTAAAGTTTTCAAATTTTATATATGTAACTTTGGGGATCCTAGCATTTATCTTGTACCTAACTTTGGGGTTACATATATGTCTAATTCTCTTCACTAGAATGGAATCCATTGTTAAGCTTATCTTGGAATAGGGGATGGGGCTGAAGGTGAAGGTGAAACCCTTTGCCCTTCATCCCCTTAACCAAGATCGGTTTTAAAACCAATCTTTGGTTGAGGGAATGAAGGGCAAAGGGTTTCACACTCATCCTCTAATGCTTTATCTTGGAATGGGTGAAAAGGGCTTCGGGAGGAAGGTGAATGCATTTGTCCTTCACTGAAATCAATCTTCTTTGGATTTGGTGAACCATGACTTTGCTCTTAATCTTCCCATCAAAGATTGGCTTTAAAACCGGTCTTGGTTTCAAAACTGATGTTTGATAGGAAGATTAAGAGAAAGGCCATATTCTTTCGAATCCAAGGAATATTGATTTCAATGAAGGACAAATGATTTCACCTTCATCCTGTGAAGATAGTGGGAGAGAGGGATGGAGTCTCACTTGTGGGGGTTAAAGGTCACTGTGCCTTTACCCCGGTTATGTACAATACTCAAACACATATATAAATGAATGAAAAAGAAGATTAGGGTGGTTCTGCACCCACCAAAACTTGTGTGGCTCTCTGTCTCTCTCTCTCGCTCTCTCTCCCTCTTCCGTTCTTGCTTCCGTTGAGAGCACTCTCAACTGGTATCAGAGCCCGGGTGATCTAGCTGAGCGTGCGTGAATGCTTGAAGCTCAGCAGCTCTGTGGGAGGAAGGAGAAGCTCTGTGGGAAGCTTTGTGGGTGACTTTACTTGCATCCGAGTATGCAGAGACCTTGGAGGAACCTTTGGAAAAGTCACTTTGGCTTTACGAAGTGGTTTTGAGAGCCTGTTAAGAGCTTTCAAAGAAAAAGTCGTTTTTTGAGCTTTTCCCTGTTCCGTTCGATGACAGAGACTCCGTATTGACTTGTAGAGGCAACTATTGCTTGCTTTTGGTGTCCACATTACTTCAGGAGCCTGGAAAAACCTTTATTCTTGAATCCGGGATCATTTCATTGGATTTCTGGCTCTCTGTGTCAGTTTCTGCGTTTTTTGCCTGGGTGTTGGAACTCAAGTTTGGAGCAACCATTTGCAGATCTGTCAATTCCGGTGGACTCAGGAGGTCCTAAAACTTCTATGTTGCTCATCATTCGCACTCCGGTGGAGTTTACAGATAGCTCTGTTTCCAAAAACGTTTTTTAGTCCGTGTGTTGGGCCCAGTGATTGAGACCACGGTTTCCAAAACCGTCTGTCCCATTGCGTTCTGGACGCCCAAAAACCCCTACCTATCAGTTCTTGTGTGATTCGGTGGAGGATTTTCATAGTTATAAATCTCTGTGTATTCGATTTCGTCTCTCTGTTATGCATTTTTCATGCTAAGGTTTTGAAACCTTAGATTTATGCCACATGGCAGTGGATAAGTGTTGACTCCCATTTCTCATTCATCGGTTGGGATTTTGGAGTTCTGGCAGAAGAGAGATATTTGCAGATTTTCTTGCTGAGTCCGATTATGCAATGGCGCCCATGTTTTGAAGCATCTCAGGTTCTATTTTCAGTAGCGCTCATTACCGTGGGACTATGATTTCTTGAGCATACCTTATGCAGATCACTCTGGTTGCAGTTTGAGCAGTGTGCGCTCATTCGTGGTGTGCATTGGGTTGCAGTGGATGATTTATAGGCCATTTGGATGCATTGCGGTCCTTGTTGGATGCGCTGATAGGCCCAAATTGCCTTGTGGGATGCTATTTTTTATGGACGCTTTGCACATGGATGCTATTTTATGCTGAGGGACAGCTTTGAAACATTGCAGGTGATGCACTGATAGTGCTATGCTCTCTTGGATGAGACATTATTGATGCATATGCCAATGGACAGTGTTTATGCTTGAGTCATTTGGCACTTATTGGCATTTTCTTTTGGGCCAGATTTGCTCATATGGATGCATAGTATATGCACATGAGTCAGATGCATCTTTTGATGCTTTGAGCTTTGAATTTTGGTGATATTTCACTCTATTGTGGCATACACATTTGGGTGCACCTCGTATTTGGTGTGATTCTCTCTTGCAGGCACTAGCATTTGGGATTTTGTTTTATTTGCATCATGGCATCCTCTTCCATGTCTGAAAAGGAGTTTTTCAACATTAAAAAGTTTGACGAGACAAACTTTTCTTTGTGGAAAGAACAAATAAGGGATGTGCTTATTCAAAAGAAGCAGATTAAACCCTTGGCAGGGATTGAAGCTAAGCCTGTGGATATGTCTGAGGATGATTGGAATGAGTTGGATGCATTAGCAAAGTCTACTATTAGACTTCATCTTGCAGAGTCAGTTTATTTCACAGTAGTAAATGAGCAGACTACGAAAGATTTGTGGAAGAAACTGTGTGCCAGTTATGAGAAGGAAACTGCCTCTAATAAAGTTTACCTCATGAAGAGATTGTTTGAGCTGCAGATGAAGGAAGGGGTCTCCATTGCTTCTCACTTGAATGAATTCAATATTATTTTCAGCCAGCTTCAGGCTCAGAAGATGAATTTTGATGCGGAGACTAAGGCAATATTTCTCTTATGTTCATTGCCATCCTCATGGGATACCTTCCGTACAGCTGTCAGTAACTCTGCACCTGGTGGAGTACTGAAATTTGATGATGTTGTGGGTAGCTTGTTGGCCGAGGAGATTAGACGGAAGTCTATGGATGGCAACAAGCAGGATGCAGCCTTAAATGTGCAAAGGGGCAGATCACAGTTCAGGGGGAAGTCCCAAGAAAGAGGGAAGTCTCGTAGCAAATCCAGGGCACGAAACATTGAGTGTTACCATTGTGGCAAGAAGGGCCATATGAAAAAGGATTGCTACAAGCTGAAAAGAGAGCAAAAGGATAAGAAAAAGAATGCAAATTGGGGTGCAAATCAAAAGGAAGAGAGTCCAAGGGAGGACAAAGGAAAAGTGAAGATCGAGGAGATCAATGCAGTCACACATGATAGTGACAATGATGTTCTCTTCATGTCTAGTTTATCTACAGAGTTGCTTACCACTTCAGATGATGCATATTCCCAGGATTGGATTTTGGATTCTGGTGCTTCATTCCATGTTACTCCCCATAGGGAATGGTTCTCCACTTATGATAGTGGAAAGACAGGTTGTGTGCATCTTGGAAATGACTATGCATGTGACATAGTGGGAGCAGGTGACATAAAGTTTTCTTTTGCAAATGGGTCTGCATTTGTTTTGAAACATGTGAGACATGTGCCTAAGTTGACCAAGAGTCTTATTTCAGTGGGTCAACTAGATGATGCTGGTTTTCACACCACTTTTGGCTTTCAGAGTTGGAAAATTCAAAAGGGCTCTATGCTTTTGGCCAGGGGTGCCAAGTGTGGGACTTTGTATCCCTTACATGTATCAGGAGTATTTGATCATGTTGTTGCAATAACCGAGCAGCCAAGCACTTCTTTGTGGCATTGCAAGTTGGGGCACATGAGCCAGAATGGAATGAAACTCTTATGCCGTTTGGGTTATGTACCGCATTTGAGTTTCTCTGATTTTGAATTTTGTGAGCATTGTCTCTATGGGAAGCAGACTAAATCAGCCCATAAAAGAAGGGGAAAGAAAGAGTTTGAAATGCTTGATTTGGTGCATTCAGACGTATGTGGTCCCATGCCTACACGGTCATTAGGCGGGGCTGAATACTATGTGACATTCATTGATGATGCAACTAGGAAAGTGTGGGCTTATGCTATAGCTCGAAAGAGTGATGTGTTCCAGGTATTTCAGAAATGGCTGGCCTTGGTTGAGAATCAGTCAGGTAGAATGCTTAAATGCCTACGGACTGACAATGGTGGAGAGTATCTCTCTCATGACTTTCAGCATTTCTGTGATACACGTGGGATTAAGAGGGAGCTCACATCCCCTCGTACTCCAGAGCAAAATCCAGTTGCAGAAAAGATGAACCGTACCATTCAAGAAAGGTTGCAATGCATGCTTTCCAATGCAAGTCTTTCTGGTGGTTTTTGGGCTGAGGCAATGAAGACTGCAGTGCATGTGATCAATAGATCACCTAGTAAGAGTTTGGATGGTGGTATTCCTGAAGAGGCATGGAGTGGCAAGAAGCCCTCTTACTCTCATTTGCGTATATTTGGGTGTGAGGCATATGCACATGTGCCAAAAGAGCTTCGAAAGAAGCTAGATCCTAAGTCTAGGAAATGCATCTTTCTGGGTTATGGTGAAAGTGGAGAGATGGGCTATCGTCTCTGGGATCCAGAAGCAAAGAAGATCATACGCAGCCATGATGTGGTCTTCAATGAGAAGAAGATGCATAAGGCACCCATGAGGGATGTGGAAATGAGGAGAATCACTTTCCAGGATGTGAATCCACCTACATATGTTGATAGACAGCAAGCTGTCCATGCACCAAATGTGCAAGAAATGGTACAACCAAGTACTCCCACAGGTATACAATCAAGGGTAGATGATGGATCATCTATTGGTGGAAATGATGAGCCAAATGTGGCTGATATGCAAGTGGGACAGCAAGCTGAAATGCCTTTGAGAAGATCATCTAGAGTGTCTAGACCACCTGATAGGTTTGTTCCAGGGGTAGACTATGTGATGCTTACTGATTGCGGAGAGCCTTCTTGCTATAGAGAGGCTATGATGCGTGAGGATCAACGCAAGTGGGAGTATGCTATGCAATCAGAGATGAGTTCACTTATGAAGAATAAGACTTGGGACTTGGTTTCTTTGCCACATGGAAAGAAAGCATTGCCATGTAAATGGGTCTACAAAATGAAGGTCACAGGTGATGATGTGCCTAGGTACAAGGCCCGTTTGGTTGCTAAAGGGTTCAAGCAAGAGAAGGGTGTGGACTTTGATGAGATATTCTCTCCGGTTGTGAAGATGACCACACTTAGATGCATGCTTGGACTAGTGGCAGTAGAGGATATGGAGCTTATGCAAATGGATGTCAAGACAGCTTTCTTGCATGGGGATTTGCATGAGGAAATTTACATGGTGCAGCCGGAAGGCTTTGAAGAAAAGGGCAAAGAGCATTTAGTTTGCAAGCTGAAAAAGAGTCTCTATGGTCTTAAGCAAGCACCTAGAGAATGGTATCAGAAGTTTGATGCTTTCATTCGGTCCCAGGGTTTCAGAAGGAGTGAAATTGATCACTGCCTCTACACTAAAAGGGCTAAGGATAATAGCCTGATAATCTTGGCACTATATGTGGATGATATGCTATTGGCTAGCAAGAATACTTATGAGCTAGATGCATTAAAGGCCAAGTTGCATGAGGCCTTTGATATGAAGGATTTGGGATTTGCAGGTCATATTCTTGGTATGCGCATCACGCGTGATCGGAGTAGGAAACTCCTTTGGCTTTCACAAGAAGAGTATGTTACAAAAGTATTGCAGCATTTCAATATGGAGGGGGGGAAGGCAGTGAGTACTCCATTGCCTCCATATGTGAAACTGAGTCATACAGATAGTCCCAAATCAGATGAGGAAAAGGCCATGATGGCCAAGGTTCCTTATGCATCAGCAGTTGGGAGTCTTATGTATGCTATGATAGCTACTAGACCAGACATTGCATTTGCAGTGGGAGTTGTTAGCCGCTATATGGCTAATCCAGGAAAGAGGCATTGGGAGGCAGTTAAGTGCATCATGAGGTACATAAAGGGTACCAAGGAGATGTGCATCTGCTTTGGTAAAGGAGACATGCGTGTACTTGGGTACACAGATTCAGACTATGCAGGGCATGTGGATAGTAGGAGATCCACTTCTGGTTATGTGTTCACCTTTACAGGTGGTGCAGTGTCATGGATGTCTCGCGCACAGAAGTGCGTTGCTTTGTCTACCACAGAGGCTGAGTATGTTGCAGCCACAGAGGGTTGCAAGGAGGCTCTATGGCTTGATCGGCTAGTGGGAGATTTGGGGATTCATACAGGTGTACCGACATTGCATAGTGATTCCATGAGTGCTATTCAGCTAGCACGGAATCCGGTCTTTCATGCAAAGACCAAACACATTGAGGTCAGGTACCATTTCATCAGGGAGGTACTTGAGGACAAGCGCATAGAGCTTGTCAAGGTTCATACAGATGATAATCCTGCAGATATGCTGACGAAGAGTCTACCTAGTCAGCGGTTTGAGTATTGTCGTGTATTGATGGGCATTGGATAGTATGCTCACTGGTTGTTCTCCCTTAAAGGCACATTGTCCTTTAAGTGGGAGGTTGTGGGGGTTAAAGGTCACTGTGCCTTTACCCCGGTTATGTACAATACTCAAACACATATATAAATGAATGAAAAAGAAGATTAGGGTGGTTCTGCACCCACCAAAACTTGTGTGGCTCTCTGTCTCTCTCTCTCGCTCTCTCTCCCTCTTCCGTTCTTGCTTCCGTTGAGAGCACTCTCATCACTTGCGGCTTTCTCACATGCACAATGGGGGAATACACACAAAGGTGGAGGCTGAAAACAGTTTTCCTCTTCTTAGTTGTAAAAGCCAAAAGAACTCTAGTACAAAGAAATAGAAGAACCCTATATGTGGGTCTCAAACCAAACTCAACTAACTACGGTGGCATACTAACTGAGCCACAAACTAGAGTAGATAAGGATAGCTGTCATCCAGCTATTATTCATGGGCGGTGTACCAACCGCATCTCCAGCTAACAAGTCGGTGACATAAATACACAACGGTCACCCTGGCATATCGTGAGTGGAGCTCGATATCTCAACACGCCCCCTCGAGCTCAATCCCAAATCCTGCACAACCAAGCAGGTCTTTGAACTTGCGCAGCTTCTCTGCGCCCAATGCTTTCGTGAATATGTCAGCTACCTGATCCTCTGTGCTGACATAAACTAGATCAATAAGACCTAGTAACACCTTCTCCCGCACATAGTGATAATGCACCTCAATGTGCTTTGTTCTAGCATGAAATACTGGGTTCTTTGCCAAGTGTATGCTGCTCATGTTGTCACAATAAATGACAACTGGCCCATCTGTAGACTGCATATCATAAAGTAGCTTATGCAACCAAGCTACCTAACATGCAGCCACTGCTGCACCCCTATACTCAGCCTTTGTGCTTGACAAGGCAACTGTAGGCTGTTTCTTGTTGCTCCAAGTGACTGTAGCACTCCCAAAAGAGAACACATATCCACTGGTAGATCGTCTATCAGAAATACTACCAGCCCAATCAGCATCAGTGTATCCATGCAACTGTATCTGAACCCCAGCCTCATAAAATAGTCCATATTGCAATGTGGACTTCACATACCTGAGTATGCGTCTAGCCACATCCAAATGCGGTTTCCTTGGAGCCTGCATAAACTGACTTACCAACCCAACAGCATAGCTCAAATCTGGCCTGGTAATAGTCATGTAAATCAAACTTCCTATTATGCATCTGTACATAGTAGGGTCTTCCAGAAGCTCACCTGCATCTGTGCTTAGCTTCACATTCTGCTCCAAAGGAACTGAAATAGGCTTACAGCCTGTCATCCCATATTTAGACAGCATATCCAATCCATACTGCCTCTGTAAGAGCTGTATCTCACTTGGTGATCTAATCACCTCAATGCCCAAGAAATAACGCAGCTCTCCCAAATCCTTCATCTCAAACTTCTGCCTCAATAGCATTTTCACATGAAGGATATCTTCATCACTATCACCTGTGATGATCAAATCATCAACATAAATGACAAGCATCACATAGAGTGAGAAATCTGCCTTGGAAATCTGAAAGCCAATAGTGACAAGATACTGTCCTATCTTGTCAGACCACGCTCTAGGTGCTTGCTTCAAGCCATACAAGGCTTTCTTCAACCTGCAAACAAACTCAGGATGAATAGCATGAACATAACCTGCTGGCTGCTCCATAAAGACCTCTTCTTGCAAATCACCATACAAGAAGGCATTCTTTACATCCATCTGATGTAAAGGCCATCCCTTTGATGTAGCCATAGCAATGGCTGCTCTTACGGTTGCCATCCTTGCAACCGGGCTGAAAGTTTCTTCATAATTAATGCCATATGTCTATGCATACCCCTTGACAACTAATCTTGCCTTCTATCTATTCACAGAACCATCTGCATTGTGCTTGATCTTATAAACCCACTTACAGCCAATTGGATTCTTGTCTTTAGGCAAAGGCACCAATTCCTATGTAGCATTTGCATCCAAGGCATCCATTTCTTCATCCATGGCTTTCTCCCATTTTTCATTTCCCATGGCTTGCTCAAACGAAGTGGGTTCTGGTTCCTGTATCACCTTGACCATATAGGCATAGTGAATGGCTGTAAATCCATCATATTTGAGCCTATCCACAGGATACCTAACCCTGGTAGACCTGTGCAAAATAGGCTCACTTCCAAGTGCTCTCAAAACATCCCTGGTCTTCCTTACTCCAGGTGTAACAATAGAGGGAATACCCAACTCATCATCAATGCTCTGTTCAGAGCCACTGGATTCACCATCCACACAAGAGTGACCTGCATTCACATCAAACATGGGCTGATCTACCTTCTCTTTTCCTTTTCGTGATACCTGGATACCACTCTCTGCATTGCTTTGAGGAGATTCTCTTGATCTCAATCTGCCTGTCCATGGCGAAGCATGTGAACCACTGCTAGAGGACACTCCAGGTCCACTAATATTTTGTGATTACTGCTGTGAATTCTGTGCAGCATTACCATTTTGTGCATCTACATCAATCATCACATTTACTAGTTTATACCAGCTGCTCATCTCATCAAAAACAACATCTCTGCTCACTGTGAACTTACGTGTAGAAGGGTTATAGCATCTATACCCTTTTTGCTGCAGAGAATAACCAATAAAGACGCACTTCTCAGCTTTTGGATCCAACTTGGACCTCAACTCATCTGGCACATGGACATAGGCAATGCAACCAAAAATTTTCAAATGAGAAATATTTGGTTTCCTACCAGTATACATCTCCTCTGGCGTCATGCCATGTATTGCTACAGTGGGAGTCCTGTTCATTATATAAACTGCTGTAGCAACTGCTTCAGCCCAATAATAATCTGGTAGATCTTTTTCATTTAGCATAGCCCGATATACCTCTCCAATATGCCTGTTTTTCCTTTCTGCAATTCCATTTTGCTGTGGGGTATGACTGCATGAATATTGCTGCTTTTTTTTTGCCGAAAAAACAGTGCTAATTATATTACTTCGAGAGCAAGATACAAAAGGTCAGCTTGTAGCTGACAGGCTGCGTTCACAAATCGGACACAGCCCTAAAAGGTAACAAAAAAGTAAATCTCTCTCTCACGGAGGGATAAGGCGAGTGTGAATGAACAGCCATCGGGGTGGTGAGTAGTGCCACCGAAGGCCTTGCGAAGTCTGCTCGAAGAAGAGGCCCTATGTGTCCCAAGCCCGGAGGAAGCGTCTCCGTTTCTCCCGACCGGCCCGGGAATCTCCCTGAATCTGGTCCCACTGGCCTCTGAGGGTATGAATAATCTCGCTCCAAATATCAGTCATGATCTGGGCAGTCGATAAGGAGGTGCCACCAAGGATGTGCGCGCAACGGGAGGTCCAAATGTGCCACCTTGCGATGCTGCTAATAATCTCCCAGACTGGCTGCCTCTCCTTAACTCCTGTATCATCCTCTGCTAGGTGCTGCAGGATACCCTCGAGCAGCCCCCACGTCCCCTGTGTGATAAGGAAAGTGGGGTCCTGCTGGCATGCCTCGAATAAGTGATGAAGACCAGGTGCGGTGCTGCACCAATAGAACGCGCCCCAAGTGATCAAACCTAGCTCTGGTGCTGCGCGAGTAAGAATCCCGAAAGTCCACCTCCACACTTCCTGGGCGCGAGTGCAGCTCCACAGGCAGTGTTTTGGTGACTCCTCATCCTCATGGCAGATCTGACAGCGTCTGTCCTAGCCTATCTGCTGCAACCAGCTCCCCACTGGAAGACCTTTGTGGGCAAGAAGCCACAGGAAGTAGGAGATCTTCTGCGGCCGCCAGCTCTCCCACAAGGCCTTCCAGAAGGCCTGCAAAAAGAACTTGGAAATACCCTGTGCATACCAGCTGGGCCGCTGGGTGGGGGGCCGGCTCTGCATCCTCCCAAGAACTCGCCTGCCCAAAGTTGTGTTGTAGGCAAAGAAGGAGGTCGGCCCCTGTCCTATCACAATCTCTGGCCATCTCCACTCTCCTGGGTCCCAATCAAGCTCTGACAAGGCCCACCCCTCCCAGAGCCAGAGTTGCCAAAGCTACATCTGATCCTGCTCAATGCTAGGATCGGTACGCCAGACCTTCCCCAAAAGGCCTACGACCCGAACCCTCTACCATGGGAGTAGGGGGTCGATGAGCGCATCCTCTCTCCTGAGTCGTCCATCCCCCATAACCGCGAAGAAGGAAATAGAGGAGTCGTCCATACGTCCTGCGACCACCAACGGGATGCCACGGGGGGTGAACTGTCCCATCCAACGGTCGTCTCCAGGCATGAGGATCCGAAGCTTAGGTGGAACCAACCAATCAGCTGGGATCGCGCCGTCGATCTCCGTGCGTCTCGCCTAGGCTCCACGTGCACCTCCAGCTGCGTCTGCGAGATCAACCGTCTCCAAATGTCTGTACGTGTCCCTCCAAACTCGAAGGGACCGGGCTGGCCCCCTCTTCCAGCCATCCCACCTGATATGTGATCTCTCCCCCAACTGAAGGCCCTCGGCATCTCTGACCTGATCATTCCAGATAAGCGGCTGACGATCGATCTCCTCCTGACAGCTAGGAGGGGACTGAATGAGACTGAGGCGGAGCCGCCTACAAACCATGAGGAGGCTACGAACGAGTGGGGAACGGGGCTGAGTGAGCGGGGCGGAAGTGAAGATCCACCTGAGGGATGGGAGCCACTCTCTACCTCGGCGCGGGACACAAGAACCGACCCCCTGCTGAAGTAGCATCTTCCACGTCTGCCCCCCCGGGGTCAAACCGCGGATGACTAGCTTGCCTAACAAGGCCTGACTCTGAAGCTCTGGATCGATGACCCCCAGGCCACCCTCAGCCTGTAGAAGAATGACTGTCTGCCAAGCAACCCTGGCTTTGGTATCTCTGAGGCCATCCTCCCCGGACCAAAGGAAGTTCCGAACCAGCCTCCTAAGCTGTGCCACGCTGGATCTCGAGAAACACCAACAGGAAGCCACATACCAAGCCGTGGCTAGGAGGACTTGGTTGACTACCAGGGCACGACCTACAAGGGAAAGCTTAGCAGTGCTCCAGAAAGCCAGCTTCCGTCGGATGGAATCTAGCACCGGGAGAAACTGCTGAGCTAGCGTGATGTCCAGGCCGACCTGAAAACCAAGGTATCTAGCTATCTGTCCCCGGGGGATCCACCTGAAACCCAAAAACCTCCCCCACTGAGAACACGCCCCGGGGTCTGTGAGAAAACCAACTGATTTGTTCCAGTTGATTTTCGCACCAGCAGCCGAACAGAAGACCTCCAGGGCCATCCTCACTCTCTCCAGCATCATCTCATCATCCTGGACATACAAGGCTATGTCATCTGTGTACTCCGAGTCCAAGAGCTCCGTGTCCTCTCGGAGTGGAAGGCAAACACCCCTGATCCTTGTAGACCTCGCCCAAAGGTAGTAAGTCATAGCCTCGGCGAAGAAGAGAAACAGGTAAGGAGCAAGGGGGTAGCCCTGACACACTGATCTCTCCAAGCTAAAACGCTCACCCATCCTGCCGCCAATGATGACTCTGCTAGAAGTTGTCCTGTACAAAGCTGAAATACCCTGAATCCAACCTGCTAGGAAACCTAGCCACTCCAGAGTCCTTTCCAGAAAGGACCAGTCCACTCGATCGTAGGCCTTCTCAAAGTCGAGAAGTAGGATGGCAAGGTGTGATCCGCTGTGCTGAGCCCACTCCGCCGCCTCTGAAAAGGTGAAGACATTATCCAAGATACTGCGATCCTGGACAAAGCCTGTCTGAGTGTCATGAATGAGGTCTGGGAGTAGAGGCCGAACTCTGGCACTGATCATCTTGGCAAGGATTTTGTAGGCAGTGGTAAGGAGAGTGATCGGGCGCCACTGACAGATCTCCTGTCTATCTCCTCCCTTCGGGATGAGGCAAATCAGTCCCGAGGAGAGGCTCTCTAGCATATAACCGCTACTAAAAATCCTCTGAAGAGCTACTAGGAGGGGCTGATGGATCTGGTCCCAGAAGGAGGTGAAGAATGCCCGGGATAGCCCATCCTCACCTGGGCATTTCTGCCCATCGATGGCCATCAAGGCCTCCAGCATCTCATTCGTGGTGAACGGTGCCAACAACGTCGCCTACATGCTATGCTAGACCAGGGATGGAATGTGCCTCCACACCTCCTCACGGGCACGTCGAGTACGAGGGGCAAGCGGCTCCTGCTGGAAAAGGGACCTGTAGTAGTCAGTGGCCAACCCCAAGACCTCTCCCGGATCCGTAACGATGTGTCCCTCCGTTGTCCTGAGACTCTGAAGCTGATCACCTGCAGCTCTCTGGCCATGCGTCCTGAAGAACTCCCTGCACATCCGGTCACCCTTCCGAGCCCAGAAGGAGAGAGAGGCATGATAGGAAAACTCCTCCAAAGTCTCCAGATTGTTGAAGTCACCTCCAACAATCTAGGAATCCATGTCTGGGAGAATCCCTGTAAGTGTCCTCCAGAAGGTGGCTCTGCAACGGAGATCTGTGGGAGCATAAATGTTGAGGATTCCAACTCTGGAGCCCTCCAGTTCCAGGCCTACCCAAAGGGCACGGCCTGGTATCAACGTGCCATGACCGAAAATTCCCTGGGCTAGCTGCTCGCCCACAGAAGTACGGACACCACCACTCCTCCCCAGTGCGCCGATCAAGGGCTCCCAATAAGTGTGAGAGCGTCCAGGGAGAATCTTCCCGCATCTATGGGAGTGAGCCGTAGAAAGCTTGTGCTCCTGGAGCAAAAGTACATCCAAATGACCAATCACTGCTAGCTGAAGTTCCTGTCTCAAAATGAGCTTCCTAGGACCACGGGTGCTAGAAGAGTGAAACCTGTTCACATTCCAGGATACGAGGTGTAGGCTCATGGTGAGGACTGGGAGGCTGCGAACAACTGTCTGCTCGCAGTCGAAGTCGAAGAAGAAGCTGACATTTCGGAGTGGAGGCGTTGACGCTTATGGGAAGGTTTGGAGGGGGAAGCGGGGTCGTCCTGCCCGTCCTTCAACAACTTTAGCAAAGGCGAGAGGCCTTTGGTACCATGAACGAAAGCTTTCTCGAGCCAGCTCGAGATCTCTGAGGTGGACATCCCGTAGAAGGCACGGAGTTTCTGAGGAGTCCAGGCTCTCACATCTTGGGGGAAGGGCCAAGACAGGGGGGGCCTGAGGATCACAATCGGTCTGAAGCGTTTGGCGGCACAACGCCACCACAAGCGCACGTCACCCTCGGACCATTGAGTCTCGAGAAGCTGCCCACCGGACGGGCCTATCCAGGAGCAAACCTGAGCATGCGTCTACTCCTTGAGAGCCTCCCAGACCGAGTCGTCTGTCCAGGTCTCGGTGCCGTCACTAAGGAACGTGAAAGCAAAGCTAGGGCCATCCCTAGGGGCCAAGGCGGCTATCTTCCCATCCGCCCCTTTGCGGAGCAGGAAGATACTAATGTCGAGGCAAGCAGGGAAGAGGTCGGCCACATCCAAGTAGTCCCAAGGGCTAGATCTGTAAAAGTCGCGGGGGAGCTCTCTCTCCTGAAGCTGAGGCCCGTCAGAGTCTGCCACTGAGGGGCTAGCGGACAGAGAAGCCTGCTCCGGTGGTGGTGTAGACTCAGGGTGTCCTGCCAGCGGAGGGGGAGGGGGAGGAGGCTGGGGAATAGGCAACTCAGACTCCTCAGGGGCGACTAGCGGAGGAGGAGGAGGAGGGGGAGCGGGGGCTGCCTTCGGCTGAGGAACCGTCGGTGCAGCTAGCTCTGCGGGGGAGCTGAAAGAGGCAGGGGGGGGAGGGATGGGGATGCATCTGGAATTGGGGCTGAGAAGGAGGGGGAGGAGACTGAGGAGGACGAGGAGGGGGCTGAAGCTACGGGTCGGGAGATATGGGGTGCAGTTGGGAGATGGGTTGGGGCTGAATGGGAAGAGGCTGGGGAGAGGAAGAGAGGGGGACCTGAGGCTGTGGAGGGCGGGCTACCGTCGAAGAAGATGCTCTCCCAGGTCCCTGGGGCGGCTGCCTGTCGGGTCTCTGAGGTGCAGCTACAGGTTGGGTAACCTCTGCCTCCTTGCCTTTATCAGAAATCTTCTTGTTCTTTCCTCTTTTCCTTCTAACCTTAGTCCAGCCACCAGCTAACTCTGGTCCGGACTCCGGTTGCCTCTACTCCTCCTGGTGTGGCTGCTCGGAGGGGGGGGGAGGGGGCGGGGGAGGCCGAGAAGAGCTGGCGAAGCGTGGACAAATAGCCGCCAGGTGCCCAAAGCCGTGACACCTCAGACACTGTCCTGGTTGTCCGGTGACTACCATGCTCTGGGTGATGCTGTCGACATCTGTCACGATCTCGATCACTGTCGGGAGAGTCGCAGGATCTGCCACAGCCACACGAACTTGGGGGGCTCCTACCGTAGTCACCACATCGGCGAAAGTATCGTGCATAACCTAGCCAAAGTGGGAGCCCAGGTCCCTGACAATCGGCCGCAGCTTAGCAGCAAGACCTGGAAAAACTAGCGTCACTGGATGGCGAGGTATACAAAATCGAGCATCAAAATCCGCTGC
This sequence comes from Dipteris shenzhenensis, assembly GCF_047967505.1. Lineage (NCBI taxonomy): Eukaryota > Viridiplantae > Streptophyta > Polypodiopsida > Gleicheniales > Dipteridaceae > Dipteris > Dipteris shenzhenensis. The sequence continues at coordinate 19,201,222 of NC_141619.1, forward strand.
GCTGAATCCACGGTACCACGGGACTATCATGATAATCTTTCCATCCACTGACGTGGGGGAGCCACCAATCAGGTTGCTCGCAGCTTTCGCATTGGAGAGTTTGAGCCAGAAGATGCCCCTTTCCATAAGGGCCACCTCCACAATATGGCCGTCCTCTAACATGAGAGTGGACTGGAGCCAGTCCCTGATGGCTGATCTGAGGAGGAATGTCCAATGACTCTGCCATAAACAGAGGTAAGGGCAAAGTCATTGGCAACCTCCTGAACCCGAGATGATTGTTGCTCTATCAGGATGACGCGGTAAGCATCTGGAGAGGGAGGGTCCATCTGGGCCTCCGGTTCTGGGCAGGGAGCCGCCATACCGCCAAGACGAACTGAGAGGCTTCCGATGAGGAAGAGGCTGCCACCCAAAAAAGGGGGGGGGGGGAAGATGCGGGAGGGTGGAGCCTGGGTGTGGCGGGAGGGATGGAGGGCGGAGGGCGGGTGAAGCGGGATGGGAGGACAAGAAGCGGAGGTGGCGCGGGGTGGAGGAGTGGGGGCGGAGAGCGGGTGAGGTGGGGAGGCGGGAACGGAAGCAGGGGAGAGGCGGAGTGGGGCGGGAGGACGGACGACGGGCAGGGGGAAGGGGTGGGACGGAGGGCGGGGTGGAGCGAAGGGGCGGGGGGGGCAGGGGCGGAGGGCGGGAAGGGAAGGCGGAAGGGCAGAGAGGCGGGAGGGGGCGGGAGCGGAAGGTGAGGGGTGAGGGGGCAAAACGGGAGGCGGGGGTGAGCGGAGTGGTGGCAGGGCGGGGTGGAGCGGACAGGCGAGGGGAGAGGGGACGGAGTGGCGAGGGGGTGAGCATAGCGAGGGGGGGCGGAGCGAGGCGGGGGTGAGGCGGGGTGTGAGGGGTGAGGGTAGAGAGGCAACGGTGAGGGGGGGGTGAGACGGAGGTGCGAGGGGATGAGCGGAGGTGCGAGGGGGGGGTGAGGTCGGAGGGCAGGGGTGAGGCAGAGGTGAGGCAGGGGTTGCCAGGGAGGGCGCGGCAGCAGCGACGGGTGAGGGGAGGTGAGGGCGAAGAGGTAGGGGCGGGAGAGGTCGAGGCGAGGAGGAGGGGCTAAGGGAGGTAGAGGTACAGAAGGGGAGGGGGAAGCTCGCAGGAGCGAAAAAAGTGAATATTGCTGCTTTATACCATGCTCCTGCAAGAACCTTGCAAACTCATTTGAGAGGTACTCTCCCCCTCCATCTGACCTCAGGCATTTTATTTGCAGGCCTATTTCTTTTTCAACCATAGCTTTGAAAGCTTTGAACTGCCCAAACACTTCACTTTTCTTTTTCATAAAATACACCCAAAGTTTTCTACTGAAGTCATCAATAAATGTGACAAAATAGTGACAGCCTCCAATAGATGCAGCTTTAGTAGTCCACACATCAGAGTGGATTAATTCCAATGGCTTTTTACTTTCTTGAACATGCCTAGGAAAAGGTTTCCTTGCCTGTTTCCCAAATTGACAGGCTTCACAAACCTTGTGCATTTCTGCAACCTTGAATTTAGGCAATCCTACAATAACATTTTGGGCTTGCATTGATTTAAGTCACTGTATATTAACATGACCAATGCGTTTGTGCCAGATATCAATATCTGCAACTACACCGGTCCCATGTGCAAACATTGCTGCACTCAATTCAGGCATGTCCGCATCCAATGTAAACATCCTGCCCTTCTTCTTTCCTTTTGCTATCAAGCGACCGTTATTTTTCATATCCTCAACAAAGCATCCATGAGGATTAAATCTAACCTGCAAGCCCTGCTCAACCATTTGACCAACAGAAACCAGGTTCTTGGTGATGTTCAGGACATGAAATACATCGGACAGGTATTTCTTTTTCCCATCCTGCATATACAAAGGAATTTTACCAATCTGCACAATAGGATGTGCAGTATCATCACCAGTCTCCACAAATCCTGGCTTTTCCATTTTCCTTGCATCCTGCATCCATTCTGCATGACCTGTCATGTGGTTTGATGCACCTGAGTCAACATACCACACATCATTTCGTTCTTCTGCACTTGTCACAGAATTGGTCATATGCTGCACCATAAATAGATGCTCATTTCTATCATCACCCTGCCTACTAGAAGATGCATAATTGCCTTGCTGCAATTTTCCATTCATAATATCATTCTGCTTTTTATAGCAGTCCTTAGCCATATGACCCATTTTGCCACAATAGTAGCATTCAACATTGCTGTTTGCATTTTGGCCTCTCTGCCATCCACCACGACCTCTTTGGCTCCCCCTGCCTCTAGAGTTACCACGTCCTTCTGCATAGGACTGGTTTTCTTGTGTTTGTTGCATATTCTGATTTCTACCACGGCCTACAGATCGGCCTCCTCTACCTCTGCCTCTACCTCTACCAGCATTTGAGTAGAAGATAGTTTCTTTTGAAGTTCCTGCTGAAGAAGATGCACCACCATTTCTCTGCTCTTCAGAAATTAGAAGAGCAATCAACTCCTCAAAATCAGGAAATTTTTCACGGACGGCAATGGATGTCCAGAACTGTGCATAATCCTTTCCTAGACCATTCAAGGTCACAAAAACTAAATCGTCATCATCCACTGGCGACCCAATGGAAGCAAGTGCATCCGCAATTTTCTTCACCTTCATGTGGTAGTCATTGATGCTCATGTTTTCTCTCTGCACATTGTGCAACTCGTGTTTGAGTTGCATTTTCCTGGCTTGCGTATTTGTGCTTTACATTTTTGCCAAAGTATCCCATGCCTCCTTTGGCGTACTTGCATCCTGAATATGCACAATCATGGAGTCCGAAATACTGATGGACAGCCAGTACATAACTTTCCTGGCTCTCTCATGCCATCCTTTAAATGCCTGCATTTCCTGTTGACTGGGAACATTAGGAAGAATAGGTTCTTCTTCATTTCCTGTAATGAACTCCCAATAGCCTTTTCCCATCAAGAAATTCGTCATTCTAAACTTCCATGCCTGGAAGTTGTTCTTGTCAAGCTTTTCAGTGACAATCTGTGAAAGAGAATTAGATGCCATTACAGAACACTGCAAAAGATTCTGTCACTGCAAAAAACACAGCTTTTGCCTCACACGGGCAGATCTGCAAAACTGACAAAAGTGGTATTTCACCACATAGTCACTTCCTAGTGACGATTTTGCATCAACAGGCAACAAGCATGAATCTGCAACTCCCAATATCTCTGCACACAGGCATACGATGCAATTTCTGCGGCAACTTTCCACTGACTAGCCGCACAGTGGTCGCACAGCCAAAACAGGGCCTTTTTCTGAGTGCCTGCGAAGAACTTCCGCCTTCAAAATGGGCCCCGAAATGGCCTTAAATTAGAAAAATAAAGTCATTAAGGGCTTTGCCCTTATCCGCAGCATATACTGCGCTCTCGCCACACCGCGAAGGGCATCTCAATCTGAGACAGTGCACTCTTGCACTTTTGGCTGTGCTACCTACAGAGATTTGCTCCCAAACTTGAAATAGGAAAGCAACACTGGTCCTCTTACCAGGACACCATGAACTTGGCTTGCTTTCTTGAGCTCCTTACCACGAACAAGGCTCTGATACCATGTGAAGATAGTGGGAGAGAGGGAAGTGTAAAGAAAGAGGGAGAGAGATAGGAGACTCAAGTTCAGCTTTCTTCACAACACACAAAAGAGAGAGGACACAAGGTTGGAGGGTGAAGACTTTCTTCACTTTTGCACACAACAACAATACAATAGAAGAGGGAAATACCCTATATGTCAAAACCTAGAATACGTGGTTCATATGTGAACCCAAACCAAAACATACGTGGTAGTCTAACTACACCACAAGTACAACTAACATAGGCGGTGACATAAATGATAGTCATCCAGGAGATATGTCGGGGATAGAGCTTGATATCTCAACACTCCCCCTCAAGCTCAAATCCATCTCACGTACACCAAGCAAGCTCCTAAATCTGCGAAGCTTCTCGGTACCCAATGCCTTCATAAAAATATCAACCACCTGCTCCTCAGTGCTGACATAGACAAGATCAATCTCACCAGCTAGAACCTTCTCTCTCACAAAGTGATAATGCACCTCAATGTGCTTCGTTCTAGCATGATAAACTGGGTTATTAGCAAGCATGATGCTGCTAATGTTGTCACAATGAATGACAACTGCTGCATGAACTGACTGTCCCATATCTGCAAGTAGCTTCTGTAACCAAGCTACCTCACATGCAGCCATTGCTGCACCCCTATACTCAGCCTCTGTGCTCGACAAGGCAACTGTTGGCTGCTTCTTGCTGCTCCAACTGATGGCACCACTCCCAAGGGAAAACATAAAACCACTAGTAGATCTCCTGTCTGAGACACTACCAACCCAGTCAGCATCTGTGTATCCATGTACCTGTAATGCACACCCAGCTTCATAAAACAGTCCATAATGCAATGTGGACTTCACATACCGCAGTATGCGCCTAGCCGCATCCAAATGTGGCTTCCTCGGTGCCTGCATAAACTGACTCACCAGCCCCACAGCATAGCTCAAATCTGGTCTGGTTATAGTCATGTAAATCAAGCTACCTACTATGCGCCTGTACATAGTAATATCTTCAAGAAGCTCACCTGTCTCTGCATTGAGCTTCACATTCTGCTCCAATGGAACAGAAATAGGCTTACAGCCTGTCATCCCATATTTGGACAGCATGTCCAAACCGTATTGCCTTTGCAACAGCCATATCCCACTCGGGGATCTAATAACCTCAATGCCCAAGAAGTAACGCAGCTCTCCCAAATCCTTCATCTCAAATTTCTGCTTCAACAGCAGCTTCACTTCATTAATGTCTGCATCACTATCACCTGTAATAATCAAGTCATCAACATAGATGACTATAAGCACAATCCCTTTGTTTGTCCTTTTCACATAAAGTGAAAAATCTGAATTGGAAATCTGAAATCCAATAGTGACAAGATATTGCCCTATCTTGTCTGACCATGCCCTCGGCGCCTGTTTTAAGCCATACAAGGCTTTGCACAACCTGCATACAAAATCGGGGTGTGACTTATCCTCATAACCTTCTGGCTGCATCATATAAACCTCTTCCTGCAAATCACCATGCAAGAAGGCATTTTTCACATCCATCTGATGCAAAGACCATCCCTTTGCAGCAGCCATAGCAATTACTGCTCTCACGGTTGCCATCCTTGCAACTGGGTTGAAAGTTTCCTCATAGTCAATTCCATATGTCTGTGCAAAACCTTTGGCAACCAATCTTGCCTTGTACCTGCTAACAGACCCATCAGCATTGTGCTTTACTTTGTAAACCCACTTGCAGCCAATAGCCTTCTTATCATGAGGCAAAGGCATCAAATCCCAAGTGTGGTTTGCATCCAAGGCAGCCATCTCTTCATCCATAGCTGCTTCCCAATTTTTATGCCCTGCTGCATCCTCAAAACATGTGGGCTCTGGCTCCTCTAGAACCTTGACCATATAAGCATAGTGATGTGCTGTATACCCATCATATCTCAGCCTGTCAACTGGATACTTAATACGAGTGGACCTCCGTACAACTGGATCAGTTGCAGGAGTCTTTAAATCATGCCTGCTTTTCCTTGCACCAGGTGTAACAACAGAAGGAATCCCAAGTTCCTCATCAAGGCTCATTTCAGAGCCGCTTGACTCTCCATCAACATGAGAGCTACCAGCAGACACATCAAACACTGGAGCATGGTCCACTTTTTCTTTTCCCTTATGTGGTACCTGCACAACACTATCAGGACTGCCATGTGACGATTCACTAGATCTCAATCTCCCTGTCCATGCATTAGATCCACTAGTAGAGGACTCTCTGGGTCCACTCAAGGCTTGAGATTGCTGCTCTGCATTTATTGCAGCATTCCCATTTCCTGCATCTGCATCTCCTACCATAACAGTTGGTGCATACCAGCTGCTCATTTCATCAAAAACAACATCTCTGCTCACTTGCATTTTGCGGGTGGAAGGTTATAACAGCGATACCCTTTCTGGTGCTGAGCATATCCAATAAAGATGCATTTTTCTGCCTTTGGATCCAGCTTTGTTCTCTTATCATCAGGAACATGAACATAAGCTATGCAACCAAATACCTTCAAGTGAGAAATATCTGGTTTTTGGCCTGTATACATTTCTTCAGGCGTCATGCCATGGACAGCTGCAGTGGGGGTTCTGTTCATAATATAAACAGCAGTTGCTACTGCTTCAGCCCAAAAATAATCAGGCATGTTTTTCTCATTTAGGATCGCCCGTCCTACTTCTGCAATATGCCTGTTCTTCCTTTCTGCAACCCCATTCTGCTGAGGGGTAGACCTGCATGAGTACTTCCTTTGAATTCCCTGTTCTTTCAGATATTCACAAAATTCTTCTGAAAAGTACTCTCCCCCTCCATCAGATCTTAGCACTTTAATATGCACACCTTTCTCTTTTTCAACCATGGCCTTAAAAGCCTTGAAATGGCTGAACACTTCACTTTTGTGCTTCATAAAATAAATCCACACCTTCCTTGTGTAGTCATCAATAAACGTCACATAATAATGGCATCCACCAATAGAAGCAGCTTTGGTTGTCCAAACATCTGAATGGATCACTTCCAAAGGACTTCTGCTCACCTTAGCATTTTTAGGAAATGCATGTCTGGCCTGCTTACCCATTTGGCATGCTTCACATACCTTTTGCATTCCCTCAACTCTGAATTTAGGCAAACCTACAACAATGTTTTTCGTTTGCATAGATTTCAGCCTTTGTATATTCACGTGCCCAATGCGCTTGTGCCATATCTCAATATCTGCAATGACACCTCTCCCATGTGCAAACATAGCAGCTTTCACCTCAGGCATATCAACATCCAAGGTGAACATTCTACCATTTTTGTTGCCTTTTGCAACCAAGCGGCACTTATTTTTCAGGTCCTCAACAAAGCATCCATCAGGATTAAATCTAACCTGCAGACCTTGCTCAACCATCTGGCCAACTGAAACCAGGTTCTTAGTGATTTTTGGAACATGAAGTACATCTGCCAAGTACTTCATTTTGCCATCCTGCATAGCCAATGGCACTTTACCAACCTGCGTAATTGGGTGCGCAGTATCATCACCTGTTTCAACATAACCTGGCTTATCCAAATTTCTAACATCATGAAACCACTCACCATGACTGGTCATGTGGTTAGAGGCACCTGAATCAACATATCAAACATCATTGCAAGCTGCAGCATCTCCTGACATGGAGTTAACCATATGCTGCATCACAAAAAGGTGCTCATTTCTGTCGTCACATGCCCACTTGATGATGCATAATTGCTTTGCTGCAACTTCCCACTTTTGATGTCATTCTGCTTTTTATAGCATGTATTCTCCTTGTGTCCAGGCTTTACACAATAATAGCATTCTGTGCTGCTATTTACTTGCTGGTTCCTTTGCCATGAACCACGGCCTCTTTGGCTCCCCCTGCCTCTAGAACTACCACGTCCTCCTCCATAGGACTGGTTTTCCTGTTGTTGCTATTGGTTCTGATTTCCTGCACGGCCACCAGAACGGCCTCTTCCTCTACCCCTGCCTCTACCTGTATTCGAGTAGAAAGCAGTCTCTTGAGAAGTTGAGGTGGCTGAACCACCATTCCTTTGCTCTTCACTCAGCAAGAGAGCAATAAGTTCCTGAAAATCAGGAAATGTTTCACGGACTCCAATGGATGTCCGAAATTGTGCATAATCTTTCCCAAGACCATTCAAGGTCACGGACACTAAGTCCTCATCATCAACAGGTGCTCCAATGGAGGCAAGAGAATCTGCAAGGCCTTTCACCTTCAAGGAATACTCATTTATATTCAGATTTTTCCTTTGCACATTGTGCAACTCCTGCTTTAGCTGCATCTTTCGTGCTTTGGTATTTGTGCTATACAGCTTCACCAATGTATCCCATGCCTCCTTAGGCGTCTCTAGATCCTGTATATGCACAATCATAGAATCTGAAATGCTAACGGACAGCCAATACAGGCATTTTCTGGCTTTTTCATGCCATTCTTTAAAGGCCTTCAATTCAGCAAGAGTGGGAGCAGCACCCAAAACTGGTTCTGCAGTTTCACCACTGATGTAATCCCAAACTCCCTTTCCCATAAAGAAGTTTGTCATTCTGAACTTCCATGCTTGGAAGTTGTTCTTGTCAAGCTTCTCACTGACAATGGTAGACAGATTCTCAGACATTTTACAAATCACGAATTGCAACAGCAACCTGTAAACACAGCAAATGCCTCAGAAGGGCAAATAGCAAAACTTCTGCAAAGAGCCTCACAGGGGCAGATCTGCAACACTGACGAAAGTGGTATTTCACCACACAGTCACTTCCTAGTGACGATTTTGCATCAACAGGCAACAGGCATGAATCTGCAACTCCCAATATCTCTGCACACAGGCATACGATGCAATTTCTGTGGCACATTTCCACCGACTGGCCGCGCGCGTGGTCGCACAGCAAAAACAGGGCCTTTTTCTGAGTGCCTGCGAAGGACTTCCGCCTTCAAAACGGGCCCCGAAACGGCCTCAAATAAAAAAAATAAAGTCACCAAGGGCTTCGCCCTGTCCCGCAGCATATACTGCGCTCTCGCCACACCGCGAAGGGCCTCTCAATCTGAAGCAGTGCACTCCTGCACTTCTGGCTGTGCTACCTGCAAAGATTTTCTCCCAAACTCGAAGTAGGAAAGCAACACTGGTCCTCTTACCAGGACACCACAAACTTGGCTTTCTTTCTTGAGCTCCTTACCACGAACAAGGCTCTGATACCATGTAAAGAAAGAGGGAGAGAGATAGGAGACTCAAGTTCAACTTTCTTCACAACACACAAAAGAGAGAGGACACAAGGTTGGAGGGTGAAGACTTTCTTCACTTTTGCACACAACAACAATACAATAGAAGAGGGAAATACCCTATATGTCAAAACCTAGAATACGTGGTTCATATGTGAACCCAAACCAAAACATACGTGGTAGTCTAACTACACCACAAGTACAACTAACATAGGCGGTGACATAAATGATAGTCATCCAGGAGATATGTCGGGGATAGAGCTTGATATCTCAACAGGAAGGAGTCTCACTTGCGGCTTTCTCACATGCACAATGGGGGAATACACACAAAGGTGGAGGTTGAAAATAGTTTTCCTCTTCTTAGTTGTAAAAGCCAAAAGAACTCTAGTACAAAGAAATAGAAGAACCCTATATGTGGGTCTCAAACCAAACTCAACTAACTAAGGTGGCATACTAACTGAGCCACAAACTAGAGTAGATAAGGATAGTTGTCATCCAGCTATTATTCGTGGGCGGTGTACCAACCGCATCTCCAGCTAACAAGTCGGTGACATAAATACACAACGGTCACCCTAGCATATCGCGAGTGGAGCTCGATATCTCAACACATCCCCCAAGCCCTTATCCCAATTCTAGATGTGGCGAAATTGAACTTGAATTGTGAGATGACATTCATCTGCCCATTCAAGTTCGATTTTAAAACCAATCATGGATCGATTTAAAAACTGACATTGGATTGTAGGGATGAATGAAAAATCCTTTAGCCTGTCTTCGATCGAATTTGAAACTGAGATTGGATTGCAAGGATGAATAAAAAAGCCTTTAGCCTTTATCACCTCAAGAAAGATTGGAAACATATCTTGGTTGAGTGGATGAAGTTGTGGGGTTAAAGGTCACTGTGCCTTAACCCCAGTTATGTACAATACTCAAACACATATATAAATGAATGAAAAAGAAGATTAGGGTGGTTCTGCACCCACCAAAACTTGTGTGGCTCTCTGTCTCTCTCTCGCTCTCTCTCCCTCTTTCGTTCTTGCTTCCGTTGAGAGCACTCTCAACTGGTATCAGAGCCCGGGTGATCTAGCTGAGCGTGCGTGAATGCTTGAAGCTCAGCAGCTCTCTGTGGGAGGAAGGAGAAGCTCTGTGGGAAGCTTTGTGGGTGACTTTACTTACATCCGAGTGTGCAGAGACCTTGGAGGAACCTTTGGAAAAGTCACTTTGGCTTTGCGAAGTGGTTTTGAGAGCCTGTTAAGAGCTTTCAAAGAAAAAGTCGTTTTTTGAGCTTTTCCCTGTTCCGTTCGATGACAGAGACTCCATATTGACTTGTAGAGGCAACTATTGCTTGCTTTTGGTGTCCACATTACTTCAGGAGCTTGGAAACACCTTCATTCTTGAATCTGGGATCATTTCATTGGATTTCTGACTCACTGTGTCAGTTCCTGCGTTTTTTGCCCGGGTGTTGGAACTCAAGTTTGGAGCAACCATTTGCAGATCTGTCAGTTCCGGTGGACTCAGGAGGTCCTAAAACTTCTATGTTGCTCATCATTCGCACTCCGGTGGAGTTTACAGATAGCCATGTTTCCAAAAACGTTTTTCAATCCGTGTGTCGGACCCAGTGATTGAGACCACGGTTTCCAAAACCGTCTGTCCCATTGCGTTCCGGACGCCCAAAAACCCCTACCTGTCAGTTCTTGCGCGATTCGGTGGAGGATTTTCAGAGTTATAAATCTCTGTGTATTCGATTTCGTCTCTCTGTTATGCATTTTTCATGCTAAGGTTTTGAAACCTTAGATTTATGCCACATGGCAGTGGATAAGTGTTGACTCCCATTTCTCATTCATCAGTTGGGATTTTGGAGTTCTGGCAGAAGAGAGATATTTGCAGATTTTCTTGCTGAGTCCGATTATGCAATGGCGCCCATGTTTTGAAGCATCTCAGGTTCTATTTTCAGTAGCGCTCATTACCGTGGGACTATGATTTCTTGAGCATACCTTATGCAGATCACTCTGGTTGCAGTTTGAGCAGTGTGCGCTCATTCGTGGTATGCATTGGGTTGCAGTGGATGATTTATAGGCCATTTGGATGCATTGCGGTCCTTGTTGGATGCGCTGATAGGCCCAAATTGCCTTGTGGGATGCTATTTTTATGGACGCTTTGCACATGGATGCTATTTTATGCTGAGGGATAGCTTTGAAACATTGCAGGTGATGCAGTGATAGTGCTATGCTCTCTTGGATGAGACATTATTGATTCATATGCCAGTGGACAGTGTTTATGCTTGAGTCATTTGGCACGTATTGGCATTTTCTTTTGGGCCAGATTTGCTCATATGGATGCATAGTATATGCACATGAGTCAAACGCATCTTTTGATGCTTTGAGCTTTGAATTTTGGTGATATTTCACACTATTGTGGCATACACATTTGGGTGCACCTAGTATTTGGTGTGATTCTCTCTTACAGGTACTAGCATTTGGGATTTTGCTTTATTTGCATCATGGCATCCTCTTCCATGTCTGAAAAGGAGTTTTTCAGCATTAAAAAGTTTGATGGGACAAACTTTTCTTTGTGGAAAGAACAAATAAGGGATGTGCTTATTCAAAAGAAGCAGATTAAACCCTTGGTAGGGATTGAAGCTAAGCCTGCAAATATGTCTGAGGATGATTGGAATGAGTTGGATGCATTAGCAAAGTCTACTATTAGACTTCATCTTGCAGAGTCAGTTTATTTCACAGTAGTATATGAGCAGACTACGGAAGATTTATGGAAGAAACTGTGTGCCACTTATGAGAAGGAAACTGCCTCTAATAAAGTTTACCTCATGAAGAGGTTGTTTGAGCTGCAGATGAAGGAAGGGGTCTCCATTGCTTCTCACTTGAATGAATTCAATATTATTTTCAGCCAGCTTCAGGCTCAGAAAATGAATTTTGATGCGGAGACTAAGGCAATATTTCTCTTATGTTCATTGCCATCCTCATGGGATACCTTCCGTACAGCTGTCAGTAACTCTGCACTTGGTGGAGTACTGAAATTTGATGATGTTGTGGGTAGCTTGTTGGCCGAGGAGATTAGACGGAAGTCTATGGATGGCAACAAGCAGGATGCAGTCTTAAATGTTCAAAGGGGCAGATCACAGTTCAGGGGGAAGTCCCAAGAAAGAGGGAAGTCTCGTAGCAAATCCAGGGCATGGAACATTGAGTGTTACCATTGTGGCAAGAAGGGCCATATGAAAAATGATTGCTACAAGCTGAAAAGAGAGCAAAAGGATAAGAAAAAGAATGCTAATTGGGGTGCAAATCAAAAGGAAGAGAGTCCAAGGGAGGACAAAGGAAAAGTGAAGATCGAGGAGATCAATGCAGTCACACGTGATAGTGACAATGATGTTCTCTTCATGTCTACTTTATCTGCAGAGTTGCTTACCACTTCAGATGATGCATATTCCCAGGATTGGATTTTGGATTCTGGTGCTTCATTCCATGTTACTCCCCATAGGGAATGGTTCTCCACTTATGATAGTGGAAAGACAGGTTGTGTGCATCTTGGAAATGACTATGCATGTGACATAGTGGGAGCAGGTGACATAAAGTTTTCTTTTGCAAATGGGTCTGCATTTGTTTTGAAACATGTGAGACATGTGCCTAAGCTAACCAAGAGTCTTATTTCAGTGGGTCAGCTAGATGATGCTGGTTTTCACACCACTTTTGGCTTTCAAAGTTGGAAAATTCAAAAGGGCCCTATGCTTTTGGCTAGGGGTGCCAAGTGTGGGACTTTGTATCCCTTACATGTATCAGGGGTATTTGATCATGTTGTTGCAATAACCGAGCAGCCAAGCACTTCTTTGTGGCATTGCAGGTTGGGGCACATGAGCCAAAATGGAATGAAACTCTTATGCCATTTGGGTTATGTACCGCATTTGAGTTTCTCTGATTTTGAATTTTGTGAGCATTGTCTCTATGGGAAGCAGACTAAATCAGCCCATAAAAGAAGGGGAAAGAAAGAGTTTGAAATGCTTGATTTGGTGCATTCAGACGTATGTGGTCCCATGCCTACACGGTCATTAGGCGGGGCTGAATACTATGTGACATTCATTGATGATGCAACTAGGAAAGTGTGGGCTTATGCTATAGCTCGGAAGAGTGATGTGTTCCAGGTATTTCAGAAATGGCTGGCCTTGGTTGAGAATCAGTCAGGTAGAACGCTTAAATGCCTACGGACTGACAATGGTGGAGAGTATCTCTCTCATGACTTTCAGCATTTCTGTGATACACGTGGGATTAAGAGGGAGGTCACATCCCCTCGTACTCCAGAGCAAAATCCAGTTGCAGAAAAGATGAACCGTACCATTCAAGAAAGGTTGCAATGCATGCTTTCCAATGCAAGTCTTTCTGGTGGTTTTTGGGCTGAGGCAATGAAGACTGCAGTGCATGTGATCAATAGATCACCTAGTAAGAGTTTGGATGGTGGTATTCCTGAAGAGGCATGGAGTGGCAAGAAGCCCTCTTACTCTCATTTGCGTATATTTGGGTGTGAGGCATATGCACATGTGCCAAAAGAGCTTCGAAAGAAGCTAGATCCTAAGTCTAGGAAATGCATCTTTCTAGGTTATGGTGAAAGTGGAGAGATGGGCTATCGTCTCTGGGATCCAGAAGCAAAGAAGATCATACGCAGCCATGATGTGGTCTTCAATGAGAAGAAGATGCATAAGGCACCCATGAGGGATGTGGAAATGAGGAGAATCACTTTCCAGGATGTGAATCCACCTGCATATGTTGATAGGCAGCAAGCTGTCCATGCACCAAATGTGCAAGAAATGGTACAACCAAGTACTCCCACAGGTATACAATCAAGGGTAGATGATGGATCATCTATTGGTGGAAATGATGAGCCAAATGTGGCTGATATGCAAGTGGGACAGCAAGCTGAAATGCCCTTGAGAAGATCATCTAGAGTGTCTAGACCGCCTGATAGGTTTGTTCCAGGGGTAGACTATGTGATGCTTACTGATTGCGGGGAGCCTTCTTGCTACAGAGAGGCTATGATGCGTGAGGATCAACGCAAGTGGGAGTATGCTATGCAATCAGAGATGAGTTCACTTATGAAGAATAAGACTTGGGACTTGGTTTCTTTGCCACATGGAAAGAAAGCATTGCCATGTAAATGGGTCTACAAAATGAAGGTCACAGGTGATGATGTGCCTAGGTACAAGGCCCGTTTGGTTGCTAAAGGGTTCAAGCAAGAGAAGGGTGTGGACTTTGATGAGATATTCTCTCCAGTTGTGAAGATGACCACACTTAGATGCATGCTTGGACTAGTGGCATCAGAGGATATGGAGCTTATGCAGATGGATGTCAAGACAGCTTTCTTGCATGGGGATTTGCATGAGGAAATTCACATGGTTCAGCCGGAAGGCTTTGAAGAAAAGGGCAAAGAGCATTTAGTTTGCAAGCTGAAGAAGAGTCTCTATGGTCTTAAGCAAGCACCTAGAGAATGGTATCAGAAGTTTGATGCTTTCATTCAGTCCCAGGGTTTTAGGAGTGAAATTGATCATTGCCTCTACACTAAAAGGGCTAAGGATAGTAGCCTGATAATCCTGGCACTATATGTGGATGATATGCTATTGGCTAGCAAGAATACTTATGAGCTAGATGCATTAAAGGCCAAGTTGCATGAGGCCTTTGATATGAAGGATTTGGGACTTGCAGGTCATATTCTTGGTATGCGCATCACGTGTGATCGGAGTAGGAAACTCCTTTGGCTTTCACAAAAAGAGTATGTTACAAAAGTATTGCAGCGTTTCAATATGGAGGGGGGGAAGGCAGTGAGTACTCCATTGCCTCCATATGTGAAACTGAGTCATACAGATAGTCCCAAATCAGATGAGGAAAGGGCCATGATGGCTAAGGTTCCTTATGCATCAGCAGTTGGGAGTCTTATGTATGCTATGATAGCTACTAGGCCAGATATTGCATTTGCAGTGGGAGTTGTTAGCCGGTATATGGCTAATCCAGGAAAGAGGCATTGGGAGGCAATTAAGTGCATCATGAGGTACATTTAGGGTACCAAGGAGATGTGCATTTGCTTTGGTAAAGGAGACATGCGTGTACTTGGGTACACAGATTCAGACTATGCAGGGCATGTGGATAGTAGGAGATCCACTTCTGGTTATGTGTTCACCTTTGCAGGTGGTGCAGTGTCGTGGATGTCTCGCGCACAGAAGTGTGTTGCTTTGTCTACCACAGAGGCTGAGTATGTTGCAGCCACAGAGGGTTGCAAGGAGACTATATGGCTTGATCGGCTAGTGGGAGATTTGGGGATTCATACAGGTGTACCGACATTGCATAGTGATTCCATGAGTGCTATTCAGCTAGCACGAAATCCAGTCTTTCATGCAAAGACCAAACACATTGAGGTCAGGTACCATTTCATCAGGGAGGTACTTGAGGACAAGCGCATAGAGCTTGTCAAGCTTCATACAGATGATAACCCTGCAGATATGCTGACGAAGAGTCTACCTAGTCAGCAGTTTGAGTATTGTCGTGTATTGATGGGCATTGGATAGTATGCTCACTGGTTGTTCTCCCTTAAAGGCACATTGTCCTTTAAGTGGGAGGTTGTGGGGTTAAAGGTCACTGTGCCTTAACCCCAGTTATGTACAATACTCAAACACATATATAAATGAATGAAAAAGAAGATTAGGGTGGTTCTGCACCCACCAAAACTTGTGTGGCTCTCTGTCTCTCTCTCGCTCTCTCTCCCTCTTCCGTTCTTGCTTCCGTTGAGAGCACTCTCAGAAGTCCAAAGGCTTTCACCTTCATTCGCCAATCCATGATTAGCCTTAAATAGATCTTGGATAGAGAGATGAAGTTTAATTTCCTTCATCCCCTCAACCGATCTTGAATTAGGAGCTAAAGGTCAGTCCTAAATCCAAGTTTTCATTCACCAAGATTAGTTTTAAAAGTGGTCTTGGTTAGCGGATGAAAGACCTAGCCTTTTTCCATTATCTCTCCATCAAAGATCCGCCGGTCTAGGGAGATCGGTTTTGAATCGGTTGTAAAACTAGCCTTGGTTGGGGGATGAAAGCCCTAGCATTTTCCCTTCATCTCCCCAATCAAGATGGTTTCAAAACCGATCTTTGATGGGACCCCAAGAAGATCAAAGGCAAGGCCTTTTAGGTTCCCAAAGATTGATTTTAAGATCAATCTTGGAATTGAGCTCAAATACTAAGGTTAAATTTTGGCATTTAAATTTGATACTTGCTTACAATCTTCGTTATTCTAAATGCAAAATAAATCATGCATATGAAAGGTGGTAGTGTTTGAGTTTTTATTTGTGTTTTGTGTATCGAAATGTCGACTAAGAAGTCAAAAGGAAAGAGAGTAAGTGGAAAGACTGGTGATAGTAGTGCAACCACAAGAAGAGAAAGCCCTCCCAGGATGTTTGTAATGGTTGCAATGATCCATAGTGGGGATGGTATGTGGACACATATAGTGAAAGTGGAAAACCTTTCAAGAAGGTTCACTTGTTTGTTAGAAGAAATGATTCTTTGGAATTCGAAGATGTGGGGAATGTAATAGGAGTAAATAAGGGTATAGTGGGTTAAGAAGGTGATGAGGCCATCTTCATCCAAGTCAGCTTAAAAGTCCACTACCTATCACCAACATATTATGATGAATCAAAACATAAGAAGTACAAGAAGGATTCCAAGGAAAAAATGGGTTGGAATATTGTGATTGATGAAAACACAACTCTGGACATGATTGTTGACACTATTAACACAATAGTTTAGACCATTAAAATGGCAAGAAAAATAGGTGAGGGTAATGTAACACAAGCAAATAGTGAGGAGATACATGAAAGGGCCTTGGCAACTATCACTAAAGCAGAGCCATTGAGTATAGTGCCATTAAAGGAGGACATTATTGGTTGGAAGGAGAAAGGAGAGGGGATACACAATCTTCAACAGCACTATCCTTTTGGTCTAGGTGGGTTCTCAATCCCTATTTTAAATTGTACACAAGCACCAACTAATTACGTGTATAGGCCCCCTAGTGGGACAACACGTTTGCAATTTGGTCAAAGAATTATGCACGAATCCAAGAGACTGCTCCACAAAAGTAGATGTGATGCCTTATGATCCAAACACTAGTTTGCCACTAACTAATGTATCATTTAAAGACATACGCATCTATGCTTATTGCTTGCTATCAGGCCACCACTCAATTGAAGTAGCTAAAATTTTGCAATTGAGTGATTTTTCAGCAGTTAAAGAAATCAAAGATCAAAAGAACATGAGTGATGCGCCTTGTGCATAACAACTGAAGCAGCTATACGGAGTCAGTGGGTTGCATTTGGGAGACCAGAGAAGCCTAAAGCTGGAGTCACTAAACCACACCAATCACGAAAAGAATGGGATGTAAGCATTTCTTCTATAATTTTGTTTTTAAAAGTTGCTATCTTTGTGATATTCTTTATTAACCGTACAAGATCGCTTTTAAAACCGATCTCAAGAGTAGTATGTGAATCCATGTTTTTGTTTCTACTTTCTCTTCCTTGTGTAAGCTTGGTTTTAAAACCGATCTTGAGAGCAGTGTGTCATATATGCTATATTGGTGTTATGCAGGACTTCATTGATACTGTGCATTTGTCTTTTGAAAAGAGTTTCAACCAAAAATATGTTCAGATGATCTCTTCCAAGGATGGATGGATTTCATGTATAGATATGCTAAGGGAAAGTTGCCAAATCAAAAAGGTTAGGTATTGGTCTAAGAGATGAGCACAACACAAATTCCCACTTTCAGTAAAGTGGGAGAAATCAATCAAGCAAAGGGCACTAAAAGACTAGGACCGACAATGTTCCGTTGTTTGTTGGGCATGGAGGACTCTATTATATCCACTTTGCAGCATGAAAATTTAGAGAAAAAGGTGATTTTATCTAGTTCCAAGGCAGTAAGCATCAAAACCATGGATGAAAGGTGCTAGGAAATGAAAAGTGACAAAGTCCTTCAGCCAGAGATTGCTACTTTCCTCAAGGCAAAGTCACAAGACAATCTAGGTAAGAGTTGGGAGGAGATGAAACTATCTTATGACATCACCGATGATAGAGAGTGTGAATAAATACACAGAACAACGACGAATTGGAGCAGTTGTTCTTGATACACAGGCACCACTAGAGCAAGAGTGGAACGTGTCTTTCTTTGAAAGATTCTTTGTAATGCTAAATGAAATAACACATGAAGCACCCGAATATGGATTACTCGCCTTTGTTTTGGTAAAAAATGTATCATATTTGTTGGAAGCAATCAAAGGATTACACTTGCAATTCAAGTATCAACAAGTGGGTTTGTGTTCAATTCTTGGATAGATTGTTTGAGCACTTTCAGGTGTGCCTATGGTCAACTGCGTTTATCAAGAATGTGAATTACATGGTTCATTTCATGGAGAAGCTTACAGAGAAACAATTTCCATTCTACAAAATTATGGGGCAAGATCAATGCTACAAACCACTTACAGAGATATTATATAGACCGAGCAAGCTGGGCATTCAATGCATGCTTAAGCCCTTGCTTGCCATTTGGGCAAATGATAAAGAGTTTAATCCTAGTAACACCTTGCTTATTGATGATTGTCCATTTAAGGGGTGTGTAAACTCGGAAGAAAATGGTATATATCTAGATACTTTTGACATAGGTGAGTGTGATGACATATTGAATGTTGAACTTCTCCCTTATCTCCTCCGATTGAGAGATGCGTCAGGTATAAGAAATATTATCAAGCTTGACCATTACAGAAATGAACCAATACATGCCAATCATCATCAGTATATGTATTTCAAAGAAGTGACTTTGGAGTGGGAGGAGTTCACTACAAAGTACATAAAACACTTCTTGGATTAATCTACTCCAAGGTGAAAGATTAGTTCGACTAGCTCAAGTCATTTTGAGATCATCCAACATAGTAATCAAAGGGGAGATGCTTGTGAGCCAGATAAGGAACAATCATCAAAAGCCCAAGAACAAGAGCTCAAAACATGCCCAGCTACTTTGGATTCTTCTAGACTGGATCTCTTGAAGAGGATAAAGCGGCTAAATTCTTTGAATGAGATGAATGATTGTTTGTATGCCCTAAAATTGGGTTACGATCAACCGTATATCACTGGAACTTCTACCAAAGTGTACATAACATGACTACAAGATTCACTTGCATTAAACATGCAATAAATCTTTGAGAATGGTAATTCCTCATATTAAAACTTATTTGTGATGCATCATTTTTGTGATTTCGTTTACTTCTCATTATTTATGTGTAACTATTTAATAACTCATCATTCTTTTTCTTTTACACACAAGGTTTGAAGACATGTCAAGAGAATTGAAGAATAAAATAATTCTTCACTTTGATTCCAAGTTGAATGGCTTGTCGGTTTAAGATCTACCAATACCAATTGCTTCTATATTCAAGCTCAATGATGTTGAATTTGAAGTGAAGACATCATCAATTGTAGGAGTAGGTTATGGCTTGTTTGTACCTACGGATGTAAAATCAAAGAAAGACCTTTTGATATTTAATGGCCTAAAGTATGATTACTATAGTTGGATTACTCTTTGCTCTTACCTTCCAAGGTTTAGGACCTATGGCCTCCTCAAAGATCCAAATGTTACACCAAAAGAGGTTATGCTATACATCGTAGGAGATGTGTTGTATGGTAATGTAGCTAGACACATCAATAGCTCTATTCCATTGTAAGGATAAAACAAATGCTATGTATGTATATGACCCTAGAGTACCACCTTGGATCAAAGACAAACTGGATGTTTTACCTACTGATATGTTAGGGTTTATTGTTGTCTACATTCTTAGAGATATCCATGCAAGAGAGTAGTTGTTTTGTGAGTATGATTTTTAAGATGTAAAACCATTGTCATGATGTTGGTGTACTCCCAATTTAATTTAATATGTTGGTGCTCAATACCATCTTTTTCTTGAGAAAATTCACATTGTTTGGATTCACAATGCATGCCTATTATATGAGCATGTTTGGGATATTTCAATGGAAGGATATAATATTTAGCTAAATAAAAACTCAAAATCATCTTCAAATACATGATTGTTTTTGTTAATTTCCTCCACATCAAACAAAACACCTTTTATATTTGAATATAATGATATAGTATTGTCAATATTTCAATGGAATGATATAATATTTAGCCAGATTAAAACTCAAATACATCTTTAGATATATGATTTTTTCTATTACTTTCCTTCCAAAACAACCAAAATGCCTTTGATTTTTTGGATTAAAATTTTTTTTGGGAATTGGGATTTTCCCAAAATTACTAATATAGTGTTTAATGATCACTAGATATTTTTCCATTTTGTAATAATTTCTCATTAAAACATTGAGGGCTTCATTAGAGGCATCAAGGTCACTGAATACATCATTGCATTAAGAGAGCTCATCCATAGCCTTATTGTGCCATGGCATTCATATGGAGATAGAGGGCAACATTTTGAAATAATTTACATTCATTGTCAACAACCAGAAGGTAAATTGTCTATCATTAGTCCATTGTCTTGCTTTGCAATATCCAAGCTTCATTGTATTTATTTCTAATATATATGACTAACATATAACATTGCAATAGCTATTGCACAAGAGAGAAAGCATAATTCAGTGCAAAAGCATCCTTGGAGGAATTGTTTATATTACCCATGCCTCATGGTTTTGTATATGTATAATATCTCAATAATAAAAATGTGAGAGGATGACCAATAGCACCATCAAAATAAAAAGTACATGTGTATCTACTAATGTGCAGCTCATAGAGGAGGCTGGGTCCTTAGTCAAAGGCTACTCTTATACTAGAAGCTAAGCATTTGATGCACTTGGATAATCCTATGAAGTATGCTCACCACTTGGATGATCCTCATGTATCTACTCCTCGCCTTCTCCTTGTCCTCTTGGATCTTTTTCTCCTCTACCTTCTCCTCATGCTGTAGCTCCTCGAGCATGAATTATTCATTTTATTTTGAGCTTTTAACTCCCATACTCTACACACTTGGAGCAAGAGATGCATACTAGAGAAGCTTTACTATGGTTTTAGCTCGAAAGCTATGTGCATAGTTTGAATTGTAACTATCCTCCTTCAGCTTGCACAAACAATAATAGAAAGCTAGTTCTTTTGTTCCTATATCAAACTTTTTGTACATGAATCATTCATAATGGAAAACTTATGGCTCTTATAACATCTAGTGGAATCTATTGGAAAACATTGTCTTGTATGTATTGTGCATGGATCAATACTCTCCACCCACAAGAATGTGCATCTTGCTACTACTATGTTTCTACAAATTGTAACAAATCCTTAACTTTTGGGGGACAATAATGCAAAGTATCAAATAGTCTTCAAAATTTGAAATTGAGATAATTCTTCTAAGAAGAAGGTTTTGAAAATCATCTACAAAATTTGAAAATTAATGTAACAAAAATCACGTATAGGCAAAATCTCTCTATGACTCCCAATAATGGAGTTGAAAATTACTACCAAACTCCAATGTTGAATGCAATAAAAGATGCACAAAAAGATTAAACTTCATGCTTAAATGAACCTTGAAGCTTGTGTGGATCATAGCTAAATATTCACTACTTTGAGTGGTATGAAAGGATCATCACACCCACTAAAGAAAAATCACAATATTTGAACCACTTGGCAATCTTATTAGTGGGTTCTCTTGGATTTCTAAACTTGAAGGAGGTTGTATGATCTACAATATGTACAGTATTATTGAATTGACTAGAGTAATTTTAACTTGAGCATGCTGCAAAATCAAGGAACTGATAAGGCATGATATAAGAAAGACATGGGTAGTTCATGTGCTGCAAAACAAGTAGAGAATTACCAGAGAGCTACAAGGATAATGGAATCTATCACTTTTCCATTTCTATGCATTAATTCACTTATAAAATCATTACCCACATCATATTCTCTAATTGAATTAACATCTTATAGATTTATCACCATCCTGGACCCTAGTTCCATTAGGTGTTGCAAAATCTTTGTCTCATGTGCTACAGTCTCATTGACAAGGACTCCAGAGGTAGCCTTTCTATGCTCCCTTTTCATATGCTACCTTGGCTCTAGTGCCTTTATTGTGTGTAACCTCTTGTACTTTGATGTCGCAGTATGTCCTGCATCTTAAGATCTATCCAATCTATAGGATTCAATAGCTTTTCATGATCTAGAATGTACTCTTTAGATAGTATTAGTTGTCCTTGACCACCAGCGTAAACTTATGGGCATGAGCAGCAACTAGCATTGTGTCCTGAAAGAAATCAATAAAGAAATACTCAGTAGACTCTTAAAATGTGAGTATAGCTATTCTTTGCCACCTCATATGTAGGTTCCAATTGTCACACAGTTCCTTCACTAACCTTTGGAAGGGTGCCTTAGGGATGGCAAATCCAATTGCGTTTTGCAATTTCCTAAATTCTCTCAAAACACTCATGATCTATTTGAATCTCCTTGTCTTTTCTTATTGAGGATGTGCATACGCTTTCCCTTCATCCCATGTCTAGCTCTTCCTTGTGTATTGTCTGGTTTATCTCTCTCTATTTTTTTTTTAAAGGTGGAGAAGGTGGTGTTGTAGCTTTTGCTATACTTGGTCCTTTTCCTTGTGCTCTTGTAGTTTATTTTTTCCTAGTGCTTACTCTAGACAGCGACTAGGCCTATGTAAAGAGAGAGTTGATCAATAAATATAATATGTGTAGAAGGAATAAATCATGCCCAAACTTCCAAATTGCTTTCTATGCACTACTAAATACTAGACCAAAAATTTAGATGCAATTGTTAGTACCATGCAAATATCAAAGGGGAGTTGGAAAACACCCAACATAGCAATTTGCTTTCTATTGCACTATTTTCCAAGGACCATTGAGAAATGCATACTTCTATACTCCTCTAACTCTTGGATATGCACCTAACCTATTTCACTTTTGGCAACCCTCAAAGGCTTGGGTACCCATATATAAGAGTTTCCAAGGTAATATCCCTGGGCCTCAAGTAGCCTTGTGGGAACCCATTGGTATTGTACCTTCCTTGTTGGATGGCGCCATCTTCTTCTTTGATGTTGAGGTTTGTTGCTTACATGAGGGGGTGGCTAGCGATGGTGAGGCTTGATGTTTAGAGGAGGGGGTGGCTTTATACATTCAGGTTTCTTTGGAGTCCAAAAATATGTTTCACCCTCAAAGTATCCTTGAGCCTTTAGTAGATCCTTTCGAACCCAAATTGCTTGGTTGCATTTTGTTTTTGTCTTCTTCCTTGCTTGACTTCCTTTGTTTTTGTCAAGGTGGCCCAACAAGATGTGCTAAGCACTACCAATTGGCCCAACATTCAAGCACCAACATCAGCAACTACTTAGACCATTAAACGCGGGCCTTCACCCTCTCCAAAACCACTTCCCTCAAAGACACCATGTCAGTCTAGGAAGTCCATTTTCTTGCCCCTGTCTCTTGTTTGATCTCACTAAAAAGGATGCATTGAGTAATGGACCCTTCAAGATCCTCACGATAGAATTTCTCAAGGGGTGTGTACCATATTTGGTATTGTAGCTTGCACTTATCAATATGTCCCCAACTCATTTTGTCAGTTGTTGTAGCCCTATGAATTTCTTGTTGTTTAGCCTTTCACTCACTTGTTTCAACATCATGTATTCTATCTCCTTCACTTCTTGATTCCCTAACTTTGAGCTTCTTAAACAATATGATCTCATCAGTTCATTTTTAAGAACTCTCGCTTGTATAACTTCTTCACCTCTTTGATCAAATTACTTTCCACATTCAGCGTCACAGCGGTTAATGCCATGTTCTTGAAATCCACACTCCTGCCTCCTTGGTTGTCTCTAATCCTCCAATCTCCCACTTTGTGGCATCACATTAGTAATGTCTAGGTGTGCCTTCGCAATATCATAAAATAACACCAGTGTAAGAGGGCACCATTGTGTAGCTTCTCTAGTGGTGCCTAGTCAGCCCAATGTTTACAGTATATGGAAGTCTCTTGCTAGATCTTATGTTAACTTTGTCATCAAGACTTTCCAATAGTAGCACCAAATTTTAGATCCTAAATTGACAAGATATAGAGCTATTAAAAACCTAACTCAAAACAAAGAAACAATAATAGCACTCCCATCCAACTTGTAGCCCATGTGCGAACTTAATTGTGAAAATATCTAATCAACTTAATTGTCAAGTGACAATGACATAACTCCCACCTAGCCAATAACCCATCCACTAAAAGAGAATGTCATGGTGATTGTTGACAATAGGATTGGTGAAACAATCTACTCGCATAGCCTTATTAGGGCTATACTCTTGACACAAGTCACAATTTTGCACAATGTGATGACTGAATGATATCAAACTTGTATGTGCTTAGTGTGCTTATGGAAAGAGCCATCCCCAAAGAGGCATAAGGCACCTTGATTATCAAAGAACAAATAAAGAGGTAGTAGTAGAAGATGAGAAATTTCATGGGGAAAACATGTGAATGCGATGAATTAATTTCACATATTCTACTTCACTGCTAGATAGAGAAACACATTCCTATCTACAATGGACAGCATGATGGGGCCATCAGTGGAGCAAAAAGATGTAACTTAATGTACACTTGCGAGTGTGGGAACCACCAATCCAATCGGCATCAAAGGGAGCAAGTGATCTAGCTTAATAAGAAATGGAGGTATCCAAAGTGCCCCAAACATATTGAAGAACACATTTAAGACCAACAATGTGCAAATCATGGGGGGATGAGGAATATTGACTGCTGAGACATCAAACTTTGAATGCCAAATGGGGAAGTGTGGTAAGTATATGTACATGAGGCCTCCCAAAGTCTCACAGTAATGATAGGGTACAATCAATAAGGATTAACAGGAAATCTATAGACATCAAAGTGGAGATTGGCTTAACCCAAAAAGTTTGTGATAGCTCCTAGATCTTTCATCATGAAAGTAGCCTACAAAGTATTCTAACCTCAAGGATGAGGTTACCATAGAGACAATCCGATAGCAAATCATACACATAAATGGAAACTAAGCAACTTTGTCAAGCACGTAATGCACAGGTTTGCATGTAATCGGATGAAGCCGATTTGCAAAAAGAAACTATCCTATTTCTTGTACCAAGCATGTGAAGATTGCTTAAGTATATAAATAGCATTGCAAAGTTTAAAAAGTAGGTGTTTAGTATCGGAGGTAATGAAGCACTTAGATTGCAATAGGTAATATTCTCATCAATGTCACCATATAAGAAGGCTACTAGTAGTAACATATGGTGAACCTTCTACCCATGTAAGATAGAAAGTGCTAGGATAATGTGAACATGGGTGATCGAAGCCAGTGGGTAAAACATAGAAAGAAATCACACCTTGTTAATGATTATAGCCTTTAACAACCAGCAGAGGGAAATAGAGCTTTTTTCATTATGGTTAATTTTAAAATCCACTTACTACGGATAGCATGGTGTTTGGGGTTTGAAATAGTAAGAACCCATGTGTGATTTTGCTATATTCTCTGCATGGCTTCAAGCCATCTACTTGCATTTGGACATTTGAGGGAAATGTGGTGGGGGGACTCAAATTCCTCAAAAAAAATACTAAAATAATTATACATGGCATGAATCCTATCCATACAATAGGGCTAATCAAGGGCAAGCTATCAGAATCAATAGATAGAAGCAGTGGAGCACAATAGTGTCAACATCATCAAGGACATTATGGCATAGACTGGTTTTCTTGGTACTTCATATGCAACTAAACTAGCAAGAACACTTACCCGCATTGTAATTTCAAGAATGCATATGTCATCACCTTCAAGGGCTAGAGGTAGCATCATAAGTCAGGATTTAGAATAGGATGGGGAACCTTCATAATGGAACAAGAGCATTCAAGAAAAGTAACATCATGGCCATGAATTGTTGTGGGATAATATAAATGCTACCCTTTCATGTCAAGTTGGAAACCCATGAGAAGACAAGGTTAGGTCTTGGAATCCAATTTTGAGTGGTCTGCATTACTAACATGGACTAACACTTTGCAGCCAGAATTTGCAGCCAGAATCTAAATCTATAAACATCAGGTTTGCAACTCAACCAATGTCCTTTCGAGGCTTACATCTTGTAGACTTGAGTGGGAAGAGAGTTGAGAATATTTGCTACCATGATCCCAAAAGATGGTGACAATTTAGCATTGAAGAGTATACATCGAGACATTTTTAACAACATGCGATTCATCCTCTTTGTAGTGCGATTTTCTTGAGGAGAATGAACATGTGTTAACACTTTGCAACTAAAGAATCTAAATCTATAAACATCAGGTTTGCATCTCAACCAATGTCCTTCTGGGGTTTACATCTTGTAGACTTGAGTGGGCAAATAGTTGAGAATATTTGCTACCATGGCCCCAAAACATGGTGAGAATTTAGCATTGAAAAGTATACATCGAGACATTTTAAGCAACATGCGATTCACCCTCTTTGTAATGCCATTTTCTTGAGGAGAACGAACATGTGTTAACTGAAAAAATATGCCCTCTTGGTAGTAGAATTCTTCAAAAAGCTTAGAATTCCAAGCAAAAACTAAGAAATTTTCCACCGGTGTGCTTCTTAATGTAAATTTTTAAAGCACCAAATTTATTTTTAAACTTCAATTTTGAACCTAAGAAGATAGATGAAGACCTTGTGGAAATAGTCTCATCAATAAAAGTTAAGAGACAACGAGGACCACTAAGACTAGAGTGGCACATATCACAAACATCCAAATGCGCGAGTATAAGAACTTTAATGGATTTTTTCTCTAAGTCATGAAAAGGAAGTCGAGTTTGCTTTCCAATGGCAATGGGATTCTTCAACCAAATTTAGAGGTGGTTGCATTGCTGAAGTAGAAGGGAGTGCCTCCATATTGACTTCATTCATTTCTCGCATTGAAGTTTAGTGAGCTTTATCATGCTTGAGCCAATGATGCCACAAATCACCCATCTGCTTCTCTTCAATACAAATAGCGGCAAAATCTGCATGTGTCTCTAGTTCATAGAGATTATCGGGCTTGCACAATAGCTTTGCTAGTTTGACTATGAATGATGGACCTCTCATGAGAAAATAGAGTGGCATAACCTTTATCATCCAAGCGGCTAATAGAGATAAGATTTTGTTTCAAACTTGATGTCTTGAAGTTGAATGCACCGGTGTCTTCTCTAAACCCATCTCCATCGCTTCTTCCTTGGGCCTTTTCTCCTCCCTTGCTCACAATTTGGACCTCATAATAATGAAATTTGACCTCACACAATTATGACATTTGAACTACCTTTGCTTGGAGAGCACACTACATCTAAGTATATGCTATTTTAAAAAAATTCTTAACCATCCATCAATCATCAATGTTTGTTTTCATCTATAATCATTAGGGGAGGTTTGGGATCTCAAAAGGGCCCCAAATAAGTGTTTCCTGAACATTGGCATTCATGAGAAGAGTTCCCATTTTCTACTCCTCTTACACAACTGACCACCCAACCCATCTCCCCTCCCCCTTAACCCATGCTTGATCATCCCAAAGCCCCCTCCCACCTACATCTACCCTAGATCTCAGCCCCATCCTCTCCTTTAATGCCCTATGGGCCTCTATTACAACATTCTCTTTAGGCTACTCCTACTCTATCCTACTGCATGTTTGCCCCTCCTCCTCTTCTCTTGTCCAACATCTCCTCCCTCTAATTTTTGTATTTGACTTGTAGTAGGCTACAACATCTATTACACATGCTCTACAACCTATTCCTTCTTATCTAATTACAAGCGGTTGCATCAAATCTACTATAGCTACTCTACTGCAACCTAATGCATCTGCTCAATGGGGCTCTATTGCAAACTCCTTGCTCTACTATACTACACTTGCTACTCTTTTACAAGCCCTTGCTCTATTGTATCTCCTCTCTCTCTCTCTCTCTCTCTCTCTCTCTCTCTCTCTCTCTCTCGATATACACTTTGATCGCGATCACTCACCCACTTACTCTGGCCGTCTGTACATACTTCTCGCCTATATTGGCTTCATACCCCTATTACAGGATTGTGCTGCCCTAGTCAGCCGCTCACTGCACGAGGCTACTCTTCACACTTTCCCCCACACCACCTGTTCCACCCATCCACCACCCCCTGGGACCATACCCTGTAATAGCTGGTACGATGATGAGTGTAAGGCTTTATGCCATCAACTCAGATTCGAAACCAAAAACTATAAGAACAAATTGATGAAGGTATACCTATGTTTGTGTGTGTGTGCTTGTGTGTCCATGTGTGTGACCACCTGTGTGGTGAGTGTGTCTGTAGTAGGTGTGATTGATGATGTGTCAGTCAATAGGTGTGAGTGTGGAAGGTTCTAATGGATGATTGAGAGATTCATGAAGAGATTAGTGGAGTGATTTGTGGATCTGGGATGCTCTCTCTTGAGCTCACATACAATGTATCACTAGCCTATATATTGGTACTTCCTCTCATGAATAAGAAATACTTTCTCCTTCATTGTTGATCTCACCATGTCTTCCTTTGAGTTACTTCATTTGGTATTAGAGCCACCACATCCTCCTTGAGCTCCTAGCCTCCATTTTTTGCCATGTGTCATCACCTCCTTCATCATCTCCATCTTCTTCCATATTTCACCTCCTTTCTCTCCAGAACTTGCAAAGCTTGGTTCTCCTACCACACATGACCATTTTCAGAATGCTCTCAGTAGTAGAATCCTCTAGTAGGGGCAAACCTATAGCAACAAGCATTTAGAGAGAAGTGGACTATATGCACCGTGCTGCCACTAACTCTGTCTGTCGAAGTTTCATGCAATTCCATTGATAGGGAATACAATTCTCTAATTCCATCAAGCCACACTTGGGCGACGGTAGTCTGAGACTATTTGGTCCATTGAACAAGGAGAATTCTACAAAAAGACAGTCAATTTTCATCAGCGCCGAACGAAATCGCGCACCATTTTGCTCATGCTTCATACTGGAAACTCTCCTCAGTAAGAACTTTCATTGTGCTATAAATGCCCCTTTGCTACTGCTCTAAAAGTCTTCAATTGAGGCCTCCAACTTCAAACTATTCAATTTGGGGAAAACTGTCACATATATGGTCAAAGGTCAAATTTCTGAAGGGGCAAGGTGGTCAAAAGTTTCCTTGTTCATCATTTTTCACTTTTTCTTTTAGTCATCTACTCATATAATGTCTTCTAGCATCGATTCAAGATTGATCTTTGGGTTGCTATCTAGTTTGACTATGTTTGACTATGTCTATGTTTGGATGATGAGCTTCATTGACAACAATGATATAGCCTATTTGATGCTTGAAGGTGACTTAGTGATGAATGTAGTTTCTATCATGATATTTGAAGGCTATTTGCACTTGGATGGTCATATTTTGCCTTACATTCATGTATTGCCTTATGAGTCATATGAGCCTTACCTTTGTACAAGAGCAGACACTGCCCTTGCAATGACAAGTGGTAAGACCCTCTTCATATTCAATCTATTTGAAGGCATATGGGATGCAAGAAAGATCAAAGAACAAAGGAGTTACAAGATTGGCTACACAAAGAACCTCTCCATTGACAATGAACCTCACACTATGGTAGCTTGGAAGAGAAGAAGGAAAAGGACAAGACATGCCATCAAAGGGGGGTATTTCCCCACATCTTCAATCTAGAATTTTTGTGTGTGTGGTCAATAACGGCTTTGCCTTGGGATGTCCCCCTGAAAAGATTGTATTGGGTTTTGTAAGGGTTGCTAGTCATCTTGTCAAGAAACCTCCAAGAGAGATTGTAAACCAGGGACCAAAATTGGAGTGAGATCATGTTGGAGCTACAGTGTCCAAATGAGTCTACTGCCAATGCAACTTAGAGTGAGTCTAGATCGGGATCATGTGTGTTGCCACCAGAGGTGGGCAAGCCATGAATTTTCCCATAGACTACTACTAGGGGTGCATGTCATCAATTTGTGGGGGGGTGTAAGAACAAATTGATGAAGGTATACCTATGTTTGTGTGTGTGTGCTTGTGTGTCCATGTGTGTGACCACTTGTGTGGTGAGTGTGCCTATAGTAGGTGTGATTGATGATGTGTCAGTCTTAGTAGGTGTGAGTGTGGAAGGTTTTAGTGGATGATTGAGAGATTCATGGAGAGATCAGTGGAGTGATTTGTGGATACTGGCCTATATATTGGTACTTCCTCTCATGAATAAGAAATACTTTCTCCTTCATTGTTGATCTCATCATGTCTTCCTTTGAGTTACTTCAAAAACAGTCTTCCATTTCAGCCCCTGGGGCACCATCAAGGGCCGAAATTCATGCCATAGTAGGAAAGGGTGCCCCAAGGGCTCAAACTTGCGCCATAGTGGGAAAATGTATTTTTGATTTAAAAAAATGTTGTAGGGAACATGTTTCCTTTCTGCCACCACATCAAATTCTTCCATTCTTATGGAGAACCAAACTTCACACTCCATGTTTCCTTTATTTCTTCATGAAAATGGAAGAATTTGATGTAGGTTGAAAGTTATTCCCCACCACGACATTTTACCCATAACAACATGCTTTTGGCCATATTGTTAAGGGTAAAATGTTGTTAGAAACAAATTTCCCTTATGTGACCCGATCAAATTCTTCCATTTTCATAGAGAAACGGAGGAAAAATGGAGGTGTGAAGTTTGCCAAGTTGTGTGGGGTGATGGCCTCGGTGAAATATTTATGGAAATGGATGTATCTAGATCCAAAAAAAATAACTATGTGAGAGTGGATAGTATGATGATAGATTTACTAACACAAATGAACCCATCAATGCTTTATAAGAAATTATTATGCTAACCAATGCCAATCTATCTACGAGTCTTATTATGGATTCCTAAAGGGGTTCTTTCCATAGCCGCTAACATCCACATGATCTATAAATACATTCTCTCAACTTTCAAATGCAACACTTGAAAGTTGACATTTAGTGACGGAGGTAGGTATGTTCCAAAGCCCAAACTGTGTTCCAAGTGCAATTGTGTATAATGGTTTATGGTCATGTTCAATATGATAATTATAGTTGTTGAATTTTTAAGAGACATTTTGTAAAATCTTGAATTTGATCACTTGATAAAGTCTATATGGAGACTCTGTAATACCACCACGTAGTTGATATAGTTATATCTCTTATCTGTAGAGTATGTTGACTCTTTTTCCCCTATGTTTACAAGGTCTAGAACATTAATAAGTTATTATAAAAAAGATTACTTATGATTGACCTCTCCATTTGTTCATATGTAAAGGCTAAACTAATATCAATTTGAGACATCCGTTTCTTTGAGATCATGGTATCTCATCAGAATTGCCAAAGTGGAGTAGGCATACATATGTACTTCTCATTTTTGATAGTATGTCTACTCCATTGTATGTCTCTTCTCATTGTTTCTACTAATGCTTCTACTTTGTTACACCTTCATATACTAGAGATGGATTATAGGAGCAAGAAGGTATAGAGGGGTAGCAGAGGTTTAGTGAAGGAGCAAAGGTAGAGAATAGGAGTAGCACATGTTTAGATCAAGAGTACCAGGCATATGGAGTAGGAGTAGGAGTAGCAGAGATTCAGAGCAGGACAGCAAGTACAAAGAAGCATAGAATAATAGGTGTAGAGGTTCAACGTAGGATAGCAATGCAAAGGTTCAAAGCAATATTCCAAAGATGAAAGAAGCAATGCAACAACCCAAAAGTTCAAAGCAGTACTACAAAGGTTCAAAGCAGCATTGCAGAGACTCAAATCAATAGTGCAGAGGTTCAAAGCAACAATGCAGAGATTCAGAGCACCACTACAGACGTGCAAAGCCTAGAGGTTCAGGGAGGTAGTGCCAAAGCTCAAAGTAACAGAGGTTCAAAGCAGAAGCGATAAACATGCAAAGATTCAGAGCAAGCGAGCATGATAAGTACAGAGCAAAAGAAAAAGTTGAAATCCTTCGAACACTATGGTAAAAGGTGTTTCAAAATTGGGCCCCCTACAATTTACCCCTCAATTTTGGTAGCTAGTGAACCAAATTGTGGGCTTAACCCTCTTAAATAAAGCTAGCCCTCGCCTGGAACCCATGATCATTCACTCATCAACCTCTTTAGATCTCCTAATCCATTCCTTCCAAATTTCCCTAATAAAGGCATGCTTCCCTATATCCCACCTATGCCTAAAGAATCATAACCAACAACTCATTGCACGCAAACAAGACATCAATAGTCTTGATGAAATTATTATATAACACCATTTATGAAAAACATATATGCAAAAAGAATGAATGAAAGCTACGCTGCATGCGTTTAAAGCAACTAATAACAACTTCAAATATGGTTTGTACTTGCCTACTAGGCATACAACTTGCATCTTGCAACCCTTTCAACTACATATTGTAAGGTCATTCATATGCAATTCCATCAATTTCTTGATACCTACCTATGTTAATATTTTCTTTTGACATGCATCTTGTCAACGAGAGGAGGGATAATGGTTTGAAACATGCTATCACAAAAGCGAACAACAATCTTAACAATATTTTAGTAGAAAACTCCTCTCTACTTCATGCTCATTGTTACAACATCGCACTCAAACTTGCATGAAGATCCTTTTTAGGTCGTCATATCTACAATGCATGTCTCATTATCTACCAAGACCCATTAGATGCAAGAGAGGATTGCATGTGCAAGTCTTTGTTGTGATAAAATCGCATCACAAAAAAAAGGTGTCATAGTTGAAACATACTATACTACCCCATGAATTCAATTAAGCAACAAGGAATAGGAGAAAATTCACCCTTTTTATCAACAAGGAATATGCTCATGGAGTTTTATGGGCAAGGATGAATGCATAATCTCTTTTCTAGGTGGACACCTCATCTCTGGTTCATTCTAGGTGGACACTTCATCTCTCTATTCCATTCTTACATTTACAACATCCACAATTGCACATGAATTCATACAATTTGAAAGAGTTCCCATATGCAACAAGCAACCTTAACAAATCAAACTCCCGACCTTAAAAAATCAGACTACCACTCCATCTTTCTTCTAATGTCTTCTCTTTAAAAATAATGAAATCTATTCTAAAAAATTACAGCATCTACATCTTTGCATTCTTGAAATATATATCTAGATGAATCCAAGAACATTCCCAAACTCATCCTCTAAAAACACAACATAGTGCAGTTTCAATCCCATGATAGTCGCTCATAAGATTGAAAACCTTAAACTCCATCATGCATAGCAAGGACTAGCTCCTATGACATCCCCACTGACGTCATCAATGCCCAATAGTGGGTGTAGACCATAGTATAAAAACATGTTCTCTCACACATACAAATCCACATACCCACACATACTTGAGCATCCTTTTATACAAAGTCTTTGTACTGAGTTTCTTTTGGCACTTCAGACGTGAAGGGCAAACTTAGCCATGACGAAGGCTAGCACTAAAGGAGAAGGCTAATCAAAAAGATGTCCAAAATCTCTTCATTCAAGCTACAACTGCTTGTGAAGTCTAAATGATTTCATTTTAGTCTCTTCCAAACGAGCATCTAAAACTAGCTGATGGGGCAACACACCATTTAAGATAAAGAATTATCACAATACCAACAGGCCACAACTTGGACTAAAACTTCACAAGGTGAAATTTGCATTCTTGAAATATCACCAATGTCTATATATCCACATTCAAAAATTCACTCAGATTCGATTCCGTATGCTTGCCCCATGGATTCCTCCATTCCCTTTTTAGTATTCTTTCCTACAAGATATTGAAGACTCTTATCATCAATTAACTTCGTGATCACACCCACACTTCTACTCAAAGAGTGAGACGGAATCGTCATCGTATAAATTACTCTCACAAGTTTTTCAAAGCTAGCAAAACTTCTTCCATCACTAAAGCCCAATGAGTCCAATGGCTGCCACCCTGCACAAATGACATGAAAATTAGGACACTTAGCTTCAAAATATACATTAAACACTACTGCTACTCCAAAACTTGTAGTCAAATCCCCATATTGCATAATGATACGAAAAGGAATTTTAAGATTTCTGTCTTTGTTAACTTTCGTCCCTTGATCTATGCCTGAAGAATCCATGAAAATGCCCAACACACTCAACTTTGTGAAAGGAAATTTAAAAGTGCCACTGCAAAACTATTTAAGGTAGAAAAGACTACCGACACCCCATATTGACAGATCAATGACTAATGGCATAGACCAAATGCACGCAACATGCACCTATGTACAGCTGCCTATGCAAACATGAACACATGCATGCATGTATGCTTCCGTCAAAGTCCATGGACATGACATGCAAGCTCCACCATGATAAAGACATAGACGCGCACATATACATTATGCACATACACACTCATAGATTTTCTTCTTTAACAAGGCAAATGGCTCTTCAAAGAACTATATCACTATATCCACTATCCAAATATAATAGTATTTTCATAGCCCACACTTTCAAGCCAGTATGTAGACCCACACTCATCTTGTACTTCACTTGTCTTTGATTTCTTGCTAAAGGTTCTCCCTAACCCTATGGCTAACTACTAGGAACCCAACGTCAGATAGAAAAGTTACATACTTTCAATCTTCAAATATTTACCTTCATTGGAAACAAAAGGTAAGTGGTGGAGGCGGCAATAGGAAGCACAAGGGGAGTGCATAAGGAAAGCAACGTGTTGTAAGAGTCTTAAAAATCAACTTCACAATTCCATTAGAAGTGAAAAGGAGTAGACCTTTGACATAACATCATGCTAGAGTCCTAAAAACAGAGCAAGCATTAGGTTGGTAGGAAAAAACTTTCTTATCAAGAGACTAAGGAGGCAATTATTGAATGTAATTGCTCTCCAACATGTTCATGAAGAAAGACAAGCCTACATGTGACAATTATAGACAGGGACAAATTAAAACATGCAAGAACAAAAAAATAGAAAAACAAGTACCTCACGCTTCACCCTTCCTTTCCTCAAAGTCATAGCATCCCCCTCTCTCTCCTACAACATGAAACTTGACTCTCCTATGAACACACTTTGGATCACAACAAAGGTGACGAACACTTCCCCACATCCCGCTTTTGTGCCTTATGTGGAGCCACAAACTTTTGATGCCCTCAGATGGGTGGTCCATTAGAGAGTGTGAGGTACCACTTGCAAACACGACCCATTTATGGCCGCATCGAGTTGCCTACCAAGGAGATCAATGATAGGCTTCGGGCCAATCTAGCCATACATCATGTCACCTTTATTTTGAGCATTGGCCGGAGGTCTCTTTCAATTCCAATTGAATACTCACGAGCACGCATGGTGTGTCCCGTCTCAATTTTTTTTCAAACATGCATGCCCACCTGAGCCGTTTATTAGACTCGCACTTCTCATTCTTTGAGGCCTCACCTTATTTCTGGTTTGTCGACCGAGCTAGATATGTCATCACAGCATGCATGTCGCTCTATTTTATGAAAGGTCATCCCAAAACCTTCTCAATCTTCTGCCTAGGTAGTCATGAACCCAAACCCTCAATTAACAAGAGCGAGGATCAATCAGAGTACCCAGCCTCCCTTCCAAATATGATCCACATTGAGAGACCTTGTAGACCCCCCTTTCTCCGTGTGGCTATCTATGAGAACCTCCACATCACTGCTCTATTTACCGAGGTTTAACCACCTTGCTAGGTAATGCCCATGCCATTTCAAAGATCTACTATCATCTTTGACGCATTTCTCTCATCAGCATTAGCCAAAGCAACCTCCAGACCACTTTTATCCCACAATTAATGCCCCTCCCCATAATCAAAGTCTCTCGTCAACTTATAGGAGCAACCTCAGGACGATGGTTATCCTGTAGGAGCTGCACCTCATCACCATCAAAATTATCCTTGTTAGAGAGCTGATCCACCTCCACCACAGTGGCCCTGGCTTCTTCCTCTAGAGCTATACCCTCCTTTCAAATCTACAACAATGCCCTCCAATGCTCCGCTCCTCCAGTCCGGTAGAGTGATGTTGGCAGTCATAAACCTTGTGGGAAGTATACCTTCTCTAAGGTGTAAGGTGGTGGCAACTCTATGCCACTTGGCAAATTTGCATGCAAAGGTAAGTGGGCTTTTCATTAAGTGGCTTGTGGATATTCTAGCTCCTCCCAAACAGTTCGTCATCACGATTTCTTGGCTCCATGAGAATCGGTTCCTGTGACTATTGGCAGTGACCTAAAGACGAGTAATAGCCAGTTGTGATTGGTGCATTAATTTGGCATACGCTGGTCGTGACTCTTTCGAACCAGATAGAAGGTGTCGATGGCAGCAATCGACTCATCTCAATATACATTGTTGACTCTTGATTTACGGTGTGTCGCAATTCTAGTGAGCAAGGTTGTGAAGGCTTGTGTAGCTGTTCTTCATTTGACTATATGTCAGTCCTTTCACTAGTCGTGTTTTGCTTAACGAAAATTGCAAGTGTTGCGGTATAGTGTCTCTACGTCATTTTACGCATGCAAAATTTGAATGCCAAATGGCCCTCCAATGGGGAAGAGCGCCCTCATGAGGATAGATGTCCTCTTCTGGATCCTTTCTTGTCTCTTTCTCTTGCGTACGCTTCTCTTTTACTTCTACATTTGCATCTCCTCTTCATAATCTGAAAATAGTCTTCTCCTAGTAGTTACACAATCTCTTTTAAAACAGAACTTAAATCTCATCTTCATGTTCTGATTCCTCTTCATGCTGAATATTCAAAATGCAGAAGTACCACTGCAATGCCTCTTCAATATCTCTTCATACTCAGAACTTTCTTGAAGGAGAGATGAAGGTAATTCTATACGTGGGTTATCATACTCAATATGTGTGTAACTCTCATCTACATTATCCTCTTCACGAGGAGGTGATGGTGTTCTCTCCCTGTCCTTCTGGTAGTGGAGGAAAAAGGACAAAAAATATCCCTTCTCCTTCCATTCTTTCCTTTTAGTAATACAAGAGAGAAAATGACTTACTGTAATTTCAGAAAAGGGGTTTATTTTACAGAAAAAGTTAAGTGTCGTAGAGTTGGTGGTACTTATCCGACTCCCGCTTTCCTTGTGTCAAAAAACCACTTCAAATGACGTCTTCTTGCTTCTCTTTTAGGCTTTTCTTTTTGTAATTCTGCTGTAAACTGATGCGCTCCGTTTGGGCTACTTATTTTGAGTGGATTGGAGCTCTAGATACCGTTATAGGGGGTACTTGATGGGTGGATCACCTCCTTAAAATCTTGTTCCAATCCAACTTTCTGTTGCGGGATCTTAAGGGTCTATTCGCACGGAGAGGGGGAAAAGGGCGGGGGTCACCCCGTTAGAACACCCTGTTCCCCGTCCAAAGACCAGAAAATTCAGAGAAATCCCTTACCTCAAGGCCTCCGAAATGCAGGGTTTGCAACAATCAGAAATATCTTCCCCCAAAACTCACACCTTGCTCCAGTCTTCCGTGGCGAGCCTTCCAAACTCGCCCTTTGCCAAGTTCCTCCCAGTCTGTTGCAGCGATCTTTGGTTCGCACACACGCCGATCAAGACACTTCTACGCACACGAGTCTATAGGACATCGTTCGGTTGCCCACCTCTTTGCTATCACTTGCCTCTCCGTCCATACGCAACCTTTCGTGTAGCGCTCCGCTCTTCTTGTGCCTTCCGTGCAGCCTTTCTTCTCGTGACCTCTCGCCCTCTGTCCCGCGTACTCTTGCTGTCCCGTTAGTGGATCGTTGATGCTCTGATACCAAATGTGAAGAACCAACTTTCTCAAGAATGCAAATGTGTGCAATGCATGCAAAATTTGAATGCCGATTGGCCCTCCAATGGGAAGAGTGCCCTCATGAGAGTACTTGTTTCTATTTCGACCTACATGCAAGGTGTGTGAGAGATGGCGGATGAATGCAAGATGAATGAGAATGCTACGTGAGATTTCACAATGAAAGGGTGATATCCATTCATAAATGTCCCTTGAGATCACTCAAGTTTCATCTTCCCATTTACACCTACCCTTAGCCTATGACCCATGCATCTACCATTCAATGCACCTTAATGCACCCTTCCCTTCCTATTGCTCCTAGGACCTAGACACGTGTGTACACATTTTTATTAATAGAATAAGTATCACATGTCCAAATTCAATGTCGTCTGAAGTAGTGGCTCCAACTTGGACTAGTCTTATCTACTGAGATGATCCACCGCCCTAACAAATCGGTCAGTGTCCATCATAAATACATATACATGTTACACCATTGGCGTATAATATATAAAAATGTTTCAATGTCTACTAATCACAGGCCTTTGTGGCTGAGTTTGTATTTCAAATCATATTTCTAAGCTGTAACAAGCCCGTATGTATGAGCACTAGATCATCTGAGTCTTTGCCAGTTTAAAGTTATGTAATAGAGTTCGATATATTTATAAAGTCGCCATCTCTTTGGTTTTCAATAACTGGTGTCATTTTTTGTGAGAACTGTTATATTTTATGTGCTGAATCAGTTTATTTTGCAAAGGACAATTTGTCGCATGCTCTAAAAGCCTACAATTGGTATCACAGCCGGTCAGTGAGTCATCAAGAAGCTTGTGATCAGTCCTTTGTCAATCGAGATGGAAAGTGGGTCGAAGTCTTGGTCTAAATCTGCTTTACCAGATACTTCTATAGTCAAATTTGATGTAGTTGCTTGTATGACTTCTCTTCATGGAGAAAGGTCTCTAGGGGGTCGTGTAGGGGAAGAAGCCAGCCCATAATCAAGAGCTAGAGAAGATGCAAGCCTCGGATTTGAAAAATGAAAGGGCTTTGGGCCTTCTAGGACGGGCTTTAGGGATGGCATATTTCCATCATGTTGATGTTACAAGACAAAAGCGCAAACTTGGAGCATACTTGAGACATTGTTTGGTCCAAAGGTGAGGAATTCAAAGATTTTGCTCAAACAAGAGCTTTTGGCCTTTCAAATGGGAGAAGGGGACTCATTGGCGACTCATCTCAACAAGATACAGGCTACTATTAAGCAACGTCAAGCTCTCTCAGTTCGGGTTGAAGACGATGATGCTAAGGTGGTTCTACTCACAAGCCTACCATCCTACCACCCAGGTATTCCGAGATTGGAACCATCCTGAGATTGGATTCTGACAATGTGAGTTTTCATGATGTAGGGTCTATACTTCTCCGCGAATAAAAGAGAGCCAAAATGAGTATAATTGGAAGTAGTGAGCTAGCTTAAATTTGTCAAAGAGAAAAATAAAAGAAAGAATGGAAACAATGGAGGCGAGAAGGATCTAATATTCCACTATTGTGGATGAGATGTCCATATAGAAAAATATTGTTATAAGCGAGCTTACCACCTCAAGAGCAACAAGGTCGCACAAAGCAGCACCAAGAAGGTGTGCCTTGTGGAAGAAGGTGATCAGCGTGGTGACTTTGCAGGATGTATTCAGATGAAGGATCAATTATCAATCTTAAAAAGGAAGATGTTTATGGCATTTAATGTGATTAAATAGATGGCAACCATTTTGGTTTGCTTACTCCTTTAGCAGATAGCGACAGTTCTTGTTTTTCCTTCTTGTCTCCCCACTAGGTTAATGGAGGCTGTTGGTAGTCGTAAACCTGTGGGCAGTGTACCTTCCCTAAGGTCTAAGGTGGTGGCAATTCTATGCCACTTGGCACATTTACATGCAAAGGTGGGCGAGCCTTTCATGAGATATTCTAGCTCCTTCTCCATGAGAGTCGATGCTTGCGACCATTAGCAGTATATACCTAGATGAATCTAGGAACATTCCCAAACTCATCCCTTAAAAACACAACATAGTGCAATTTCAATCTCATGATAGTCACTCATAAGATTGAAAACCATAAACTCCATCACGCAAAGCATGGACTAGCTACTATGGCATCCCCACTGAGTTCTTGCTCTTTATGTGGATGACACCATACTTGTTTCCAACAATCTTGATTTCTTGAAACATGTCAAGAAAATCTTATCCTCAGCATTTGATATGGTTGATCTTGGTGACATTCATTCATGTTTTGGTATTCCAGTTCAGCTATTTTGTCACAAGGGAATTCTGCTACTTCGACAAATAATATTCATTCAAGATGTTGCTCCCTCAATGCAACATTGGTCTGGAGCAAAACGTGTTCTAAAGTATTTGAAAGGCACTTCTGATTTTGGATTAGTTTATCGATGTCATACAAAATCATCTTCAGTGATGTCTCTTGATCTTTTGGGATATACAGATGAAGAGTGGGTGTAGACCATAGTATAAAAATATGCTCTCACACATGCAAATCCACACACCCACACATACTTGAGCATCCGTTTATACAAAATTTTTGTACTGAGTTTCTCTTGACACTCCGGAGGTGAAGGCCTGACTCAGCCATGACAAAGGTTAACACTAAAGAAGAAATAGCAGTAGCCTAAAGACGAGAAATAGTCTGCTGTAATTGGTACACTAAGCTAGCATACGTTGGCCGTGACTCTTGGGAACTAGCTAGAAAGTGTTGCTGGCAGCAACCAACTCAAACTTCTTATACGTAGCTTGGCTCTTGATTTACTGTCTTGTGTAGACGTTCTTCATCTGGCTCTATATCGGCCCTATCACTAGTCATGTTTGGTTCAAGGCGAACTACAAGTGTTGCAGTATAGTGTCTCTATGTCATTTTATGTAGGGACTTCTTCGGGTTTTGTGTTTGGAGCCTTTGTGGCTGAGTTTATATTTCAAAGCATACTTTGTAGGCTGCAACAAGCCCGTACAAATGGGCAGCAGGTCGTTTGAGACTTTGTCACTTATGTAATAAAGTTTGATATAGTTATAAAGTCGCCATCTCTCGAGTTGTCAACAACTGATCCACTTGAGCGACTTGGCTTCGGTCCACTCCAATGACTGATCCACTTCCAGTACCAAGTTTATATTGGGCTATACTTGATTGAGATGTGACAACACAGAGAGATCCTACTACGACATATAAGAGGTAGCAAGAGATGACCATGCCACAGGATACTCGGGCAAATCGAGCACGGAGGCAGGTCATGGACTTCTATGCATTTGAGCCAGCTCCAGGGCACAGTGGAGTGGAGGAGGAGGAGATATCTGATATGAGGATAGTATGGATCAGGGGAGAGCAAACATGGCGCCATCAAGCAAGGGACACATAGACCAACACAGAGCACACATGATCGAGGTCAAACCTATCTCAACATATTCATATGGAGGATGATGGAAGATTTGGGAGTAACCCAATAGTATATGGCTGTTCTAACAAAACGTATGTGCATGTGTACAATCGAATCAAGACAAGAGAAGAAGCATCTGAAGTCTTCACTAGTTGTTTGGTGCATGCATAGACCATATGGGCTAACCTCCTTTATGAACACACTTGCAGGTCAAGGATCAATCCTAGCAAAGTCAATCAGACCCACCTTGCTATATGCAAATGATGTGCTGCTGATTTCAAACACAGCACATGGGTAGTCACAGCTCTGGAGTCCCATCTGATACGAAATGTGGGTACGGCGAGGTCAAAAGGCCCATTTTAACCCTAAGCACCTCGTTACATATGTGAAGGTGAAAAATATGGAATGGGTCATTAGGATTTGTATGTCCATGTGTTGAATTGCACTCAAAATTTACACAAGTCCTAAACCCTATGGTCTCCATGTTCTTGCAAAGTTTGAGTCCCATTTGACACTAAATGTGGGCACGGGGAGGTCAAAGGGCCCATTTTCACCCTATGCACCTCGTTACATACGTCAAAGTGCAAAATATGAAATGGGTCAATAGGATTTGCATGT
This sequence comes from Dipteris shenzhenensis, assembly GCF_047967505.1. Taxonomy (NCBI): domain Eukaryota; kingdom Viridiplantae; phylum Streptophyta; class Polypodiopsida; order Gleicheniales; family Dipteridaceae; genus Dipteris; species Dipteris shenzhenensis. The sequence goes on from NC_141619.1 coordinate 19,242,878, forward strand.
CCATGTGTCAGGTTGAGCTCAAAATTTGCATAGGCCCTAAAACCTATGCTCTCCATGATCTTGCAAAGTTTGAGTCCCATCCGACACCGAATGTTGGCACGAGGAGCATGAAAATCCTAATGACACATTTCATATTTTACACCTTCATGTCTGTAACAAGGTGCATAGGGTGAAAATGGACCCTTTGACATCCTTGTGCCCACATTCGGTGTTAGATCGGACTCAAACTTTGCAAGAGCATGGAGACCCTAGGGTTTAGGACCTTTGCAAATTTTGAGCCCAATCCGACACATGGACATGGAAATCCTATTGACCCGTTCCATATTTTGCACATTCACATATGTAACAAGGTGCATAGGGTGAAAATGGGCCCTTTGACCTCCCCATGCCCACATTCGGTGTCAGATGGGACTCAATCTTTGCAAGAGAATGGAGCCCATTGGGTTTAGGACCTGTGCAAATTTTGAGCCCAATTCGACACATGGACATGCAAATCCTATTGACCCATTCCATATTTTGTATCTTCATGTATGTAATGAGGTGCATAGGGTGAAAATGGGACCTTTGACCTCCCCGTGCCAACATTTGGTGTTGGACGGGACTCAAACTTTGCAAGAGCATCGAGACCATTGGGTGCGAATTTTGAGCTCAATCCAACACATGGACATGCAAAACCTGATGACCCATTCCTATTTTGCACCTTCACATATGTAACGAGGTGCATAGTGGGCCCTTTGACCTCCCCGTGCCCACATTCGGTGTCGAATGGGACTCAAACTTTGTAATAGCATGGAGACCATTGGCCCCCCTCTCCCCCCCCTCCGCTTCCCCCTCTCTTCCCAGCTTTGGGATGCTACCATTGTGTAAGTCCATGACATGAAGGTCAACCAGGGTAAAACCAAGGTTATTAATAATCTTCAACTCTTACAACAGTCAGCTCCGACGGGACACTTCACGCTTGCAAAGGAGCCAGTGGAGATAGATAGGTCTTATGTATACTTGGGGTGCATTTACACAGGCCCCAAGTTTACCATGAAACTGGCAGCACCGGCACAACCGACCAGAGGACATACGTCCTTGTTGAGACTAGAGAGACTGTTTCCAAGCACATCTCGAGCATGTGAACATGAAGTCACTCTCTCCTCAGAGCAGATCGCCAAAGACGAGGCATCATCCTTGACCTTGTACATCGGATTCAGCGATCGAGGAGACCACGCCCTCCTCTACAACCTGAGACAGCCCCACAGATGCAGATCCGGGAGATCTTCGCAGCACATCAGAGAGCTATCACAATGCCCGGTTTCGGTTTTAAATTCGCTCACCTCAGCTCACATTTTCACATTTGAGCTTGTATTTGAGTTTCTTTGAGCTTGCTTTTGAGCTTTTGAGCTCTCTATCTTGGTATAGCATAGCATAGCACTCAGCAAAAGGACCTTAGCATACCCTTCGCTTTCAATTCAGCCCCATGAGGCTTGTATGAGCTATCTTTTTTTCTAGTGTACTTTGTCCCATAGACCCGCGAGGTCTTTGGAGGACGTTAATATTTCTTTCTTTCTTTCTTTCTCTCTCTCTCTCTCTCTCTCATGGGAGACACTACCAACTCTCTCTAAAGATGATGTAACGAAGGCCACTTCATGATAGGACTAGAGTAGTGTGCTAAATAATTCGAGCTGAAATGCCTTGTGCACTCCTCGACTCTCTCTGACACTCAAAGATGTAATGGCTACTCTTTTTTGGATGGGTGCTTTGTCTCCTGGGCCTACAAGGCCTTCTCAAGTCAGTAATACAACTCTCTCTCTCGCTCTCTCTCTCTCTCTCTCTACCAGCCCCATGAATCACATCTTCCACATATCCAGCACCACTATCCATCCAGACCCCCTAGCCCATATAAACCCCCCCGCCATGCTGCCAAACTGGCCACGGGCTGTGTGCCAGGCTGCGCAGCAGCCCTTGGCAGCCAATAGGCTTGGCCTGGCCAAGCCCAGCTGCTGGAGCTGCCCCGAGCCAACCTAGGGCTCTGAAAAAGTGCGCAAGAGCCTCTCTTGGGCCCCGTACACCACCCTGCTGCTGACTTCAATGACCACCAGGAGACCTGCAGACACAAAAGGACAAACATCCAAAACATCAAGAGAACAACAGCAAACTTTTGGACCAACAACTCAGTCAAGAATTTCAAGATTCAAGATTGCACTGCAAGTCACAAATTTGCTGAAATCTGACACAAACTGGCAGGGTTTTTTTCAACATTATTTCGCACAATGCCTACATCGGGATTTGTAGAAGACATTTGGGGAAAACAGGCCCTGGAAACAGCTATGGAAGCCCTCTCAAATGGGAAAGCTCATAAGGGTAGCACACATGTGCTCACTTGCCTCGACAAAATATGCCTCGTGTTGATCGAGAAAATTGACAGTTTGGAGGCCACAAAATGTGGCTTTATTGGCTGAGAAAGCTCACGTAGACAAGAAGTTGGCTGAGATCAAAAAGCAAGCAGGAAAGTACAAGAGGAGTGGAGAAAGGAAAGGAGGAAAGGGCCAAGAAAGTGGAATGGGAAAAGGAGAAAGCAGGCTGGGAAAGTGAGAAAACCAAGCCCCAAAACAAGATACATGCATTGGGAGTGGAATTGCAGCAGATGAGAGATATGCGATTACCTCAAAGGGAGGCTGCAAAGCCATGTAAGAGCTCAGAGCAGAGAATGCAAGTCTCAAGAAAGAGATGGCTACAGCTCACTAAGGGGAAGGAAGAGATGCTTGAATGGACAGCAGTGGTTAAAAAGGGATCTGCAGCCCCTAAGAAAGAGTTCATTTCTGAGGCTCTAGAGGAAGAGAAAAGGAGGGCCAGCAAATCATGAATGTCCGAGTAAGAGGTTTGACATTGGGAGACACCCCAATGATAGACACTCAAGTTTTGTTCACTAAGATGGGGGGTCAATCTCACGTGTGAGGCAGCCTGGAGGGTGGGAAAGACGGACAAAAAACAAGACCATTAGTGCTGAAACTCCGGACTGTCATAGATAGGTCTACCCTCATGAGTAAGAGGGAAACTCTCAAAGGGACAAAAATATACTTGGATGACGACCTTACTCTCTTACAACAGAAGCACTGAAGGGAAGGAATGGTATGAGTAATGGCAGCATGAGAGGCTGGAAAGTGCTGCCTCCAGAGATGACAAAGTAATTATCCGGGAAAGAGTAGACAAAGGAGAGAAAGAAGAGGGGAAATTATGATGGTGTCAGGCCAATCGGATGCATGCACAAAAAGGGCTAAAAATGTCAGTGTGGAATTGCAATGGTACCCTTTGGTCTGACCCAAGGGGTTCTCGGAGACCTACACTGATAGAGACATGATCTTCTACACCAAGACACTTGAGAGCCCAAAGAGAGGACTGACCATAGTGACTGGATATACCTGGGAGTTAGTGCCATAGGTAGAGAGGCAGCGGCATACGAGGCTGGTGGTGTAGCTGTTCTTTTTAGATCATCCTTGAGGCCACACATATTCATAGTACGGAGAGAGGAGCATGCACGACATATGTGGATACGAGTCCGACTACTAGAGGCACGTCCGATCTTCATTGCCTTGTGCTACTTCCCCCCAGATACATCATGTTATGTACATGAGGTCACCACAAAGGGACACAACCCATATGAGAGGATATATGATGACATCACGGAGTTCTCTAGGCATGGAGATGTCCTGTTTCTCGGTGACTTCAATGCACACACATGAGATACACAAGTGGGCCTATTGGATTTTGAGGATGACTCTCTCATAATGTTGGAATTAGACCCAGTTGAGCCCGGGATAGGGAGACGCACCACACGTGATAGGATATGGGCGACATCTACTTGAGTAGGGAGCGGTCCACGACTTGATTATATAAGACGGTCTCCAGACATGATATGGCAAGATCACATGCCTCTTGCACGGTGAAGGGACCAGTACAATGGATTACTTGATGGGTCTCTTATCCTTTATACCACGGGTACACGATTTCATTGTGCCTTCCCCCCCGCTTGGCGCTAATCACTCATAGTTGGCCTTTGGCATCTCGGCTACCATGCCTACCACAGGGAGATCCCCCCCCCCCACACGCACACAAGTCCAAGTTCATCTTGGCCATGCTCTTCACCTAGTCTACGTGAGTAACTTAGCCCGTGAGTTCCCAGACCAACTCATACCTTACCTGTGCTTCAAATGTCCTTGTCCTAGTCGTACAAGACGTGGCAGCCAGATCTTTTCCCACGACCCAATCTGCAGCACATGCCCCAGCCATCAGGACGATGCCTCAGAATCCTTGGTATGATGACAAGTGTAGAGAGATGAGATCTCACCTTACACGTAAGCGAGCATTAGGTGACCTTACGACACATAAGGCACAGCTGATTTCACGACAGTTGACATGCCGTAAGAGGTGGGTTTCTCACATACAAGATGGAGGAGGTGATCCGATCATTCCAAGGACGAGACCATAAAATGGGCACTGTTGTCTGAGGGAAAGCCACCTATTCCTATCATGGACCTAGGGCTTTGGCACACCTATGCGAGTACACTTTATGATGTCCCAATTTAGATGCCACCTGATATGTCTTCTATGCCCAAGCCTACCACATGCCGCTTGTTCACTACACAAAATGTACGGGACGCACTCCATTGGCTTCGTGACTAGAGAGCACAGGATCATGAGGGAAATAGAATGAGCATTTTGCACATGGATAGAAGATCCTGGCTCCGGCTTTCCAACTACCTGAAGCACTCCCACCATTGTGCCCATACACAAAGCAAGAGCAAGAGACCCCATGGACACTCGGAATTACCATACTCTGATAATCTTGGCCACACTTTGGCCAAGATCTATGGATCAATACTAGAGAGAGAGATGAGCAGTCATACCGAGGCACACAAGCAGCAGGCTCTAGGGCAAGTAGGTTTCCGACGATAGCAGTCCACCCTTGACCACATCTTCACTCTAAGGGCCATCCTTGAGGCGAAATCGAGGTGCCAAAAAGTCGACGCTTGCTTTGTAGACTTCTGAAAGGCTTTCGACACTGTCCCATGCTCCCGCATGATCAGTGATGAGTCTATACAAGTCCGTCGGAGGTAGAAATCTCGCCCCAAGCGTATATCAAAGTGGGTGGAGAGCACCATCGAAGTGAAGTAGGGATGCCCTCTTTCACCGACCCTCTTCGGGCTCTACGTCGACGAAATCACATCCTTTATTGACCGCTTGGGGAGGTGAGAGATCACTACTGGTCGGCTTGATGATACCAATGATGCTATAACAGTCCTCATATCATCTTCAACGGGGGGTACTACAGAGGCATCTGGAGGCGATACAAGTGTTTTGTTGAGACAGAGACTTGACAGTCAACCTTGGGAAGACCAAGGCCATTATCTTCAACACCTCACATGTAGTACTACACCGACATGGCTTCATTTATCAAGGTGAGCTAGTAGAGATAGTGCAGTCCTACACATACCTGGGAGCAATCTTCACAAGACCAGTTTACAGGATGGTAGAGGCAGCCAAAGCACGACTCGTGGACAGGAAGCCTTGGCCCGACTAGAGAGGCAATGTTTTCAAGCGCACTTTCAGGACCCGCCGACAAAGGCCTGGCTGTTCGACACCCTACTAAGGCCGACTACCGTGTATGCAGCACCTTTCTAGGGGAGCGACATTTCGGCAACAAAGTGTACTTATCTATGGAACCATCAGATTTTCTTTTGAGCTTGTACATCCACTTCGTGCCAATTGTCAGGCAATTGTCTTCTTGAAGAAAGGCAAGTCCACCAACTCCCAAGTGTGGTTTTCTTGATGGAGTCAATTTCAGTCTGCGATTTGCTTGCATGCACATTGTCTCATGCATCATCAAAACTGTCAGGCTCGTCTGCCTCAAGTGTTGCTGACCCAAGCAGACACAAAAAAGGGCATCCACAATGTCTCTAGTGTCTACGGCTTGTTGTCCTCAAGAGTGCAAAGCACAACGAGGTACCAATCGTGCTTCCTGCACTGCTGTAGTTTCACGTGCAATAGCATCATCAATTTCTTCCTGAGAAACAAGCTCATCCATAGGCTCAAGTGAAGCATCGCCCACTGTAGTATCTTGCTGCAAATTCTGATTTTCCGCTAGCATATCATTCAGCATCAAAGGAAATGGGCAGCAGCCCGCAAAAGAATTCAAAAGGACCCTGATTTTCTCAAAACCAACAAAGGGCAGATCTGCATTGTCAGCAAATATAGCATCCCGATAGTGATAACCTTCTTAATCACTGGATTATAAAGTCTATAGCCCTTGCTTTCACTGCTGTAGCCATAAAGATGCACTTTTCTGTCTTGTTATCAAGTTTGCCATGCAATTCTTGAGGCACATGTCCATATGATAGTAGATACACAACCAAATGTAAGAAATAGCCCACATCAGGCTTAAGACCAAAGCATGCTTGATAAGGTGTCATGAAATTAAGAGCCTTTGTGGGAAACCTGTTCAAAATATGATTCAAGCACATAATGGCTTCCTTTTGCTTCTAGCATGCATCTCCCCATCTCCGAAAATGAACGATAATTCCTTTCACCCTTCCCATTCCGTTGATGAGTATACCTCACTGTAGATTGATGTGTGATGCCCTTCTCGGGAAAAAATTGTTGCAATGCGATATTCCTCCCCTCGATCTCAATGAAGGTTTGCAATCAGCATTTATATTGATTTTCAGCTAAGGCCACAAAGTGTTTAACAATATTGCAAACTGCAGACTTTACTTAAGAGAAAAGACCCAAGTAAAACATGTGAAGTCATCTATGAATTTAAAATAATAAAGATGACCTCCAAGAGATGGAGTGTGCATGGGTCCACAAACATCAGTATGGATGAACTGTAATTTTCGTGTAGCCTTGACTGCACCATCCTTGGGAAAGGGAAAACGATGCATTTACCCAAAATACAGCCCTCATATATTTTGTTTGGAGGAGTTTCCAAACGTGACAAGGCATCAACCATATCAAGCTTCTGCAATAACATAAGGTGAGACTCTCGCCTCATTACGGGCTTGACACATATTTTCCAAAATATCCCAGACATCTTTAGCACTCCAGTAGGACTTGATATGAGGGATAATAAACCTCTTGATATTCAGTGAAATCAAAGACAAGGCTTAAGCATTACGTGTATCCCACCTCTTTGATTAGGAGTAATACTTACCCAATCGAGACAACTTGTTGTCCCTATCACCAACGACCTGCACCACCACCACGACCCCCTCCCTTGCTATGGAGGAGTACCTTGCGCTATAGTAGCCAAACAGCCTCACCACCGGTAACATAATCCCAGACGCCCTTGGCAACCAACAGATTGTGAAATCAAAAAACTCCAAAGAGGATAGTTGGTGCCATCCAACCGATCCTCCTAGGCAAGCAACTCATTTGAGCAAAGAAAAAGAGGCAAAGAGATCTCAACAAAGTTGATGTGATGAGAACACTCTGCAAGCAATAGAAATCACTACCAGCCTATACCAGGCTTGAGGATGCCCCTCAAATATACCAGAAAGATCTCATGATGGTGTATGTGCTGCAATCTCAAAATTCTCTCTCAAAAGCAAGCCAAAACCCAACTGAGCGACGCCTCTGTTCTGAACTCATAGCTAATTGCAAAGCCCTATTCCTTTCAAGGAAGTAAACGCATGACGGGTGAAGACAGGAGCCAGTGCAATGCGCGATGAAGGGTGGGAGTGGCTTTTGGTTGTATGGTTCAACCAATATTCCGAGAAACGGGAGCGAAAATAATAGATATATAGTCCGGGATTCAGTGCCAAAAATAGTAGATAGATATATAGTTCGAGATTCAGGCTCAAAATAGTAAATATAGCAAATGAACCACCAATGGAGCTGATTAGCAAGGTGAAGATTGTTCTCAACCCAATAGAATCTCCCCAAAATGCTCATTTGTATCACTATTTTGCAAAAAAAAACAAGTTCCCTAGCTGAGTGGACTGAAAAATGGACCCAAAAGTGCCAAACATGGGCTGTTACTGCCTCAGACAAGTTCACAACAGCAAGGAGAGATCTCCAAAAGTCCCAAGACAGAGCATGATGCAACAGCTTCAAAACAGCAAAATAGTCCTGAAAAGCATCTCAAAATGTGTGCCCAGCCCTCCAAACAGCTGCTGGGTCTGAAAATCAGTGAAAAAACCCACAAACACAGGCGCCCCGCTTCCAAACAGCTCGAGAGGCACACAACACAGGTCACCTTGCTGAAAATGACCTCCAAAGAGACGCAAACCAGTTTGGGAGCCAAAACCAAACAGCTCCAGAGGTGCACAAAACAGGTGGCCTTGCTGAAAATGAGCTCCAAGAGAGAGGCAAACCAGTTTTGGAGCCAAAACCAGCTCAAAACAGTAAGAAAAATGTCGACCAACCTTGAAACAGCCCGAAATCAGAAAGAAATACAGCGTGATTTCTCCAAGAGGGGTCCCCTGATTCCAGAAATGCTCCTGGTGCTGGCTTTGATAACAAACGGTCGACCTGGTCGCTATAAGTGTGAGCGATGAAATTGCAGTTCTTCTTCACAACAGAATTGAAGCTAGAGGGCGTGGGAGGTGTGGGGAGAGATGTGGGGCAAGCTCAAATACAAGTGAGAATGGAGCTGAAGCAAGCTGGAATGAAATTGCAGCAACACAAATGAACTACAAAGCTAGGGTAGTCATAGAGACAAAACCCTAGAATGAACTCCAACTCGGGTCAAAAGATGTGTGGTGACTAACCCAAAAGTGCAAACATGGGCTGTTACTGCCTCAGACATGTTCACAACAGCAAGGAGAGATCTCCAAAAGTCCCAAGACAGAGTGTGATGGAACAGCTTCAAAACAGCAAAATAGTCCTGAAAAGCATCTCAAAATGTGTGCCCAGCCCTCCAAACAGCTGCTGGGTCTGAAAATCAGTGAAAAAACCCACAAACACAGGTGCCCCGCTTCCAAACAGCTCCAGAGGCACACAAAACAGTTCACCTTGCTGAAAATGAGCTCCAAAGAGAGGCAAACCAGTTTGGGAGCCAAAACCAAACAGCTCCAGAGGTGCACAAAACAGGTGGCCTTGCTGAAAATGAGCTCCAAGAGAGAGGCAAACCAGTTTTGGAGCCAAAACCAGCTGAAAACAGTAAAAAAAATGTCGACCAACCTTGAAACAGCCCGAAATCAGAAAGAAATACAGCGTGATTTCTCCTGATTCCAGAAATGCTCCTGGTGCTGGCTTTGATAACAAACGGTCGACCTGGTGGCTATAAGTGTGAGCGATGAAATTGCAGTTCTTCACAACAGAATTGAAGCTAGAGGGCGTGGGAGGTGTGGGGAGAGATGTGGGGCGAGCTCGAATACAAGCGAGAATGGAGCTGAAGCAAGCTGGAATGAAATTGCAGCAACACAAATGAACTACAAAGCTAGGGTAGTCATAGAGACAAAACCCTAGAATGAACTCCAACTCGGGTCAAAAGATGTGTGGTGACTAACTCACCCACAAACTCAACCTCTAACTGAGGTTAGGGGAAAAATCTCCCCTAGCCCCTTATTACATAACATTGGCCATTGCCTTAGGAAATATAAATATTTCTAACAAAAACCATGGCCCCACAAGAACAATTTGTAGATCACAAAAAAGGAACATCAAAGCAGGACAAGACTACTACCAATGTGTTGCCCATGACCTGCCATTCCCACATAAAAGTGGTCACACAATTTAAACAAAGATTTGATTTTATTTCTTCTATGAAAATTGTTATTCGGGACCCTTGTCAACTCCCAAAGCTTTCAGTATTGCAACTTACAACAATCTCAAGGAAGAGATAAGCAAACTGACCTGGCAGTAAACTACAAAGGGTTCCCTCAAAGGCCCATCACAAGAAAGCTCACTTGTACTCCCATCGATAAAAGTACCATCCGCAAATATAACCTGGTTCAAAACGCCTTCTAAAATCAAATACCAAATCTAATTGTACCCATTTTGTCTTTGAAATAGTTTTCTTGCTATGAGTGCTAGTTGGTCGTAAGGGAGTAATACCTGAGAGTCATAACCTACAGTTGCACCAGGAGTTGGCTTTATGTAGGAACCAATAGGACACACTTTTTGAACAGCTTTGCAGAAAGCAATCAGACGTTCCGATGAGCCCAACTCCACTGCCTAACAAATTCCATCATAAATTTCCAGGCACCAAAGCACAAAAGGTACCCTTGTCATAATTCAATAGGGGATAAAAACCAAAGTTGCTTATAATCACCATACAAGTCTAGCTTACTTCTTCCAGAAAATCTTTGGTCAAACCTGTGAATACTAGTGCAAAAGAGAAGTTTGTTATAAGTGATTTGCTAACCACCTGATATTTCAAACACCTTACTTGTTCAGAAATAAGCTCACAAATAATGCCCTCCAGGTATCCTAGAATATCAATAAAGAAAGATAGTCTTCTCTCATCAAGAACACATCCATCACATCCAAGGAGCTTGGGGCCATTATCCATAACTTTTGTGAAGAGATGTGGATGGATATACTACCGAAATGACATTGAGCAGAAAGACCAAGGCCAAAGAAAAGTCAGATCTCCCAGAGGATGGTCACAGGGAAGCATATTAAAAAAAGAAGATGTATAGCTTCTATTGCTTGTTTAAAAATGAACTATGACAAGGAGTGCAAGGTAACTGGCAAGAAAGGTCGCAAGGACAAGTCCAAGAGGAGATAACGACAAGTAGCAATATCAATGTGAATGAGCTATTAATTGCCATAAAGAGGTACCTGTTCAAGCCAATGTGGCATTTTATTTTATGGATGCATAGCATGGGGATAGTGATGCCACTATGCACATGCATTGTTCATCACTGCCAAGGACGTATCTCATCAAGCCAATGTGGTCTCTCATCCTATGCATGCGTCTCTCATCCTATGCATGTGTGGTATAGGAATAGCAGCGTCACCACACACATGGCAAACAAGAGGGAATCATAACTTATGCGTAGATGAATCCAGGAACATTCCCAAACTCATCCTCTAAAAACACAACATAGTGCAGTTTCAATCTCACGATAGTCACTCATAAGATTGAAAACCATAAACTCCATCACGCATAGCAAGGACTAGCTACTATGACATCCCCACTGCCGTCATCAGCGCCCAACAATGGGTGTAGACCATCGTATAAAAATATGCTCTCACACATACAAATCCACACACCCACACATACTTGAGCATCCATTTATACAAAGTCTTCGTACTGAGTTTCCGTCAGCACTCTGGAGGTGAAGGGCAGACTCAGCCATGACGAAGGCTAGCACTAAAGGAGAAGGCTAATCAAAAAGTAGTCCAATATCTCTTCATTCAAGCTACAACTGCTTGTGAAGTCTAAACGATTTCATTTTAGTCTCTCCCAAACGAGCATCTAAATCTAGCTGATAGGGCAACGCACCATTTAAGATAGAAAGACTTATCGCAAGACCAACAGGCTGCAACTTGGACAAAAACTTCACAAGGTGAAATTTGCATGTTCACCATATACCTAGATGAATCATAGCTTTGCAAGAATCTTCTTTCCATTCTTGCAATCACAAGAAATGGGATGAACTTGGAGTTGATCATAAAGTTGTTCAATTCTTAGATAAGAACAAAAAAGGGGTTGCAATAGGCTTGTCAAATAATGGAACACTTACTGCTAGCAAACACAAACTCCAACAAGCTATGAGATGAGTGGCTTGGACATCTCCACATGGATGATTTGTGTACAAAAATATGAAATGGTTTATGTGTCACCATCGTGCATGATGGGCAAGCAAGCAAGACAATCGTTTACCAAGACGCCCAACTGCAAGGTAAATGGGTCTTCATTGATGACCTTAGTAAGTAGACTTAGGTACACTTCTTAAGAAGCAGTAAGACACATTCAACAAATTCAGGATTGGATGGCCATGGTGGACATGAGAATGGAAGAAATGAAGACGTTGAGGATTGATAAGGGTCTCCGAAGAGTTCACCTTCATGAAGCCAAGATGGTGGATTCTACGTTGTCAAGACTAGCTTGATGGGAGGGCAAACCACGCATTCTGATCAATTGCCACGCAAGCATCCGTACAGCCATGCAAGAAGCCTTGCGCAATTAGCAATCAGCACACAATCAACGCCACATCATCGCAGGTCAAAAAACAAAGACTTGACTTTTTGGTCAAAAGTCAATGCGTTGACTTTTTGGTCGGCATTGACTTTTTGGCCGACCTAGTCAACGGTCGGCATCGACCAGACGGCCAAGGTCAACGGTCGGCGTTGATCAAGTTGGCTAGGCTCACCTAACAGCCTATAAAAGGACAGCCTTTGGCCCTCATTCTTCATCCACTCCTTAGGCCTTCAAGCCTTCAAAGCAGCAGAGCCCAGGCCTCCACGCAACAGACCAGCACGGTGGCCTCAGCCTCTTCAGGGATCTAGTGAGGATTCACCTCCTCTAGGTAGTCTAGTCTTCTAGTTTTGCCATGAGGGTTTCAGCCCCTTCATACAGTTGTATTCAGCCCTTTGGGCATTCATTATTCAGTTGTATCCATTTTCTCTTTGGAGGTCCACTACATTCTCTATTAGAAATGACCCAACAGAGGGTACGCACAACGGAAGACTGATAGGAATGCCCAGGAGCTCACACAGTGTGCGTGTGGGGTGTGGATCACAAACTTCTTGACTTATGTGCATAGATGTGCAAGCCAGTAAATAGACAATGCTCAGAGACAAATATAGAAGCAACACTTTATATTTCCGTACGTCCAAAAACTAGGACAGGATACAATACCAAAAGGTCCTTCTACTACAAGCCTAGCACTTCTAGATCTCTGAGCCCGCGTGCTCCACCTCGAGCATATGTAGACTCTGTGTCTAGAGTGATCCTCTCCACCTTGCTGCCTATAGATCAGCCTAGGTGGGCAACCCTTCAAGCTCTGTCTGCAGCTTCTCTAGGTCTCTTGGTCCTCCAAAGTATAGGCTCCGAGATAGGTAGAAGACTGCTCCTGCTGCTTGTGTGAAGGCTGCTCCATATGATAAATAATGAGGGCTGGAGGCCCTCCTTTTATAGGCCCCAAGGGGGCTGGCAAAAACTGACCATCCTGCAGCAAACTGGCCGACCAGTCTGTGGCTGGTCCATCCCTATACGGGCTCACAACCCAGGGCCTTTTGGGCCCACTCTTCTAGGGCCTTGGCCCTCCAATCAAGGCAAGAGCCCAGCCTATATAAAGGCAGGTCCCTGCCTCATGGCAGCCTCTTTTGCTGCTCCAATAGGCCTCATTCAGCCCCGTACTGCTCCGTACAGTTGTGTGCCACCTGTCCCGGGCCTGCACACCCTCCGTACTGCTCCATACAGTTGCGTGCCACCTGTCCCGGGTCTGCAAACCGTCCGTACTGCTCCGTACAATTGCGCCACCTGTCCTGGGTCTTCTCTAGATGTGCTGCCCACATGACAGCCATGATGCTGTCCATGTGGCAGCCCCTTTCTCTCTTTTTCTGTGGTACTGCCCTTAGGTCTCCCTCCCCCATGCTCTCCTCATATAGGGGCTTATAGATGGGGAGGTGACCATTCCAACATTGTCTCCCTTCGATTCTCTCACTCACATCCACAGCATCACTTTGTGTATTGAGAGCATTATCTTGCAGTTGCAGTTAGTATTGAGTAGGAGAGAGAGTGAGGATAGTCTATCTCCCGCTACATGAAGCCAGTAAAACCTCCAAGGCAAGAGCCGGAGTCGAAGAAACAGATGGAGCCTCCCATGTCTCCGTGTACACTTTAGAAGCTCAATAATCGGCATTTTTTGTTGTTCAATTTTTCTTGATTGCCCCTCACCAAGACCAATACTTATTGTGCACTTCCCTTTCTTGAGTCTTACTTGGACCCATTCTCCCCAAGCTGTATGTCACTGAAGCCACCAATGATTGTGGTCACAGCACTAGGTGTCTCTCGCAAAAATTAGGGGAAAGAGGGTGCCTTGAGAAGCGCATAGACACCTATTCAAGAATCAAGTAGTGAACCTCTCTGCAACTAAGAAATTGACTACGTAAGCTAGCAAGCTATCCCTGGTGCTGCAAATCAGCCCAGAAGGGCGATGGAAGAGGGGAAGACTGAGAAAAAGGTGTAGTTGAGGGAAGAAATCACTCAAGTGAAGGGCTACCCAATGGGAGGCGCAAGGAGAAGAAGGCGCAGCACGTCCCTACCGTGGAGCGAATGAAGTAAGGCCTGTGCGACGGGGGCTGAGAGACCCACAAGAGAGGGAGCTCACACAGAGCAGAGGCTGCACAGCGTGAAGGGGGGTCAGCAGGCTGCCCAAGAGCAGAAATGCAGTGAGTAGGGTAGAAAGGCAGAGGAGGGAGAATGAGCGAGGCAGAACAAGGAGCGGGCTGGAGCTGCGGGGGAGGTCAAGAAGGAGCTACGAAGCAAGGAGCACCACGTACCTCACCTTTTCCCAATTTTTCTAACTTTTTAAATTATCTCACCCAATCAGTAACATTAAGGGTTCACCTAAGTATTGCCCATAACCCAAACTAAAGAAAAGATAGTGTGTCATTGAACTGAAATATAGAAGATCTTAAGTTATGCAATACGGAAGAAATCATCCTTAATTCATAGTAATAATTCAAAAGATTTCTAAATGCATGCAATCAGACTCTCCACTTCCAAAAATGTTGGCCTACTTGATTTGGTGCCATTGTAAGATCGGTCTGACAGTCAGCTAGCCATGAAAGACAATTCCAAATCCATAGCAAATTACTTGTATGATATCGTGGCGCTTCTTTCGTGGAGGTGGCTGAACCCTATAGCCTTCACATGCCATAACTTCTGCAATGAGAAGACTTCCCTGGTAAACAAGAAATGTCCAAGTAAATATGGCATGCTACCACCAAAACAAGGGACATACTGGGAAGATATATCTATACCTTGACGGCCTCACCAACCATTTGAGGAGATAAGAAAAGCCCTTGAAATAATAATCGCATGATATTGCCACTTGTTGCTCCGGCTTCCATGCCCAAGCCCGGTGCAGATAGGCGGGCAGCAGCTGCTTTGACCCATTCAGCTTTGCCAGCTACATACCCACCAGCTGGAGCAATCGTGCCACCTGGGTTCTTGATTAAGCTCCCCGCAATAAGATCTGCTCCCTGAAAGCATTGAAATTCGGATGAGGACATGAGAAGCATTTCCAATTCCTCATCTTGGAAGAAGGCAAAAACAATATGGAAAGCTGGAAAAGTAGGGACGAGCAAGCCTACCTCTTGATTTCTTTCAAGACCCTTTATAATGTAAATCATACTTAATGTAATAGAAGTGAGGTATCTTCTCTTTCCATTTTCAAGGAAAAATTTAAGGGGAGAAAACTTAGTACATCATGTTTTCCTTGCATGATGAAACTAGCACATAAAATAATACAACCAACAGAGCAGACAAAAGGGGAGCAAGTTCATTTTCTCTGTATAAGAAACTTTCAGGTATTTTGATAGTATCTATCACAATTTAAAACCTTCTTCAGTATAAAAAATTATGCCAATGCCATCCAGGTAGGATTCCATAGGACGCAAGACAAGGATAATGTGTTCAATTAATCCCACACATGAGCATCTTCTGCCTTTACCGTCTTCTAGACTTTGCAAACTCTAGCATGATACAATTGATAGACCATAGGCTGTCATTCTGATTATCACTCATTTCAAAGGCTCTCCACCTTTGATCACCACATCGAATCACTGAGAAGAAATTTCCAAAACACATCTGCCTTGTCTGCAAGGTCCCTGGCATAAGAGAGACCACCTTCCTTTCAAGGGTTTGGGACAGCGGCCTTCTTCAGCAACATATACTGGCCCAATTGTTTTTACCAGATACAAAGACCCATCAGTCCTGCTCTCACAGATGCTGTATAATCCCCCTTTTTGCATCAAGATTATAAGAAAGACAGGTTTTCTGCTCTGCAAATGTGGCATGCACGGAATCCCCCTTTTGCTTTGGATATGTAATTCTTGACTGGAAGTCATGCCAAGAGACGTTGCGATTGACTGCTGCCTCTCATCACCACCATCATCATCATCTTTCTAAACAAGACTCGTGCACTTCAACATACCTTAAAGCATTCTATTCTCATGCTGGTTGCCTCTCCTGATTTCACCCAAGGGCTCACTTTCCCCTTTAGTGATCTGCTGGATTTTTCTCTGGCTGCCTTGTTTCCCCAAGCTGTAGTTCTACTTGACCTTCCATTCAGAAGGGCTCTCTAGAAGGAGGGCAGTCGTTTGTCTAGGTAGTGGTCCTACATAAACACAGAGTGCAGGGTAAAGATTTATTTGGGAATACCCTGCTGGATGCTTTGGAGACCAATAGATTACGCAAGTTCACCAAATATGCAACCATTAATATACTCGAAGACCATACAGGGGTTGTGCTATAAGGTTTAGTACCATCTCCAAGGTTAATAAGGTTAATTTCTTGACCCTTGAGGAAACAATATAATCTGTCAATAGAGTGATTCTTAGTTTCGCTTTTATCTTTCTTCTTCAAGCTTAGACCTTTTCTACTTTTCACTAACTAGATTAATCTTCTCCTCCTTTTGTCAGGAACAAACACTTTCTATTAATGCTTTGCTATCCATAAGGTTCTAAAAAAGAAATTCTCGCTATCCTGCAGCCTGCTTCTCCAGGCCCTAGGTCATTCTATGGTAACCCGGCTAGCAACCAAACCAACAGATTCCTCGCTCCGTGAAAATATTGAAGATACCTGCAGGCCATGCCTCACAGAAGTGCTCCCACCACCCAGCCGGAAGCCTCTATACCTTGATCCCTATTGGCATGCAACGTGTAACCAATATCCAGCCACATGTTGATGAGGGTGGCAGCAAAATGGACCTGCTTTCCCCCATCATAAGTCTGCATCATGCTACCCAAATATTGCACACTGTGATGCCAGCAAATGTTAACTAGACACTCCTCTCCAAAGAGAACTCGGGACACTGCCTAGAGGAGAAAATGACATCATCAATCTCTTGGCTCATAAAGGTCTCCGCATTCCCCAAGTAGGTGGGGGGATATCATCTTTATGGAGAAGGTGTGTTGCCCCTCTGTCAGCCTGTCATCCTGCTTCCTGAGATTCACTATCTTGGTCACATTATCTCACGAGAAGGTGTCCGTATGGACCCAGCCAAGATACAGACAATTGTAGAGTGGCCTGACTTGAAGAATGCCCATGAGGTAAGGTCTTTTCTAGGCCTATGCTCATATTGCCGAAGGTTTATCTGGCATTTTGATGAACTTGCAACTCCTCTACATGATCTCACTAAGAAAAATCTGAAGTTCAGATGGACCCAAAAAGAAAAGGACTCTTTTAATGCTCTAAAGCATGCCCTGACTACAGCTCTTGTACTTATCATTCCTGACTTAAGGAAACCATTCCTAGTAGCAGCTGATGCCAGTGGCGATTGCCTTGGGGCTTCTCTTACCCAGGATGGTCATGCTGTGGCCTTTGAAAGCCGACGGCTAAGAGATGCTGAGCTTCAATATGATATCTATGAAAAAGAACTCTTAGCTGTAATTCATGCTCTCAAACTTTGGAAACATTATCTTTTAGGGATAGATTTTCTTGTAAAAGCTGATAATGAAAGTCTTAATATTTTCTAACTCAACCTCTAATCAGAGAGAGACATATGAAATGGTCTACCTTTCTGCAATCATTTCATTTTCAGATACAATATACTCCTGGAAAAGAGAATGTAGTGGCTGATGCCCTTTCTCGTAGACCACGGCTTCACCATATTTCACTTCCCTATCATGATGAGCTAACAGCCCTCAAAGAATTCTATGAGGGAGATGCTGATTTTGCTCAGCCATGGACACATTTGAAAGATGGAGGCACCCATCATGCCTACCACATCAAGGATGGCTATTTATTCATGGAGAACAAACTATGTATCACAAAGCAGCTTAGATCTAAAGTGATGGAGGAAATCCATAACCCACCCTATGCTGGTCATAGGGGTATTGTGGCCACTTTTTCAGCCATGGATAAATTTTTCTACTGGCCTAACATGAAAAAGGACACTGCTGCCTACATTTCAGCTTGTCTCGCATGTCAAAAAGCGAAGTATGAGAGAGGAAAACCCAAGGGTTTACTTCAGCCCCTACCCATTCCTGAGAGACCATGGGAACACATCACCATGGACTTCATTACAGGAATTCCCAGGACCAATCAAAATCATGACATGATTTGGGTGATAGTAGATCGATTCAGCAAGCAAGCCCACTTCATTCCTTGCAGAAAGAATCTCAAGGCACCTGGAGCTGCCCATTTATTTATTAGACACATCTTTAGACACCACGGCATGCCCAAGTCTATAGTATCAGATAGAGACTCGAAGTTCACTAGTAACTTCTGGTAGGCTTTGTTTGAGAACCTTGGAACTCTTCTAAGTTTCTCCTCAGCTTTTCATCCTCAAACGGAAGGCCAAACTGAAGTTACAAATAGTACACTCTTGGATTTGCTGAAATTTTATGTGCATGACCAGCAAACCTTTTGGGAGAAATTCCTTCCTCTTGTGGAGTTTGCTTATAACAACACAATTCATTCCTCCACTGGAAAAGCTCCCTTCGAAATTGTATATGGTAGATCTTTACCAACTCCACTCATGCAAACGAAAGAGAAAATCTTTGCCGCTGATCAATTCGTGGAGGATTATGACTCTGCTTGTGCCACGGTTCGAGCAGCCATTCAAAAGGCACAGGAGAAACAAAAAGCAACTGCAAATAAAAGACGGAGGGCGTTTGCATGGAAAGAAGGCCAATGGGTCTTATTGAAATTTGAGAAAGCACGGTTGAAAACCAAAGCGGGCAAAAAGCGCATCTACTTCAAGCTATCCTTTCGATATTATGGTCCTTTTCAGGTGTTGCAGGTACTAAATGATGTCTCAATTCGATTGAGACTTCCAGAGCATTGGAAGATCCAAACAACCTCTTTTTTGAGTACTTGTAGCAATACTAGAACTTGGTATCCATGGATGACTTTTACATGTTAGTTTCATGCAGCAGAACCTCTCCAGCTCCTTGGGTGCAGCTAGCTTCTCCCCAGGGCATTCTCTCACCTCAGCAGCACTTTCTCTCTCTACAGCAGCACACTCTCTCTCTACAGTTCCAGCCCCAACTCTCCAAAAATCTGCCCCCTCTCAGCTCTTCTGGAACAGCAGCATCATCCTCTCTCCTTCTCCTAGCCTGGAGCAGCCACAGCCCCTTTCTCTCTCCTGCTGCAGTCTTTCCCTCTCTACTGCAAAATTTCTCTCTCTACTGTTCCAACCCCTTCCCCTTGCAGAAATCTGCCTTTCTCTGCACCTCTGGAACAGCAGCAGCTCCTCTCTTACATCCCCTCCCTTGGGATCAGCATTGGCACTCTCTCTCTACAGCTATCACTCCATAAAGGCTTTCTCTCTCTAGCCTACAGGCTGTTTTTTCTAGGCTGTTTTCATTCCAGCCCCATTTCCACACTCTCCTCACCCAAGGTAGCTTCAGAGGCATCAAGGACTTCATCTACAAAAGGGTCAAGTCACGAAGGGAGTCTGTATTGTCAAGTTTATCTCATTTACAGCACTATTTCATGTTGTTTCTACTATCTTTCTAGAAACTAGTGCTTGCCTCTAATGTTGGATGTAAGTGGTGATTGTTGCAGGCTTCTTCCTTGTGGATTGGGCAAGCCAAGAGTTGAAACCTGAGCTTGGAGTCCTCCTTTTTGTTGTCTACCTTGTACATATGCTCTTGAGTCTTGTATCTAGGTCCTAGGTTTTGACTGAGTTCATCAGTTTGGAAGGTACATTGCACCTTGGTCTTGTATCTCCATTTTCAAGAATAAAGTGAGCCTGGATAAGGGGGGGGGGGCCGTCTTGGCCCCTCAATCATATTGCAATTTCCAATGATGTCACTTTGTGTTTAAGCTGTACAAGTCTTAATTCAAGCTTAATTGCAAACTCTTAAGTTCAAGTATATGTGTTTGGCAACTCGCAATCATTTCATTCAAACGCCTCTGCAAAATCCGTTGTCTGAATTGACAGAAAGGAGTAGTTTACACAGCCAAGCAACTATTCCTCATATAAACACTCATCAAATGCGACACAGTGCGCAATGATCCTAAGCGAGAGCACTGCCAGATCCTTTATGCTGAAAAACATCTTCATAAATAGTGGGCCTCTTGGTAACATGTCATGCAAATAGTGGCAACTTCCATCCCTCCTTTACTCCAAACAAGTTGCAATGGGGAGGGCCACTAGGCGCAACCTGCTAGAAGAAGTACGAGATCTTCCATGAGTAGACATTGATCCACACTTGAGACAACCTAGTGAGGTAGGCACCACCCCAACCATTGTCTTACCTGTAAGACAGTCCACTGGGAGAAGTCTTGCTCCAGATTCCACACTGTCCTCACAGATTGCCCTACCTGGGCTGGCCTAAACCACTCTTTTGGTTGCCACTGTACTTCTCTCAAGGGATGGCCCTCCCAAAAGCCAAAGCCTTTCACTAGGCATACACCTCTCACTGAATGGTCAAAGGTTAATAATCCAATGCTTCCCTAACCTACCCACTATTCTAATTCTTCGTTTGTGCAATGAGATGCCAGTATCCTGAGATGCTTCTCTGGCTACTATGGAAAGCAGCTCCATGCCCCTAGGGACCTAACTCAGTCACTATACCACTATGCCCAATTGACTGACCAAGCATGTGACCCTCAAAATCTTTGACCTTTGGCTGCCAAATGGTCGGTGCTCTATGCAGCTACAAGAGACAAGATCCAAACATAGGATGAATAATCGTACACTAACCTTGCTCCCAAGGTCTCAGCTCTGCAACTTTGGATCAATGATCCCTAATCCTACCTCCAAAAGAGACAAGATCACTGTCCACCAAGCCATTCTAGCCTCGGACCCCGGTGTCTAGGATCTTCCCAAAGATCAGCTTCCCTGAGCTCACCCAAAAAGCCTCTATGAAAGCACCAACAAGAGGCAATGCTTCAAGCTATAGCAACAAAACCAAGTTATCGACCAAGCTCAAACTAGGAGAGAAGAGTCTGACAGAGATCCAATATAAAAGCTTCCGTCACACATCTCCAA
Organism: Dipteris shenzhenensis; assembly: GCF_047967505.1. Classification (NCBI taxonomy): domain Eukaryota; kingdom Viridiplantae; phylum Streptophyta; class Polypodiopsida; order Gleicheniales; family Dipteridaceae; genus Dipteris; species Dipteris shenzhenensis. Next base: position 19,263,988 of record NC_141619.1, read on the forward strand.
AGCTAAGACACATGCTACTATGCAAGACGTCAATCCCAACATGATAGCTAAGGTATCACATGTTCTTGCCTCTCGGCTTCCAACAGAAGCCAAGGGTCTCCCCCCGCATATGAGATCCTTTGTATTTGTGAGGGATCTAACCAATCTATTCCAATTATTCTTGGCCCCAAAAGCTAGACAATAAGCATTGCTAGCAAGAGTCTCACTCTCATGAGACGATCCATTGACCCCTCTGCAGCATAACTTGGTCATGCCCCAGTCTCAGTTATCCTTGTCCTTGCTTTGGCTCGGCCTCAATGGTATGAGCTTGTGCTGCACCTTGGCTGTCAGAATTAGCCACTTCAATAGTGGGTTTTTGAAAAAGCCTCCCTAGACCATCCAACACAAGCTGAAACGACATTGCCTCCTCTACTCGTGGCCATGGACCAATGGTGTTCAATGCATCCCTGTAAATTCCCCCTTCTTCCTTATACTACTCAATGACATACTATAGATCGGAGTGCACAATACTGAGGTGAGCATACTTTAGATGCTTATTTTTTCTGCAACCAATAGTCTCAGTCCATTTGGCCTTGAACATCTGATGAAGCATAAGTGCACTCACACTTCTTAGTACTCGGTGAGTGTGAGTCTCCATAACTGCTCAAGGTACTTCACTTGCTAGAGCACATAGTCGAGTACCTTGGCCTTAGTCCGCAGTCTGGGCGTCTCCTCCCTTCTATTCAACAAATTCATTCATTTCAACAAGGCATTGGCACAATTATTGTTTCAGTTGTCTATTGTGGTGTATTGAAAACAACCACATAATTGTTCGAGAGGAGTACGGACACCGGCTCAATTGCTAAATCCATTTGTACTCCTATCTCAATTATGGGATCGAGATGATACATAAGTGCACTCAATGAGTGTGAGCCTCCATAACTGCTCGAGCTACTAGAGCAGATAGTCAAGTACCTTGGCCTTAGACCACAGTCTGGGCATCTCCACCATTCTATTCAACAAATTTATTCATTTCAACAAGGCATTGGCACAATTATTAGTGGAGTTTTCTATTGTGGTGTATTGAAAACAACCACATAATTGTTCGAGAGGAGTACGGACACCGGCTCAATTGCTAAATCCATTTGTACTCCTATTTCAATTATGGGGTGCAGATGATAAGTCAATGCTAGCTTCTAATGCTTCTTTTCTAGGTATCCTACCTGCAGATCGTCAGCCTTTATCTCTTCAAAAGACACCTGCGCTAGGGTAGAATCTGAGCCTTGTTCCTACAATGGTGCATTTGCTTGATTAACCTCTCCCACCAAATTGGGTTCTTCTGAACCAAAGTCAGTCTTATTTGTGCCTAATCAGGCATCAAAACTAGCCCTATTGGCATGGCAAGGCTCAGTTTCTCGGAGTTCCCTCAACCATCCCATCTCTAACTACTCTCACTTGCATGGCATTCAATCTACTGGGTCCTGGTACTAGACTCAAACCGCTCGGTAAGGCTTCAACTCACCTGCCAACAGTACTCCTCAGCTTTGTCCCCCAATGCTTGATCTATGGGATCATTAAGGAATTTTGCCATGACCCTCATCTAGGAAACTTAACAAAGCTAGAGATAAACTCATGGATTTTTCTAACACATTGGATGATGCATATGATTATTATGAGAGTGGTGGACACAAATCATATTCTAGCTGTATGAGGATAGCTTTATTGCAATCAATGGTAGAGGCGTTAGAGAGGCATATGAGAGTGACTTAGACTCAGAGGTTTGTGATGATGACATTGGCCTCGTTTGCCATGATAATGGGATGAGTATGATGGGGGTTGAGGGAGCATGGGAGGAGCATAATGGTTGAAAGTGCTAGGAGGTGTCCTTAAGTGCCCCTAGATCTATCAAGTGTTTCCCCAGGTTTGCTGGATAGAGAGGATTCTCACCTCTAGTTGATGGCGAACAAACTCTTGGCACTAAGGGACTATTAGGCTAAAGGATATTATACGTGTTGCTCTCCTCGAATACCTCCGCAGGACAAAGCAGTAGGCTTCTCTTTAGCCCAAGAAGGTTTATGAAGTCATCATAGCCTTGCTTGAATGCTCAGTTATATTATGCACACTAACGACTAATTGCTTGGCTAGCATTATACTTGATTCCCCTAGAATCGTAGGTAGTATCATGCTTAAGGGGTTCTTGTCAAACTCATTACTAAAACCCAATCTTGTTGAGCGGCATACCTAGTCCTTTCGTACAAGGACCAAGGGATCGGTAAAATCAAGGTCCAATAAAACCACGGCCCTCAACACCCTCTGCATCCAATTCTATAGGTCTACCACCATTTCCCATTCTGCCCTCAATGCATCCAGATTTGCTTGCAAGGCTTGCCTTTCTACTATCACCTATGCCAATTCTTGATTTGCACCCCAAGCACTCTTCAGCAAAGCAAACTCGCCCTCGAGTTCTTTATCCTCTTATGTTGTTGCTTGCATCGTTGTTGCTGGCATCGATGCTTATATATGTCCAGCTTCTTGGAGAGATCGAGAAAGTACTCTACACATCCATCGTGTTAACTCCACCTCAGACTATGCATTTGTGGACTAAAGCATCTTGAGTTTTAAGCTAATTGAGGAAGTCTATAGGTTTAGCACCCTCCAATCTACATGAGCAAGTCTACTATCTAGTATATAGATTTAGCACCCTTTGATCTACATGAGCATCATTGTTTCCAACTACCTGTCTCAATAGCAAATTCTCTTGTATACGGGCAAAAGGTCTGACGTGCACGATTAACTTCCGCCACAACTATGCCCTTAAATTTTGCCAAGCTGTCAGCATTGGAAAAGGCAGCCAGCTCGGCTGCATATAATTATCAAACCAATCTGGATTCTTTGGAAGAGAGCAAGAAAGTATTAAGATGCAAGCTAGGTGCTAGCAGAAGTAAGATAGCCAAAAAAAACTCTCAATCTAGAAAGATGAAACGACTAAACTAGAAGTTTTGAGAAGTAGAAAGCTAAAAGCTGTAAAAGAAAAGCCTTGACTATATCAAAAGCTAAAACTAGTAATTTTGAATTTGATTAATTTCATTAGGATAATGATGAAATAATTAGCCTCATCTAACTTGAGGTTATTAGTTAGAACTAATCTAATTAATGATAATCACACCTTTCAAAATTTCACCCCATGATCTTTGTGCACACAATTAGTTAAAATAAAGCCAAGAGGAAAAAAATTTCTGGGCTGATATTTGGTTCCACAAACAGCATGCACAGGTCACATCACTCAGAGAGTCACTTGATCACAGAACCACCTATTAGGGACCTCCCTCTCCTGGGTACTCTCACACAGTGTAGTGCGATGTATGTATATCATTTTCTCGACTCAAACATCAGCATCGAGTGTGGATGCCTCTATTCGCCCCACCCCTTAGCTTACATTAAAACTGGGTTTTTCCAGTCTCATAGACGGCCAAGGAAAAATTAGGGTCGAATTCTAGTCAAATGGCAAATTTAGAGGCTTCTCTATTGCCTGGCTACTATTTAGAGCTTCAGAATTGATAAAAATACACATGGGCTACTATTAGAGCCTTCAATCTAATGAATTTGCTTGAAAATGGTAGCAGGGCTAATATTTGTAAGTATAAATTGGGGAAAGATTCACCCAATGACCTACACTTCCAGAACTGAGAGGCCCTATTATTTTTTCTCCTGCTTGAAGTTGATAGACCCTTTGTCTTTCGAGGATGTTAATAAACTTTCCTTCTTCCTTTCTTTCTGAGTGGTTGCCTGGGCTTTGGATAAACCTATGTGAAGCTGCCTCTAGGCTCCTCATCATCAATGAGCCCTTTTCATTAGGGAGTAGTTTTTAGAAAGCCATGCTACAATGAGGGCTTGCAAGGCTCAAAGCCTAAATTGAGAGTCGAGACCTTTGACAATAAGCTTGCCTAATAAGGCTTGCGCTATGGATCAATGCTTTCAAACCCCCTCTGCCTAAAGAGAATCACTCTCTTCCCAACCACACGTGCCCAAGTGTCACGATTGTCATTTGATACAAACCACAAGAAATTTGCAATAGTCTCCTAAGCTGCCCCATGCATCCCTGTTGGAAACACAAGCAAGCTTCGATGTATTAGCACTAACACACACGATTTACTGATTTCCTTATTTAGAAAATCGAGCTGGTGGGCAATCAGGGTCAACGTTGAGTTGTTAATGCAAAATGAAATGAGAGAGTGAACAATTACCCTATGGTTCTGGGAGGATGCTCAAACGAGCCCCACTAATACGCCACCAGATTTCTTTGGATATACAACCATGCTAACAGGACAGAGATTCATATTAGCATTGGCACCTATTGTGGCTCCGACTTTCATTCATGAGGCCGTCCGACATACAAACCATCTCCTCAGAGCACATAGATGTGACAGGGCTCACAGCCAGATTCACTCATAGCCAGATAGCACGGTCCAGCAAGCCCTAGCGAGAAAGGGGCGCCGAGGCTCGGAGCGAGAGACACAACAAACTCGCCAATGGGTTGATGCATAGATCAGGATCGGGGATCTTCCGTCCATGTTCACCAGATCCGACCCATAGCCGATGGATATGACAATGGCACTTCTCCGACATATGGCCACAGCTAGGAGACTGTAGCGGACCACACACACCCCAATGGCTGCCATGATCTCTATCATAGGTTTTATGCCACCAAAGCCTCGTACATCACAGGGATCTCACATGGGCTTGACCTCTCTCCCAGCATCCAAAGGACCATCACAGGGAAGCCACACCAAAGGTTCCATCCTCTCCATGGGCTCAAACAATTTACTAGTGTTTCTATGTTTATTTAGCATAAGACTTGGGTATAGATGTCCGCTTAGAGGCTCCACTCATTCAGCTCATTATATCTAGGTTTCTTTAGTCTCATAGACTCTTAGGTCTTTTGAAGACTTTTGTCTAACTTTCTTGCTTTCTTCCTGGCTATTTGTTAGTTTGTCCTTCTATTCTTCCTCAAATGCTTTGACCTAGACAACAGAGATCTGTGAAACCACGGAATGATTGGATCATATGAACTTTCTTTCTCATGTACCTTTGGCTTATATAGCCCATATTTGTGCAGCCAAGGGAGGAGTTCGCTTGCATATTCTTTTCACAGTTTGAAATGAGATTTTTTCACCAAGGACCAAAAAGGAAGAAGAAGATGTGGGAAGATACTTACCCTTGTCCAATGCTTCATTTATAAGAAGCGTATTAGTGTAAATGAGATCTTTGGAAGAAGTCGCAGCTATCATGGGCCCAAGTTTTTGCAGATGATCTTGTTTTATTTCAGCTACCTTCTTTATGCTATTTGAATTTTGTAATATTACAAGGTTCACAACAAAGCGAATTCCTTTATGATGACCTACAAGGCAAGGAGATAAAATGAAAAAACTCATGCCGTCAGCAAAACCACTTCTGAAGTTCTCATCCTCACCAACCTAAACCAAACCCCGTGCCAGTCCTTGGGCATGCCAACATATCCCTAATTGTCTTCTTTTCCTAAGCTCAGTAGGAGACTGTAAGGGGATGTGATTGTAGGAGAAAGACTGCTGCATTTAATGCACCATGTCAACAAAAATCATCTAACATTCATGTAACATCCTGACAGGACTATCAGGTAGGCCATCTTTGCTCACTTAACAATTTGCTAGTCATGAAAACAGACAGGGCCTCATATCATGCAGTTTAATTTCAGCTATGCATGTTTCCTTTCCATGCCAAAGCCTGTTTTCATAAAAAGAGTTAGAGCAGACCACAGCCGTTGGCTCTTGCAATTCCACAAATTCACCATAGCAGTTGTCGACCAGAACCACACAATCACGATTCTGTGCCTGCAAGAAGAGAAGCAGATTTATATTAATACCTACAGGTTACAAAGAAAACATAACCCACACAATATGATGGAAATCCAAGGAAAATGAAAAATCCTTGCCTTGATAACGTGAATTACTTGTTCAATATCAGAAATACTTAGGGTTTCTCGCCAAGAATAACCACATGAACGTTGCACCAAAGCACACTGTGTTTCTGGCCTCACAGCAGACGAAAGAGCATCCCAATCAAGACTTCCATTACAAGTAAGCTGCACATACGATAGTCGCCAGATTACATAGAAAGTGACAATCCAATTCACAAAAACCATAAAAGTTTCTAAACTTGGGTAACAAAGAGTCAACAAGCAATTCATCTGTTGGAAGGGTGTTTTGATGCTTCAAGATTATACTATCACAGTGTTTTTTTTTGTCTCTAATGGTCCTTACCGGAACTTCTCGATAGGTAACACCAAATTCCATCAAAGAGCCATGACCCGGGGTGCCACGAAGCCCAATAACCTCCTCTAACGTGTCATAGGGTTTACCAGCAACTGCCAAAAGCTGAAAATGAAGTCAGTACATAGCTAGGAAATGTTCCCCAATAAAGCAAGTGCCCATATCATTACTATGATATTGTTCCAGCAAGCAAAGGAAAGAATCTCTTTAGGACTTACAAGGCCAAAAAAATAGGCCAGAAAAATAAGGCCCCACAGCATATGCTAAACAAACATAAAACTTGACGTTAGAATCTCATTACCTCTCCACCAGGCCGCAGCACAGCATATAGTGCACAGGCTATTGCGTGAGTTCCTGAAAAGAACTACCACCAATCAAAGTCAATTATATGAAAAACGTTTACATATACTCCCTTATAATTTTCATGGATAAGTCTATTGATGATACAAATCAAATCAGCCCCGTAGATACCTGCGAACGAACAATAGCACTTTCAGCACCAACAATTTCCGCAAACACTTTATCAAGGGCCTCACGCCCACCCGCATCATTGTGACCATAGCCAGTAGAGCCACTGAAATGCTGAAATGAGCACCAGAACACAGAATCAATTAAATGGTGGTATATACATATCTATGAATCCAGGAACACACCCAAACTCATCCTCTGAAAACATAACAAAGTGTGCCGTTTCAATTCATGATAGTCACCCACAAGGTTGAAAACCATAAAGTCCATGCTACTGAGCAGGGGCTGGCTACTATGACATCCCAGTGGGTATAGACCATAGGATAAGCATATGCTCTCACGTATACAAATTCACAAACCCACACATACTAGAGCATCCATTTGTACAAAGGTCTTCGTATTGAGTTTCTACCCCCATTCCGGAGGTGAAGGGCATACTTAGCTGTGATAAACGCTAGCACTAAAAGAGAGGGCTAATCAAAAAATGGCCCACATTCTCTTCATTCAAGCTACCATGCTTGTGAAGGCAATATGATTTCATTTGAGTCTCTCTCTTAGGGTTGACACCCCCACCAGCTCCCATCCTCTCAAAGAGCTCAGAGAGTTTTCTCCCTATGTATGGGCTATGATCATGATTGTGGGTTTTCTTTTGTATTCGTCATGGGTGATGGGTGTTGATGCCCGCTTAGCAGCCCCACCCCTCAGCTCATTGTATCAGTTTCTTTTAGTCCAATAGACCCTTTGGTCTTCTGAAAACTTTTAATAAACTTCCTTTCTTTCTTTCTTTCTCAAACGAGCTGTTCTAAGCAAAAAATGCTTGGACAATCTGGCTGATAGGGCAACTACACACTTGGATAGAAAGAATTTACATCAATATCAGCAAGCCACAACATGGACAAAAACTTCACAAGGTGAAATTTGCATGCCCGCTAATACGGCGGAACCACATATCGAAATGAATACAGGGACATGCCCAACCTCATCCTCTAAAAACACATGTTGCAGTCTCGATCTCATGACAGTCACTCAAATGGAAAGTTAAAATCTACATTACTACCTCGACATGACCAAGTTAATCCCTAAGTATAGGTCATCCCAAACCAGCCATTTCCTACTGAATTTGAGAGATTGAATCTTTGGATCAGTAACTAACTAAATTTCATTTTATTGTTTGAAAGGCGAAGCAAAAAAGGCAACATGCCCGACAAATTGTCACATTTGTTGAAATCTAGGGTCAATGCCCATCTGTAACCCCCAAAAAAGGAAAGCAAAGGAGCTCAACACCTATAGAATGTTGGGTGTAGATTGTGCCACAAGGGTAAATGAGGGGGAGTGAGAGAGACTGCCACATGGGCAGCAATCAAACGTCACGGCAGCCAGATAAACCACCAAACCCACCAAAGCTGGTTGTCTTGCAGTCCTCCTCGAGGGCTGTGAATATGTTGTGGACTCAAAGATCCCCAGCCATCAGCCCATTTGAAGGTAGAGAGCCAGAACAAGGCCAACAAAAGGGTGCCTACATGGCAAAGCCCGTACAGTGTTTAAAATATTGAGGCAATGGTCAATGTTGGATTTAGTAATAAAATTAGGGACACTTTTCCCTCATTGAGGCTCTCTCCCTTTAATCATAGTTAGTGGTTGAGTTAATGTGTTAGTATGTGATTTCCCCCCCCCCCCCCCCCCCCAAGAAAGGAACCTTCTATTAATGCTTGAAAGATTTCATACAAGACAGCAGCCCCGAAGGTGCTGAGTATGGAAAAAACCGAAAAAGGCTGAAAGAAAGAAACCGGCCTGTTCCAGAGAAACCCATCTCACTGCCTACGGGATCTCTGGAACTAGGGCTAACAGCCAAGCGGGGAGGCCATACAGCCAGCGAATCCCTCGCAAAGAGAAGATGTAGAAAACACGTGCAAGCCAAGCCTTGCAAAAACGAGCACGCCTCTCAATAGTCGCCCTAGAGCCTAGAGTCCCACGCTCCCAGAAGGACCGTAGAGTATAAATGATATCCTGCCAGATGGCAACTAGGGTAGCCGAAGGTGAAACTGGGTGCTCACCCATCACAAGACTACAGCGAGCCACCCAAATATTCCAAGCCGTGATGCTGGCTACCACCTTCCAAACACTGTCCTCCCTAGGAGCAGGAGGAGCTAGGCTATCAGGGGGGACTGCCTCATGGAGTGCAATTCTCTGGATGCTCTGACCCTATATCTGGGAGGCTGGGGAGACCTCATCAATCTGAAACGCGTGTCCTTCCTCTGTCAACCAAGCCACCATCCCCCAGGTGTAATCTCTATGAAGACTCTGCATACGTGTCATGATCCTGAGGGCTCCCATCCAGATCCTCGCTGCGCTACGACAGCTCCACATGCAATGCGGGATAGTCTCCAGGACACCATCAAAGCAACAATGGCACTGCCCCTCCACTCGCATCTGCTCCAACCACGGTCTAATGGGCAAGCCTCCGTGGGTGGCCAGCTAGAAGTAGTATGAGATCTTCCTCGGCCGCAAGCTGGACCACAACCGCGTCCAAAACCTGGAGCGCACATCCCGGGGCACTCTCTGGGTCACCCGATGTCTCTCCCTCAAAGGGGTCCACCGCGACGAGTCCATCTGAAGCCTCCTACCAATCAATGGTGTAGGAAAAGAAGGGCACCTCATCCACCGGCTCAACTAGGCCACCCCTAGAGGGCCAGAACCACTCTCTCGAATCCCACTGGACCTCCCTCAAGGATCTATCCTCCCACAGCCAAAGGCTCCATCTAGAGGCATCCTGCTCTGAGATACTGGGAGGGTCAATGTACCACTCCTTCCCCAAACGTCCTACCACTCTGATCATTTGCCGATGTATCCCATCAAGACTCCCATCCATCTTGGGGTCTCTCTCAGTAAGTGGCTGAAGTAGGCCTCCAGGTCCTACACGGAAGAAGCCGGGGTGCGTGCTGCCGCACTGCATCAACATCCTCAAGGGAACACCAGTACAGAAAAACTACCCCAATCATCTATTGTCTCTCTAAACATGGTGTCCTTCCCACCAAGACTCAAGAATGGCTAAGTCAATCTCGCCTATCCGTTGCCCTGCCCCTCGCAGATGCGCTAGGGCGTCAAGCCTCGCCTCTATCTCCATAAGTAGTCTGCTCCAACGACCAAAGGACCCTGCTGGACCACTATCCCACTGTGCCCAACCAATGTGAGTCCGTTGTACGAGCATACGTCCCTCCTGATCTCTGGGTGCCACATAAGCGACTAGCGCTCAAACTCCTCTCTGCATCTGGGCGGAGCACGGATGAGACGCCCTGCCAGTCTCTGCCCGACCTTGTGAAGGCTCCTCATCATGGGGGAGCCCTTTCCTGTAAGGGAGGGCTCTGAGAAGATCCATCTATTGTTGAAGAAGTGAAAGGAAAGCATGAAGCTGAACACGAAACAAGAGAATGAATATAGAATGAAGAAGGATGAGGTCCATATGTAGCCACCAAGCTCCACAATCATCTCCTCAATCAACTCCTAGAATCTCTCAATCATCCTATGTGGCATCTACCACCACCTAACAGTGCTTATGGGCACCTAACTATGCCTCTAGCACACATACATAGAACCCAAGGTGTGCCTGGGACATACACGTTGAGATATCCCATCAAACCCCCCCTCAAGGGAATGCCTCATGCTATGTCAAGGATACATCTAGTCACATAGTGTCTCAAGCCATCTCATGGTGGTCAAGGATAAATCTATGGCTAGGATCTCATGCTAGCAAGGGTTCCCAAGGGTGTGAAGTCAAACAAAGGGATACATAAGACCCTCCAATGGTTATCTCCCCTGCATGTACATGCACACAATGCCTGCATGAGGTACCATGGAGCTAAACACATACACATGGCCTACATCATATGATGACCAGAGGTGTTTACAAAGAGCACAATAGTTTATTCCATTCATTTTGGAGGACTATCTAGGCATAGTACCTTCACTCAACATAAAAGAGAGATCTGGAGCATATGTGGAGCTGGTTCCAAAAGCATAATCATCATAGGAGGCCTCATCTTATGGAAGCACATCAACTGAAAGTAACTTGGCAGTTTCTGGTTTTGTTCTGGTTTTGTAGTTGCTTCCTTTTTAGCCTTACAAAACTTTTCATGGTGATTGTTTTTGCCACAATATTTGCAAGGATTGATCTTAAAGCAATCTTTTAAGAGGTGATTAGTCTTCCCACAATGTTTGCAAGGTGGAAACTTGCCCATTTGAGTTTTTATGGCATAGGTTGTGTCATTGCTTCTCCGGAGTTCCTTGTGCCTTTCTTCTTCTTGAAGAGCAGTAATAAGACCTTCAAGGTTAGGATTAGGAAGATTTTTCAATGTGGTGGGAATATGATCATAATCTTCAGGCATACTTTTGAGCAATACTGCCATTGCATCATCTGTAGTGATTGGCGAGTTGATAGAAGCAAGTTGAGTCATGAGACTCCGCATGTGATTGACATGGGCAGCCAAGGGAGTGCCACTAGCCACTAGCAATCTTAAGTGACAATTTTGAGATGTCAGAGCTAGCACAAAAAAAAATATCAAGCTTTGCCAAGCTTCAGAAGGAGACTCCATATCAGAAATGTGATGAATATAGTCATCTCCTAAGCCAAGAGCAATAATGCCATAGGCTTTCTCCTCTCTAGCAAGATCTCGTGCTGAGCGTGTAGGAGCTGAGGATTCTCCAGCATTGGAGGCTGTTGAAGAAGAAGTTGAAGCAGGTTTGACAAGCCCCCAGAGGTTTTCCCTCATCAATGCAAACTTAACTTTCATCTGCCATGTGTGAAAGCCCTTACCATTGAACTCATCAATATTCAAGAAGGTAGCCATGAGAGGGTCTAACCCAAAATGGGTAGTGTCTACTCTCTTACAAGGCTAGAAAAAGTTGAAAAGCTTCAAAGTACAAGCATTTGGTGTAGCAAAGACTTCCATAATAAAAATCATAATGGAAATGATACTTTAACTTGCATGCTTCATAGAGGTGTGGCTAAATAAAAGTATTCCAAGCAAATCCAGGTATAGCAACCTAAAGGAAAGTTGTAGCCACAATTGTACTGATGCTATTCAACACCTTAAAGTATCAGAAATGCCAAAAGTAGCATCTAATGTAGAACCAAATTCACAACACTGTCAAAACTGTCCAAAACAGAGGCCTGATCTTGGAGGGCTTGTATCTCACTCTTCAAGGCAAAGAAAAAAGGGCTTTCTAGGTAGAAATAAAGCTGGTATACCAAAGAAGAGCCACTGAAGAGGAAAGGCGAAATGCCGCGTCACGTCGCCATAGCCAGGAGCTTGATTGTCGACTGGTTTTTTGTCTGTTTCTCCTCAAATGCTTAACCAAACGAGCTCAAACTTCATCAGCAGCTTGCTTGTAGTGTCGCCCAACTCGTGCTCAGAGGAATTGTCGAATAGTCAAGACATTGGGCAGAATTGAGTGAAAGTTTGTCGAGCGAAGAAGCTATCAGCACAGGCGTATGCGGGAATATCTTTCTAATTGCTTGCCGCCAGGAGATTGCCCATATTCAAGGATGCTTGGTCTGAAAGGGCTCTAGGAATGGTTGCTTATAGGTAGAGAACAAGCTCACACAAAATTTTGGGAGGAAAGAGGAAAATGGCATAAGAAGAAGAAGAAGAAGAAGATGATGACATGGCATAAATGGGCTCAAGGAGGATCATAGTGCTCTGATACCATGTTGAAGAAGTGAAAGGAAAGCATGAAGCTGAACACGAAACAAGAGAATGAATATAGAATGAAGAAGGATGAGGTCCATATGTAGGCACCTCTACATGAGCCACCAAGCTCCACAATCATCTCCTCAATCAGCTCCTAGAATCTCTCAATCATCCTATGTGGCATCTACCACCACCTAACAGTGCTTATGGACACCTAACTGTGCCTCTAGCACACACACATAGAACCCAAGGTGTGCCTGGGACATACACCTTGAGATATCCCATCATCTATGTGAAGGTTGCCACTGTCCCCCAGTGCGTGGGATGTTTCTCAGAAGCCCTCGTTGTAAGAGGAGCTTCCAAGGCTCTGCACCTGGGTGAGGCCACGAATCACCAACTTGCCCAAAAGGGCCCTGCTCTACATCTCTGGATCAATGACACCCAAGCCTCCCAGCATGATCACCGTCTGCCAAGCTATTCGAGCCCTAGAGTTCCTCATGCCGTCTGAACCTACCCAAAGGAAGTTCCGTACTAACCGTCGGAGCTGTCCAATGCATCCACCAATAGGAGGCAATATACCAAGCCGTGGCAAGAACGAAGGCGTGACCTACTAGGGAGAGTTTGGCCGAGCTCCAATCGAGAAGCTTGCGCCGAACACTCTCAAGGACCGGGGCAATCTGCTGCTCTGCTGTAATGTCAATACCCACCTGGTATCCGAGGTATCTCACTGTCTGGCCCCACGGTATCCATCTAAAGCCAAAGTCACTCCCCCACTCATGGATCTCCTATGTCTCCTCAAAGCCCGTGAAGAAACCTATAGATTTCGTCTAGTTGATCCGTGCCCCCAAGGCCTCACAGTAAATAGCTAGAGCGCCGCTCACTCTCTCCAGACTCGCTATGGTGCCCTCAACATACAAGGCTGTGTCATCTGCGAACTCCGAGTCAAGTAGCTCCTTCTCCTGTCTGATTGGGAGCCTCAACCCTGTGAGACCCGCCACCTATGATCTCAAATAGTAGCCCAAAGCCTCTGCCACAAACAAGTAAAGGAAGGGAGCGAGTGGGCAGCCCTGGCGGATCGAGCGAGAGAGGAAAGGCCTCGCCTGTGTGTCCTCTGATAAGCATCTGACTAGAGCTCCCTGCATATAGCGCTGAAACTCCTTTGACCCATCTGTCTGAGAAACCCAATCTCCTCATAATGCCCTCTAGGAAAGACCACTCCACCCTATCGTAGGCCTTCTCAAAGTCCAAGAGAAGGACCGCCAGCAGCTATGACTCTCCTCCTTGGACCAATCCACTACCTCCCAAAACGTGAAGATATTGTCCAAGATGCTCCGCTCCTGGACAAACCCAGTCTGTGTGTCATGGATGATGTCGGTAAGATGGGGCCGTAACGGCAAACTCAAGACCTTGGCGATGATCTTGTATGCAGTATCAAGCAAAATGCTCGGCCTCCACTGTCGGATATCTGACCTATCTCCCCCTTTCGAGATCAAACAAATCCACCCCCTGCTCAAGGACTGAGGGAGAAGGCCTGTGTCAAAAATCTCCTAGCAAGCACTACGGAAAGGGGTGGAGATAATCTCCCAGAAGTTCCAGAAGAAGGCCGGAGTCAAGCCATCCTCACCCAAGCACTTCTGGGTCAAGAGAGCCTTGAGGGCTTCCCAGAGCTCCTCATCTGTGAAAGGCTTCTCAAGTCTGCTGCATAAGTCCTGCGAGACTACTGTCGGAATGTGATCCCAAACTAGCTCTCGAGCCACAAGACCAGCTGGGGTCATCCTCTCCGTCTGAAAGAGCTAGCTATAAAAACCAGTGGTCATGTCCAAAATCTCCTGCAGGTCAATGTGCATGATACCTTGCGAGTCCTGGAGACGCTGTAGCTGTGTGCCTACCGATCAAGGCCCAGTGGTCTGAAATAACTGCTTCGCCATCCTGCCCCCTACTGCACCCATCGGGCCCGGGAGGAGTGATAGGAGAACTCAACCAGCCACAACTCCATGTCCTGAAGCTCGAGACGAGCGCTCTCGAATCTATCACTAAGCCACTGAGAACCTAGGTCCTGCTCCTTGAGCCTCTCGATGGAGGCGAGGTCTCTTCTCAAAGCCCACGCATCTCCTGAAGGGTCCTCCTCCGCCTAAGGGCGTGAGCCTGCAGCTCCTCACTGCTCCTCTGAATCGCATCGGCCACCCACGCAACACAACCCTCACACGGTGCCATCTCTGACTGCTCCCAAATCCCTACCATGTCCTGCAGGAGGTCCTCTAGAATGCGGACCCCCTTCTGAGGGAGACCTCGGCGGGGCTGATCCAAGTGAAGTACCACTGGAGAGTGGTCTGACATCGTGGTACCTGCCAGGAACCCGATAGATCTGTCTTTGTGTAGTGCCCAGTCCCCAACATAGAAACGGTCTAATCTCTCTAGCAATCCATCATGTCTCCTCTGTCCAAAGGAGAAGAGAAGTCTGCCAGGTGTCCTGCTGAAATCTGGCTCTCTCCACGGGTCTCTGCCACTAATCATGAAAATGAACTGCTCCCAAGTGCTACGCTCTGTTGCTGGCATCTCAGAGAATGAGGCGCCGCCCTGCTTGTCTTCCCCAAACTCCAGGTTGTTGAAGTCACCTCCAACAATCCAAGAGTCTACATCCGGAAGACACTCTGACAGCCTCCTCCAAAAGACCAGGCGGTGCTGTCTACACGCTGGGACATACACGTTCAAGATACCAGTCCTGGACTCTCCTCTCCGAACTCCCATCCAAACTACCCGTCTTGGAATGAGCTCGTCCTGATCGGACCTCTGGAACCAAAGTCTATGAGATTGAGATGCAGACCCCTCCGCTCCATCCTACTGCAGGGAACCACTCCTCTAGACCTCTCCCTGAGAGAAGGTGATGGTGTCGTCTGATGTCTGCGGCTGAAAACATGTGCACTCCTAAATCATAAGAACGTCCACTGCCCGCCCTACCACTACCCTCTGCAACTCTTGCCGGAGTATCACGTATTGCGGTTGGCTACGAACACGGTCGTGGAGCCCGTGTACGTTCCAACTCACTATGGTCTAGCTCATGAGGACAGGGGAGTCGAGAACAAGGCTCTCATGTGAGTGGGTGCCTGTCCCAGAAAGACTGCCTTGTGTGATTTTGCCGGGGGTTTAGAGGATGAGTAGTCAGTGTCTATGTGACGCCATACAAGGGTGGATATCGGCTCAATACCAATCTTCCGTGCCCACTTCATCATGAAGGAGACTTCCACCCCAAACAGCTCCGCACACTTCTGAAGGGGCCAGAAGTGTGCCTGCTCCACCCTTGCCTCCAACGGCAATCTGATAACTCCTGTTGCCAAACCACACACTGTCATGACAAGAAAAATCATTAGAACTTTATTATTGTTAGGCGCCAATTTGATGGTGCCGTTATATGTTTGTATTTATGATCAAGCGGTGTAAATAGTACCGCCAAAACTATGTAAAATTGGCCAATGATTAGTAATAAAGATGTGCACACACGTGTCTAGGTCCTAGGGGCAATAGGAAAGGGAAAGGGTGCATTAGAGTGCATTGAATGATAGGTGCATGGGTCATAGGCTAAGGGTAGGTGTAAATGGGAAGATGGAACTTGAGTGATCTCAAGGGACATTAATGAAAGGGTATCACCCTTTCATTGTGAATCTCACGTAGCATTCTTTCTACCACATTGCATTCATCCGTCATCTCTCTCCCACCTTGCATGTAGATCGAAAAAGAAACAAGTACTCTCACGAGGACGCTCTTCCCCATTGGAGGGCCAATCGACATTCAAATTCTGCATGCATTGCACACATTTGCATTTCGAAAAGTGTGGATCTTCACATTTGGTATCAGAGCGGCTACGATCCACGAGCGGGACGAGAAGAGGGCGACAGTTGCGAACGACGGAAGTCGCAAGAGAGGTTGCGGAAAATGATCAGGACTGACCGATCTCGAGATTCTAAGACAAGGGATTTTTCTGAAAATTTCTGGCCTTCAATGGTGAACGGGGTGTCCTCACGGGGTGGATTGCCCCCCCCCCCCCCCAAATCCATGTGAATGTACCCTTAAACCGTGAGAAAAAGGGATCCCCGTTCTACCCAGGGGGAAGTCGGATCGGAATAAGATTTTAAGGGAGTTATTCACCCATCAAGTACCCCCTATAACGGTATCTAGAGCTCCAATCCGCTCAAAACAAGTAGCCCAAACGGAGCGTACCAGTTTACAGCAGAAATACAAGAAGAAAAGCTTGAAAGAGAAGGGAAAGGAGGTCATTTAAGTGTCTTCTCAACACAAACGAAGTGGGAGTCGGATAAGTACCACCAACTCTACAACACTTGAAGTTTGCTGTAAAATAAACCTTTTTTTTTGAAATTACAGCAAGACATTTTCTCTCTTGTATTACTAAAAGGAAAGAATGGAAGGGGAAGGGACATATAACAATGAACTTATTCCTTTTCCTCCATTACCCCAAGGAGAGAGAGAAAGAACACCTTCACCCCCTCTTGAAGAGGATGGATTAGGTGAGAGTTATACACAGCTTGAGTATGATAACCCACAAATAGATTTACAGCAATCTCTCCTTCAAGAACCTCTTGATAGGGAGTTCTCCTTTCGTAATGAAAGACGAAATGATACCAACCAAGAACAAGGGGCTGAGTTCACGCCTTCAACTCAAAACCCAATACACATGGATTATAATCCAAGTGCAAGAGGAAGAGAGGAGACTCCTGTTGATAAGCTGGTTTTCCAGCTTAGCAATATGATTGAGCAGTCCATTATGACAAGATTAGGGACTAAGAGGACATTAAACTTCGGCGATGAAGAGTTGAGTAACCCTTCTAAGAGGTCCAAATTCCAACCGCGAGAGAGAATTGAGTTCCCCAAATATGATGGGGCAAGGGAGGCTGACAAAATCCTCAATTGGATTCGTCATTTTGAGCTATACTTTGCCCATCAAAACAAGACCGAGCAAGAGAAGGTTGCTCTTGCCACATTGCATCTGCAGAAGGATGCTCTAATGTGGTGGTCATTGTCACAACATGAAAAGAGCCTATTCATGAATGGGCTAAATTCGTGGAGCAACTCAAAGCCACTTTCATGCCACCGAGGCATGAAGAGAACCTAACCTTTCGTTGGGAGAGGTTTAGGCAATTCGATAATGAGAGTAATACAGATTTTACAGCCAGATTTTGGAAACTCTCTCTAGAGTTACCCGAAAAGAGTGAGGAAGATAAGAGAAAGAAGTATTTAGCAGCTTTAAGCCCAAAAGTAAGGTACGAGGTTGAAATGTTTAACCCGACCACACTTAAGGACCTCACTAAGCTGGCTGAAATAGCCGAGAGAAAATTGAATCCTCGTAAACCCTTCAATAAGGAGTATGGGTCATCATCTAAGACCAATAATATACCCACTTTTAGGAAACCAAACCGGTTTAAGAATAATAAAGGAAAGGGTAAATCTCTTGTAAGGAATGTCAACAGCCAATCACGTCCTGGATGGGTGCCATTTCCTTCTATGATTGACGAAGAGAAGAGGAAGTTGATTAAGGAATGAAAATGTTTCAGGTGTAAGAAACATAAGCCAGGGCACGTATGGCATAAGTGTCCCGTTCTCTTGGCTAAGATTGCCAAGACGAATTCAGTAAAAGGGAAAGCCAAGGCATCCAAGCAGGAGGATGAGGCTTCTACCTTGTCACCCTCGAAATCTACTGTGACTATTGAGCCAATAGTGAATGTTGTCCATTCAGCCAATACCTTTGGGCCTCATGATCTTTTTAAGGTGTATGGATTCGTGAATGGACAGAGAATAGTGGTTCTCCTAGATGATGGATGTAATTATGACTTAGTAAGTGATAGATTGGCAAAATTACTTCATCTTAAACCAAAACCTATAAAAAACATGTCGCTTTTAGGAGCTTTTAGGGGACACAATGAAGAAGACACATCCATAGTACGGAATATTCCTTTTCGTATACAAAAATATAGAGATCGAAGGGATTTTCTAGTAGCCCCTTTACAAGACGTTGACATGATTCTAGGTAAACCATGGCGGTATGATCTTAACCCTGCTATTCATCCTCATACTCATCATTGTTGCTTTGTACATAAGGATGAAAACATAAGGATCGTAGGGGATTTAGAGGCTTATTCCATCGTGGATGGATACTTATTTTTGGGACGTGCCATATGTGTACCCAAAACATTTCGGTATCTAGTCATGAGTGAGTTACATGCGAGTCCATATTCTGGACATAGAGGCATTAGAGGGACCATTGACAATATTGAGAGATACTTCCATTGGCCTAAACTTCGCAAAGAAGTTTCAACCTTTGTTCAACAATGTGACGTATGTCAGCGCATTAAATCTGACACAAGTAAGATTGCTGGTCTTTTGCAACCTTTGCCTATTTCTTCGGAAAGGTGGAAACACATTACAATGGATTTTGTATCTGGTTTCCCCAACGTTGGTCAGTTTGAGCAAATTTTCACTGTTATAGATAGGCTGAGTAAACAAGCTCATTTTATTCCCTGTAAAAAAGAGTTGTCTGCTCCTGAAACAGCAAGGTTATTCATTAGGGAAATCTTCAGTTTACATGGGTTACCAAAATCCATTGTATCCGATAATGATGGCCGTTTCATTAGCAACTTTTGGACAGCCCTATTAGAGAATCTCGGAACCAAACTGAAATTTACTACAACCTTCCATCCTCAAGGAGATGGACAAAGTGAGAATGCCAATCAAACCATAATTACTTTACTTCGAGCTTATGTCCATGACCAACCTAGAAGGTGGCCAGAGTTCTTACCCATGTTAGAGTTTGCTTATAATAACACTGTACATACTTCCACCAAGAAAGCCCCATTTGAAATCATCTATGGGTAATGTTTACCCACTCCAATAACACACTTGGGGGAGCGAATTTTTGCTGCTGACCAGTTTGCTGAGGATATGTCACAGGTTATTGATCAGGTAAAAGAACATATTAAGAAGGCCCAGGTTATTGAGCAGCTTTATATCCAGAAGAAGGATCCAGAGCGTATGAGCTGAAGTTACCAGCCCACTGGCGTATGAAGAACATCTTTCATGTGAGCAATTTGAAGAGATACCATGGCGATACTTCTGCGTTTTTGGATACTCAGCATCAAGAAGAACCTGAACTTGAAGATGGGACTGAAGTTCTTACTCCGGAACAGATCGTGTACCATAAAGAGAAGAGTACTCGTGGAAATAAGAGATGTATGTATTTACTGAAGTTTAAAAACCAGTCAGCTAGTGATGCACAATGGATGGAAGAAGAGTTCTTTACAGATTTTCCACAGATACTCGCAGATTACAAAGAGGCGATGCAATGGCAGAAGTAACAAGAGAAAGTGCACATAAGAGGAAGAGACAAGCAATAATCCAGAAGAGGACTTCTACTTATTCAAGCAGGAGGGAGTGTCATGACAAGAGAAATGATTATTTAGTTAATTAATAGTCATTAGAACTTTATTATTGTTAGGCGCCAATTTGATGGTGCGGTTATATGTTTGTATTTATGATCGATCAAGCGGTGTAAATAGTACCGCCAAAACTATGTAACATTGGCCAATGATTAGTAATAAAGATGTGCACACACGTGTCTAGGTCCTAGGGGCAATAGGAAAGGGAAAGGGTGCATTAGAGTGCATTGAATGGTAGGTGCATGGGTCATAGGCTAAGGGTAGGTGTAAATGGGAAGATGGAACTTGAGTGATCTCAAGGGACATTAATGAAAGGGTATCACCCTTTCATTGTGAATCTCACGTAGCATTCTTTCTACCACATTGCATTCATCCGTCATCTCTCTCCCATCTTGCATGTAGGTCGAAAAAGAAACAAGTACTCTCACGAGGGCACTCTTCCCCATTGGAGGGCCAATCGGCATTCAAATTCTGCATGCATTGCACACATTTGCATTTTCGAAAAGTGTGGATCTTCACACACACCGGCTCCTCGCGCGTGAAGCTTCACTAAAAGTTCACCTCCGCGCCATGGGCGTACCAGAGGTCTAGTCCCTGTGGCCCCATCCACTCGTCCATAATGAGTGTACACCTAGATGAATCCAGGAACATTTCCAAACTCATCCTCTAAAAACACAACATAGTGCAGTTTCAATCTCATGATAGTCACTCATAAGGTTGAAAACCATAAACTCCATCACGCATAGCAAGGAGTCGGGACTCGCTACTATGACATCCCCACTGACGTCATCAGTGCCCAACAGTGGAGGTAGACCATAGTATAAAAATATGCTCTCACACATACAAATCCACACACCCACACATACTTTAGCATCCATTTATACAAAGTCTTCGTACTGAGTTTCTGTCGACACTCCAGAGGTGAAGGACAGACTCAGCCATGATGAACCATAGTATAAAAATATGCTCTCACACATACAAATCCACACACCCACACATACTTCAGCATCCATTTATACAAAGTCTTCGTACTGAGTTTCTGTCGACACTCCGGAGGTGAAGGGCAGACTCAGCCATGATGAAGGCTAGCACTAAGTAGTCCAAAATCTCTTCATTCAAGCTACAACTACTTGTGAAGTCTAAACGATTTCATTTTATCCTCTCCCAAACGAGGATCTAAATCTGCGTATAATCTGATTTCCCAAAATAGCATCGAACACCTCCAAGGACCACTTCTTCAACCCTGTGGAGACAAACAGAAATCTCCAAACGGGATGCGTCTGAGATCCCACTGCACTGATCAAACCTCCCTTCCGGGGCTGAAGGACCATGAGTGTTACCTCCAATGGTAAAGGATATGAGTCTGGAATCTCCAGATAGTTCCAGGGTCCTAACCTCCAAAAGTCCTGCGGTAAGGGACGCCCCCAGGCTAGAGGTTGGGAGGTGTTGATCGGAAGAACGAGTCTCGTCCCTCAATATCCCTCCCTGAACGGACCTGCTAACTACGATGAGGAAGCAGAAGGGGGTGTCATCGTTCCCTTGCCTGCTAGCAGGGCTGTCGAAGCGGAAGAACCTGCTGCTGAAGAGGAGAGGTAAGCGGCGAGAGAGAAAGGGGTAGGAACGCGGGGTACAGAGGGAGGAGGACGGGTGGTGAGAGTGACCATAGAAGGGGGGGCTGAGGGGGGGAAGGGGACGGGGGGAACCCTGGAGAGAGAGGGGGAAGTGAAGAGGAAGAGGGGGATGTGAAGATAGTGGGAGAGAGGGAAGGAGTCTCACTTGCGGCTTTCTCACATGCACAATGGGGAATACACACACAGGTGGAGGCTGAAAACAATTTTCCTCTTCTTAGTTGTGAAAGCCAAAAGAACTCATGTACAAAGAAACAGAAGAACCCTATATGTGGGTCTCAAACCAAACTCAACTAACTAAGGTGGCATACTAACTGAGCCACAAACTAGAGTAGATAAGGATAGCTGTCATCTAGCTATTATTCGTGGGCGGTGTACCAACCGCATCTGCAGCTAATAACTCGGTGACATAAATCCACAACAGTCACCCTGGCATATCATGAGTGGAGCTCGATATCTCAACACTCCCCCTCGAGCTCAATCCCAATTCTTGCACACCAAGCAAGTCTCTAAACTTGCGCAGCTTCTCTGCGCCCAATGCTTTCGTGAATATGTCAGCTACCTGATCTTCTGTGCTGACATAAACTAGATCAATAAGACCTAGTAAAACCTTCTCCCGCACATAGTGATAATGCACCTCAATGTGCTTTGTTCTAGCATGATAGACTCGGTTATTTGTCAAGTGTATACTGCTCATGTTGTCACAATAAATGACAACTGACCCATCTGTAAACTGATGCATATCATAAAGTAGCTTATGCAACCAAGCTACCTCACATGCAGCCATTGCTGCACCCCTATACTCAGCCTCTGTGCTCGACAAGGCAACTGTAGGCTGTTTCTTGCTGCTTCAGGTGACTGCAGCACTCCCAAAAGAGAACACATATCCATTGGTAGATCGTCTATCAGAAGTACTATCAGCCCAATCAGCATCAGTGTATCCATGCAACTGTATCTAAATCCCAACCTCATAAAATAGTCCATACTGCAATGTGGACTTCACATACCTGAGTATGTGTCTAGCCGCATCCAAATGCGGTTTCCTTGGAGCCTGCATGAACTGACTTACCAATCCAACAGCATAGCTTCACACTCTGCTCTAAAGGAACTCAAATAGGCTTACAGCTTGTCATCCCATATTTGGACAGCATGTCCAATCCATACTGCCTCTGCAAGAGCTGTATCCCACTTGGTGATCTAATCACCTCAATGCCCAAGAAATAACGCAGCTCTCCCAAATCCTTCATCTCAAACTTTTGCTTCAATAGCATTTTCACATGAAAAATATCTTCATCACTATCACCTGTGATGATCAAATCATCAACATAAATGACAAGCAGCATAATCCCTTTCTCTATTTTTCTCACATAGAGTGAGAAATCTGCCTTGCAAATCTGAAAGCCAATAGTGATAAGATACTGTCCTATCTTGTCAGACCATGCTCTAGGTGCTTGCTTCAAGCCATACAAGGCTTTCTTCAACCTGCAAATAAACTCAAGATGAATAGCATGAACATAACCTGCTGGCTGCTCCATAAAGACCTCTTCTTGCAAATCACCATGCAAAAAGACATTCTTTACATCCATCTGATGTAAAGACCATCCCTTTGATGCAGCCATAGCAATGATTGCTCTTACAGTTGCCATCCTTGCAACTGGACTGAATGTTTCTTCATAATCAATGCCATATGCCTGTGCATACCCCTTGACAACTAATCTTGCCTTGTATCTATTCACAGAACCATCTACATTGTGCTTGATCTTATAAACCCACTTACAGCCAATTGCATTCTTGTTTTTAGGCAAAGGCACCAATTCCCATGTAGCATTTGCTTCCAAGGCATTCATTTCTTCATCCATGGCTTTCTCCCATTTTTCATTTCCCATGGCTTGCTCAAAAGAAGTGGGTTCTGGTTCCTGTATCACTTTGACCATATAGGCATAGTGAATGGCTGTAAAATTTCAGCCTATTCACAGAATACCTAAATCTGAAAGACCAACGCAAAATATGCTCACTTCCAGGTGCTCTCAAAACATCCCTGGTCTTCCTTACTCCAGGTGTAACAACACTCATCATCAATGCTCTGTTCTGAGCCACTGGATTCACCATCCACATAAGAGTGACCTGCATTCACATCAAACATGGGCTGATCTACCTTCTCTTTTCCTTTTCGTGATACCTGCGTACCACTATCTGCATTGCTTTGAGAAGATTCTCCTGATCTCAATCTACCTGTCCATGGCGAAGTATGTGATCCACTGCTAGAGGACACTGCAGGTCCACTGAT
Source organism: Dipteris shenzhenensis (assembly GCF_047967505.1). Lineage (NCBI taxonomy): Eukaryota > Viridiplantae > Streptophyta > Polypodiopsida > Gleicheniales > Dipteridaceae > Dipteris > Dipteris shenzhenensis. The sequence goes on from NC_141619.1 coordinate 19,287,784, forward strand.
ATTTTGTGATTGCTACTGTGAATTCTGTGCAGCATTACCATTTTGTGCATCTACATCAATCATCACATTTACTGGTTTATACCAGCTGCTCATCTCATCAAAAACATCTCTGCTCACTATAAACTTATGAGTAGAAGGGTTATAGCATCTATATCCTTTCTGCTGCAGAGAATAACCAATAAAGACGCACTTCTCAGCTTTTGGATCCAACTTGAATCTCAACTCATCTGACACATGGACATAGGCAATGCAACCAAAAATTTTCAAATGAGAAATGTCTGATTTTCTACCAGTATACATCTCCTCTGGCGTCATGCCATGTATAACTGCAATGGGAGTCCTATTCATTATGTAAACTGCAGTAGCAACTACTTCAGCCCAATAATAATCTGGTAGATCTTTTTCATTTAGCATGGCCCGAGATACCTTGCCAATATGCCTGTTTTTCCTTTTTGCAAGTCCATTTTGCTGTGGGGTATGACTGCATGAATATTGCTGCTTTATGCCATGCTCCTGCAAGAATCTTGCAAACTCATTTGAGAGGTACTCTCCCCCTCCATCTGACCTTAGGCATTTTATTTGCAGGCATGTTTCTTTTTCAACCATAGCTTTAAAAGCTTTGAAGTGCCCAAACACTTCACTTTTCTTTTTCATAAAATACATCCAAAGTTTTCTGCTGAAGTCATCAATAAATGTGACAAAATAGTGACAACCTCCGATAGATGCAGCTTTAGTAGTCCACACATCAGAGTGGATTAATTCCAATGGCTTTTTACTCTCTTAAACATGCCTCTACCTCTACCTCTGCCAGCATTTAAGTAGAAGACAGTTTCTTTTGAAGTTCCTCCTGAAGAAGATGCACCCCCATTTCTCTGCTCTTCAAAAATTAGAAGAGCAAACAACTCTTCAAAATCAGAAAATTTTTCACGGACGGCAATGGATCTCCGGAATTGTGCATAATCCTTTCCTAGACCATTCAAGGTCACAGAAACTAGATCATCATCTTTCACTGGCGACCCAATGGAAGCAAGTGCATCTGCAATTTTCTTCACATTCATGTGGTAGTCATTTATGCTCAAATTTTCTCTCTGCACATTATGCAACTCCTGTTTGAGCTACATTTTCATGGCTTGTGTATTTGTGCTGTACATTTTTGCCAAAGTATCCCATGCCTCCTTTGGCATACTTGCATCCTGAATATGCACAATCATAGAATCCGAAATACTGATAGACAACCAGTACATAACTTTTCTGGCTCTCTCATGCCATCCTTTAAATGCCTACATTTCCTGTTGATTGGGAACATTAGGAAGAACTGGTTCTTCTTCATTTCCTGTAATGAACTCCCAATAGCCTTTTCCCATAAGGAAATTCGTCATTCTAAACTTCCATGCCTGGAAGTTGTTCTTGTCAAGCTTTTCTGTGACAATCTGTGAAAGAGAATCACACGCCATTATAGAACGCTGCAAAATATTCGGTCACTGCAAAAAACACAGCTTTTGCTTCATACGGGCAGATCTGCAAAACTGACGAAAGTGGTATTTAATCACACAGTCACTTCCTAGTGACGATTTTGCATCAACAGGCAACAAGCATGATTCTGCAACTCCCAATATCTCTGCACACAGGCATACGATGCAATTTCTGCGGCAACTTTTCACCGACCAGCCGAGCAGTGGTCGCACAGCAAAAACAGGACCTTTTTCTAAGTGCATGCGAAGAACTTCCGCCTTCAAAACGGGCCCCGAAATGGCCTCGAATCAGAAAAATAAAGTTACCAAGGGGCTTTGCTCTGTCCCACAACATATATTGCCCTCGCCACACCACGAAGGGCGTCTCAATCTGAGACAGTGCACTCTTGCACTTCTGGCTGTGCTACCTGCAGAGATTTGCTCCCAAACTCGAAATAGGAAAGCAACACTGGTCCTCTTACCAGGACACCACGAAGTTGGTTTGCTTTCTTGAGCTTCTTACCACGAACAAGACTCTGATACCATGTGAAGATAGTGGGAGAGAGGGAAGGAGTCTCACTTGCGGCTTTCTCACATGCACAATGGGGGAATACACACACAGGTGGAGGTTGAAAACAGTTTTCCTCTTCTTAGTTGTGAAAGCCAAAAGAACTCATGTACAAAGAAACAGAAGAACCCTATATATGGATCTCAAACCAAACTCAACTAACTAAGGTGGCATTACTAACTGAGCCACAAACTAGAGTAGATAAGGATAGCGGTCATCCAGCTATTATTCGTGGGCGGTGTACCAACCGCATCTGCAGCTAATAAGTCGGTGACATAAATTCACAACAGTCACCCTGGCATATCACGAGTGGAGCTCGATATCTCAACAAGGGAGGGGTCTGGGGGGGCAGGAGGGGGAGGAGAAGGGATAAGGACGACCTCAGGTCCCCCTACTGATTAGGCTCGCCGGGACTTTGGATCGGCTCCTCCGCGGCCCCCGTCGGGCTAGCGTATGCGGCTTCCGCCATCGCCACAATTGGAGCTCTTGGGGCTCGCTGCTGCTGCAAGGGTGGGTGCGGAGGCTGAACCTCCAAGCTGGAGGATCTGTTGGATGGGCGGTGGCCCCTGCCGCTGGAGGAGGTGGCTCTTGTTCCTCCTCCTTCGAGGCCTCTCAGTCAGCCTATCAGTCAACCCTATCCCTCTCTCTACAATTGGCCAAGCCTACGGCGTATTTGCTTGGTTTCTTTTTCTTTTTATCCTGGGTCCAATCCCCTTCTGAGGGAGTAACCATGGGATCTAAGACTCCTGCTGCTCCTGCCTGAGAGGACGCTGAACTCGGGCCTGCTGACTCCTATTGCTCCTGCCTGAGAGGACACTGAACTCGGGCCCCTGCAGCTAGAGAAGGTGGCTTTTGCTGTTCCTCCTTTGAGGCCTCTCAGTCAACCCTATCCCTCTCTCTGCGATTGGCCCTTTGCCTATGGCATATTTGCTTGGTTTCTTTTTCTTACCCATGGGATATGAGACTCCTGCTACTCCTGCCTGAGAGGACGCTGAACTCGGGCCTGTTGACTCTGTCTACTCTGCTGAGGAGGGGGGGGAGGCGCACGAGGGAGGCCACGAGGGTAATCTTTAACGAGGTGACCCATCTGTCTGCACCGAAGACACTGGCCTGGTAACCCAGAAATCTCCACCCTCTAGCGAAGTGTGCCCCCTTCCAGGGTCTCAAGGTCAACTCTGAGAGGGACTCTAGACTCTCAACCACTAGTTTGATCCTGGGACTTCATCATCCGCTAGAACTGAGGCGGCCGACTCTGGCGGGGACTCGAGCACTGTGCCAAATGCCCAACCAATGGAAGGGAGGATGGCTCGATACTCCTTGGGGAGCCCTGGGAAGCGAAGTGTAACCAAAAAACGTGAAACATGGTGTGTCATATCCATGTCCTCCACTGTGAATTCATGATACCAAGACAAGATGCGGGCCAAGGAGGATGGGGCTCTGCTTCACAAGTGTCGAGGCAATGTCGGGGGAGCTCAGCTGGATGAGAAAATCGCCTCATCCATAGATGGTGACCTCCTGGATGTGGTCTCCCTCTAATGCCAAGCTCACCTAGATCCACTCTCGCACCTGTCTTCGTGTAGGCATGAGGCCCACAAGCGCCTTGTCCTGGAGGGACTGAACTGTCTGCTGTACCTGTTGCTCGTTAGCTGGAGAAAGAAGAACCTTGACGGCTGTGGGATTCGAGGGTGCTGCCATAGAGCCCCTCTGGCCAAACCAAGGGTCACCACCAAAGTTTTCTTTCGCTTTAACAAGCACAAATGCTCCCGCTGCAAGGAGGAAGAAGAAAAAGAAAGGGTGAGGAAGAAGAGCGCCAAAGGGGGAGCGGAGACGAGGCAGGGTGAAGGAGGGGGCAAGGACAAAAAGGAAAGAAGTGGAAGAAGGAGGGCGGGGGTCGCAGGAGGCGGAGGTGGTGGGGGGCGGAGGTGGAGGCGATGGAGGCGGCGCTGGCGGAGGCGACGGAGGTGGTAATGACGGGAGGCAGAGGTGACGAGAGCGGGCGGGGTTGGCGGGGGCGCAGCGAGCGGAGGGGGAGGCAGCAGAGGCGGAGTGCGGCGGGGAGGGCGAGAGAATGCAGAGGGGGAGCAAAAGGGGCGAACGGGGTGAGGCAACGGGGCAGCCAGGGGGGACGCGGCAGCTCAGCAGGAGCTCACGGGGAGCAGCCTGGTTTTATAACCTTGTGCTCTCTTTTGTTGATTCATTCTCAATACAATAGATTCATTGCAATTCCTCTCTTGCTCTCCTCGCTTCCATTTTCTTAGATACAGGTCCTGGAATGGGGACCTAACAACTTGGCAGTATATACACCTTTGTAAGACTAGAATATATCCAATCGTACAAATTCTTATTTTTGTCATTCTAAAGTTTTCGCTGTTGGGGCTTCTGCACACACATAAGATATTTCGATATAGTTGAACAGCTGATCACCACTTGGACGAAAATTCAAAGAATTCGCATATCCACTAAGGTGATAGAAAATATACCTTTGTAAGACTAGAATATATCCAATCATACAAATTCAGATTTTTGTTGTTCTAACGTTTTGGCTGTTGGGCTTCTTACATACAGGTCCTGGAATGGACCTAACGGTCAACAGTAGCCTGGATCAGCCTGGTTGCTAGTCAGCATGAGTGCAAAGGATGACAGAAGGGCTGGACAGGGTTGGACCATTGGCAGAGTGCCACATGGCATGGTCGGCCAGAAACTGTAGTCAAACTACACAGACTAGGTCACCCAAACAGAGGGTTCAGCAAACAGAGCTTGTGTTGGAGCCAAACCTCAGCACTTGTTCGCTGCTCGTGTTAATACACTGTTGGAGCTACCTTTTGGTGTCTGTTGCTGGTGCTGGCATCTAGTTTGGCTGTTCATCTGTGTATTCTCTCTTGAATCTGAAAGTGCTCTCTATATCTTCTTGTATCTGCACAAATTTTGAAGCAAGATAACTGAGTGTTGTACCATGGCATATCTTCCACACTAGATGTCTTGCTTTCTTGGTTGCTGATTGCAAGGACATTTATCTATCTACACGTTCTATTAGCTATGCTATCTTGCAGGCAACAATACGTGTGTTTTCCAGCATGGTATTAGAGCCAAGCACGTGAACATTCTTGGTGGTGAAGCCAAGTCTCTTATTCCAAAGACTTGTTTTGAAGGCGATTGAAGGTGGAGGCCTTTGCTCCAAGAAAGGAAGGCAAATTCAATTTAGGACGTGTGCATTGATCAGGAGAGGTTTGCAGTGAGTGCAAGGTCGACGGAAACTTCTTGGAATCTACAAAATCACCTATTTCCAAAGTACAAAGACCAAGCTGCTTCAGAGCACAACCTGAGATCCCGAACTGATTCTCGCCTACCCTAACGCACTCTCCCAACATACTCCAACAACTTCCCAAGCTCACACAAAACCCCTTGCTTCTTATGCTCTATCTCTGAAGAAAATTCTTACCCTTCAAGCATGCATAACTTTCCTGCAACTGCCTCAAATAGGCTAAGTGAATTTGCCCATTAGAATTAGATATTGAGGAGTAGAATCAAATACAAGTCACAAATTTAGTAAAAGTATGTGATGAGTAAAACCATGGTTTGTAGAATGATTGTAAATGAAGGTGCACATGTTAATGGAGAGTTTGTTACATTACAAATATGGTCTTTAGCCCCATATTCCTCTCTGTGGAATTTCTAAATACTTTTACTTTGAGGGTGAGCCTTCTTCTTGGGCACTCTCGATCTGCCGACAAGAGATAGAGCCCTGCTCTCTTCACGATGTACCACATGTTCCTTTCAGAGCTTCACATGTTTCAGTGGACACCTCTTGGGAGATTTTGGCTAGCATTTCCTCTTGGCACGTTTGGAGAGCCAGATGCACAGAGGCCTTGGATGACACCCAGATACACCCATCACAGGTGTTCACGGGTATTTGGAGTGACACGGTTCACACTTTGATAGCCATATGGGCTAGCATGCAGGGTCCTTCACGGGCAGCCTCTTCTAGAAGGACTATATTTCTTCAAGTTTGGGGGGTTCTGCCTTTTTCTCGGAGGTTGCTACCGGATTGAGATGGCACTATCAGCCCCAATCCTTTCTTTTTGGCTCTTGAGCTTTTCATGCATTGCATGGTGTATCCCGTATTCCCGTATGGAGCTTGCTCTAACGGTTTCTTTAATACTTAATAGAAGTCTCTTTTTTGCAAAAGAAAAAAAAATACTTTTACTTTTAGTAATCAATTAACATCCTTGATAAATGACTTTTCACCTCTTTTCAAGCCAACCTTCTATGTGTTTATTTGAATTTTTCCCATCAGTGGAGCAAATGTGGCTCCCTTTGACATCACTTTATTGTAAACTTCAACCTAAAGGCAAGTAGAATAATAAAAAAGGCATCTTAGGTCCTAGCCTTCATCAATCCACAAGTGTGATTGCTCAGTTATAGCCTCTTCGTTGGATAGGAGGCACAATTTAGGGAAGGGGAAGTGGGGGAGGGGAGGCGGGGGGAAGGAAGGGGTGGGTATTGAAAATAATGTAACCCTATGTCCACCCTACTTCAATTCACCACTCCAAACCTTATACAAAGGGATCTTTTGTAACAGCTTCTTCTACGCATACCGCAGCTGAAGCAGCTAAAGGAGAATCTCAACATGTGTTTAATAAAAAATGCTTTGTAATGCTACTTATCACATACACAAGTGTTTTATTTATTTGGTTTGGACTACTTGAAAGATCTTTGCAAGCAGGTGTTTTTGAACATATTATGTGTATGGCAACCTACTTCTATATCATGATCAACTAAAAACAGCAGCAAGCGTTTGACTTTGTAATGCTTTCTTGAGTGAGAAATGCATCATAATTGATCGCCAAACACCATGTACCGAGAGCCTATTGCATTGTGCACACAATGGGGCGCATATTTGCCAAAATCCCCTCTCAAGGGTTATGCACATAATCGCTCACCAACACCATGTACCGGGAGCATATTGCATTGTGCACACAATGGAGCACATGTTTGTGCCAAAAGCCCCTTCAAAAACCCTCAAAAGCGATGCTCATTCATATGCAAGCCCTAAGTATGCTAGCAATAAAGTGTCTTTCCACCTACAAGTCTTCACAAGTTCCTTATAATGCAAAAGACACCTGCAAAATAACCTCCCCTTGGAGACTAATATGATGGGCATTGATGTAAACCTTTCCATTTTTTGAAGGATTGCACTCAAATCCTGGACATACACACAGAAGAGCGAAACATGATCCTTCAATGATGCATCCTTCCACACGAAAGAGCCACCGTCATGGAAAAAGCACATAAGGAGTGCCGAGTGGTCCTTTTCCACCAATGACAAAGTAAGGACTATGGTGGGGTACCCTATACACAGATGTTGAAACATTAATATAAAGCAAGACCAGCTGCTCCTGCGAGCCCTCCCCCTCCCTCCCGCAACCTCTACCTCCCCCTAGCTCCCCCCCGCCTCGACCACCCTCACCCCCCTGCCTCTCCGCCCTCACCCCCTCACCCTCCGCCTCACCCCCGCCGCTGCCGCCTGCGCCCCCTCGCCCTCCGCTCTTACCCCCTCGCCCCCTCCGCTCTCACCCCTCGCCTCTCCGCCTCACCCCTCGCCTCTCCGCCTCACCCCTCGCCTCTTCGCTCTCACCCCCTCGCCCCTCCGCCTCACCCTGCTGCGCCCTCACCCGCCCTCCCCCGCCCTCTCCCCTCGCCTCTCCGCCTCATCCCCCTCGCCCCTCCGTCTCACTCCGCCCCCACCTCGCTACGCCTCACCCCCCCCTCGCCTCTCCGCCTCACCCCCCCGCCCCCTCGCTTCGCCCGCCCCCGCCCCCCACTTCACTCCCCCCCGCCCCCCACTTCGCTCCCCCCCCCCCCGCTTCGCCCCCCCGCCCCTTCGCTACGCCGCCCCCCCTCCCGCCCTTCCGCCCCGCCCCCTCCCACCCTCCCGCCCCGCCCCGCCACCCCCATTCCCACCTCTTCACCTCACCCGCCCTCCATCCTCAGCCCCCACCCCTCGCCACCTCCGCCTCCCGGCCTCCCCCCCTCGTTTCCACCGCCCTCCACCCTCCATCCTTCCCGCTCTCCGCCTCCGCTCTCCACTGCGCCTCCGCTTCCCCCACCCGACTCACGTCGCCCCGGTTCGCCTCACCCGTCTTCTTCACACCCAGGCTCCACCCTCCCGCATCTATCCCCCCTTTTTTGGGTGGCAGCCTCTTCTTCATCGGAGGTCTCGCAGTTTGTCTTGACGGTATGGCGGCTCCCTGCCCGGAACCGGAAGCCCAGTCGGAACCTCCCTCTCCAGATGCCTACCGCGTCATCTTGACAGAGCAACAATCGTCTCGGGTTCAGGAAGTTGCCAATGACTTTGCCCTTACCTCTGTTTATGACAGAGTCATTGGACATTCCCCCTCCAGATCAGCCATCAGGGACTGGCTCCAGTCCACTCTCATGCTAGAGGACGGCCATATTGAGGAGGTGGCCCTTATGGGAAGGGGCATCTTCTGGCTCAAACTCTCCAATGCGAAAGCTGCGAGCAACCTGATTGCTGGTTCCCCCACGTCTGTGGATGGAAAGATTATTATGCTCGTCCCTTGGTACCGTGGATTCAGCGCAGCGGATTTTGATGCTTGGTTCCGTATACCTCGCCATCCAGTGACGCTAGTTTTTCCAGGTCTTGCTGCTGAGCTGCGGCCGATTGTCAGGGACCTAGGCTCCCACTTTGGCTGGGTTATGCACGACACTTTCGCCGACGCGGTGACTACGACAAGAGCCCCCCGTGTCCGTGTGGCTGTGGCGGACCCTACAACTCTCCCTGCAGTGATCGAGATCGTGACACATGCCGGCAGCATCACCCAGAGCATGCTAGTCACCGGACAGCCATGCCAGTGCCTGAGGTGTCACGGCTTTGGGCACTTGGCTGCTGTTTGTCCACGATTCGCCAGTTCCTCTCGGCCTCCCCCGCCCCCTCCCCCTCCGCCCCCTCCCCCCCTCCGGGCAGCCACGTCAGGAGGAGCAGAGGCAGCCGGAGTCCGGTCCAGAGTTAGCTGGCGGTTGGACTGAGGTTAGAAGGAAAAGAGGAAAGAACAAGAAGATTTCTGATAAACGCAAGGAGGCAGAGGTTACCCAACCTGCAGCAGCACCTCAGAGACCTGACAGGCAGCCGCCCCAGGGTCCTGGGAGAGCTTCTTCTTCGACGGTAGCCCGCCCTCCATAGCCTCAAGTCCCCCTCTCTTCCGCTCCCCAGCCCCTTTCCACTCAGTCCCAGCCCCTTCCCCAGTCGCACCCCCCTTTTCCCGACCCGCAGCTTCAGCCCCCGCCTCTTCCTCCTCAGTCTCCTCCTCCTCCTCCTCAGCCCCAGTCCCAGGTGCATCCCCATCCCCCCCCGGCCTCTCTCAGCTCTCCTGCAGAGTTAGCTGTACCGATGGTTCCTCAGCCGAGGGCAGCCCCCACTCCCCCTCCTCCACCCCCCCGCTAGTCGCCTCCGTGGAGTCTGAGTCGCCTACCCCCCAGCCACCTCCCCCTTCCCCTCCACAGGCAGGACACCCTGAGTCTACACCACCACTGGAGCAGCCTTCCCTGTCCGCTAGCCCCTCACTTGCAGACTCTGGTGGGCCTCAGCTTCAGGAGAGAGAGCTTCCTCGCGACTTTTACAGATCTGGCCCCTGGGACTACTTGGATGTGGCCGACCTTGGGACCTTCCCTGCTTGTCTCGACATCAGTATCTTCCTGCTCCGCAAAGGGGCGGATGGGAAGATAGCAGCCTTGGCCCCGAGGGATGGCCCTAGCTTTGCTTTCACGTTCCTAAGCGACGGCACCGAGACTTGGACAGACGACTCGGTCTAGGAGGCTCTCAGAGAGCAGACGCATGCTCAGGTTTGCTCCTGGATAGGCCCGTCCGGTGGGCAGCTTCTCAAGACTCAGTGGTCCGAGGGTGACGTGCGCCTGCGATGGCGTTGCGCCGCCAAACGCTTCAGACTGATTGTGATCCTCATGCCCCCTCTGTCATGGCCCCTCCCCCAAGATGTCAGAGCCTGGACCCCTCAGAAACTCCGAGCCTTCTACTTGATGACTACTTCAGAGATCTCGAGCTGGCTCGAGAAAGCATTTGCTCATGGCACCAAAGGCCTCTCGCCTTTGCTAAAGGTGTTGAAGAACGGGCAGGACGACCCCGCCTCCCCCTCCAAACCTTCTCATAAGCGTCAGCGGCTCCACTCCGAAATGTCAGCTTCTTCATCGACATCTGCCGCAAGTAGACAGTTGTTCGCAGCCTCCCAGTCCTCACCATGAGCCTACACCTTGTCTCCTGGAATGTGAACGGGTTTCATTCTTCTGGCACCCGTGGTCCTAGGAAGCTCATTTTGAGACAGGAACTTCAGCCAGCAGTGATTGGTCGTTTGGATGTACTTCTGCTCCAGGAGCACAAGCTTTCTGTGGCTCATTCCCGTAGCTGCGAGAAGATTCTCCCTGGACGTTCTCACACTTATTGGGAGCCCTCGATCGGCGCACAGGGGAGGAGTGGAGGTGTCTGTATTTCCGTGTGCGAGCAGTTAGCCCAGGGAGTTTTTGGTCATGGCTCGTTGATCCCAGGCCGTGCCCTTTGGGTAGGCCTGGAATTGGAGGGTTCCAGAATAGGAATCCTCAACATTTATGCTCCCACAGACCTCCGGTGCAGAGCCACCTTCTAGAGGACACTCACAGGGATTCTCCCAAACTTGGATTCCTGGATTGTTGGAGGTGACTTCAACAATCTGGAGACCTTGAAGGACCAGCAGGGCAGAGGACTAGAGTTTGGCATGTCTCAGACAGAGCAGTCCGCTTGGGACTCTTTTATCTTCGCGACAGGAGGTAGGGACAGCTGGAGAGACCCGTCCTTCCGTCGTTGGCACGGGAGCTTGGACTTCTCGTGGGGCTTCCGCAGGGAAGGAGGCAGACTCCTGGAGAGGCTGGATAGATTTTATGTCAGTGATTGGGCCATCAGCAGAGGCGGTCAGGCAGGTATAGTTCCAGGGACGACACTTTCCGACCATTCACCTGTGCTCTTATCATTAGACTCGGCAGCTCAGGCCCTTCCCCCCCGCTCGTGCCAAGTCCCGACTCCATCTTCCACTGTTACGCTGAAACGCGTTTCAGAGCCCAGCCAGGCCTGAAACGCCGTTTCAGGGACGAGGCGTTTCCTGAAACGCGTTTCAGGGCCCGAAACGTTTCGGGACCCTGAAACGGCTGGCTGAAACGTTTCAGCCAGCCTGAAACGCGTTTCAGGTTGCTGAAACACCGCGTTTCAGACAACAAATGTTGCCAAGTCTCCAATGTCTTGCGAGATGCGCCGCAAGCCCCGTTTTCTGCCTCCTTCCACTCCGATTTTTGCCTCCTTCCACTCCTTCAGCCTCATAGTTCATAGTCCATCCATCCTCAAGGTTTAGGGGCCCTCCTTCAGCCCCATTCACTCCTTTCCTCTCCTTTCTCTCTTGCAGCCTGCTTCAGCCCTCCATCATCATCTTCTCCCCTCCAGCCCTCCTTCAGCCCTCCTTCAGCCCCCTCTTTCAGCCCTCTCTTTCAGCCTTCTGTTCCCTCCTCTTTCAGGCCCCACTTTCAAGTTTCAGGCTTCAGCCCTCTCTTTCAAGTTTCAACCCTTGGCTCTCTTTGCAGTTTCAGCCCCCCTTTCAAGCAACAAGCTTCCAAAGTTCCATGGCTTCAAGACACCCTACCCCTGAGTCTCATTTGGAGGTAGAATTCACCCAATCAGATTTTTGGTGGAGTCAAGTCGATCTCCTGGGTGGCTACGACTCCAAGAAAGGAGGCACTCACAAGTTCATGTACAGGCGTTGTGGATTGAAAAGAGGTGGGATTCCTGATAGGGTGAAGGCCCATCTTCTTGGCATCAAGGGAGAGGGGATTACAATATGCACTGAAATATCCGAGGAAGAGAAAGCAAGGTTGGCACGAGAGGTCGAGGCATTTCCTTCCGCGAAGAAAGCTAGGACTATTGCATCCACTGGTGGAGGAGCTACTTCAGGTGCTCATATGGCTACTGCAAAAAGGAGTCCTCTTCCCTCTGCTGCTGCTACTACAATTTCATCTTCTGGGAGTGCACATGTTCTTGGAGCTACAGGTTCTACTCCTATTGCATCTCCTTCACCTCTCCCACCTACACGAAGGCAAAGCACTCTTTATACTGCATGGCATCCACAAAGGAAGGCACAGGTAGATGCAGCCGTGGCCCGTTTCTTTTACTCGAATGGGATTACTTTCAATGTGGCACGGTCTGCTTATTTCAAGGAGATGGTGACTGAAATTACAGCCTTTGGGCCCACATACACCCCTCCCACTTTTGATGCATTGAGGGGAAAGCTTCTAGAGGATGAGGTGAAGGCAGTTAATGAGGCCATTCAGCCTGTTAAGGAGAAATGGCATAAGTATGGGGTCACTTTGGTAGCAGATGGCTGGAGTGATGTACGTAGTCGATCACTAGAGGGTATTTTGGCATATTGCAGAGGATCTTCTTTGTACATACACTCCATAGAGTGCGGAGTACAACAAAAAACAGCAAATGTTTTGATGCAGATGTGGGCAGATGCAGTGGAGTATGTGGGCCCGTCTAATGTTGTGCAATTGGTTTCAGATGGTGAAAATACCAATAGGGCTGCAGGTGCATTATTGGAACAAAGGTACCCCCATATTCAATGGAGTTCTTGTGTTGCCCATTGTTTGAATAATTTGTTGAAAGACATTGGCAAATTACCTTGGGTAAAAATTGTAATTGATAATGCAAGAGAGATAGCTGGGTTCATTACACGCCATCATTTTTCTCTCTCTTTGTATCGCACCTATGCAAGGAAGGAGCTTTTGAAGTATGCAGAGACAAGGTTTGCATACAATTATGTGATGCTTCGCAGACTCATTGAAATGAGACCTGCTCTTAAGCAGGTTGTGGCAAGCCCACAGTGGGATGCATGGCCCACTTCAAAGCAGGCTCTTGGGATATTGGTGTACGATTTGTGCATAGGCAGCGATGACTTTTGGGCTGATGCATCACACTTGTATGACTTGTGTAAGCCGATTGTCTTGTTGCTAAAAAAGGTTGATGGAGACATGCCTTTTATTGGCAAGGTATATGAGGGGATGGATCGCATGATAGAAAATATCAGAGTGTTAGAGAAAGATCCCCACAGGTTGAAAGAGCTAGAGGAGTTGGTTGTGACTAGGTGGAATCAGTACTACTCTCCCATTCATGCGGCTGCATTTGTGTTGGACCCAGAGTTTCAACACAAGGCAACTGCACAACAAAGTGATGCAGAGGTGGTCCGTGGTTGGAACCTCACTCTTCAGAAGATGGTGCAAATGCCAGAGGCTCGCCGGACAGTGAAGGACCAGCTCGCCAATTACCGCAATAAGGAGGGCATATTTGGATGGCCAGATGCCCAGCATGACAGGTAATCCTAACTCATTTAAATTCTTAAATTTTACTATTTAATGATTCATAATTTTCAGATTTCATGAGCTTTGCCATATATCTGAATTTTATGATCTTTCAAATTTCAGATTTCGAGTTGGGTCTGTTACATGGTAGGAGGATTATGGAGCTGATTCCCCACAGCGGCAAGCGCTTGCCATTCGGATTCTCAGCCAAGGTTGTAGCTCCTCCTCTTGTGAGCGCATGTGGAGCAGCTTTGCCCACATCCATACAAAGAAGAGGAACCATCTTAAAGCGCACAAGGCGAATGATCTTGTCTTTGTTAATGCAAACTTGCGTTTGCTTAACAGGATAAGACAAGAGTACACTCATGACAAGTTCATTGGTTTTCATAAGCCTGATGACACCCTCACTGATGATGATGAGGAGGGGGAGGATGATGACGACGACGACGACGATGAGGAGATGGCAGTGGAGGAGGAGGAGGAGGAGGAGGAGGAGGAGGAGGAGGACTCTTGAGCAGCTGAGCTATCTAGATTCGAGAATCTACATTATGGATTTTGATCATATCATCAGTGATGTAGCGGTTGGCCTTAAGGCTTAGAGCCTAGGCTTTTGGGAATCTGAATTTTGTACTTTTGACTCTTGAGTCTTGAGTCTTGACTCTTGACAATGAGACATAATAATATATGAATCATATATTATATTGCCTTTGGCATTTTGTAACTTGTCAATCTTCAGCTTTTCTCATTGATTTCAGATTTGTCATTTATATTCGTAATATGTATTATGTATTGCTCACTGCTAAGTTAACTTCTAAGCTCCAAGTTCTAAGTTATAATTTGTAACTTGTTCTAACTTCTAACTTCTAAGTTCTAACTTCTAAGTGACATTGTGCCATGTGGTAAGTATTATGCACTATATTTTAACTTTTAAGTTACAGGTAGGCTGTAGGCTGTAGCATTCTAAATGTGTGTGTTCTCATCTCCAAACTCCCTTTTCTAAACCTCCCTTGCTGACATGGCGTTTCCCCGTTTCAGCCCTCCCAGAAATCCCGAAACGTTTCCGTTTCCGTTTCCGTTCCCCGTTTCCCCGTTTCCGTTTCCCCTAACTATGCCATCTTCTCGAGGGAGGACGTGCGCAGCAGTATCGGCAATCTATGGGACAGAGATTGGGGCGAGTGCGTGGATCTGGTTGATTCGGTGGCGCAGGCTTTGCAGGAGTCCAGCCAGATTTGCCAGCTCGCAGCCCTACACGTTCGACAGGAGTGGTGGGGCAGAGAGAGAGCTCTTCGGAGGGACCTCGCTTCCATTCGGCGACTCCAGCAGGCAGCCCCGGGCTCAGAGGAGCTTCGGATCCAGCCCCTCGAGCCAAAGCCCTTCTTGAGGAGACTCTCCAGCGCCGTTCAGAGTTTTCCTATCACGCCTCTCTCTCTTTCTGGGCTCGGAATGGCGACCGGATGTGCAGGGAGTTCTTCAGGACGCATGGCCAGAGAGCAGCAGGTGATCAGCTACGAAGTCTTAGGACAGCGGAGGGGCACATCGTTACTGATCCGGGTGAGGTCTTGGGGTTGGCTACCGACTTCTACAGGACTTTTTTCCAGCAGGAGCAGCTTGCCCCTCGCACTCGACGCTCCCGTGAGGAGGTGTGGAGGCACATTCCATCCCAAGTCCAGCCCAGCATGCAGGCTACGTTGTTGGCACCGTTCACTACGGATGAGATGTTGGAGGCCTTAATGGCCATCGACGGGCAGAAATGCCCTGGCGAGGATGGGCTATCCCGAGCTTTCTTCACCTCCTTCTGGGATCAAATCCATCAGCCCCTCCTAGCAGCTCTTCAGAGGATTTTCAGCAGCGGATATATGCCAGAGAGCCTCTCCTCGGGACTGATTTGCCTCATCCCGAAGGGAGGAGATCGACAGGAGATCCGTCAGTGGCGCCCGATCACCCTCCTCACCACTGCCTACAAAATCCTTGCCAAGATTATCAGCGCCAGAGTTCGGCCTCTACTTCCAGACCTCATTCATGACACTCAGACAGGCTTTGTCCAGGATCGCAGTATCCTGGATAATGTCTTCACCTTCTCAGAGGCGGCGGAGTGGGCTCAGCACAGTGGGTCACACTTAGCATCCTACTTCTCGACTTTGAGAAGGCCTACGATCGAGTGGACTGGTCCTTCCTGGAGGGGACTCTCGAGCGACTAGATTTCCCAGCAGGATGGATTCACGGTATTTCAGCGTTATACAGGACAGCTTCTAGCAGGGTCATCATTGGCGGCAGGATGGGAGAGCGTTTTCGTTTGGAGAGATCAGTGCGTCAGGGCTGCCCCCTTGCTCCTTACCTGTTTCTCTTCTTCGCCAAGGCTATGACATACTACCTTCGGGCGAGGTCTACCGGGATCCGGGGTGTTTGCCTTCCCCTCCGGGAGGACACAAAGCTCCTGGACTCGGAGTATGCGGACGACACAGCACTGTATGTCCAAGATGATGAGATGATGTTGGAGAGGGTGAGGATGGCCCTAGAGGTCTTCTGTTCGGCAGCCGGTGCGAAAATCAACTGGAACAAATCAGTTGGTTTTCTCACAAACCCCGGGGCGTGCTCTCAGTGGGGGAGGTTTTTGGGTTTAAGGTGGATCCCACGGCGACAGACAGCTAGATATCTCGGCTTTCAGGTCGGCCTGGATATCTCAGCAGTTTCTCCCGGTGCTAGATTCCATTCGACGGAAGCTGGCTTTCTGGAGCACTGCTAAGCTCTCCCTTATAGGTCGTGCCCTGGTAGTCAACCAGGTCCTCCTAGCCACGGCTTGGTATGTGGCTTCCTGTTGGTGTTTCTCGAGATCCAGCGTGGCACAACTTAGGAGGTTGGTTCGGAACTTCCTGTGGTCTGGGGGGGATGGTCTCAGAGATACCAAAGCCAGGGTTGCTTGGCAGACAGTCATTCTTCCGCAGGCTGAGGGTGGCTTGGGGGTCATCAATCCAGAGCTTTAGAGTCAAGCCCTATTGGGCAAGCTAGTTATCCGCGGTTTGACCCCGGGGGGGCAAACGTGGAAGATGTTACTTCAGCAGGGGGTCGGTTCTTGTGTCCCGCGCCGAGGTGGAGTGGCTATCGTCCCTCAGGTGGATCTTCACTTCCGCCCCGCTCACTCAGCCCCGCTCCCCACTCGTTCGTAGCCTCCTCATGGTTTGGAGGCGGCTCCGCCTCAGTCTCATGCAGTCCCCTCCTAGCTGTCAGGAGGAGATCGATCGCCCGCCGCTTATCTGGAACGATCAGGTCAGAGATGCCGAGGGCCTTCAGCTGGGGGAGAGATCACACATCAGGTGGGACGGCTGGATGCGGGGGCCAGCCCGGTCCCTTCGAGTTTGGAGCGACACGTACAGACATTTGGAGACCGCTGATCTTGCAGACGCAGTTGGAGGTGCCCGTGGAGCTCAGGCGAGACGTACGGAGATAGACGGAGCGATTCCAGCTGATTGGTTGGTTCCACCCAAGTTTCAGATCCTCATGCCTGGTGATGACCGTTGGCTGGGACAGTTCACCCCCCGTGGCATCCCACTAGTGGTTGCAGGTCAGATGGACGACTCCTCTGTTTCCTTCTTCGCGATTATGGGGGATGGCCAACTCAGGAGAGAGAATGTGCTCATCGACCCCCTACTCCCATGGCAGAGGGTTCGAGTCGTAGGCCTCGTGGGGAAGGTTTGGCGGACCGATCCTAGCATAGAGCAGGATCATCTGCAGCTTTGGCGACTCTGGCACTGGGAGGAGCGGGCCTTGTCAGAGCTTGATTAGGACCCAGGAGAGTGGAGATGGCCAGAGATTGTGACAGGTCAGGGGCCGACCTCTTTCTTTGCCTACAGCACGACATTGGGCAGGCGAGTTCTCGGGAGGATGCAGAGCCGCCCTCCCACCCAGCGGCCCAGTTGGTATGCACAGGGTATTTCCACGTTATTTTTGCAGGCCTTCTAGAAGGCCTTGTGGGAGAGCTGGCGGCCGCGGAAGATCTCCTACTTCCTGTGGCTTCTTCCCCACAAAGGTCTTCCAGTGGGGAGCTGGTTGCGGCAGATAGGTCAGGACGGACGTTGTCAGATCTGTCATGAGGACGAGAAGTCACCAAAACACTGCCTATGGAGTTGCACTCGCGCCCAGGAAGTGTGGAGGATCCTTACTCGCGCAGCACCGGAGCTAGGATTGATCACTTGGGGCGCGTTCTGCTGGTGCAGCACCGCACCTGGTTTTCATCACTTATTCGAGGCATGTCAACAGGACCCCGCATTCCTTATCACACAGGGGACGTGGGGGCCGCTCGAGAGCATCCCGCCGCACCTGGTAGAGGCTGGCACAGGAACTCAGGAGAGGCAGCCAGTCTGGGAGAATATTAGCAGCATCGCAGGATGGCACATTTGGGCCTCGCGCTGCGCGCAGATCCTCGGTGGCACCTCCTTATCGACTGCCCAGATCATGACTGACATCTGGAGTGAGATTATACACACCCTCAGAGGCCAGTGGGACCAGATACAGGGGGACTCCCGGGCCGGCCGGGAGAAGCGGAGACGTTTCCTTCGGGTTTGGGACACACAGGGCCTCTTCTTCGAGCATACTTCGCAGGGCCTTCATGTTGAGACTAGGCATCTCCAGGGGTGGCTGGCCGACCAGCTCCCACGCAGCAAGGGGGGCCAGAGGGGGTAGGCTGGCCGACCAGCCAGGCTTTGGCCGACCAGCTGGTCGGTCCAGTTGGCTCACCGACCAGGCTGGTCGGTCTAGGCCATCTGGCCGACTCCCCCCTGGCCTTCCCTATAAAAGGGACTCCCTCCCTTCACATCCCTCACTTCTCCCTGCAGCTCCTCAAGGCCCATGTACACAGCCTGCTCCTGACCATCCCCATCAGAGCCTCCTCTCAGCTGCTCAGTTGGCTGCCCACACTCCCGCAGCAGATCTTCCTTCTTCAGGGCTCCTGCCTCCTCGCTCCAGGCCTCTACAGTTCCCTTTGTTCCAAGGTTCCTGCCTCTTCACCCAGGCTCCTTCAGCCTCCTCTTTTCTAGGCTCTTGCCTCCTCGGTTCAGGCTCCTCTAGCCTCTTCACTCCCAGGCCCCTGCCTCTTCGCTTCAGGCTTCTACTGCATCCGTGCTCTCACGCTGCAGCCTTCTTGTGACCCCCTTCTTCTGTTTCAGCTTAGCTTCTTCTGCAGCCTCCTTGTGCTTCCTTTCCTCTGCTTCAGTACAGCCTCTCCTGCAGCTCCTGTTTCATATCTTATTCAAGATATCTTGTATTTCAGTTGCTGCCCTGGATTAAGGGCTGAGTTACAGCAGATCAGTTGTGGCACATTTTGTTATCTCTAGTGTTCTCTGTGTGGTTCTATAATTTCAGTTTGTTTGCATCTTCCGCTGCCATTTTTAATATGGTATCAGAGCGTATTCTCAACAAACTGAAGGATGGTGCGCATCCGGGCGGTAGGTGCAAAGGTCTCCCCATAGTCGATGCCGGGTCGTTGGGCATAGCCTTTAGCCACCAGCCGAGCTTTATACTTGTCGACAGAACCATCAGAGGCGTATTTTGTTTTGAATATCCACCGGACACCAATTACGGAACGGTGTGAGGGACGAGGAATCCCGGGATCAACAAACTCAGCAAGATCATAAGATTCCAATACAGACGCCATCTGAATTTTCCAAAGAGAATAGTTGGTCCCATCTAACTGCCGAGCATCTGGAAATGTAGGAAGAGTGGGAATACGTACAGGCTTGTCAGACTCTTGAAAGAAACTGGACATAGGGGGAACGCGAAGATCCGGAGTAGAATCCTTTGTTTCATCAGCCATAACTGAAACCAGGGAGTGGACAGCAACCAGGGGCTGATGAAAAGATCAAGGTCTAGAACAGGGCTGCCGACAGGCAGCAAAAATATATATATATATAGGGGGGGAAGAAGAGAGCTCTGTAGTCAGTGGGAAAGAGAGTTGCTGACGAGGACAAGCTTCTTCAACTTCATCAATATAGGAGTTCCAAGATCAAAGAGTATTCTGGTGCTCTCATACCATATTAAAAATGGCAGCGGAAGATGCAAACAAACTGAAATTATAGAACCACACAGAGAACACTAGAGATAACAAAATGTGCCACAACTGATCTGCTGTAACTCAGCCCTTAATCCAGGGCAGCAACTGAAATACAAGATATCTTGAATAAGATATGAAACAGGAGCTGCAGGAGAGGCTGTACTGAAGCAGAGGAAAGGAAGCACAAGGAGGCTGCAGAAGAAGCTAAGCTGAAACAGAAGAAGGGGGTCACAAGAAGGCTGCAGCTTGAGAGCACGGAGGCAGTAGAAGCCTGAAGCGAAGAGGCAGGGGCCTGGGAGTGAAGAGGCTAGAGGAGCCTGAACCGAGGAGGCAAGAGCCTAGAAAAGAGGAGGCTGAAGGAGCCTGGGTGAAGAGGCAGGAACCTTGGAACAAAGGGAACTGTAGAGGCCTGGAGCGAGGAGGCAGGAGCCCTGAAGAAGGAAGATCTGCTGCGGGAGTGTGGGCAGCCAACTGAGCAGCTGAGAGGAGGCTCTGATGGGGATGGTCAGGAGCAGGCTGTGTACATGGGCCTTGAGGAGCTGCAGGGAGAAGTGAGGGATGTGAAGGGAGGGAGTCCCTTTCATAGGGAAGGCAGGGGGGAGTCGGAGAAGGAGGCGGAGGAGAGAGAATAGGAGGTGATGTAACGGGGGACGAGGCAGGTGGAGGGAGAGAGGGCTCCGGGGCATCGGACGGATCTCCAAGAACAGGAGGAGAGTCGGAGGATGGCGGAAGGACCTGCTCGTCGAAAAGGACATCCCTGCTCATGGAGATAATGCGGCGGCGAGGATCATAGAGGCGATATCCAGTGGAGACGGAGTTGTAGCCTACGAACAAGAGCTTGTGGGACTTAGGATCAAGCTTTCCACGATCAGATTTAGGAATATGAACATAAGCATCACAGCCAAATACCCGAAAATGGGAAACATCGGGCTTAGATCCATAGTCAGCCTGATAAGGGGTCATGCCTGGGACTGCTGATGTCGGAGAGCGGTTAAGAGTATGGATGGCGGTCATCATGGCCTCGGCCCAGAGAGACTGAGGGAGTTGACTGTGAGTTAGCATGGTCCGAGCCATTTCAACGCCGGTACGATGTTTACGTTCAACCACGCCATTATCAGAAGGGGTACCTGTGTTGGCAAATTCCCGTTTGACACCATGACTACTCAAGAACCGATCAAACTCGAGAGAGGTGAACTCACCCCCCTTATCAGCACGAAGAATTTTGAGGGAGTGATTGGATTCTTTTTCCACCATGGCTAGCCAGGTCTGGAAACGACTGAAAGCCAGATCCTTGTGGGAAAGAAAATAGATCCAAGAATAGCGACTGAAGTCATCAACAAGGAGCATGTAGTACGAGGCTCCCCCCAGTGACATAATCTGCATAGGGCCACATAGGTCAAGGTGAACAAGACCAAGCGGAACGGTGGCACGGCGAGAGGCATGATGGGCGAACGGCTCGCGATGTTGTTTGCCCAATATACAAGAGGGATAGAGACCTTGGCGAGTGCCGACGTTAGGGAGGCCGAGGACAAGCTGATCACGGAAAGCACGATGGAGAGCATCAATGTGTAGATGACCAAACCGATGATGCCAAAGGTCGCCAAGAGAGGTTCCTGTAAGGGAGGGAAGGGCGACAAGCTTGTAGATACCATTAGTAGAATGGCCGGTCCAAACCGGCTGTCCGGTAGCACGATCGCGGATGGTAACAGAGGCCGCTTCAAACTCAACCTTCATATTGTTTTGACAAATCTGATGAACCGAAAGGAGATGAAAGCCGAGAGACGGAACATAAAGAACACGAGAAGAGTGTTTACCCCCTTTGCCATCAGGAATAATATCAAGAGAGCCCTCTGAATGAACAGGAATAGAGTGCTTATCGCCGATGCACACACGACCAGAATGAGGGGTGAGATCCTGGAGCAGCGAGGAGGAGGGGGTCATATGCCGAGAGGCCCCACTATCAACAACCCATTCACGAGCATTGGAGCTATGGAGAGCCAATGACTCTACTGCAGGAAGGGGTACCGAATTCAAGAGCTCAAGGTGAACAAATGCAGGAGTGGGAGTAAGGGAGGCATCAGCCGCAGCGGCCAGGGGTGCGTCAGCTCGTTTGTGTTTGCGGTAGGGACAATTGCGCCAATAATGGCCAGGAGTGCCACAGTGATTGCAATTACCTTTGGGAGCAGGACGGTCACTGGAGGGAGCCTCGTACTACATGCTCCTTGTTGATGACTTCAGTCGCTATTCTTGGATCTATTTTCTTTCCCACAAGGATCTGGCTTTCAGTCGTTTCCAGACCTGGCTAGCCATGGTGGAAAAAGAATCCAATCACTCCCTCAAAATTCTTCGTGCTGATAAGGGGGGTGAGTTCACCTCTCTCGAGTTTGATCGGTTCTTGAGTAGTCATGGTGTCAAACGGGAATTTGCCAACACAGGTACCCCTTCTGATAATGGCGTGGTTGAACGTAAACATCGTACCGGCGTTGAAATGGCTCGGACCATGCTAACTCACAGTCAACTCCCTCAGTCTCTCTGGGCCGAGGCCATGATGACCGCCATCCATACTCTTAACCGCTCTCCGACATCAGCAGTCCCAGGCATGACCCCTTATCAGGCTTACTATGGATCTAAGCCCGATGTTTCCCATTTTCAGGTATTTGGCTGTGATGCTTATGTTCATATTCCTAAATCTGATCGTGGAAAGCTTGATCCTAAGTCCCACAAGCTCTTGTTCGTAGGCTACAACTTCGTCTCCACTGGATATCGCCTCTATGATCCTCGCCGCCGCATTATCTCCGTGAGCAGGGATGTCCTTTTCGACGAGCAGGTCCTTCCGCCATCCTCCGACTCTCCTCCTGTTCTTGGAGATCCGTCCGATGCCCCAAAGCCCTCTCCCTCCACCTGCCTCGTCCCCCGTTACATCACCTCCTATTCTCTCTCCTCCGCCTCCTTCTCCGGCTCCACCCTCGTCTGCTCCTCCTTTGGAACCCCGCTCGGTATGTGTTCCGCGATGGCTCATTGATACTCTCCGCTCCTCCGGTCTTGAGGATCCCTACTCCGAACCACACCCTGATGATGGGCCTCGTCGCTCTCATCGCCATCCCCCACCGTCCTCTTCTGATCCCCTCCATGTCAATTACGCCCTTATGTCTCGCATCCTCGCTACTCGTGAGCCCACTGCCGTTCCTCAGGCTCTGGCCCAGCCTCATTGGAAACAGGCTATGGAAGCGGAAATTCATGCTCTTCTTCAGAACCACACCTGGGACCTTGTTCCTCGTCCCTCACACCGTTCCGTAATTGGTGTCCGGTGGATATTCAAAACAAAATACGCCTCTGATGGTTCTGTCGACAAGTATAAAGCTCGGCTGGTGGCTAAAGGCTATGCCCAACGACCCGGCATCGACTATGGGGAGACCTTTGCACCTACCGCCCGGATGAGCACCATCCGAACGATCCTTGCTCTTGCAGCCCACCATCAGTAGCCCATCTTTCAAATGGACGTCAAATCTGCATTTTTGAATGGTGATCTTCATGAAGAGGTATATGTGGATCAGCCACCCGGCTTCATTAACTCTCGTTCTCCTTCCATGGTCTGTCGCCTTCGCAAGGCCCTCTACGGTCTCAAGCAAGCTCCTAGGGCCTGGAATCAGCGTATTGATACCTTCTTTTGCCACCAAGGACTTCATCGCTCTCTGGCTGATCCCAATCTTTATCTTTTTCATGAAGGACAGCTTCATACCTTCATCATTCTTTATGTGGATGATCTAATCCTTACTGGGAGTCATACCAATCATATCCTTGCCATTAAAGTTGCTCTTCAAACTGAATTTGAGATGACGGATATGGGCCTTCTCCATTTTTTCTTGGGTCTTGAGATTTGGCAGACTAAGAGGGGGTATTTTGTCTCTCAGCAACGCTATGTTCACGAGCTCCTCGAAACTTTCCACATGGCTGACTGTCGGCCCATCACTTCTCCCATGGATCCCAACTCTAAACTCTCTGCTTCTGTGTCCACTGCTTATCCTGATGCCTCCCTCTACCGCCAGCTTGTTGGATCTCTTCTCTGGCTACTTAACACTCGACTGGATCTCGGCTTCTCTGTCGGCACCCTCAGTACCTTCATGCAAACCCCTTCGCTTTCACATTGGCAGGCTGCTCGACGTCTCCTCCGCTATCTTCAAGGGACCTCTACTTTCGGGCTCCTATATACTGCCGGTATTTCCTCTCCTTCCCTGCTCACTCTCCGAGGTTGGAGTGACTCCGATTGGGCTGGCGACCCCGATTCTCGCCGCTCTACCACGGGCTATGTTTTCTCCTTTGGCTCTGCAGCTATCTCCTGGTCCAGTAAACGCCAACCCACGGTCGCCCTATCTTCCACCGAGGCTAAGTATCGGGCTATGTGTAGTGCCACCTGTGAGGCTGTGTGGCTTCGGCGCCTTCTTCTCGATTGTGGTTTTCAGCAACCCGCTCCTACCACAGTTTTTTGTGACAATCAAAGCTGTATTGCCCTTGCTCGCAATCCGGTTTTCCATGCTCAGACAAAACACATTGAAATTCAGTACCACTACACGCGAGAGAAGGTTCTTGACGGTACCATTGTGCTCCTATTCAGCACCACTTCCGACAACGTCGCCGACATATTTACCAAACCTGTTTCCCCTCCCCTTCTCCAACGTCATACCAGCTCTCTGGGTCTTGTGCCACACCCTGGAGCTGAGAGGGGGTGTTGAGACTAGGCATCTCCAGGGGTGGCTGGCCGACCAGCTCCCACGCAGCAAGGGGGGCCAGAGGGGGTAGGTTGGCCGACCAGCCAGGCTTTGGCCGACCAGCTGGTCGGTCCAGTTGGCTCACCGACCAGGCTGGTCGGTCTAGGCCATCTGGCCGACTCCCCCCTGGCCTTCCCTATAAAAGGGACTCCCTCCCTTCACATCCCTCACTTCTCCCTGCAGCTCCTCAAGGCCCATGTACACAGCCTGCTCCTGACCATCCCCATCAGAGCCTCCTCTCAGCTGCTCAGTTGGCTGCCCACACTCCCACAGCAGATCTTCCTTCTTCAGGGCTCCTGCCTCCTCGCTCCAGGCCTCTACAGTTCCCTTTGTTCCAAGGTTCCTGCCTCTTCACCCAGGCTCCTTCAGCCTCCTCTTTTCTAGGCTCTTGCCTCCTCGGTTCAGGCTCCTCTAGCCTCTTCACTCCCAGGCCCCTGCCTCTTCGCTTCAGGCTTCTACTGCCTCCGTGCTCTCAGGCTGCAGCCTTCTTGTGACCCCCTTCTTCTGTTTCAGCTTAGCTTCTTCTGCAGCCTCCTTGTGCTTCCTTTCCTCTGCTTCAGTACAGCCTCTCCTGCAGCTCCTGTTTCATATCTTATTCAAGATATCTTGTATTTCAGTTGCTGCCCTGGATTAAGGGCTGAGTTACAGCATATCAGTTGTGGCACATTTTGTTATCTCTAGTGTTCTCTGTGTGGTTCTATAATTTCAGTTTGTTTGCATCTTCCGCTGCCATTTTTAATACTTCAGTGGCGCTACTCACCACCTCTCTGGCTGTTCATTCACACTCGCCTGATCCCTCCGTGAGAGAGAGAGCTTTACTTTTTGTTACCTTTTGGGCTGCGTCCGATTTGTGAACGCAGCCCGTCAGCTGCAATGCTGACCTCTTGTATCTTGTTTTCGAAGTAATATAATTAGCACTGTTTTTTCGGCCAAAAAAAAAAAAAAACACAGATGTTGAAAGGCGATGCAAAAGATGTGATGCATGCCAATGGCTAGGGAGGCCGACTTTCTGTCTCCCAACTGCACAAATGTAAGGTAACAAAAACTTCCAAAGCTTTATACAAATTGTGGTATTTTTAAAATCATCCCTGCAAGACGTACAGTACTAGAAAAAGTATTCACCAGAGAGTTAGCTTCTATTCATGGAAATTGTGAATAATACAATTTACAATTGAAGATAAACAGTTGTCCACATAATGCAAATAAAACTTATGCTACAATACAATAAGAGAAGCTCAGTCCTTCGGAGAGGGAGAACTAACCTCGTAGTTTTTGAAACACCAATTTTCAAAACTGTCGATTCCCCATGTGAGAAGAGACCTTGGACTCAAAAAGATTCTTCTATTCAAACAGCAAAATTTTAAAATTCCTTTCTCCATGTATCTTTATCTATGTGCCTAAAATTAGAATTGTGAGCGGGCATGTGCACACTTTCACCCACATCTACCTGTGAAGATAGGAACCGTTTGGGCACATTGAATACAGAAAGGCATCACCTTTTATGCACAATTTGTTTCCCGTGGATCAATGAATTGGAAATTTGAAGTTCACCCCACGGAATAGAAAATTTAAGTTTATACCAGATCTCCAAATAAATCCCCTCATAATACAATAAGCCCACTCTCCAATGCCTTCATTTGGAAGTCACTATTCAAAGAGTCGCCTACTTTAGACTCCAACGACGACCAAGTAGCGTTTCACAGTGAGTCCCCTGCACCGCAAGATCTATTGTTGTACGGTACTGAAAACACTCCTATAGACTTCCAATATAGGGCATAATACATATGCAAGATCTAAGTATGTCAAGAATAACATGTATGTCTACCTGGAAGTCTTAAAAAGATCCTTAGTAATGCAAAAGACGGCTGCAAAATAACCTCCCCTTGGACGCTAATATTATGGTCATTGCCGTAAACGTTAGAGGATTTTCCATATAATATAGCCTGTGAACTTCTTAAGAATAACGGACTAATTTGACTCCATCTCCCATCATGCATGGCATCCTATGTCACATAAACCATAGATGCCATCTTTGCAAATTCCCTACCATGTTTAGCGGTAAAGTCGATTTTACCAAAGCCCAAAATGTAATCCTTGATGAGCAAGCGCTACATATATCTTAAGCGGAAAGATGCTCCCAATAACCTCAGGAAAACGTTGAAATGTACGTTATAGATGGCTCTGAGTGGTAGACACGGTTTCTTTTATTGAGAAACAAAATGCAATCACTTTTAAGTCCACGTACTTGAGGTCTACGCTAAATCCACTTACTTGAGGTCCGACCCGCGCATTTGCATAGGCTTTTAGCAATCGACTCATAAGTGTTGCCACAGTTACGTCCACCATCAAAAATTCGGAGTGCAGAGTTTTCAACGCATGTTGGACCTACAAAGTAAGGTTCAGGAGCACGGAGATGGGCAATACGACCACGCGAGCTCGAATAGGAGACGAAAATGTGTGGAATCCAGTTTTGAACAAACGAGGGGAGGCAGGCAAAAAAGAGAAAGGAAGATAGACGTTGAAAGAAGCAAATACCTGAGGACAAAAGGGTGAATCAGAGCGAAGGCAAGTGACAAAGAGAGGTCGACGGAAGGGGGGGAGGCTAGGAGGGGGAAAAGGCGATAATGGGTTGGAGCTTGTTTTGAGGATTGGGGTGGCAAAAGGCAAAATGCAAGCTTCCATGGTTTCACATCACATATGTGGATAACTCTCATGCACAAGTATCATATCACCCAACATTCATAACTCGCTCTTTGTATTGGCTTTCTAAAGTTCTTTTGCCAGCCTCTTTCTTAGGCCTTAGTGATGGTTGTGTTTTAGAGATGCCAAAATCAATTTTGGCTTCTTTTTATATTGCGAATTTTTTGTATTGTTGCACGTGTATTGTTCGTAGGTTGGTGAGCACCAGCCGTTCTTCACCATGTGGACAAGCCCATTTGCTCGCACTTCATTTCACCATTTTCGGGCTCACACATCCCGGTTTCTCCTCTCTTTCTCCATTGTGGCGTTGTTTTAGCCGATCTGCCTATGCTTCATTTCAGCATTTATGGGTTTGTTCCGGTTTCTCCTCTCTTTTTCGATTATGGCATTGTTTTCACGTACGATGATAAGGCAGGGATGGGAGGAAACGTTTGCATGGACCTGCGAATGCCAACACCATGCGTTTGGGCAAACCCTTGAATGCAAATCCAATCTCGTGCAAAGATTTGGGGATGCATGCGACGATTTACTGAGGAAGGTGTTTCGTACTTGCTTTTCGTCTATAAAAGAGACCTTTTGGAAGATTGGTCCTTCGTAAAGGTTCGTTGTCTGTGAGTTTTCTGTCTAGTTATTGCAAAACATCACTCAAGTTCAGAGTTGAACATGCAAGAGAAGGATGGTTCAGCAGAATCTATGGATACTGGGAACAACACCTTTCAGAGGGGTTGATCACTTTTTCTTCCGTTCATTTCGTTTCACTTTCATTTGACCTTTGCTTCTATTTTGAAGTATTGATATTGATTCATGCGTTCATGCTATTGCAGAAATGGTGGAACAAGTCTTTGGAAAAGCTGTTGTGGAAATTGAGAATGATGCGATGTATTTTGCTAACGGTTTGTAGTGTTCATCCACTATTTGTGATGTATCTCTTTCTTTCAATTGGTATTGTATTAACGTATTGTTGGCTGTTTGCTGTGTATATGCAAAGGTAGGACCTCGAGCACGATCAGTTCCTTCTTTCGGTAATAAGAATGAAGCCAAGGTTCTGCCTTCCACCTTCAGTTTGCCTATGTTGTTATCTTGTGGGGTCATAAGCCCCCCAAACAATCACAGCTTCTGAATCATTCTTCGATCAGCAAGGACACCAAACGTTTGCTTTGAAAAGCCTTGCAAGTAGTCGCACATGAGGCATACGCCGAAGGTAGCTAAGTTTTCAAAAGTTCATTTCTTTTTATTGAAATGGAAACAAGAGATCATTATCCCCTACCATTGACTAAAACAGTTTTAAAAAGGGTAGCGGGATTTGAAGTGTATAGCTTCTTGGATGGGTTCAGCGAGTACAACCAAGTACAAATTGCACCTCAAGATCAGGCAAAGATAGCGTTTGCCATAGAATGGGGAATTTTTGCATACAAAGTCATGCCATTCGGCTTATGCAATGCCCCATCTACTTTTCAAAGGATAATGTATGTCACCTTCAAGGAATTTCTCAACAAGTTCCTACAAGTCTCTTTGTCTTTTGCGCAGGTTGCGGGTGTGCTCCATTTCACCAACCTTAACACCCAGGTCGTGGAGTATCAATGCGGGACATGTGGAGGGACATGTGGATTGCAATCCGAGCCATCTCTACTATTACACTTGCGCCTTGATCCAATACATTGGGAAGGTTCCACTGCTAAAAGGCCAGATCTATACCCGTGATAGTGCAGATGTCAATGTCACAATCTGTGGCACACAAGTGGATGCTTTTCTAGGCTTAGAAGTTCCTTTCTTGGACTTGTACATTGATAGTGTGTGGCACACGCGCTCAATGTTGCTTGGGATCAAACTGAGCGGTAGCTTCACAATAAATAGCTTTGGACACTTGGTGGCATTTGAGCCAAATTCTTGATGCAGTTGTATCACTATTTTTTAGCTTGATATGTATCATTGCTTCGTTTTCTATTGTTGAGTACCAGTGCAACTTGAAATTCCTCTTATTTGTTTGTATAAATAGCACTTTGTTAGCTGGCACAAAGGCCAAATTAATTGACATGGAAACTTTTGACAATATGGTGCACAATGCATCCAAGGAAGCACATCGTGCAAACATTGACATTTTGATTTGCCTTTGTGAGTTTTTCCCAACACATGCATAAGAACAATCACTAGAGGTCCTCTACATCCCTATGTTCCTTGACCTCCCCAACATACAACCACCTTGGAAAGAGTTTCTTGCATAATCTTTTCTAATGTATCCAGACATGCCAAACCTTTACCATGCAGCAAGACTCATTCTTGCAAGCTCGCACTCATTGGTTAAAGACTTCTTAGTCCGCGCAATTGTTAAAATGCAATGTTGTTTCAAGTTTCTTTGTCAAGACAATGTGGGGACATGCTGCATAGCACAAGTTGGTCATGAGTCAATGAACATACATATTGTGTTTATGGATGAATTAGCAAGCCCCCCCCAGGGGGCGCCTCTATGTACACGCAAACGCAAGCAAACTTACATCCAATGGCCAACTCAAAATAAGGCTATGCTTTTGGTGTTAGTGGAACGAATGCACCATTCGACTGTAAAAGACATTGCAGAAAGGTACATAGCAATGTCACCAAGCTGCATGCATTTGTTGCAAGCAATTATAGTAGCTAAAATTTACAAGAAAAGAAAAGCTTTAGCAAAAACTGGACAAGAAAAGAATAAGCACTGCTTTGCCAAACTTGCCGGCTTGCAAGACCTACACCAATGCGGTAAAAATCAAGCACAATCGAAAAATGTCGTTCAAGGTAAACCAGCAAAATTGTACTTGAAAAGCATAAACGACACACCTTCACTTCCTTGTGTTTGTCGTGGCTCATTGGAATTCAAAAGGAAAATGTACCACACAACCTCAACAAAAATTTCTTTCATGGTTCAACATGAGCTTCTTCAAGCAACAACTTCTCCACATGGATATGTGTGCAAAATGTGCCATGGACAAATGTGCAAAGGCAAAGTACCCACATATGCTTCCAAGAACATGCCTTTTTATATAGAACATAGGCACACATGCATGCTGAATTCCTTGGAAAGCCATTTGATAGCAATAAGGATACCTTTCGCACGAATTCATGAACTCACGTGTGAGGGGCAGTATGGCCTACATGGAGCAATTGTCAATGTTTTCGCTGATGTGGATAGAGCGCAACATGTTTTGCCATGTTTTCTTAGCGACAGTTCCACATTTGTTGTTGCTTTGAAATACAAACTAGAATTTGCCCACAACTACATGTGTGGACTGGTCCGGCTCACCCTAACTCTCAGAGCACATAATGAGCTCTTGGAAATGCCATTGTACAAAGAAAACAATGCTAGACTGAACCCTCTTTGGGTTGAGCATATCAAAGCAACAATAGATGAGCATAGCATGCAACAAATAAGCAAAAGCTTTGATGACACACTAGAAGATGAGATTCCAACAGACATGTTGATGCATGGCATCTACACAACACATCAAGTGATCAACTACCAAGACAAGACAATAAATGTTGCTCCATCCGAGGGTTTCAACCCTTTGAGCATTTTCAAAGACAAACATTGTGAGGAACTTGCATTCCCAACTTTGTTCTATGGATGGCCACGTCAGTACAACTTGCCCTCGCACACATCGTACCAGAAAATTGCCCAAGCGGGGCTTACCAAAACAAGGATAGATGGTTCACAATGTCAATAGAAAACTTATATGAAAGTGCTTGTGGGACAAGTGCTATCATCATCGTGGGTGCGAATGCACAAAGGTCAATTGCAAGGTCACATAATACAAGCAAAAGATGTAGCAAAGATGCAAATCTAGAACGTCTTCTTCAGTCACAAATTGGGTTCAGTGACTTTGAGTGCCTGCGAACATCATCTGACTACAATGACAAACTGAAGAAAAACCTTTTTGCAATGCTCCGTCAACTAGGGCCTTCGACATTCTTTCTCACTTTTTCGTCTCAGCAAAATTTTTTTGGGAACCTCTAGTCTCCTGCTTGCATGCGATGAACCCATCACGCACACCACTATCCTCTGCCACAATAGCGCTTGATTTGCTCGAACTTGTGAGTTTGGACCCTGTCACAACAGCAAGGTATTACGTGCATAGATTCCAAGCAATGAAACGCCTGGTGAAATAGGAAAGCACAATACTAGGAAAGGTCATTGGCTTCTTCTTCATGACTAAATTCCATAACAGAGGCAGCCAACATGACCATGGCCTTATATGGATCGATGGTGCTCCTATTTATGGTAACTCATGCGAATTTAACGTGGTGGCATTTGTAGACAAGCACATCACATCCAACATTTCACAGTTTGCTTTAGATAACAAGGACATCCAGCGCTAGAGGCATAGAAAAACATGCAAGAAAAAGGGAACAACATGCCGCTTTTATTTTTCTCGGCCCCACATGCGATCAACAAGAATATTGACTCCCTTCGATGAAGACATTTGCCTTGACACATGTAATCCCAACTACAAGAAAGTCACTGCCTTTATTAACGAGAAAACTATTGAAACACTCAACTTTGACAACTTCTTGGGAGCACTCTCATTGAAAGAAGAAGATTACATTGACGCAATACGCTACAACATCACGCAACCAACAATATTTCTACACAGATATATGAAAGACATATACACAAACAATTTCAACACTGCTATTTCAGCATTTTGGCAAGCGAGCACTGACATTCAATTTGTCACAAATCCCCACGGCGCAGCATCATACTGTACCTCGTACATGAGAAAGGTAGATCGCACCGCAACAAACGCTATTACACATGCACTATCACAATGTCTACAAACGAACCCTCCTGCAAATGAGTGCATACGAAATATTAGTAACACAATTTTGAACACACAACACATTAGCTCTCAACAAGCAGTCTACCTAGCATTGTTGACAACCACCACAAGGGAATTTTGCTACATAAACACAAGCCCTCCCGAAGAGCGCACAATGCTACTCAAAAGATGCTCCTAGGTGGAGAAGATGAACCCAAAAAGCACATATGTTTTCTTTCCTGACGTGATCAAAAGGTACAGACCCAGAGCATCCACTCTAGAAGACCTATGTTTAGCTGAGTATGCTACACTTTACACCGTGACTCCAACTAGCACAAAAAACAAAAACGTGCAAAAATTATGCAGCTTAACAACTACAACAAGGTGAGAGACTCCAAAAATCATTACAGAGAGCTTTGCCTATTGTTAACACATGCCAATCATTAATGAAGAGTTGTGCATAGATGATTGTTTCCCTACATGCAATGACTGGTACAATGCAACAAAACTTACTATTGACACAAATTTCAGCAAATTCAATATGGGCATATTGTATCTCGAAAGCACAACCAAAGCAAGGACTATATCCTCATCCATGTCAACACAAAGCAATCAAATCCCCATGCACAATGAGTTTGACCTAAATCTTAAAATTAATGGAAACACTCAAAAGAACCAAGGGATTGGTAGAGTAGACTTCTCATTCAAATTGATGCCAAACCATCACTATTTCACAGAACTATGCAAGTTGAACCATTCACAACACTTGCTACTCGAAGACATCTTGATGAGAAAGAGGATACATGAGGCTGAACCCATTTTCTTATTTCTATCAGGGAATGCTAGCACATGCAAAACATTCAAGCTATTGCTTTTGGTGCAAGCTCTGCAGCGTCACTACAGACGCATGTGCTTGTCCAACATTAAGTTGCCAACAATTTTATTGCTCGCCTATACTGGCAAGGCTACATACAACATAGGTGGTACAACCATACATGTTGCCTTGCACTTGCCTCTGCTCAAGGCAGCATACAAGAGTCCATCAAATGGAGAAGCTGCAACTGCTTTCCCAATTGTACAAAGACGTCCAACTTATCATGTTTGATGAGGTCTCTTTGATTGGGCAAAACACATTCATTGCAACAACTAACATGCATGTGTGAAATCAAGCACAATCACTCGCAACTGTTTGGCAGTGTGGACATTCTTCTTTGCAATGATCTGTGTCACAAGCAAGTCCAATGAAAGACAGTTGGATATTCTCATGCAAGCCCTCACCTTTAGTTGCTCATCCCTCTGTTTGGGAGGAAAACATGATGTATTATGAAATCAACATACCTATGCGGCAATGTGATAATGAATTCATTGAACAATTAAATCGGTTGCATATAGGAAACCACACATAGGATGACATCAACATGATCAACAGCCTGTATTGACACCAACCATCGAATAAAGAAGATGTGCCACACCTTTTCCACACAAACGTTGCAAAAGATGCACACAACCTTATCGTTTTCCAAAGACTGCCAACTGAGCCACACCGAATCATTGCTCATGATGTGAGGCACAAACATGTAGGAAAACAATCCCAACAGACCCAAAATCAACAGCAGGCCTACACAAAGAGTTGCACCTGAAAGCTAGCATGATAGTGGAAATTTGTTTGGGAAATCTTGACATACCCGATGGGCTTGTACATGGCACCGATGCTGTCTTTAGACATGCAACAGTAGACACAGTGTCTCTGACCATATGGCTAGAATTCACAAATCCTAACATAGGGAGAAACCCCCGCCAAAGGCCCTGATCTTCCAAATAAAAAGAGAATTTCAAATTGGAAAGAATAACCTCAAAAATGTTTACAGAATCCAATGTCCAATACAACCAACGACAGCACGCATGATACATCATGCACAGGCCTTTCAATGGTCTCTCTTGTGTTCGATACTTCAGGTATAAAAGTGCACAAGCTCATCTACATTGCACTTTCATGTGTGCATGACCAAGCCTACTTATACGTCTTGAAACCATTGGAGTAAAAAAACATCAAGATCGACCAGGCAGTTGTGCAAGAACTCAGTTGTTTATGCAACGATTGTGCATGGAATTCAGCTGGATTTTGGCTCCAATGAACACAACCAAGATTCCTTGTAATCCTTGAACATGAGATCATTCCATGCACACAGGGACAACATAATTGTAGCATACAGTGTCCTTGCAGCAACTATGCTATGTTTACAAGAACTCCACACAGAAGACAAGACCATGACATCCTTGCCAAGATTCAACCACGAATGTGGCACACAAGGACTTGGCATAGCTAAATACTACAAAAACTCGTGCAAATTGATGGAAATCGACTTTGTTCATGACAACGGTGTTGAATGCCTGCTCACAATTTTCAAAAAAACAAACCTTGGCAATGTCACAGTAATAAACGTCTACAAGTCACCTAGAGAAACTATTGCCACACTTATAAAATGCTTGCATCACCTTATGGGCCGCATAACGCATGCAAATACAACATACATCATTGGAGATTTCAACATATGTTTCAACAAACAAACCCAAAGTCTTTCATTCATATATGAATTCATGAACAATTCTGGCATGTAACAAATAATCACACAGCCCAAAACAATACATGGCTCAACCCTAGACCAAATTTGGGTTCATCACTCAGCCCATCCCTCCATCCACGGATCCAACTACATCTACTGGTCCGACCATTCCTTGGTTTACACAACCATTACAGTTCCCTAACAAGTCCATTTCTTCACCAAAATTGGAAGGCCCTATGAATGAAATTCACCTTGTTTTTCTGTTTTAGATTTGGTAAGGCTCCTTGTACACCCCTCCCTCCTCCATTCCTTGGATTTTAATAGTTAGTGTTCACAGAAAACCTACAAACTATATACACACGAGTAAGCCTCACTTGTCTACCATGGGTTAGAGACTCGCTCCGCTCAGTGGGTCTCCATGTGGCAAAATGTAATTTTCAAGAAATCAAATTTCAACCCTCGACAGCACCAACTTGGCTTGGCTCACTCAATCATGGTTACGGGATGGTAACGGTGAATTGGTCTTGTCATAGTAGCATAAATTTCAACTTCTCCATCTCGAGATTCCAATCATCATATGTATTGAAACATACATGCATTAAATAATTTTATGTGTCAAACCATATTCTAAGGACACCTTTCTAAGTTCTTAATGAGAATGCGTATAAGAGAGCTAAAGTTCCCCTCCACTCCAACTCCTTTATTCATTGAATCATCATATGTATTGAAACAAACATGCATTGCATCATGTATGTAGTGAACCATATGTAACTCGTGCAATTCACCCTCAAGTAGAACAAAATAATATATATGATATTGTTTTTCAAAATTGTAGAATATAATGACATCTTTCAAAACTTTTAATGAGAATGCATATAAGAGAGCTGAAAATCCCTCCTCTCCAACTTCTTTATTCATTGCATCATCCTATGTGTCGAAACATACATGCATTGTATCATATATATGCAAAAAAATAAATGCATTTACAAATGGCAAGAAACAAAAACCATCACCTAAGAAAAAAAGATTGTAAGTTTAGTTTAAAGTATAAATATGCATTAAATCATATGCACAAAAATAATTTGCTAATGCCATGATATGTGTGCATCAAACTACATGCAATTGCAATGAAGCATATGCGTATAAGTAAATGCACTTATATAGATGCATACATCTTAAAGCACATGCAATTGAAAAAGAATGTATACATGCAATTGCAATGATACATATATGTGTAAAAGTAAATGCACTTGCATGTAGGCAGATATCTTAAAGCACATGCAAATGATAAACAATCTATGCAAGCAATTGCAATGATACATTTGCACATGAGATAAATGCACTTGCACATATGCATACATCTTAAAGCACATGCAAATGAAAAAGCACATATACTAAAATACTAAACAATAACTACACAATAACTTACACCAACACCAAATTACCCTTACACCTAAATTCCCCAAAAAGAAGTCACTTTAAATATATAAAAATCTAACCAAATTTCCAAGCCTACTTACTACAGAACCAAATATTTGTGCTTTAAGATTTAAAAATTACTCCATAGTGTTTCAAAGTACTCCCACCAAATATTTGTGCTTTGAAAATTTCCCACAATGTTTGCAAGGTGAAATGGCATAGGCTGTGTCATTGCCTCTTCGGAGTTCCATGTCCAAGATATCATGTTTATTACAACATCATCTGATGGAATATCACTTTTATCAATTGGAGAAGAAATCTAAGTTTTCACTACATGTTCAAGTCAATTGGTCACACTACCCTGCTCACCCTCTAATTCCACCTTACCTTAACCAAATCCATACCTTTTTGTCCTTGTTCTTTCTTTTTTGAGATGTCATAAATCCCATCAATTGTGTTTGATAGAGATTGTTTTCTGCAAACTATTAAAGATCAAAATTTTCACCTACCTCTTCTCTGATCATAGTATGTCATGGGAAACTTGAATTAAGGCACATGAAGCTTCAGTGGTGTACTATTCGAAGTGCTTAGCATGTGGTTCTTCTTGTGTTACCATGTCTGCTTTTTGTTGTACATCCATGTCAATTGCCTGCTGAGACATAGTTACTGTTTCTTTTCAATAATGACCTCTGACTCTATGTAATCTTCACTTCAAGAGCACTAATTGCTTCTTGGCTCTTGGATGTGTTTGGTTCATCTTCTATTAAAATAGACTCTCTTAATTAAAAAATCGAAGCAGTAAAAATAACTTGTTTTGATATCTTTTTCCTCATACAACTCTCTTTGCAGTGCCTCCAGCTATTCCCGTAAGATGATCACCCTGATGGACTCTTTAGTCCTTAAGTGATTTGAAAACAAATACTCAAGTGTCACCATCAATTTTTCTTTCACCAGTACCCACATATCTTTCATGTAATTGTGCAGTTTCTTTTGCAATTATTCAAAATGTTTACCACTCATAAACACACCCTCAATCTCCAAGGTGTCATCATTAGTCCATTCTCCACATCTATCAATGCATTTAATATATCCTGTAACAAGGTATTCTCCATTTTGAGTTGAGCATTTCCTTCCATCAACTAGATGAACTATTCTGACAGGGTATTTTTCACCTCTATAGGCCATTTCTATACCTCTTGTACAATACTAGTTTTAGTAGTCACCAATTGCTACAATCTCTACATTTTCGAAAAAACGATGGCATTCTGTTTCCGCAATTCTACCAAAGCTAATGTATTTTCTTCTTGTTTCCTCTATGCTTCCCTCTATTTCTTTTTTGTAAAGAGGCACTTCCTCCTCCTATAAAAGCAGGTGGCTCATTAATGTTTAAGTCCTTTTCTCTTGTTTCTTTTGGCTTTGCCCCTCCTTGCTTTAATCTCAATTTCATGATTTTTTTGGTTCCAATAGTAGGACGAGGTGGAGGTGGCAGCATATCTTCAACAAATTTTACTCTTTTATAGGTTTGCTCAATGTCTTGATCTGTGTATCCCATTCTTTTCATCTCCAATCTTTCCTCCTCTGTGAGGGGTATATACTTTAGACTCTATGAATGTCCTTCTGCTCCCATAAGCCTTCTAGGTTGTGTTACCACAGTGGCATAATCAAACAATCCAACCAGCATTTGTCTTAACTTTGACTGCATAACACATCTTCTCTTCTCCTTACCCAAAACTTCACGCATGATTTTGGCATGAATAATACTGGCTCAATTGTATTTATGAACTTTTTTAGCAAAAAGAATTAAAGAATAATTTGCCTCTGACATATAGTCATATTTTATAAGAAATAAGATTCTCTCCACTAGAAACAATAGAGACTACTTCTGTCCTACTTGGCTTTTACAAATTTTGATCATGTAACAAGGCGTGATGCTGTGGCATCCCAAATTTAGCTACCATTTGTTGTGTGGTGCACTTTACTTCTACCTTAGAGCATCTGAGTGCAGTGGTAATTAAAATTTTTTTGATACAACTTCTTCTGTTAGCTATATTCCTGGTGCCAAATACCCACTTGATTCTTGTAACCTGGCAAATTGTTTGTTTGCCTTTAAATTGATCTACCATTTTCACCACCACTGGCATTAGCGGTATCCCTCCAATTCAATCTTTTGTAGCTAGATTGAGTCCTTTGACTCATCATCATCCAAATAAAACTAAAAATCAACAAAGGGTGATGACTCCACAATGGCATACTGACTTAGTCTCTTTGCTTGGGAGTCCACCTATTCTTCGAGTTCCTCTAGCTTTTGACCTTTTGATTGCAGGGTCCTGCATGGTTCAAAAGAAACTTTGTGTTTGCCCAGACTGTTAGATTGCATTTGTGAGTTTGAGTCTGCCTGAGCTTGTGAAGTGTATCACTTGTAGTGTCTATTGCTGGCGACAATCAGCTTATTCATAAGAGTCCTCGCATGTTGAGTTTGGAGTCGATGGAATTGACTTCCCACACTTTAACTGATCTCAAAGACTAGGATGCTGCTGAAAGGGATATATGAATGAAATGTGTGTAGTTTAAACCATCTCTTCAATGTGACCCACACATGTAGACTATTAGTCAACTGAATATAGGCCGTTGCCACCTCCATATAATATCATGACCCACACGTGTAGACTGTTAGTCAACTGAATACAAGCCACTGCCACCTCCATATAATATCATGATACAGTCTCGACTAGTACTTCCAACTTTGGATCCTTCAATTGGGCTATCGTTTCACGTACTCCTATTAAAGGCTTCATGAAAATTTGTTGACTGATGTTGGAAATACGTTATCATGTAAATCTACAATTGAGTATGTTCCTTGTTTCAGGTCCTCCACAATCCGATATCGACCCTGATATCTAAACTTTAGCTTACTTGGAAATCTTTTTATCTGGAGTTATATAATAATAACAAATCACCCACCTTGAAAACTTTGAACTTGATATTCTTGAATGACTTGGACACTATACTAGCTCTAAATCAGATCTTGCTCCCCACCCGAAGCAGTTGTTCCTGTCAGAATTGAATTGACTCTTCTAGGGTCATCTTCTCCATGCAAATCCATAGCTCAAGGATATAAAATCCATTGAGACAATGGTCTTCAAACCGTATACTAACTAGAATGGTGTCACGATTATGGTGACTTTGAAAGCTATTTTGTATGCCCACAATGTTGAGTCCAATTTTGTATCCCAATTCTTTTGGTTTTTTGACACGGTCATCTTCTTGATCCACTTCACTGTCTTGTTACTGCTCTCCACCTCTCCATTTCCTTGCAAATGATACATCATGGCCATCTTGTGAACTACCATGTGCACATCTTTCGATTGCTTCACCATTGTATTAAGCAAGTGCATCCCTTGATCCAACACCAATTCGATTGGACAGCTGACCTTGTGATGATATTTTGGTACAAGAACTTTGCTGTACAGGTTGTCGTATTATCTCTTAGCACCTATGCTTTAAATCATTTGGTTGAATAATCCATGGCCATCATTGCATACTTGTTGCCCGTGTACTGTACTACCAGCTTAAATGGACCCATGAAGTCTAGGCCCCATGCCTGAATGGCTCCAATGGAAGAATCAGATTTAGAGGCATCCTATCTACATTCACTGGTGGATGACCATCTCTCTAACCATACCAATAGTGCTTTGCATACTTATGTGCATCTTTAATGATAGTCGACCACCGCAACCTAGCTTGGGAAATTTTCTTTGTCGTTGTAATGTCTTGCAAATTGGCCACTGGATATACCCTGAAGTGCCTATGACAACACCACATTCTATTCATGTTTCGGTACACATAGCCTTAACACCTGATTTGCACCTTGATGATACAACATTTTAACAACAATCATGAAATTTTTGCTCTTTAATGCCATCTGTTTTTTTTGATCTAGTGACACCTCCTTTGGGAAAATACCATCTGTCAAAAATTGAATCGTGTGATCATGTGTCGAATAGGTTCTACCCCAAACAAAGCCACATCTGGTAGATAATATGGAATGCCCTCTGAGGGTGTTTCCCCTGAATCCAACCTACTCAAATAATTTACTACCAAATGCTATATTGCAGACTAATTGGTATGGAATCCCTAGGTGCAGCCATAGTCACCAATAATTGTATAGAAGCATAGGGATCCCTTAGGTCCCTAGTTTGACTAGCAAATGGGTACCCATGTCTATTGTCGAGTTTCCTAGTCCAAACCTCTCCATCACATTGGACAAAGTCCCCCACAGTCTAGTGGCTACAAAGGGGGTAGCTGATTGAGGCTCATCGAGCTAGTGTTTGGGGCTAATGGCCCTAACATTTGAGGGTTCACTCATGTTCTTGTTGAAGCTCATGGAATCCTATCATCTAGATGAATTAGCAGGGGTGGGTCCATAAATTGAGTGTGCACTAAGTCTTGCTACTCCAAACTTCATTGATGAAAAGCTGGGAAAATAGCTTGAGAGGATGTTGTTTGAGGCACTTTCTTCAGGCTCTTTCTCTAGGTCTAGCACCCAGCCATATCTCAAGTGCATGAACATAGCTTAATTTGATGTCATTGACCAATTTAGAAGTTTTAAATGCCAAATATGGAGGCTTGTAATAAATTTTGACTGAAATCCCAAGCCTGTGCTAAGTCAGCATTTTGACTGGCTAAGTCAGCGTCTAACTATGGATCAGGGTGATGAACTTACCTATGCATTTAGACTTCAATCTCAGGATTCTAGGGTGATTCAAGAGTCTTGCTAAAAT
This sequence comes from Dipteris shenzhenensis, assembly GCF_047967505.1. NCBI lineage: Eukaryota > Viridiplantae > Streptophyta > Polypodiopsida > Gleicheniales > Dipteridaceae > Dipteris > Dipteris shenzhenensis. The sequence continues at coordinate 19,328,266 of NC_141619.1, forward strand.
TTTGGTGGTACTTTGTCTCCCATGCTCAGTCAACATTTTGGATCCTACTAAGTCAGTGTCTTTAATGTTGCTAAGTTAGCATTTTTGACTTTGATGCCTTGCAAGTGTCAAATCTAAATTTCAAGTTTAGGTGCAAGCAAGGAATGAGCTCTCAAAATTTTTTTCTAGAGTTCTAACCCAATTGCTAAGTCAGCATGGATGTTCAGGTCAGCTTACTAATTTCATTGGTTACGTCAACATGGCACTTTTATCGCATAATTTTGGAGGGTTTGATTTGAGATCTAATTCATAGCTAGGTTACTTATTATCTATGGACTACATAGGTGAATTTTGGAGGAGTTTGGTTTCTAGAACTAAATCCAACTCACTAGGCATTTTACTAAGTCAACTGGCTAACTTACTTCAGCTGATTGGGAGTTGTATCAACGTTTTGATCCCCTTAGGCTTTCAAAGAATTTCTAACCTAGAAGCCTTTGTACTCAATTCCCAAGTTATGAGAGTTGCATGAACCTTCAACTAGTTAACTCTGATCTAGTTTTAGTTTTATTGGTCTAAGTCAATGTGGAGGTTTACTCATACAAAAAAATGCCCAAAAACTCAAAATTTTCCAAAAGGGATTCGCAAGTTTATAGAAACCTAAAAGTTTTCTCAATGAGGGGCTCTGGTATAGTTAATGTAGCAATCAAAATGTCTTTAGCAATTGAAATGACGCAAATAAGGATTGCAACAAATTGAGCAAAACTAGCATCCCAAAACTGCCAATTACAAAATGCACACACGCACATGATGCATGTGCATATGCACACGTGTATGCACGTACACACACACAGACACCCACACACTTACAATTTCCATCCATATTCCACACATCAATATCCAAATCTGCCCAATAAATGTAGCAATGTGTGGCATTAGCATACCCAAAATTGCACTATTTTGCTCATTGGAAAATTGTTGAAAGTGATGGTAGCTAGCTCAACCATATGTATATAGAGGAGTTAAAACTCAAGTCTAATATGCCCAAAAATCAGTATAATGATGCTATAGTGCTCTTTGAAATTATTTGATTGTACTCTCATTGTACTGGTTGTAACATTCTTTGGAAATAAGAGAAATCAATGTTGTACCTCTTACCAATATCCCAAATCATGCTTTTGCTACTATGGCACAATTGCCACTAGGTAGACACTTGACCTATTTGTCCATGGGTGGTTCTCCAAGGAATTGGCTCCAAATCTTGCACACACACAAAAGCATAAGCTCTAATTAACCAAATTAGTGCAAAATTAGTGAAAAATAAAGACATCTTGCAATGCACAAATATATATGTCATTATTCCACAATGAAATTGATGTAATTAGCATGCAGTCAATTTGATGCTATTAAAAAATAGTAAGTGTAGGAGCAAAGCCTGAGAACAGGAGCCATGCTTGACCATGGGGAGCATAGCTCTACCTTAAATGGGGGTTTTGTTTGTTTATTTTTTTACAAAATTCTCAAAATTTTCCTCATATATGGGGCATATATGCCACCATGAACCTATCATGGCATAATACTAATTAATCCATTAATTTAACAACCATATGCAGCTAATCTATACACTTTTAACAACTCTTCTTACTCAACTAGCTTAGACAATCATTCCCAACAACAAGGCACCAAATGTAAAGCTAGAATTATCTTGTGCAAATAGTGAAGCATAAAATCCACTAATCCAATCATTATGAACCTAAGATGAATATAGACCTCGCTACTACTAGATAGAGGCATAGAGATCATAGATGAGTGTCTTATGTGGAATCTTGGATATTAGAAAGAGAGATTAGGCAATGCCATAAAGTGACATCCATTCACTACATCCATGTCCATTAACACTAATCATACACTAATTAAGAAGATATACATATATGCCTAATACATTGTGAAATATGTATATGTATATATATATATATAGATATATGTATATGCCTAATACATTGTGAACTATCAAGCAAGCTTGACACATGTACATGCAAAAGAATAGTGCATGCACTCCCCATGCACACACATGTATCAACATGTAAGCATATTACTTCAAGAACCACACACTAACCAGATTAGAAAAGGTAAGATGTTTTGCAAGCTCAAGGGAAATCACACCCCAACAAACAAGGTTCACATTTTACAAGTGATTATATACCTAGGGTCTAATGGCCATGTCTATTCACAATGCTCATAGATCCCAATTACAAGTCACAATAGCATGCAATTACATCAAAAAAATAATTACATTGTGATTTTGGCCAGAAAAATGTTACGATGCTATTCTTGACTTGCTATGACCACTTTTCCATGTGACTCCACTAACTTGTCATTAGCAAGTTCCACTTCATAGCAAGTGCTTTGAGGGATTATTCTAGACACCATGGATATGCACAGCTATAACAAGAAAGATTTTTGTGGAAAGTTGAAAGAGATTACCTTTGCAATTTCAATTAAGGTTTGCAAGTCTATATTTATGACTCCTACGCTCGACCGAAGTAGGCCTTCACTTTCATGACCTATAATCGTGGGCTAAAAGAATAGTTGCTTCATCTCCATGAGTATGCAGGATGACAAATTCACTTTCATGGTTTTTTATGTGTTGGAATTCACTTTCTCTTCTCCTCTTTTTGGTTGGAGAGAACCTTTGTTTTTATGCGTTTCAATGCTAGCTATTGCAAGTTAATTACCACACTATCTTTTTCATTTTTGTCTCCTCTTGGGCAAAAGTGGGTACTCCTCTTGATTGAGTTTCCCTTCTTGGGGTTGCAGGCTCTTATCTGTACTTCCTTTCTTCTTTTTGGTGAGAGATTATCATCATCATCTTCATCATTGCCTTTCTAAAGCAATAGTAGAAGCATCGGAGATGGTCAAGCCCTCATAGGCCTTCGACACATAAGGAGATCTTTACAGAGATTCACACATAGGGGCACAATGCTCATACATCAATTATGCTTTTTCATTTGACGATAATATGGGACTAATTATATTTGAGCATATTCTTTTTATATGCATTTCCAATTGGTTATTGTTTGTAGCTTTGATATTTCATGAAGGACAATGCTATCGACTGTAATATGTGCATTGTGCATGCATCTAGAGAAATCGTAGTGTACATTAGCCCATGATCTTGCACCTTTTGTGGGTAGATTTTGTTTTGTTTTGAGAGTTGGCTTTATTGTGTGAGGCACTTATACCCACCACACATCTCATGGAGAACTCTTTCTCCTACCTTATTTGTTCAGTGCCACCTCAAGTGTGGACCCTTTGTACTTTGGGCAAACTTAGAGAGCGAAGAAGATACCAGGACCCTGGAGGACCCAGGAATAGGTAGAAATTGATGCTTGGCTTTGTCAGTCCTTATAACTGGTGTATTGTTTCTAGATTTTCTGGTTGGTGGATCGGGGATTGCTTCCATGTGATCACATTCATGACATTTTTCCCGACTTGAAATTCCTTAGTGATTTGTTGTATTGGTGTCCACAATTGTGTGGCTCCTTCATTGTATAGGTGCTGATTGTGTTGGAATTTTGAAAGGATACACACAAAATTGATTGGTGGTCTCTATTTCTTGCACCTTGAAATATGTCATTTGCATTGACAAGACCCTCAATAATGTCTATGATACCTCTACATATTTTAATGATCATTATTTTCTTTAATAATATGAAATTGGCTACATCTTCTTATTGAAGGGTTGTGACCCTTTTTGTGGTGGACATTGACATTATCACACAACAGGTTCCTCTCTTGCTATGGGGCTACAACCCACTCCTACACCCCTCATTCTTGGGGTCCATGACCTCTTAGCTTGTCCTAATTGAGGTCTCTTACATGATATTGTGTTCATGTTATATTCTTGGGCGAGTGGATGATTTCTCTTACATGATAGTGATGTTTTAAGGTAATCTTGAAAGTTGGGCAGAAGTGGATTATGTCTTACATTAATTAAAGGGTAGAGCCTAGGACATGCGACGCATACTCAGTAATTAACGAGCAAGCTTTTTTCCAAGGTGGGCAATTATGTCTATAATACAATTGTAACTCATGGTTCTAGTGGACTAAATATTAGTGGGATGTGGATGGGTACTTATCGAGTTATAATAATAAGTGGGATGTGGATGAAGTTATTAGCGAGCATGTGTTTAATCCATAAAAGGTATATATTGCTATGGGGCTACAACCCACCCTACACCCCTCATTCTTGGGGTCCATGACTTCTTAGCTTGTCCTAATTGAGGTCTTTTACATGATATTGTGTTCATGTTATATTCTTGGGCGAGTGGATGATTTCTCTTACATGATAGTGATGTTTTAAGGTAATCTTGAAAGTTGGGCAGAAGTGGATTATGTCTTACATTAATTAAAGGGTAGGGCCTAGGACATGCCACGCGCACTCAGTAATTAACGAGCAAGCTTTTTCCAAGGTGGGCAATTATGTCGATAATACAATCGTAACTCATGGTTCTAGTGGACTAAATATTAGGAAGTTATTAGCGAGCATGTGTTTAATCTATAAAAGGTATAGACTAAATATTAGTAAGTTATTAGCGAGCATGTGTTTAATCTATAAAAGGTATATATAATAGTAAGATAATAATTAGTGGGATGTGGAAGCGCACTGAACCAAGTGATTAGAGAGCATGTGTTTAATCCAAAGTGGAAGACTTCGACGCAATTAACCATATATTATTTAGGCGAGGTTGCCTTTTGGGCTTGTATTTAATTTTTCTCTTTCAGCTCATACTTAAGCTAGAAAAAATGAATACGGTGAAAGTTTCCTGTATTGTTCATTTACTTGTTATGCTTGTCTTGCTATTATCCATTGCTAGTGCAGTTTCTCGCAGTTTAGCTGTACGTCACGAGGAGGGCGTGCACGCCGAAGCAGTGCATGGAAAAACTAATTTGACCGGAATATCGGATAAGCTGATCTTCAATGTAGTATCGTAATGTCTAGTCTATATGTCTTCAAACTTGCTGCTATGTCATCTGACGTTGTTGTTTGTTTGGTCGCTGGTGCGTGTTGATGATATTTGTCCGTCAACTGCAGGGATCCGTTCGTCCGGAGGCTAGAGTTCTGGCGGCAAGACAGATTGGTCCTTGGGGCGGTGACGGAGGAGACTGGTTCAGCGACGGCATTTCCAATGGAATTCACCAGGTTATTATAAGACACGGCTTTTCCATTGATCACATTCACACTGCTTATGATCAGAATGGTGTGTATACATGGACAAACGTCCATGGCGGCTACGGCGGCGTGGTAACTCAGGTTCGTTATAACTTATGTGTAGCTCGTCTAAACTCTAATTAAAAGTGGGTAGTGGGTGTCTTGGTAAGGCAAGAGCTTCTGTCTTGGTAAGGCAAGATGGAAGCTGAAGAGTACCGTTTCAACACTCTTTTTTTGTTTGTTGGGTGTTTTGGTTCAGACCATCTTCAATTATCCTCAAGAATATTTGAAAGAGATACTTGGTTACTATGGAGATAATAGTCAGGGTGGACAGGGAGTGAACTCCATAACGTTGGTCTCTAACTGGGCTTCCTATGGCCCATTTGGGCGACAAATTGGCACTTCATTTTCATCCGGAGGTGCGGGCAAAATTGTGGGTTTCTTTGGTAGAAGTGGAGCATTGTTGGATAATTTGGGTGTCTACCAAGTTTGATTCACAAGGGGCAAGCCATGCACAAGTTGTCATGACTTTATAAGCTTAGAATTCTTTTGAACAAGTAGTACTATTGGTTTTTTGTGCTTTGATCTATAAACTTTATGTCAAAGGGATACCCTAGGCATTAAAAGATAAGTTTATATATATGTTAGTAGCTAAAGGCTATGTTATAATTCCATATCCATGGTTCACTCTGATTGATGACATTCAAGATGCCTTGCCTTGTGGGTCTTATTTTTAGTCAATCATGTGAAATCTTATAAAAGGTAAAGATGCTTTGCTTGTTGAAAACTATGACAATGTGAGTGAGAATTTGTTTTATAAGAAAAGCCTAATCTTTAAGAAATTAAGAAAAGGATATTAATTTAATGTCATGACATCCCTTATGGTGGCCATGTTGGGTTTAACACATATTGGAAAGTAAGAAAATCATTCTTTTGACCAAGTTAAACAAACATGTGACTACATATGTGAATGAGTGATTGTAAGAAAGCAAAATAGAGAAGAATTTCAATGAGATGGAGCCATTAGATATACTCAAACCCAAATGGGAGTTCATATCCATTGATTTCATTACAAATCTACCTACAGTAAGAGAGGGATATGATACGATCTACATTGTAGTAGATAACACTTACCAAGTTGGCTCATTTTATGCCAAGGAAAAAGGCTGATGGAATGATCGATCTAATGTGAAAGAAATCTTCAGGTTTCATGAAATGCCTAAGAGCCTAGTTTCTGATAAAGTTTCTAAGCTCATATCCAACTTTTGGCAATCAATCTTTAAGGAAATATATCTATGAGTACCACATTCTATCCTCAAAGTGATAGGGAGACTGAATATAATTTTGAAGGATATCATGAGGATGTATGTGGATGAGAGAAAAGAATTGGGTTGAGTCATTACTCTAGTAGAGTTAAGCTACAAAAGTTCATGGCATTCATCTATGATGATATCTCCTTTCAAAGCCATGTATCAGTAAATTTCTTTGATCCCACAAGTAGAGTACAAATTTCATGAGAAATGCTTGAAATCACAAAGAAATCCTTAAAGATGATTAAAGAATATATAAGAAAATCTCAAGATAGATAAAATAAGTAGTATGATAAAAAGAAGATGCCATGAGAGTTTAAGGAAGGGGACATAGTCTTTCTGAGGATCCGACCTAAGAAGAGTAACCTAAGGTTGGGACAAGATAGAAGACTTTCACATAGATATGAGGATCCATTTAAGTAACAAGTTGTGAAAAAGTATGGAAACTTGGCCTACAAATTAGAACTTCCCATGGAAATTGAAGTTCACCCTATATTCCATGTTTGCCACTTGAAAATGTATGTGGCTAATGCTGACCATGTTTTATAGGATATACATAGATTGTAGGAAGATGAAGTCTAGGAGTAGTTTAACAAGACATTCTAGATAAGTAGCTAGAAGGGCTTAAGAACAAGGCTATCTAAGAGATGCTAGTAAAGTGGGATATTTACTCAGTTGGAGAATTCTACATGGGAGTATTGGGATGTTCTATGTGCAAAATTTCTAGACTTTGGCTCTAGGGATAGAGTATTTTAAAGGGGGGGCATATGTGAGGCCTCGGCTCATGGCACTCTATTTTGTTTCTATTACATTTTTGTATTTTTTCATTAAATAATCTATATCATCCCATTTTGAAAGGAAAATATGTATAGTAAGACGATTCATTTTGCAATTTTTTTGTACAAAAAAGTTGTAGAATTTTGAATAGACTATAGTTTTGATACATTGTAGTTTACATGGTCTAATTGTTTGGATGGTAAAACAATGTTCAAAAGAGGGTTAAAAGATCATGGAAAAGTAGTTTATACTGAGCTTTTTGCTTTGGTTTTTGTGTCAAATTCTAAAAGTAGATTTGACACCAAGAACAATAGATTTTGGTAGATTGGAATACAAAAGTTGTAGGGAAACGAGAGATGTTCAAAGTTGCCTTATTGACTATTTCTAGATTAGATACCATTTGGGGTATACAATCTCCAAAGAGGGTTGATTATTAAAAAAAACACTTATTAAATGAAAAATATGTATTTATTATGAAAAATTTCCCTAATTTGGAAAAGAGGATTCACATTTGAAAATGATAGATTTTTGGAGACAAATAGTTCCCTTTGCATTCACCAAACTTTAAAGACAATTCATGCATGCGAATTTTGAGGCAAATTGAAAGAGCTTCATATTCAAGAATTGGATTGAGATCGAGACCAAGGTTTCGCATGCAACTTTTGAGATCGAGATCGAGATTGAGATCCAAATTGAGACAGAGACTAAAATTCATTTTCTACATTTGATTGAGATTGAGATTATGATTGTGATTGTGATTGTTATTGAGATTGAGATACTAGAGGTAGAGCACAAGGGTGTAGAGCAATATATCTATCTTTCAGCAAGAATTATTTCCTTTGTAAAGAATTACTTTTGGAATAAAGAACCTCTTTTTCAAATTTCAAGATGTGGAACCTTGACTTTTATGTTGGCACCTCACATTCTAGCAGTGATGACTCACCACAAATCGAAGATCTAGGACGCAATGAAGTGTGATGGACTAGCATCTCAAGAACATTTATATTGTGAGGATTGGTTGGGAAGAAAAGGATGAGTATAGGAGAGATCCTAAGCAATGGAATCAACAATGATAGGTTGTACACGTGTGCGTAAATGTGTGTGCAAGTGTGCAGACATGTGCGTACATGTGTGTGTGTGTGTGTGTGTGTGTGTGTGTGTGTGTGTGTGTGTGCATGCATGCCTGCACATACATGTGTATGTGTGTGTGTGTGCATGCACGCACGTGTGTGTGCATGCATGTGTGTGTGCATATGTGCATGTGTGTGCATGTGTGTGTGTGCATGCATATGTATGTGTGTGTGTGTGTGGGGGGGGGGATCTATGCTACTAAGGATGAGTAATAGAGTAATGAATCCAATTGTATTCCTTCTTGAATGTCATTATCCAATGTTGGGATGTAGCATGAACCCCCTTTGTAATGAAATCTATGCTTGTTGAAAACTTGTGCAAATGGTATCCAATTGTACTCCTTGAATGTCATTATCCAATGTTGGGGATGTAGCATGAACCCCCCTTGTAATGAAATCTATGCTTGTTGAAAACTTGTGCAAATGGTGCCTTCAAGCATTCTTTTTATAGGTGCAACTTGTAGCAACGTGTTGCAATTTGTAGCAATTTATTGCATGCGTGCCTCATTCCTATCATCCCATTCAAAAGACAAGTAGCAAGTAGCGGCAAGAGCCAACCCCATTCAAAAGGTAAGTATTGGCAATAGGCAAGCTAGTAGGATATGAGGTAAACATCATCAATAGGCAAGCCACTAGGGTCTGAGGTAAACATCATCAATAGGCAAGCCACTAGGGTCTAAGATAAGCACTATTAATAGGCAAGCATATCATCCTTGTACCATGAGACTTACAAATATTAAGCATGACCACTCACATAATAACTCATGTACAAAAACTCAAGCTCTCAATATTCCATGCAATGATGTGTACCTTCACCCAATTACCTAGATAGTCATGCAATCACCTAACCCTAGATAGTTATGCAACATCATTGCATGGAATATTGAGAGAGAAATATATCATGTGTGAGGCTCATTCTTCCTGAGCAGTTCTTTTGCTCAATGAATTTGAAATATATCTCTATTCTTCTTCACCAAGAGAAAGAGAGGGAGCCTTTCCGACTCTGAGGCTCTAATAATCCATTGTGACAATCCTACTTCTAGATAGATAATCGAGGGAGATATACTACTCCTAGCCTACTGGCATGCCGCAAGAAACTAAGAGGGATCTTGTGCATTTCCCTATCCCTAAGGCAGCCTAAACACAACACAACAAGTTTTTTCGCTGTGCATTCAAGCCTCAGCTAGCACGGCTTGAGAAAAAGCTGCATCTACAACTAGCAACTACGAAACGTAGGCCCAAAAGCAAAGCATAGAGGGCTCTAGCAAGGCAAGCAACTAGCAATTGTAATTGGGCTACATCAACACATCTGGCAACTACAAGTCCCACATGCTTGGCTGTAAGATTCTACGATGACATGAGCTAAAGAGGCAATTAGCTACAGAGGCCCTTAACGTAATGAGTTCTAGGCAACAATGGGCAAACCAAAGAGCCCTCAGGTGACCTTGCCTTCATTGTCATCGGTGGTAGACTCCAATGAATAGCCCACCGTACAAGTAATGAAGTAGCGAGGTGACACCATAGCACACCTCCAACAAGCCAAATAGTTACCGACCACACCCATCTCACAACCAGCACAACTGAGCATCGACCTCAGTAGATCGACTCATGAATCACTAGCGCCATCGACTCCTACTGCCACTGGCAACTGCTCACAAACATCACGCCACAACGACATGCCCTCCAAGGCCAACTACCAGCACCACCAATAAGTGCCATTTGCATACATAACAATGCTTGCAAGTTGCAACGAATTACCCATAAACGGACGATACAAGGAGCACTTTCAACGTCTATGCTTCCGCACTCACAACTCGGCTAGTAGCTTGACATAGGGTCTCTTTGACCCATATTTAAATTAGTGCCTCCTAGAAACCAAGCATCCATACAACATCTAGGATGATAGTGGCTCATTGACCTCACGGCATCAAGCACAATAGACGACAATGCAAATGAAATCTTTTAAGATTCTGACAAAATCTTGAAAGATTCTATATTATCTTTATATCTCCCATTGGTTTGATACGTGGTAACCTTATCCCATTTGCCATGTGGACATTTACCATGTCAGCACCTCAGGACTAGTTGCCACATCATCAACCCTATCTTGAGTACCACATCATCACACCTTCCATGTCACCCATGATCGACACGTAAGCATTTGTGCCACATCATCATGCCTACCACATCATGCATGATTGACACATCAGCATCTATGCCATGTCATCATCACTACCACGTTACACTACCACATCAGATTGACATGTTAGTAATGCCACATCATCATCAAGACCACATCACCCTGTCCATTCATCTACCATGTCACCATTTATTGCCACATAACCACCATTGACTACCACTTGAGCACTGCCATGTGGCAGTCCCCTATCAAGCACACTTATCTCTTGTTAGGCACTACATGTGAGCTAGCCTACCACATCATCTAGTGCTCCACTAACACACCTCTCCACAGACACTACATGTGCACCCAGCTACCACATCATAACTGCTCCACCCCTTGTGAGGTACAATTCTTCATTTTTTGCATGTGACTCACCCTACCACATCATCATCGTGCATTTCACCCTTTTTTACCCCTCCACCTAGATCAAGTCATATCTCTTGATCCAAGAAGAGTTTGAGGGTGGTCCAAAAAGCAAGACACTCATTTTTTTGTGATCTACGTGCTCATCATATCACACACACATTTTGGTGCAAGTATCACACACATTTTAGACTCAGCAAAAATCCACCTCTTGCCATGCACATCTCTACATCGATGCATTTCACTCGACACCTAAAATGAACAAAGAAAAGAAATTATTTGTTGCTTTTTAATTGCTCAACAGTTTGTCTAGATCAAGATCAGAGTAGCGTAGTTCATCCTTAAAGGAGAGAACTCCAAAGCAGCCAATCAAAGCCATGCCCAAAAATTCCCAAATAGTACCTACTCGGAGTCAGTCCCTTCGCTCACCTATGGTTTCACATCATTACATTTCCATAAACCCGACCACTATCAGTTCTTCAGAGTTTTTCAGAGGCATTGGCTGATTGATCAGCAGCCATATTTCACATTTGTTCATTTTGCACTTACATGCCAATATTGTAAAGCCTCATAAGCTATTTTCCTGGCATTGTGCACTTTATTTAAGCCTTGTAAAGCCTCTTAGTTGTTTTGGGCATCATTTTCCACAAGCCTTGTAATAGATTGGATTATATATTGTAGCTCTTCTTCACTCGATAGTTCAAATTACAGTTGATTCAGATAGTGATTTTTATAGACACTTTGAGTACATTTTCTTGCACCATTTCTACCATTGGCAATCTCAATTTGGAGGCATCTAATAAGCTAGACAATTCCAATTACGGCACATGGAAATACTGAATGGAGACCATTCTAGTGCTTCAAGACAAATGGGAGTATGACGATGGGTCTAAACCTAGACCATGGGATGATTTAGCATCCACTCCCACCATTGGCGCAACACAAGCAGCAAGATCTACAACTGCACCACCAATGTCTGCACTTGTAGTAGATCCTGCCATTTCCCAACCACAGGAAGAATGGGGCAAGAAAGAAAAATATGCATATCAGTGTGAAGATAGTGGGAGAGAGGGAAGGAGTCTCACTTGCAGCTTTCTCACATACACAATGGGGGAATACACACAAAGGTGGAGGCTGAAAACAGTTTTTCTCTTCTTAGTTGTGAAAGCCAAAAGAACTCTAGTACAAAGAAATAAAAGAACCCTATATGTGGGTCTCAAACCAAACTCAACTAACTAAGGTGGCATACTAACTGAGCCACGAACTAGAGTAGATAAGGATAGCTGTCATCCATCTATTATTTGTGGGTGGTGTACCAACCACATCTGTAGCTAACAAGTCAGTGACATAAATGCACAATGGTCACCCTGGCATATCATGAGTGAAGCTCGATATCTCAACACTCCCCCTCGAGCTCAATCCCAATTCCTGCATACCAAGCAGGTCTTTGAACTTGCACAGCTTCTCTACACCCAATGCCTTCGTGAATATGTCAGCTACCTAATCCTCTATGCTGACATAAACTAGATCAATAAAACCTAGTAAAACCTTTTCCCGCACATAGTGATAATGCACCTCAATATGCTTTGTTCTAGCATGATAGACTGGGTTATTTGCCAAGTGTATACTGCTCATGTTGTCACAATAAATGACAACTGGCCCATCTATAGACTGATGCATATCATAAAGTAGCTTATGCAACCAAGCTACCTCACACGCAGCCATTGCTGCACCCCTGTACTCAGCCTCTGTGCTCGACAAGGTAACTGTAGGCTATTTCTTGCTGCTCCAAGTGACTGCAGCACTCCCAAAAGAGAACACATATCCACTGGTAGATTGTCTATCAGAAATACTACCAGCCCAATCAGCATTAGTGTATCCGTGCAACTATATCTGAACCCCAGCCTCATAAAATAGTCCATACTGCAATGTGGACTTCACATTCTTGAGTATGCATCTAGCCGCATCCAAATGTGGTTTCCTTGGAGCCTGCATAAACTAACTTACCAATCCAACAGCATAGCCTGGTAATAGTCATATAAATCAAACTTCCTACTATGCATCTGTACATAGTAGGGTCTTCCAAAAGCTCACCTGCGTCTGTGCTCAGCTTCACATTCTGCTCCAAAGGAACTGAAATAGGCTTACAGCCTGTCATCCCATATTTGGACAGCATGTCCAATCCATACTGCCTCTGTAAGAGCTATATCCCACTTGGTGATCTAATCACCTCAATGCCCAAGAAATAACGCAGCTCTCCCAAATCCTTCATCTCAAACTTCTGCTTCAATAGCATTTTCACATGAAGGATATCTTCATCACTATCACCTCTGATGATCAAATCATCAACATAAATGACAAGCAGCATAATACCTTTCTCTGTTTTTCTCACATAGAGTGAGAAATCTGCCTTGGAAATCTAAAAGCCAATAGTGACAAGATACTGTCCTATCTTGTCAGACCATGCTCTAGGTGCTTGCTTCAAGCCATACAAGGCTTTCTTCAACCTGCAAGCAAACTCAGGATGAATAGCATGAACATAACCTGGTGGCTGCTCCATAAAGACCTCTTCTTGCAAATCACCATGTAAGAAGGCATTCTTTACATCCATCTGATGTAAAGACCATCCCTTTGATGTAGCCATAGTAATGATTGCTCTTACAGTTGCCATCCTTGCAACCGGACTGAATGTTTCTTCATAATCAATGCCATGTGTCTGTGCATACCCCTTGACAACTAATCTTGCCTTATATCTGTTCACAGAACCATCTGCATTGTGCTTGATCTTATAAACCCACTTACAGCCAATTGCATTCTTGTCTTTAGGCAAAGGCACCAATTCCCATGTAGCATTTGCTTCCAAGGCATCCATTTCTTCATCCATGGCTTTCTCCCATTTTTCATTTCCCATGGCTTGCTCAAAAGAAGTGGGTTCTGGTTCTTGTATCACTTTGACCATATAGGCATAGTGAATGGCTGTAAATCCATCATATTTCAGCCTATCCACAGGATACCTAGCTTTGGTAGACCTGCACAAAATAGGCTCACTTCTAGGTGCTCTCAAAACATCCCTGGTCTTCCTTACTCTAGGTGTAACAATAGAAGGAATACCCAACTCATCATCAATGCTCTGTTCTGAGCCACTGGATTCACCATCCACGTAAGAGTGACCTGCATTCACATCAAACATGGGCTAATCTACCTTCTCTTTTCCTTTTCGTGATACCTGCGTAGCACTATCTGCATTGCTTTGAGGAGATTCTCCTGATCTCAATCTGCCTGTCCATGGCGAAGTATGTGAACCACTGCTAGAGGACACTGTAGGTCCACTGATATTTTGTGATTGCTGCTGTGAAGTCTGTGCAGCATTACCATTTTGTGCATCTACATCAATCATCACATTTACTGGTTTATACCAGCTACTCATCTCATCAAAAACAACATCTCTGCTCATTGTAAACTTACGAGCAGAAGGGTTATAGCATCAATACCCTTTCTGCTGCAGAGAATAACTAATAAAGACACACTTCTCAGCTTTTGGATCCAACTTGGACCTCAACTCATCTGGCACATGAACATAGGCAATGCAACAAAAAATTTTCAAATGAGAAATATCTGGTTTCCTACCAGTATACATCTCCTTTGGCGTCATGCCATGTATTGCTGCAGTGGGAGTCCTGTTCATTATGTAAACTGCTGTAGCAACTGCTTCAGTGCAATAATAATATGGTAGATCTTTTTCATTTAGCATGGCCCGAGATACCTCTCCAATATGCCTGTTTTTCCTTTCTGCAAGTCCATTTTGCTATGGGGTATGACTGCATGAATATTGCTGCTGTATGCCATGCTCTTGCACGAACCTTGCAAACTCATTTGAGAGGTACTCTCCCCCTCCATAAGACCTTAGGCATTTTATTTGCAGGCCTGTTTCTTTTTCAGCCATAGCTTTAAAAGCTTTGAAATGCCCAAACACTTCACTTTTCTTTTTCATAAAATGCACCCAAACTTTTCTGCTGTAGTCATCAATAAAAGTGACAAAATAATGACAGCCTCCAATAGATGCAGCTTTAGTAGTCCATACATCAGAGTGGATGAATTCCAATGGCTTCTTGCTCTCTTGAACATGCCTAGGAAATGGTTTCCTTGCCTATTTTGCAAATTGACAGGCTTCACATACCTTATGCATTTTTGCAACCTTGAATTTAGGCAATCTTGCAACAATATTTTGGGCCTACATTGATTTAAGTCACTGTACATTAACATGACCAATGCGTTTATGCCAGATATCAATATCTGCAACAACACTAGTCCCATGTGCAAACATTGCTGCACTCAATTCAGGCATGTCCTCATCCAATGTAAACATCCTGCCATTCTTCTTTCTTTTTGCTATCAAGCGACCGTTATTTTTCATATCCTCAACAAAGCATCCATGAGGATTAAATCTGACTTGCAAGCCCTGCTCAACCATTTGACCAATAAAAACCAGGTTCTTGGTGATATTCGAGACATGAAATACATCAGACAGTTATTTCTTTTTCCAATCCTGCATAGACAAATGAATTTTACCAATCTGCACAATAGGATGTGCAGTATCATCACCAGTCTCCACGAATCTTGGTTTTTCCATTTTCCTTGCATCTTGCATCCATTCTGCAGCACCTGTCATGTGGTTTGATGCACCTGAGTCAACATACCACACATCATTTCGTTCTTCTGCACTTGTCACAGAATTGGTCATGTGCTGCACCATAAATAGATGCTCATTTCTGTCATCACCCTGTCTACTAGAAGATGCATAATTGCCTTGCTGCAATTTTCCATTCATAATGTCATTCTGCTTTTTGTAGCAGTCCTTAGCCATATGACCCATTTTACCACAGTAGTAGCATTCAACATTGCTGTTTGCATTTTGGCCTCTCTGCCATCCACCACGGCCTCTTTGGCTCCCCCTGCCTCTAGAGTTACAATGTCCTCCTCCATAGGACTGGTTTTCTTGAGTTTGCTACATATTCTGATTTCTACCACGGCCTCTAGATCGGCCTTCTCTACCTCTGCCTCTACCTCTTCCAGCATTTGAGTAGAAGACAGTTTCTTTTGAAGTTCCTCCTGAAGAAGATGCACCCCCATTTCTCTGCTCTTCAGAAATTAGAAGAGAAAACAACTCTTCATAATCAGGAAATTTTTCACGGATGGCAATGGATGTTCGGAACTGTGCATAATCCTTTCCTAGACCATTCAAGGTCACAGAAACTAGATCATCATCTTCCACTGGCGACCCAATGGAAGCAAGTGCATCTGCAATTTTCTTCACCTTCATGTGGTAGTCATTGATGCTCATATTTTCTCTCTGCACATTGTGCAACTCCTGCTTGAGCTGCATTTTCTTGGCTTGCGTATTTGTGCTGTACATTTTTTTTCCCATGCCTCCTTTGGTGTACTTGCATCCTGAATATGCACAATCATAGAATCTGAAATTCTGATAGACAGCTAGTACATAACTTTTCTGGCTCTCTCATGCCATCCTTTAAATGCCTGCATTTCTTGTTGATTGGGAACATTAGGAAGAACTGGTTCTTCTTCATTTCCTGTGATGAACTCCCAATAGCCTTTTCCCATAAGGAAATTCGTCATTCTAAACTTCCATGCCTGGAAGTTGTTCTTGTCAAGCTTTTCAGTGACAATCTGTGAAAGAGAATCAGATGCCATTACAGAACACTACAAAATATTCTATCACTGCAAAAAACATAGTTTTTGCCTCACACGGGCAGATCTGCAAAACTGACGAAAGTGGTATTTGACCACACAATCACTTCCTAGTGACAATTTTGCATCAACAGGCAACAAGCATGATTCTACAACTCCCAATATCTCTGCACAC
Source organism: Dipteris shenzhenensis (assembly GCF_047967505.1). Lineage (NCBI taxonomy): Eukaryota > Viridiplantae > Streptophyta > Polypodiopsida > Gleicheniales > Dipteridaceae > Dipteris > Dipteris shenzhenensis. The sequence goes on from NC_141619.1 coordinate 19,345,097, forward strand.
AGGCATATGATGCAATTTCTTAGCAACTTTTCACCGACCAGCAGAGCAATGGTCGCACAACAAAAATAGGGCCTTTTTTTGAGTGCCTGTGAAGAACTTCCACCTTCAAAACGGGCCCCGAAATGGCCTCGAATCAGAAAAATGAAGTGACCAAGGGCTTCGCTCTCTCCCATAGCATATAATGCCCTCTCACCACACCACGAAGGGCATCTCAATCTGAAACAGTGCACTCTTGCACTTCCAGCTGTGCTACCTATAGAGATTTGCTCCCAAACTCGAAAAAGGAAAGCAACACTGGTCCTCTTACCAGGACACCACGAACTTGGTTGCTTTCTTGAGCTCCTTACCACGAACAAGGCTCTGATACCATGTGAAGATAGTGGGAGAGAGGGAAGGAGTCTCACTTGTGGCTTTCTCACATACACAATGGGGGAATACACACAAAGGTGGAGGCTGAAAACAGCTTTTTTCTTCTTAGTTGTGAAAGCCAAAAGAACTCTAGTACAAAGAAATAGAAGAACCCTATATGTGGGTCTCAAACCAAACTCAACTAACTAAGGTGGCATACTAACTGAGCCACAAACTAGAGTAGATAAGGATAGCTGTCATCCAGCTATTATTTGTGGGCGGTGTACCAACTGCATTTGCAGCTAACAAGTCGGTGACATAAATGCACAACGGTCACCCTGGCATATCACGAGTGGAGCTCGATATATCAACAATCAGTTGATCAAGTAGAATGTACAAGACGTCATGCTAGGATAGCTCAACACCATGAAGACATCAAAAGAAGCATGGGATATGTTCGTAGCTCTTTATGATTCTAAGAACACTTCCAAGATTCTCACACTAAGAAACCATATTAACCAGAGTTTCTACACCAGCAATGAAACTAGTCATGCTTACATACTCAAGATCAAGGACTACAACAATCAACTCAGAGCAGTAAGAGAGACAGTATGAATCCATCATACATGGTTCAAGTCATCGTTAATAGACTAGGAGAGGGTTACAAGAATATTATCCAGAGTATTGCCATTCAAAGGAAAATTCCAATAGTGGAAGAGTTACAATCGGTATGAATTGGTGAAGAACTCAAGACTTAGGTCATTCATGCATGCAAAGGTCATTCCAATGATTAAGCATTTGTAGCTTCAGATAGAAGTAGAGGTAGAGGCAGAGGTAGAGAATTTTAGTGAAGTTGTCATCATCAGCAACAAAGTCAACATCAGTATCAACATCATCCTCAACAGCATCAGCATCAGCAAAACCAAGAGGAAATCATTCCAACAGAGGAAGATTCCAAGGAAGAGGGAATGCATCCACTAATGTGTCAAACATTCAGTTCAACTACTGCCATAAGTTTGGATACTATAAAAGAGATTGCCGCAAGAAGCAATACAACCAAGGAGGTTAATCCAATAGCAATCAAGGGAATTTTCATGGAAGAGGAAATCATCATGGTGGACATTCCAATCATATTCATTATGCCAATGACCTGAGAATATGTTGCAATGGAGGATATGTAGAAGACTGATACAGTCTATCTTGACATTGATTGCAATTTGGCAGCTCCTGTCCTCCATTACTTGCCTAGTTGATTTAGTAGATAGGAGGCCAGATCACTCATATCCAAGCCTTGGGCTCATTGGTCTCCTTCTTGATCATTTCTACACTTGAAGAACTAACTGATGGAGCTATTTCTAAGGGATTTGGGGTTTTATCCGAATTCGCCTTGTCCATCATGTTGTCACTTATGCAGATGGCCACCTCGCCTACTGCATAGATCAAAGGAAGTAGGATTCATCACCATTAGGTGGTCGTGCAGCTTTGGGTTTGCGAATCCGATGAGGCGGGGCAATAGTTATTCGTTGCTCATCCACTCGTATGATTCACAGTGAGCATTGAGGTTCTTGATCTTGGCAATGTAATCCCTAAGGGATTCCTTATAGTTCTACTTTACCTCATACAATTGATTAATCAAGCTCCATTCATGGCCGCTAGGGGCGAACCCCACAATGAAGGCCTTTCTCAATGTCTCCTAGTTGACTTTCTCTTTTGGGGTGAGAACCCTATACCATTGGCTTGCTTTGCCATCCAAGCTGAGACCAAATTCATTGGCCATTTCTAGGTCCCCAGGAGCACCAAAAGCTTCACAAATCTGCTCAAATTGCTCCACGTGGGAGACTGGGTCTCCTTCTCCAAGGAACTTGGTCATTAGCTTGGAGATATCTATGGGTTGGCTCCTCGAGGGATTTGCAACCCCTACGGAAAACACTGGGGCAGGTGGAGGTGGTGTGGCCCCCCTTCCTAGGGCATTCACCAGATGCACATTGCCTCATTAGTTAACACTATTTGAGCAATAGGTGGAGGTGGTGTTGCTGTGGGCCTGACGGAACGCAGGGTTGTCCTTAAGCTTGGCCCTAGTGGTGGTATCCACATACTTGGTTGGTACCGGCATTAAGACGCGGATGTGCCAAGGCCTACGTTCATCGGTGCAATGGGTAAGGATGGGAAGGGACGTACTCTTGGAGGAGGTGGGTCCTGGGGCATGGGAACGTTGGTTTCATGCAATGGGTGATAAGGTGGGAACTGTGGTGCCCCATAGTTGACAAAAGTTGGTGGCACATGGGCTGTTGGGGGTTCATAAGGTGCCCCTTGGCTGGGATCTTGCCCTCGAAATTCCCTCATCCATGGATCTTCATCATCCATGCATTCCCATTGGGGAGGTCTTGCATAGGAGGAGGGTCTTGGGTCAGCGAAGGTGGTTTTCATCCCGGTCTGTGGTTCAGGAGCTGGATGTTGCAGACCTTCCCTTCCTGCAAGCATGCCGACGAAGGGGTTCTCCATGTCTACCGACTCTATTTGGCCTAAATGTCCTAACATGTTGGAGAATGTACCTCTCAGCCTGGATGCAACCGAAGGTGCAGGAGAGTTGGGAGAGGCCACACTAGTGAATGGGGCTTCGGAAGCCCTTAGACACAAGGGGTCTTGCATTACTTCATCCAAGCTCTTTGTCTCGTTAGAGCTAGATAGATCTTCCTGTCGGGGGCCTATTATCGAGTGGGGGCTAGGGATCATGAGCTTTCGGATCCCTAGCTAGGGCAAAAGGTGGGCTGAGCATAGCTCAAAGCATTATCTTCCACCGTGGGATCCTTAGACAAAATTCTTCCGGACCTCGTGCATGTATGATACCTCTAGCTAGGCACACTCATGCTAAACTTTAGTTCTGGAATTTTTATATTCTAGACTACTCAAGAGGTATCCCAATGGTTGTAGGGATAGCTCTATGGCAAGGGGCATGGGGATAAGTTTATGGCAATGGTCATAGGGATAGGGTATCACATCGGGTGGCGGGATACTAGTAGAGCAGTGGGCAGTGAGCTGGGAGTAACACGAACTGGGAGACTAGTAGAGCAGTGGGTGGCGAGTTGGGAGTAACGCGATGAGCGATGGAGTAGGCATAATGCACCTGTCGGTGGAATAGATTGTGCCACGTGTTTGGCGGGATAAGACGCAAATGGTATCCCCATGAACATAGGGATAAGTTTAAGACAACGGTCGGAGGGATAATGGGGTTGGCGGGATACTAATCAATGTGCGAGTCGGAGGTATATTTATGTGGCGATAAGCATGGGGATAGAAAATAGCGACGGTCTGTGGGATAACTAGGCTGGCAAAATAATTATAGCAACGGTGGCATGATAGGCATAATGCAATAGGTGACGAGATACAAATATGGCAACGGATGCCATGGATATGGGGGTGGGATTACTGTGCCAATCGGTGGAATAACGAGATAGCAATAGTTGTGGGGATAGCTCTATGGCCACGGGTCAACAACTGCTGTCAGGTCGGTGGGATAATTAACTCTGACACATATTTAATCAAGGCGATAGGTTAGGTTGTGGTCAGAAGTTAGGTCGGCGGGATATGGCTAACGCACTAGGTCAATGAAGTTTGACTAGCGAGATACGACTAACGCACCAATCGGCGGGATAGCTCTAACATGCCAACCCGTGGTGGGGATAGTGAAACACTACGTCATTGATTGGTTTTTGTGGATTTTTGGGGGATTTTGAGTTTTTGTTTTAGTTTTTTAATGCTAGCACTACCTAGTCTACCTACTCCATGAAAAAGACTTGAAACAAAAACAACTTTTGCAAGCCAAAATGCAAGATTTCTTGAGGGGTGAGTTCTACCACACAAAACAACTTCAAAATCAAGCAAGAATCATCATTTTTTGTTGTTTTTTGGTGTTTGGACATCATACACTCCTTAGCAATCTCACCAACTAAGTTCCTATCAACTCAAAACACTAAAAAGCATTAAAAACAAACTTGAAATGATCCAGAATAATTTTCCAACAGAAAATGACAGCTTTCCTAACTTTTATGTCCAAAACTTTCACTTCTTCAACTCTTTCCTCTCCTACAACTCCACGAACAAAGCTCCAAGTTAATCTTGAAGCCTTGTGCAATGGGTAGATAATGAAAGAATACTAGTGCAATGCAAAAGCATACCTCCATTCCCCACGGCAGCGGTGCCAAAAATGTGTAGGTCTCGATGGTGACTTACATGTCATGGGGATGTTGAAGAGACGTTGATGGTGACAAAATATGAAGGGATAAGAGGATAAGAGTGGAGATGAGGGGAGAGGGCACAGCTAGAGAGCACACCACAAATGACTAATTGTACACTAGATTTAGTTGAAAATGTAGAATATATATACAAACCCATTTAGGGTTAGGGTTAGGGAGTCTAACCCTTTCCTTTATAGCACTCTATTGGGTTAGTGCTATGCACATATGATCACATGATGGTGCTATGCACACATGATCACATGATGTTGAGCATGAAATCCCAACACCTTCCCTCAAGATCAACATCATGAAGTAGGACTTCCCTCAAGATGATGATTCTGGGGAATCGAAGAAGGACTGAACATTACATACCATCACACCCTTTAATGGGAATGTCCTTCCTCTATATCAAACCAAGAGCTAGTTGGTGTTTCTCAAAAATCTTTTTACTGAGTGGTTTGGTAAAGCCGTTTGCAACATTCTCTTTGCTATCATAATGTGGGGGTTAAAGGCCACTGTGCCTTAACCCCAGTTATGTACAATACTCAAACACATATATAAATGAATGAAAAAGAAGATTAGGGTGGTTCTGCACCCACCAAAACTTGTGTGGCTCTCTGTCTCTCTCTCTCCTTCTTCCGTTCTTGCTTCCGTTGAGAGCACTCTCAACTGGTATCAGAGCCCGGGTGATCTACCTGAGCGTGCGTGAATGCTTGGAAGCTCAGCAGCTCTGTGGGAGGAAGGAGAAGCTCTGTGGGAAGCTTTGTGGGCGACTTTACTTGCATCCAAGTGTGCAGAGACCTTGGAGGAACCTTTGGAAAAGTCACTTTGGCTTTACAAAGTGGTTTTGAGAGCCTGTTAAGAGCTTTCAAAGAAAAAGTCGTTTTTTGAGCTTTTCCCTGTTTCGTTCGATGACAGAGACTCCGTATTGACTTGTGGAGGCAACTATTGCTTGCTTTTGGTATCCACATTACTTCAGGAGCTTGGAAACACCTTCATTCTTGAATCTGAGATCATTTCAGTGGATTTCTGACTCACTGTGTCAATTCCTGCGTTTTTTGCCCGGGTGTTGGAACTCAAGTTTGGAGCAACCATTTGCAGATCTGTCAGTTCCGGTGGACTCAGGAGGTCCTAAAACTTCTATGTTGCTCATCATTCGCACTCCGGTGGAGTTTACAGATAGCTCTGTTTCCAAAAACGTTTTTCAGTCCGTGTGTTGGACCCAGTGATTGAGGCCACGGTTTCCAAAACTGTCTGTCCCATTGCGTTCCGGACGCCCAAAAACCCCTACCTATCAGTTCTTGCGCGATTCGGTGGAGGATTTTCAGAGTTATAAATCTCTGTGTATTCGATTTTGTCTCTCTGTTATGCATTTTTCATACTAAGGTTTTGAAACCTTAGATTTATGCCACATGGCAGTGGATAAGTATTGACTCCCATTTCTCACTCATCGGTTGGGATTTTGGAGTTCTGGCAGAAGAGAGATATTTGCAGATTTTCTTGCTGAGTCCGATTATGCAATGGCGCCCATGTTTTGAGGCATCTCAGTGGATGATTTATAGGCCATTTGGATGCATTGCGGTCCTTATTGGATGCGCTGATAGGCCCAAATTGCCTTGTGGGATGCTATTTTTTATGGACGCTTTGCACATGGATGCTATTTTAAGCTGAGGGACAGCTTTGAAACATTGCAGGTGATGCACTGATAGTGCTATGCTCTCTTGGATGAGACATTATTGATGCATATGCTAGTGGACGGTGTTTATGCTTGAGTCATTTGGCACTTATTGGCATTTTCTTTTGGGTCAGATTTGCTCATATGGATGCATAGTATATGCACATGAGTCAAATGCATCTTTTGATGCTTTGAGCTTTGAGTTTTTTGTGATATTTCAGTCTATTGTGGCATACACATTTGGGTGCACTTGGTATTTGGTGTGATTCTCTCTTGCAGGTACTAGCATTTGGGATTTTGCTTTATTTGCATCATGGCATCCTCTTCCATGTCTGAAAAGGAGTTTTTCAGCATTAAAAAGTTTGATGGGACAAACTTTTCTTTGTGGAAAGAACAGATAAGGGATGTGCTTATTCAAAAGAAGCAGATTAAACCCTTGGCAGGGATTGAAGCTAAGCCTGCAAATATGTCTGAGGATGATTGGAATGAGTTGGATGCATTAGCAAAGTCTACTATTAGACTTCATCTTGCAGAGTCAGTTTATTTCACAGTAGTAAATGAGTAGACTACGGAAGATTTGTGGAAGAAATTGTGTGCCACTTATGAAAAGGAAACTGCCTCTAATAAAGTTTACCTCATGAAGAGGTTGTTTGAGCTGCAGATGAAGGAAGGGGTCTCCATTGCTTCTCACTTGAATGAATTCAATATTATTTTCAGCCAGCTTCAGGCTCAGAAAATGAATTTTGATGCGGAGACTAAGGCAATATTTCTCTTATGTTCATTGCCATCCTCATGGGATACCTTCCGTACAGCTGTCAGTAACTCTGCACCTGGTGGAGTACTGAAATTTGATGATGTTGTGGGTAGCTTGTTGGCCGAGGAGATTAGACGGAAGTCTATGGATGGCAACAAGCAGGATGCAGCCTTAAATGTGCAAAGGGGCAGATCACAGTTCAGGGGGAAGTCCCAAGAAAGAGGGAAGTCTCGTAGCAAATCCAGGGCACGGAACATTGAGTGTTACCATTGTGGCAAGAAGGGCCATATGAAAAAGGATTGCTACAAGCTGAAAAGAGAGCAAAAGGATAAGAAAAAGAATGCAAATTGGGTTGCAAATCAAAAGGAAGAGAGTCCAAGGGAGGAGAAAGGAAAAGTGAAGATCGAGGAGATCAATGCAGTCACACGTGATAGTGACAATGATGTTCTCTTCATGTCTAGTTTATCTGCAGAGTTGCTTACCACTTCAGATGATGCATATTCCCAGGATTGGATTTTGGATTCTGGTGCTTCATTCCATGTTACTCCCCATAGGGAATGGTTCTCCACTTATGACAGTGGAAAGACAGGTTGTGTGCATCTTGGAAATGACTATGCATGTGACATAGTGGGAGCAGGTGACATAAAGTTTTTCTTTTGCAAATGGGTCTGCATTTGTTTTGAAACATGTGAGACATGTGCCTAAGTTGACCAAGAGTCTTATTTCAGTGGGTCAGCTAGATGATGCTGGTTTTCACACCACTTTTGGCTTTCAAAGGTGGAAAATTCAAAAGGGCTCTATGCTTTTGGCTAGGGGTGCCAAGTGTGGGACTTTATATCCCTTACATGTATCAGGGGTATTTGATCATGTTGTTGCAATAACCGAGCAGCCAAGCACTTCTTTGTGGCATTGCAGGTTGGGGCACATGAGCCAGAATGGAATGAAACTCTTATGCCGTTTGGGTTATGTACCGCATTTGAGTTTCTCTGATTTTGAATTTTGTGAGCACTGTCTCTATGGGAAGCAGACTAAATCAGCCCATAAAAGAAGGGGAAAGAAAGACTTTGAAATGCTTGATTTGGTGCATTCAGACGTATGTGGTCCCATGCCTACACGGTCATTAGGTGGGGTTGAATACTATGTGACATTCATTGATGATGCAACTAGGAAAGTGTGGGCTTATGCTATAGCTCAGAAGAGTGATGTGTTCCAGGTATTTCAGAAATGGCTGGCCTTGGTTGAGAATCAGTCAGGTAGAACGCTTAAATGCCTACGGACTGACAATGGTGGAGAGTATCTCTCTCATGACTTTCAGCATTTCTGTGATACACGTGGGATTAAGAGGGAGCTCACATCCCCTCGTACTCCAGAGCAAAATCCAGTTGCAGAAAAGATGAACCGTACCATTCAAGAAAGGCTGCAATGCATGCTTTCCAATGCAAGTCTTTCTGGTGGTTTTTGGGCTGAGGCAATGAAGACTGCAGTGCATGTGATCAATAGATCACCTAGTAAGAGTTTGGATGGTGGTATTCCTGAAGAGGCATGGAGTGGCAAGAAGCCCTCTTACTCTCATTTGCGTATATTTGGGTGTGAGGCATATGCACATGTGCCAAAAGAGCTTCGAAAGAAGCTAGATCCTAAGTCTAGGAAATGCATCTTTCTGGGTTATGGTGAAAGTGGAGAGATGGGCTATCGTCTCTGGGATCCAGAAGCAAAGAAGATCATACGCAGCCATGATGTGGTCTTCAATGAGAAGAAGATGCATAAGGCACCCATGAGGGATGTGGAAATGAGGAGAATCACTTTCCAGGATGTGAATCCACCTACATATGTTGATAGACAACAAGCTGTCCATGCACCAAATGTGCAAGAAATGGTGCCACCAAGTACTCCCACAGGTATACAATCAAGGGTAGATGATGGATCATCTATTGGTGGAAATGATGAGCCAAATGTGGCTGATATGCAAGTGGGACAGCAAGCTGAAATGCCCTTGAGAAGATCATCTAGAGTGTCTAGACCTCCTGATAGGTTTGTTCCAGGGGTAGACTATGTGATGCTTACTGATTGCGGGGAGCCTTCTTGCTATAGAGAGGCTATGATGCGTGAGGATCAACGCAAGTGGGAGTATGCTATGCAATCAGAGATGAGTTCACTTATGAAGAATAAGACTTGGGACTTGGTTTCTTTGCCACATGGAAAGAAAGCATTGCCATGTAAATGGGTCTACAAAATGAAGGTCACAGGTGATGATGTGCCTAGGTACAAGGCCCGTTTGGTTGCTAAAGGGTTCAAGCAAGAGAAGGGTGTGGACTTTGATGAGATATTCTCTCCGGTTGTGAAGATGACCACACTTAGATGCATGCTTGGACTAGTGGCATCAGAGGATATGGAGCTTATGCAGATGGATGTCAAGACAACTTTCTTGCATGGGGATTTGCATGAGGAAATTTACATGGTGCAGCCGGAAGGCTTTGAAGAAAAGGGCAAAGAGCATTTAGTTTGCAAGCTGAAGAAGAGTCTCTATGGTCTTAAGCAAGCACCTAGAGAATGGTATCGGAAGTTTGATGCTTTCATTCGGTCCCAGGGTTTTAGAAGGAGTGAAATTGATCACTGCCTCTACACTAAAAGGGCTAAGGATAATAGCTTGATAATCTTGGCACTATATGTGGATGATATGCTATTGGCTAGCAAGAATACTTATGAGCTAGATGCATTAAAGGCCAAGTTGCATGAGGCCTTTGATATGAAGGATTTGGGACTTGCAGGTCATATTCTTGGTATGCGCATCACGCGTGATCGGAGTAGGAAACTCCTTTGGCTTTCACAAAAAGAGTATGTTACAAAAGTATTGCAGCGTTTCAATATGGAGGGGGGGAAGGCAGTGAGTACTCCATTGCCTCCATATGTGAAACTGAGTCATACAGATAGTCCCAAATCAGATGAGGAAAGGGCCATGATGGCCAAGGTTCCTTATGCATCAGCAGTTGGGAGTCTTATGTATGCTATGATAGCTACTAGACCAGACATTGCATTTGCAGTGGGAGTTGTTAGCCGGTATATGGCTAATCCAGGAAAGAGGCATTGGGAGGCAGTTAAGTGCATCATGAGGTACATGAAGGGTACCAAGGAGATGTGCATTTGCTTTGGTAAAGGAGACATGCGTGTACTTGGGTACACAGATTCAGACTATGCAGGAGGGCATGTGGATAGTAGGAGATCCACTTTTGGTTATGTGTTCACCTTTGCAGGTGGTGCAGTGTCGTGGATGTCTCGCGCACAGAAGTGCGTTGCTTTGTCTACCACAGAGGCTGAGTATGTTTGTTGTTGCAGCCACAGAGGGTTGCAAGGAGGCTATATGGCTTGATCGGCTAGTGGGAGATTTGGGGATTCATACAGGTGTACCGACATTGCATAGTGATTCCATGAGTGCTATTCAGCTAGCACGGAATCCGGTCTTTCATGCAAAGACCAAACACATTGAGGTCAGGTATCATTTCATCAGGGAGGTACTTGAGGACAAGCGCATAGAGCTTGTCAAGGTTCATACAGATGATAACCCTGCAGATATGCTGACGAAGAGTCTAAATAGTCAGCAGTTTGAGTATTGTCGTGTATTGATGGGCATTGGATAGTATGCTCACTGGTTGTTCTCCCTTAAAGGCACATTGTCCTTTAAGTGGGAGGTTGTGGGGGTTAAAGGCCACTGTGCCTTAACCCTAGTTATGTACAATACTCAAACACATATATAAATGAATGAAAAAGAAGATTAGGGTGGTTCTGCACCCACCAAAACTTGTGTGGCTCTCTGTCTCTCTCTCTCCTTCTTCCGTTCTTGCTTCCGTTGAGAGCACTCTCACATAATGCTACAGTGTGATGTCACCATGTAACACTCTTTCTTTGATGAAGTGTTCTTTGACATCAATGTGCTTTGTCCTAGAGTGGTGTACTAGATTCTTGGCCAATGCTTGAGCAATTGGTTATCACAGTATATTGTTGTTGGCTTTGACTCATCAAAGAAATCTGTTTCTGACAATACTCTTTTGAGCCATATAGCCTCACATGCACCTGTATGAGTACCCTATATTTTGCTTTGGTCGAGCCAAAGAAACAGTTGGCTATTTGTTTGACAACCATGATATAGCACCTTGACCAAGGAAAAATGCATATCCCTGTGTGGATCTCCTGGTCTCATGATCTCCGGCATAGTCACTGTCATAGTATCCATGCAACCTTGGATGACTTCCTCTGTATTCTATTCCAAACTATCTTGTACCTCTGATGTATCTCAAGAATCTTTTGGTTGCATTCCAGTAGACTATTTTGGATTTGCCATAAACTGTGCAAGTGAACTTACTGCATAACAAATATTTGGCCGTGTGATAGTCAAATATCTAGCAAATTTGATGAGCTACCTATAGTATCTGTCTTTGATTGTAGGCTTTTTAAAATCTTTAGTAAGTTTCAAACTCTGTTCCATGGGAGTGGCTACAATCTTGCAATCTGCCATATGAAACTTCTTTAGGAGACTATCAACATACTTGAGCTGACTCATAAAGGTGCTATCTAAATCTCTCCAGAACTTAATTCCAAGACAATAGTGGATAAGTCGAAGATCTTTCATGTCGAACTCTGTAGAAGATAAGTCTTGTTTTAGCTTTTAGATGAAGCTATCCTTGCTTCTGATCACAATCAAATCATCTACATACAAAAGTGCAATAGTAATGTCTTCGAAGCCCTTGAACTTTGTAGTAGAGAGTATGATCTGCATTGGACTTCATGTATCCTAGATCAAAAAAATACTTGCTGATTCTACTGTACTAACTTCTGGGTGCTTGCTTTAAGCCGTAGAGACTCTCCTTAAGATGACAAACCTTATTCTCCTTTCTTGTTCAACATAACTTGCTGGTTGTTACATGTAGACTTCCTCATCTAGGTAACCATTGAGAAATGCATTCTTGACAACGAGCTGGTACACATTCCATCTGTTGAGTGTCGCTAATGATATCAAGAATCCTATGGAATCCATCTTTGCTACCGGAGCATAAGTCTCATTATAATCTTGACCATATTTCTATGCAAATCCTTTTGCAACTAGTCTAGCTTTGTATCTTTGAATACTGCCATCTCAATTATACCTCACTTTGTACACCCATTTGTTTGCTATGGCCTTCTTTCCTGGTGGAAGGTCGCATAATTCCCAAGTATTATTCTTATAAAAATCATCCATTTCTTCATTCATAGCAGTTTGCCATTCTGGCTTGTCTATTGCATCTTCGTCGAAGTACACTGGCTCTTCTGTAGCCATGATGGAAGTCATCAGAGCATAGTTGGTGATTTTAGCTTGAATTGCTTTGCCTTTCTGAGCATATGTCAGTCTGGCTGGTGGTTTGTTTCCCCTAGTAGACCATCTAAGAGCTACTGTGGATCTGCTTGGGGTGTTTCTGGGCAATTCTTGCTCTTCTTCATCAACCATTTCTGTAGATGACTATGAAATCAGTGAGTCTATCTCCTGTGTGTTTGAGCTTTTCCATTCTGATTCCTCATCAAAGATTACATCTCTATAGATAATGACCTTGCGGTTGATGGGATCATACAACTTGTATGCTTTGCTTTCTTCATTGTAGCCAACCATGATGCATTTGCATGACTTTTCATCTAATTTCCTACGAATGATCATCATGTATGTGGCACATGCCATGCAACCAAATATGCAGAGATGCCCATTGTGTGGCTTATATCCAGTGAATGCTTCATAAGGTGTCATACCTTGAATCGGTTTGGTAGGAAGCCGATTAAGCAAATAGTTTGCAGTGGCTATTGCTTCTGCCCAATATTGATTCGGAAGATGCTTCTCACTAAGCATTGCTCTAGCACTCTCTGCTAAAGTACCATTCTTTCTTTCAGCTCTTGCATTCTGCAGAGGAGTATCTGCACAAGTGAATTGTCTTTGAATGCCATAGCAAAAGTTCATGAATGGTAAAGACATGTAATCACCTCCTCTGTCTGATCTCATGACTTTGATCTATCTGCCTGTTTGGTTTTCTACCATGGCTTTGAATTCTTGAAATCTAGAAAACACTTTAGATTTCTCTTTCAGAAAGTAGATCCATGAAAGTCAAGTAGTAAAGTGAACCATTGATGCTGTGGGTCTGGGCATATAACCCCATACATCTGTATGTATCACAAATCAAGAATACCACATCCTCGAGAGGTGCTTCTGTCGAAATTGGTTTGCTTTTGTTTACCGAAGCGGCATGCTTCGCAAACTTTTCCAAGAAACTAGAGCTTCGGAATCCCAATTGCTACAAACTCTTGAAATTAACATGACCATATCTGTTGTTCCATTTTGTAGATAGTGGCATCTGTTGCGGTTGAGCTAACATGGCATGCAAGTCTGGTACTATAGCTAGCATTTTTTATAAGCCTCCTTCCTTGACACCTTTTCGTACTAGTTGAAATCTTTTGGATTTGTCTCTGATAGTGCATTCATCTCCGTCGAAGATGACTCAGTAGTTGTGTTCCATCTTTTTGACCTACTAACAAGAGGTTCTTACTGAGCTTCAGAACATAGAGTACATCTCTCACCAATCCTTTCATACCAATGAAATTGTTCATAGGGATAATGCATGTCCCTTGAACTAGATTTGGTGTATTATCTGCTGGTAGATGACATTCTTTTGACCTTCTACTGGTTTCAACTCTGTGAGCCATTCTTGATGATTTGTCATGTGAGATGATGCACCACTGTCAATGTACCAAGGATTTTGATCTGCTTGGTCGACTTGATAATTGAAATCCTCTTTTGGATTGAAATCCATGTCTAGGTACATTGTATCAATCTTTTGCATTTCCTCATTTGCACGAAACATATTCCCATATTCATTTGCAAAATGACAGTGACTAAGAATGTCCACCACCACGATGATTTCCTCTTTTGTGGAAATTCCCTCAATTACCATTGGATTGATCACCATGGTCGTACTGCTTCTTGCAGCAATCTCTTTCATAGTGTCCAAACTTATGATAGTATTTGCACTGGATGTTTGGCACGTTGGTGGATGCATTCCCTTGTCCTTGGAATCTTCCTCGATTGGAATGATTTGCTCTTTGGTGATTTTGATGTTACTGAGGATGATGCTGATGCTGATGCTGGTTCGACTGATGACTTTGTTGCTGACAATGACCACTTCTGTGGAATGATCTACCTCTGCCTCTACTTCCTCCTAAAGCTATGAATTCCTAATCATTAGAATGACCTTTGCGTGCATGAATGGCCTGAGTCCTGAGTTCTTCACCGAGTAAGACTGACTCGAGCTCTTCCAGTGTCAAAATTTGCCATTGGATGGCAATACACTAGACTAGATTCTTGTATCCTTCTCCTAGTCCATTCAAGATGACTTGAACCATTTCTACTGGATTCATAGTCTCTCCTACCCACTGCAATTTGATTGTTGTAGTCTTTTATTCTAAGTACGTAAGCATGACCGGTTTCACTGCTATTGCAAAAACTTTGGTTGATTTGGTTTCTCAATGTGAGAATCCTGGAAGTGTTGTTGGACTCGTAGAGAGCTACAAACATATCCCATGCTTCTTTTAATGTCTTGTTGGTGTTGAGTTGTCCTAGCATGACATCTTCCACATTCTACTTGATCAAATGATATGCATACTTATCTTCCTTATCCCATTCTACCTGTGCTTGGGCAATGTCAAGATCTACTACAGGTGCAAAAACTAATTGTATAGCTGGAGATCTTGGTGTAGATCCCACTGCTGGTGCTGTGACAATAGGTGGAGTAGAGCTACTATTGGCTGGATTGTCCAATGGTCTAGGTGTAGATCCATTGACATGCTCCCATTTGTCCTGAAGTACAAGAATGGTCTCTATTCGGTATTTCCATGTGCCATAATTGGAGTTGTCTAGCTTAGCAGATGCCTCTAGATTGAGGTTGCTAGTCGTAGGCATGGTGCAAGGAATGTACAAAAGTGTCGTGAAAATCACTGTCTGAATCAACTGCAACACACTGACTGTAGCAAGTGAAATCTAAATTGTCGGTGAAGGTAGAACGACAATATATAATCGAATATGAATTACAAGGCTTGTGACAAATGATGTTGGGAATAGCCAAGAGGCTTTACAAGGTTGAAATGATGTGTACAATGCCATGAAATAGCCGAATAGGCTTTAGAATGATGGCATGTGTGTGTGAAATCAAATCATGTACCCACCACTGAACAATTGGCAATGCCTCTGATCACTCTGAATCTGCTCCTGAACTAATGAACGTCAGGTTTCAAGTAATGTGATGATGTGAAAGCATATGTGAGCGTAGGGACTGACTCCGAGTAGGAACTAGTCGAGAATTTCGGGCATGGCTTAGATTCGCAACTTGGGGAAATTCAAAGTGTCCCCTCTATGGCGATCTAGTCTACTCTTATCTAGATCTAAACCAACCGGTCGATTGATAAAGAACAACAAATAATTCCTTTTCTTTGGTTCTTTTTATGTTCTAGGTCAGATGCATCGATGTAGAGGCTAATGTGCATGTAGGAGCTGAATTTGTCGACGAGGCTCAAAAGTGAGTGATACTTGCACCGAAATGTACGCGTGAAGTGAAGAGTGCATAGAACATGAAAAATCAAGTGATTTTCCTTGTTGGAGCATCCTCAAATTCTTCTTGGATCAAGAGATACGACTTGATCTAGGTGGAGGGGCAAAAGGAGTGCAAATGTGCTCAATGATGATGTGGCAGTCAAGGGGTCACATGCAATGACTGTGCCTGTGGTGCCCTGTGCCGAGGTGGCAAGAGTGGTCACATGCAGTGTGTGCACAGTGTGCCTGGTAGGGGACTGTGCCAGCATTTAAGAGAAATTAATTAAAGAAGTTTAACATAGAGGAAAAGTACGATAAAATGAGCTACATAAAGACATAAATAAATAAATAAATAAATATATAAGGGAATGCAATAATGAATATACAAAACATTAAACAAAATAAAGGTAGTGCCCTACAAGAATACATATAAGATACATATAAGTATGTATATAAGATATATAGAAGTATTTAAAGGCAACCAAAAAAAGAAGATAAATGTAAGTCAAGAACAACCGACTGAAAATTGCATTAAAAGTGAGCAACAAAAGTATAAGAGGGTCAGAGTGCCACATTGCACTAATGATGTGTCATTGCTAACTAGGATATTGATGTGGCAGTGTTGATTGGACCTACATCTGATGATGTGGTATGGTGACATGGCAATTGATGTGGTAGTTGACATGGCACAAGAATGACATGGCAAATGATGTGTCTCTGATTATGTGGCAGCTATTAGTGTGCTGATGTGGCACTGGTGATGTGGAAGCTGACATGGATGGATAAGGCTGACATGGCAGGTCGACTACTACGTGTCATTGTGTTGACCCAATGCAGATGTGGTGACCTTAGGATAAGGATGTTGATAAGGCCATGTGTTAATGGGTAGTGTGTCGAAATCTAAGAAAGATGCTTTGGAATCTTCAGAGATTCCGTGGGAGCTACAGATTTTCATTGATGGCATTGAGGTCCATGGCAGTCGTTTGGTGCAGCCTCGTTGGGCATCGTTGGATGTGTAGGTCATCATTGGTAGTGCTACTCATTGAAGAGGCATGTAGCTTGGCATAGAAGCTTAGCAGTCTAGAAGTTGTTGGCGACGGCGGCTGGAGCTCTGGTTATGGCGACATCTTATGGCGGTGAAGAGGGGCTACTGGCCCTTTACATTTTGAGTGTGGAGCCTTTTGCTATGCGGAGCAGTCGTGTGGAAGCTATGGCAGTGGTTGGACGTTTGGCAACTAGCTTTAGAGTGACTCAAGGGCTAGAGAGCCTTGGAGATCCCTGTGAGAATTGAAGGAGCGGGAGCTATCTATAGGAGCGTGGCTGGAGGCTACTGTGACATGAAGTTGGGGGTAATAAACTTCACGCACCTCTTCACTTCCTGCAGCATTCGAACTGACTACCAAAGATACTTATCATTGAGAATGAGACATTAGAAAGAAGCTTTTATGCCAAGATACCACACCATACTTTCCTCCCTTAGATGAGAATGAAGATGGTAACATCCCAAGTGATGTTGTAGTCAAGCATAGGGAGAAGGAAAGGATCAGCAGAGGCCATAATCTCAGTGAGCCGGTTTGCACCAAAGAGAAGAGCGATACGTTGTTGAAAGAAGATCTTGCGGCTCAACATGACATGAACTGATATATATCAAGGAGTTTGAAGGGGCTGATTAGGTCGGATGGGTAGATTCTGAGGAAACATTGCACCTCCTTCATAGACACCTTTATACTTAGCTCAAAACACTCTACAAACTGTCATTAGACACAGAGGCCTATAACTTTCAGTAGAGACATGATATCAAAGATTCAAGTACAGAAAGAGATGCGCTTTGAGATGGGCTTCGCGCTGATATAAGTTTCATTGAAAACAGACAGACGGTTGAAGAGATATGGACAGTTTACTGGAAGGGGGTAAAAACTATCATGAAAACAGACTGTCAAACACAAAGACTCATAACTTTTTGTAGCAGTATCTGATTCAAGATCTGATTATATAGGAACATGCGCCTTAAAGAGAGCTTCGTGCTGATATAAATTTTATTAAAATCAGACTATCGAGCAGAAAGTTATGAGCAAAACACTAATAGGGGGTCAAACTGTCATGAAAACTACCCTCCACCCAGGCTAATTTCGCCTGAGCAGGATGCTCCCTCAAGACTCCACCTTCATCAACGATCCACCCCTCATAGATTTTGCCTAGAAGAGGAGAAGAAGTTTGCATAGTGGCTCGGGAAACAAATGGACCATGTGTGCATAGTGAGCAGCCGAATAGAAAGAACTTTTAAGGCTTTGAAAGAAAGAAAAGGGAAGAGACACTCAAGAGAGAGAGAACCTGAAGTGACCTTCATTACAAATAGAGTGAGAATCCACCTCAACACTACAAACACAAGGGAGAAGAAGAGGTTTCATACATACAAGAGGGAGCGGAAGCTCCAAGACTACTCATAGAGAGAGAATAAACTAGAGAGAGAAGGACTCAAGAGTCTACATAAGAGAATATCTACAAGAGGAAGAGAAGGCTCATGGAAGAGGCTTGGGGAGACTAGAACTACAGCAACATAAGGCCCAATGGTGGAAGAGATTGATGAACAAGGGAGAGGAGGGCTCCTTTTATAGAGATTTTGTTACCCTCCTTCACCCATTTACAATTGCTGCCTGTAGATTCCTTTCCCCATCAATCACATAAGCACGTATGTCACCATCCATGTCCTTTTTGGCTACTCTTGCCATGTGTTCCATCAAAAGATGCTCAAGACTCTTAAAATATTAAGAAAGTCAAGAGTCTCCTCACATGGAGCCCATAGGGACCCTCTCTTTTCCACATGTCCACATCCTCCTTATTCCACATAGGAGTTCTAGAAGGATTCCTCTTGACTTCACACTCCTCCACATGCCTTCCACACGCTTGTGGCCTTTCTTATATTATTGGAACACATGGACATGAACCCACCTCTTTATATGACTCACTCTTCCTATTTTCTAAAAAACTCATAATATCCCATACACAAATAACTCTCACCCCATACCAAGGTATTTATAATTCATACCTATGGTATTTACAATGAGCCATTCCACTCATCCTCTCCATCCCATACAATATCATAGAAAATAGAAATAAGTGAGAGCCACTAGGCTATCACTTGATACTCAAACTCTTATCAAACATAGAGAAAAACAATATCAATGCCAAGTTAAAAATATCAATTTTTGGCGTCACACTACCTTTGGAGTGGGCCGATGGAGCCATTGGGGAGGAGCTAGCATTGGAGAGAGATGCTGGTGGTGGAGCTTTTTCATTGTTGCTATGTGCAAGGCGTTGAAGCTTGTTTGGAGCATCTAAGGCATGGGCTGAGCCGTGGGTGGAGGCAGAACTATAGATCGGTGTTGCTACCTTGATGAGAGGCTGCAAGAGTTGTTTAGAGCTATGTGATGGATTTTGCATTTGATAAAGGAGTGGCACATCGTGGGAGCAGGGCTGAAGATAGCTGAGTCGAGAGCTTTGGAGCTATGGGTGTGTAGCTCATTACATTTCAAGGGTAGTCTTGTGTATGTGCTTATTGTCTTTGGAGCTACAGCTCATGTCTGTAGACAGTAGAAGCTAGAGCATTGGAGACTGGAGGCTGGAGATGGGTGTAGGTAGAGCTTTGGGCTCTCTCTCCCTATCGAAAGCTTTTCTCTTTTCTCTCAAAACCAGTAGAGCTTCGGGCTCTCTCTCTCAAACAAAGGATGTCTATTCTCTCCCTATCTATCTCTCATAAGGACACACAGGTAGATTCTCTCTTGCTCATGGAATTTTCTAAGAACCTCATAGGACATCTCTCTCTATTGCTATCAATGGACAACTCTCGATTTATCTCACAATGGAAATCCTCATAAATAACTCAAGCAATGAATAGAAATATGGATGGAAATTCCTCTCACATGAACAAAACTGAATGGAATTTTCCTTCTCTCGACGGAAGTGAACTTGCACGAAGAACACTCAAGAGAACCTCAATCTCTCAATCAATCGCACTCTCTCATACAGATCGCAATGCCTTAGCGAAAGGCAAGGGAGCTCTGATACCATGACAAAATATGAATAGGGGAGAGGAGAAGAGTGGAGATGAGGAGAGAGGGCACAGCACAAATGACTAATTGCACACTAGATTTAGTTGAAAATGTAGAATATATACAAACCCATTTAGGGTTAGGGTTAGGGGATCTAACCACATTAGGGGAATTTTGGACTCAAAAAGGGCCTCTTGGATTAGTCCCTTAAGATTTTGATTAGCAAACCAACCAATGGGAAGGCTTAGGCATTAAAAGAATGGAGGATTCCATATTGGCCTCTGTCATTGGTGGGAGAGTTCTCCTTGGTCCCCACTAGGCTTCCACTTGCCTCTCTCTTGCCCCCACCACCTCTTGAGGCATTTACTCCCCCCTTTCACTTTTGGATGGTCCCCATACCCTCCTAGGCTCTCTTGGTAGGCCCCCAAATCCGTGACTTTTTTTCCCTCTAAAAAATAAAAAATTTCCAAAAGTGTCCCTAGCACCCCAAACTCCTCCCAGGAGTCTCCCCAAACTATCCCCATTGACTCCCCACCTTTCTATGAGCCTCTTCCTCCTCTCAACCTCCTCCCAACCTCTTCCTCCTCTCAACCTCCTCCCAACCTCTTCCTCCTCTCAACCTTCTCTCAACGTCCTCCTCTCAACCTCTTCCTCCTCCCAACCTCTTTATCTTTGCTTGCTCCCATTCTTTTTACAATGGTGAAGCACTCCCCTTCCCCCAGGCCAAAGGTATCAATTCAATCTTGTGTGGGTCGCATTTTGAAGGACAATAGTGATGTTTGGATCCCTCAAGAGTTTAGGTTAATGTCATGGGTCACAATGCAACCATCTGCAATAGGTCCATTCAAGGTTTCTAGAAAGGATAAAGCAAAGAAAGAGAAGCATTAGAAGGGTCACATTGTTGGGTTTTGTAATACAAAAAAAGGACTTAAGGTGAAGGTTCAGCACATGTACATGGCTCAAGACATGAACTTGGATCCTGCTTGTCAAACTTGATCATTTTGGTAAGGCTGAGTGGGCAAGGGTGAGTAAGCATTCATTATACTTGTGGGTGTGGTTTGCTACTCTAATTCCTTGCATTTTAGGAAAATCGCAGACCATGAATGAGAGTGCTAGTGAGTGCGAGTGTTTGTTGTGTGCTCCTGGGGGTGGTATATACTCCAACTCCTTGCGCTTTCGGGAACTAATGGACCATGATCATGAGTGCCAATGAATGCGATTGTTAGTGAGGAGTCTTGCATTAAGGATTTATGCATAGTGTAGAGTTGTGAGATTTTTATTTTTCTCTAATTTATCAGTAAAGCATGGAGAGAAGGGATAGACGAGATGGCCATGATGTGATCAGAAATAGATTATGAGTTGCGATTAGGAATGCACAATCAGAAATGCCTTAACTAGAAATATTCATCCACAACCTTCAAGACGAGTTGTGACTAGGCAAACTGTGGATGCATTGAGTCATGCCCAAGCCAGTATTCATATGCCTAATAATGTTGCTAGGCTAGAACAAGAATTTGCAGAAGAGGATACTCAATTCCGAAATGCATACTACCCCAATGCATGATCCACCCTGTGAGATTGTTAATCAAAATAAGGGGAGAGGATTTATGTGGGTATTACAATCCTCTCAAAGAGGTATTCCACATGCAAATGGGGGAAAACAGAAGTCACATGGTCCAGAATGGGACTTTGTCATTAATGTTTGTGACTATGTTGAGTGGAAATGCAAGTATAGTGCAATATAAAAATCAGCGGGAGCACTTCACATCAGGGATCACTTGCTTGGTAATTCAAGAAAGAGCATTTAGCATTGTTCGACCCTGAGAGCTACTGCAACAGCTCGCACCTTGATAGAGAAGTTGTAATCTTTTGGAAAAATCTAAAGAAGATCAAGTTGGGAAGGTTAAGGTGTAGAGTCTGCAAGAACACACAGTGATGATAGAAGCACAAGTGTTGTAGGCTCCCAAGCCAGAACACCTTGTGTGGACACCAACATGCAAGATCGATCTGCACCTATGGCTCATAAAGCTAGATCGGCAACTACGACTCCTAATTTCAAGCAACCCATGATAGTTGAGAGCATTTGGATTCAAGATTTGGAGAATGCACAGTATGTTCTTGGTAGATCATTTTGCAGTTAGGATATCCACTGAGTATGGTTGATAATGATGATATAAGAGGTGCACGAAATTGCATTACTAAATATCGACTTGGATTCAAGCCCCCTTCATACCACACATTGCATACAACATTGTTAGACAAGGCATATGCAGAAGATAAAGGTCACATAAATCGCAACATTTTGAACAAGTGCATAACATTGGATATGAAATTATCTTAGACAAGTCGACAAGCATAAAACACCATGCTTTATTGAATGTGATGGCTATATCACTATGTGAGGAGGCCTTCCACATGTCAATTGATAGCTCACATGTAAAGAAGTTAGGGACACATATAGTTGGTGTATTATCAAAGGTTATAAGAGAGTTAGGCCATGAAAAGGTTGTACAAGTCATGATGGACAATGTCGAGAGTTGTAAAAAGGTGGGTAGAATATTGCAAAGGGAGTACACCAATCTATATGCATCTATGTGTTGTATGCATACTTTAAATCTTGCATTGAAAGGATGGTGTAAACAAGTGCAATGGTTCAAAGAGATTGTTCGTGAGGCTTGAGACATTGTGAAGATGGTGCTGTGACAAATAGCTAGTTGGGCCTCCATGCTCGCATCTCCAATCAATCTTGCACATGCGTCGTGTGCCTCTTGTTGCAACAAGTCCTCAAGGCTCTTCAGCTGGGTAGGTAGAGCAACAATCTCATTCTACAGCTTGGGCTATGCAGTCCTTCGGTTTCCAAGCATTGAACTTGCTCGAACCAAGCTACGTTCTCTCCACGGATTTGTACCATGCAATGGCCCACATGCACCCTCCAATTCCTTAGACAATTGTGATTGCATGATCGCCACTTTGGTACAACCACACGTACGCTTGCCCTTGTAAGGTTAAAAGTCCACCTGGATTCCTTTTATGAATTGCATGTACAAGAGTTTGGCAAAGTACATTGCCACTTCGTTATGGTGTGGCCCCTTCCCATATACCTCGATATAGATTTTCCTGGCATTTTGTCAAATCTGCCTGTCTCAGCAATTTGTGATCTTCCATCTAGCATGCTGGTCTAGTTCTTAGGTTGGGGTGCTTCCATCTTTCTCCATTGTTCTTCTACGTGTCCTAGATTGGCTACCCGAGGCTTCACCTTCATCGAGCTCCTCTAAGGGCTAGATTTCCAAAAGATCTTGTTTTGAGGCGAGCTTATTGACTTCCTTCCATTGTATGTCTGAAAAACTAATGCACATGGTGTTGGTTACTAGTTCGTATGTGATAATCAGTGATGAAAGACCTAAGAAATGATAAATCTAATATTATAAGTGTGCAAAATTTGTAATATTAAACATATCAACCTCCAAGCTGAGCATATATGGATATGCATGAAATAGTGTCAGGCACGTGCTTGGACATTGCACTTGCAACCCTGCATAGTTGCTCGAATTGTAAGCATTGCTATGTGGCACATTGAGAATCCTCTTCAGCCTCCTCTTGCATCAATCGATGCTTGCCAGCTCTTCTAGTTCCCTACAAGGGAGGAGTTTCCTCTCCTTGGGACATTCTCAGAATAACTATTGCAACCAGAGAGCGATAGTGGTTGGATGTTAGATGTGTGATAGTGCGATTGGATGCTAGATGTGTGATAGTATGCAAGCTTTTCATGCATCAAATTCAAAATTTTTGAAACGCAAATGTGTGATGTAGGACGCAAGATGCAAATGTCACATGCAATATGCTCGATGCAAGATGAAGATGTTACATATCCCATGCAAGATGCAAACTGTTACATATGTTATGCAAAATAACAAAATTACTTTAATTTAATAAAATGTAAATTTTGTAGTCTTTAATTACAATTAACAAAATAAATAATTGAAACTCGTGTACATTGAGAATAGCATGTAGTACGAATGAAAAAAACTAAAATTTATTTTTGAATAAGAATTTAATTACAAGAGTTTGACACATGAGGTCCCAAAAATATTATATGATGAAAAAGGTGGCCTATGATGCAAGCCTAAGTGCAAGGCTCATCTCATCCATAGGCCTCAAAGCCAATTGTCCCTCATATCCTACTCTCTTTAAGATACACTAGTCTCTCTAGGTGGCCTTCTCTCTTCGGCATTGCGATGCATCATTTGTTCATTTGGGTGATGCTGAATGACATTAATGACATGAGAAGGGGGCATTTTGCGAATCATTCTCCAGGTAATTCCAAATCTTCAAAAAATTGGAACATCTCAACAATGATCCATCCCGATACATGCATATCTACATGGCATGGATATTTGCCTCTTTATGCTACTTCTTATAGCTCAGGTGCAAGCCATTTTTTTCACCCATGCTCATCCTCTTTCTTGCGAACTTGCTTGGCAAGGTCGGCATCTGTCTCCAAAGACTGCTTCTTCAAATTCTTGAATGCTTTTTGACTCTCTGAGAAGCTCATGGACATCCCCTAGTATATGATGCCTACTTGACATCTAGACTTTCCAACAAAATCCAACAATATGTTGCTATGTGCATCTAGCTTCCAGGGTGTAGCCTTGATAAAGCATTTACCAATGCATGTATGATATGAAGGAGATTCTCACAAAAGACATTGACTTGAGAAATATCTGCCTTTCCCAATGTAGCTTAGAGTTCCCTGATTGCTATGGCCATCAGATCTGCTCCTCCCCTTAGAATGTGGTGAAAGTAGCATGTGAACCTTCCCTGGTCCATGGGCAAAATTTGAAGGAAGTGCAAGAGGCTACTGTCATTAAAGTACGACGTGATGGTCCATAGTGGCTCTTCTTGGGTTGCTGCAATCATGTGGGCAAGGATTGGGTGTAGAATCTACATGAGTTATTCTCTCCTTACTTCTCATGTCCGCATCCCAATATTGCCCTTGTACTTCTTTTCGGCATATTCTACGTGATATGGCAATCCTGTAGCTCCTACCAAAAGCGCACTTTAAATACAATGCCATAGGTGCTTGAGCTAATTTCCTTGCCAACTTGCATCTCCTTGTCTATGACATATAACAAGTGTGACACATTGGTTATGTTACTAGACACGTGTTATTCCCTTTAAACCTTATCACCTCTCAATGGCTGAGAGAATCCAGAGGCTGCTTGCCCTTCACTAGTGGCCAAGGATGTCGCTCGACCATAAATGGTTACAGCCTTCTTGTCCTAGCTCTTAGCCATTGTGACCTATCGATATGATGCAAGCACCTTACCCTTGTGCTTGGCCCATGCACCCATCCATTGTGTTAACTTTAGAACATTAAACTGTTGTGCAAGAGTAGGGTCTACATTGCATGCTTCGATGAAGCAGGTATCTGCATTCCCAATAAAGATATTAACCCAAAGCATGGCATCTGTCTCCCATTGTACTAGGCTGACAAGGTCATCATGACCTTAAAAATGCCAACTTCTCTTAGCATCATGAAGAATCCTCCTCTTCATAGTGCTAATTCCCTCTAAACTAGACATGGTTGACTCCATCTCACTTTCCTCCATGTTGCCCACCCTAACAAAAAAGGCATCGAGAATGTTTTTCATCACTCTTTGTGTTGGCTCTTACTTAGATCTTACCATAATTTTCGCTTAGTGCTGATGGTTGACGCCATGCTTGTGAGAAGATCTTACTATGTTTGAAGAAAGCTTGATCACTTGAAACAAAGGGCTACATTTTGCCACACAGTAGTGAGCAGGCAAGCATGTGAATTCATAACTAAGAACTATCTATCAACTCTAATATCCTGCATACCCACCCTATGCATTCTTTATTTATTTTTAATTACATGAAATGCAAATGAATAATCATGCATCGATGCAAAGGTTTAACGATTTCAGAAAAGCTAATAATTTTCAATGCACAAAAGATTCTTTCAATGCATGCATACAACAAATGCTATATAAATCCTTAAAAAAATAGTAAAACAATCGCCCCTTTATATGGAGCTCTAAGGGCAACTTGATCTATGTCGTGATTCCAACTAGCTCGGCCCCTTGGCCAACACTTGGAGAGAGGAGGATTTTCACCTCTTCTCAATCCACTTTTGGTGAAAATGAGCATGGCAGTGGACATATATCTTGGGCCGATAGTATTACCATTTGTAATATTAATTATAATGGTGGTAGTATTATCTCTACCCCCAATAATATGAAAATTGATGGTGAGATTCTTACAATTACCACCAATAATAATAATACCGAAAGTAGTATTAGCACTACCAGTGGTAGTAATATGTAGACTATTGCCAATGATATTAACACTACTACTGGTGGTTAGCTGGTTGCTAGGTCAAGGTCACTTGATAGTAGTGAAAAGGCACGATTGTGCCCATTATTGCATGAAATACATCATCATGACACTTAATCATCACAAGAAAAAAGACATGATTATGTAAATATACAATCCCAGCAAATGTTACATCTCCAATTTTGACCAATTAACATTGTAAAAAACTTTTGTGCCTTTGTAGGAAATTGACTGTGTCCATGAGCCTCACCTCACCCTAGGTTTTTAGACACACTATTCCATCATCCACAATAGCTTGAGGTTCTTTACATGCTTCTATGTCATCCGCCATGGAGTCTACATTTGTATGGATCATTCCTCCCAAAATTCTTGCAACTCTCTTGACTCCTAGCCCTTTACACTCTTCAATTTGCATCTACTCATTGCCTCCAAATTTCTTACTAATGCTTGTGATTAATGCCGTACTTTCTCTATAAAGGTTACATCTCCACTTTTAACCAACTAATATCCTTACATAATCCCATGCCTTTGCAGGATTTTGGACTCGCCTATTTGGATATGTGATTTTTGTTAAGGTAAGAAGGGAAACATAAACAATTCCACTCCTATGCATCTATTTCTTGTCTCAATACTTAAAGGCTATAGCTTTCAAACAAAAATTCCAAATCAAAGACACATAACAATAGAATGTCTCCAAATATAATTAATAGCTCACGTGAATATAAATGCATGATTTCAATCCCAAAAACTTTGAAAAAAAAATCACTTGGAAATCTCAACACCTTACATAACCCCCTTTGCATTCATTTCCTTGTAATTGTGGTTGATCCTTGCTCCAATGCACCATATATCAGATGAATTAACACCTTCAGCAACCCCAATGAGCACACCCACACTCTCTCTAATGGCTCATAATTGAATTGTGGTCCACCTTACCCCAACATGCTACATGTAGGAGATATGGACTACAATCTTGTTGTGAATAAAGAACACTTGCAGCCCATATTTCTTATTTTTGTCTTTATATTTAACTTGTTCACTGGTGAACTTTTTAGGTTACCAACATGATCACATTATTTTCACACATTGTTGGAATGAACATGATATTCATTGTGAATGATGTCAAATTGTTAATAAAATCTTTGCACCCCAGACTACTTTAGCAATAAGCACAAGGTGCATCATATAAGGCCACAATGAAGAGGTTGTACCATCAAGCTTATTATCAAATACATACCAAACACCACTTCCTACGATTCCAAAACCAAAGAGATAAAATTGCATACAAAACCTCTTGCCCAAATATTGATTGCAAAAGGTAATTGTAAAGTGCCTGATAAAACCTTCAAATGTTGACTGCCCAATCATAGGAACTCCAAAAATTAATGTAAAGTCCTTTGCAAATGTAGAAGGCCAACTTTGTTAGGCTTAAAAAGTATTAACGTTTAGAACAATTTTGGAGAATCCTCTTCTGTGTAACAAGTTTTTTCTTCAAGATGGAGCTAGAAATTGAAGCAGGTGCCTCTTAGTTACTCATGTTGAGCTCAATTATTATCCTATATGTTTGTGACGTGTCCATACTTTTTTTTTAAAGGTTGATTTGCCTTTATCCTTGACCTGAATTATCTGCCAATCTATCTTTGTTTTCCCCATTTGTGGCATATTACCTTTGGCTTTTATTGATTTGGCTTTCCTTTGTGATATTGGTTTCCCTTTGTCATATTGGTTTCCCTTTTATTGGTCACCTTGGTCTTGAGGTTGATTATTCCCATGAGTATTTTAATGATGTTGATTGTGAAAGTTTTTTCATTTGCCCTTAAGTTTTGTATTTAACATTGGGCTCTTGCTACATTGCCTCCATCAAATCTATTCCTTCTAGCTTCTTCATGTGGTTTCTTCTTGAAGATGAATTTTAATGAGAGTCTCTTTGGTAATTATTACAACCTCAAATGATTGGGATAAGCTCCTTAGGGTCTACTCCATAGATTCTTTGCCATCAAAGCCACTCTCTATGATCTTGTCCTTGAGAATATTCTAATGAGATAGATGTTCCATAAAAAGTTCACCTTCTTCAAGTCTCATCCTTAACGATTGATCCCATCCCTTAGGTTTAACATGTTCAATCACTAGTGAATTCCCCTTATATATAGTCCCAGTTTCATCTATATTTCTTTTGCATGAGAAAAGTTGATGACTTATGCAAAGATTACATCCTTTAAATGTGCAATGAGAATATTTAGTGACTTTCCCTCATAAATAGTTGCCAGCTTGTCCATATGTCTTTTGCATCATGACCTATGCAAAGAGCCTAGAGATGTTCATAGCCTAAATTTTACAAAAGGTTTGAACTTGGATATTAAACTTGTCAATTTGGTAACAAACAACCAAGAAGTCTCTTGTGTGGTGAAATTAAGGAGCAAGGTGAAGGGAAAACATTTCCTTAACTATTAAAATCATATCTATTGCTAATAAGCCTATTGATTCAAGAGGAGGATTAAAGGAAAGGATTAGGGTAAGGCTATGCTAAAGGCACATTTGTGCCAAAGAAGCCCCAAAATCTAATGCCAAACAAAAGACACCTACCAAATAGAAGATAATGAAGGAGATTAGGATCAATAAAGACAACAATCTAATGCCATACACAAGATACTTGCCAAATAAAAGATACCTACCAAGAGAAAGTGAATAGCTATAATTGTGGCAAGAGAGGCCACATGGCTACAAATTCCCATAGCAAGCTAGATTATTGGCAAGCAAGAAATGGAGCAACTTTGAGCACATATAAGTATATTTTATTTTGGTTTTGAAATAAACATGTTGTGCAATGGCAAGAGGGATATATGCCAAATAAGCCATGTAGGGATCTTCAATATCTCAAAACCATTAGGTTGTGGTGGATAGCAAAGGTTCCCCACCATGATGTTTGGATAGTCAACTCAAATGCTTCACAACACATCTGTTATAGTTGTGATGTACTATAGATGCTAGGTCTTGGAATGAATCTATTGTCATTTCTATAGTGTAATGATTAGAAGATTTGGGTTATTGTTAATGGCAAGAAGACTACCAACTATATCCCCTTGATAGAAGTATGTATGCCTGCACATACCAACTCCCAGTTGTGGAACAAAATGTCCAGTCATCTTCAATTCAGAGCCATGCAATTGCTAAAACACACAATAATGGTTGATGAACTTCCAATTGTCAAAGAGTAGGATTTATGTGAAGGATGAATTTATAGGAAGACTTTATGGGAAACAACATAGAGAGACTTTTCTTAGAGATCATGCTACAAGAGACCACTAGAGATGGCACATAGTGATGATGTGGGATACATGACAAGAGAGCTTGTACCTCTCACTATTTTCTTGCTCCCCTTATCTTTCCATGTGCCTCAGAAGGGGGATTCATCAATTGTTTGAGGATCACTAGTAGAGGTCTAGCCCCATGTATGAGCTAACCCATGCCTAGCTTGACATTGACTTGTTCTAGGTCCTATCAACCTTGGAATAGGCCATCTTTGCTAATTATTTATCCAACACTAAGTGATAGTTTTTGTCCCTAAGCAAGTCCTCTATTGACTCCATGGGCCCTATAAACACCTCCCATGCATGCCTAATATATGATGATGGGATTTAAAGCCCACATTGTTTTGGGGCTCATTTGGAACCTCAAAAGTATTCCATACAAAACTTCTACCACCCTCATCACTCATAAAATGGAGAAACTACCGATGAACAACTCTTGAGTGTCTTGCACTATAGCACCTGATCTTTAATACTATATTAACACTACATATTGCATGAAACAACACCATTGAAATGTAATATAGAAACTTGCACAACTACTAAATTGCAAAGAATAGAATTATGAACACTTGATCAAAGGTAATAGATATCTTCATCATTCAAGACAATATACTTGCTTATAGCAATTGAAAAAACTACCATTGCAATACATGCACTCTGATTTCAATTCTGATATATCTTTCAGCATACACATTGATACATCATTCATGTGTGGATATGAAGGGATGCACCCAACAAGTGATGACCCTTAGTGTAAGCAACTACTATATCTATATGCAAATTCTGTAAGCAGCAACTACTTTGTCTATATGGAAGTATAGTAAAATACTATCTAGATATTATCCGCGTATCACTGACACACTTGATGGATAGGAAGTTGGAACAAATTCTTGGACCTAAATCCATGGAAATGTTCAGCTCAGTAATTTCTAATGGTTTCTAGGTAAGCTCTCTTCATGAGGCAACATCTCCTCAATCCAAGACTATGTGGAAAATAGAGTGAAGAGCTTGGTGCAATACCAAGGTTCAAACCAATTCTAGATACAGCTACTTACAAGGGTTCCAAAAAGAATTTCTGGACACCAATGTTATTCTATATAATAGCAAAAACAAACTACATACAAAATTTAATCATTACTTGGTGTTTGTGTTAAAAAGCATAGCTGGATTTTTGTGATGGAATTTTGTGTGTTTAAAAACACAGTTCGATGATTTAAAATAAGAAGAAATTTATAGATCTTGAAGATTAGTTATGTCAATAACAAGGTGCTCACCCGAGATATCATGTTTGATTACAACATCATTTGGTGGAATATCATTTTTATCAATTGGAGAAGAAATCTAAGTTTCCACTACATGTTCAAGTCAATTGGTCACACTACCCTGCTCACCCTATAATTCCACCTTACCTTCCTCAACCAAATCCATACCTTTTTGTCCTTCTTGTTCTTTCTTTTTTGAGATGTCACAAATCCCATCAATTGTGTTTGATAGAGATTGTTTTATGCAAACTATTGAAGATCAAAATTTTCACCTACCTCTTCTCTGATCATAGTATGTCATGGGAAACTTGAATTAAGGCACATGAAGCTTCAGTGGTATACTATTCTAAGTGCTCATCATGTGGTTCTTCTTGTGTTTCCATGTCTGCTTTTTGTTGTACATCCATGTCAAGTGCCTACTGAGACATAGTTACTATTTCTTTTCAATAATGACCTCTGACTCTATGTAATTTCACTTCAAGAGCACTAATTGCTTCTTGGCTCTTGGATGTGTTTGGTTCATCTTATATAAAAATCACTACTACACACGGATCCTATTACGACTTTAAGTACCGACGTTTAGCACACACGGGGTGCTAATCGTCGGTATTAGAAGCGCATCTTGTAAAGCGTCACTATATAGTGATTTTAGGCAAACGTCGCTATATAGCGACAATTTCTAAAGTCACTATATAGCGATGTTTATCAAAATTGTAAGTGTCTCTATATAGCGACACTAAGATACTTTTTAGAGTGACGTTTTACAGAGCTTTTTTTCTCATATCGACCTTAAAAGTTAGTTTTCTCCAATGGCAATTTTTTTAAAATTTTCATACATGTTTGATCTTTTGAGAGAATAAAAGTATGAGAGCATCAAGCCTTTGAAGCTCATAGATTCATGTCAAAGTTTGAGATGAAAAAAATCAATGAAGAGCATTTACATTAGCGATTTCATCTTGAGCTAAGTCTAACATGCCAAGCAAGTCTATCCCCAACTCTATACTAAGTTGATCTCCTATATCATCATCGTACTCTAGCATCGTACATTCACCTAAAAGTACTTGATCATCTTCTTCAATAAAGTGTGGTGATTCTTGATGATCGTTGTCTTCTTCCTCAATATCGTGATGTCCATCTTCCTCCCGTGTGATGTCATTATGCGCATCTTTCTCTTAGCTCATATTATGATCTTCTTCTTCATCGCTAGATTCATCTGGATCAATTGGATTCGACATTGGTAGTGGCATCTCCATATCCACATCTTTATCTTCAAAAATTTGCTTACTTCGTGGTGCAACTTGGACCACGTACCACCATCTTGGATCAAAACAATCCGGATGAAAAACCACCTATATTGAAGATGGGTGCCAAATGTCGTCAATTATATATATGAAATTATGCTTAAGTACATGTATCAATGGATCTTTAAAAACGAAAGCTTCGATTAATTAAATCATTAGTATGCACTTGCTCACAGTGCTCGGGAAGAACAAAAGTATCACTTTCATCGGTCCAATGTTTGGTGGAGTCTATTGCAAAGAAACCGCTACTATCTTTTCTCACTATCGCATGGGGACCGTTGTAAATAGTTCTAAACCATTTTACATCAAGAATGAAAATACTAAATCGTCTGAAATCAACTTCATAGATTTCACATATGGTTCCACAATAATCCAACTGTGAGGAGAGAAGATTGGTATCCGAAGCACTTGCTCAGCTATCTTGTGTGAAGTTAGCCATGACTCCACAATCATATGTGACTCTCTTTGAATCGATGTGTTCCATGTGAAAATGTTATCCATATGACCATAATGCACTGTACTTTTTGTACTGTAAAAGAGCATCATTAAAACAATGAAGATGCATCTATTTTATAATGTATATTGCCACAAATAATTACTTAATTACATCAAGAGGTAAGAAACTTACATGCATCATACATCCAGATGATAACTCTCGCTTGTGCTCGTTTATTATATCTCCATTGTGTTCGGCTTTACGTAGAGCTAGTTGTAGCCAATCAAGTGACATGTGAGTGGGGAGAAGAGCCAGATCCTGTGGATATGGTTGTGATCGCCTATACATTACTCTGAATCTCGTCCTTGCATTTATTCTTTCTGCTTTCGCCGCTTCATATCTCTCAATCCACTTCTATATCTCCTTGTTATTGAGGATACAAAACTTATTGAATTTCTCCATTTGCTCTTCGCTCATCTTTCTTTCAATCCCTTTTCCTTGGGGAACCTCGCCAACGATACAATCATCATCCTTGTTATGCCAAGCTTGCGGCATATCGGGATCTGTGGATGCAAGAAACTCCATGATATATACTAATGACTCTTGCACAAGCCATCCCTCTGCCATGCTTGCTTCTAGTCTTGCTCTTTGTCTTACAAATCCCTTCAAAGTTTTCATAAACCGCTCGAGAAAAAACATCCACCGCGGTACCTGCCGGAGCCACCTCATCAACTATGTGCACAAGCAAGTGGACTTGAGTTGTCATAATGCTTGAGGGAAAGTGCTTCTCAAGCAAGCATATGGCTTCGATGGATTCCACCCTAGCCTTCTCGATGCTCGATATGGAGATCTCTTTTTGAGATATCCACCTATTTCACATGCCCATATAAGATATTTTCATAATCAGTCTACAGATTATTAAATTGAAGAAAATGCAATCAATGTGATTTGATAGTAAGCATACCTCACAATACCATTGATCTTGAATATAGCATTTCTAACATCTTCTTGTAAGCACCCTTTTATTGTAATTGGAAGGATGAACTATCAAAGCAACAAAGAAGTCATGTCAATAACATAACATAATCATAATTACACTAACACATCAGGATTATCGGTACACTAATTCTATAGCTTAGAATACCTGTAAGACCTTGTGCTAATCATGGGACTTGAGTCCACTAAGCTTATTGTCCTTTGAAAATGCTCCTTTCAAGCAATGCATGTACCGTGTCAGTGTTTGAAAAGAGGCAATGTCTGCCTTGACCGCTGCCTCCTCCCTAGTAGAGAGGATCCATCTTGCTTTTGGGAGGACAACTTTTCCCAAAGCATGCACTTGGGGCCACAAACGAGACATCCTATTCATAGCACGCAAGTCTTCTCGCACTTCTCTTGAGTCTTTGGAACCAACCAAGTGTGCCCAAATAGTAGCCCCCACATTCTTGAAGATATGCATGGGATCCAAGAGATGATTGATTTGTAACAGACCCCAATAAGGAAGCTCATGAAAGATCGATAGCCTCTTCATACTAGGAGGAGGTTCCTCTCCATTCACCCTCCACAAGCCTGAATCCAGTCACTTGCCTTCAAATATGATAGTGCTGGATCAAGCTGACCTCCACGTGTGAGATGGTCCAACGAAAGGTATCGAGCATGACCTTCATAAACATTTTTCCTCATATGTTTGGAGTATCATGCAAGCAATTTAAAACCCGGTCCACAAACAAGACAAGCATAGTACCCACTTGTAACAAGTCCTACATGCGTGCATGAATGTGTTAGTATAAGACATGCATGTGAAAGAGAGACATAAAATCATAATCCTATATTATACATGTAGAGACACAACCACGTACCTACGCACTCTCCATATCTTGGGTAGTCATGCATGGTCCACATCAAGATACCCCTAACCAAAATATCACTGGTATGTCTAGGAGCTCTGGAAATATCAAAGACCTGCACTCCTCTCCATAATATCTGTAACTCCTCTATCAAAGGTGCCATGTACACGTCCATATTTTTTGCCTTGTACTTCCCTGGCACAAGTAGTGCAAGCATGAGGTGTCCCTTTTTTATTGTTAGCCATGGTGGGATATTGTAATTCACCACGACTATTGGCCATGTCGACCAAGATGTCGAACGTAACCCGAAAGGATTCACGCCATGCATGGCGAGCCCAAGATGTAAGTTGCATGGCTCCCTCGCAAAGTCCGGCCACTGATTGTCTGTGTTTCCAAGCTACACAATCTACAAGAATCCTCAATGTGTCATCAGTGGACCGATGATATGCATGCCATGTCATCAACTCCGCTATGGATTTGCATCGAAACATGTGTTGTATTCTTGCAATGATGGGAAAGTGTCTCAAGGCCTTTACCGGTATCTGCTCACCCTGCAAATCATCTCTATATCATTGTTCTACAGATTTTAGACAACTAGCCAAATCTCCATGCTCACGACGAAAGAGAATACAGTCATTATGACAAGCATGGATGGTATCATAATCCATACCCATCATTGTTAGCATCTTCTTTGCTTCATGTCTTGATGCGAGCATGGTATTTGGTGCAGTCTAGAGCAACCTATCACAATTCAAGCATACATAGGCTTTGAATAATGATGATTCGGTACACTAATCCATACATGATGATTCTCAAAACAAACAATATCCAAATAATGAGTCAAATTAATGCAAGAGCTAATCTCATTAAGGCCGAGACACTTGTATCTGACCACCCATACTTGCAGATTCAAGATTGAGAGACAAGCACATAGTTTAGACATCCTAGCACCCTCATACAACTGTGTTGATTGCAACTCTCGCATTTTGACCTCAGACTCTAACATCACATGTACATGGGATGTAGTGCCCCTAAAAATAGAATCCATCATGTCGACCATACCCTCGTCATCATCTGGGAGACTATAGTCTTGCTCAAAGTATGAAGGTATATGCATACCCTCGTCAGCCTCCTCATCCTATTTTAAGATTTCATGTAAATATAAGATCTTGTCTCAAGGTTTCGTATCATAATGGTATCCAATATTAACCACAAACTTAAATAGATTTGACTTACCGATAATCCATCAACACATGCAACACCAACAGTGGGTACTGGTTCGGGCTCCTCCCCATACATTCGCAAGTGGCGCATGATAATACGACGTTGATGTCGTACTTCTCGCTTGCAATGAGTGCAATGATAATACAACCTCTCCGTAAGCCACTTTGTGCTCCCGGGCATTGGCGCATCATCTGACAAGCTTCCACTCATCCCTTCCATCTACACACTTATAAAATTACAACATAAGTTGCAAGGAAATATATTAACAGTAATAAAATAGCAATTCTATGAGCTTCTTTTTTAACTTTAAACAATAAGTGTCATGAAGCATCGCTATATAGTGACATTTTGCTCTGTTTCGTCGCTATATAGCGACGATTTGCTCTGTTTCATTGCTATATAGCAATGCTTTTAAATATAAGCATTGCTATATAGCGACTGACCAGCATCTCTCCCCTCTCCCCCTTCCTCTTTCTCTCATAGAAACCTTGGATGTGCTGGGCATGGTCTCACTATGTTGTGGGATTGGCATAGCTTATTTTGCCAGAGGGCTTTTTGATTTTTGAGCGGAAAGGAGTTTTTGCCGTGCCGCTTCTTTTTGCTATCTTGTTATGATCAAGACTAGTTGTGATGCCACACTTTGTGTTGCCACGCTATGATTTTCCACACTTATCATCCCTAGGGAAGGTTTGACTTCCATGGTTGGTTGAGGCTTTGTTCTTATTGGGTAGTCCATGCAAGCATGCCCAACTCTGCATTCCCTGCACACCGGTTGGAATGCAATGAGGTTACCCTTTGTGTGGCCATTCTGCTATGTGGTGGTTTTCTCCACAACCAAAACTCTTGATGGTGTTCAATATGTGGCGGGTCTTACTTGATTAGCATACACCGAGATGAGTCCTTTGGCACCATCCATGTAGTATATAGGGTATTCTATTTCATACTCATAGTGAGGTTCCAACTCTTCAGGTTACTGCACTGGAACTACTGGAGCAAGATTGGGAGTCTGTGGGTATTGCAGAGGATTAGGATTCCTCATTAGTTGAGGCACTTGTGTTCTCACCGAGAGTGGGTTGAGGCACTTGTGTTCTCACTGAGAGTGGGTTGAGGCACTTGTGTTCTCATCGGGAGTGGGTTGAGACGTGGCAATTGTACATTAGGTGCCAGTGCCGGTTGTTTTTACACTGGGATTGGTGGCTATTGGTATTGTTGGGACCGGGGTTGTGCTACACTCGTATTGTAAAAACAAGTATTTACATCATGCCCTACAACATTGCAAATGGGACACCATAATTGTGGGGGCTAAGCCACTTCTGGTGGGTTTAGTCTGTTCCTTAAGATTGGGCATTTATTGGTTGTATGGTTGGCCATACAGTGTGGGCACCAAACATTTTCTCTCTGTGGGTACTGTGGTGGCTGAGAGACATGCAGCTTTTGCTTGATGGCCTACATCATTTCATCTTTTACTCTTAGGGCCATGGCTTCCACTCTGTCCTCGGTGGTGTGATCTTTGTTGAAAGTGCTTCCCTTCTTCGAAGATTTCTTGTCACGTTGACTTGATTTATAGCCATCACTATCACTGTCATAATCAGTCATGCCATCCTCAGTGTCAATTGCAGAGCTAGCATCACTGAAATGTGCATAGCTGCTTGCTGACTTTTTTCTTGTCCTCGTGAATGGATTTTTTCAGGTAATAGATGAGCCATGCTATGAGATACTTGTCATCTAGACGAGGATCACACTTTGCTATTAATCTTTTCATTCTTCCTAAGTATGTTCTGACCTTTTCTTTCTTGCACATATCTATATTTCCTAGTTGTAATGCGGGGTCATCTTGTAGCCTTTCTGTTTGGAATCTTCTTTTGAACTGCTCAAATAGCAGTGCCCATGTGGCTCTTTCCTCTCTGATAAGGTCGAGGTACCATTCCAAAGCCTCATCCATTAGGGCCATCAAGAACCAGGCAGCTTTGGTTTCATTTGACTGATCACCTCCAGCACAACATGCTATGTTGAAGAGTTGAAGGAACCTGGTAGGATCCCGTCCATTGTACTTTGGCATTTCCAATTTATCAAAGTGTCGTTTGCCATTTTTGTTGTGGTTGCGGTTGCATTGTTCTCTAAGGTGATTTGTAGGATGCAAATCATCATTACCTATTTCTTCTTCAATTGTTAGGTCATCCATGCTACTTGTCGATGGTGAGAGGTTAAATTCTTGAAGAGCATCAAGGACCGAAGAAAGCTCGCAAAAGTATGCAGGTGCTAGTCTTCGTTCAGATCTAAGGTGCATACACAATGCTTAAGTGTATCCTTTAATTGAGTGCCTTTGACTTTGAAATTCGCAATTGATTTCGACCTTCGTAGTTCGATAATGGCAAAAAACATGCAATCAATGAGTCAAAATCAGTGCCTATATAACAATGACTACTGATACTAAAAACGATGGTAAAAAGACTTGAAAATTATCATTTTAGATTGGACATTGTGTGAGTGGACCTTGGAGTCAAACTGGGTGCGAGTTGGTCTTCAAATGGCTAAGATACGAGCTCCCAAGGAAGGAGTGAAAAATGTTAGGGAGGTTAGAGATGTGTTAGTGTAGTAGGGACCGTCGTGTTAAAAATGTGCCTAGGATTGTCCCACGTGAGTGGGAAAATGTGCTGGTGTAGACTAATTGTCAATCGAAGGTCATGGCAGAATCTTATGAGCAAAATAGTGCAAAAAAGTGGCCCACATGGGGGCTCAATTTGATGAGTGTTATGAATGTCTAAATGGTGTGGGATTGGCTAGAAAATGTCCTCGAAGCTTTGATGGTTCAGCGTGTGAGTTTGTGGTTCCAATTTGGATCCCAAATAAGCAAGTAATGGACCTTTAAAGTTAGGGGAATTTAGGGGCCCTTTGGTCTTTAGGTCCAAGTGTGAATGGACCTAGACCTTTGGCCTAACTAGGGTTGTGAGCTAACTGCTAGTTAGTTGGGACTCAATTATTATAACTGGTCATTAGCCTAACCTAGCTAATCTAACTATCTAGTTAGTGTGATTGTAGTTAGTCCAACTAAATCTAGTTAGTTACTAGCTGATCCACAGTTAATGTTAATCTAACCTCAAGCTAACCTAACCTAGGTTCCACTAACCTAACTAAGGTTAGTTTTTAAAGGGTTAGTTTGCCTTTTTCTTTTTTTTTGAGAAGAGGGGGGGAAGGGGGTGGAGCGGGAGGGCCGCGAAAGGAGGGGGGGGGGGAGAGGTAGTGTGGTGGAGGCCCTTAAGGCCTATGGTGGCTGAGGGTAGGCCCAATGGGCAAGTGCCACTGCGTGGCACGCAGGCTTCATGCCTAGTTAGTGGGCTAGCTGCCCGTGGGTAGCCAAGGCCTAAGGCCCTAAGGGCCTTATAGTTAGTTAGAGAGAGGGGGGAGAGGGAGGTGCAGGTGGGGGGGAGGAGGGAATGAAAAAAAGGGGGGGGGGAGGGAAAAGGGGGGTGGTGGTGGAGGTGCAGGGGGGGAGGAGATGGGGGGGGGTGGAGGTGGAGAAGGGGGGGAGGGGGGGGGAGGAGGGAAAAGGTGGGGTGGTGGTGGAGGTGGAGGGGGAGAGGAGATGGGGGGGTGGACATTGTAATTGGTGGCCCGTTGACAAGGGACTGAGCCTCAGTCCACCCCTCCATCATCACCTTTGGACTCGACATCGGTAGCAAGGAGGAGGTCCTTGCCCTCTTTTGGGTCAAAGGGGGAGCAACCCTTTGACATCTCTAGGACCTAACCAAGGGGAGCAGCCCATGGTAAGGTTGGACTCCCCAACTATGGCTAAAGGTTTCAATTCAAACGGATATTTGAATTGATTGGCCCTTCAAAGTAACTATTGGAGAAAAGGGTACCAAGGAGGAATGAAGCCTTAATGAAGGTGGCTGAACGTTGAAGCCAAGGAGAGACTCCCTCAAAAATTCAAAATATACAAAACTCAAGGGATACAGAGATTTCCAGATAGACTAAGCCAAGAGAGGTCCAGGATGTAAGAGCTTGGAAGAAACCGTGAGCTGCGAGCTCCTGCTATAACCCTGAGAGTGTTGTGAGGTTTTTGCTTCAGCATCTGAGAGATGCTCTCATTGTAATCTTACCCTGTGGCGTTTTGACCACAGGGCCCCTTCTTTTTGGAATACAAAGCATTCGTGTCTGCTCTGAGTGTTTTGATTCTGAAAATGGTGGTAGATTGCAAGCTCGTTTCCCCTCCCCTTCGTGAGTGTTGAGTGTGCAGGTGGTCTCAAAAGCTCTCCTTCGAGCCAAGGCTTCCCCTTGGCTTGGGGAAGAAGCCCACCAAAGGGCAGACCAAACAGGAACTCATGGAGGACGCGGGGACGGATGAGGTGTCCACCCAAGAGGTCATTTCGCCGATATAGAGAGCACTGCAGCCTCTGTAGGGATCCGTTCAATCCAGGAGTTTGTGAGGGTCGAGATACCCTTCTAAGTATCTCCCCTACGAAGTAGCCCGACCCGCGGAGCTCGGATGAAGGGGAACGAGCCGACTGAGACCCCACGGTCGACGGATGGTGTGGGGGTTAAAGGTCACTGTGCCTTTACCCCGGTTATGTACAATACTCAAACACATATATAAATGAATGAAAAAGAAGATTAGGGTGGTTCTGCACCCACCAAAACTTGTGTGGCTCTCTGTCTCTCTCTCTCCTTCTTCCATTCTTGCTTCCGTTGAGAGCACTCTCAACTGGTATTAGAGCCTGGGTGATCTAGCTAAGCGTGCGTGAATGCTTGAAGCTCAGCAGCTCTGTGGGAGGAAGGAGAAGCTCTGTGGGAAGCTTTGTGGGTGACTTTACTTGCATCCGAGTGTGCAAAGACCTTGGAGGAGCCTTTGAAAAAGTCACTTTGGTTTTGCGAAGTGGTTTTGAGAGCCTGTTAAGAGTTTTCAAAGAAAAAGTCGTTTTTTGAGCTTTTCCCTGTTCCATTCGATGACAGAGACTCCGTATTGACTTGTAGAGGCAACTATTGCTTGCTTTTGGTGTCCACTTCACTTCAGGAGCTTGGAAACACCTTCAATCTTGAATATGGGATCATTTCATTGGATTTCTGACTCACTGTGTTAGTTTTTGCGTTTTTTGCCCAGGTGTTGGAACTCAAGTTTGGAGCAACCATTTGCAGATCTGTCAGTTCCAGTGGACTCAAGAGGTCCTAAAACTTCTATGTTGCTCATCATTTGCACTCCGGTGGAGTTTACAAACAGCTCTATTTCCAAAAACGTTTTTTAGTCTGTGTGTTGGACCCAGTGATTGAGACCACGGTTTCCAAAACCGTCTATCCCATTGCGTTCCGGACGCCCAAAAACCCCTACTTGTCAGTTCTTGCACAATTTGGTGGAGGATTTTCAGAGTTATAGATCTCTGTGTATTCGATTTTGTCTCTCTGTTATGCATTTTTCATTCTAAGGTTTTGAAAACTTAGATTTATGCCACATGGCAGTGGATAAGTGTTGACTCCCATTTCTCACTCATCGGTTGGGATTTTGGAGTTCTGGTAGAAGAGAGATATTTGCAGATTTTCTTGCTGATTCCGATTATGCAATGGCGCCCATGTGTTGAGGCATCTCAGGTTCTATTTTCAGTAGCAGTCATTACTGTGGGACTATGATTTTTTGAGCATACCTTATGTAGATCACTCTCGTTGCAGTTTGAGCAGTGTGCACTCATTTGTGGTATGCATTGGGTTGCAGTGGATGATTTATAGGCCATTTGGATGCACTGATAGGCCCAAATTGCCTTGTGGGATGCTATTTTTTATGGACGCTTTGCACATGGATGCTATTTTATGCTGAGGGACAGCTTTGACACATTGCAGGTGATGCACTGATAGTGCTATGCTCTCTTGGATGAGATATTATTGATGCATATGCCAGTGGACGGTGTTTATGCTTGAGTCATTTGGCACTTATTGGCATTTTGGATTGCCATTGCAGTTGGCATTTTCTTTTGGGCTAGATTTGCTCATATGGATGCATAGTATATGCACATGAGTCAGATGCATCTTTTGATGCTTTGAGCTTTGAGTTTTGGTGATATTTCACTCTATTGTGGCATACACATTTGGGTGCACCTGGTATTTGGTGTGATTCTCTCTTACAGGCACTAGCATTTGGGATTTTGCTTTATTTGCATCATGGCATCCTCTTCCATGTCTGAAAAGGAGTTTTTCAGCATTAAAAAGTTTGGTGGGACAAACTTTTCTTTGTGGAAAGAACAAATAAGGGATGTGCTTATTCAAAAGAAGCAAGTTAAACCCTTGGCAGGGATTGAAGCTAAGCTTGCAAAAATGTCTGAGGATGATTGGAATGAGTTGGATGCATTAGCAAAATCTACTATTAGACTTCATCTTGCAGAGTCAGTTTATTTCATAGTAGTAAATGAGCAGACTACAGAAGATTTGTGGAAGAAACTGTGTGGCACTTATGACAAGGAAACTGCCTCTAATAAAGTTTACCTCATGAAGAGATTGTTTGAGCTCCAGATGAAGGAAGGGGTCTCCATTGCTTCTCACTTGAATGAATTCAATATTATTTTCAGCCAACTTCAGGCTCAGAAAATGAATTTTGATGCGGAGACTAAGGCAATATTTGTCTTATGTTCATTGCCATCCTCATGGGATACCTTCCGCACAGCTGTCAGTAACTCTGCACCTGGTGGAGTACTGTGGGTAGCTTGTTGGCCGAGGAGATTAGACAGAAGTCTATGGACAGCAACAAGCAGGATGCAGCCTTAAATGTGCAAAGGGGTAGATCACAGTTCAGGGGGAAGTCCTAAGAAAGAGGGAAGTCTCGTAGCAAATCCAGGGCACGGAACATTGAGTGTTACCACTGTGGCAAGAAGGGCCATATGAAAAAGGATTGCTACAAGCTGAAAAGAGAGAAAAAGGATAAGAAAAAGAATGCAAATTGGGGTGCAAATCAAAAGGAAGAGAGTTCAAGGGAGGACAAAGGAAAAGTGAAGATCGAGGAGATCAATGCAGTCACACATGATAGTGACAATGACGTTCTCTTCATGTCTAGCTTATCTATAGAGTTGCTTACCACTTCAAATGATGCATATTCCCAGGATTGGATTTGGATTTTGGTGCTTCATTCCATGTTACTTCCCTAGGGAATGGTTCTCCACTTATGACAGTGGAAAGACAGGTTGTGTGCATTTTGGAAATGACTATGCATGTGACATAGTGGGAGCAGGTGACATAAAGTTTTCTTTTGCAAATGGGTCTGCATTTGTTTTGAAACATGTGAGACATGTGCCTAAGTTGACCAAGAGTCTTATTTCAGTGGGTCAGCTAGATGATGCTGGTTTTCACACCACTTTTGGCTTTCAGAGTTGGAAAATTCAAAAGGGCTCTATGCTTTTGGCCAGGGGTGCCAAGTGTGGGACTTTGTATCCCTTACATGTATCAGGGGTATTTGATCATGTTGTTGCAATAACCGAGCAGCCAAGCACTTCTTTGTGGCATTGCAGGTTGGGGCACATGAGCAAGAATGGAATGAAACTCATGCCATTTGGGTTATGTTCCGCATTTGAGTTTCTTTGATTTTGAATTTTGTGAGCACTGTCTCTATGGGAAGCAGACTAAATCAGCCCATAAAAGAAGGGGAAAGAAAGAGTTTGAAATGCTTGATTTGGTGCATTCAGACGTATGTGGTCCCATGCCTACATGGTCATTAGGGGGGGCTGAATACTATGTGACATTCATTGATGATGCAACTAGGAAAGTGTGGGCTAATGCTATAGCTCAGAAGAGTGATGTGTTCCAGGTATTTCATAAATGGCTGGCCTTGGTTGAGAATCAGTCAGGTAGAACGCTTAAATGTCTACAGACTGACAATGGTGGAGAGTATCTCTCTCATGACTTTCAGCATTTCTGTGATACACGTGGGATTAAGAGGGAGCTCACATCCCCTCGTACTCCAGAGCAAAATCTAGTTGCAGAAAAGATGAACCGTACCATTCAAGAAAGGCTGCAATGCATGCTTTCCAATGCAAGTCTTTCTGGTGGTTTTTGGGCTGAGGCAATGAAGACTGCAGTGCATGTGATCAATAGATCACCTAGTAAGAGTTTGGATGGTGGTATTCCTGAAGAGGCATGGAGTGGCAAGAAGCCCTCTTACTCTCATTTGCGTATATTTGGGTGTGAGGCATATGCACATGTGCCAAAAGAGCTTCGAAAGAAGCTAGATCCTAAGTCTAGGAAATGCATCTTTCTGGGTTATGGTGAAAGTGGAGAGATGGGCTATCGTCTCTGGGATCCAGAAGCAAAGAAGATCATACGCAGCCATGATGTGGTCTTCAATGAGAAGAAGATGCATAAGGCACCCATGAGGGATGTGGAAATGAGGAGAATCACTTTCCAAGATGTGAATCCACCTGCATATGTTGATAGATAGCAAGCTGTCCATGCACCAAATGTGCAAGAAATGGTACCACCAAGTACTCCCACAGGTATACAATCAAGGGTAGATGATGGATCATCTATTGGTGGAAATGATGAGCCAAATCTGGCTGATATGTAGGTGGGACAGCAAGCTGAAATGCCCTTGAGAAGATCTTCTAGAGTGTCTAGACCGCATGATAAGTTTATTCCAGGGGTAGACTATGTGATGTTTACTGATTCGGGGAGCCTTCTTGCTACAAAGAGGCTATGATGCGTGAGGATCAATGCAAGTGGGAGTATGCTATGCAATCAAAGATGAGTTCACTTATGAAGAATAAGACTTGGCACTTGGTTTCTTTGCCACATGGAAAGAAAGCATTGCCATGTAAATGGGTCTACAAAATGA
Source organism: Dipteris shenzhenensis (assembly GCF_047967505.1). Taxonomy (NCBI): domain Eukaryota; kingdom Viridiplantae; phylum Streptophyta; class Polypodiopsida; order Gleicheniales; family Dipteridaceae; genus Dipteris; species Dipteris shenzhenensis. The sequence goes on from NC_141619.1 coordinate 19,389,280, forward strand.
AGGTCACAGGTGATGATGTGCCTAGGTACAAGGCCCGTTTGGTCACTAAAGGGTTCAAGCAAGAGAAAGGTGTGGACTTTGATGAGATATTCTCTCCGGTTGTGAAGATGACCACACTTAGATGCATGCTTGGACTAGTGGCATTAGATGATATGGAGCTTATGCAGATGGATGTCAAGACAACTTTCTTGCATGGGGATTGCATGAGGAAATTTACATGGTGCAGCTGGAAGGCTTTGAATGTCAAGACAGCTTTCTTGCATGGGGATTGCATGAGGAAATTTACATGGTGCAGCTGGAAGGCTTTGAAGAAAAGGGCAAAGAGCATTTAGTTTGCAAGCTGAAGAAGAGTCTCTATAGTCTTAAGCAAGCACCTAGAGAATGGTATCAGAAGTTTGATGCTTTCATTCGGTCCGAGGATTACCAAAGAGCGAGCAAGGAAAAGCAAGCGAGCCCAATTAAGCGAGCGTGATTAAACAACAGGCAAGCGAGCAGCCCTTGATCCACTATATGATTAATCAAATTTCATTGGAGAGAGGAGTCATGTCCCAAAATGATATTGCTTCCCTCCTTCCTTCTCATGCTATCACATTAGACTCATTATGGAGAGAGATTCAATAGTATATAAAATATATGATTCACAAAAACAAAGACTACTAAGTAGAGGGCACATTGTTCGAATTGCACATCTCCTTCCTTCTCATATATTTACATTACAATAAATTTGGCAAACAAACACATAGTGGTACTAAATACGAGATTTGAAAAAGAACTAACATTGCACACAAGTTTTACATTACATATCATGCCCGTCATGCTTATATGATTACATATTCCATACATGCATCATGAATACAAATATCAGGCTACACATATCCTTTCTCCCCATACTTGGTATCTTTCTCCATACACCCATCCAAAGAAAAGGAGTAGCCTACACATCATATTAAATACCTTTCTCTCCTTACTTTCACACTGAAATCCTTATGGAGAGACAACAACATAGGAGCAGGTAGAATATAGCCAAAACGTGCTCATACTCTACATGTACATATCATGCCTTCCATGTTTGCAGAAGTACATCTTCCAAACGTCTGATCCAAAAAATGGAAGGCATGTAGAGCAAAAAAGCACATTACATCTATTGCATCTTCTACTATTCACCTTAAAGGCTGACATATCTTGCCTCTAATGCTTGCAGAAGTATATCCTTACTTCGATTACAAAAACATAGAAGGATCCCTACCTCTATAATCCGCATGTTCAGCAAAGAACAATAGAATGTCTTTCACATCATCTAGTCTATGGAAGATGGATTTCTTTTTCCAGCCAGTGCTTGAAACAACTCAATCTTAGTCAACGCTGCTTGATGCATAAACTGATGCACTGTATCACTCAATCCCAGCACTACAATGAACACAAAGTATATGTGCTTGCAAGGCATATAAGGAGTTTCACTTGTCTCCCTTTGAGTGAAATCAAGACATGTACAACGTGGGAATTCTGAAATTGAGACACAGTATGTTAACCCCTTGGAAATTGAACCTGATGTACGAATGTGGAAAAGATGCACCTCATTTGGAATAATAGTGCTCTCTCTTACAACCTCCCCATTCTCTGCAACTGCCTTGCTTATCCTTTCTTTGAATTCTTTATTCAACCTAGTTCTCCATGATACAAGCTTTCCATCACGATGAGATGGGCGCACATGGCTTGGCGTATGGATTTTTTGCATACGAGATGGGAAGCTCATGACACCAATAGCATCATCAGTCTCAAATACAAATCCTGCCCTTACCAGGGTCTCCCTCTCATCCACAGTAATTGACGTCCCACATGCAACCTTCCACACACCTGGAGAGTTTCCAGGAACACCTTGAATGGAATTATCCACCTTCCATGTATGGGTCACAGTACTATTACAAAACCAAACAAATTGTTCTGTCAATCCATTGGAATGTTGCCTTCTTCCCTTAAAGCAAGGTGCTGGCACACCATTGCTTGCACTTCTACCAAGCGCATTGATCATTGCCCCACACCGTCTCCGACTCTCTGTCAAGTAACCAAAGCATGTGACAACACTATGTGCTTCAGTTCTCCTAATTGCCCAATTGGCATCATGAATGTTTGCCTCTCTACAAACTACCTGGTTTGTAGGATTTAAAAAATTAAGTTGTCGTCTTTTTCCAATCACTCTCTTTGTAGTGACAGTGATGTATTCAGGGCGATGACTATCAAGTGCATGGACCACAGTTGAACATGTAGAACTCCTCTTTCTTCTCATACTTATCGGTTCTGTCATCGGTCTATCCATCTCTGGAGAGTGTAACCCAGCCTCTTCAATCACAGTGTGTGACAAATCAACAAGCCTATTTCTATCTCCTTTACTAGATCCACCACCATCAAGTATTCTTTGTCGTAGAACATCCAAATTTGGACCTGTACCCAAGTGTTTTCCATTCAAAAAGGCATTATAGTGAGCACTCTGAAGGACACTCATTGCAAGATCTGCAGCACAAGCTTCATACAATGTTATGTGTCTTGCATACCCATGTGCTGCTCTCATGCTAGAGTGTTTTGTCTCCGAAAGATTTACTGTAGGAAAAAACCCAGAATTTTTCTCTTGCTGCAAAAACATTCCCCCCCATTGGTTGACTCTAACATCCCACCAAGCCAACCATGTGTGGAGTGCTGGCAACTCACCCTCTTTCACATGCAATGGAGACCAATACAAGGTCAATGTTCTCTTGCATTGATCTGCAGAAGCAGCTGTCGTTGCCTCCCTCCATTTCCTACATAGAACCTTATGCTCCTCCTGAAATTGTGGCTTAATGCATCTTTTGGTATGCTCAACCATGCTCATCTCCCAGTGAAAACCACAAGTCCTTTCTTTACCCTCCATTACATTTTCAGGCCCACCATTGTAAACTGTGCGGATAGCAAGCCAATTTGCTCCTGCTCCATCTGCCATGAATCCTCGGAATTGAGGTGGTTCAAAACCATTCTTCTCCATCTGACTATTTTAAAGCTTCCAGAATTGCACTTGTGCATTGGTATCTTCCACCTTGAATTCACATATAGCTATTGTTAAGAGTTCCCTTATGTAAGGGTCATACACATGAGCACCCATAGTTGACCATCCTTTTACTCGATGGACGTGGTCAAAATGCACCCATTGTGATCCAAGGCTACCTCCTGGCCGCATTCGATTCACCAAATCAACCCCTGATCCTGGACCAATGGTCGACATTTTGAAAATATGTGGTTGTTGTTCATCTTGCAACTGCCCAGGAAACAAGATACTTTGCACATATGGATATCTGCATCTCTTTTTCAAACCCAGTATTGAATCCATTTCACCATCTCCTCCTCTAGCATCACATCTTGCACTCTGCACTATTCTCTGAAGCCTTCTCCTTTGTGTCATTGGTGTGATTGTATCCAAAACCTCTTCAAATTGTTGGTAATCTAGAGGTTCCATAGCAACGCCCTCCTTTGCAAGCAACATATCCATCATAAGGTCTTGTGTAACTGAGACCTCAATGTTTTTGCAAGATGAATTTGCATTTAGCCTAGCACGCATTGAAACAAGATCATCCACTTGCAATTCCTTTGCACGACTTTTTCCTTTCTCAACAGGATGGTCATGGAACCCAACATGCACAGCACATCTTGTCGTCTTCGCTCTTTCATGAGGCAAGCAATAATATATGATAGCACTGCATTGATAAACACACTCTGGGATTTCTAAACAATGCTTGCAGACAATTGATCCCAAGGTTGGATCAATTGGACCAGGCATAGGTGGCTTCCTAAGCTTTCCCTTCCATTGTGTATCATTCAGAACTCCCATTCATTCAAGGTAAGGACAATGAATGTTACAGCATCTCAAGTATCCAGAACATCTACTCATCCTTACAATTCCATTGAAAAAGTCTTGTGAACATGTTGAATATTTTGTCCATACATGACCATCGGCATTTTGTTCCATTCCAGACATTGGAGATCCATCAGGCAAAGGGGGGAGTTCAAAGACAACATACCCATCATAAGTTTTAGGCAGTTCAACAACCTTCTCAACTCTAACTGCAGAAGTTAATGCAACATGCAAAGAACTATTCAAAGGCATCTTCTCTATAAGTGAAATAACACTATTCACTTCAGCATTTTGAAAGTCACTATGAGAATCTTTCCTTCTTATCACCTCAACTCTGAAGGTTGAATGTTGTTTTCCATTGATCTTGTACCCTTTTTGACCGTCCTCCAAGTCCACCAAGGGAAGCACTATGGCAATGTCATCCACTCCGATTTCTTGATGTAGACTAATCTCCTCATCCGCAAGGTGAAAGTGTTCCTTGAGATCTACTAGGGAGACCTCCAATAAAGGAGTGTCGTAACGAATGGACAATGTTTCTGATTCTCCAAAGCGAATGAACACAGATGCAGGCATGTTTTAGATGCACAAATGAACACTAAAGGATTGGTGCCACCTACTACGAGAACAATTTCATCAATTTGTAAGCGCAAAAGAAGACGGAGCTCTAGAATAGCTAGCGGCTCTTGATTTACAAAAGAAGATGTAGCCAGTAGAAGAGTGTGATAAACAATGACATTGCCAGAGAAGAGGTGGCATCAAAAGAGCAAACGGAAGCACAAGAGATGGAAATAGAAGAAAAGAGGTTGATAGAAGAGGACATGGCAGCGGAAGAGAAGATGTTGATAAAAGGACGAGATGACAAAAGAAGAGAAGATGTGAAAAAATTATGTCTTTGAAAGGTGGCGAGTTAGATGACGCCGTCACAATTATCTTCATAAAGGCTCCATGACATGGTTCATAATATCCATGAAAATGGTAATCATTTCACAAGATGGTAATCTGAATATTAAAGGCTCCATAACTTGCAAACACGAATCTGGTAAGAGGATATGTTTAAGAACAGAATCAATATGAACCGTTACCTTCTGTCAATATGAATAGAATCAAGTATAGTCAAGATTTAGTGAAGATTTAGTAATAAATCCTTCCTTGACTCAATAGCTAAATCTGGAAGCGAGGCGACTGAAGGTTGGGCGCAGAAGGTGAAACAATCTGAGGGAAGAACAACGAATGAAAGCAAACAAGGCGTGGACAACAGAATGAAAATATCCGTTCCAAGCATTAATGGAGTCTCTTGGATCAAGCATTAATGGAGACTCTTGGATCCATGGAGACTCGAGACTCTGTAGTAATTAGCTTTTTTTGCCCGGGACGCTATGGAGGTTGAGCACATAACGTAGTATATGTACCGGAAGACATGAAGCTGAGTTTGAAATCCCATCAAGGTGGATGAGTATGTACTTGCCACGGGAGAGGTGAATCGAAGCTATGGAGGATCTTACTAATGGAGGATTATGTAATCGAAGGCACCTTCCTGCAGTGTCAAAGGCACCACGAACATCGTCGCTCAAAAGAAGCCACGCATCTCGTTTTATTTTTACATGCCTGGGCTCTTTCTATTCAAAAGAAGCCACGCATCTCGTTTTATTTTTACATACTCGAAAGAACCCAAGCGCAAACACAGAAAGAGTTTTCGTTAACAAGTTTTCCCAAGCGTATCCCAAGCTCATCTTCATCTTCTTCATTCAAAAAATCTTCATCTTCTTCATGCAAAACTTTGAAACTCGCAAGAAATCTTCATCATCTCCAAATCCCGTTCAAGGTGAATTCCGTTGTAACAAATTCAAAATTCCTGACAACAACATGTTCCCACGCCATCCTCCGCGAAATTGGCCTCTGAATTCGGAGCTCCAAAGCAGTCCTGGAGACTGCCAATTCTCTGTGCATCTTCCCGCCAACTACTGTTCGTGCTCTCAAAACTTCAACAGTTCGTTTCCATCAATGTATCCTCTCATCATCGAAAGCAAGGAACGAAATAAACGATCACGGCATGGGCAAAAAGTGCAGAGAGCTCCCGCGAAAAGCCTACCAGCTCACAACGTAGCGACAAGGGAGAGCGTTGTTTCGGTGAAGGGAGAGCGTGGCGTGAAGGGAGAGCCTATCTACGAACTACCCATCTTCGTTACTCCATCTTTGTTAATCAAAAACAAGCCTTCCCTCATCGACTTACCTTGTCTGCAGCTCTCATCGACTTACCTTGTCACAAACTCCACCGACGGTCCATTTGCGCTTTCAAGTCATGCACTGACTTGCATGATGCCACTTCGTCTCTTTCTCTCACTGATCAGTCGTTCCAATTGATCTACAATATACCATGCTCATAATAATAGTAATATACCACGCTCGTCCACCAAGTTGAATCATGCAAGGCGAGTACTTACAAGTTTGAAGTAACTTCAAACTTGTGTTCTCACCACCTTCATTCTCACCACCTTCGATTGAACGATGTTGAAGAAGAGGCGGTGAGAAGAGGCCATAGCCACTGTAATTCAAGCAAACTCGAGAGTTTTTGTGTTGAAGTTCGTAGTATTCTTCTGCTCTGATATCATCTACTACCGTCGTTTCGAGATACTGTGGATGAAGCTGAATGAAATGCAAGAATGCTTTTTCCAAGCATGGAACGCCATAGCTGCTCGTGATCACCTCGTCTTCCTCGTCTTCTTCCTGCGCTGCTTTTCCTCGTCTGCAGATGCTCCCAATCAATCGCCCAGAACCTCGCGTATGCTTCCTCCTCCTCCTCTTGTTGTTGTTGTTGTTGTTGATGATGATGTTGTTGTTGTTGTCGCCGTCGTCGTCGTCGTTGTTGTTCTTCTCCTCCTCCCTCCCCTTCCTCCTCCCTACCTTCTGCACCCTTACCATCCTCCCCACGCACCACCCTCCTCCTCCCTGCTTTCCCGCTCCTTCCGCCTCCTCCTGCTTCTCGTCCTCCTCGACATCTTGCGTATGCTTCGTTCTCACCGCCATGTCCACGTTCTTCCACGGCGTCCATGTCCACATTCTTCCACGGCGACGGCGACGGCGTCCATGTCCACGTTCTTCACAGCTCCTCTTCACAGCTCCTCTTCTATGGCGATTGCAGGACTCTTCTACGGCGACGGCGATTGCAGGACTCTTCTACGGCGACTTCGCTCTTCACAGCTCCTCTACCTCCCTTCTCCCAAACGTACTTCCTGCAGGTTAACGAGTGAACCTCCATAACTCCCTCCTTCTGAGAGAAGAACCTCCATCGCTCCCTCCTTCTCTTCTCGCCATCGCTCCCTCCTTCTCTTCTCGCCATCGCTCGCTATAGCCTTCTGCTCCTTCTGCCTTTGCTCCTTCTGCCTTTTGTGTCCAGCCGCTATAGACCATCCTTTTGCCTTCTGCCTTCTAACTTTGTGAGTCTCCCTCCTCGCTTTCCCCATCGCTCGCTCCTTCGCCATCGCTTCTCTTCTTCCACGACCCGCCTCTCCCTGTTCGCTTCTCCCTCCTCTTCCACGACCCGCCTCTCCCTCCTCATTGCCTCTTCCACGACTCTCACTCCCTCTTCGCTTCCTCGGCCCTCCCTCAAGCTTTCTTTGGCCTCCTCTCTTCTCCTTCCACGCTCCACCTTCTCCTTCCACGCTCCAACCTTCCTCCCAGTGTGGTAGTTGGAGTAGCCGCCTTCTCCTTCCACGCTCCACCTTCCTTCCAACGTCGCCTCCACCTTCCACGCTCAACTCACCTCCTCACGAAAGGTCTCGTGCACTCCCATCTTCTCCATCTCCTCCGCCAAGGTACATGCTCCCTCTCCCACGCTTTTGTTTTTGGGAATTCCAAGCTTGATATAAGATATTAGCCAAGCTACACACATCCTTTTTTAATCTACTTTCCATGAGAAAGGGCAGCGCGTCGACGCGCTGCCCTTTCTCATGGAAAGTGATTTTGATGTACTTTCCATGAGAAAGGGCAGCGTGTCGACGCGCTGCCCTTTCTCATGGAAAGTAGATCAAAATCATGTCAGAGGAGCTATACTAAAAAGCATTGGGGGTATACTAAAAACTTAAAAAACTTTCATCAATTTTTGTCTATACACCTCAAATTGATTTCGAAATTATGAATCCTTCTTCTCCTCACATCCTCATCCTCCAATTTTTCAATCTTCCAAGACCTCTCTAGTGAGTCCTTAAGCATTTGGAAGAGCCATGATGTTCGGATTGGATACCCTTTCCTTTGAAATGGACAGCACGTTGACACGCTGTCTATTTCAGTGGAAAAGGACATCTAAAATCCTCCATTGTATCTTTCATGTACCACCTTCATATTTGAGTAAAGAAGAAATTTTGATGCTTGTGATACCAAAATGGACAGCGTGTCAACGCGCTGTCTATTTTGGTATCCCAAGCATCAAAATTGGCCTCTTTTATGCTTCATACTAGAATTTCAGGGGGGTGGCATTTAGATGGCTTTTGCTTCAAAATGGACAGCGCGTCAACGCGCTGTCTTTTTTGGTAGAAAGATCTTTACAATTTAGGACACTGACATGCTCTCACACTTGCAACAGTCTTCCGACAATAAGATTGGTTATTGGGATCAAGAATGCTGCCACACTTGACCTGCATGGTGACTTGAAAATAAAAATAGCTTCCAGATCCCTGAGTTACTATGTCAAGCCATCTTGTGTCAAGTCTTGCTCAATAGTGGCCTTGTATTGGGGTAGCATTTTATATGCCCTTTTCACCAAAATGGATAGCGTGTTGACGCGCTGTCCATTTTGGTAGAAATAGCACTAAAATGCACACTACTAATGTGTGCTTTCACAGTCGCATTCAACCTATACATTTTAAGATTTTTATTAAATATGAATGCTCATTGGATATAAGATCTCAAAGAGGAAGAGTGAAGTAGATATGAGGTCGTAATAAATGTCATCTATGTAGCTTTCAATTCTGCAAGTTATTTTGACCACAAGGATGATTATGCCAACACATTGTATGCTTTTGCTTTTAATCTGCATTCTTGAATTATGCCTCAAGTTAAAGGAGGAACTCCTTGATTGAGGAAAGTCCTCTATAGAAGGGGGTGAGAGTTTGTGGAATATTGGGAGAAATCCCCCAAAAGATCGCCACATGTACATGTATTACACAATACATGTATATAAATAGACATGCTTAAGTATTCATATACATGTAAGTGTGTTATACATTTATTGTATATTTATTTGTGTCCATATGTCATGTATGAAAATGTCAAGATGTATATATGGAAGTCTGTTGTAAATGTAAACATATGCATGGAAGATGTAGTCTCTTCCATTAGCAAATGAGTGCTATGTGGGGTTGAGAGTTTGAGAGGTTATGTATATATATGCAGATATAAATTCATACATAGATAAGTTTAAACATGCATACGTAAAACTATTTACATGTGTTTTTTTATTTGTACATAGAAAAGGATATGCATACATATGCATAAATATGTGAAAACAGATGTGTTTAAAGATAAATAAAGACATGAGTATAAAGATAAATAAATATGTTTAGATATTCCTTTATACACATCTATGTATAGAAGTTTGAATGTTAGCTCTATGTATCAATAATAGTATATTAGTTTGACTGTTAGCTCTATGTATCTAAAATAGTATAGGAGTTTGACTGTTGGCTCTAAGATAAACTAGACCCTAAATGCATGTGTTCAAAATGATAGTGTAAACATGTATCTGGTTAGTGTTTAAAAAATTTAACAGTTATGCTCACATTGAACTCTTGATCTTCATAGAATGTTTTGGAGAAGAATAACATGTGCCGTGAACAATAGATTTTTTCTATAGTTTGCTATACTATATTTGCTCTTGGATTAGATTTTCATTGTCTTGCAATCTCATTTCATATGTGACCAGTGTATGAAAAGGTGTTATTTTTGTATTTCATTTCAGGATGACAGGAAGGAAAGGTAAAAAGCCTCAAGAGGCTCTGCCTCCAAAGTTAGCAAGAGGAAAGAAAATAGATCCCCCTGCCCAATCATCAGTAGGTGGGACAGAAGAACCAGGGAGTGCAGCAGGTTCTGAGCCTGATACATCCTCTGCTCCAAAAGATGAAGGACCAAGATTGGAGGAGGTTGAATTGGATGACACTGAAGTGCAAGTGGAAGGAGGAGGTGATGTGATTGGAAAATGCAGGATGCTTGATTCAAATCATTGTCCTCGCATTCCATTATGTAGATTGATCCCCTATGCACGAGTACGAGACTGCGTGATGATGTGTCTTCATTAAAACGTGCATTCCAAGTGGAGGGCTACCTTCCAGAGAAAGGATCTTTCATAGTGTCCGTTTGCAAAAGTGATGGAGAGGAGGTAGTAGTGACAGATGATATGATGGAGAGGTGGTCTCCCACTTGGAGAGATGTTGATGAAGAGTTTGAGAATGACTTGCTATCAAGTCATGAATTTAAATTTATGTCAAGAAGGATGTTTTTTGTTTGGGAGGGAAATCATAGGACTACTGCTTGGATGAGTGTTATAAAGGATATCTTTCCTACAAACAAAAAACGACACATAAGAGTGGTTTGCACAATAATTGATCCTAGAAAAATAAGTGAGATTGCTCTATTGGCTGGCCTACAGCGCATGAATTCGTAAGTACTTTGATACCTTTTTTTCTTCCATTATTTTGTCTTGTATAATTCTTTATCTTCATTATTTTTATTTTGTACAAATGAACTAATCTTTTGATGTATCTTGTAGTATGAATGAGCATGCCATCGTCAAACCTAGCCTCCGAGACACACTTATAAATGCACACAACATTTGTGAGTGTGATCCTACGATATTTATGAAATCATTGTCTCCTAATGAAGTGAAATCCATAGAGAACTGGAGGGCTCATGAGAGTAAAGGAAAAAGGCCCTGGTTTCCATTGACAAGAGGCTATCTTGCAAGATTGGTCTTTCAGGTTTAATGCTACACTTCTCTTGGTGCTTATTCTCTTTCATTCCTTTTCTTTCTATAAAAGGAAATCTTTTGTGTAGGTTGAGTACAATACAGAGCTTAAAAAAGCAATTGATAAGATATCCACAAAGATTCCTATAGACCAAAGAACAGAAGTTGAAGGAAAGCAACGTGTCCTGATTCAAAAGAGAATTGCTGACAGGATGGGAAAGGTGAGAGTTTAATTCTTCTTGTTGTTACATTTTTTAATCATTTTATGCATCTAACATGCAATGCTTGGATAGGTTTTGAATTGCATAGATCCAGGCTTGGGTGAGGCCTGGTTGGAAAAGTTATTTGCCTTGCGATTTGATGGTCTGGACTCTTGTGTAACTTTGGAGAAGCTGCAACTCATAGCAAAGTCTGATTTGAGATTGGAGAAAAAAATCATTTTTCTTTCCTTGTTGGAGGCTACCAAACCAATGAGGGATATGTATTTCATGCCTGTGGGGGATGTGGAGTATAGAGGGTGAGTTGTTCCTTTCATATTAAATAAACTTATTTTGCAGTGTTTGTATGTATTATAGAAGTGCCATAAGTCTTAATTTTGTGAATACTTTGTTTTTCACTTGTGTAGATGGATTAATAGAGAGATATTTCTTGAGAAAGTAGAGACCCAGGCTTTGAAAGTTCTTGATGACTTGAGGGTTGTAACAACGATGGGCGTTCCTTTAGAGACACCAAAAGATTACACAATGCAACAGTACATGGAGGACATAAAATTAGAAGGAAGAAAGCATTTGTTCTTAGCTCTACGATCAAAGGATTCAAAGATTGAGAGTAAGGGAGGAAAGAAAGCAGATGGTCTCTCTGAGTTGGACATGGCCGCTCACAGGGTTGTCTACAGGTTGGTCCCTTTGAGTTTTAATGATGGTGCTTTTCTATTTGTTTTGTGAAGCTTATAACAACATTGAACTTGACAATCATTTTTATTTGTCTCAATTTTTTTGTGAACCTTTCTTTGTATAGGAGGTCCAAATAATTAGTGATTGTTGATTTGTAGGTATCTTGCTCATTTGTCAAGAGAGAGAAAGATCTTAGAGATTCCAAATTTGTGCAAGAGTTGGGTGGAAATTGGTCATGCTGCTTGTATGTATCCTCCTGGCATGCACAATCACTCTCAATGGGAACTTGCAAATTGTCCTTGGTGGATAGACTTCCCCAAGGGACAAGTCTTGGTGCGTGAGAGAGACTTTCACAAGAAATATGCCTCATCTAAGGACATTGAAGAAAGTAAGGATAAAATGGGCGGAAGCTCTAGAAAAACAAAAACACAAGCACAAAAACAAGAACAAGCTCAAAAGAAAGGTAAGAAATATACATACATGTTGAGTTTCTAATGTTGTTTGTGATGAGGGTTTGGAATAGTATACTAATGTTATTCTTTCCTATCCATTTAGATGAGGAGCCATCTAGTCCACCAAGGCAAGATAAGGATCAAATGGAGCATGCAAGTAAGGTTCTAGTTTATTTTTGTTCTTGCTATCGGTGTTTCAAAATTTCCTTTGGTTGTGTTTGATATAAATTTTCCATGTAGGTTCACAATCTATCACAAAGTTAGTACAACATTATGTATTTCATAAGGCACAGTCACCGGATAGTCTATCGACTCGAGGTATCACTCCATTATATGCTTGTATGGTGGGTGATTACATAACCATGGGCATGGACTTTTCACAGTCCAAGAAAAATGAAAAGTATACTATTTTGCATGAGTTTTTCATGAATGTAGTTAGCCCTGATCGAGACTACATGCGGTTGGGTAAGAAGATTAAGTGGGCTGCGGATTTTATATTGGTTGACTTTCCCACTGGATTTCCACTTGATGAGAGAGAACCCATCCCAGTTTGGAACCTCTTATTAGAGGACCATGTGCGTTATGGGCTTGCTGTTGCAGCAGCTTCATTATCAGATAGTGGTTGGCTGGCAGTTATATGTCCTATGGCAGGTAAGGTTTAAAATCTAGCACTATTGTTGTTATATGTCCTCTATTCTCATTTTTCTTGTATGAGATAGTGTCATTTGATTGTAGGACACTGTATTTCGTGGATGGAGCGCTTTGCATTTGTTCAAGGCTTGGAAGTTGTCAGACGTGTAGTCATTCATGATAAGCTTCCACATGGATACTGTAAATACCATGGTATAACTCTTAAGGTATGCTACAATTCCATGCATGGTGTGTTGTAATGCTACATTCATGAACTTTTTAATGTGTTTCTTTATGTGGGATTGATAGATGCCATGTTACATGTAGTATGCATGCTGGGTTTTGATGGTAAAATCATATATTTCATTTGTGTTCCATATGTGTGGTCACATGTAGTCTTTCATGCTATGATACTTGTTGGCTAAGGTCATTCTTTGGTATGTGGTTCTCTATGCATGATTCACAGATGCAATCATCTATGTTGGCTCTAGTACGTAGAGCTAAGAAGACTCCATCAATTTATTTGGAAGAGAGTGTTCCACTATTTCAAAACCTTTCCATTGATCCGCTATCTGATTTATGGACTCACTATGTGCCTCTCAGTGAGAGGACAATAGTGCCTATGTCTTCTCAGATGGCTCGAGGTGGACTTGAGCGATGTTGCTACTTTGTTGGGTGCCTTTTGTCTCTCTTATGTGTTCCAGGAGGATTGGTTTTAGAGATGGGTTGTGGCACAGCTCCTCTCATGCGTGCTTGTCAGGCTACTGGTAGACCTTGTTTTTCTTTTGATTCAGATAGCAGTATTATGGCTACCATTGTTGAGCCACTTGTAGCAGACCATTTCGGGAAACGGGTGAGGTCAGAGCATGATGGCGATGGGGATGAAGATAGAGTGGATCCCATCACAAATCCATATGATGATTAGTATGGTACTGAACTTAGATCTTTCTTTGATGACATTTGGATATTTTTGGATTGTTGTTATTGTGTCTTTAACGTTTTGACTTACTATGGTTTCAAATGTATGTTTGATTGTAGTTTGTTACCATGCTATGCAGAAGAAATGGCAAGATTCATGTCAACTGAAAGAAGATATGATGAGAGGCATTCAGATAGGCCACGAGCTCGCATTTACTTTGTTGATGATGAGTGTCAAGAGGAGTAGAATATGATTTAAAAGACCATTTTGATGAGAGCTTGGTGATACTTGTGGGAAGAAGTCCCATTTTGAATATGGTAATATTGCTCTTTGGGGTGAGCTAACAGTAATGTGGTAATATTTCTCTATGTATTATGCAATCCTATGCTTTCAAATGATACTTGGGTTCTCCCACATATGGGTGAAGTGGTATTAATGTTATTAAGTATAATTTCAAGCAATGTGGATGTTTTGATTGTAGGAAAATAAAACCCATTTTGAATGCAGAAGAATTGTTGTGTATGTGATGCAACCCCACGTTTTGAAGTGACACTCCACTTTCTTTTGATTACTAATGACACATATTGGAAGCTACATTATTGAGATAATTCTAATCAATTTTGTATCTTTTCTTGTACTATTAGTCCAAAACATCACTTTTTGACCTCGGGTTTGTACACAGGTCATTTGACACCCAAATCATGTCAACTTCAAGAAACATGTATTTCATAGACACAATGTATTTCACATGCACAATTTAAATGGGATAGGAAGGACAAATACAATTACCATTTGAGAAAGCAAAATGTACAAGATGTTGTGCTTGGATAGTTAAATACAATGAAAACATTAAAAAAGGTGTGAGATATGTTTGCAACTTTATATGAGCAAATGAATACTTAGGATCTTGATGAAGAGAAAGCAAATCAATAAAAGCTTTTGACATGCATATATAGTGAGACTCATAGGCATGAATATACAACTTGCAACCATATGAGGGACTATGAAATATCAATAAATTGTGCAAGTCATCATCAATAGACTCACTAAAGTATATGAGAATTGAGTTGTTGGAAAAGTCTTAGTTGCTTTAGTCTCTCCTGTGCTACCAAGTGCAAGTTACATTATCAAGATAATTATAATATATTATCAACTTGCTTTACTCTCCCAAAAATGGAAAGTAGGTTAAGTTTCATTTTGGAGATTCTTCCCAAATAGTGGATTTCACAAAGCTATGTTGGCTACCTCTATAAGGGATTGTGGAAAAGATCGCTCGCTTTTTTGGGCCCGCTCGCTTTTTCTTGCTCGCTCTATCGACTACCTCATTCGGTCCCAAGGTTTTAGAAGGAGTGAAATTGATCACTGCCTCTACACTAAAATGGCTAAGGATAATAGCCTGATAATCTTGGCACTATATGTGGATGATATGCTATTGGCTAACAAGAATACTTATGAGCTAGATGCATTAAAGGCCAAGTTGCATGAGGCCTTTGATATGAAGGATTTGGGATTTGCAGGTCATATTCTTGGTATGCGCATCACGTGTGATCGGAGTAGGAAACTCCTTTGGCTTTCACAAAAAGAGTATGTTACAAAAGTATTGCAGCATTTCAATATGGAGGGGGGGAAGGCAGTGAGTACTCCATTGCCTCCATATGTGAAACTGAGTCACACAAATAGTCCCAAATCAGATGAGGAGAGGGCCATGATGGCCAAGGTTCCTTATACATCAGCAGTTGGGAGTCTTATGTATGCTATGATAGCTACTAGACTAGACATTGCATTTGCAGTGGGAGTTGTTAGCCGGTATATGGCTAATCCAGGATAGAGGCATTGGGAGGCAGTTAAGTGCATCATGAGGTACATGAAGGGTACCAAGGAGATGTGCATCTGCTTTGGTAAAGGAGACATGCGTGTACTTGGGTACATAGATTCAGACTATGCAGGGCATGTGGATAAGGGCATGTGGATAGTAGGAGATCCACTTCTAGTTATGTGTTCACCTTTGTAGGTGGTGCAGTGTCATGGATGTCTCGTGCACAGAAGTGCATTGCTTTGTCTACCACAGAGGCTGAGTATGTTGTAGCCACAGAGGGTTGCAAGGAAGCTATATGGCTTGATTAGCTAGTGGGAGATTTGGGGATTTATACAGGTGTACCGACATTGCATAGTGATTCCATGAGTGCTATCCAGCTAGCACGGAATCCGGTCTTTCATGCAAAGACCAAACACATTGAGGTCAGGTACCATTTCATCTAGGAGGTACTTGAGGACAAGCGCATAGAGCTTGTCAAGGTTCATACAGATGATAACCATGTAGATATGCTGACGAAGAGTCTACCTAGTCACTGGTTTGAGTATTGTCATGTATTGATGGGCATTGGATAGTATGCTCATTGGTTGTTCTCCCTTAAAGGCACATTGTCCTTTAAGTGGGAGGTTGTGGGGGTTAAAGATTACTGTGCCTTTACCCTGATTATGTACAATACTCAAACACATATATAAATGAATGAAAAAGAAGATTAGGGTGGTTCTGCACCCACCAAAACTTGTGTGGCTCTCTGTCTCTCTCTCTCCTTCTTCCGTTCTTGCTTCTGTTGAGAGCACTCTCAGATGGAAGGCGACGGAACTGCAGTTTTGTCGTGCCAAAGCTTGGGGAGCTCCATGCTAGCACTCTACAGCTCCTTTGATCCAGCTCGGTGGTACAAAGTACCCCCCCACTGACGGGATCACCTGCCTAGAACCGTGATCATAGCCATGCCCCGGTTGATCAGAACAAGCCCGACGGACTTCTAGATAGTTGACGGACTTCCTCGACGGAACTGGATGGAAAAGTCGTGGGAGGCTCTCACGGTCGAACCAGTACGCCATTACCAGTACCCTCACTCCTGCGGATACCCACAGACCTGGAGAAGAAGGGCGATGCCAAAGATCGGTCGTTCGATGTGTGCATGGTGGCAGGGAGGTCACCATAGCTCTGAAGACCCGAGTCTTCTATATAAGCATATGGCCAAGAATGAGTCACAAGCAAGGCCGTGGCCCCGGTGGCTAGTCGGGCCGTGAGGTATTTGGAGCGTCGTCACATAGGTCACGGGTCTGGGTCCAGGCAGGGGGTGCAGAGCACGAGCCGACGAGGGGGCCGACCCCCTTTTGCTAGTCAACAGAGGATACAATATAGCTAAGGAGCCGTGCTTGGTTACACTAACCAAGACTTGGCTCCGTGGTTAGCTCGAAGATAGGCACTGCAGTTGTTACTTCAGAGGTTCTGAGTTTGAATCCTGCACGCGGGCTGCATGACCATTTTAGAGCGCCCGCGTTTGGCTTAGCACAGGGTATAGCTCGGAGGTACCGCTTGGTTAAACCAACCAAGTGTTGGTCCAGTGGTTGGCGTCTCGAGTTTGGGGAAGGAGGCCGAGGGTTCGAAAACCCTGTTCAGCTGTACAGATGATCGGGATGCCCGCGCGGAAGCAAGCACGCTATAAATATAAGTGGGTGGTCTTTTAGTTTTAATAACCAAGACCAACCCACTTGGCTAGCTCAACGAGAAGCTCTGCGCATAGTTCCTTGGAGGTCTCGAATCCGAATTCGGCGGTTGGCCATATTTTTTTGGCACAGTTCGCTTAATTTAGAGGTACAGCTAGCCTGTTTTGGCAGTTTGGATAATTTAGCCCCAGCTAAATTTAGCTAGTCCCAACTAGTCAGACAAGGAGTTTTTGGGAACAGACTTCACAGGTGTTTTCCCTCTCTTGTACTAAGTTTCTGGAGTAGGCCTCGGGCATCACTTTTGCCACACTGAGATTCGGCAAGTGTTTTGGGAAAGAGAGGTCCTTCAAGGCCGTAGCTCTCGGGAGGAGCTCTATGCCCTTCTTCTGAGCATCTGAAGGATCAAGGCACCTTTGTGAAGGTGAAGGACAGTCGGTCAGGTGGAGGTTCCCGTCAGCAAGGCAGTTGCAAATCCACGAGGTCAAGCGGGTACTTTGGGATCCCGGTAGGGAACCAAACCGGGGAGCAAAGGAAAAGAGAAAAGTGAAAAAATTTAGGGAAAACTTTGCCCTCGTGACAGTGGTATCAGAACCGAAGGAACTGAGCAGAGTCAGTTCCCCAAAGGTATCAGCTTGATAGGATTTGGGAAGTCAAAGGAATTGACAGTTTTCTCCCACCTTCTACATTTTCTCAGAACAGACAGTCTAGCCCATTTGAAGGCCATCTCTCATGGGTGATTCAAATGAGGTAGCTGGTGCTGAGCCTAGCAACACCAAGAATAGAACCAAGCTCAAATTCTGTGAGCATGATGCAAGGCCTGAGGCCATAGAGCTTGCTCTAACTGAGCTGCAGCAGCCCAGCCAGGGGCTGCTACAGTAGCAACTCTCAGAAGCTAAAATAGAGCTTGCTCATGTGATGAGCAAGCTAATCAAGGATGATGGGGTCGGACCATCCGGAAGGCATCGGGTCAAGCTCAAGGAGCCCGAACCATACACGGGCACGTGAGAAGTCAAGGTATTAGAGAACTTCATCTACGACATGCAGCAATACCTTGCCCTTGCCAAGATAATCGAGCCCCAAGAGGAAGTGCTCCATGCCTCAACCTACTTGGTGGACGACGCCAAGATTTGGTGGAGAAATTACAAGGAGGATGAGAGAACCCACCGCAACACATACACCATTTCCACATGGGATGAGCTCTCACAAAGGCTGAGGTTGTAGTTTTTGCCCTCCGACATCGAATGGAAGGCTCGGGATGCCTTGAACAGTCTCAAACACACCGGAACCCTGAGGGATTTCATCAAAGCTCACTCCTCCCTCATGCTACAAATCAAGGAGATGAGTGAGGCTGATCGACTTTACTACTTCATCAAAAGGCTGAGGCCTTGGGCACATGATGAGCTCATAAGAGAGCATGTAAAGACTGTGGCTGAAGCATACGAGGTAGCGGATCGCCTCACCGATTGGCAAGAGAAACAACATGGTGGTGAGAGACAAGGTCAAGCCAAGCCCAAGCCAAGTGGACAAGGGGTTTCCCCTTTCGAGAAGAAAAAGTTCAAGCGGTTTGGCTCCAAAAAGAAGTACCGCCCTATGGGAGAGAGTCCAGCTGAGCAGGCCAAACCTGAAGTTATTGCTGCTAAAAAAGGTAAAGGTACAGTAAGTACTGTTCAGCCCAAGAGTAGTGTGGGGTCAGCAAAGGCATCGTCGAGTCTTTCAACCCCGAAAGGGAGTGGTTGTTACATCTGCACTGGAGCTCATTTTGCTAGGGACTGCCCTATGCGACAATCACTACAGACTATCCAGGAAACAGAAAATGGATAGCCCACTCAAACCATGACACCCCTTTAGCTTGTAGGGGCCATGAGTGAAGATAAGGTAGCCTCTGATGTACTGTTCATTACTGCTACAGTAAACGGACGCCTAGTGAGGGCCATGGTGGATAGCGGGGCCAGCCATAGCTTTATCATCTCCAAGAAAGCCAAGGAGATCGGGCTGAAAGCTAAAATCTATGAAGGCAAGGTCATGAAAACACTAAATACCCCAGGACAAGCAGTTGCCAAGGTGGCCAAAGAAGTCAGTGTCCAAGTGGGAGTTTGTTCTCACAAGTCAGAATTTTCTGTAGTGGAAATGGATGACTTCGACATGGTGTTTGGGCAAACATGGTTCAGAGCCAATAGGGTCCTGATCAACAGCTAGTATTCTACAAGGATGAAGGTTGGGAGGTGGTAAAACCATTAAGGCAAAAGGGAGGCACTTTGCCCCAACTCCTCTCAGCTATGCCGTTGCAAGAAGCAGTAGGAAAAGGTAGTCTAGCCTACCTAGTGGTCATTGAAGAGCATGAGGAGAACTCAGTTCCATCTATGGAACATGTACCACATGAGGTGCAGGGCTTACTGACGGAGGACGCTGAGATCCTACCCGAGAAGCTCCCAAGGGAGCTTCCTCCTAAATGGGAGGATGACCAGGGGATAGAGGTATATCTAGAAGCAGACCCTCAAACCAAGGCACCTGACAGGTTGTCACAAGAAGAGAATATAGATGCGGATGCATATGTAAAGACTTGCCACAATGTGGGCAAGATAAAGATGATGAAATGAAACCAGCAAGAAAAGCATCCATACTATCTACTGCAGGGGGAGTAGCTCTAGCAGGAGGAGCCTTCCACAAGGAGTGGGTAACAAGGCTTAGATCTGCCCGGGAGCAGCTAGGTAAAGATCAAGAAGATGATGATCTAGCCCATGAGCAGTAGAATAGAGGTTTGGCTCTAGTGATGGATCAAGGAGATGGTGAAGACCTCGAGAGTATCATGGCACACCGTGATAGGCCAAATCAGTTCGGGCCTAACAGGTTGTACCATTGTCATTGGAGGGAGCAACCTTCAAGTGAAGACTCGTGCAAGATGGAACCTTCTCTATGGCGGTTCATGGACATCATGCGCGGCTACAATGATTCACACCCCTTTCCAAAGAAGCGGGGGGACAAGAGTAAAAGGGGGGGGATGTAACGAGTGGCCCATTGACAAGGGACTGAGCCTCAATCCACCCTCCTTTGTCATCACCTTCGGACTCGACATCGGTAGTAAGGAGGAGGTCCTTGCCCTCTTTTAGGTCAAAGGGGGAGCAACCCTTTAACATCTCTAGGTCCTAACCAAGGGGAGCAGCCCATGGTAAGGTTGGACTCCCCAACTATGGCTAAAGGGTTCAATTCAAATGGATATTTGAATCAATTGGCCCTTCAAAGTAACTGTTGGAGAAAAGGGTACTAAGGAAGAATGAAGCCTTAATGAAGGCGGCTGAACGTTGAAGCCAAGGAGAGACTCCCTCAAAAATTCAAAATATACAAAACTCAAGGGATACAGAGATTTCCAGATAGACTGAGCCAAGAGAGGTCCAGGACGTCAGAGCTTGGAAGAAACCGTGAGCTGCGAGCTCCTGCTGTAACCTTGAGAGTGTTGTGAGATTTTTGCTTCAGCATCAAAGAGATGCTCTCATTGTAATCTTACCTTGTGGCGTTTTGACCACAGGGCCCCTTCTTTTTGGAATACAAAGCATTCGTGTCTGCTCTGAGTGTTTTGATTCTGAAAATGGAGGTAGATAGATTGCAAGCTCGTTTCCCCTCCCCTTCGTGAGTGTTGAGTGTGCAAGTGGTCTCAGAAGCTCTCCTTCAAGCCAGGGCTCCCCTTGGCTTAGGGAAGAAGCCCACCAAAGGGCAGACTGAATAGGAACTCGTGGAGGATGTGGGGACAGACAAGGTGTCCACCCAGGAGGTCATTTCACCGATACAGAAAGTAGTGCAGCCTCTGTAGCGATCCGTTTGATCCAGGAGTTTGTGAGGGTCGAGATACCCTTCTAAGTATCCCGCTATTGCAGTTTCGTCGCACCAAAGCTTGGGGAGCTCCATGCTAGCACTCTACAGCTCCTTTGATCCAGCCCAGTGGCACAGAGTACCGCCCCACCCACGGGATCACCTAGCCGGAACCGTGATCATAGCCGTGCCCTGATTGATCAGAATGAACCCGATGGACTTCTAGATAGTTGATGGACTTCCTCGATGGAACAAGATGGAAAAGTCATGGGAGGCTCTCACGGTCGAACCAGTATGCCATTACCAGTACCCTCGCTCTTGCGGATACCCACAGACCTGGAGAAGAAGGGCGATGCCAAAGATCGGCCTTTCGACGTGTGCATGGTGGCGGGGAGGTCACCATAGCTCCGAAGACTTGAGTCTTCTATATAAGCATATGGCTAGGAATGAGTCACAAGAAAGGCCACGACCCCAGTGGCTAGCCGGGCCGTGAGGTATTTGGAGCGTCGTCGCACAGGTCGTAGGTTCGAGTCCGGGCAGGGGGTGCAGAGCGCGAGCCGACGAGGGGGCCGACCCCCTTTTGCTGGTCAATAGAGGATACAATATAGCTAAGGAGCCGTGCTTGGTTGCACTAACCAAGACTTGGCTCCATGGTTAGCCCGACGATAGGCATTGCGGTTGTTACTTCAGAGGTTCTGAGTTCGAATCCTGCGCGCGGGGTGCGCGACCATTTTGGAGCGCCCGCGTTTGGCTTAGCACAGGGTATAGCTCGGAGGTACCGCTTGGTTAAACCAACCAAGTGTTGGTTCTCGGTGGTTGGCATCTCGAGTTTGGGGAAGGAGGGCGAGGGTTCGAATACCCTGTTCAGCTGTACAGATGATCGGGACACCCGCGCGGAAGCAAGCACGCTATAAATATAAGTGGGTGGTCTTTTAGTTTCAATAACCAAGACCAGCCCACTTGGCTAGCTCAACAAGAAGCTCTGCGCATAGTTCCTTGGAGGTCTCGAGTTCAAATTCGGCAGTTGGCCATATTTTTTTGGCACAGTCCGCTTATTTTAGAGGTACAGCCAGCCTATTTTGGCAGTTTGGATAATTTAGCCCCAGCTAAATTTAGCTAGTCCTAGCTAGTCAGACAAGGAGTTTTTGGGAACAGACTTCACAGGTGTTTTCCCTCTCTTGTACTCAGTTTCCGGAGCAAGCCTTGGGCATCACTTTTGCCACACTGAGATTCGGCAAGTGTTTTGGGAAAGAGAGGTCCTTCAAGGCCGTAGCTCTCGGGAGGAGCTCTATGCCCTTCTTTTGAGCGTCTGAAGAATCAAGGCACCTTTGTGAAGGTAAAGGACAGTCGGTCAAGTGGAGGTTCCTGTCAGCAAGGCAGTTGCAAATCCACGAGGTCAAGCGGGTACTTTGGGATCCCGGTAGGGGACCAAACCGAGGAGCAAAGGGAAAGAGAAAAGTGAAAAAAATTTAGGGAAAAATTTGCCCTCGTGACAGAGGTGGGGGGGGGGGGGTTGTGGAGGTAAAGGGGGGAAGGAGATGGGGGGGTTGGAGGTGGAGGTGGGGGAAGAGAGGTGGGGGGTGGGAGGGGTGGAGGGGGAGGGGGGGAGGAGATGGGGGGGTGGAGGTGGAGGTGGGTGGAGATGGGGGGGTGGAGGAGATGGGGGGGTAGCTTCGTCACTCAAGTTTTATTTCGAAATACCACTCTCAATTGTAAGTACATAGGCAAGCAGTTCCTTCCTTCCTCTCCTCCTCCTCCTCCCCCTTATTTTCTTTTCTCTTCCTTTTCCTCAATGGCAAACATCCCAGTGTTTTGTGGACAAATGGGAGAGAATCCAAAAGAATATTTGGCTGCATTCAAGCGTCGATGCGTGTCCATTAATTTCCTAATAGAAGATTGCTGGTTGTTAGTACTACCCACATTCTTGGAAGGATTGGCCCAAGTATGGTATGAGAAGCATCCAGAGGCAGTCCGTCAAAGTTGGCCAAGGCTACTTGCAACAATGATTGAGTATTTTGGCAAGGATGAAGAGTAGAAAAATGTGCACTTGCAGGTGGTGAATTTAAAGCAGCTAGAAGGAGAGATAGCACGTCCATATGTGGATCGGTGAGCCATACTTCTTGATTTCTTGATAGCAGCATAAGAAGCCAATGTCGGATTCCAAGACGGGATGACTCAATATGTGCTAAGTTACTGATTGCCAGAGCTGAAGATGATTTCTACCTCAAGCTTAAGTGCAAGAACTCAAACACCATGGAGCGAGCATAGGAGATCGCTCAAAAGTTTGACAAAGTTCAGTGTGACCCTGCTTCCAAGAAAGAATTTATTCCACCCCAACCCACTCGAGGCTTACATCGTCTGCCAGGACCATTTCCCCAACCTCAGCCGGGAATGTATCCATAGCCGCCTCTTGAGAGGTATGCACATCCTTTGCCAGGGCAATATCCTCACCCTCCATCTGGGGGATTTACCCAACTTTGTGACTTGCGACTTGAGATGGTGGGAATCAGGAAGCGGGCCAACCACATTCTAAGGGAGCATGCCAATGTTGTATGCTTTGATTGTCATCAAAAGGGTCACTACTGCACAGAATGCCTCGAATGGTTCACATCTGAACTTCTAGGTGAATCTAATACAAAATACTCGGATGTGGAAATCCCAGATCTTGGAAAAAGAAGTCATGAAGCTGCAGATCCTTCCTCCAACCGAGGACCGGGTTGACCAAGGAAGAAGGTGTCTTTTTTAGAACCCCCAGATGTGGAGATGCCCGATCCTCTTGCAGAAAAGGGTAAAGGCTCCAGATCTCACAGAAGCAAGTGGTCACCCTCAGACTTCCCCATGGGAGCAGGGCTTATTCAGTGGTTCAAGACATCGCGAACTAGTCTTTGAACATCACTCTCCCACAATTGATAGTGTTGAGCCCTAAGGTTAGGTGTGAATTGCAGTGAGGAATCTCTACATAGAGGGCAAAGAAGAAAGAGAAGGTACGAGAAATCTCATCTATTGCAGAAGATATTGATCGACACCCGCATAATGTAGATGTTATCATATATAATTGCCGCATCAAAAGTGTGTGTGTTGACAATGGTGCCGCATGCAACATCATGGTACCCAGCATCATGAAAAAGTTGAATTTAAAATTCTTTAGGCGCTCCTCCACTCGAATCAAGGTAGTAGATGGTAGACGACTCTCCACCCTGGGAGTCATTGAGGATTTACCCACCATCATAGTCAATGGGTTGACTACCACGATCAATTTCTACGTGGTCGATATAGAAGATACTAGAAGAAGCAATCCGGCCATACTAGGGCGACCATGGCTAAGGAGTTATGCAGTTAGCTACTAGAAAACTGGACACATGTCTTTTGGAGCTTCAAAGGAGAAGATTCTTGTCTAGCCTAGCATGACAGAGCCAAAAAAAGAGGAGAAGCTAGAAAGTGACACCACTTCATCTACATTTTTTGAGTCCCCTAAAGATTGAGATGGAGAAGAGGCCTCTGAAGAGGAAATCTATATAATGGATGTGTCCCTTGCATTGCAGCCTACATAGAAGATAACTGCCACTCCTCAACAACTAGCTTCCATGCTTTCCCCTGATCTCACTCCCAATGAAAAGGATGAATTCCTTGAGATGTTCAAAGATTTTCTTGATCTATTTGCCAACTGGTTACCATCATCTTCGTCATGTGACTACCATAGAACATGAAGTAGATCTAAAACCAGATGTCAAGCCAATAGCCTAGAATTATCAAGGATTGGGACTCATTCAGACCAATGCATTACGTGCAAACTCGCAAAATTTAGTAGAAGCTGGGTTCATTGTCTCGGTTCACAATACGGAATGGGTCTCACCTATAATCATCACACCCAAGAAGAATGATAAGTGGCAGGTTTGCATCGACTACAAGAAGCTCAATGCTACCACTAAGAGACACCATCAACCCTTGCCCTTTCAAGACATCATCCTGGAAAAGGTGAGTGGCCACAAGTTGTACACTTTTGTGTCTAGAAAACATATGTAAGTTGGGAATCGAGATTCTAGAGAGGAGTAGAACACAGTGTGAGAAGAATCAGTGGTGGCAAAGAAAAGCTGATAAATAACCTTCATGACTAGACCTTTACTGGGGAAGATCAGGGGCATGGTGTCGCATCAAGTTGTTCATCAGGGCAAAAAGAAAAGCCATTACCAAAGCAAGAAGATGCAAAGCTTGCATGTCACCTTTAGCTTCTTCCAGCTCTTGCAATCTCCAAGAAATTTCTTTTAGCGACAGTCTGGCATTGTAGCTTTTTCTTTTGGGCAAGCCGATGGAGCACTTTCTAGATGGTGGCCTTAAGTTGAAGGGCTTGGATGAGGTAATTTGTGCATCTCGTTTCATTATGGCCACATGCCCCCTAATAATTACATATTATGACCCTCATGCATGCAGTTCGCCTCCATCAGGAAGGTCTAGGTTTTGGATTCGTAGATTAGCTTAAATTATGTGGGCCAAAAAACCTTTTGGAAATGGTCTCACCTTGGATCTCATAGATAGCTCGAGTAAGTGTATTGGCCACACTATTATTGGACCTAGGGGTGTGGTGTAATTGGATCTCTTGGAATCCTTGGCAAAGTTACATGACGTGCTGATAATGTGGGGCCAAGGACTCACTTCATATGAGTGACTATCCTGAGATTGAAACTGTACTATGTTGTGTCAATACAGGTTAGATCACTATCTAGATAGGGCTTGGTCTCTTGAAAGACGACATTTCTACTGACTACCACCTCATGCGACTCCTTATAAGTGACTATCGTGAGATTGAAACTGCATTATGTTGTGTTTTTTCAGGATGAGTTTGGGAATGTTCTTGGATTCATCTAGGTATATACCACCTCATGTGACTCCTTATTCTACATATGATACGCTTTAGCTCTAGTCGATGAAAGTGCACTTCTTACTCCTTGGATCAAGCTTGGTCATAGTATTTCTGTGGGCATGCACCCAAGTGGCAAACTGAAAACCCATGTGTGCTTAATGACATGCTTTTCACCCGACTATACCTCCAGAAAGAATCATCTCTTTAACTACTTTGAACGTAGTCTTGTTAAGGATGTGAGCATCTGCATTGACTATCTTTGCCTCGAACGTCCATGGATACTCCTTCTCGTTCACTCTGAGCATGCTTAAGCCCATCTCAAATAACTTGATCCTATTCTTATTGCAATACTTGTCAATTTTTATTAAAGTGAATTCTCCTTCGCTGTCCATTATGGTCTTTAATTTCTTCTTGTAACACGTAGAGGCCTACCATGTGGAAATGCACCAATTCTTATAACACATGGAGATCTACCGTGCGGAAATGCGTCAATAGTTAGGGCGTTTTCACCAGCATTTATATAAATAAAGCAGTGTATAGCAGTTATGAAGATCTTTGGTGTTCTTCATGCTTGAGTTCTCTCTTTACTTTTCTCGGTATTCCAAGAGTGTGGACCCTCCATTGGTCTACCATTTTGACCTAAAAAGGCTGGTTCTAACTCATTAAGACAATTTTTTTTGTAAAGATCGTCCAACAGGATGTTCTCACTAGATTCACCATCCAAAAGGACCTCTGGTATGATCTGTGATTTATATTCCACCTTAATTAGTGGAACAGTATAATCCACATCTTCAATTTGTGCTGCATCATGAACTTTTGGCTTAACTTCTCAAACCTCCACATGATCCTGTTTTGCCTTATCCATTAGGCTCACACCAATGCCTATCAGATTAGTCAACAACAACTTTGTTTTGAAATATGGTACTAGATCAAGAAGATGGTCCAATGTAATATTGATCTCGGCCTTCAACAAACTATAAAACAGTTCCTCATGGTCCATTGCATCCTCAACTTTGGGCTTGTTGCATATTTCACCAACCGATAACACTCTCCGGAAGGAGTCTTCTCTTTTAGGACATCGAGCTTCTTGTTTTGATGTTGCTCTTTGAGCACGTCAACCTCCCCAAGGAGTAGAATAAATTATACATTTGCACAGAGATGAAATGTTGGAAGTTGAGAGGTGCATGGTCTATTAAATGAAATGGTAGGATCTAAAGAACAACCTACACTAAGACAAGTATTAAATCTTTCAACGGCCTCCTACCTAAAGGTTGTAGTGTTGCTGATATCAGCTTGTGAAGTGTATCCCTCAAGAGGATTTTGAAAGAGAGGCCATGCAAATATAGCCCCTACAATGAGTTCTATGACCTTTGGAGAGATGCAAAATTCTAGAAATCCTCTAAGCTCTAAGAAAGAGGTGGGCATAGGGACAACACCTAGAGAATTGTTTGTGGATTACTAGTATTCCACCATCCTTAGTTTCCAAATGATTTTAGAAACATGAAGGCCAAGAATGCCGTGAATGAGGAGGCTATATTGAAAAGGAAAAGAATGAGAAAGAGAGAGAGAGAGAGAGAGAGAGAGAGAGAGAGAGAGAGAGAGAGAGAGGGAGGGAGAGGGAGAGGGGGAGAGAGAGAGAGAGAGAGAGAGAGAGAGAGAGAGAGAGAGAGAGAGAGAGAGAGAGAGAGAGAGAGAGAGAGAGAGAGAGAGAGCAACGTGCAAGGTCCCAACCCAAAAGATAGCTAGCAAAAGGAGGAGGTTAAGGGATGAAAAGCATAAGGAAAGGGAGGTGAGAGGAGCATGACAATGACAAGGAGGTCATGGTCTTCAACACGCCTTAAGAAACCATATATAGAGCAATTTACACTAGGTGGGTTATGATGGAAGTCATCACATCCTACACATACTTTGGGGTTCTTTTTCCTGATGCAACAAGCAATGCATGCATGATTGAGTATGGGATGCACCGCACTTGCTAGACTTGAATGGTAGTGTTTTCACTCTCATTTCTAGGATCCATAGGCCAAGGTTCTTCTCTTTGGCTCCTTGGTCCAGCTAGGGCATGTAAGGTAGTGGTTGTCCTTGCTAAGGGCTTGACCTACCAAAAATAGATTGGGCATGAGTGGAGAGGATCTGCTTACTCTTATTATCATAAATTATCCACAATAAGCCATCTCTTTTGAGTCAAGGATTATAGTTCCTAGACATACTAATGTAGGTTACCATGGTTGGCCTTATCTTCATCCATGACTATAGAAGATGAGGTTGATAAAAGGTATTGGTATGCACATAGATGCAGATGGTTTGAGAGTCTAGGGCTCCACATTGCCATGCTTTCAACATAGCCTTGAGGCCTCTTTTGTTTTGCTCAACTACCATGGGTGTAACTGGGTTATCTAGGAGGATCTCTTATAGATACACACTTTCAGGACCTGGTTAGCACCCAATGATCTTATTATGAAGCTCCACCTCTAAAAGGACCACTACTTAGAAATATCAAAGGAAGGATTCATTGACCCACTAGGCTATACATAGATCTACCTCCCCGACTCTTTGTGTCTCTCTCCCCACTTTGAAGTTTGATTGTACATTCAAGGACCCCAAACATACCCAAATCCAAAATCTTGAAGATGTAATGACTATAACAAAGAAGAGAGCGGATTTTCTTCATAATTTCCTTGTGTTATAGCCTTTTCTAAGTAGTAATAGGATAAAATCACTAAACTGAGAGATAAAAGCACTCTTACTTGTGCAAAGACGAGAGAACCCATATAATTGGGAAGTAATCACTCCATATTTAGCCATATCAGAGATGGTTGAGTCAATGTGAGGCATCCATATGACATTCAAGTTACCATACTTAAGTTGTCATTTCTCATGAGATGCATGTATGTTTTCTTATTTTTCACCACCTATCATTAGATAAGGGTCCAAAAACATGTATCGAGGTCCTCATTCAAACTTGTGACTTTTAGATGGGCACAATACTTTGCACAGGTCTTGATCTCATCTACTCTAAGTTTCATGTGAAGTACTATGCCTGCCCAATATTATTTGCATGGTTGAGAAAGAAATTTTCCTTGTTTTCCACCACCCATCATCCAAAAGGGTCAAAAGACATGCATCGAGATGCATCATTTGAACGTGCAAGTATTTGGTGGACACAATACTTGCACGATCACTAATATTATCTATTTTAATACCGTTTCAAAGTATCATACCCATCAAATACCATTTGCATGGTCTAGTATGCATTGTTTCTTGGTTTCCACCACCCATCATACTTAGAGTCCAAAAACAACATCGCGGTGCCTTATTCAAACGTGTGAGTCTTCAATGGACAGAGTACTTTCCATGGGCCTTAATCTCATTCACTTTACGATGGATGCAAAGTATCATGCACATGGGTTATCATTGACATGACTGGGAAAACAATTTTTCTTATTTTCCACCACTCCTTATCCACCACGATCGTCAAAAAACGCACAGCTTAGTGTCCCATTCAAGCATGCAAGTCTCCAAAGGGCACGATACTTTGCTCATGTTTTAATACTACCAACTTTAAATCCTATGCAAAGTATGGTGTTCTTTGTTTTTCATTTGATTGGTCAAGGAAGCATTTTTCCTTGTTTTCCTACACCCGTCAAAAAAATACACATCAGGGCATCTCATTCGGTGTGAGCCTCTGATGGGCACAATACTTTTCATGGGACTTGATCTCATTCACTTTAAGGCCTATGAAAAGTACGATGCCCATTAGATCTCATTTTTATGGTCAAGGATGCCTTTTTCCATGTTTTTTGCCACTCTCATACATGAGGGTCCAAAAACAACCATTGGGGTGTCTCATTCAAACTTGTGAGTCTTTTATGGACACGGTAATTTGCATAGGCCTTTAGATAAATTGACACTAAGGACCGTGCTAATTAGCATATCAATCGGATCTCATTTGCACGGTCAGGGACATATTTTTTCTTGTTTTTCACCATTCGTCATACATGAAGTTCAAAAAACATGCATCAGGATGTCTCATTTGAACGTGTGAGTTTCTAATGGACACGATAATTCGGTGTGAGCCTCTGATGGGCACAATACTTTTCATGGGACTTGATCTCATTCACTTTAAGGCCTATGAAAAGTACGATGCCCATTAGATCTCATTTTTATGGTCAAGGATGCCTTTTTCCATGTTTTTTGCCACTCTCATACATGAGGGTCCAAAAACAACCATTGGTATCTCATTCGGTGTGAGCCTGTGATGGGCACAATACTTTTTTGCCTCAGGGTATCTCATTCGGTGTGAGCCTCTTATGGGCAGAATACTTTTTATGGGACTTGATCTCATTCACTTTAAGGCCTATGAAAAGTACGATGCCCATTAGATCTCATTTTTATGGTCAAGGATGCCATGTTTTTTTGCCTCAGGGTATCTCATTCGGTGTGAGCCTCTGATGGGCACAATACTTTTCATGGGACTTGATCTCATTCACTTTAAGGCCTATGAAAAGTATGATGCCCATTAGATCTCATTTTTATGGTCAAGGATGCCTTTTTCCATGTTTTTTGCCACTCTCATACATGAGGGTCCAAAAACAACCATTGGGGTGTCTCATTCAAACTTGTGAGTCTTTTATGGACACGGTAATTTGCATAGGCCTTTAGATAAATTGACACTAAGGACCGTGCTAATTAGCATATCAATCGGATCTCATTTGCACGGTCAGGGACATATTTTTTCTTGTTTTTCACCATTCGTCATACATGAAGTTCAAAAAACATGCATCAGGATGTCTCATTTGAACGTGTGAGTTTCTAATCTTGTTCACTTTTAAGGACCATGCTAAGTACCATGTCCATCGGATATCATTTGCATGGTCATCATGCATTTCTCTCCATTTCTCAATGCACCTCATACATGAGGCTCAAAAAGCATGCATCAAGGTGTCTCATTCAAATGTGCATGTCTACGATGTGCACAATACTTTTTAGAGGTATTGATATCATCCACTTCAAGATCCATGCAAATTACTGTGTCCATTGAATCTCATTTGCATGGTCAGGGACATATTTTTCCTTGTTTCCCACCACCCATCATGTCTGAGGGTCCAAAAACACACATCGAAGTGCATTATTTGAATGTGTGGGCCTCAAAAGGGCATGGTACTTTGCTCAAGAGATAACCTCACCCTCTTTAAGGCTTTTCCAAAGTACCATGGCAATATGATATCATTAGAATGGTCGTGGATGTATTCTTTCTTGGTTTTCACCACATGGTTGAGGAGGCATTTTTAATCATTTTCAACCACTCATCATGCATGAGGGTCAAAAAACACGCATCGAGGTGCCTCATTCGATCATGCAAGCCTATTTTGGATATTTACTATTCATGATCCTTAATCTCACCCAATATAAGCCTCATGCAAGGTACGGTGCCATGGAATATAATTTGCATTAGTCGGAGATGATTTTTTCCTTATTTTTCACCACCTGTCATGCATGAGGGTCCAAAAACATGCATTAGGTTGTCTTATTTGAATGTGCAAGTATTTGATGGATATGGTACTTTGAGTGGGACTTAAACTCATCCACTTTAAGGCTCTTATAAATATTTTTTCCCATCAGATATCATTCTCATGGTTGGCGAAGCATTTTTCCTTGTTTTGCACCACCTGTCATACATGACGGTAAAAAAACATGCATCTTTTGAGAATGGTGTAAATTGCACCATAGGTTATGGGACAAACCCTAACCCTAACCCTAAGGGGTACATGCATATATTCTTAGTTTTCATGGAATACAAGTTATTGTACAGTTAGTCAATCTCTTGTGCACTCCTCTCTTTTTCTCTCTCATTTCCGCTATCATGGTATCAGAGCCAATGGTGCTCACAAGCCCTTGCATGTTGTCAAGGCAACAAGCCCTCCCTTGAGGCAAGCTCAATCTCCATTCATAGTGTGAGACATTTGTGAGTTTTCTTCTTGAGAGATTTCGACCATTTGAGAGAGATTTTCATCCCATCATTTGCATTCTTTGAAGATTACTACTTGAGTTTTGAGCCTTCATTATTTCCATTGAGAGTATTTCATTTCAGAGTGTTAATTCTTAAGAGATTTATCTTATGCAAGGTTCATTTCAGGAAGTTTGAGAAGTTGATTGATAGTTTCTAAGGCTGTGAGGATTCTCTCTAAGGTCTCTCTGAGTGATAGATTCGAGTTTTCATTGAGATAGAGAGATTTGTTCTTGAGCTTTAGTTGAGATATAGGTCTCTCTTATTGAAGGCCTTACAGAAGGATACCCACAATGCAAGACGAACCTTCACCCCTTGAAATCTCAAATCTGAGAAGCGTGACTATCAAAAGGTCAGCCAACAAGATGGCTCAGCCTCTGTGAGCCACGCTTATCACAGCCTCTCCAATAAAAATCTACATCATGAGCCAACTGGCAGCCTCACCACACACAAACTACAAGCACTAAGTGGCTACAAACCTCTATAAGAAAGCAAAAGAGTGACTAACACTCACGTACTCCTACGAGCTTCAAAGCTCAACGATGACTCACTGGCAATGAAGCCTCACACCAACAATAGCTCTGAAAAGGAAGAGTGACCCTACAAACAACTGCCAGTGAGGTAGCAACCACTGACTATAGCTCTTGCTCCTAATACATCTCCATTGACGGCTCCAATGCCACTCCAGTCCGAATGGTGCTCCAACTCACACCACCAGGAATGCCTTCCATCCAGCCTCCAACAGCTCCAAGCAACAAAGCTCTACACAACTCCATGAGCCTTCCAGCAGAACGAGTAGCCAAAGCCTCCTAGTGCCTCTAGCCAGCCATCGACTTGCAATGGCCCAACGACCAACGAGGCAAACGACCAAGACAAGCTCCTTCAACATTGACTCCATCCAAGCCGTCTTCTGCATGCTCAATGACCCGCAACGCTCTCATGTCTGCTTCAAGCAATGTGACTACACGCCTTCAACATGACGTCCCTCCGACGAGCTCCTCTACCATATAACACTTCTCTGCAGCTCTCAACCACTCCAAAGTTTCTCACTACTTTTGTAGCCCTGCTCTTTAGGACCCTTCTCTAGCCCACGAAATGCAAAACGACGCATTGATGAAGACAACAAAATCTTGAGATTCCATCAAAATCTTTGGAAGATTCTGTCTTGTGACCTTATCCATACCCCAAGGTCACCACACCCTTGGGATTAGTCCAAAGGTTGCCATGTGGCAACCTTATCTTAACTACCATGTGGCTCATCTACCACGTCACCCTTATCTAGTCACATCGCCACACTATTGCCATGTCATCAAGCCTACTCCCATGTCAACACCTAGTGCCACATCATTTGTGACACATGGACCGTCTTGCCATATTAGCTACCCATGTGGTAGTGCAACATCATCACTATCCATGTGGCTATCTATGTCACTGTCCACATGGTAGTGACATCTCATCATCTTGCCACCTCAATGCGTGCCACTTTCATCTAACATGTGGCAGTGCCACATCATCTGCTAGACAATTGACTACCTGCCACCTCACCTAACACGTGGTAGTACTAGCTCATAGTGCCACCTCAGTATCATCGCTTCATAGGAGCACTTTTCTTCACCATATGCACCCACTGTCCACATCATCAGTGCATTTTTTGCACTCTTGAGGTCAAAATTTGGCCTTTCTTCCGAGGACCGGATGTTTTGATCCAGGTGGAATTTGGAGGCAATCCAAAAACCAAAATTGCTCACCAACTCACGCTCTACGTAATCATCACCTAAATTTTCACATTTGGGATTTTTGCTTTGTAGTATTTGCAGAAACCTCTTCATTGAAACCCCTCCCAATCAGATCACATCCTCTTCAAACCTAGCACAAAACAAATCAAGATAAACTTTATTTTGCTCCTTTTCATCTCAATCAACGTATAGACTGGTTATAGGACTAGCTACCTTAGAGGAAAGAACTCCAAAACAAGCCAACTAAAGCCTTGCCCAAAGATTCCCAACTAGTTCCCAACTGCAGTCCTTGCGGAACCTATCATCGGTACTCATCTCACACATATTGATACATGTTCCATTCTTTGAGAGAGGGAATATTCACTCTTGTTGAGTCAATTGGGAGTTTGGTTTATTGATTTAGGACAACTGCACCTATTTGCACTCACATGCCACCTAGTTGACTATTTGGCATTGGTTCCTGCACTACTTCTTCAAGCCTTGTAAAGCCTCTGGCTATCACCGGCACTTGGTTGCTATTTGTATACAAGTTCTGATTCTTGGTGCACCATGACAAAATCACATGATAATGTCATATTTCTTGATTAGAGTAGCAAGCTCGAACAACTATGGCAATTGGAAGCTCAAAATGTTAAACATTTTTCAGTTGAAGAGCTTGTGGGATATTGTCATGGAAGATGAAAAGAGACTTGATCCTATCTCTACAAATCTTACAGCAGATCAGCAACTAGAGCTCGGGATACCTTGCCTTGAATATCATCAACTTCAATGTTAAGGATACAATGATCCCTCTTCTTTGTAAACAGACCTCACCTATACTTGCTTGGAAGACTTTGAAAAGAAGATACAATGCCAACAAATGTCATGTATTCTCTTGTTGGAGAATCAGCTGACAACAATCCAATGCTTCCAAATGAATCAGGTCCAGACTTCTTACTAAGATTAAAGGACCTTGGTAATCAGCTCACATCACTTGGACAAGAGGTCAAAGAAGAGAGACTAGTCCAGCTTGCCATCAATGGACTTGGACCAAATTATGGGCAGTTTGTGACTGCACTAGTCACTCGAGACACACCTCCATCATTTCAGCCCATGTCATGTAAGAGCAATTGAGACGCGGTCTCAAGACAGATTCAAAGAATCATGACATCGCCTTCACAGCAAGAGGAAGCGGAAGAGAGTTGTATAGAGGAAGAGGTAAGAATTTCGGATGCTCTAGTAATCAAGGCAAAGGTCAATACCACAGTAGACAGTCTTCGACTCAAAATAATGTTCCTCCCACACAGAGGGGGACATGGAATCCTAGAGGTAGAGGTAACTCTGGAAGAGGAGGAAATTAGGGAAGTACTCCTAGACACGAGGGAAATTGCAACTATTGCGGCATTCCAGGCCATTGAGAGCCAAAGTGCAGAAAGAAACAAAGGGATTTAGCCAATGTGTTCTAGTCAAGCAGGTCTCACAACCCTCGTCGAGGCAACCATCATCAACGACAATTCACCCACTATGCCTATGATGAAGACAATTCTTAGGACTATTAACACAAAGTTCTCATATTGTAGTATGGTCAATCTAAGAAGTCTACATCTTAGACACAAAAAAGGATGAGGACACATGGTGGTTTGACTCTAGTGCAAGTAACCACATGACACCTGAGAAAGAATGGTTCTTCGATCTCCATCCCAACTAGAACCCAAGAGAGAATGTCGTGATGGGGGATGACACAACCCACAAAATCGAAGGGATTAGTAGCATACCCTTGCACAGTAATGCAGGCACCGTAGGGAGTATTGGAGATGCATTCTATGTCCCCACAATGGCACAAAACCTTCTCTCTATTAGATAGATGACTGAGAGCAATATGGAAGTCATCTTCAATAAGTATGGATGCACCGTGAGAGAGCTCAAGAGTCCCATATCCATCATTGCTCAAGGTGTCAATATTGGAAGAATGTTTAAGCTTTGTACCACCATTCTGATCTAGAGAGCCGTAGCAGCTCATCATCAGAATTAGGATGCTTATTTGAGTACATTGTGGCACAAGAGGTATGGTCACCTCAACTTCAGAAGCCTTGTATCCCTCAAAAGGACAAACATGGTACAGGGGCTTCGACAGTTGTTCTTTCAAAAATATGTATGTGAGGCTTGTTGCATGGGAAAGCAACACAGATAGCCCTTTCCAACGTCTTCAACTCAAAGTACCGACATCCTTCAGATTGTGCATTCATATCTATGGGGTCCGACTTCTATAGCATACTAGGCTTTGTACTTCATGATCTTAATCGATGATTACTCACAAAAGACTTGAATCTACTTTCTGAAATAGAAGTCTGATGTATTCAGCACTTTCAAGACTTTAAAGCCTTGGTAGAAAAGCAGATTGGCAAGTACCTAAAAGTCCTCTGTTGTGACAATGGAGGTGAATATAAGTCCACAGAGTTCAATGCCTTTTGCAAACATTATGGCATCTCATGGAAGTTCACATGCAAATATACCCCTCAACAAAATGGGGTTGCTGAACAAAAGAACAGGGTGACTGCAGAGTAATCTAGATGCATGCTTTTTGATGAGAAGAATGTTTCGAGATAGTATTGGGCCGAGGCATAGTCTAGATGCATGCTTGATGAGAAGAATGTTTCGAGATAGTATTGGGCCGAGGCATGTGACACAACTGTGTACTTGATGAACATGACTCCCACTGCTTCATTGCAAAACATGACACCAAAAGAGGGTAGGGAGGGTAGCCTAAGGCAACAACTCGGAGCTCTCTGGTATCCAGGCTAAAGAGCTGTTTGTTTGGGTTCCTATCACTGGCATCCGGGTAGACATCCCAAGTAGTACTTTGAAGTCGGACCGATCTCCAAGGGCCTGTTTCCGCGCCATGCAGGTGCGCGCACCTAGTAGTTTGACAATGAGAGTTGGGTGTTTGGCCACCAATGGCCAAGACAGACCACAAGAGCCTCTGAGGACTCTATCGGCCACCGGTGGCGGAATCTGCTGCCACCGCCACCGCACCCCATGGCGGGGAAACAGGCCCCAAGAAACACTATTGCAAGAACAGTGCTATGGATTCTAGGTCGGTTGCTAGAGTCCCCCTCAGATAAACGGTTGGTAGGAGAAATTGTAGAAATTGTTGAGGAAACACCTGCAGTTGGTTCGATCACAGAGGAGGACTGGTTCGATTGGTGCCTTCGCATTGAGAAAGTGCCTGGAGCAGTTCTTGGAAGGAGAGAGGATTTTGAATTCGACATGCTGGCCTTTGAAGAAGGAAAAAAGCTACTGAACGAAAGGTAGCGACATCTGTACAATGGATTAAAGAACTTTACATGGGCGGACTACCTACAGCAAGTTGCGCAACGACTCACGGCATCAACAACGCATCATAGATCAACAACAGCTTGAAGCAATGAGCAACCCAACACAACTGCGACAAAAACTCTCACAGACGGAAAGTTCTAAGGAAATGCTCTACAGTTCCCCGAAATTTCAAGTTGCTGGAAGAAATTGAAAGAGGAGAAAAAGGGATTGGCGATGGCACTGTCATTTATGGGATGGATGATGGAGATGATATTTTTATGCGGTCTTGGACTGGGACGATTATCGGGCCTCACAAATCTGCACACACAGGGCGCATCTACCAGCTGAAGCGACAAAGACTATCTAGAAAAGCCCCCACTGTCAAGTTTCACTCGAAGATAAATATGGCCTGCGTTAATTAAGACACTGGAATGTTGGGATTCGCAGGAGGATTTCCTCGCCACGATGGCATATATTCAGGCTTTCTCAGTTGCTATGGCAAGGTAGCAATGGTGGAGACAAAGCTTCAATAGCCAATGGAACCGGAGCGCCTTGAGCTTGCGGAAGAAAGAATGATCGAGCTGCAAGGCGACTCTGCATCGATGTGGTGGTTTGCTCTATTCCTCGGAGCAAAATCCAACTTTGCAGTGTAAGCTCTACAAGATCAATGACATCGATCAGCGAGCTGATGATCCACAGGGAAGAAGAAGGTGCTACGTTCAGAGCAAGAACAGGAACCATAGCTGGTGAAGAGCAGAAATCTCCATACATGGCGCAGCATTCCCACCATCTAGGCTAGCGTCTCAAAGCATGCTTTTGAACTAATTCAAACTTGGGATATTTCTTCAATCTCAAAATGAAGCGCAAATAGTTGCATTCCAAGCCAGCACAGTTCTTAAAATAGAGCCAAATCACTTTCCTATATCAGATGTTGAAAGGGTCTTACTGGTTATTCAGACGGAAGGTATGGGAATGAAAACCTAGAGACTGGACTATATAAAACCCAAACATTGCATTCCCTTTCTAGTAGAAGTAATTCTCCATATCAATCACCAGATTTCTTTATTGTAGTTCTGAGAACTGATAGCAGCTTGCAATTCTGCTTCAAGTGTGTACTCATCCGCCTGAGCAAGCAAAATAAGGACAAATGTGGTTAGAAGTCTTTTCCTATGCCGATGGCATCCCACAAGTTTGGTTGAGCAGATCCAATGTTTGGACAAGACACACTCGCATTGTTTTCATATATATATCTCAAGTAAATTGAGTGAAGCAAACCTGCAGCAATAAGTCTGAGAATCTGAAGTTTTAATTAATGAAATCACTCAAAATGGTTGACAACCCAACTTTGGGTGAATGGAGCATGTCATTTGAGATGAGCTGTGAATTTTGTGTTATGAGAAGATGATAGCCACTCTTGTGAAGAATCAGCTTGTTAACATTTTATTTAGCTTGCTACAGTGCAAGGTTATGAGCTTATAAAAATCTCACTTTCATAATATTCTTGGATGAAATGGTTCTCTAAAGACAAAGAATGATTCAAAGTGCAAGCTGGAAGTAATTCTGACTCTCAAACATCAGATGCAGTCCTGTTTTGACAGTCTAAGCACAGTCCAACCTGTTGCAGGCCGATAGAAATCCGACCATTGTTCTCCTATTTTTGATCGGTTCTTTGAAATCTGACTTGACAACATGATTCATTGTATCAGCTTTCAATATATATTTTCGGATTCGGAGATTTGCTTGTCAGATTGAGGTCCGACTTGTGTTTTAGTTGTCGGGAGACAGACCGACATAGTTTTGAACGACAAATTCTGAAGACCGTTCTAATGCATAAATCCAAAATCCGAACAGTCTGAGGCATGAAACGGAGGTAACTTCATCTCTACATTTTCGGATTTACCTCAACAACAAGTTATTTTCTGATCATCATGGCAAAGTCAAAGCAAAAGAGGTGTCGGAGGATGCATTGTTTGATGTTAGCAAATTATGATCATATGCTAAAGGATTGTTACCTAAATTTATGCAAGCATTGCAAGCGACATGGTCATCTGAGAAAATATTGCCCATTGCTTTTGGATGACAAATTCTAAGGCAAAGTGTGATCGGAAGGTCAACAAACTATTGGGCAAACTTGCCAAATATTATGATCTAGAGCTACTTCATGTCTTGCTATGAACCCTCTTATGGAAAGGTTTGTAGGTTGAACATGCTAGTTGTTGTGTTTGATGTGATATATGCCAAGAATGCCTGATAGATAGCCGGTTAGAAATGAGCTGAGAGGATAAGTCAACCTCACTCAACACTCAAAAGGACTTCAATTGACTTCAATGCCAATTAAGAAAATAAGAGAGATCATGCTAAACCATAGTGAGATGCAACACATGAATTGAAAAACAATTACATATTTGAAATCTCTCATGGGTCTCAAGAGACAAACATTGCACAAAGATGGATACTTTGTGAAAATAGATAGTAGGGAAAAGGAAGTCTAGAAAGGGTACAAAACAGACATTGGCAAAGGGTGCAACTAAGAAAAACAAGATTCTCAGCTTGTATGTGCCTGAGGAAGCAAAGAATTAGAAATAGAAGGGATCAAGAGGAAGGAAAGATGCAGATATAACAAAAAGGTGCTCCAAACATACTTCAAAGATGTGGAATACAAGCTAAAAAGGTGGACAAAGACATGGAAGAATAGGTGTTAGAGGAGCTTGGGGTGAACAGGTGAATAACAAGGAAGAAGGAGAGGTAGAAAAAGTAATGTGCTCTCTCTTAGCATATAGGAGTTTCTAAAGTCTATGTACTTGGGGAATCCTTAAGATTAAGAGACCTCACCTTCTAACAGTACAATGCTACATGTGCTTTGCTTTTGTCCTCCCAAACCAAGTGGTCTATGTACTCGAGGAATCCTTAAGATTAAGAGACCTCACTGCCTACAATAGCCTCTGTGGTGGCAGATGATGGGGTTCCGCGTCTCACCTACAACTAAGGCATTGACCCGAGAGGCCAGAAACCTCCACCCTCTAAGGAGCTTTAGCCCATCTAGTGTCTTTAGGAAGATCTCCTCCCCTAGTCTTTGGGTTCTCGACAAATCACCTTAAGACGTGGAACCCCATCATCTGCCACCACAGAGGCTATTATAGGCGGTGAGGACACTCTGCCAAAACGTCCCCCAATGGATAGAAGGATAGGGTGATACTCCTTTGGGAGCCCTAAGAAGCGGAGCATCATTGAGGACCTTAGCACGTGGTGCGTTGAGCCCATGATTCCAAGGAATGAAATACACTACGTGCGGAAGAGTAAGATGGGGCTTTGCTCTACCAGGGCTTGGGTAGGGTTGAGGGAGCTCAAAGAAAGGCTCCCCTCTAGTAGATGGTGACCTCCTGAATGTCAGTCACCCTCTAGCATTAAGCTCGCCTAGATCCAATCACGAGCATGGTTCCTCATAGACATGAGCCCAACAATTTGGCCCACTGATGCTCTATCCTAAAGAGGTTGCGGCATTCTTCACTTGTTTATCCTCCAAGGAAAGTATGTCCAAATGGTTGTGGGAGTCGAGGGAGCTGTCATTTGAGCCCCTCTTGCAAAACCAAGGGTCTAATGGAGGAGGGAGAGGTGGGGAGAGAGAGAG
Source organism: Dipteris shenzhenensis (assembly GCF_047967505.1). Lineage (NCBI taxonomy): Eukaryota > Viridiplantae > Streptophyta > Polypodiopsida > Gleicheniales > Dipteridaceae > Dipteris > Dipteris shenzhenensis. The sequence continues at coordinate 19,429,816 of NC_141619.1, forward strand.
AGAGAGGAAAGGAAAGAAAGAAATAACGAATACAAAAGACCGAAGGGTGGGGCCACCAAACAGGCATACCTACCAAGGCCATGAAGAGACATGGTAGCTAGCTAGGAACAGAATGGAAATATGGAAAGCATAATGAAAGGCAAAATGGAAAGGAAGGAAAGTACAAGTGCAACGCAATAACCAAAATACTCACAATGTATTGATAGCCTGATGTTGATTGATATGACAAGACTCAAGACAAGTACAACACTATATAGTGTGACACTAGACTCTAGAAAGCCATAGTGTATATGGGATACCTCCCAATATGACACATGGCATGTCTAGGATTCACTAGACTATAAAACACCCCCTAGACACCTAGAACACTCATTTTTGACTCACTTTGGCTTCATATTCCAACACCCCCCCATGAAGGCAAGGTGAGACTATTGGAATGGAACCAAGAATAGAACATGACAATGATGGTCTAAGGTGAGGGACTATTAGAATGGAACCAAGAATAGAACATGACAATGACGGTCATCAAACTGTGCACCCTATGTAACTCAGAGGCTAAAGTCTGAGCGTGTTCAGAGGTTGATCCAAGCACTCTCATGGCTTGAGACTCAACATGCTCAGAGGCTCACGTTATAGCATGGCTACATGACCAGCTCATAGGTCTAGGAATACACCAACATCTTGGAACTCGGCCAAGCCTGATAACGAGACCTATCAAAGCCAATACATGGCTCCCACAATACATCCCCCTCTAAACCTATCAAAGCCAATACATGGCTCCCACGGTACATCCCCCCTTGGCTTCATAACAGGACATGTTAGGAAGCCACACACCAAAATAGGAAAACCAATACATCTTTTTAGGAAGACTATCCAAGGCAGAGGACCTTTAGACTCAATGACAACCAAACACTTAATACATATTATTTTAGGGGGACTACCCAGGACAGAGGACCCCAAAATACATCAAGCTGTAGGAATAATAAAAATAGATCTCTTAGGAGTAAGAGATGTCCTCCAAGCAGCCATTACACATGTGTGCACATCCCTATGAGTCCATGAAGATGTCGATGAAGCACTAGGCATGGATGCCCCAAAATATGTGTCGATAAAGTCCATGGGGTAGCTACATGGAGCAGTCATGGCATGACTCTCAAGATAGAAGATGGAGAGTCACCTAAAAATCGATGTAGAGGCCGGAGGTGCCACAAGGACTAGCACCATGGGCAATCAGAGAAGTAATCGGAGAAGCCGAGAAGTAACCGTACCTCACATTAAGATCATTTTTATTTATCTTCTTGCTGCAAATTAGTGTGGAGTCTACACACCGTTATAGAAGGTGGATGAGGTGTGCAATGTGGCAGCTCGAATGGCGAGAAGATAGAGCTTCGTGGGCAACAGGAGAAGCGTGAGCAGCTACGTGGATAGCTAGATGGCGGGCAGAGAGGATAACTACGTGGGCAACAGGAGAAGCTGCGTGGGCAGCTACAGCTTAGCTTCGTGGGCACCAACTGGAGCAGCAAAAGATGGAGGTGGAGATCAAGATAGTGACAGTAGGCTAAAAACTATCATCCCGTGAACTGAAGAACAAAATCTGCGCGGGAATAATTTTCGTCACTTTTTGCAGGAGCTATATCTTTTTATAGAAAACTCGGATTGCAATGATGTAAAAACAAAAATTGTAGTACTCAAGGTCCTCTACAACTCTTCTGAAGACACAAAATCGTGATTCTGCTTCCAAATGCAGATAGAGGCTTCTCTTTCCGGCCACCCTCTACCTCATGGAGAAGCAAGGAGGAAGGGAAGGGCTAGGAAGTGCAGGCTCTGATACCATATGAAGAGACATGGTAGCTAGCTAGGAACAGAATGGAAATATGGAAAGAATAATGAAAGGCAAAATGGAAAGAAAGAAAAGTACAAATGCAAGGCAATAACCAAAATACTCACAATGTATTTATAGCTTGATGTTGACTGATATGACAAGACTTAAGATAAGTACAATACTATATAGTGTGACACTAGACTCTAGAAAGCCATAGTGTATATGGGATAACTCCCAATATGACATGTGGCATGTTTAGGACTCCCTACACTATAAAACACCCCCTAGACACCTAGAACACTCATTTTTGACTCACTTTGGCTTCATATTCCAACAAGCCGATGTTAGTGACAAGAAAAAAAAAGTAATACGTCATGTTATCATTGCAAGCGAAACCCAAAAGGAGGAAAAAACACCAAGGAGAATCCCTTGGCCACCTACCAACCACTCAGTCGTCCATCAAAGTGGTTGGACTTGTGTATGCTATCTATGGGACCAACTCTTAAGATGCCTAAGGAGAGACAAGAGGAGCTTGTTCAATAGTGCCACAAGATCACTAAGAAACAAAGTCAATGATAGACCACTCCTGGTGCTTGGCTTATCTAGGTCCATCCCTCCTTTCGTAGTCTCAGGAATCTGGTCCGTTGTCCAATAGGTGCTTAAGTCACTACAAATGGTCGGTCAAAAAGAGAGAATACACCTTTGGTCCTTATGTGAGTGTCCATCCAGGGTTGTCTCTGTCAACCATGCCCTTTGGCTCTCTATTGTGTTTAGTCCCTTGCTATCCTTGTATCAAGGCACTGGAGACAAAATCCGTGATTGTGCTCTGACTGGATAGTGACACTCGAATAAATCCTCCCCCTGTATCTTGGTTAACAATCTCACAAGGTGGATCAAGCGTCGGGGTAGTGTCCATTTTGGCATTAATATCCTCTTCTGCAAACCCTTGTTCAACCCTAGGAACATTATCATGCATATGAATATTGTCTTGGGCATGACTTGATGCATCCACAATTTGCCTAGTCACAACTCGTCTTGAAGGTTGTGCACAAACATTTCTAGTTATATGCATTTCTGATTGTGCATTCATAGTCGCAACTCTTACTTTGTTTCTGCTCACGTCATTGTCATCTCATCTACCCCTTGTCTCCATGCTTTCTGATAAATTAAAACAAAATCAAAATCTCACAACTCTATACCGTAAATCCTTAACTCAAGACTCCTCACTTCACACAGTCCCTCATATGCTCTCCTCTATGCTTTTATAAGCTGGTCTCTATGTCACTGGGCCTCAAGAAGAAATATAGCCGCACATCAATTATTTGGATGTTCTCAGTGGTGCTTATGAGTGGGATAAGGGGAGAGAGTTTTCAGATTCCCATATCAGTCTGCCAGGGATACCTCCTTGATCATTTCCTCTATGAGTATCTATATTAGATCTTGAGCCGATATTTTTGGGTTGAGACTTCCTGTGAGACAAGAAGTAGAGCTTCTGGGTAGTGATCTAGCAATCAACATAATCATCAGAACCAAGGAAGTTACAATAAAGAAGAGTTCATCCAATAAAACATCCAGCTACCAAAGAGAGTCGACAACAAAGACGTTATGCAATCACTGACACAATTTTAGACATTATAAAAGAAACTATAAAAAGAATGCATTATCAACAGGTAAACGATATAACAACATAGGGAATTACATAGAAGCTCCTGGTAGAGAAGTCTCAGCAACTACTTTTGCATTCTGACCAGGATCTTGTTGCTGAAATCTCAGTTCCAATAAGGTCCAAACTTTTTTGGGTTTTCCACTCCTTCGAGATGGAAAGTTTTGGAGAAAACATGCTCGATGAGCAAGATGACTTCTACATCAATTCCAAATAGGTTGGTGGTACAAGGCCAAAGGTTTGTCTATTTAGTACATGCCCACTTGTAAGGTAGCCTGTATATTGTGTATGTTCTGGAATCCCAACACAAGGTATGTAGAAAGAACATATGGCTGTGTCCAAATGTGAAACTGGATTGGATTTCTTACAATGTTTCTAATCGTCTGTTATCATGGCTGTGACATCATGACCATGGGCTTCATCATTCTATATCCATCTATCTATAAATGTCCACGTGCATACGATACACACTGTGATGTCCATAAGATTGCATCAAATGTACATCAAGACATTTCTATCTCTATGTTGCTAGTGATTCCATTACAACATGTCCACCTTCATATGACATGTCAGAGTAAGTTGATTTGCGAAGGATGCTCAACGTGCACATCCTTTGCAATTAATTTTGCTCCACCACCTGAGAGAATTGGTGACAAATGATGTTAAAGTGCACCCAAACAATTCTTCAAGAGCTTCCCTCAACAGGGGTCGATATGAGCTCTAACACAATGGCCAGCTTGATAATCTGGTAGCAAGTGCACCTTCTTTCTCGGCTTCATTCACATCTAGCACTACATTGTGCCGAGTGACATAACCAGCACTTATCATGCACCTAGTCAAATTCAACCTCTGCATCTCAGCGTGTATATTCTGGTGCTAGGAATGGCCCGTGGCACTCACAAGATATTCATACACATCATTCACCCCAATGTAACTGCAACCTGGCACATTCTTCACACCACTATCAATCATTGCCTTACTAACCTTCAATGCATCATTTGTCCTACCTGCATTAGCATGGATGTTTGCTAGCAATATACAAGATGAAGCATTCGTTGGGTCTGATTTAAAAACAAAAGTTGCAGTGCGAACAGCCCGCTCTACATCATTGTGAAGTTTGCATGATGAAAGCAAGCTCAACCATGCTGAGCTGACATTTTCAAATGGCATGCTGATGATCAAGTCCTGACATGTCACAGTAAGTTGAATTGCGAAGGATGCTCAATGTGCACATCCTTTGCAATTAATTTTGCTCGACCACCTGAGAGAGTTGGTGACAAATGATGTTAAGGTGCACCCAAACAGTTCTTCAAGAGCTTCCCTCAACAGGGTTCTATACGAGCTCAAACACAATGGCCAGCTTGATAATCTGGTAGCACGAGCACCTTCTTTCTCGGCTTCATTCACATCTAGCACTGCATTGTGCCGGGTGACATAACCTGCACTTATCATGCACCTAGTCAAATTCAACCTCTACATCTCAGCGTGTATATCCTGGTGCTAAGAATGGCCCGTGGCACTCACAAGATATTCATACACATCATTCACCCCAATGTAACTGCAACCTGGCACATTCTTCACACCACTATCAATCATTACCTTACTAACCTTCAATGCATCATTTGTCCTACCTGCATTAGCACAGATGTTTGCTAGCAATATATAAGATGAAGCATTCCTTGGGTTTGATTTAAAAACAAAAGTTGCAGCGCATATAGCCCGCTCTACATGTAAACTACTCGGTGCTTTCTATCAATTCAGACAACGGATTTTGCAGAGGCGTTTGAATGAGATGATTGCAAGTTGCCAAACACATATATGTGAACTTAAGAGTTTGCAATTAAGCTAGAATTAAGACTTATACAGCTTAAACACAAAGTGACATCATTGGAAAATGCAATATGATTGAGGGGACAAGACGGGGCCCCCCCCTTATCCAGGCTCACTTTATTCTTGAAAATGGAGTCCATATTTTTCAAAGTTGGAAAGGTTACCCCCAATTCTAGAGGGATGATGCCACCAAGCTTGCAAGAAGTGATGTGTTTGAATATGGCTCTAGGCTCCAAACTCAAAGGGGATGGTTTGGGGGAGCATATTCCCGCCACGAGAAAAGACCTAGAGGGTGCAAATGTGGCAGGGTTAGGGCAAGGGAGCGAAGGAGAAGGTTACAGAAGAGGAGGTAGGAGAGGGAAGAGAGGTTGGAAAAGGTAGGGGCAAGGGGCGGGGGGAGATCTAGGCCCAGAGAGGGAGTTATCAGAGAGGTTGATAGAGATGAGTGAGGCGAGGTTGGGAAATATCATACAAAGAAACTAAAGTATGAAACTATGCCTTATAAATGACCCATTAAGGGAATTTTGAACTCAATTCTAAGCTTATGGAAAGCATATCTAACATATGTCCAAGTTTATCGAGCTCATAATGGGACTTTATTAGAGAGGACCAATATATAAATCTCATGTGTGTCCTTGTTATGGTACTGTTCAACTTGCCTTATTATGCATGCGATTCAAAAATATGCAAATTTTTGTATATAAATCATATGAAACATTTCTATCTATATGCAAAAGTAATTGCAAATGCTTACTTAACATTTCTATATGAATAACCAAATGCTATGTCACATGGTGTATATATATAAGTCATATGAAACATTTGCATCTTCATGCAAACGCAATTGTAAATGTTTGCTATATATAATAAATAAAATAGAAAAAACCCATATCATATGTGCAAATTTTAGATCACAACTATATGCATATAAATCCCATTGACCTTGCCCTCACCTCATTCAATGCTGCCTAGGTGGAAGCATGGCACGTGGGGGTATGTTCCCACATCACCTACTTTACATATAAAATATAGCAAGTTGCATGGACTATATGCCTTATTTTCAAAAATGCTTCCAACATGGAAGGGCGGCACATGGACTCCCTTGCCACCTCAAGCATGGGACTTGTGAGTGATGTTGTATGCCCATACTACTTTAGAAACCCTGTGATCCCACTGGCTATGATGTCTTGCCACCATCTTACCCACTAATTCACATAAGAGGCCTTTGGTCTGCTTCACCTGCCCCATAGATGCAGGATGCTAGATGCTAGAAGTATGGTGGTTGATGCCCATATGGTCCATGAATAGCCCCACTACTTCATTCAAGAATGGGCTCCCTTGGTCTGACAATATTTCAGAGGGCGTTCCAAACCTTGTGCATATCCATTTGAAGATGAAATTGGAGACCACTTTTCCATTTTCAATAGGGAGGGCCATGGCTTCAGCCCACTTGGTAACATACTATGTGGCAACCGAAAGGTATTTCTTCTTGCGAGCTGTCATAGGCAAAGGTCCCACAAAATCTATTCCCCACTTCTAAAACGGATGAATTGACATTATCGGGTGGTGTTGCCTCGGTCGCAAATCCTTCGTGCCAAAGAATTGGCAAGGCTCATAGTTTTGCAATACAAAGAAACATCTTTGAACAAAGTTGGCCAATAGTATCCCACATGCAAAATATGTATGAAGCTGTTCAACAAGTGGCACTTATAGATTGTTGTAAGTTGAAGTGTTGCCACATTGCAGATCATAATTTGGTTTTGCAAATGAGAGTGGAATTTCGGAGCATGAACTTGGAGAATTGAATGACCTATATCTTCAATAGCTTCACTAATGCTATACGGATTGATTTAAAAGTTGTTGTGTCACACCTGTTTAGCTTTGATGGGAGGGAAATATGTTGCAGGGCATGGTATGAATTGCATGCAATTTCTAAAACTTCATACTACAGGTACAAGGAACAATATAATGTTGGATGCACAAATGCCGTGCATGGAAACAAAGGCATCATTAGAAAAGGGTGGGATCATGTGGAGATGGCAAGAGCTATATTACGTGACTTTGTGAATAACAATGCTGAAAGTATGCCACATAAATCTCGAACAGCAATAGATGGCATGAGAGAAACACAACTTGTCATTCTAGATATGTACAAACAAGTGGACATAATACATGAGATCAATCTGACCAAAAAACACGGGTACAAGGAGGTTCCAAAGTCAACCTTTAATAGAATTTGGAACACAGAATTCAAGCATGTCTCAGTTTCTCATACAAGCACATTCTCAAAGTGTAGCCTTTGTAGTGTAATCAAGTTGAAATTGGGTGCTACTAAGATACCGGCAAAATGTGAAAAGCTCTTTGTAGAGAGGACGGAGTATATGAAACAACAAATGAGTTGTCGGCATGCATATTGTTCATGGCGTTACAAATCAAAGAAGAACCAAAGATATCGATAAGTCATATCAGTTGTCAGTATCACTGACTAGAATGCTAACACATGGACATGGACAAGAAGCATATGGACATTTTTGGCTTGGTCTTTGGCCCCGCAGACCCAAACTTTACCATGGGATCATTAGCAGTGTGTTTTCTTATCTTGGAAAGAGAAGATAAGCATGAGTATGGTGATCTTGTACACAGTTCTTTAAATACTTCAAGCCAGCTCCTAAATTGTATAACCTCGAGGATAGCCATGGATATTCATCTATCAATGGATGGAAAGTCAAATCCTTATGCTCAACAAGTGCTTGCAAGCACATATAACACATCCACTACAGCTTTCAAAAATCTTCCACCTTGCCTCTTGTTACAATTAGACAATTGTGGAGCAAAAATAGATATGTTTTTACATACCTATCTGGGTAGGCGGGTTTTCTTAATGATAGAGATGGGTTTCTTAATGGTTGGTCATACCCATGAAGATATTGATGCATTGTTTAGCCATTTTTCAGAGTAGTTGAGGACAAGTCATTCTCTCACTCTAGCACATCTTATGAAAACCTTCAACGAGTGCACAAGCTCAAGGCCTGCCCCGTTTATGATGACAAAGGTTCCAAACTTTAAAGGGTTTATTGATGGTTACTTATGTGAAGGCCAAGATAAACTTATTGGACATTCAAAGCCACTACATTTTCATTTTTTCATGCAAGATGACATTCTAGTAATGCAGTACAAAATGAATCACACGCAAGATCATTGGATGCCAAAAGGTGGTGGCAGAGAGTTGTGGATAAGAGATACTCTTGGAAAACCTTTGTTGCCAATTGGGGAACCAATAGTGCTTCCAATGTGTGAGTACTTAAAAGATAGTACTCAAGTGGTCAATGGCATAAAGGACTATATAAAATATTGGAACAAGCATTGCATTGACAAAGGCTCACTTGATCCTTATTCTATATACATTACGCCAATGATATAGTATTGGGAAAACATGATGAATGCATTGTCAGAATCTACATCAAGTATGCAAAGTCAAGATATATGTACAAGCTTTTGGCCATAGACAACACATGCAGTAGAACAAAACACCAACACCAAAAATGAAGGTTTCATGGGTTTAAAGGCACTAGAAGACCACTACTGTGGTCCACAACGTAACAAGCCAAAAGATACATTCAAACCTCTTATAGATGTAAAAAAGGGTGACTTTCTTCTTGTGAGGCCAAGCGATAATATATATCCAATTTGGTTGGGCAGACATTCAATCCAACACTTCCTCTAAAGAATACAACATGGTATTGATATAGTATTGGGCACCATGTTCCCATAAGAAGAATGCAAGCGAGGAAGAAGTGTATAAAAATTGTTGGGAGAAATTTTGGATGTGCAATGACAAAGATCCTACACATTGGGAGCAAGCAGACTCAATAGTATGGAGTTGGACACCCAAAGGAGGGAAGAAGCCCAAGAAGATCAAAATTCCACCTACCGTGCATGAGAAAGCAGAAGCTAGGCCTAGTAGGGGTCAATCAAATTGTTGGGAGAAATTTTGGATGTGCAATGACAAAGATCGTACACATTGGGAGCAAGCAGACTCAATAGTATGGAGTTGGGCACCGAAAGGAGGGAAGAAGCCCAAGAAGATCAAAAATCCACCTACCATGCATGAGAAAGCAGAAGCAGGTCTAGTAGGGGTCGATCAAGTAAACGACAAGAGTGTAGATTGAGCTAATACTCAATGGTCTTAAGATTTTGTTTTGTTTAAATATTGGCTTGTATTGAGTAGTTTAGCTCATTGTCTTCCTATTGGTTGAATGTGTAACAATTACCATTGATAATGCGATAACAAGCTTAGCTTCAACTCATTGTCTTCCTATTGGTTGAATGCATGACAATTACCATTGGCAATGTCATGATGATGATAACAAGCTTAGCTTCACTCAGGTCATTGCTTTAAACAAATGGCATTTATATCTTTACACCAACTATTATATAAATGTGTTGATAATTCAACAAAGCTAACTCTCTTACATATGGCATTGCAATATTAAATTTGAGGTTTTCGTTGTGCATTGGAATGTTTTTCAAGTTTTCATTGCCAAATACTAAATAATTTAAGGTGAGTTATCGTAGGTGGCTTGTGCAATCATGTTGCAATTGAACAAGATTTTTTAGTTTACACAACAAATACTTCATTTTTTCCCAAAGTTAATGAAACATCTCACTTATTTTCTCATTAAAATGACATCAATGAGATAAAGAAAGATCATATGCATCATTCCCCAAATTAATGAAACACTCTAAATTAATCAATGTAAAATAACAAAACCAAAATTAATAGAATTTGACATTCTTAGTCTAAGAGACGATATAGATGCAACACCCGATTGCCAAAATTAATGAAACAATGGACACATCAACAAACCAAAGATCCATAGTGTGACAATGTATGAAATAAGAGATGCATTGTGGTTGAGCCAAGATGAAGATGGGTTAGAAAGATGAGAAGAGTATGAGGAAGGGATCCAAAAATGGGAGAGTGTAAGGTTCTCTCTCCCAATTTCATTTTTCCAAAATATCAAGATTTTCCCAAAATCACTAATATGGTGTTCTTAGATAAAACCTTTGGGAGCTCTAATGTCTTTGAAAAAAGAAAAACTTTTTTATATGCATAATTTGGCACTTTTGACACTTGAAATGAGCTCAGAAGACCCCAAAACCCTGGGAACAATTGTAAACATGGGTACCTTTCAATGATTTTTCAAATGCTGTCTAGGAAAGAAGTGCACTTGCAAGGCTCAACTGCAGTCTACGCTGGCGCAAACTCTAGCCTGCTGGCCCTACAGATGCATTTCTTATGGGTTTTTGAAAAAATGTTGAAAGGTGCCCTTGTTTGCAGTCGTTTCTATGGTTTTAGGGACTTTTGATGTCATTTTAGATGTCAAAAGTGTCAAATTATATGTGTATCAAGAGGTGGGATTTGGTTCAAGGGATTTAGACTATAAATATATACTTTTTATCTCATATGTGATCCTTGATATCTCGACCATGGTGCATATGTATAAATTGATATATACACATATAGGTATCTAAGAAATATATAGATAAATTTAATGTCTTCCTGTAATCCATAGATATGGCTAAAGACCTAGGTGCAAATGTGTGAAAACAGTTTACACACTCTCCACGAAGCCTGAAAAGCACATGAAAATTTTCCTTCCTTTAATGTAGGATTCTTGGTCTCTTTGGAGTAGGGAGATTTTTTTCCACACCTAAAAATTGTGTGTATGTGTGTCTTAAGGGTGGTGTGATTGGGGATCTAAAAAATGCTCGCAGATTTCTTAGAAAAGTTCACAACAAAAAGCACGTAAAAAAATTTCCCCCATTTAGGAGAGAAAGAACATTTTAATCCTTGATTCATGAAAGAGAATTGAACATGCCTATGGGAAACTCAAGCAGGAAGATTAGTTTAGGAGGGTGAGTCATTGGTCTCTTTTAAAAAAAAGCCAAAAAAGATCATTTCATTTATAACTTACACTTGTATATCCATAAACTATTGTTTCGTTGTGGAATTATGCTAAGTTTTCTTAATTTCCCCAATGTTACATTAGCCCTCTTGTGATTGCTAAAGAGGGAGTTTTTCCTTTTGGCCAAAAGGCCCCAAATAAGTTCCCCTTTTCCTAATGGGTTGAGATTGAAAGAAAGTTCCTCCTTGACTTTGGGCTATCATGGTTACATTATGACATATTCTCTTTTCAATCTGCACTACATTTTTTGTCATGTAGAAGTGTTTATGTGAGCTTAGGGTAGCAGGTATGTTCAATTACAACATAGGGATTTGGGTCAAATTTTGCTAAGAGGAGGTGTGAAGCATGTGTAAGTAAAGGAGTGCAAGAGGTTTGATAAGGGCGGGAGATAACCATTCCATTGGATTTAGGGATAGAAGTAGGTTCTAGGGTTTAGAATAGAAAAAGGGTTCAAAATAAGCAAAAGGGTTTAGAAAGGCTAAGAGCATAGAAATGCTACTTGAGGAGGTAGAGTTTGAAAATTCTAAGCTAGGATTTTGGGAAAAGGTGTAGGGTGCTATGGTTCAAGGTTTGAAAATGAGTATAGGAATTAAAAAAGGGAATGAGTTGCATGAAATGGCTAGGGGTAGAAAAAGATGGGAGAGTTTGGGTAATCAAAAGGGAGAGTAGGAGAGAAGAAGGGAGAGGATGCCAGATTGCAAAAGAAGAAAGAGGGAGATTGCAAGGTTGAGAGTAGGAGGAGGGCTACAAGGTTAAGGACATGCTAGTGTGTGGTTGAGAGTGCAAGGGAGCATGGACACTTGGGAGAGAGCACTAGTAGAAAATGTTAAATAAGCACAATGCCAAAGAGTGTGGGTTCTCCCTATTCATGGGGTATTTATACATGATCCTTAGGACTTCCTTTGATATCTTGCATCAACCTAGAGCAAATGGATCTCAGTTTGGGGCTTGTTTGCTAGAAAGAGCTAGAATAGTTGTGAACTATGCTCGGGGGCTCACTCAAAATAGGCAACATAGCACGTTCATGCACGGAGGGGTATTTTTTTAATAAGTGGACTTATATGCCATTTTACATACATGAGCGGTTTATAAAATATGTAATTTACATGTGCATGTTTATGGAGGGGTGTCTGAATTTTGAGAATGAAAATTTTATATATGCAAGAAGGGTTCATTAGTTTTCTACATGAGAATAGGGGGTATTTTTAATGCATGCAAAAATCTAAGGTCTTGATGTGAAACTGATTCTCCATGACAGACATTGGGAGCAGAGTCCTGGTTAGAGAGTATTCATTCTTTTTTTGTGGACCCATAGTGAGTAATATTCTCACACCAAGTATGTCCTAATCTTGTCAAGAGAGTATACTAGCTATTCCTTTGCTTCTTAAGCCCATAAAATAGATTTTAGAATTAGTTTATTAAAATTAGAGCCCCCCCCCCCAACTCACACACAAAATAAGCTCTTTCTCCAACACAATTTGCCACACACACACACTCACTCAACCACTCTTCCCCTATCTCCCATTTATTTTCACCCTTGAGTTAACGCAACCCCCCCGCCTCCCTCCCTTCGGCTCTCCCTGTTTAAATATGGGGCAACTTATTATTTAAACACCCCCCCCTCCCCTTCGACTCTCTTTGTTTAAATATGGGGCAACTTATTATTTTATCCCCCCCCCACCTCCTCCTCCCCTTCACAGCTCTCTCTATTTAAATATGGGGCAACTTATTATTTAACCCCCGCCCCCCCCTTTCTTTTTAATCCTTTCTCCACTCCTTTAACAACAATAATGCTTTAATAGTTATTAACAATTCTTAACCCCCCTTACTTCACATTTAAATCCTCCCTCTTCCTTGTATTATTTTTTACTTTTTAAACTTTAATTGTTTAACTTCTGTAACCCCCTTCCTAACCTAACCCACTAACCCACCCACCCAAACCCCCCCTACACCACATATCCACTACTCTTCATCCTTCTATGTAACACTCTTCCCTTGTGTTCTAGCCATGGGTGTTCTTGATCTTGGTCGTTTGTTTTTAAGCACCTCGCCATGCCAAACTTTGATTGCCTTCACAATTCACTTGGTAGTCTTTAGTGGCGCCATTCCCTATTCCTCCATTGCTCCACCTCTATCTCTCATTTCCCTGCTTTAAAGCTCACCAATCGTCAGCTTCGCCACCTTGTTGGTTCTCTCTTAGCCAATTTTCAAGTTGACGTGATCACCTCTCCACTTGGTTGCAATCTAACCTTCGCCGCTTTCCCTTCTTGGCACTTGTTGGTTACTCTGCCCCCCCAATTTTGCCTTTTCTCTCTAGCGATTCCCCTCCCCCCCCCTCTCTCCCTCTCTCTCTCTCTCTCTCTCTCTCTCTCTCCTTTGCCTCTTATGTATTGTTGTAACCATTGTAACCATAGACTTGTGCACATGCGTGCGTGCGTGCGTGTGTGTGCACGTGTGTGTGTGTGTATTTTCACCACACAAAAATGTGTGTATGTGTGTGTGTGTGTGAACTCATCAATTTTCACTTAAAAAAAGTGTGTGAACTCATCAAATTGGAAAAGATAACAAGCGTTCTAGACACTAGATGCTAGAGGAATGTATCAATTATGTATCCAAGCTCCTTTGCCATCGCCTAGTTGAAATCCATCTATAGCACAATCGACGATAAAGGAGGCACAAAGAAGCACAAACAATAGTGTGGGGCTACTAAAGTGGGTGGAGACAGCCCTCATAAGTGCCCAGCCATCCTGCAAAGTCGGTCCAGGGTGACTATGAGAACGGCCTCGAAGAACACATTCTTGAGGATGGAAAATGTATGATTTTTTGCAACTCCTTGGCGTTCCCTTCTACTTGGCCACACGTGCAGTTTCGAAGAGAGAGGGCCCTTTACTAATGCGACACAAGCAAAATCCCAGCAAGCGATTGGTTTAATAGTTTCAATCCTTGTAACGCCTGTGTGGAGACAAAAGTTTGCTTAGCCTCACGCCCGCCGGCCAGAGCCAAAGCCACAAAAGCTAGCTTGAATCAAGCGACCGGCCAGAGCCAAGGCTAGCTTGAATCATGTTAGTAGAGGGCCCTCTACTAACATGACACAAGCAAGCTGGAAAAGCCCTGCAAGCGATTGGTTTAACAGCTTCAATCCCTGTAACGCCCGTGTGGAGAGGGAAATTTGCTTGGTCTCACTCCAATTTCGGAGAGAGACGGCCCGCTACTAACATGAGGCAAGCAAGCCGCAAAAGCCCTGTGCAGGCGATTGGTTTAACAGTTTCAATCCGTGTAACGCCTGCGTGGAGAGGGAAGTTTTCTGTGCAAGCAATTGGTTTAACAGTTTCAATCCGTGTAACGCCCGCATGGAGAGAGAAGTTTTCGGGGCATTTTCCGGCGCCGAACATTGCGGAGCTTGCGCAAGCAAAAGTGAGCAGATTTGCTCTCCTTAGCTAGTGCTAACACACAGGTAGAACTCACCCTTTCTATAGGCATCATACCAAAACCGATGCTCTCGATACTCTAACCAGAAATTATGAAAGCTTGTGATACGCGCTTGGAAGGAGGCACCCAAAAGCTTGAAAAAACGTCACGTTTTTATGGCGGAAGATGTTTGACCACAGGTGTTTTTACTAGCTCGAACGGAGGCACAGAGGATCAGCAAGAGATGGAGGCAAAGGAGAGGAGCTCCGAGGATCATCAGCAAAGAGTTGGAGGAGATAGACTAGGTTTGCAGAGACGAGCTCTCCCTTAGCGAGTCGAGTTTTGGGCGTTGTCATTTGCTCAGTTTTACCAACGATCTATGGCATTATCCCCTCCTCCTTTATCATTAGCATCACTCTGTGTGCTTCCCTTGTCTCCAAGGATGTGGGCAGAATCGGAAGATGATGTATGTTGCTCGAACTCTTCCGATATGCCATGCCCTTGGGATGTGAAAGTTGGTTTCGGTAAGCATATGAGCAGGAGCCTGAGATCGTTGCCTGTTCCCTATTTGAGATGGATGGCCACCGAGCTACACGGTGGAGGGAGGTGGAAATGGGCCAAGCTTGCAGAAGAAATGCTAAGAGCCCTAGAAACCAGCACGGCCTGCTATACACCTATAGTAAATGAGAGTGCTGTTGCGATGAACGGAGATTGCTCCCCTGAAAGCTTGTACAAGAACATCCCCGCTCAGCTCGGTCCAGACACAGATGTTGCTACCTATGCCTCACTTTTGAGGCACTGCACCATTGCCAAGGCCATATCTGAGGGTGAACGTGTGAAAGAACATATGGCTGAGCATGGATATGCAGGCAATAGATTTCTGAGTAACCTTGTTGTTCAAATGTACAGCAATTGTGGGATGTTAGAGCATGCACGTGCTGTATTTGACAACATAGTCTCTCGGAATTTGTACTCCTGGAACATTATGATTGCGGCATGTGCCCATAATGGGCATGATGAGGAGGCTGTACAACTATTTGGTCAGATGCAGGCTGAAGGATTCCAGCCAGACAAGGTGACCTTCACCAGTGTTTTGGATGCATGTGTCAGTGTGGCAGGCTTAAAAGAGGGTCTAGAAATCCATGCTACTTTTGTTGGCACAGCACTGGAGATGGATGTTTTTCTCGGGACAGCCCTTGTCAATATGTATGGAAAATGCTGGAGCCTGGATGATTCAAAGGCTGTGTTTGCAGAGATGCCACTGCGGAATGTTGTCTCCTGGAATACCATGATATCAGCTTGTGCACAGAATGGTCATGATCAGGAGGCCCTACAACTGTTTGGTCAAATGCAGATGGAAGGTTTGAAGCCAAACATGGTCACCTTCGTCTGCCTTTTGGATGTTTGTGCTACTATGGTAGCCCTAGAAGAGGGTCGAGAGATCCATGCAATTATGGTTGGCAATGGATGGGAGTCAGATTCATTTGTGGGGAATGCCCTTGTGAATATGTATGGCAAGGGTGGGAGCCTGGATGATGCCAGGGCTGTGTTTGCAGAGATGCCAGAAAGGGATGTGGTCCTCTGGAGTGCCATGATCACAGCCTGTGCGCATAATGGAAATTGCAGTAAGGCCCTACCAATGTTTGGTGAAATGCAAGCCGAAGGCATCGAGCCAAACAAGATCACCTTTATTTGTGTTTTGGATGCATTTAATAGTGTGACAGCCCTAGAAGATGGTCGAAAAGTCCATGCTGATATTGTTGGCAATGAATGGGAATCGGATATTGTTTTGGGCAATGCTCTTATCAATATGTACGGCAAGTGTGAGAGCCTGGATGATTCAAGGGCCGTGTTTGCAGAAATGGCTTTGCAGAATGTGGTCTCCTGGAGTGCCATGATCTGTGCATGTACCCAGAATGGGCATGGCAAGGAAGCCCTACAAATGTTTGATCAAATGCAGGTAAAGGGTATTAAGCCAAACAAGATCACCTTCATCTCCATTATGGATGCATGCGCCAGTGTTGCAGCTCTAAAAGAGGGTCAAGAGATCCATACTACTATTGTTGGCACTGGATGGGAGTGGGATATTGTTGTTGGGAATGCCCTCACCAATATGTATGGCAAGTGCGGGAACCTGGATGATTTGAGAGCTGTCTTTGCAGACATGCCACTGAGGAATGTTATCTCATGGAGTACCATGATCACAGCATATGCCCAGAATGGCCATGGTGAGGAGGCTCTACAACAGTTTCATGAAATGCAGGCTGGAGGCATCAAGGCAAACAAGATCACCATTATATGCGTTCTTGATGCATGTGCCAGTATTTGTGCCCTAGAAGAGGGCCGAAAGCTCCATGCTACTATCATTTGCAATGAATGGGAGGCGGATGTTGCTGTGGGGAATGCCCTCGTCAATATGTATGGCAAGTGCGATAACCTGAATGATTCAAGGGCCGTGTTTGCAGAGATGCCCCTGCAGAGTGTGGTCTCTTGGAGCACTATTGTAGCAGAGTGTGCCCAGACTGGGCATGGCCAGGAGGCTCTACAACTATTTGGCCAAATGCATGCGGAAGGCATCAAACCAAACAAGGGCACTTTCATCGGTGTTTTGGATGCATGTGCAAGTGTGGTAGCTCTAAATGAGGGTCAAGAGGTCCATGCTATTATTGTGGGCAACGGGTTAGAGTCAGATGTTGTTGTAGCTAATGCTCTCATCCATATGTACGGCAAATGCACAAGCCTGGATGATTCAAGGGCTTTATTTGCAGAGATGCCAGTGCGGGATGTGGTCTCTTGGAATGCCATGATCATGGCATGTGCTCAGAATGGGCATGGCAAAGAGGCCATCCTGCTGTTTTGTCAAATGCAAGCCCAAGACGTTGTCCCAAACAAGATAACCTTCATCTGCGTTTTGGATGGCTGTGCTAGTGTGGCAGCCGTAGAAGAGGGCCAAGAGATCCATGCTACTATTGTTGGACATGGAGGGGGCTCGGATGTTGTTGTGGGGAGTGCCCTCATTGCTATGTACGGCAAGTGCGGGAGCCTGGATCAGTCAAGGGCTTTGTTTGCAGGGATGCCATTTCATGATGTGGTTTCCTGGAATGCCATGATCGCAGCGTGTGCCCAGAATGGGTGTGGCAAAGAGGCCCTACAACTTTTCGGTCAAATGCAGGCAGAAGGCATGAAGCCAGACAAGATCACCTTCATCTGTGTGCTTACTGCATGCAGTCATACGGGTCTGGTTGCTGATGGGAGGCAATACTTTGACTCTATGAATAGAGACTATGGCATAACCCATTTAATGGAGCACTACATGTGCATGGTTGATCTCCTTGGGCGACAAGGACTGTTGGAAGAGGCAGAGGACTTGATCATCAGCATGCCATTTGAAAATGTCAGCTCAGCATGGTTGAGCTTGCTTTCATCATGCAGACTTCACAATGATGTAGAGCGGGCTGTACGCGCTGCAACTTTTGTTTTTAAATCAGACCCAACAAATGCTTCATCTTATATATTGCTAGCAAACATTCGTGCTAATGCAGGTAAGACAAATGATGCATTGAAGGTTAGTAAGGCAATGATTGATAGTGGTGTGAAGAATGTGCCAGGTTGCAGTTACATTGGGGTGAATGATGTGTATGAATATCTTGTGAGTGCCACGGGCCATTCTTAGCACCAGGATATACACGCTGAGATGCAGAGGTTGAATTTGACTAGGTGCATGATAAGTGCAGGTTATATCACCCGACACAATGCAGTGCTAGATGTGAATGAAGCCGAGAAAGAAGGCACACGTGCTACCAGATTATCAAGCTGGCCATTGTGTTTGAGCTCATATCGACCCCTGTTGAGGGAAGCTCTTGAAGAACTGTTTGGGTGCACTTTAACATCATTTGTCACCAACTCTCTCAGGTGGTCAAGCAAAATTAATTGCAAAGGATGTGCACATTGAGCATCCTTCGCAATTATACTTACTGTGACATGTCAGGACTTGATCATCAGCATGCCATTTGAAAATGTCAGCTCAGCATGGTTGAGCTTGCTTTCATCATGCAGACTTCACAATGATGTAATGTCAACCTGCTTCAACATGTATCCACTTGCTTGGTACTTTTCTTTTTGTTTTTCAATAGTATGCTTATTAAGAAATGAAATGTTTTCCTACTGTTCAGTTACGGACAATGGGGACTAGGTCTAGCATTTGAGGGTGGACCCCCTTGCTTGGGGTTATGGGCATTAGTGACCCACAAGAGTG
Organism: Dipteris shenzhenensis; assembly: GCF_047967505.1. Classification (NCBI taxonomy): domain Eukaryota; kingdom Viridiplantae; phylum Streptophyta; class Polypodiopsida; order Gleicheniales; family Dipteridaceae; genus Dipteris; species Dipteris shenzhenensis. The sequence goes on from NC_141619.1 coordinate 19,448,763, forward strand.
ATGGCCTCTCTTTGAGAGGGACATTTGGTAACCACACCCCACCTGAGTACCCAAACATGGGACCAATCAAATGCATAGATTGCATACTGACCTAGGAACCATTCAAGAGAATGTTCCCTGAGCTTTGGGTGTGGGCCTGGCAGCATACCAAGAGTGATGGAGATACAAGATAAGACGACAAACAAATGAGCTCAGTATGGCTCAATTATGACATTAGAGTACGTCAATAGATAGTCTAAGCTGTTAGGAACCCGTGGGTGCGATCAGAATTGAATTCTGACAACTTTGAAATTTTAGGGTTTTTGGGAGTGACACGTGGCAGCTGACACGTGGAATTTGAGTTGGCAGGTCAGTCCACCTGTCCCACACATGTGGCAGCATGCATGGCAAGTGGCAGGACATGTAGGCCAAGTGTTTGGCCCCAAATCTGGTAGATTTGGGGCAAGTTGTGGGCTGTCCTCTTTGGGACTGCAACCCACCAAAAATCTGGGACAAGTGTCCACCTTCCACTCTAGGCTTGGGGGGGGGGGGCTGAGCCTATAAAAGAAGGCCTCTCCCCTTTATTCCTCACATGAAAAATTCGTCACTTTTCTTCTCCCTCCTTTTGGATGATGCACTAGAACCTCTCCAGCTCCTTGGGTGCAGCCAGCTTCTCCCCAGGCCATTCTCTCACCTCAGCAGCACTTTCTCTCTCTACAACAACACATTCTCTCTCTACAGTTCCAGCCCCTCCTCTCCAGAAATCTGTCCCCTCTCAACTCTTCTGGAACAGCAGTAGCATCCTCTCTCCTCCTAGCCTGGAGCAGCCACAGTCCCTTTCTCTCTCCTGCTGCAGTCTTTCTCTCTCTACTGCAGAATTTCTCTCTACTGTTCCAGCCCATTTCCCTTGTAGAAATCTGCCTTTCTGTGCACCTCTGGAACAGCAGCAGCTCCTCTCTTACATCCCCTCCCTTGGGATCAGCATTGGCACTCTCTCTCTACAGCTATCACTCCATAAAGCTTTCTCTCTGTAGCCTATAGGCTGTTTTTCTAAGCTGTTCTCATTCCAGTCCCATTTCCACACTCTCCTCTCCCAAGGTAGCTTCAGAGGCATCAAGGACTTCATCTACAAAAGGGTCAAGTCACGAAGGGAGCCTGTATTGTCAAGTTTATCTCATTTACAGTACTATTTCATGTTGTTTGTACTATCTTTCTAGAAACTAGTGCTTGTCTCTAATGTTGGATGTAAGTGGTGATTGTTGTAGGCTTCTTCCTTGTGGATTGGGCAAGCCAAGAGTTGAAACCTGAGCTTGGAGTCCTCCTTTTTGTTGTCTACCTTGTACATATGCTCGAGTCTTGTATCTAGGTCCTAGGTTTTCACTGAGTTCATCAGTTTGGAAGGTGCATTGCACCTTGGTCTTGTATCTCCATTTTCAAGAATAAATTGAGCCTGGATAAGGGGGGGGCCCCATCTTGGCCCCTCAATCATATTGCATTTTCCAATGATGTCACTTTGTGTTTAAGCTGTATAAGTCTTAATTCTAGCTTAATTGCAAACTCTTCAAGTATATGTGTTTGGCAACTCGCAATCATCTCATTCAAACGCCTCTACAAAATCCGTTGTCTAAATTGATAGAAAGCACCGAGTAGTTTACATTGGTATCAGAGCTTAGGCAGTGGTCCTGTACTCTGTGCTTTCTCTTGTTGAGTCTCTCCTTCATTGAGTCATCTTGTTATCATGGTAGCCAATGGACCTGACCCTCCTCCTAACCTGCATGAGTTGAGTGCTCTCTTGGCAAACATTGCTCAACAGGTTCAAGTGCTGGAAAGCAGCCAAGCAGAAACTCATGACATAGGGCCCCAATCCCCAAGGAAGAGGCCGTGCGGACAACAGCAACTCCAACAAGGAGGGAAGATCATCCTCTTCTTCCCCTCCTCGAGGTAGACGGCGTCATCGGAGTCCATCTCCTTCGAGACGTCCACGGAGACGAAGGTATGCAAAGCATAAGGTACCTCTTGGAGATAAGCTCTTCAAGTTTACCAAGTACAAGGGAGAGGACAAGCCCGAGGTCTTGCTGGCTTGGATCCGAGACCTCGAGTATTTCTTTGAGGGGGACGAGTACGAAGACAAGGTGAAGATCCGGTTTGCCGTCCTGCACATGCAAGACCGTGCTTCACTCTGGGGGGCAACTATGGTCAACACTGGACAGCAAGCCCACACCTGGAAGCACTTCAAGAAGAACTTGATGAGGCACTTCCTGTCTAAGGAGTTTAAAAGAGATACAATGGTGTAGTGGGACATCCTCCGCCAACGCCAAGAAGAGAAAGTCAGTGAGTATGTTGATCGTTTTTGGGATACTTTGTTAAAAGTTCAAGCATTCAGTAGGAAGGATAAAAAAGAGCAGCAAAGGAAGTTCTTTGCTGGCCTACGGTATATCGTTCAGCATGAGGTGGACATTGCCACTAATACTTCTCTCAAAGACACCATCAACATCGCCTTGAAGGTGGAGAAGAAACAATCTTTCTCCAACAAGCGGAATGGCAACAACAACAAGCGGAAGTCCCAGGGAACCTCTTCCAAGGAACAAAAGGGTAAGGAGACAGCAAAGGACGCACCAAAAGAGCAAAAGTCAGCCAACCAGCCTCCTTCGAAGAAAGCAGCCCACACTTTCAGCTCATTGTCTCCACAACAGAAGCAAAAGTATTACTCTGAAGGGCGGTGTTTCAAGTGTGGCGATCGAGGCCACAACTTCTACGAATGCCCTCAAGCTGCCAAAAACAGCAGAAACAAAGAGCAGCTGTAAATAAAAGACGGAGGGCGTTTGTAGTGAAAGAAGGCCAATGGGTCTTATTGAAATTTGAGAAAGCCCGGTTAAAAGCCAAAGTGGGCAAAAAGCGCATCTACTTCAAGCTATCCTTTTGATATTATGGTCCTTTTCAGGTGTTGCAGATAATAAATGATGTCTCAGTCCGATTGAGACTTCCAGAGCATTGGAAGATCCACAATGTCTTCCACATAAGCTTGGTGAAACCCTTCATTGGGGAACCATCTCAAGAGCCCATACTGGACGATGCACCTGAAGTAGAGGACACTGAGATCTTGTTGATCCTAGAGCAAATTATTTTACATAACTTCACTGCGGGACGTCGAGGCACGACTCGCAAAATGTACCTTCTGAAGTTCAGAGGTGATACATTCACTCTTCTAACTCTCTCTCAGATCACGGGCGATGGCACTAGTTATTTCCACCCAACCATACTCTCATGGATCGTAGTTTTGCAACAAATACGTATTTCCTTTTCCCCCCCTGCATATCCACAAGACCCACAACTCCCTAGATGGTTCCCCTTGCCACATGTCAACATTTTAGCCCTTTTCACTTGGTGCACCATTTACCCCTCTCTTGGGGCACATTTAACCCATTTGCCCCTTGGCATTATTGCACATTTAGGTGCACCTAGGCCTTAGCACTCAAAACCACCTAGTCAATGCCATTTCACCCTCACCTAGGACCTTGGTAGTTACTTCTCTTGACCATTTTATTTACGCACATTAAATATTACAAAAGTCGATCATCTAAGAGAAAATGCCCACCGATCTTTCCGAGGTCATGCTATCTCGGCTAGAGCATAACATTCCTTCCCTCTTCAAGCATCAGCGTCCTCGATGATGAAATCTGGGAACACTCTCCATAACTGGTATACGGATTCCCAGGTAGCTTCCGATAGAGGCTGACCATGCCATGCAACCAACACCGTAGGTATCTTCCGATTTCGTATTTGCATTGTTCCTCGGTCCAGGATTCTTGTTGGTTTGCGTCTTGCATTATCCTCTATCTTCTGAAACAAAACCACACCTTCGATTAGTGAGTCACCAATATGCAAAAATTTCTTTAAACGAGAAACATGAAACACTGGGTGCACCTTACACCCCAGTGGTAATTCTAATTTATAGGCTACCTTGCCTATTCTTTTTAGAATTAACCACAGCCCACAGTATCGAGGTGATAACTTAGCACACTCTCCTGAAGTCGACGACTTCAAGTGCGAAGGAACTCTGAGAAAAACTTTTTCTCCTTCCTTAAATACTCTTATAGACCGATTTTCATCCGCATACACCTTGGTTGTATCCATAGCCTGGCGGATATTAGCTCTCGCAAGTGCTAGCATCTCCCGCATCTGAACCACAAAGTTCGCGGCACTAGGCACTTTCTGAGGTACTCCAACTATAGTTGGATTTGTTGGTCTATAACCATAGTTCAGCTTAAACGGACTGAACCCTGTAGAGGAATGTTTTCTATCATTGTAGGCAAACTCCAACAATGGCAACCACTTGTCCCACGTATGTTGCCTCAATGACACATATGCTCTCAGCATATCCTCTAAAGTCTGGTTGACTCTCTCCGTCTGACCATCCGTCTCAGGATGATCCCCACTACTCATTCCCAACTCAGTCCTTAGTGTCTCAAATACCGCTGTCCAAAAATGACCGGTAAATCTGACATCTCTGTCTGACACTATGGATTTAGGCAATCCATGCAGACGAAATATATGTATAATGAACAAATCCACCACTTGCGGGGCACTAACAGACTCTCTAGTCGGAATGAAGTGAGCCATCTTGGTTAGACGATCAACCACCACAAGGATAGAATCATACCCTCCTTGTGTCATAGGCAGCCCTACAATAAAGTCCATGGAAATGCTCTCCCACTTACCTAGTGGTATCTCCAAGGGCTGTAAAACTCCGGGTGGCTTCACCCGCTCGGCCTTACTTACTTGACACGAGAAACACTGTGTCACATATTCATGAATATGCTTTTTCATCTTTGGCCAAAAAAATCTCGCTTCACGAGATCATATGTCTTCTTGACTCCTGGATGTCCCGCACACGGGCTATCATGGCACTGTCGAATGACTCTCTGCCTGAGATCATTCTGACTAGGTACTACAACTTTGCCATTTCTTTCTAGCATACCAGCCCTTATGGTATATCTTGCATAAGTTTGGCCTTTTCTGGATGCCAGGTCATCCTTTTCATTTTCCCCGGGTTTTAACACATGAGCCTTAGGCCATAAGCTCTGGACAAACTCGTCCACTTTTTGAGTTTCTCTAATCTCGGTCATTAGAGCACTCTCTAATACCGTGAAACTCAGGTTGTGCATAATGCGAGACAATGCATCAGCCACCTTATTATCTTTTCCTCTTCGGTACCGAATCGTTAAATTAAACTCCTGCATGAGTTCTGCCCACCTAGCTTGGTGGCCCCTCAAGTCAGGCTATTTACTAAAATGTTTCAGAGTATCATGATCTACATCCACATAAAACTCTGAACCATATAAATAATGCCTCCATGTTTTCAAAGCATGGATAACTACATACAACTCTAATTCATGAGTTGGCCAATTCCTTTGAGAGGGAGAAAGCTTCTTGCTTTCAAAGGCTACTGGCCTTCCCTCTTGAAGGAGAACTGCTCCTAACTTTGTTCTTCATTATTATTTGCACAAGTTTGAATACAAGCTCCCTCTTCTCTTCCAAGAGTGTTTTGGGTGTTCCCTTGTTTCCATTGTAGTGCCCTTGTGTTTTCCACTCCATTCCCCTTCACTCTCCTGTTCCCTTCTCCTTCTCCCTCCCTTCTCCCCTCTCTTCTCCCCTCTCCCCCTTCCTCTTTCTCTCATAGAAACACATTGCAACAATCTAGAGGCCACTTGAGTGACACTTGCAGATGGCTCATGCCTTGCATTACTCTCACAAGGAGTAGCTTAGAGTGGAGGCTCCATCAGTTGAAAGTTCATAGTCAACATCATGTGATCATATGTGCATAGCACTAACCCAATAGAGTGCTATAAAGGAAAGGCATTAGGGGAATTTTGGACTCAAAGAGGGCCTCATAAGGAGTGGATTAGCAAAATGGATTAAGAACTAATAAGGCCTATAAAGGGTCCCATCACTCCATATGGGGACAAAAAAGTACATCTCCCTAGGTCCTTGGTGGTCCCCAAAAGTGCACCTCCCTCTCCCAGTTGGAGGGCCCCCTCACTCTCAAAAAGTTAACTCTCTTTACAACCTTTAGGTGGTCCACATTCCCAAAAAGTATCTCGTGGGTACACCCTAGCCCTAAATTTTAGATTTTTTAAAAAGTGCCCAAAATGGCCCAAAACTCTTCAAAACTTTCCCCCAAACCATGCCTATGTAGCCACATCACTTTTCAACATCTAAATCCTACTCCTTCTCATCGTAATCATCTTCCCATCCCACATTCATATACCTTGTATTGTAAGCACTTTGCAACACCCAAATCCAATTTCTTCTCATCATTTTGTCCCAAACTTGCTTCCATTGATCCTATTATACTTTTCCATTGTCCCAAACTTGTTTCCATTGATGCTATTCTATTTTTTGAACTGATCCTGGGCCTTATTTCTAAATCCCTCTCATGGCTCCATTGGAAGATCGCACCAACAAGCCACAAAAAAGCACCTTGCACATCGAAGTTACACCAGAGTATGCCACAACTCGTCAATGTTATGGCCACAAGGTTGCCGACAAAGATACACTAGTCGATTATGACAACAAGGAACAAAGCATGTCGACTTATGGAGTGTTGGTGGACTCTATCCAATGGATCCTTTGACAGGTGCTCCACCTTTGTTTGAAAATGTGACGAGTTTGATTTAATACGTAGGCAATGGTCTTCAAGGCTTACTAGGATATTGTAAACACATCAGCCATTCCAATGCTGAAGCACACTTTGCGAAGGTTCACTTGTTGAGAATGGAAGGAGAGACAAATATACTTAGAGATACCGTGCATACCCTCTAAGAACAACTAACCCAAGAACAAAAAAAACTTTCTGACTCAAAAATTGCAAAAGAGAGGTCACAAGAGACAATCACAATGTTAATAGATGAGAAGAACAAACTGTTGAAAAAGGCTTGGTGTATCCAACAAGAGCTTGCTACATTGACTAGGAGATTAGAAAGGATAAAAAGAACCCCTCTAGGTTACAAGCATAGGATCAAGCCCGTGCAACCAATGGAGAGCTTGGCATATGGTGGCGGAGCAAGGAAGCACAGGGTAAAAGCTACAAGGTATGTATATTTGGACTATTTTGTAATTATGAAGCATTACTTACAAATGTCTCATTTATTTTTCTAATGTTATCATGATTTTTGCAAAAATTTTATGGAGGTTATTGGAAGAAATTCCTCTGACAAACTTTGTGCCGTAAAGAGTATAGTTAAGAAGAAAGAATTCATTTCTATTCTTAGGGACCCTCTTCAGCGTGCATTGCGACATGCAATATTACAAGAGGTTGCAACAACTGATTTAGAGAATCTTGTAGATCCATCGGAAGTTGTCTATGCATGTGATGCTACTGGCATTATTCTCGACAAGGGTACTTAGCTGTGTATAATGTCTTTGTAAATGCACTTCGAGGTCAAGGCATTAAGAATCCTCTATTGCTGAGATCAATATACGTTAGAAATGCAAGGAAAGAAACAAATTCTACTATTCAAGATTTGTTGGGCGGATTTATACACCTCAGAAAGCATGACGTTGGAAGGCACAAACAAGACAAATGTCCAACATAGCAAAAAGAAAGGAGGACCAACTACCAAAGGGGCAAAGCAAGGACCAAGAACCTATGAGTACACAAAGCATAATAATGTTTTTTTGGATGTACGTAGGGTCCAAACTGCAATGGTGGAGTTTTACAACATGAAAGCATGGGTTAGGTTTAAATTATATTGTTTAGAGAGCTAGAATTTTTATTGAAATCTTTTCTAATCATGTAAATCTTTTAATCTTTTAGATTTTGAAGGAAAGTTAGTATTCGTTTATCAAATTGGATGAGTGTGAGGTTGTAAAAGGCCACAAGTTGGAGAGGCTTAGTATTACTTTGATGAATAAAGCCCTCAGACATGCCAAAGATAAGGAAATTAGGGAAGATTTTAGTGTGCAATCGAAAAAGAACATTTGGTGGCTTGCCACATTTGAACTTCCTAAAGAGACACACTCGTTCTTGAAATGGATATTTAATAGATCTCCAATTCCAAGTGTCATAGATGCACAAACAAAAGGAGAGTTACTTCAAGTTGAATGGTTTGGATCATTTAAAGTTGAATGGCACATGGAAGGAGATCTTAAGACATTGAAGTGTATGTTTGGAATGGAATTGAGTGCAAATGTGACATATCCATGTCTTTATTGTATGCACTCACACCAACCTCGAGGCAGTAACGTAGGAATACATAGAGGGAAAGAGAAAATAAAAAGAGGAAAAGACTTTGGGAATGCTAAGATGTAATGAATGACATCACAAATGATGAGGCTAACAAACAGATGTATTGGAGCAATGGAGGAATGAGCTGCAATCAGGATGCTGCACCCAACAGAGATCAGAACGATAAAAATTGGGATCCAATTTCATTACAAAGAGTGCATTTCTGTGTGTTACATGCGGAGATATGGCTCATTGATATATTGATTTACTTGCACATTGTACATGCATGGAACATGAAACCGGAGGAGAGAGCGGCATCATGTATAGCAAGGGTCGAAGCTTTGCTCTCGAGCTGGGTCTACATGGGAAGAATGTAAAGCTAATCAAAGACGCACAATTGTTAGGAAAATCAGGAAATCTTCCAAATAAAGTGTCCATGGGAGGCTCTAAGGCAGGAAAGTTTTGGTCCAATCATGGAAAACATCAATTAAATCTGCATTGGAATTATTGGAAAAAGTTATGTGATTGCACCACTAATTTGGAAGCTAATCCTCATGTTAGAACCTTGAGAATATGTGTTTGGAAAGAATTAAATAATCTGTAAAGATCTTGAGGAAGCCTTCCATAGACGATGATGATGTGCAACTATATAAAGTCATCGTGAAAGAGTTCATTGAAGCCATGGTAGATGGATGGGGTGAATCACACATTACTCACTACATGGTGTGTTTGGTCTTTGCTATTTTCAAAATTATAATTGCAATCAATTTATTCTTGTTTACCTCATGTGTTTCTTCTATGTATGTAGCAACCAAAAGTCATGTTGGAAAGCGTTGGATCACTAAACCAAGTGTACTTTGATGTTGATTAAAATCGCACTTCAATATTTCTTGTGGACATTTGATTAATTGGCTCTTTTAAAAACAAGCGTTAAATTTTGTACTTGTGGACCCAACAAGGGCAGGCGATGAGAAAAGATTGGGGGAGCGATCTCATGGGAGTTCAGGGGGAATTCCAAAAACCCCTTAAATAAGTTTTTTCCCCCAAAACAAACACCCCTCCTCTTTACGTAAATTTTCCCTAAAGTTGAATGAAAAAACCCAATGTTTTAATGAACTAAGTTTTTTGATAAATATCCCTATTTTACAATGCACGTGGTACAATAAAATTTTGTGAGGTTAATCCCCAAGGGGACGATGACAAATAGGGGGGGAGGAGGGGTTGAGGGAGGGTAAAGGGGGAAGGGGGGGGGGGGGGGGCTAACTAATAATGATTCACAAAATAAATATACCATGCAAATACCTTCATTTTCTCAATACCACTAGTACTCTCTCATACTAGTACATTCCTTCCTACCATCACATTTCCCATAGCCCCACCATCACCAACATGGCAAGAACAAAGCAAACTGGAAGACCGGTTGATTCCAAAACAAACTCCCACTCCCTCCCAATGTATACAAAGCAATCATCAAAGAGAGAAGAAAGAGGAGGCAGGAGGAGAAGGAGGAGGAGGAGGAGAGGATAGAAACCAATGAGCAAACAGATGACGATGAAGAAGATCATGGGAAACAATCCAATCCTCAGAGTCAACTCGAGGCATCCAAGAGCTAGAAAGTAGACCAAAAGAACAGGAGCGCAAAAGATGCAATTTGGAAGAATGGGCCAAAGGACAAGAAGATGCCAGGCAAATGCGGATTCAATTGGCTCAACAACAAAGGGCACAAATGGAGAGCCAACAATAACGACCCACATGGCACAATGCTACTCAAGACTTTCCACATTCTAGACAGGGTGGAAAATCTTTGCCAGAATTGCATCGCACAGCAAAAGAAAAAGGCAAAGCTCACACTAGGCGAGGTGGAGGCGGAGGTGGAGATAGAGGTGGAGGTGGAGGTGGAGGTGGAGGTGGAGTCCCTAGAAGACACCACAGAAAGCTTGGAAGGAAGGCACTTCAAGAGATAAGAAAGTATCAAAGTAGCGTGAACCTTTTAATCCCAGGAGCTACATTCACTCAATTGGTGAAAGAGATTATGCAGTCTTATAGGGACCACTATCGTATTCAATCAATCGCACTGGCTGCCATACAAGAAGCAACAGAAGTGGTGATCGTAACCTTTCTTAAAGACACAAACTTGTGTGCAATCCATGCCAAGAGGGTTGCGATCATGGCAAAAGACATGTAGCTAGCAAGGCGGATCAAAGAAGACCCACAACTTAGGCCATAGATCAGATTTTTTGTTGTATTCACTATGGACACCAATTTTGGTTGTCAAAAGCAATTTTGTGCAAAGATGCTTGTAAATATTTTTTGTAATAGAATCCTTTGGAAACTATTTTTCTTGTAGATTTTCAACTTTGAGATTTCATTTTCAAGTGGAATCTTGCAGTGTATTATTTACTTCCATATCTGATGTATGTACATAATGTAATTGATTGTTGATGGTTGGCAAATAATCATGGTAGAATGTAATTAGTCCACTAGTATGTAATTAGTCAATAATCATGGTAGAATGTGATTAGAAACTAGTATGTGATGGGGGATGCATCCCCCCAAAAAACAAAAATAAAAAAAAGCCCTCGAGGGGCCCTAGTGTGTGCAAGCACGACTTTAGGCCAGATGTCTATGCACACCAAGGTTTTTTTTAATGTATTTATTTCTTGTGTGTGAGATGGGTGTGTATCTAAGTTATGGGGGATGAATCCACACAAAAAAAAAACAAAAAAAGCCCCTAAGAGGCTCTAGTGCATGCAGGTGCGACTTTGGGCCAGACAGGGACCTCATCTGACCCAAAGTCACACCTGTGCACACTAGGGCCTCTCGGGGGGCTTTTTTTTCTATATTTGTTTATTTGTGTGTGTGATGGGTGTGTGTGTGTGTGTGTGATGGGGGTAAGATATGCCCCAAAAGAAAGACATAGCCAAAAAAAAAAAAAAAGCCCCCGAGATGCCCTAGTGCACGCAAGTGTGACTTTGGGCTAGACGGGGACCTTGTCTAACCCAAAGTCATGCCTGCGTGCACCAGGGCCTTTCAGGGGCTTTTTTTTGTTTTTTTTAATTGGGGGATGCATCCCCCAATCACTTACACACACACACACACGAGAAACACATACAAAAAAAAAAACTAAAAAAAGTGCCTATGTCATGGCCACCTTTCAATCAAAGACACAAAATTTTTGCCCAAATCAATTTGCTTCTTCATGCTTGAAATGTGTCCCAATTTATATACCCATATCTTGATCATTAGCATTCAAAGTTGGTACCCACTTTGGATCATGGTTTCATATGTCATGTTATTCACATCATTTTAATCCATTGTTGCTCATAGCTATCAGTGCATTTGTTAACCTTACCATTTTGTATCAAACTTTATTGCAGTCATCACCAACACCTTCAGAATATCAAGGCACACTTATAAAGATATTTTGGCCATTCCTAGCATACTTTACAACATTTTACACCATAGAGGCCTACATCTTCAATTGTGTGTAGCACCCCTTAGCCACAATTTCCATAAAAGTCAAAACCCAATCTCCTATGCTAGGATTGAGTCAATCATATGCTTGTTCCCTATCCAAATTTGATAATACACAAACACCAACCAAGTATATGTGTGGATTATTTCCATCTCCATGTGGAACCATTGGCATAAGTGAGAGCTTGCCATCTCAATCATGGAGCATATATCCTCTTATTTTACATTAATCCTTCCAACTAACCATGCATATAACTAAATTAGCCACCATGTTATTGTTCTATTTTCCTCCTAGGTTTGGGATGCAAAACATTCCTAGTCCCAAGATGAATCTAAATATGGAAGGGTTTGAGATTGTGCAATTTAACCTTTTGTTGCTATCTTGATTAGAGTTCATCGGCAATCTTGATCTTGTCTATTCATACACCTAGTAACTTGAAGAATTCTTGAAACCTTTGATACGGGAATGCACTTTTCTTCAAAATCAACCATATATTTAAATTAAGGATACACTAAAATTCAAGAAATGAAACTCAATTATGATGCAAAACACCACCCGTCTAGAAAACAAGAGAAATATATATTAAATTTTGATGTCTATACAATATTTCTTGTATATTGCATCCAATAGATGCACTTTTTACAAAATATTTGCTTGCTTAGCTTTAGCTACTATTGCTTCTCTCCTCTGAGTTGACAAAACAGTGGGTTCACTGAAAAATTCTACAAGCTGTCCAGCATCATAAACACCTGCCGAAGCACCCATAGCAATAACCGCCATGATTCTTCCTGCTAGTTTCTCTCCAAAAGTAGATAGTGCCAAGTCTCGCCTCACCAAAATACACTTGCGTGCAGAAGGGGGTAAAGGCACAAGGGAGACTAGCTTTGAAAGTGCCCTGCACTTTATCATCTCCTCCTTCCCATAAGGGGAGAACAAAGTATGGAAGCACACTAGGCTATGGTGCTCAAACATTCCCATGTAGTGCCCTAGTGCTAAATCCACACTCATGTTGTCACCTCGACCCCCTTTACGTGTTGCAAACTGATCAACTTTGATGACGTCCTGAAAATTGAGATAACATTAGTAATCTTCTCAATGCCAAACTAAGAACATAAATTCATTCATATTGACAAAATATCATGAACTTACAATGTGGGTAGCATCTTGTTCGTCCATTCCTAGTTGAGTTATATCGATGGAGATTTTGCTCTCATCAATTGCTGGAGGTGGTGCCGGTGATGAGACCTCTACAGTATTCTCAAGTCTCTGGTGTTTCTATGCCCTCTCTATCTCCAATCTTTCTTGGACCTCACGAAACTTCGTCTCTCTAACTACTGCATTAGTAGAGAAATGCATTTCCTCCCACATAGTTAAGATCGGATGCTCCAAAGTGTTTGCAGGTGCCAAATTTGTGCACCTATCCAACCCCTCTTCTAGGTAACCTAAGTTACTACTACTCTCCCAAGTGGAGAGTTCCCCCAATACTTCATCTTCTCTCAAATTTTTAATATATTGAATGTCAATCAATAATAAATATTCTCTATTTTCAATCAAAATATATGGAAGGGTTTGCATCAAAACATCATCCGTCATACCTTCTTCCTCCTCTTTTTGCTCTCCTTCCCCCTCTTCCTCTTCTGGCTATCCTGTGGGGGATGATGTCCCACCTGCTTCGGGAACCACAACCAACTCTGTCGTATGCTCTATTTCTGCTGTGTGCTTTCCCTTTTCCAAAGTTGCACTAGACTAATCTAGAGCAATGGCAGCTTTTGCCAACCACATTAGGATTCTCCTCAATGTCCACATCTTGCCCTACTGCTAGAAGAAGAGGTGGCTCTACATTGATGAATGGAGGTGCATCTATGTCCTCCATTTCCAAAAGAATTACACAATAGGCTATTTCCAAGGATACAAAATGAGTTCCTATAGGACCCGCTTGCAAATATAACTCTTCATCCTTCCAAATCCTTCTAAAACTTTTTGGACTAAGGGATTTGCAAATTCTTTGCAACCTAAACTTGAAAGTGCTATCAGCCCGGCGACAGTCAATGAGGATATTCACAAGAATCCACTGTACTCTATCTATGTCTAGCCGAATCAAGTAAGGCTTGATTTTCTCTCTCACACAATCTACCACATCTCCAAAGAGATCTAGATGCTTGTGGAATGTGCCGATGACATTTATCTAACGATTAAAAATGTCATACAACTCTACTTCTCTACTCGAATGACAAGTAGAAGCAACGAAGTCATGGTATGCCTCACTGGGTGTGGCCACTGGAGGTTTGTGGAAGATGGCAAGAGCAGGCTATCTAGGAGGTGAGGACAATAAAGGCTATGTCATACCTAATGGCCCTTTATATAGTTGACTTTAGTCTCTTTAAATACCTTAAAGGTCTGACTACAATTTAGGTAATAAAATATTGGACAATATAATATATTGGCCTAAATAATTTGCCATCATATTCCACTCCTGCCTCCCCCCGCCACCCAAAATAATGGATTTTTTTTTAAGAATTTAGGGGGCCCTATGTTAGTACAAATGACATCACACTTAACAAAAACTATTACAAAAAAATTTCAAAACTTTTACATTTATTCAAGTGCTATTACAACACACTTCAAAAGCTATATCATATTTTCAAAACTATTACAACACACATCAAAAACTACTAATTTTATTAAGTAGACTCATTGCCAGTACAAATGACATCACACTTCAAAAACTATTACATTTATTCAATACTAGTATGAATGGACAAGTTACAAGGAGGCTTCCATTTCTCAAGCATTGATGTTCCTTCGAGTCGCCTTCTCACTATCTTCCCATTTAGTGTAAAGAAAAAATCACTATCATCAAAGGTGACAGCGATGTATTCTCGAATGTGCTTCAAGCTCCAACTACTTGTGACCTCAAGATATTGGATATCCCCATTGGGCATATGTACCTCTACCTCTATGGTGTCCACTACATCACAATCCATAGTTATCGATGTGCCATGATTATTTTTCCAACATCTATAAGCATATCTCATGTAGCAACAAATACTCTGCACTACTTGATATCTTATTACTATACTTTCTTTAGTAAGTATACATCGAAAATGGTGTCCCTTCTACAAACCCTCCCTAACATCCCACATTGGGTATAGAAAATTATCAAGAAATTCATTTTCTAGGCCTTTGTATACCCACATGATCTTTGTCTTGTGAATGAAGATTGATTTGAAAAAAGAAATAAATGTAATGGAGGGCATGAACCAACTAACACCCAGAGATTTTGAACCAAAAGTAAACTTCATTGATGATTGAATATCTGATCTCATCTTCATTTGAAATACATCTATAGAGAATGGATCAGGAAGAGGACATTATGGACTATCAAAGTTAGGGAGAGGAATAGGACGTAGGCTTCCATATGCACCTCTCTTCAAGGAACTTTGTAACATGAATTATAGAAAAAAATACTAGACTTTATCAAGGAGGCAGCACTCCATCCTGAGAACATTAATTCCCCAATATTTGAATGTGGAAAGCTTGAAATATTCCCGTGAGACTATCCAGAGGCTAAGTTTCAACTTTGATAGAGGGAAAGATATCTACATAGAAAGCAAAGAAAGATGTTAATGGGCCAATCAATCTCTCTCTCTCTCACTCTCTACCTATCTCTCTCACACACACACACACACTTCTCTCTCTCTCTCTCTCTCTCTCTCTCTCTCTCTCTCTCTCTCTCTCTCTCTCTCTCACAAATCTCTCCCCTTTACTATCTCCCCCTAATACCCCTCAACCCCCACATCTCTCTCTCTCTCTCCCTCCCCCCCTCCCCCTCTACTATCACCAACAAGACACCCTCTCTCAAAATGCATGCTCACATACAATCATTAGAATACACAATTGAACTAAAAATGAAAAAAAGTTAATGTAAAAGAGAGATACAATCTGAAGGAATGCAAGTTTGACTAGCAAGATCCAAGTTCGTCTCGAGCCATGTACATATGCTGAACCTTCACCTTAAGTCCTTTTTTTGTATTACAAAACCCAACAATGTGACCCTTCCAATGCCTCTCTTTCTATGCTCTATCCTTTCTAGAAACCTTGAATGGACCTATTGCAGATGGTTGCATTGTGACCCATGACATTAACCTAAACTCTTGAGGGATCCAAACATCACTGTTGTCCTTCAAAACTTTGACCCACACAAGATTGAATTGATAGCTTTGGCCTAGGGGAAGGGGAGTGCTTCACCATTGTAAAAAGAATGGGAGCAAGCAAAGATAAAGAGGTTGGGAGGAGGAAGAGGTTGAGAGGAGGACGCTGAGAGAAGGTTGAGAGGAGGAAGAGGTTGGGAGGAGGTTCAGGGGAGGAAGAGGTTGGGAGGAGGTTGAGAGGAGGAAGAGGTAAAGAGGAGGAAGAGGCTCATAGAAAGGTGGGGAGTCAATGGGGATAGTTTGGGGAGAATCCTGGGAGGAGTTTGGGGTGCTAGGGACACTTCTAGAAATTTTTTATTTTTTGGAGGGAAAAAAAAGTCACGGATTTGGGGGCCTACCAAGAGAGCCTAGGAGGGTATGGGGACCATCCAAAAGTGAAAGGGGGGAGTAAATGCCTCAAGAGGTGGTGGGGGCAAGAGAGAGGCAAGTGGAAGCCTAGTGGGGACCAAGGAGAACTCTCCCACCAATGAGATATGGAATCCTCCATTCTTTTAATGCCCAAGCCTTCCCATTGGCTGGTTTGCTAATCACAAATCTTAAGGGACTAATCCAAGAGCCCTTTATGAGTCCAAAATTCCCCTAATGTGGTTAGATCCCCTAACCCTAACCCTAAATGGGTTTGTATATATTCTACATTTTCAACTAAATCTAGTGTACAATTAGTCATTTGTGGTGTGCTCTCTAGCTGTGCCCTCTCTAGTAGATCAAGATCCTTGGTACATTGACAACAGTGCATCATCTCACATGACAAATCATCAGGAATGGCTCACAGAGTTGAAACCATTAGAAGGTCCAAAGAATGTCATCTACCAGTAGATAACACACCAAATCTAGTTCAAGGGACATGCATTATCCCTATGAACAATTTCATTGGTACGAAAGGATTGGTGAGAGATGTACTCTATGTTTCGAAGCTCAGCAAGAACCTCTTGTTAGTAGGTCAAATGATGGAACACAACTACCGAGTCATCTTCGACGGAGATGAATGCACTATCAGAGACAAATCTAGAAGATTTCAACTAGTAGGAAAAGGTGTCAAGGAAGGATGCTTGTACAAAATGCTAGCTACAGTACCAGACTTGCAAGCCATGTCAACTCAACTGCAACAGATGCCACTATCTACAAAATGGAACAAGAGATAGGGTCATGTTAATTTCAAGAGCTTGTGGCAATTGGGATTCCGAAGCTATAGTTTCTTGGAAAAGTTTGCGAAGCATGCCGCTTCGGTAAACAAAAGCGAACCAATTTTGATAGAAGTACCTCTCGAGGATGAGGTATTCTTGATTTGATACATACAGATGTATGGGTTTTTATGCCCAGACCCACAGCATCAATGGTTCACTTTACTACTTGACTTCCATGGATCTACTTTCTGAAAGAGAAATCTGAAGTGTTTTCCAGATTTCAAGAATTCAAAGCCATGGTAGAAAACCAAACAGGCAGATAGATTAAAGTCATGAGATCAGACAGAGGAGGTGATTACATGTTTTTACCATTCATGAACTTTTGCTATGGCATTCAAAGACAATTCACTTGTGCAGATACTCCTCAGCAGAATGCAAGAGCTGAAAGAAAAAATGGTACTTTAGCAGATAGTGCTAGAACAATGCTTAGTGAGAAGCATCTTCCAAATCAATATTGGGCAGAAGCAATAGCCACTGCAAACTATTTGCTTAATCGGCTTCCTACCAAACCAATTCAAGGTATGACACCTTATAAAGCATTCACTGGACATAAGCCACACATTGGGCATCTCTGCATATTTGGTTGCATGGCATGTGCCACATACATGATGATCATCGTAGGAAATTAGATGCGAAGTCATGCAAATGCATCATGGTTGGCTACAATGAAGAAAGCAAAGCATACAAGTTGTATGATCCCATCAACCGCAAGGTCATTATCTATAGAGATGTAATCTTTGATGAGGAATCAGAATGGAAAAGCTCAAACACACAGGAGATAGACTCACCGATTTCATAGTCATCTACAGAAATGGTTGATGAAGAAGAGCAAGAACTTGACCAGAAACACCCCAAGCAGATCCACAGCAGCTCAGATGGTCTACTAGGGAAAGCAGACCACCAGCCAGACTGGCATATGCTTAGAAAGGCAAAGCAATTCAAGTTGAAACCACCAACTATGCTCTGATGACTTCCATCATGGCTACAGAAGAGCCAGTGTACTTTGAAGATGCAGTAGACAAGCCAGAATGGCAAACTGCTATGAATGAAGAAATGGATGATTTGTATAAGAATAATAATTGGGAATTATGTGACCTTCCACCAAGAAAGAAGGCCATAGCAAACAAATGGGTGTACAAAGTGAGGTATAATCAAGATGGAAGTATTCAAAGATACAAAGCTAGACTAGTTGCAAAAGAATTTGCATAGCAATATGGTCAAGATTATGATGAGACTTATGCTCCAGTAGTAAAGATGGATTCCATAGGGTTCTTGATATCATTAGTGACACTCAACAGATGGAATGTGTACCAGCTCGATGTCAATAATGCATTTCTCAATGGTTACCTAGACGAGGAAGTCTACGTGCAACAACTAGCAAGTTATGTTGAACCAAGAAAGGAGAATAAGGTTTGCCATCTTAAGGAGAGTCTCTACGGCTTAAAGCAAGCACCCTGAAGCTGGTACAGTAGAATCAACAAGTATTTTTCTGATCTAGGAAGTCCAATGCAGATCATACTCTCTACTACAAAGTTCAAGGGCTCGAAGACATTACTATTGCACTTTTGTATGTAGATGATTTGATTGTGATCGGAAGCAAGGATAGCTTCATCAGAAAGCTAAAACAAGACTTTTATTCTGCAGAGTTTGACATGAAAGATCTTTCACTTATGCACTATTGTCTTGGAATTGAGTTCTGGATAGATTTAGACAGCACCTTTATGAGTTAGCTCAAGTATGTTGATAGTCTCCTGAAGAAGTTTCATATGGCAGATTGCTAAGGGTTGACAATGCCAAGCATCAATTTCTACCCATTCCTGGGTCTGTCAGGGTCCTGGTATCTTCTTTGCTCTCTTAGTTTGCCCAAAGTACAAAGGGTCCACACTTAAGGTGGCACTGAACAAATAAGGTGGGAGGAAAGAGTTCTCCATGAGATGTCTGGTGGGTGTAAGTGCCTCACACAATAAAGCCAGCTCTCAAAACAAAACAAAATCTACCCACAAAAGGCGCAAGATCATGGGCTAATGTACACTGCAATTTCTCTAGATGCATGCACAATGCACATATTTCATTTGGTGCCTTGTTGTTGGGAATGATTGTCTAAGCTAGTTGAGTAAGAAGAGTTGTTGAAAGTGTATAGATTAGTTCCATATGGTTGTTAAATTAATGGATTAATTAGTATTATGCCATGATAGGTTCATGGTGGCATATATGAGGGAAAATTTGAGAATTTTGTAAAAAAATAAACAAACAAAACCCCCATTTAAGGTAGAGCCATGCTCCCCATAGTCAAGCATGGCTCCCGTTCTCAGGCTTTGCTCCTACACTTACTATTTTTTAATAGCATCAAACTGACTTCATGCTAATTACATCAATTTCATTGTGGAATGATGACATATATATTTGTGCATTGCAAGATGTCTTTATTTTTCACTAATTTGGCACTAATTTAGTTAATTAGAGCTTATGCTTTTGTGTGTGTGTAAGATTTGGAGCCAATTCCTTGGAGAACCACCCATGGACAAAGAGGTCAAGTGTCTACCTAGTGGCAATTGTGTCATAGTAGCAGAAGCATGATTTGGGATATTGGTAGCAAGTACAACATTGATTTCTCTTATTTTCAAAGAATGTTATAGCATTGTTATGATGATATCTGGGATATTCGATGGGTTTTCATGTAGTACTAATGGTTGAAACAACCAGTACAATGAGATTACAATCAAATAATTTCAAAGAGCACTATAGCATCATTATACTGATTTTTGGGCATATTAGACTTGAGTTTCAACTCCTCTATATACATATGGTTAGGCTAGCTACCATCACTTTCAACAATTTTCCAATGAGCAAAATAGTGCCGTTACACTACCAAAATTTCCTTAGAAATTTTGGGTATGCTAATGCCACACATTGCTACATTTATTGGGCAGATTTGGATATTGATGTCTGTGGAATATGGATGGAAATTTTAAGTGTGTACGTGTGTGTGTGTGCATGTGTGCATGTGTGCATGTGCATGTGCATGTGTGCATGTGCATGTGCATGTGCACATGCATCATGTGCGTGTGCGTGTGTGTGTGCATGCATTTTGTAATTGGTAGTTTTGGGATGCTAGTTTTTCTCAATTTGTTGCAATCCTTGTTTGCATCATTCCAATTGCGAATGACATTTTGATTGCTGCATTAACTGTACTAGAGCCCCTCATTGAGAGAACTTTTAGGTTTCTATAAACTTGCAAATCCCTTTTGGAAAAGACTCAAGAAATTAGGAATAGGAAAATCCCCATTTTCTTTTGGCTTTCTATTCAGGGAGGGATTGCAATGATCTTGTTGAGGTTTAGTTTTGAGTCAACCTCTACCTACCTCTCTATTGGGGAGTCCATTCAACATTATATATGGGATTGTAGAAACGTGAAGTTTATGTAGAAGTGTCCATTGTGGGTCTCTTGCTCTTTTGGTTTGATGACAAATAGTTGAGTCATGTTCTCTAGATGATGTTCCCCATTCTCATTATAGGCGTGCACATGCTTGGTGGATACTTTTTGGGAGATTCTAGCAAGCACTACAATGTGACATATTCTACCCAGCTTGGCACCTCATCATATGCTGACTTAGAAAGGTGGGATGCTGACTAAGAAAATTTGAGTTTTTGGGCATTTTTTTGTGTGAGTAAACCTCCACGTTGACTTAGACCAATAAAACTAAAACTAGATAAGAGTTAACTAATTGAAGGTTCATGCAACTCTCATAACTTGGGAATTGAGTACAAAGGTTTCTAGGTTAGAAATTATTTGAAAACCTAAAGAGATCAAAACGTTGATACAGCTCCCAATCAGCTGAAGTAAGTTAGCCAGTTGACTTAGCAAAATGCCGATTGAGTTGGATTTAGTTCTAGAAACCAAACTCCTCCAAAATTCACCTATGTAGTCCATAGATACTAAGTAACCTAGCTATGAAGTTAGATCTCAAATCAAACCCTCCAAAATTATGGGATAAAAGTGCCATGGTGACATAGCCAATGAAATTAGTAAGCTGACTTGAACATCCATGCTGACTTAGCAATTGGGTTAGAATTCTGGAAAAAAAATTTGAGAGCTCATTCCTTGCTTGCACCTAAACTTGAAATTTAGATTTGATACTTGCAAGGCATCAAAGTCAAAAATGCTAACTTAGCAACATCAAAGACACTAACTTAGTAGGAGCCAAAATGTTGACTGAGCATGGGAGCCAAAGTACTACCAAAATTTTAGCAGGACGCTTGAATCACCCTAGAATCCTAAGATTGAAGTCTAAATGCATAGGTAAAATCACCACCCTGATCCACAATTAGACGCTGACTTAGCCAGTCAAAATGCTGACTTAGCACACGCTTGGGATTTCAATCAAAATTTATTACAAGCCTCCATATTTGGCATTTAAAACTTCTAAATTGGTCAATGACATCAAATTAAGCTATGTTCATGCACTTGAGATATGGCTAGGTGCTAGAGCTAGAGAAAGAGCCTGAAGAAAGTGCCTCAAACAACATGCTCTCAAGCTATTTTCCCATCTTTTCATCAATGAAGTTCAGAGTAGCAAGACTTAGTGCACACTCAATTTATGGACCCACCCTCGCTAATTCATCTAGCTGATAGGATTCCATGAGCTTCAATAAGAACAGGAGTAAACCCTCACATGTTAGGGCTGTTGGCCCCAAACACTAGCTTAATGAGCTTCAATCAGCTACCCCCTTTGTAGCCACTAGACTGTGGGGAACTTTGTCCAATATGATGGAGAGGTTTGGACTAGGAGACCCGATAATAGACATGGGTAACCGATTTGCTAGTCAGACTAGGGACCTAGGGGATCCCTATGCTTCTATACAATTATTGGTGACTATGGCTGCACCTAGGGATTCCATACCAATTAGTGTGCAATCTAGCATTTGGTGGTAAATTATTTGAGTAGGTTGGATTCAGGGGAAACACCCTCAGAGAGCATTCCATATTATCTACCAGATGTGGCTTTGTTTGGGGTAGAACCTATTGGATGCATGATCACACGATTCAATTTTTGACAGATGGTATTTTTCCAAAGGAGGTGTCACTAGATCAAATAAAATAGATGGCATTAAAAAGCAAAAATTTCATGATTGTTGTTGAAATGTTGTATCATTGAGGTGCAGATCAGGTGTTAAGGTTATGTGTACCGAAACATGAACATTATCTCAACATTATGCGGTGTTGTCAGAGGCACATCAGGGTATATCCAATGGCAATTTGCAAGAGGCATTACAACGACAGAGAAAAATTTCCAAGCTGGGTTGCAGTGGTCGACTATCATTAAAGATGCACATAAGTATGCAAAGCACTATTGGTATGGTCAGAGATATGGTCATCCAATGAATGCAGATAGGATGCCTCTAAATCTAATTCTTCCATTGGAGCCATTCAGGCATGGGGCCTAGACTTCATGGGTCCATTTAAGCCAATAGTACAGTACACGGGCAACAAGTATGCAGTGATGGCCATGGATTATTCAACCAAATGAGTTAAAGCATAGGTGCTAAGGGATAATACGACAACCTGTACAGCAAAGTTCTTGTACCAAAATATCATCACAAGGTCAGCTATCCAATCGAATTGGTGTTGGATCAAGGGATGCACTTGCTTAATACAATGGTGAAGCAATCGAAAGATGTGCACATGGTAGTTCACAAGATGGCCATGATGTATCATTTGCAAGGAAATGTAGAGGTGGAGAGCAGTAACAAGACAGTGAAGGGGATTGAGAAGATGATCGTGTCAAAAAACCGAAAGAATTGGGATACGAACTTGGACTCAACGTTGTGGGCATACAAAATAGCTTTCAAAGTCACCATAATCATGATACCATTCTAGTTAGTATACGGTTTGAAGACCATTGTCTCAATGGAGTTTATATCCTTGAGCTATGGATTTGCATGGAGAAGATGACCCTAGAAGAGTCAATTCAATTCTGACAGGAACAACTGCTTCGGCTGGGGAGCAAGATTAGATTTAGAGCTAGTATAGTGTCCAAGTCATTCAAGAATATCAAGTTCAAAGTTTTCAAGGTGGGTGATTTGTTATTATTATATAACTCCAGATACAAAAGATTTCCAAGTAAGCTAAAGTTGAGATATCAGGGTCGATATCGGATTGTGGAGGACCTGAAACAAGGAACATACTCAATTGTAGATTTACATGATAATGTATATCCAACACCAGTCAACAAATTTTCATGAAGCCTTTAATAGGAACTTACGTGAAACGATAGCCCAATTGAAGGATCCAAAGTTGGAAGTACTAGTTGAGACTGTATCATGATATTATATGGAGGTGGCAGTGGCTTGTATTCAGTTGACTAACAGTCTACACGTGTGGGTCATGATATTATATGGAGGTGGCAACGGCCTATATTCAGTTGACTAATAGTCTACATGTGTGGGTCACATTGAAGAGATGGTTTAAACTACACACATTTCATTCATATATCCCTTTCAGCAGCATCCTAGTCCTTGAGATCAGTTAAAGTGTGGGAAGTCAATTCCATCAACTCCAAACTCAACATGCAAGGACTCTTATGAATAAGTTGATTGTTGCCAGCAATAGACACTGCAAGTGATACACTTCACAAGCTCAGGCAGACTCAAACTCAAATGTAATCTAACAGTATGGGCAAACACAAATTTTCTTTTGAACCATGCAGGACCCTGCGATCAAAAGGTCAAAAGCTAGAGGAACTCGAAGAATAGGTGGACTCCCAAGCGAAGAGACTAAATCAGTATGCCATTGTGGAGTCATCACCCTTTGTTGATTTTTAGTTTTATTTGGATGATGATGAGTCAGAGAACTCAATCCAGCTACAAAAGATTGAATTGGAGGGATACCGCTAATGCAAGTGGTGGTGAAAATGGTAGATCAATTTAAAGGCAAACAAACAATTTGCCAGGTTACAAGAATCAAGTGGGTATTTGGCACCAGGAATATAGCTAACAGAAGAAGTTGTATCAAAAAAATTTTAATTACCACTGCACCCAGATGCTCTAAGGTAGAAGTAAAGTGCACCACACAACAAATGGTAGCTAAATTTGGGATGCCACAGCATCACGCCTTGTTACATGATCAAATTTTGTAAAAGCCAAGTAGGACAGAAGTAGTCTCTATTGTTTCTGGTGGAGAGAATCTTATTTCTTATAAAATATGATTATATGTCAGAGGCAAATTATTCTTTAATTCTTTTTGCTAAAAAAGTTCATAAATACAATTGAGTCGGTATTATTCATGCCAAAATCATGCGTGAAGTTTTGGGTAAGGAGAAAAGAAGATGTGTTATGCAGTCAAAGTTAAGACAGATGCTGGCTGGGTTGTTTGATTATGCCACTATGGTAACACAACCTAGAAGGCTCACGGGAGCAAAAGGAGGTTCATAGAGTCTAAAATATATACCCCTCACAGAGGAGGAAAGAGTGGAGATGAAAAGAATGGGATACACAAATCAAGACAATGAGCAAACCTATAAAAGAGTAAAATTTGTTGAAGATATCCTGCCACCTCCACCTCGTCCTACTATTGGAACTAAAAAAATCATGAAATTGAGATTAAAGCAAGGAGGGGCAAAGCCAAAAGAAACAAGAGAAAAGGACTTAAACATTAATGAGCCACCTACTTTTATAGGAGGAGGAAGTGCCTCTTTACAAAAAAGAAATAGAGGGAAGCACAGAGGAAACAAGAAGAAAATACATTAGCTTTGGTAGAACTGCAGAAACAGCATGCCATCATTTTTTCAAAAATGCAGAGATTGTAGCAATTGGTGGCTACTAAAACCAATATTGTATAAGAGGTATAGAAATGGCTTCTAGAGGTGAAAAATACCTTGTCAAAATAGTTCGTTCAGTTGATGGAAGGAAATGCTCAACTCAAAATGGAGAATACATTGTTATAGGATATATTAAATGCATTGATAGATGTGGAGAATCAAATAAAATCCATGTGACTGATGATGACACCTTGGAGATTGAGGGTGTGTTTATGAGTGGTAAACGTTTTGAATAATTGCAAAAGAAACTGCACAATTACATGAAAGATATGTGGGTACTGGTGAAAGAAAAATTGATGGTGGCACTTGAGTATCTGTTTTCAAATCACTTAAGAACTAAAGAGTCCATCAGGGTGATCATTTTACAGGAACAGCTGAAGGCACTACAAAGAGAGTTGTATGAGGAAAAAGATATCAAAACAAGTTATTTTTACTGCTTCGATTTTTGAATTAAGAGAGTCTATTCACTACAAGGCATAGGCCCTTTTCCAATGAAAATATGAACGTTTTTTACACTATTTTTTTTTTAAACGGGTGCAAATGTCATTATAAGCATCAAAAAAGAACGGTCGCTATATAGTGACACTGGTAAACATCGCTATATAGCGACACTGGTAAACGTCGCTATATAGCAACGATTAACAAAACTTTAAAAAAAGCATTAGTGGGGCTAAACAGGGCCATAGCAAGCACTGTTTTGCCCCACTAATGTTTTTTTTTTTTGTAATTACAAAAAAAAGTTTTTTATTACAAAATTTCCCTTGCGCAAAGGGTAATACAAAATCGCTCAACTGAAATGATCGAGCAACAAAAGCATATACATGTCGAAGATATACAACATTGTTTGTTACAAAATTACCCTTTTGAAAAGGGTGATACAAAATCGCTCAAACAAGCCAATATACAAAATGATATAGATGGTGAAGTATATGCAAACTACTACTACTACTACTCATTCGAATCGTCGTCATCGTCCTCCTCATCCTCGTCTTACTGGCTTAGATCCTTAGTCCTCATGAGCTGCACCTACTCCCTGACCCTCGTCAGGTATGCCTGATCCCTGGCCCTCGTGATCACTCGCCTCTGGTGATGGGACGCTCGAGCTTTGACCCTAAGAGCGAAACCATATTAATTGAAAATTAGATTGGAACTTAAAGAATAAAACAATTTAAAAAGTGAGATTACAAGTAGGAATAGACTTATACCGTGCGAGCAGCCACCTCAACCCAATCGACCGTCACTCCCATTGCCTCCTGCTCAATAAACCACAGCTTTGTTCCTATGCGCGCGCGTCGCGTCTCTGCATTTGTAGGAAGACGACCCATCGCAGCTTGCTATGGATCCAATTTATGAGAGTTAGATAAAGTGCATATAATATGTAGTAAAACAAATAGAACAATATATTAAATGAGAAGAAGTAGACTTACCACGATTGCCTCGAACGCCAACCATTCGCCTGCACCAAAGTGCAAAGTACCTACAGCGTCTAGCCATCTCCTTGCAGCCCTCCTCTGACCCTCGAACATTTCGAGATGGTCCCTATTCTGCTTCTTGAAGAACTTCCAATCAGCTTTGTCTGCCCAGCCATCCCCCTTGCGATGGAAGTACGCAAGGTTGATCTACGATGCTTCAAGACCAAACCCATGCGCTCTCACATATAATTCTCATTGAACTCCCAATTTGGTGGGTTAATTCATCGATGAACGCCTGCTTCTTTTGGTCATCTTGATACTGCCAATCAGTAGCAATGCCGCTCGTGAAGTGATGGTTCATCAACTACCTCATGGTGGCCATCACTGCTTTGCCCTTTCTATCTTCTATTATCTCTTCGGCAGCCGTGATTTGATAGGAGAGGTCCTCGACTGGGTAAGGAGGACTCATGGTAGTGGCAGAGTGAGAGCGAGTGGAAGCTGTGGAAGTGCTTCCGGAGTGAGGAGTAGCAGTGGGAGTAGGAGAGGGCAAGGGATCTGACTGATACTGTGTCTCAGGACCAAGTGGAGATGTAGGGATGTGAGTGTGCTGACTTGTCTACATCTCCCGAGTCAGCACAACATAAGCAACCCCTCCTACTCTTCCTTCCCTTACAATAGGCACGCGCAGGTGATGACCCCTTGGTCGAAGGGGCATGAGGGGACTACTGGGTAGTAGGTCCAGCCGTCAGTGTAGGAGAGGGAATTGCTGAGGTCCTCTAAGATAGCAAAGAGAAAAATCTCGCTACCTCCTCATCGGACATCTGTGCTATAAACTCGTCAGGACTCCCGACAAAGGCATGGGCTACTAGCAAAGGAGTTCCTCGAGGGGTAGCCGCAGTGCTATGTCCGAGAGGAGTTGTAGGCCCCTTGAGGTGTCACCTGAGAGGAATCAAAGTCCTCTGGAGCATAGAGATCATGATATCTCCTCCTGCAAGGCTATCCATACTCGTCGGACGTGCGACGTGATCCCATGTCTAACGTAGACACAAACACAAAGACAAAAAACAAAAAACAAACATAAGCATAGGCATAGGCATAGGCGAATACATATGCTTATGATCGAAAGAGGGGGAAGAGGGGGAGAAAGCTTATTCTCATGCTCATGCTTATGCTTATGCATGAGCATATGAGCATAAAAGAAAAAGAGAGAAAGCTTAAGCATAGGCAAATACATATGCTTATGAAAAGAGATCGAAAGAGGGGGAAGAGGGGGAAAAAGAGAGAGGAAAAAAGGAAAATGAGACATGCTCATGAGAGAAGGAAAGGAGAAAGAGGGGAAAAAGAGATTGAAACAAGGAAAGGAGAAGGAGACATATGCTCATGCTTATGCTTATGTATGAGCATAAGAGAAGGAGACATATGCTTATGCTTATGCATAAGAGGAAGAAGAGGGAAAGGAAACAAAGCATATGCTTATGCTTATGCATGAGCATATAAGCATAAAAGAAAAAGAGAGAAAGCTTAAGCATAAAAGAAAAAGAGATTGAAAGAGAGGAAAGAGGGGGGGAAAGAGAGAGGAAAAGAGGAAAAGAGATTGAAAGAGGGAGACATATGCTCATGCATAAGCATAAGCATAAGAGAAGGAGACATATGCTCATGCTTATGCATGAGCATAAGAGAAGGAGACATATGCTTTTGCTTATGCATAAGAGGAAGAAGAGGGAAAGGAAACAAAGCATATGCTTATGCTTATGCATGAGCATATAAGCATAAAAGAAAAAGAGAGAAAGCTTAAGCATAAAAGAAAAAGAGAGAAAAAGAGATTGAAAGAGAGGAAAGAGGGGGGAAAAGAGAGAGGAAAAGAGGAAAAGAGATTGAAAGAGGGAGACATATGCTCATGCATAAGCATAAGCATAAGAGAAGGAGACATATGCTCATGCTTATGCTTATGCATGAGCATAAGAGAAGGAGACATATGCTTATGCTTATGCATAAGAGGAAGAAGAGGGAAAGGAAACAAAGCATATGCTTATGCTTATGCATGAGCATATAAGCATAAAAGAAAAAGAGAGAAAGCTTAAGCATAAAAGAAAAAGAGAGAAAAAGAGATTGAAAGAGAGGAAAAAGGGGGGGAAAGAGAGAGGAAAAGAGGTAAAGAGATTGAAAGAGGGAGACATATGCTCATGCATAAGCATAAGCATAAGAGAAGGAGACATATGCTCATGCTTATGCTTATGCTTATGCATAAGAGGAAGAAGAGGGAAAGGAAACAAAGCATATGCTTATGCTTATGCATGAGCATATAAGCATAAAAGAAAAAGAGAGAAAGTTTAAGCATAAAAGAAAAAGAGAGAAAAAGAGATTGAAAGAGAGGAAAGAGGGGGGAAAAGAGAGAGGAAAAGAGAAAAAGAGATTGAAAGAGGGAGACATATGTTCATGCATAAGCATAAGCATAAGAGAAGGAGACATATGCTCATGCTTATGCTTATGCTTATGCATGAGCATAAGAGAAGGAGACATATGCTTATGCTTATGCATGAGCATAAGAGAAGGAGACATATGCTTATGCTTATGCATAAGAGGAAGAAGAGGGAAAGGAAACAAAGCATATGCTTATGCTCATGTATGAGCATATAAGCACAAAAGAAAAAGAGAGAAAGCTTAAGCATAAAGAAAAAGAGAGAAAAAGAGATTGAAAGAGAGGAAAAAGGGGGGGAAAGAGAGAGGAAAAGAGGAAAAGAGATTGAAAGAGGGAGACATATGCTCATGCATAAGCATAAGCATAAAGAGAAGGAGACATATGCTCATGCTTATGCTTATGCTTATGCATGAGCATAAGAGAAGGAGACATATGCTCATGCTTATGCTTATGCATGAGCATAAGAGAAGGAGACATATGCTTATGCTTATGCATAAGAGGAAGAAGAGGGAAAGGAAACAAAGCATATGCTTATGCTTATGCTTATGCATGAGCATATAAGCATAAAAGAAAAAGAGAGAAAGCTTAAGCATAAAAGAAAAAGAGAGAAAAAGAGATTGAAAGAGGTGAAAGAGGGGGGGAAAGAGAGAGGAAAAGAGGAAAAGAGATTGAAAGAGGGGAAAAAGAGCATAAACATAAGAGAAGGAAGAGGGGAAAAGAGATTGAAAGAGAGAAAAAAAAAGAGAAGGAAAGGAGGGAAAAAGAGATTGAAAGAGGGGAAAAAAGAAGAGGGAAAAAGAGATTGAAAGAGGGAAAAAAGAAAAGAAGGAAAGGAGGGAAAAAGAGATTGAAAGAGGAGGAAAAAGAAGAGGGGAAAAGAGATTGAAAGAGGGGAAAAAGAAGAGGGAAAAAGAAGAGGGAAAAAGAAGAGAAGGAAGAGGAGAAAAGAGGGAAAGAAGAGGGAAGAGAGGGGAAGAGAGGGTTCCTACGCCCATCAGTGTAGCTAGCGCTTAAGGCAC
Organism: Dipteris shenzhenensis; assembly: GCF_047967505.1. Classification (NCBI taxonomy): domain Eukaryota; kingdom Viridiplantae; phylum Streptophyta; class Polypodiopsida; order Gleicheniales; family Dipteridaceae; genus Dipteris; species Dipteris shenzhenensis. Next base: position 19,478,506 of record NC_141619.1, read on the forward strand.
TAGCTGCAAGCCAATGCAAATAACAAAAATAATAAAACAAAAAAAGAGGAAGCACTTTCTTACCAGGAATAGTCCTGCTCGGTGTTTTGTGGACTGGCCCTACAAAAGAGAGGAAACATACTATTTTTCAAATAACTAGTTAGAGGAAGGAGGATTTTAAAGAAGTAACTTCTCAAAGGGATTGGATTGAGGAGACAAGGAGAAAGAGGAGGAAGAGAAATACAAAAAAGACTAGAAGAGGTGAGTCTTCTTTCTTTCACAAAATCTCGTTTTTTATCTTTAACCCTTAAAAATCAAGCATGAAAACTAGCACATAGCCTTAGCAATACAAGGAGAAACATGCTTCAACACTCACAAAACGAAATCTCACAAAAAATGAACCTACATTGCTCAAAGAGACTCACCTTCTTGAAAAACTTCTTTTCACACAAGCAAAGAGGAAGAAGGGTCGAGAGGGAGCACAAGCATTAGGAAAGGGGTGAGTAGTGGTGAGGAGTGGAGAATAGAGAGGAGGAAAGCGAGGTCATCAGATATAGCTGGGAGGAGAGGTTGCTTTTCTCAGAATAGAGATTACTAAAGAAAGCACCGCATCGCGGGGTTTTGGGTTTTTGCCCATAGCATCGCTATATAGTGATGCTGGTCAGTCGCTATGTAGCAACGCTTATATTTAAAAGCATTGCTATATAGCAACAGAACAGAGCAAATCGTCGCTATATAGCGACGAAACAGAGCAAAATGTCACTATATAGCGATGCTTCATGACACTTATTGTTTAAAGTTAAAAAAGAAGCTCATAGAATTGCTATTTTGTTACTGTTAATATATTTCCTTGCAACTTATGTTGTAATTTTATAAGTGTGTAGATGGAAGGAATGAGTGGAAGCTTGTCAGATGATGCGCCAATGCCCGGGAGCACAAAGTGGCTTACAGAGAGGTTGTATTATCATTGCACTCATTGCAAGCGAGAAGTACGACATCAACGTTGTATTATCATGTGCCACTTGCGGATGTATGGGGAGGAGCCCGAACCAATACCCACTGTTGGTGTTGCATGTGTTGATGGATTATCGGTAAGTCAAATCTATTTAAGTTCTGGTTAATATTGGATACCATTATGATACGAAACCTTGAGACAAGATCTTATATTTACATGAAATCTTAAAATAGGATGAGGAGGCTGACGAGGGTATGCATATACCTTCATACTTTGAGCAAGACTATAGTCTCCCAGATGATGACGAGGGTATGGTCGACATGATGGATTCTATTTTTAGGGGCACTACATCCCATGTACATGTGATGTTAGAGTCTGAGGTCAAAATGCGAGAGTTGCAATCAACACAGTTGTACGAGGGTGCTAGGATGTCTAAACTACGTGCTTGTCTCTCAATCTTGAATCTGCAAGTATGGGTGGTCAGATACAAGTGTCTCGGCCTTAATGAGGTTAGCTCTTGCATTAATTTGACTCATTATTTGGATATTGTTTGTTTTGAGAATCATCATGTATGGATTAGTGTCTCGAATCATCATTATTCAAAGCCTATGCATGTTTGAATTGTGATAGGTTGCTCCAGAAGATGTTGCCTACACCAAATACCATGCCCACATCAAGACATGAAGCAAAGAAGATGCTAACAATGATGGGTATGAATTATGATACCATCCATGCTTGTCGTAATGACTGTATTCTCTTTCGTCGTGAGCATGGAGATTTGGCTAGTTGTCTAAAATGTGTAGAACAATGATATAGAGATGATTTGCAGGGTGAGCAGATACCGGTAAAGGCCTTGAGACACTTTCCCATCATTGCAAGAATACAACACATGTTTCGATGCAAATCCATAGCGGAGTTGATGACATGGCATGCATCTCATTGGTCCACTGATGACACAATGAGGATTCTTGCAGATTGTGCAGCTTGGAAACATAGACAATCAGTGGCCAGACTTTGCAAGGGAGCCATGCAACTTACATCTTGGGCTCGCCATGGATGGCGTGAATCCTTTTGGGTTACATTCGACATCTTGTTCGACATGGCCAATAGTCGTGGTGAATTACAATATCCCACCATGGCTAACAATAAAAAAGGGACACCTCATGCTTGCACTACTTGTGCCAGGGAAGTACAAGGCAAAAAATATGGACGTGTACATGGCACCTTTGATAGAGGAGTTATAGATATTATGGAGAGGAGTGCAGGTCTTTGATATTTCCAGAGCTCCTAGACATACCAGTGATATTTTGGTTAGGGGTATCTTGATGTGGACCATGCATGACTACCCAAGATATGGAGAGTGCACAGGTACATGGTTGTGTCTCTACATGTATAATATAGGATTATGCTTTTATGACTCTCTTTCGCATGCATGTCTTATAATAACACATTCATGCACGCATGTAGGACTTGTTACAAGTGGGTACCATGCTTGTCTTGTTTGTGGACCGGGTTTGAAATTGCTTGCATGATACTCCAAACATATGAGGAAAAATGTTTATGAAGGTCATGCTCGATACCTTCCGTTGGACCATCTCACGCATGGAGGTCAACTTGATCCAGCACTATCATATTTGAAGGCAAGTGACTGGATTCAGGCTTGGAGGGTGAATGGACAGGAACCTCCTCCTAGTATGAAGAGGCTATTGATCTTTCATGAGCTTCCTTATTGGTGGGTCAGTTACAAATCAATCATCTCTTGGATCTCATGCATATCTTCAAGAATGTGGGGGCTACTATTTGGGCACACTTGGTTGGTTCCAAAGACTCGAGAGAAGTGCGAGAAGACTTGCGTGCTATGAATAGGATGTCTCATTTGTGGCCCCAAGTGCATGCTTTGGGAAGCTTAGTGGACTCAAGTCCCATGATTAGCACAAGGTCTTACAGGTATTCTAAGCTATAGAATTAGTGTACCGATAATCCTGATGTGTTAGTGTAATTATGATTATGTTATATTGTTGACATGACTTCTTTGTTGCTTTGATAGTTCATCCTCCCAATTACAATAAAAGGGTTCTTACAAGAAGATGTTAGAAATGCTATATTCAAGATCAGTGGTATTGTGAGGTATGCTTACTATCAAATCACATTGATTGCATTTTCTTCAATTTAATAATCTGTAGACTGATTATGAAAATATCTTATATGGGCATGTGAAATAGGTGGATATCTCAAAAAGAGATCTCCATATCGAGCATCGAGAAGGCTAGGGTGGAATCCATCGAAGCCATATGCTTGCTTGAGAAGCACTTTCCCTCGAGCATTATGACAACTCAAGTCCACTTGCTTGTGCACATAGTTGATGAGGTGGCTCTGGCAGGTACCGTTCATAGTCGGTGGATGTTTTTTCTCGAGCGGTTTATGAAACTTTGAAGGGATTTGTAAGATAAAGAGCAGGACCAGAAGCAAGCATGGCAGAGGGATGGCTTGTGCAAGAGTCATTAGTATATATCATGGAGTTTCTTGCATCCACGGATCCCGATATGCCGCAAGCTTGGCATAACAAGGATGATGATCGCATTGTTGGCGAGGTTCCCCAAGGAAAAGGGATTGAAAGAAAGATGAGCGAAGAGCAAATGGAGAAATTCAATAAGTTTTGTATCCTCAATAACAAGGAGATACAAAAGTGGATTGAGAGATATGAAGCACCCAAAGCAGAAAGAATAAATGCAAGGACGAGATTCAGAGTAATGTATAGGCGATCACAACCATATCCATAGGATCTGGCTCTTCTCCCCACTCACATGTCACTTGATTGGCTACAACTAGCTCTACGTAAAGCCGAACACAATGGAGATATAATAAACAAGCACGAGCGAGAGTTATCATCTAGATGTATGATGCATGTAAGTTTCTTACCTCTTGATGTAATTAAGTAATTATTTGTGGCAATATACATTATAAAATAGATGCATCTTCATTGTTTTAATGATGCTCTTTTACAGTACAAAAAGTACAGTGCATTATGGTCATATGGACAACATTTTCACATGGAACACATCGATTCAAAGAGAGTCACATATGATTGTGGAGTCATGGCTAACTTCACACAAGATAGCTGAGCAAGTGCTTCGGATACCAATCTTCTCTCCTCATAGTTGGATTATTGTGGAACCATATGTGAAATCTATGAAGTTGATTTCAGACGATTTAGTATTTTCATTCTTGATGTAAAATGGTTTAGAACTATTTACAACGGTCCCCATGCGATAGTGAGAAAAGATAGTAGCGGTTTCTTTGCAATAGACTCCACCAAACATTGGACCAATGAAAGTGATACTTTTGTTCTTCCCGAGCACTGTGAGCAAGTGCATACTAATGATTTAATTAATCGAAGCTTTCATTTTTAAAGATCCATTGATACATGTACTTAAGCATAATTTCATATATATAATTGACGACATTTGGCACCCATCTTCAATATAGGTGGTTTTTCATCCGGATTGTTTTGATCCAAGATGGTGGTACGTGGTCCAAGTTGCACCACGAAGTAAGCAAATTTTTGAAGATAAAGATGTGGATATGGAGATGCCACTACCAATGTCGAATCCAATTGATCCAGATGAATCTAGCGATGAAGATGAAGATCATAATATGAGCTAAGAGGAAGATGCGCATAATGACATCACACGGGAGGAAGATGGAGATCACAATATTGAGGAAGAAGACAACGATCATCAAGAATCACCACACTTTATTGAAGAAGATGATCAAGTTCTTTTAGGTGAATGTACGATGCTAGAGTACGATGATGATATAGGAGATAAACTTGGTATAGAGTTAGAGATAGACTTGTTTGGCATGTTAGACTTGGCTCAAGATGAAATCGCTGATGTAAATGCTCTTCATTGATTTTTTTCATCTCAAACTTTGACATGATCTATGAGCTTCAAAGGCTTGATGCTCTCATACTTTTATTCTCTCAAAGATCAAACATGTATGAAAATTTAAAAAAAATTGCCATTGGAGAAAACTAACTTTTAAGGTCGATATGAGAAAAAAAGCTCTCTAAAACGTCACTCTAAAAAGTATCTTAGTGTCACTATAGAGACACTTACAATTTTGATAAACATCGCTATATAGTGACTTTAGAAATTGTCGCTATATAGCGACGTTTGCCTAAAGTCACTATATAGTGACACTTTACAAGACGCGCTTCTAATACCGACGATTAGCACCCCGTGCGTGCTAAACGTCGGTACTTAAAGTCGTAATAGGATCCGTGTGTAGTATTGATTTTTATAGAAGATGAACCAAACACATCCAAGAGCCAAGAAGCAATTAGTGCTCTTGAAGTGAAGATTACATAGAGTCAGAGGTCATTGTTGAAAAGAAACAGTAACTATGTCTCAGTAGGCACTTGACATGGATGTACAACAAAAAGCAGACATGGTAACACAAGAAGAACCACATGATGAGCACTTAGAATAGTATACCACTGAAGCTTCATGTGCCTTAATTCAAGTTTCCCATGACATACTATGATCAGAGAAGAGGTAGGTGAAAATTTTGATCTTCAATAGTTTGCAGAAAACAATCTCTATCAAACACAATTGATGGGATTTGTGACATCTCAAAAAAGAAAGAACAAGAAGGACAAAAAGATATGGATTTGGTTGAGGAAGGTAAGGTGGAATTATAGGGTGAGCAGGGTAGTTGACCAATTGACTTGAACATGTAGTGGAAACTTAGATTTCTTCTCCAATTGATAAAAATGATATTCCACCAGATGATGTTGTAATCAAACATGATATCTCGGGTGAGCACCTTGTTATTGACATAACTAATCTTCAAGATCTATAAATTTCTTCTTATTTTAAATCATCGAACTATGTTTTTAAACACACAAAATTCCATCACAAAAATCGAGCTATGCTTTTTAACACAAACACCAAGTAATGATTAAATTTTGTATGTAGTTTTAGCTTTCACTATTATATAGAATAACATTGGTGTCCAGAAATTCTTTTTGGAACCCTTGTAAGCAGCTGTATCTAGAATTGGTTTGAACCTTGGTATTGCACCAAGTCTTCACTCTATTTTCCACATAGTCTTGGATTGAGGAGATGTTGCCTCATGAAGAGAGCTTACCTAGAAACCATTAGAAATTACTGAGCTGAACATTTTCGTGGATTTAGGTCCAAGAATTTGTTCCAACTTCCTATCCATCAAGTGTGTCAGTGATACGCGGATAATATCTAGATAGTATTTTACTATACTTCCATATAGACAAAGTAGTTGCTGCTTACAGAATTTGCATATAGATATAGTAGTTGCTTACACTAAGGGTCATCACTTGTCGGGTGCATCCCTTCATATCCACACATGAATGATGTATCAATGTGTATGCTGAAAGATATATCAGAATTGAAATCAGAGTGCGTGTATTGCAATTTTTTTTCAATTGCTATAAGCAAGTATATTGTCTTGAATGATGAAGATATCTATTACCTTTGATCAAGTGTTCATAATTCTATTCTTTGCAATTTAGCAGTTGTGCAAGTTTCTATATTACATTTCAATGGTGTTATTTCATGCAATATGTAGTGTTAATATAGTATTAAAGATCAGGTGCTATAGTGCAAGACACTCAAGAATTGTTCATCGGTAGTTTCTCCATTTTATGAGTGATGAGGGTGGTAGAAGTTTTGTATGGAATACTTTTGACGTTCCAAATGAGCCCCAAAACAATGCGGGCTTGAAATCCCATCATCATATATTAGGCATGCGTGGGAGGTGTTTATAGGGCCCATGGAGTCAATAGAGGACTTGCTTAGAGACAAAAACTATCACTTAGTGTTGGATAAATAATTAGCAAAGATGGCCTATTCCAAGGTTGATAGGACCTAGAACAAGTCAATGTCAAGCTAGGCATGGGTTAGCTCATACATGGGGCTAGCCATGGTTGACAATTTAGCTCTTTCAAAGGACTGATCGGCATGTAGCAAGGCTAAAACTACCTATACATGGAGATGGGAAGAGGAAGGGATGATGATTTTTCCTCCACCTCTACTAGTGATCCTCAAACAATTGATGAATCCCCCTTCTGAGGCACATGGAAAGATAAGGGGAGCAAGAAAATAGTGAGAGGTACAAGCTCTCTAGTCATGTATCCCACATCATCACTATGTGCCATCTCTAGTGGTCTCTTGTGGCATGATCTCTAAGAAAAGTCTCTCTATGTTGTTTCCCATAAAGGCTTCCTATAAATTCATCCTTCACATAAATCCTACTCTTTGACAATTTGAAGTTCATCAACCATTATTGTGTGTTTTAGCAATTGCATGGCTCTGAATTGAAGATGACTGGACATTTTGTTCCACAACTGGGAGTTGGTATGTGCAAGCATACATACTTCTATCAAGGGGATATAGTTGGTAGTCTTCTTGCCATTAACAATAACCCAAATCTTCTAATCATTACACTATAGAAATGACAATAGATTCATTCCAAGACCTAGCATCTATAGTACATCACAACTATAACAGATGTGTTGTGAAGCATTTGAGTTGACTATCCAAACATCATGGTGGGGAACCTTTGCTATCCACCACAACCTAATGGTTTTGAGATATTGAAGATCCCTACATGGTTTATTTGGCATATATCCCTCTTGCCATTGCACAACATGTTTATTTCAAAACCAAAATAAAATATACCTATATGTGCTCAAAGTTGCTCCATTTCTTGCTTGCCAATAATCTAGCTTGCTATGGGAATTTGTAGCCATGTGGCCTCTCTTGCCACAATTATAGCTATTGACTTTCTCTTGGTAGGTATCTTTTATTTGGCAAGTATCTTGTGTATGGCATTAGATTGTTGTCTTTATTGATCCTAACCTCCTTCATTATCTTCTATTTGGTAGGTGTCTTTTGTTTGGCATTAGATTATTGTCTTTGTTGAGCCTAACTACTCTTGCTTTGTCTAGTCTTTTATTTTGGGGCTTCTTTGGCACAAATGTGCCTTTAGCATAGCTTACCCTAATCCTTTCCTTTAATCCTCCTATTGAATCAATAGGCTTATTAGCAATAGAGATGGTTTTAATAATTAAGGAAATGTTTTCCCTTCACCTTGCTCCTTAATTTCACCACACAAGAGACTTCTTGTTTGTTTGTTACCAAATTGCCTGGGGGATTCACATGGGGGAACTTATGATATCACATGAGTGTACAATAGGGGGTTTTTTTGAAATGAGGAATAAGCTTATACATTAGGGGTGGGGGCCCTTTTTATTTTTTCCCAATATTGAATTTAAGTTATGGGGCCCATGCCATATTTAAGAGGGGGGGACATAGTATAGGCTACCTTGGGTAACTAGTCCAAACAAGTTTGGTTTTGTGTATGGTTTTAAATAGTGACAAGGAAAGTAATCTAAATTTTCTTATTGTGTAATCTAAATTCTTGAGAAAGAACGCAGACTTAAGGAAAGGGGGGGACATAATAGAATTTTGGTGGTATCTTATAAGCTTAAATAGGGATGTTTTATCATCTTACATGAATCTTAAATAGGGGGTTTTCTTGAAGTTCATGCATGCAGGTGACGTCCCCCTTTAATGAAGAGTGAATCCCCTGGGCCAAATTGACAAGTTTAATATCCAAGTTCAAACGTTTTGTAAAATTTAGGCTATGAACATCTCTAGGCTCTTTGCATAGGTCATGATGCAAAAGACATATGGACAAGCTGGCAACTATTTATGAGGGAAAGTCACTAAATATTCTCATTGCACATTTAAAGGATGTAATCTTTGCATAAGTCATCAACTTTTCTCATGCAAAAGAAATATAGATGAAACTGGGACTATTTCATAAGGGGAATTCACTAGTGATTGAACATGTTAAACCTAAGGGATGGGATCAATCGTTAAGGATGAGACTTGAAGAAGGTGAACTTTTTATGGAACATCTATCTCATTAGAATATTCTCAAGGACAAGATCATAGAGAGTGGCTTTGATGGCAAAGAATCTATGGAGTAGACCCTAAGGAGCTTATCCCAATCATTTGAGGTTGTAATAATTACCAAAGAGACTCTTATTAAAATTTATCTTCAAGAAGAAACCACATGAAGAAGCTAGAAGGAATAGATTTGATGGAGGCAATGTAGCAAGAGCCCAATGTTAAATACAAAACTTAAGGGAAAATGAAAAAACTTTCACAATCGACATCATTAAAATACTCATGGGAATAATCAACCTCAAGACCAAGGTGACCAATAAAAGGGAAACCAATATGACAAAGGAAAACCAATATCACAAATCAATAAAAGCCAAAGGTAATATGCCACAAATGGGGAAAACAAAGATAGATTGGCAGATAATTCAGGTCAAGGATAAAGGCAAATCAACCCAAAAAAAAAAGTATGGACACATCACAAACATATAGGATAATAATTGAGCTCAACATGAGTAACTGATAGGCACCTGCTTCAATTTCTAGCTCCATCTTGAAGAAAAAACTTGTTACACAGAAGAGGATTCTCCAAAATTGTTCTAAACATTAATACTTTTTAAGCCTAACAAAGTTGGCCTTCTACATTTGCAAAGGACTTTACATTAATTTTTTGGAGTTCCTATGATTGGGCAGTCAACATTTGAAGGTTTTATCAGGCACTTTACAATTACCTTTTGCAATCAATATTTGGGCAAGAGACTTTGTATGCAATTTCATCTCTTTGGTTTTGGAATCGTAGGAAGTGATGTTTGGTATGTATTTGAGAATAAGGTTGATGGTACAACCTCTTCATTGTGGCCTTATATGATGCACCTTGTGCTTATTGCTAAAGTAGTCTGGGGTGCAAAGATTTTATTAACAATTTGACATCATTCACAATGAATATCATGTTCATTCCAACAATGTGTGAAAATAATGTGATCATGTTGGTAACCTAAAAAGTTCACCAGTGAACAAGTTAAATATAAAGACAGAAATAAGAAATATCTCACTTGCAATATCCATGGTAATGCATCCTACCCATTTTTTTCATATAGAAAGTGTGCAAGGGCTGCAAGTGTTCTTCATTCACAACAAGATTGTAGTCCATATCTCCTACACGTAGCATGTTGGGGTAAGGTGGACCACAATTCAATTATGAGCCATTAGAGAGAGTGTGGGTGTGCTCATTGGGGTTGCTAAAGGTGTTAATTCATCTGATATATGGTGTATTGGATCAACCACAATTGCAAGGCAATGAATGCAAAGGGGGTTATGTAAGGTGTTGAGCTTTCCAAGTGATTTTTTTTTCAAAGTTTTTGGGATTGAAATCATGCATTTATATTCACGTGAGCTATTAATTATATTTGGAGACATTCTATTGTTATGTGTCTTTGATTTGGAATTTTTGTTTGAAAGCTATAGCCTTAAAGTATTGAGACAAGAAATAGATGCATAGGAGTGGAATTGTTTATGTTTCCCTTCTTACCTTAACAAAAATCACATATCCAAATAGGCGAGTCCAAAATCCTTCAAAGGCATGGGATTATGTAAGGATATTAGTTGGTTAAAAGTGGAGATGTAACCTTTATAGAGAAAGTACGGCATCAATCACAAGCATTAGTAAGAAATTTGGAGGCAATGAGTAGATGCAAATTGAAGAGTGTAAAGGGCTAGGAGTCAAGAGAGTTGCAAGAATTTTGGGAGGAATGATCCATACAAATGTAGACTCCATGGCGGATGACATAGAAGCATGTAAAGAACCTCAAGATATTGTGGATGATGGAATAGCGTGTCTAAAAACCTAGGGTGAGGTGAGGCTCATGGACACAGTCAATTTCCTACAATGGCACAAAAGTTTTTTACAATGTTAATTGGTCAAAATTGGAGATGTAACATTTGCTGGGATTGTATATTTACATAATCATGTCTTTTTTCTTGTGATGATTAAGTGTCATGATGATGTATTTCAAGCAATAATGGGCACAATCGTGCCTTTTCACTACTATCAAGTGACCTTGACCTAGCAACCGGCTAACCACCAGCAGTAGTGTTAATATCATTGGCAATAGTCTACATATTACTACCACTGGTAGTGCTAATACTACTTTCGATAGTATTATTATTGGTGGTAATTGTAAGAATCTCACCATCAATTTTCATATTATTGGGGGTAGAGATAATACTACCACCATTATAATTAATATTACAAATGGTAATACTACCGGCCCAAGATATATGTCCACTGCCATGCTCATTTTCACCAAAAGTGGATTGAGAAGAGGTGAAAATCCTCCTCTCTCTAAGTGTTGGCCAAGGGGCCGAGCTAGTTGGAATCACAACATAGATCAAGTTCCCCTTAGAGCTCCATATAAAGGGGCGATTGTTTTACTATTTTTTTAAGGATTTATATAGCATTTGTTGCATGCATGCATTGAAAGAATCTTTTGTGCATTGAAAATTATTAGCTTTTCTGAAATCTTTAAACCTTTGCATCGATGCATGATTATTCATTTGCATTTCATGGGGCTTGAATCCAAGTCGCTATTTAGCAATGCAATTCCGTGCACCTCTTATATCATCATTATCAACCATACTCAGTGGATATCCTAACTGCAAAATGATCTACCAAGAACATACTGTGCATTCTCCAAATCTTGAATCCAAATGCTCTCAACTATCATGGGTTACTTGAAATTAGGAGTCGCAGTTGCCGATCTAGCTTTATGACCCATAGGTGCAGATCGATCTTGCATGTTGGTGTCCACACAAGGTGTTCTAGCTTGGGAGCCTACAACACTTTTGCTTTTATCATCACTGTGTGTTCTTGCAGACTCTACACCTTAACCTTCCCAACTTGATCTTCTTTAGATTTTTCCAAAATATTACAACTTCTCTATCAAGGTGCGAGCTGTTGCAGTAGCTCTCAGGGTCGCACAATGCTGAATGCTCTTTCTTGAATTACCAAGCAAGTGATCCCTTATGTGAAGTGCTCCTGCTGATTTTTATATTGCACTATACTTGCATTTCCACTCAACATAGTCACAAACATTAATGACAAAGTCCCATTCTGGACCATGTGACTTCTGTTTTCCCCCATTTGCATGTGGAATACCTCTTTGAGAGGATTGTAATACCCACATAAATCGTCTCCCCTTATTTTGATTAACAATCTCACAGGGTGGATCATGCATTGGGGTAGTATGCATTTCGGAATTGAGTATCCTCTTCTGCAAATTCTTGTTCTAGCCTAGCAACATTATTAGGCATATGAATACTGGCTTGGGCATGACTCAATGCATCCACAGTTTGCCTAGTCACAACTCGTCTTGAAGGTTGTGGATGAATATTTCTAGTTAGGGCATTTCTGATTGTGCATTCCTAATTGCAACTCATAATCTATTTCTGATCACATCATGGCCATCTCGTCTATCCCTTCTCTCCATGCTTTACTGATAAATAAGAAGCAATACAACCAAGGAGGTCAATCCAATAGCAATCAAGGGAATTTTCGTGGAAGAGGAAATCATCATGGTGGACATTCCAATCATATTCATTATGCCAATGACCTGAGAATATGTTGCAATGGAGGATATGTAGAAGACTGATACAGTCTATCTTGACATTGATTGCAATTTGGCAGTTCCTGTCCTCCATTACTTGCCTAGTTGATTTAGTAGATAGGAGGCCAGATCACTCATATCCAAGCCCTTGGGCTCATTGGTCTCCTTCTTGATCGTTTCTACACTTGAAGAACTAACTGATGGAGCTATTTCTAAGGGATTTGGGGTTTTATCCGAATTCGCCTTGTCCATCATGTTGTCACTTATGCAAATGGCTACCTCGCCTACTGCATAGATCAAAGGAAGTAGGATTCATCACCATTAGGTGGTCGTGCAGCTTTGGGTTTGCGAATCTGATGAGGCGGGGCAATAGTTATTTGTTGCTCATCCACTCGTATGATTCACAGCGAGCATTGAGGTTCTTGATCTTGGCAATGTAATCCCTAAGGGATTCCTTATAGTTCTACTTTACCTCATACAATTGATTAATCAAGCTCCATTCATGGCTACTAGGGGTGAACCCCACAATGAAGGCCTTTCTCAATGTCTCCTAGTTGACTTTCTCTTTTGGGGTGAGAACCCTATACCATTGGCTTGCTTTGCCATCCAAGCTGAGACCAAATTCATTGGCCATTTCTAGGTCCCCATGAGCACCAAAAGCTTCACAAATCTGCTCAAATTGCTCCACGTGGGAGACCGGGTCTCCTTCTCCAAGGAACTTGGTCATTAGCTTGGAGATATCTATGGATTGGCTCCTCGAGGGATTTGCAACCCCTACGAGAAACACTGGGGCAGGTGGAGGTGGTGTGGCCCCCCTTCCTAGGGCATTCACCAAGATGCACATTGCCTCATTAGTTAACACTATTTGAGCAATAGGTGGAGGTGGTGTTTCTGTGGGCTTGACAGAACGCAGGGTTGTCCTTAAGCTTGGCCCTGGTGGTGGTATCCACATACTTGGTTGGTACCGGCATTAAGACGGATGTGCCAAGGCCTACGTTCATCAGTGCAATGGGTAAGGATGGGAAGGGACGTACTCTTGGAGGAGGTGGGTCCTGGGGCATGGGAACGTTGGTTTCATGCAATGGGCGATAAGGTGGGAACTGTGGTGCCCCATAGTTGACAAAAGTTGGTGGCACATGGGCTGTTGGGGGTTCATAAGGTGCCCCTTGGCTGGGATCTTGCCCTCGAAATTCCCTCATCCATGGATCTTCATCATCCATGCATTCCCATTGGGGAGGTCTTGCATAAGAGGAGGGTCTTGGGTCAGCGAAGGTGGTTTTCATCCCGGTCTGTGGTTCAGGAGCTGGATGTTGCAGACCTTCCCTTCCTGCAAGCATGTCGATGAAGGGGTTCTCCATGTCTACCGACTCTATTTGGCCTAAATGTCCAAACATGTTGGAGAATGTACCTCTCAGCCTGGATGCAACCGAAGGTGCGGGAGAGTTGGGAGAGGCCACACTAGTGAATGGGGCTTCGAAAGCCCTTAGACACAAGGGGTCTTGCATTACTTCATCCAAGCTCTCTGTCTCGTCATTGCTAGATAGATCTTCCTGTCGGGGGCCTATTATCAAGTGGGGGCTAGGGATCACGAGCTTTCGGATCCCTAGCTAGGGCAAAAGGTGGGCTGAGCATAGCTCAAAGCATTATCTTCCACCGCGGGATCCTTAGACAAAATTCTTCCGGACCTCGTGCATGTATGATACCTCTAGCTAGGCACACTCATGCTAACCTTTAGTTCTGGAATTTTTATATTCTAGACTACTCGAGAGGTATCCCAATGGTTGTAGGGATAGCTCTATGGCAACGGGCATGGGGATAAGTTTATGGCAATGGTCATAGGGATAGGGTATCACATCGGGTGGCGGGATACTAGTAGAGCAGTGGGTAGTGAGCTGGGAGTATAAGCTGGGAGTAACACGAACTGGGAGACTAGTAGAGCAGTGGGTGGCGAGTTGGGAGTAACGCGATGAGCGATGGAGTAGGCATAATGCACCTGTCGGTGGAATAGATTGTGCCACGTGTTTGGCGAGATAAGACGCAGATGGTATCCCCATGAACATAGGGATAAGTTTAAGACAACGGTCGGAGGGATAACGGGGTTGGTGGGATACTAATCAATGTGCGAGTCGGAGGTATATTTATGTGGCGATAAGCATGGGGATAGAAAATAGCGACGGTCTGTGGGATAACTAGGCTGGCAAAATAATTATAGCAACAGTGGCATGATAGGCATAATGCAATAGGTGACGAGATACAAATATGGCAACGGATGCCATGGATATGGGGGTGGGCTTGCTGTGCCAATCGGTGGAATAACGAGATAGCAATAGTTGTGGGGATAGCTCTATGGCCACGGGTCAACAACTGCTGTCACGTCGGTGGGATAATTAACTCTGACACATAATTAATCAAGGCGGCAGGTTAGGTTGTGGTCAGAAGTTAGGTTGGCGGGATATGGCTAACGCACTGAGTCAATGAAGTTTGACTAGCGAGATACGGCTAACGCACCAATCGGCGGGATAGCTCTAACATGCCAACCCGTGGTGGGGATAGTGAAACACTACGTCACTGATTGGTTTTTGTGGATTTTTGGGGGATTTTGAGTTTTTGTTCTGGTTTTTTAATGCTAGCACTACCTAGTCTACCTACTCCATGAAAAAGACTTGAAACAAAAACAACTTTTGCAAGCCAAAATGCAAGATTTCTTGAGGGGTGAGTTCTACCACACAAAACAACTTCAAAATCAAGCAAGAATCATCATTTTTTGTTGTTTTTTGGTGTTTGGACATCATACACTCCTTAGCAATCTCACCAACTAAGTTGCTATCAACTCAAAACACTAAAAAGCATTAAAAACAAACTTGAAATGATCCAAAATGACTTTCCAACAGAAAATGACAGCTTTCCTAACTTTTCCGTCCAAAACTCTCACTTCTTCAACTCTTTCCTCTCCTACAACTCCACGAACAAAGCTCCAAGTTAATCTTAAAGCCTTGTGCAATGGGTAGATAATGAAGGAATACTAGTGCAATGCAAAAGCATACCTCCATTCCCCACGACAGCGGTGCCAAAAATGTGTAGGTCTCGATGGTGACTTACGTGTCATGGGGATGTTGAAGAGACGTTGATGGTGACAAAATATGAAGGGATAAGAGGATAAGAGTGGAGATGAGGGGAGAGGGCACAGCTAGAGAGCACACCACAAATGACTAATTGTACACTAGATTTAGTTGAAAATGTAGAATATATATACAAACCCATTTAGGGTCAGGGTTAGGGAGTCTAACCCTTTCCTTTATAGCACTCTATTGGGTTAGTGCTATGCACATATGATCACATGATGGTGCTATGCACACATGATCACATGATGTTGAGCATGAAATCCCAACACCTTCCCTCAAGATCAACATCATGAAGTAGGCCTTCCCTCAAGATGATGATTCTGGGGAATCGAAGAAGGACTGAACATTACATACCATCACACCCTTTAATGGGAATGTCCTTCCTCTGTATCAAACCAAGAGCTAGTTGGTGTTTCTCAAAAATCTCTTTACTGAGTGGTTTGGTAAAGCCGTTTGCAACATTCTCTTTGCTATCATAATGCTACAGTGTGATGTCACCATGTAACACTCTTTCTTTGATGAAGTGTTCTTTGACATCAATGTGCTTTGTCCTAGAGTGGTATACTAGATTCTTGGCCAATGCTTGAGCAATTGGTTATCACAGTATATTGTTGTTGGCTTTGACTCATCAAAGAAATGTGTTTCTAACAATACTCTTTTGAGCCATATAGCCTCACATGCACCTGTAGTGAGTACCCTATATTTTGCTTTGGTCGAGCCAAAGAAACAGTTGGCTATTTGTTTGACAACCATGATATAGCACCTTGACCAAGGAAAAATGCATATCCCTATGTGGATCTCTTGGTCTCATGATCTCCGGCATAGTCACTGTCATAGTATCCATGCAACCTTGGATGACTTCCTCTGTATTCTATTCCAAACTATCTTGTACCTCTGATGTATCTCGAGAATCTTTTGGCTGCATTCCAGTAGACTCTTTTGGATTTTCCGTAAACTGTGCAAGTGAACTTACTGCATAACAAATATTTGGCCGTGTGATAGTCAAATATCTAGCAGATTTGATGAGCTGCCTATAGTATCTGTCTTTGATTGTAGGCTTTTTAAAATCTTTAGTAAGTTTCAAACTCTGTTCCATGGGAGTGGCTACAATCTTGCAATCTGCCATATGAAACTTCTTCAGGAGACTATCAACATACTTGAGCTGACTCATAAAGGTGCTGTCTAAATCTCTCCAGAACTCAATTCCAAGACAATAGTGCATAAGTCGAAGATCTTTCATGTCGAACTCTGCAGAAGATAAGTCTTGTTTTAGCTTTCTGATGAAGCTATCCTTGCTTCTAATCACAATCAAATCATCTACATACAAAAGTGCAATAGTAATGTCTTTGAAGCCCTTGAAGTTTGTAGTAGAGAGTATGATCTGCATTGGACTTCATGTATCCTAGATCAAAAAAATACTTGCTGATTCTACTGTACTAACTTTTGGGTGCTTGCTTTAAGCCGTAGAGACTCTCCTTAAGATGGCAAACCTTATTCTCCTTTCTTGTTCAACATAACTTGCTGGTTGTTGCATGTAGACTTCCTCGTCTAGGTAACCATTGAGAAATGCATTCTTGACAACGAGTTGGTACACATTCCATCTGTTGAGTGTCACTAATGATATCAAGAATCCTATGGAATCCATCTTTGCTACTGGAGCATAAGTCTCATTATAATCTTGACCATATTTCTATGCAAATCCTTTTGCAACTAGTCTAGCTTTGTATCTTTGAATACTTCCATCTCGATTATACCTCACTTTGTACACCCATTTGTTTGCTATGGCCTTCCTTCCTGGTGGAAGGTCGCATAATTCCCAAGTATTATTCTTATACAAATCATCCATTTCTTCATTCATAGCAGTTTGCCATTCTGGCTTGTCTATTGCATCTTCAAAGTACACTGGCTCTTCTGTAGCCATGATGGAAGTCATCAGAGCATAGTTGGTGGTTTTAACTTGAATTGCTTTGCCTTTCTGAGCATATGTCAGTCTGGCTGGTGGTCTGTTTCCCCTAGTAGACCGAGAGCTACTGTGGATCTGCTTGGGGTGTTTCTGGGCAATTCTTGCTCTTCTTCATCAACCATTTCTGTAGATGACTATGAAATCAGTGAGTCTATCTCCTGTGTGTTTGAGCTTTTCCATTCTGATTCCTCATCAAAGATTACATCTCTGTAGATAATGACCTTGCAGTTGATGGGATCATACAACTTGTATGCTTTGCTTTCTTCATTGTAGCCAACCATGATGCATTTGCATGACTTCGCATCTAATTTCCTACGATGATCATCATGTATGTGGCACATGCCATGCAACCAAATATGCAGAGATGCCCATTGTGTGGCTTATATCTAGTGAATGCTTCATAAGGTGTCATACCTTGAATCGGTTTGGTAGGAAGCCGATTAAGCAAATAGTTTGCAGTGGCTATTGCTTCTGCCCAATATTGATTCGGAAGATGCTTCTCACTAAGCATTGCTCTAGCACTGTCTGCTAAAGTACCATTCTTTCTTTCAGCTCTTGCATTCTGCTGAGGAGTATCTACACAAGTGAATTGTCTTTGAATGCCGTAGCAAAAGTTCATGAATGGTAAAGACATGTAATCACCTCCTCTGTCTGATCTCATGACTTTGATCTATCTGCCTGTTTGGTTTTCTACCATGGCTTTGAATTCTTGAAATCTGGAAAACACTTTAGATTTCTCTTTCAGAAAGTAGATCCATGAAAGTCAAGTAGTAAAGTGAACCATTGATGCTGTGGGTCTGGGCATATAACCCCATACATCTGTATGTATCAAATCAAGAATACCACATCCTCGAGAGGTACCTCTGTCGAAATTGGTTCGCTTTTGTTTACCGAAGCGGCATCCTTTGCAAACTTTTCCAAGAAACTAGAGCTTCGGAATCCCAATTGCCACAAACTCTTGAAATTAACATGACCATATCTGTTGTTCCATTTTGTAGATAGTGGCATCTGTTGCGGTTGAGCTGACATGGCATGCAAGTCTGGTACTATAGCTAGCATTTTTTATAAGCCTCCTTCCTTGACACCTTTTCCTACTAGTTGAAATCTTTTGGATTTGTCTCTGATAGTGCATTCATCTCCGTCGAAGATGACTCGGTAGTTGTGTTCCATCATTTGACCTACTAACAAGAGGTTCTTGCTAAGCTTTGGAACATAGAGTACATCTCTCACCAATCCTTTCATACCAATGAAATTGTTCATAGGGATAATGCATGTCCCTTGAACTAGATTTGGTGTATTATCTGCTGGTAGATGACATTCTTTTGACCTTCTACTGGTTTGAACTCTGTGAGCCATTCTTGATGATTTGTCATGTGAGATGATGCACCACTGTCAATGTACCAAGGATCTTGATCTGCTTGGTTGACTTGGTAATTAAAATCCTCTTTTGGATTGAAATCCATGTCTAGGTACATTGTATCAATCTTTTGCATTTCCTCATTTGCATGAAACATATTCCCATATTCATTTGCAAAATGACTGTGACTAAGAATGTCCACCACCACAATGATTTCCTCTTTTGTAGAAATTCCCTCAATTACCATTGGATTGATCACCTTGGTCGTACTGCTTCTTGCAGCAATCTCTTTCATAGTGTCCAAACTTATGATAGTAGTTGCATTGGATGTTTGGCACGTTGGTGGATGCATTCCCTTGCCCTTGGAATCTTCCTCGATTGGAATGATTTACTCTTTGGTGATTTTGACGTTACTGAGGATGATGCTGATGCTGATGCTGGTTCGACTGATGACTTTGTTGCTGACAATGACCACTTCTGTGGAATGATCTACCTCTACCTCTCCTTCTATCTAAAGCTATGAATTCCTGATCATTAGAATGACCTTTGCGTGCATGAATGGCCTGAGTCCTAAGTTCTTCACCAAGTAAGACTGACTGGAGCTCTTCCAGTGTCAGAATTTGCCATTGGATGGCAATACACTAGACTAGATTCTTGTATCCTTCTCCTATTCCATTCAAGATGACTTGAACCATTTCTACTGGATTCATAGTCTCTCCTGCCCGCTGCAATTTGATTGTTGTAGTCTTTTATTCTAAGTACGTAAGCATGACCGGTTTCACTGCTATTGCAAAAACTTTGGTTGATTTGGTTTCTCAGTGTGAGAATCCTGGAAGTGTTGTTGGACTCGTAGAGAGCTACAAACATATCCCATGCTTCTTTTAATGTCTTGTTGGTGTTGAGCTGTCCTAGCATGACATCTTCCACATTCTACTTGATCAAATGATATGCATACTTATCTTCCTTATCCCATTCCACCTGTGCTTGGGCAATGTCAGGATCTACTACAGGTGCAGAAACTAATTGTATAGCTGCAGATCTTGGTGTAGATCCCACTGCTGGTGCTGTGACAATAGGTGGAGTAGAGCTACTATCGGCTGTCCAATGGTCTAGGTGTAGATCCATTGACATGCTCCCATTTGTCCTGAAGTACAAGAATGGTCTCTATTCGGTATTTCCATGTGCCATAATTGGAGTTGTCTAGCTTAGCATATGCCTCTAGATTGAGGTTGCTAGTCGTAGGCATGGTGCAAGGAATGTACAAAAGTGTCGTGAAAATCACTGTCTGAATCAACTGCAACACACTGACTGTAGCAAGTGAAATTTGAATTGTCGGCGAAGGTAGAGCTACAATATATGATCGGATATGAATTACAAGGCTTGTGACAAATGATGTTGGGAATAGCCAAGAGGCTTCACAAGGTTGAAATGATGTGTACAATGCCGTGAAATAGCCGAATAGGCTTTCAAATGATGGCATGTGTGTGTGAAATCAAATCATGTACCCACCACTGAACAATTGGCAATGCCTCTGATCACTCTGAATCTGCTCCTAAATTAACTAGTCGAGAATTTTGGGCATGGCTTAGATTGGCAACTTGGGGAAATTCGAAGTGTCCCCTCTATGGCGATCTAGTCTACTCTTATCTAGATCTATACCAATCGTCGATTGATAAAGAACAACAAATAATTCCTTTTCTTTGGTTCTTTTTATGTTTTAGGCCAGATGCGTCGATGTAGAGGCTGATGTGCATGTAGGAACTGGATTTGTCGGTGAGGCTCAAAAGTGAGTGATACTTGCACCAAAATGTAAGTGCATAGAACATGAAAAATCAAGTGATTTTCCTTTTTGGAGCATCCTCAAATTCTTCTTGGATCAAGAGATACGACTTGATCTAGGTGGAGGGGCAAAAGGAGTGCAAATGTGCTCAATGATGATGTGGCAGTCAAGGGGTCACATGCAATGACTGTGCCTGTGGTGCCCTGTGCCGAGGTGGCAAGAGTGGTCACATGCAGTGTGTGCACAGTGTGCCTGGTAGGGGACTGTGCCAGCATTTAAGAGAAATTAATTAAAGAAGTTTAACATAGAGGAAAAGTACGATAAAATGAGCTACATAAAGACATAAATAAATATATATATATATATATAAGGGAATGCAATAATGAATATACAAAACATTAAACAAAATAAAGGTAGTGCCCTACAAGAATATATATAAGATACATATAAGTATGTATATAAGATATATAGAAGTATTTAAAGGCAACCAAAAAAAAGAAGATAAATGTAAGTCACTGCTGACTAGGATATTGATGTGGCAGTGTTGATTGGACCTACATCTGATGATGTGGTATGGTGACATGGCAATTGATGTGGTAGTTGACATGGCACAAGAATGACATGGCAAATGATGTGTCTCTAATTATGTGGCAGCTATTAGTGTGCTGATGTGGCACTGGTGATGTGGAAGCTGACATGGATGGATAAGGCTGACATGGCAGGTCGACTACTACGTGTCATTGTGTTGACCCAATGCAGATGTGGTGACCTTAGGATAAGGATGTTGATAAGGCCATGTGTTAATGGGTAGTGTGTTGAAATCTAAGAAAGATGCTTTGGAATCTTCAGAGATTCCGTGGGAGCTACAGATTTTCATTGATGGCGTTGAGGTTCATGGCAGTTGTTTGGTGCAGCCTCGTTGGGCATCGTTGGATGTGCAGGTTGTCATTGGTAGTGCTACTCATTGAAGAGGCATGTAGCTTGGCATAGAAGCTTAGCAGTCTAGAAGTTGTTGACGATGGCGGCTGGAGCTCTGGTTATGGCGACATCTTATGGTGGTGAAGAGGGGCTACCGGCCCTTTACATTTTGAGTGTGGAGCCTTTTGCTATGCGGAGCAGTCATGTGGAAGCTATGGCAGTGGTTGGACATTTGGTGACTAGCTTTAGAGTGACTCAAGGGCTAGAGAGCCTTGGAGATCCCCGTGAGCATTGGAGGAGCGGGAGCTGTCTATAGGAGCATGGCTGGAGGCTACCTTTGGAGTGGGCCGATGGAGCCATTGGGGAGGAGCTAGCATTGGAGAGAGATGCTGCTAGTGGAGCTTTTTCATTGTTGCTATGTGCAAGGCACTGAAGCTTGTTTGGAGCATCTAAGGCATGGGTTGAGCCGTGGGTGGAGGCAAAACTATAGATCGGTGTTGCTACCTTGATGAGAGGCTGCAAGAGTTGTTTAAAGCTATGTGATGGATTTTGCATTTGATAAAGGAGTGGCACATCGTGGGAGCAAGGCTGAAGATAGCTGAGTCGAGTGCTTTGGAGCTATGGGTGTGTAGCTCATTACATTTCAAGGGTAGTCTTGTGTATGTGCTTAGTGTCTTTGGAGCTACAGCTCATGTCTGTAGACAGTAGAAGCTAGAGCATTGGAGACTAGAGGCTGGAGATGGGTGTAGGTAGAGCTTTGGGCTCTCTCTCCCTGTCAAAAGCTTTTCTCTTTTCTCTCAAAACCAGTAGAGCTTCGGGCTCTCTCTCTCAAACAAAGGATGTCTATTCTCTCCCTATCTATCTCTCATAAGGACACACAGGTAGATTCTCTCTTGCTCATGGAATTTTCTAAGAACCTCAGAAAACATCTCTCTCTATTGCTATCAATGGACAACTCTCGATTTATCTTACAATGGAAATCCTCATAAATAACTCAAGCAATGAATAGAAATATGGATGGAAATTCCTCTCACATGAACGAAACTGAATGGAATTTTCCTTCTCTCGACGGAAGTGAACTTGCACAAAGAACACTCAAGAGAACCTCAATCTCTCAATCAATCGCACTCTCTCATACAGATCGCAATGCCTTAGCGAAAGGCAAGGGAGCTCTGATACCATGACAAAATATGAATAGGGGAGAGGAGAAGAGTGGAGATGAGGAGAGAGGGCACAGCTAGAGAGCACAGCACAAATGACTAATTGCACACTAGATTTAGTTGAAAATGTAGAATATATACAAACCCATTTAGGGTTAGGGTTAGGGGATCTAACCACATTAGGGGAATTTCGGACTCAAAAAGGGCCTCTTGGATTAGTCCCTTAAGATTTTTGATTAGCAAACCAACCAATGGGAGGCTTAGGCATTAAAAGAATGGAGGATTCCATATTGGCCTCTATCATTGGTGGGAGAGTTCTCCTTGGTCCCCACTAGGCTTCCACTTGCCTCTCTCTTGCCCCCACCACCTCTTGAGGCATTTACTCCCCCCTTTCACTTTTGGATGGTCCCCATACCCTCCTAGGCTCTCTTGGTAGGCCCCCAAATCCGTGACTTTTTTTCCCTCCAAAAAATAAAAAATTTCCAAAAGTGTCCCTAGCACCCCAAACTCCTCCCAGGAGTCTCCCCAAACTATCCCCATTGACTCCCACCTTTCTATGAGCCTCTTCCTCCTCTCTACCTCTTCCTCCTCTCAACCTCCTCCCAACCTCTTCGTCCTCTCAACCTCCTCCCAACCTCTTCCCCCTCTCAACCTTCTCTCAGCCTCCTCCTCTCAACCTCTTCCTCCTCCCAACCTCTTTATCTTTGCTTGCTCCCATTCTTTTTACAATGGTGAAGCACTCCCCTTCCCCCAGGCCAAAGGTATCAATTCAATCTTGTGTGGGTCGCATTTTGAAGGACAATAGTGATGTTTGGATTCCTCAAGAGTTTAGGTTAATGTCATGGGTCACAATGCAACCATCTACAATAGGTCCATTCAAGGTTTCTAGAAAGGATAAAGCAAAGAAAGAGAAGCATTAGAAGGGTCACATTGTTGGGTTTTGTAATACAAAAAAAGGACTTAAGGTGAAGGTTCAGCACATGTACATGGCTCGAGACATGAACTTGGATCCTAATTATCAAACTTGATCATTTTGGTAAGGCTGAGTGGGCAAGGGTGAGTAAGCATTCATTATACTTGTGGGTGTGGTTTGCTACTCTAATTCCTTGCATTTTAGGGAAATCGCAGACCATGAATGAGAGTGCTAGTGAGTACGAGTGTTTGTTGTGTGCTCCTGGGGGTGGTATATACTCCAGCTCCTTGCGCTTTGGGGAACTAATGGACCATGATCATAAGTGCCAATGAATGCGATTGTTAGTGAGGAGTCTTGCATTAAGGATTTATGTGTAGTATAGAGTTGTGAGATTTTTATTTTATCATTTTTACATCATTTGTCCATTTCTTTTGTGTGTGTGTGTGTGTGTGTGCGTGTTTAGATTAAAAAGTTGTAGTCCTTGATCTTGAGTATGTAAGCATGACCAGTTTCATTGCTGGTGTAGAAACTCTGGTTAATATGGTTTCTTAATGTGAGAATCTTGGAAGTGTTCTTAGAATCATAAAGAGCTACGAACATATCCCATGCTTCTTTTGATGTCTTCATGGTGTTGAGCTGTCCTAGCATGACATCTTGTACATTCTACTTGATCAAGTGATTGTTGAGATATCGAGCTCCACTCATGATATGCCAGGGTGACCGTTGTGCATTTATGTCACCGACTTGTTAGAGCTGCAAATGCGGTTGGTACACTGCCCACAAATAATAGCTGGATGATAGC
This sequence comes from Dipteris shenzhenensis, assembly GCF_047967505.1. Taxonomy (NCBI): domain Eukaryota; kingdom Viridiplantae; phylum Streptophyta; class Polypodiopsida; order Gleicheniales; family Dipteridaceae; genus Dipteris; species Dipteris shenzhenensis. The sequence continues at coordinate 19,503,006 of NC_141619.1, forward strand.
TATCCTTATCTACTCTAGTTCGTGGCTCAGTTAGTATGCCACCTTGTTAGTTGAGTTTGGTTTGAGACCCACATATAGGGTTCTTCTATTCTTTGTACTAGAGTTCTTTTGGCTTTCACAACTAAGAAGAGAAAAGCTGTTTTCAGCCTCCACCTTTGTGTGTATTCCCCCATTGTGTATGTGAGAAAGCCACAAGTGAGACTCCTTCCCTCTCTCCCACTATCTTCACATGGTATCAGAGCCTTGTTCGTGGTAAGGAGCTCAAGAAAGCAACCAAGTTCGCGGTGTCCTGGTAAGAGGACCAGTGTTGCTTTCCTTTTTCGAGTTTGGGAGCAAATCTCTACAGGTAGCACAGCTGGAAGTGCAAGAGTGCATTGTTTCAGATTGAGATGCCCTTCGTGGTGTGGTGAGAGGGCATTATATGCTATGGGAGAGAGCGAAGCCCTTGGTCACTTCATTTTTCTGATTTGAGGCCATTTCAGGGCCCGTTTTGAAGGTGGAAGTTCTTCACAGGCACTCAAAAAAAGGCCCTGTCTTTATTGTGCGACCATTGCTCTGCTGGTCGGTGAAAAGTTGCTAAGAAATTGCATCATATGCCTATGTGCAGAGATATTGGGAGTTGCAAAATCATGCTTGTTGCTTGTTGATGCAAAATCATCACTAGGAAGTGACTGTGTGGTCAAATACCACTTTCGTCAGTTTTGCAGATCTGCCGTGTGAGGCAAAAGCTGTGTTTTTTGCAGTGATAGAATATTTTGTAGTGTTCTATAATGGCATCTGATTCTCTTTCACAGATTGTCACTGAAAAGCTTGACAAGAACAACTTCCAGGCATGGAAGTTTAGAATGACGAATTTCCTTATGGGAAAAGGCTATTGGGAGTTCATTACAGGAAATGAAGAAGAACCACTTCTTCCTAATGTTCCCAATCAACAGGAAATGCAGGCATTTAAAGGATGGCATGAGAGAGCCAGAAAAGTTATGTACTGGCTGTCTATCAGTATTTCAGATTCTATGATTGTGCATATTCAGGATGCAAGTACACCAAAGGAGGCATGGGATACTTTGGCAAAAATGTACAGCACAAATATGCAAGCCAGGAAAATGCAGCTCAAGCAGGAGTTGCACAATGTGCAGAGAGAAAATATGAGCATCAATGACTACCACATGAAGGTGAAGAAAATTGCAGATGCACTTGCTTCCATTGGGTCACCAGTGGAAGATGATGATCTATTGTTGAATGCTACTACTATGGTAAAATGGGTCATATGGCTAAGGACTGCTACAAAAAGCAGAATGACATTATGAATGGAAAATTGCAGCAAGGCAATTATGCATCTTCTAGTAGACAGGGTGATGACAGAAATGAGCATCTATTTATGGTGCAGCACATGACCAATTCTGTGACAAGTGCAGAAGAACGAAATGATGTTGGTATGTTGACTCAAGTGCATCAAACCACATGACAGGTGCTGCAGAATGGATGCAGGATGCAAGGAAAATGGAAAAACCAAGATTCGTGGAGACTGGTGATGATACTGCACATCCTATTGTGCAGATTGGTAAAATTCATTTGTCTATGTAGGATTGGAAAAAGAAATACCTATCTGATGTATTTCATGTCCCGAATATCACCAAGAACCTGGTTTTTGTTGGTCAAATGGTTGAGTAAGGCTTGCAGGTCAGATTTAATCCTCATGGATGCTTTGTTGAGGATATGAAAAATAACGGCCGCTTGATAGCAAAAAGAAAGAAGAATGGCAGGATGTTTACATTGGATGCGGACATGCCTGAATTGAGTGCAGCAATGTTTGCACATGGGACTGGTGTTATTGCAGATATTGATATCTGGCATAAACGCATTGGTCATGTTAATATACAGTGACTTAAATCAATGCAGGCCCAAAATATTGTTGCAAGATTGCCTAAATTCAAGGTTGCAGAAATGCATAAGGTATGTGAAGCCTGTCAATTTGGAAAATAGGCAAGGAAACCATTTCCTAGGCATGTTCAAGAGAGCAAGAAGCCATTGGAATTAATCCACTTTGATGTGTGGACTACTAAAGCTGCATCTATTGGAGGCTGTCATTATTTTGTCACTTTTATTGATGACTACAGCATAAAAGTTTGGGTGCATTTTATGAAAAAGAAAAGTGAAGTGTTTGGGCATTTCAAAGCTTTTAAAGCTATGGCTAAAAAAGAAACAAGCCTATAAATAAAATGCCTAAGGTCATATGGAGGGGGAGAGTACCTCTCAAATGAGTTTGCAAGGTTCCTGCAGGAGCATGGCATAAAGCAGCAATATTCATGCAGTCATACCCCACAGCAAAATGGACTTGCAGAAAGGAAAAATAGGCATATTGGAGAGGTATCTCGGGCCATGCTAAATGAAAAAGATCTACCATATTATTATTGCACTGAAGCAGTTGCTACATCAGTTTACATAATGAACAGGACTCCCACTGCAGCAATACATGGCATGACGCCAAAGGAGATGTATACTGGTAGGAAACCAGACATTTCTCATTTGAAAATTTTTGGTTGCATTGCCTATGTTCATGTGCCAGATGAGCTGAGGTCCAAGTTGGATCCAAAAGCTGAGAAGTGCATCTTTATTGGTTATTCTCTGCAACAGAAAGGGTATAGATGCTAGAACCCTTCTACTCGTAAGTTTACAGTGAGCAGAGATGTTGTTTTTGATGAGATGAGCAGTTGGTATAAACCAATAAATGTGATGATTGATGTAGATGCACAAAATGGTAATGCTGCATAGACTTCACAATAGCAATCACAAAATATCAGTGGACCTATAGTGTCCTCTAGCAGTGATTCACATACTTCGCCATGGACAGGCAGATTGAGATCAGGAGAATCTCCTCAAAGCAATGCAGATAGTGGTACACAGGTATCACGAAAAGGAAAAGAGAAGGTAGATTAGCCCATGTTTGATGTGAATGCAGGTCACTCTTACGTGGATGGTGAATGCAGTGGCTCAGAACAGAGCATTGATGATGAGTTGGGTATTCCTTCTATTGTTACACCTGGAGTAAGAAAGACCAGGGATGTTTTGAGAGCACCTAGAAGTGAGCCTATTTTGTGCAGGTCTACCAAAGCTAGGTATCTTGTGGATAGGCTAAAATATGATGGATTTACAGCCATTCACTATGCCTATATGGTCAAAGTGATACAGGAACCAGAACCCACTTCTTTTGAGCAAGCCATGGGAAATGAAAAATGGGAGAAAGCCATGGATGAAGAAATGGATGCCTTGGAAGCAAATGCTACATGGGAATTGGTGCCTTTGCCTAAAGACAAGAATGCAATTGGCTGTAAGTGGGTTTATAAGATCAAGCACAATGCAGATGGTTCTGTGAACAGATACAAGGCAAGATTAGTTGTCAAGGGTATGCACAGACACATGGCATTGATTATGAAGAAACATTCAGTCCGGTTGCAAGGATGGCAACTGTAAGAGCAATCATTACTATGGCTACATCAAAGGGATGGTCTTTACATCAGATGGATGTAAAGAATGCCTGCTTGCATGGTGATTTGCAAGAAGAGGTCTTTATGGAGCAGCCACCAGGTTATGTTCATGCTATTCATGCTGAGTTTGCTTGCAGGTTGAAGAAAGCCTTGTATGGCTTGAAGCAAGCACCTAGAGCATGGTCTGATAAGATAGGACAGTATCTTGTCACTATTGGCTTTTAGATTTCCAAGGCAGATTTCTCACTCTATGTGAGAAAAACAGAGAAAGGTATTATGCTGCTTGTCATTTATGTTGATGATTTGATCATCACAGGTGATAGTGATGAAGATATCCTTCATGTGAAAATGCTATTGAAGCAGAAGTTTGAGATGAAGGATTTGGGAGAGCTGCGTTATTTCTTGGGCATTGAGGTGATTAGATCACCAAGTGGGATATAGCTCTTGCAGAGGCAGTATGGATTGGACATGCTGTCCAAATATGGGATGACAGGCTATAAGCCTATTTCAGTTCCTTTGGAGCAAAATGTGAAGCTGAGCACAGACGCAGGTGAGAATCTGGAAGACCCTACTATGTACAGATGCATAGTAGGAAGTTTGATTTATATGACTATTACCAGGCCAGATTTAAGCTATGCTGTTGGATTGGTAAGTTAGTTTATGCAGGCTCCAAGGAAACCACATTTGGATGCGGCTAGATGCATACTCAAGAATGTGAAGTCCACATTACAGTATGGACTATTTTATGAGGCTGGGGTTCAGATATAGTTGCACGGATACACTAATGCTAATTGGGCTGGTAGTATTTCTGATAGATAATCTACCAGTGGATATGTGTTCTCTTTTGGGAGTGCTGCAGTCACCTGGAGTAGCAAGAAATAGCCTACAGTTGCCTTGTCGAGCACAGAGGCTGAGTATAGGGGTGCAGCAATGGCTGTGTGTGAGGTAGCTTGGTTGCATAAGCTACTTTATGATATGCATCAGTCTACATATGTTGCCAGTTGTCATTTATTGTGACAACATGAGCAGTAATACGCTTGGCAAATAACCCAGTCTATCATGCTAAAAGAAAGCATATTGAGGTGCATTATCACTATGTGCGAGAGAAGGTTTTACTAGGTCTTATTGATCTAGTTTATGTCAGCACAGAGGATCAGGTAGCTGACATATTCACGAAGGCATTGGGCATAGAGAAGCTGTGCAAGTTCAAAGACGTGCTTGGTGTGCAGGAATTGGGATTGAGCTCGAGGGGGAGTGTTGAGATATCGAGCTCCACTCGTGATATGCCAAGGTGACCATTGTGCATTTATGTCACTGACTTGTTAGCTGCAGATGTGGTTGGTACACCACCCACAAATAATAGATGGATGACAGCTATCCTTATCTACTCTAGTTCATGGCTCAATTAGTATGCCACCTTAGTTAGTTGAGTTTGGTTTGAGACCCACATATAGGGTTCTTTTATTTCTTTGTACTAGAGTTCTTTTGGCTTTCACAACTAAGAAGAGAAAAATTGTTTTCAGCCTCCACCTTTGTGTGTATTCCCCCACTATCTTCACACTGATATGCATATTTTTCTTTCTTGCCCCATTCTTCCTGTGCTTGGGAAATGGCAGGATCTACTACAAGTGCAGACATTGGTGGTGCAGTTGTAGATCTTGCTGCTTGTGTTGCGCCAATGGTGGGAGTGGATGCTAAATCATCCCATGGTCTAGGTATAGACCAATCGTCATACTCCCATTTGTCTTGAAGCACTAGAATGGTCTCCATTTAGTATTTCCATGTGCCGTAATTGGAATTGTCTAGCTTATTAGATGCCTCCAAATTGAGATTGCCAATGGTAGAAATGGTGCAAGAAAATGTACTCAAAGTGTCTATAAAAATCACTATCTGAATCAACTGTAATTTGAACTATCGAGTGAAGAAGAGCTACAATATATAATCCAATCTATTACAAGGCTTGTGGAAAATGATGCCCAAAACAACTAAGAGGCTTTACAAGGCTTAAATAAAGTGCACAATGCCAGGAAAATAGCTTATGAGGCTTTACAATGTTGGCATGTAAGTGCAAAATGAACAAATGTGAAATATGGCTGTTGATCAATTAGCCAATGCCTCTAAAAAACTCTGAAGAACTGATAGTGGTCGGGTTTATGGAAATGTAATGATGTGAAACCATAGGTGAGAGAAGGGACTGACTCCGAGTAGGTACTATTTGGGAATTTTTGGGCATGTCTTTGATTGGCTGCTTTGGAGTTCTCTCCTTTAAGGATGAACTATGCTACTCTGATCTAGATCTAGACAAACTGTTGAGCAACTAAAAAGCAACAAATAATTTCTTTTCTTTGTTCATTTTAGGTGTCGAGTGAAATGCATCAATGTAGAGATGTGCATGGCAAGAGGTGGATTTTTACTGAGTCTAAAATGTGTGTGATACTTGCACCAAAATGTGTGTGTGATATGATGAGCGCGTAGATCACAAAAAAATGAGTGTCTTGCTTTTTGGACCACCCTCAAACTCTTCTTGGATCAAGAGATATGACTTGATCTAGGTGGAGGGGTAGAAAAGGGTGAAATGCACAATGATGATGTGGTAGGGTGAGTCACATGCAAAAAATGAAGAATTGTGCCTCACAAGGGGTGGAGCAGTTATGATGTGGTAGCTGGGTGCACATGTAGTGTCTGTGGAGAGGTGTGTTAGTGGAGCACTAGATGATGTGGTAGGCTAGCTCACATGTAGTGCCTAACAAGAGATAAGTGTGCTTGATAGGGGACTGCCACATGGCAGTGCTCAAGTGGTAGTCAATGGTGGTTATGTGGCAATAAATGGTGACATGGTAGATGAATGGACAAGGGATGTGGTCTTGATGATGATGTGGCATTACTAACATGTCAATCTGATGTGGTAGTGTAACGTGGTAGTGATGATGACATGGCATAGATGCTGATGTGTCAATCATGCATGATGTGGTAGGCATGATGATGTGGCACAAATGCTTACGTGTCGATCATGGGTGACATGGAAGGTGTGATGATGTGGTACTCAAGATAGGGTTGATGATGTGGCAACCAGTCCTGAGGTGCTGACATGGTAAATGTCCACATGGCAAATGGGATAAGGTTACCACATATCAAACCAACGGGAGATATAAGATAATATAGAATCTTTCAAGATTTTGTCAGAATCTTAAAAGATTTCATTTGCATTGTCGTCTATTGTGCTTGATGCCGTGACGTCAATGAGCCACTATCATCCTAGATGTTGTATGGATGCTTGGTTTCTAGGAGGCACTAATTTAAATATGGGTCAAAGAGACCCTATGTCAAGCTACTAGCCGAGTTGTGAGTGCGGAAGCATAGACGTTGAAAGCGCTCCTTGTATCGTCCGTTTATGGGTAATTCGTTGCAACTTGCAAGCATTGTTATGTATGCAAATGGCGCTTATTGGTGGTGCTGGTAGTTGGCCTTGGAGGGCATGTCGTTGTGGCGTGATGTTTGTGAGCAGTTGCCAGTGGCAGTAGGAGTCGATGGCGCTAGTGATTCATGAGTCGATCTACTGAGGTCGATGCTCAGTTGTGCTAGTTGTGAGATGGGTGTGGTCGGTAACTATTTGGCTTGTTGGAGGTGTGCTATGGTGTCACCTCGCTACTTCATTACTTGTACGGTGGGCTATTCATTGGAGTCTACCGCCGATGACAATGAAGGCAAGGTCACCTGAGGGCTCTTTGGTTTGCCCATTGTTGCCTAGAACTTATTACGTTAAGGGCCTCTGTAGCTAATTGCCTCTTTAGCTCATGTCATCGTAGAATCTTACAGCCAAGCATGTGGGACTTGTAGTTGCCAGATGTGTTGATGTAGCCCAATTACAATTGCTAGTTGCTTGCCTTGCTAGAGCCCTCTATGCTTTGCTTTTGGGCCTATGTTTTGTAGTTGCTAGTTGTAGATGCAGCTTTTTCTCAAGCCGTGCTAGCTGAGGATTGAATGCACATTGAAAAAACTTGTTGTGTTGTGTTTAGGCTGCCTTAGGGATAGGGAAATGCACAAGATCCCTCTTAGTTTCTTGCGGCATGCCAGTAGGCTAGGAGTAGTATATCTCCCTCGATTATCTATCTAGAAGTAGGATTGTCACAATGGATTATTAGAGCCTCAGAGTCGGAAAGGCTCCCTCTCTTTCTCTTGGTGAAGAAGAATAGAGATATATTTCAAATTCATTGAGCAAAAGAACTGCTCAAGAAGAATGAGCCTCACACATGATATATTTCTCTCTCAATATTCCATGCAATGATGTTGCATGACTATCTAGGGTTAGGTGATTGCATGACTATCTAGGTAATTGGGTGAAGGTACACATCATTGCATGGAATATTGATAGCTTGAGTTTTTGTACATGAGTTATTATGTGAGTGGTCATGCTTAATATTTGTAAGTCTCATGGTACAAGGATGATATGCTTGCCTATTAATAGTGCTTATCTTAGACCCTAGTGGCTTGCCTATTGATGATGTTTACCTCAGACCCTAGTGGCTTGCCTATTGATGATGTTTACCTCATATCCTACTAGCTTGCCTATTGCCAATACTTACCTTTTGAATGGGGTTGGCTCTTGCTGCTACTTGCTACTTGTCTTTTGAATGGGATGATAGGAATAAGGCACGCATGCAATAAATTGCTACAAATTGCAACACGTTGCTACAAGTTGCACCTATAAAAAGAATGCTTGAAGGCACCATTTGCACAAGTTTTCAACAAGCATAGATTTCATTACAAGGGGGGTTCATGGATTTCATTACAAGGGGGGTTCATGCTACATCCCCAACATTGGATAATGACATTCAAGGAGTACAATTGGATACCATTTGCACAAGTTTTCAACAAGCATAGATTTCATTACAAAGGGGGTTCATGCTACATCCCAACATTGGATAATGACATTCAAGAAGGAATACAATTGGATTCATTACTCTATTACTCATCCTTAGTAGCATAGATCCCCCCCCCCCCCCACACACACACACACATACATATGCATGCACACACACACATGCACACACATGCATGCACATGCACGTGTGTGCATGCACATGCACGTGTGTGCATGCACATGCACGTGTGTGCATGCACACACACACACACATATGCATGTATGTGCAGGCATGCATGCACACACACACACACACACACACACACACACACACACACACACATGTACGCACATGTCTGCACACTTGCACACACATTTACGCACATGTATACAACCTATCATTGTTGATTCCATTGCTTAGGATCTCTCCTATACTCATCCTTTCCTTCCCAACCAATCCTCACAATATAAATGTTCTTGAGATGCTAGTCCATCACACTTCATTGCATCCTAGATCTCTGATTTGTGGTGAGTCATCACTGCTAGAATGTGAGGTGCCAACATAAAAGTCAAGGTTCCACATCTTGAAATTTGAAAAAAAAGAGGTTCTTTATTCCAAAAGTAATTCTTTACAAAGGAAATAATTCTTGCTGAAAGATAGATATATTGCTCTGCCACCCTTGTGCTCTACCTCTAGTATCTCAATCTTAATCACAATCACAATCACAGTCATAATCTCAATCTCAATCAAATGTAGAAAATGAATTTTAGTCTCTGTCTCAATCTCGATCTCAATCTCGATCTCGATCTCAAAATTTGCATGCGAAACCTTGGTCTCGATCTCAATCCAATTCTTGAATATGAAGCTCTTTCAATTTGCCTCAAAATTCGCATGCATGAATTGTCTTTAAAGTTTGGTGAATGCAAAGGGAACTATTTGTCTCCAAAAATCTATCATTTTCAAATGTGAATCCTCTTTTCCCAATTAGGGAAATTTTTCATAATAAATACATATTTTTCATTTAATAAGTATTTTTTTTAATAATCAACCCTCTTTGAAGATTGTATACCCCAAATGGTATCTAATCTAGAAATAGTCAATAAGACAACTTTGAACATCTCTCGTTTCCCTACAACTTTTGTATTCCAATCTACCAAAATCTATTGTTCTAGGTGTCAAATCTACTTTTAGAATTTGACACAAAAACCAAAGCAAAAAGCTCAGTATAAACTACTTTTCCATGATCTTTTAACCCTCTTTTGACCATTGTTTTGCCATCCAAACAATTAGACCATGTAAACTACAATGTATCAAAACTATAGTCTATTCAAAATTCTACAACTTTTTTGTACAAAAAATTTGCAAAATGAATCGTCTTACTATACATATTTTCCTTTCAAAAAGGGATGATATAGATTATTTAATGAAAAAATACAAAAATGTAATAGAAACAAAATAGAGTGCCATGAGCCGAGGCCTCACATATGCCCCCCCTTTAAAATACTCTATCCCTAGAGCCAAAGTCTATAAATTTTGCACATAGAACATCCCAATACTCCCATGTAGAATTCTCCAACTGAGTAAATATCCCACTTTACTAGCAGCTCTCAGATAGCCTTGTTCTTAAGCCCTTCTAGCTACTTATCTAGAATGTCTTGTTAAACTACTCCTAGACTTCATCTTCCTATAATCTATGTATATCCTATAAAACATGGTCAGCATTAGCCACATACATTTTCAAGTAGCAAACATGGAATATAGGGTGAACTTCAATTTCCATGGGAAGTTCTAATTTGTAGGCCAAGTTTCCATACTTTTTCACAACTTGTTACTTAAATGGGTCCTCATATCTATGTGAAAGTCTTCTATCTTGTCCCAACCTTAGGCTACTCTTCTTAGGTCGGATCCTCAGAAAGACTATGTCCCCTTCCTTAAACTCTCATGGCATCTTCTTTTTATCATACTACTTATTTTATCTATCTTGAGATTTTCTTATATATTCTTTAATCATCTTTAAGGATTTCTTTGTGATTTCAAGCATTTCTCATGAAATTTGTACTCTACTTGTGGGATCAAAGAAATTTACTGATACATGGCTTTGAAAGGAGATATCATCATAGATGAATGCCATGAACTTTTGTAGCTTAACTCTACCAGAGTAATGACTCAACCCAATTCTTTTCTCTCATCCACATACATCCTCATGATATCCTTCAAAATTATATTCAATCTCCCTATCACTTTGAGGATAGAATGTGGTACTCATAGATATATTTCCTTAAAGATTGATTGCCAAAAGTTGGATATGAGCTTAGAAACTTTATCAGAAACTAGGCTCTTAGGCATTTGATGAAACCTGAAGATTTCTTTCACATTAGATCGATCATTCCATCAGCCTTTTTCCTTGGCATAAAATGAGCCAACTTGGTAAGTGTTATCTACTACAATGTAGATCATATCATATCCCTCTCTTACTGTAGGTAGATTTGTAATGAAATCAATGGATATGAACTCCCATTTGGGTTCGAGTATATCTAATGGCTCTATCTCATTGAAATTCTTCTCTATTTTGCTTTCTTACAATCACTCATTCACATATGTAGTCACATGTTTGTTTAACTTGGTCAAAAGAATGATTTTCTTACTTTCCAATATGTGTTAAACCCAACATGGCCACCATAAGGGATGTCATGACATTAAATTAATATCCTTTTCTTAATTTCTTAAAGATTAGGCTTTTCTTATAAAACAAATTCTCACTCACATTGTCATAGTTTTCAACAAGCAAAGCATCTTTACCTTTTATAAGATTTCACATGATTGACTAAAAATAAGACCCACAAGGCAAGGCATCTTGAATGTCATCAATCAGAGTGAACCATGGATATGGAATTATAACATAGCCTTTAGCTACTAACATATATATAAACTTATCTTTTAATGCCTAGGGTATCCCTTTGACATAAAGTTTATAGATCAAAGCACAAAAAACCAATAGTACTACTTGTTCAAAAGGATTCTAAGCTTATAAAGTCATGACAACTTGTGCATGGCTTGCCCCTTGTGAATCAAACTTGGTAGACACCCAATTTATCCAACAATGCTCCACTTCTACCAAAGAAACCCACAATTTTGCCTGCACCTCCGGATGAAAATGAAGTGCCAATTTGTCGCCCAAATGGGCCATACGAAGCCCAGTTAGTGACCAACGTTATGGAATTCACTCCCCGTCCACCCTGACTATTATCTCCATAGTAACCAAGTATCTCTTTCAAATATTCTTGAGGATAATTGAAGATGGTCTGAACCAAAACAGCCAACAAACAAAAAAAGAGTGTTGAAACGGTACTCTTGAGCTTCCATCTTGCCTTACCAAGACACCCACTACCCACTTTTAATTAGAGTTTAGACGAGCTACACATAAGTTATAACCAACCTGAGTTACCACGCCGCCGTAGCCGCCATGCACGTTTGTCCATGTATACACACCATTCTGATCATAAGCAGTGTGAATGTGATCAATGGAAAAGCCGTGTCTTATAATAACCTGGTGAATTCCATTGGAAATGCCGTCGCTGAACCAGTCTCCTCCGTCACCGCCCCAAGGACCAATCTGTCTTGCCGCCAGAACTCTAGCCTCCGGACGAACGGACCCCTGCAGTTGACGGACAAATATCATCAACACGCACCAGCGACCAAACAAACAACAACGTCAGATGACATAGCAGCAAGTTTGAAGACATATAGACTAGACATTACGATATTACATTGAAGATCAGCTTATCCGATATTCCGGTCAAATTAGTTTTTCCATGCACTGCTTCGGCGTGCACGCCCTCCTCGTGACGTACAGCTAAACTGCGAGAAACTGCACTAGTAATGAATAATAGCAGGACAAGCATAACAAGTAAATGAACAATACAGGAAACTTTCACCGTATTCATTTTTTCTAGCTTAAGTATGAGCTGAAAGAGAAAAATTAAATACAAGCCCAAAAGGCAACCTCGCCTAAATAATATATGGTTAATTGCGTCGAAGTCTTCCACTTTGGATTAAACACATGCTCTCTAATCACTTGGTTCAGTGCGCTTCCACATCCCACTAATTATTATCTTACTATTATATATACCTTTTATAGATTAAACACATGCTCGCTAATAACTTACTAATATTTAGTCTATACCTTTTATAGATTAAACACATGCTCGCTAATAACTTACTAATATTTAGTCCACTAGAACCATGAGTTACGATTGTATTATCGACATAATTGCCCACCTTGGAAAAAGCTTGCTCGTTAATTACCGAGTGCGCGTGGCATGTCCTAGGCCCTACCCTTTAATTAATGTAAGACATAATCCACTTCTGCCCAACTTTCAAGATTACCTTAAAACATCACTATCATGTAAGAGAAATCATCCACTCGCCCAAGAATATAACATGAACACAATATCATGTAAAAAACCTCAATTAGGACAAGCTAAGAAGTCATGGACCCCAAGAATGAGGGGTGTAGGGTGGGTTGTAGCCCCATAGCAATATATACCTTTTATAGATTAAACACATGCTCGCTAATAACTTCATCCACATCCCACTAATTATTATAACTCGATAAGTACTCATCCACATCCCACTAATATTTAGTCCACTAGAACCATGAGTTACAATTGTATTATAGACATAATTGCCCACCTTGGAAAAAATCTTGCTCGTTAATTACTGAGTATGCGTCGCATGTCCTAGGCTCTACCCTTTAATTAATGTAAGACATAATCCACTTCTGCCCTTTAATTAATGTAAGACATAATCCACTTCTGTCATAGGCTCTACCCTTTAATTAATGTAAGACATAATCCACTTCTGCCCAACTTTCAAGATTACCTTAAAACATCACTATCATGTAAGAGAAATCATCCACTCGCCCAAGAATATAACATCAACACAATATCATGTAAGAGACCTCAATTAGGACAAGGTCATGGACCCCAAGAATGAGGGGTGTAGGAGTGGGTTGTAGCCCCATAGCAAGAGAGGAACCTGTTGTGTGATAATGTCAATGTCCACCACAAAAAGGGTCACAACCCTTCAATAAGAAGATGTAGCCAATTTCATATTATTAAAGAAAATAATGATCATTAAAATATGTAGAGGTATCATAGACATTATTGAGGGTCTTGTCAATGCAAATGACATATTTCAAGGTGCAAGAAATAGAGACCACCAATCAATTTTGTGTGTATTTTCAAAATTCCAACATAGGTTCCAAAGCTCGCTATGACAATCAACACCTATACAATGAAGGAGCCACACAATTGTGGACACCAATACAACAAATCACTAAGGAATTTCAAGTCAGGAAAAATGTCATGAATGTGATCACATGGAAGCAATCCCCGATCCACCAACCAGAAAATCCAGAAACAATACACCAGTTATAAGGACTGATAATGCCAAGCATCAATTTCTACCCCTTCCTGGGTCCTCCAGGGTCCTGGTATCTTCTTCGCTCTCTAAGTTTGCCCAAAGTACAAAGGGTCCACACTTGAGGTGGCACCGAACAAATAAGGTAGGAGAAAGAGTTCTCCATGAGATGTGTGGTGGGTGTAAGTGCCTCACACAATAAAGCCAACTCTCAAAACAAAACAAAATCTACCCACAAAAGGTGCAAGATCATGGGCTAATGTACACTACGATTTCTCTAGATGCATGCACAATGCACATATTACAGTCGATAGCATTGTCCATGAAATATCAAAGCTACAAACAATAACCAATTGGAAATGCATATAAAAAGAATATGCTCAAATATAATGAGTCCCATATTATCGTCAAATGAAAAAGCATAATTGATGTATGAGCATTGTGCCCCTATATGTGAATCTCTGTAAAGATCTCCTTATGTGTCGAAGGCTTATGAGGGCTTGACCATCTCCGATGCTTCTACTATTGCTTTAGAAAGGCAATGATGAAGATGATAATGATAATCTCTCACCAATAAGAAGAAAGGAAGTACAGATAAGAGCCTGCAACCCCAAGAAGGGAAACTCAATCAAGAGGAGTACCCACTTTTGCCCAAGAGGAGACAAAAATGAAAAAGATAGTGTGGTAATTAACTTGCAATAGCTAGCATTGAAACGCATAAAAACAAAGGTTCTCTCCAACCAAAAAGAGGAGAAGAGAAAGTGAATTCCAACACATAAAAAATCATGAAAGTGAATTTGTCATCCTGCATACTCATGGAGATGAAGCAACTATTCTTGTAGCCCATGATTATAGGTCATGAAAGTGAAGGCCTACTTCGGTCGAGCGTAGTAGTCATAAATATAGACTTGCAAACCTTAATTGAAATTGCAAAGGTAATCTCTTTCAACTTTCCACTAAAATCTTTCTTGTTATAGCTGTGCATATCCATGGTGTCTAGAATAATCCCTCAAAGCACTTGCTATGAAGTGGAACTTGCTAATGACAAGTTAGTGGAGTCACATGGAAAAGTGGTCACAGCAAGTCAAGAATAGCATCATAACATTTTTCTGGCCAAAGTCACAATGTAATTATTTTTTTGATGTAATTGCACGCTATTGTGACTTGTAATTGGGATCTATGAGCATTGTGAATAGACATGGCCATTAGACCCTAGGTATATAATCACTTGTAAAATGTGAACCTTGTTTGTTGGGGTGTGATTTCCCTTGAGCTTGCAAAACATCTTACCTTTTCTAATCTGGTTAGTGTGTGGTTCTTGAAGTAATATGCTTACATGTTGATACATGTGTGTGCATGGGGAGTGCATGCACTATTCTTTTGCATGTACATGTGTCAAGCTTGCTTGATAGTTCACAATGTATTAGGCATATACATATATCTATATATATATATATACATATACATATTTCACAATGTATTAGGCATATATGTATATCTTCTTAATTAGTGTATGATTAGTGTTAATGGACATGGATGTAGTGAATGGATGCCACTTTATGGCATTGCCTAATCTCTCTTTCTAATATCCAAGATTCCACATAAGACACTCATCTATGATCTCTATGCCTCTATCTAGTAGTAGCGAGGTCTAGATTCATCTTAGGTTCATAATGATTGGATTAGTGGATTTTATGCTTCACTATTTGCACAAGATAATTCTAGCTTTACATTTGGTGCCTTGTTGTTGGGAATGATTGTCTAAGCTAGTTGAGTAAGAAGAGTTGTTGAAAGTGTATAGATTAGCTCCATATGGTTGTTAAATTAATGGATTAATTAGTATTATGCCATGATAGGTTCATGGTGGCATATATGAGGAAAAATTTGAGAATTTTGTAAAAAAATAAACAAACAAAACCCCCATTTAAGGTAGAGCTATGCTCCCCCTGGTCAAGCATGGCTCCCGTTCTCAGGCTTTGCTCCTACACTTACTATTTTTTAATAGCATCAAATTGACTGCATGCTAATTACATCAATTTCATTGTGGAATAATGACATATATATTTGTGCATTGCAAGATGTCTTTATTTTTCACTAATTTTGCACTAATTTGGTTAATTAGAGCTTATGCTTTTGTGTGTGTGCAAGATTTGGAGCCAATTCCTTGGAGAACCACCCATGGACAAATAGGTCAAGTGTCTACCTAGTGGCAATTGTGCCATAGTAGCAAAAGCATGATTTGGGATATTGGTAAGAGGTACAACATTGATTTCTCTTATTTCCAAAGAATGTTATAGCATTGTTATGATGATATCTAGGATATTCGATGGGTTTTCATGTAGTACTAATGGTTGAAACAACCAGTACAATGAGAGTACAATCAAATAATTTCAAAGAGCACTATAGCATCATTATACTGATTTTTGGGCATATTAGACTTGAGTTTTAACTCCTCTATATACATATGGTTGAGCTAGCTACCATCACTTTCAACAATTTTCCAATGAGCAAAATAGTGCAATTTTGGGTATGCTAATGCCACACATTGCTACATTTATTGGGCAGATTTGGATATTGATGTGTGGAATATGGATGGAAATTGTAAGTGTGTGGGTGTCTCTGTGTGTGTACGTGCATACACGTGTGCATATGCACATGCATCATGTGCGTGTGTGCATTTTGTAATTGGCAGTTTTGGGATGCTAGTTTTGCTCAATTTGTTGCAATCCTTATTTGCGTCATTTCAATTGCTAATGACATTTTGATTGCTGCATTAACTATACCAGAGCCCCTCATTGAGAAAACTTTTAGGTTTCTATAAACTTGCGAATCCCTTTTGGAAAAGACTTAGGAAATTAGGAATAGGAAAATCCCCATTTTCTTTTGGCTTTCTATTCAGGGAGGGATTGCATCGATCTTGTTGAGGTTTAGTTTTGAGTCGGCCTCTACCTACCTCTCTATTGGGGAGTCCATTCAACATTATATATGGGATTGTAGAAACATGAAGTTTATGTAGAAGTGTCCATTGTGGGTCTCTTGCTCTTTTGGTTTGATGACAAATAGTTGAGTCATGTTTTCTAGATGATGTTCCCCATTCTCATTATAGGTGTGCACATGCTTGGTGGATACTTTTTGGGAGATTCTAGCAAGCACTACAATGTGGCATATTCTACCCAGCTTGGCACCTCATCATATGCTGACTTAGAAAGATGGGATGCTGACTAAGAAATTTTGAGTTTTTGGGCATTTTTTTGTATGAGTAAACCTCCACATTGACTTAGACCAATAAAACTAAAACTAGATCAGAGTTAACTAATTGAAGGTTCATGCAACTCTCATAACTTGGGAATTGAGTACAAAGGTTTCTAGGTTGGAAATTCTTTGAAAACCTAAAGAGATCAAAACGTTGATACAACTCCCAATCAGCTGAAGTAAGTTAGCCAGTTGACTTAGTAAAATGCCGAGTGAGTTGGATTTAGTTCTAGAAACCAAACTCCTCCAAAATTCACCTATGTAGTCCATAGATAATAAGTAACCTAGCTATGAAGTTAGATCTCAAATCAAACCCTCCAAAATTATGCGATAAAAGTGCCATGTTGACGTAACCAATGAAATTAGTAAGCTGACCTGAACATCCATGCTGACTTAGCAATTGGGTTAGAACTCTAGAAAAAAATTTTGAGAGCTCATTCCTTGCTTGCACCTAAACTTGAAATTTAGATTTGACACTTGCAAGGCATCAAAGTTAAAAATGCTAACTTAGCAACATTAAAGACACTGACTTAGTAGGATCCAAAATGTTGACTGAGCATGGGAGACAAAGTACCACCAAAATTTTAGCAGGACTCTTGAATCACCCTAGAATCCTGAGATTGAAGTCTAAATGCATAGGGAAGTTCATCACCCTGATCCATAGTTAGACGCTGACTTAGCCAGTCAAAATGCTAACTTAGCACAGGCTTGGGATTTCGGTCAAAATTTATTACAAGCCTCCATATTTGGCATTTAAAACTTCTAAATTGGTCAATGACATCAAATTAAGCTATGTTCATGCACTTGAGATATGGCTGGGTGCTAGAGCTAGAGAAAGAGCCTGAAGAAAGTGCCTCAAACAACATCCTCTCAAGCTATTTTCCCATCTTTTCATCAATGAAGTTTGGAGTAGCAAGACTTAGTGCACACTCAATTTATGGACCCACCCCTGCTAATTCATCTAGATGATAGGATTCCATGAGCTTCAACAAGAACATGAGTGAACCCTCAAATGTTAGGGCCATTAGCCCCAAACATTAGCTCGATGAGCCTCAATCAGCTACCCCCTTTGTAGCCACTAGACTGTGCGGGACTTTGTCCAATGTGATGGAGAGGTTTGGACTAGGAAACTCGACAATAGACATGGGTACCCATTTGCTAGTCAAACTAGGGACCTAAGGGATCCCTATGCTTCTATACAATTATTGGTGACTATGGCTGCACCTAGGGATTCCATACCAATTAGTCTGCAATATAGCATTTGGTAGTAAATTATTTGAGTAGGTTGGATTCAGGGGAAACACCCTCAGAGGGCATTCCATATTATCTACCAGATGTGGCTTTGTTTGGGGTAGAACCTATGCGACACATGATCACACGATTCAATTTTTGACAGATGGTATTTTCCCAAAGGAGGTGTCACTAGATCAAAAAAAACAGATGGCATTAAAGAGCAAAAATTTCATGATTGTTGTTAAAATGTTGTATCATCAAGGTGCAGATCAGGTGTTAAGGCTATGTGTACCGAAACATGAATAGAATGTGGTGTTGTCATAGGCACTTCAGGGTATATCCAGTGGCCAATTTGCAAGACATTACGATGACAAAGAAAATTTCCCAAGCTAGGTTGCGGTGGTCGACTATCATTAAAGATGCACATAAGTATGCAAAGCACTATTGGTATGGTTAGAGAGATGGTCATCCAGTGAATGTAGATAGGATGCCTCTAAATCTGATTCTTCCATTGGAGCCATTCAGGCATGGGGCCTAGACTTCATGGGTCCATTTAAGCTGGTAGTACAGTACACGGGCAACAAGTATGCAATGATGGCCATGGATTATTCAACCAAATGATTTAAAGCATAGGTGCTAAGGGATAATACGACAACCTGTACAGCAAAGTTCTTGTACCAAAATATGATCACAAGGTCGGCTGTCCAATCGAATTGGTGTTGGATCAAGGGATGCACTTGCTTAATACAATGGTGAAGCAATCGAAAGATGTGCACATGGTAGTTCACAAGATGGCCATGATGTATCATTTGCAAGGAAATGGAGAGGTGGAGAGTAGTAACAAGACAGTGAAGTGGATCAGGAAGATGACCGTGTCAAAAAACCGAAAGAATTGGGATACAAAATTGGACTCAACGTTGTGGGCATACAAAATAGCTTTCAAAGTCGCCATAATCGTGACACCATTCTAGTTAGTATACGGTTTGAAGACCGTTGTCTCAATGGATTTTATATCCTTGAGCTATGGATTTGCATGGAGAAGATGACCCTAGAAGAGTCAATTCAATTCTGACAGGAACAACTGCTTCGAGTGGGGAGCAAGATCTGATTTAGAGCTAGTATAGTGTCCAAGTCATTCAAGAATATCAAGTTCAAAGTTTTCAAGGTGGGTGATTTGTTATTATTATATAACTCCAGATACAAAAGATTTCCAAGTAAGCTAAAGTTTAGATATCAGGGTCGATATCGGATTGTGGAGGACCTGAAACAAGGAACATACTCAATTGTAGATTTACATGATAACGTATTTCCAACATCAGTCAACAAATTTTCATGAAGCCTTTAATAGGAGTACGTGAAATGATAGCCCAATTGAAGGATCCAAAGTTGGAAGTACTAGTCGAGACTGTATCATGATATTATATGGAGGTGGCAGTGGAGTGATACACTTCACAAGCTCAGGCAGACTCAAACTCACAAATGCAATCTAACAGTCTGGGCAAACACAAAGTTTCTTTTGAACCATGTAGGACCCTGCGATCAAAAGGTCAAAAGCTAAAGGAACTCGAAGAATAGGTGGACTCCCAAGCAAAGAGACTAAGTCAGTATGCCATTGTGGAGTCATCACCCTTTGTTGATTTTTAGTTTTATTTGGATGATGATGAGTCAAAGGACTCAATCTAGCTACAAAAGATTGAATTGGAGGGATACCGCTAATGCCAGTGGTGGTGAAAATGGTAGATTAATTTAAAGGCAAACAAACAATTTGCCAGGTTACAAGAATCAAGTGGGTATTTGGCACCAGGAATATAGCTAACAGAAGAAGTTGTATCAAAAGAATTTTAATTACCACTGCACTCAGATGCTCTAAGGTAGAAGTAAAGTGCACCACACAACAAATGGTAGCTAAATTTGGGATGCCACAGCATCACGCCTTGTTACATGATCAAAATTTGTAAAAGCCAAGTAGGACAGAAGTAGTCTCTATTGTTTCTAGTGGAGAGAATCTTATTTCTTATAAAATATGACTATATGTCAGAGGCAAATTATTCTTTAATTCTCTTTGCTAAAAAAGTTCATAAATACAATTGAGCCGGTATTATTCTTGCCAAAATCATGCGTGAAGTTTTGGGTAAGGAGAAGAGAAGATGTGTTATGCAGTCAAAGTTAAGACAAATGCTGGTTGGATTGTTTGATTATGCCACTGTGGTAACACAACCTGGAAGGCTTATGGGAGCAGAAGGAGATTCATAGAGTTTAAAATATATTACCCTCACAGAGGAGGAAAGATTGGAGATGAAAAGAATGGGATACACAGATCAAGACATTGAGCAAACCTATAAAAGAGTAAAATTTGTTGAAGATATCCTGCCACCTCCACCTCATCCTACTATTGGAACCAAAAAAATCATGAAATTGAGATTAAAGCAAGGAGGGGCAAAGCCAAAAGAAACAAGAGAAAAGGACTTAAACATTAATGAGCCACCTGCTTTTATAGGAGGAGGAAGTGCCTCTTTACAAAAAAGAAATAGAGGGAAGCATAGAGGAAACAAGAAGAAAATACATTAGCTTTGGTAGAATTGCGGAAACAAAATGCCATCGTTTTTTCGAAAATGTAGAGATTGTAGCAATTGGTGACTACTAAAACTAGTATTGTACAAGAGGTATAGAAATGGCCTATAGAGGTGAAAAATACCCTGTCAGAATAGTTCATCTAGTTGATGGAAGGAAATGCTCAACTCAAAATGGAGAATACCTTGTTACAGGATATATTAAATGCATTGATAGATGTGGAGAATGGACTAATGATGACACCTTGGAGATTGAGGGTGTGTTTATGAGTGGTAAACATTTTGAATAATTGCAAAAGAAACTGCACAATTACATGAAAGATATGTGGGTACTGGTGAAAGAAAAATTGATGGTGACACTTGAGTATTTGTTTTCAAATCACTTAAGGACTAAAGAGTCCATCAGGGTGATCATCTTACGGGAACAGCTGGAGGCACTGCAAAGAGAGTTGTATGAGGAAAAAGATATCAAAACAAGTTATTTTTACTGCTTCGATTTTTTAATTAAGAGAGTCTATTTTAATAGAAGATGAACCAAACACATCCAAGAGCCAAGAAGCAATTAGTGCTCTTGAAGTGAAGATTACATAGAGTCAGAGGTCATTATTGAAAAGAAACAGTAACTATGTCTCAGCAGGCAATTGACATGGATGTACAACAAAAAGCAGACATCGTAACACAAGAAGAACCACATGCTAAGCACTTCGAATAGTACACCACTGAAGCTTCATGTGCCTTAATTCAAGTTTCCCATGACATACTATGATCAGAGAAGAGGTAGGTGAAAATTTTGATCTTTAATAGTTTGCAGAAAACAATCTCTATCAAACACAATTGATGGGATTTATGACATCTCAAAAAAGAAAGAACAAGGACAAAAAGGTATGGATTTGGTTAAGGTAAGGTGGAATTAGAGGGTGAGCAGGGTAGTGTGACCAATTGACTTGAACATGTAGTGGAAACTTAGATTTCTTCTCCAATTGATAAAAGTGATATTCCACCAGATGATGTTGTAATCAAACATGATATCTTGGACATGGAACTCCGAAGGTTCCTACCTTAACAAAAATCACATATCCAAATAGGCGAGTTCAAAATCCTACAAAGGCATGGGATTATGTAAAGATATTAGTTGGTTAAAAGTGGAGATGTAACCTTTATAGAGAAAGTACGGCATCAATCACAAGCATTAGTAAGAAATTTGGAGGCGATGACCAGATGCAAATTGAAGAGTGTAAAGGGCTAGGAGTCAAGAGAGTTGCAAGAATTTTGGGAGGAATGATCCATACAAATGTAGACTCCATGGCGGATGACATAGAAGCATGTAAAGAACCTCAAGCTATGATGGATGATGGAATAGTGTGCCTAAAAACCTAGGGTGAGGTGAGGCTCATGGACACAGTCAATTTCCTACAAAGGCACAAAACTTTTTTACAATGTTAATTGGTCAAAATTGGAGATGTAACATTTGCTGGGATTGTATATTTACATAATCATGTCTTTTTTCTTGTGATGATTACTTGTCATGATGATGTATTTCATGCAATAATGGGCACAATCATGCCTTTTCACTACTGTCAAGTGACCCTGACCTAGCAATCGGCTAACCACCAGTAGTAGTGTTAATATCATTGGCTATCGTCTACATAATACTACCAGTGGTAGTGCTAATACTACTTCTAGTAGTATTATTATTGGTGGTAATTGTAAGAATCTCGCCATCAATTTTCATCTTACTGAGGGTAGAGATAGAACTACCACCATTATAATTAATATTACATATGGTAATTACAAATTACCATTGGTAATACTACCCGCCCAAGATATATGTCCACCGCCATGCTCATTAACATGGATTGACAAGAGGTGAAAATCCTCCTCTCTCCAAGTCTAGGCCGAGGGGCCGAGCTAGTTGGAATCATGACCTAGATCGAGTTCCGCTTAGAGCTCCACATAAAGGGGGGATTGTTTTACTATTTTTTTAAGGATTTATATAGCATTTGTTGCATGTATGCATTGAAAGAATCTTTTGTGCAGTGAAAATTATTAGTTTTTCTGAAATCTTTAAACCTTTGCATCGATGCATAATTATTCATTTGCATTTCATGTAATTAAAAATAAATAAAGAATGCATAGGGTGGGTATGCAGGATATTAGAGTCAACAGATAGTTCTTAGTTATGAATTCACATGCCTGCCTGCTCACTACTATGTGGCAAAATGCAGCCCTTTGTTGGTGTCAAGTGATCAAGCTTTCTTCAAACATAGGAAGATCTTCTCGCAAGCATGGCGTCAACCAGCAGCACTAAGCGAAAATTTTGGTAAGCGCTAAGTAAGAGCCAACACAAAGAGTGATGAAAAGCATTCATGATGCCTTTTTTGTTAGGGTGGGCAACATGGAGGAAAGTGAGATGGAGTCAACCATGTCTAGTCTAGAGGGAATTAGCACTATGAAGAGGAGGATTCTTCATGATGCTAAGAGAAGTTGGCATTTTTAAGGTCATGATGAACTTGTCACCCTAGTACAATGGGAGATAGATGCCATGCTTTGGGTTGATAGCTTTATTGGGAATGCAAAAGCCTGCTTCATCAAAGCATGCAATGTAGACCCTACTCTTGCACAACAGTTTGATGTTCTAAAGTTAACACAATGGATGGGTGCATGGGCCAAGCACAAGGGTAAGGTGCTTGCATCATATCGATAGGTCACAATGGCTAAGAGCTGGGACAAGAAGGCTATAACCATTTATGGTCGAGCGACATCCTTGGCCACTAGTGAAGAGCAAGCAGCCTTTGGATTCTCTCAGCCATTGAGAGGTGGTAAGGTTCAAAGGGAACAACACGTGTTTAGTAACATAACCAATGTGTCACACTTGTTATATGTCATAGACAAGGAGATGCAAGTTGGCAAGGAAATTAGGTCAAGCACCTATGGCATTGTATTTAAAGTGCGCTTTTGGTAGGAACTACAAGATTGCCATATCACGTAGAATATGCCAAAAAAAAGTACAAGGGCAATATTGGGATGCGGACATGAGAAGTAAGGAGAGAATAACTCATGTAGATTCTGCACCCAATCCTTGCCCACATGATTGCAGCAACCCAAGAAGAGCCACTATGGACCATCACATCGTACTTTAATGGCAGTAGCCTATTGCACTTCCTTCAAATTCCACCAATGGACCAGGGAAGGTTCACACACTACTTTTTAAGGGGAGGAGTGGATCTGATGGCCATAGCAATCAGGGAACTCTAAGCTACATTGGGAAAGGCAGATATTTCTCAAGTCAATGTCTTTTGTGAGAATCTCCTTCATATCATACATGCATTGGTCAATGGTTTATCAAGGCTACACCCTGGAAGCTAGATGCACATAGCAACATATTGCTGGATTTTGTTGGAAAGTCTAGATGTCAAGTAGGCATCATATATAGGGGATGGCCATGAACTTCTCAGAGAGTCAAAAAGCATTCAAGAATTTGAAGAAGCAGTCTTTGGAGACAGATGCCGACCTTGCCGAGCAAGTTCGCAAGAAAGAGGATTAGCATGGGTGAAAAAAATGGCTTGCACCTGAGCTATAAGAAGTAGCATAAAGAGGCAAATATCCATGCCATGTAGATATGCATGCATTGGGATGGATCATTGTTGAGATGATCCAATTTTTTGAAGATTTGGAATTACCTGGAGAATGATTTGCAAAATGCCCCCTTCTCATGTCATTAATGTCATTCACCGTCATGCAAATGAACAAATGATGCATCGCAATGCCGAAGAGAGAAGGCCACCTAGAGAGACTAGTGTATCTTAAAGAGAGTAGGATATGAGGGACAATTGGCTTTGAGGCCTATGGATAAGATGAGCCTTGCACTTAGGCTTGCATCATAGGCCACCTTTTTCATCTTGTAATATTTTTGGGACCCCATGTGTCAAACCATTGTAATTAAATTCTTATTCAAGAATAAATTTTAGTTTTTTTCATTCGTACTACATGCTATTGTCAATGTACATGAGTTTCAATTATTTATTTTGTTAATTGTAATTAAAGATTGCAAAATTTACATTTTATTAAATTAAAGTAATTTTGTTATTTTACACAACATATGTAACAGTTTGCATCTTGCATGGGATATGTAACATCTTCATCTTGCATCGAGCATATTACATGTGACATTTGCATCTTGCGTCCTACATCACACATTTGCGTTTCAAAAATTTTGAATTTGATGCATGCAAAGCTTGCATACTATCACACATCTAGCATCTAACCGCACTATCACACATCTAACATCCAACCGCTATCGCTCTCTGGTTGCAATAGTTATTCTGAGAATGTCCCAAGGAGAGGAAACTCCTGCCTTGCCTAGGGAACTAGAAGACTCCAGAAGAGATGGCAAGCATCGATTGATGCAAGAGGAGGCTAAAGAGGATTCTCAATGTGCCAAGTAGCAATGCTTACAATTCGAGCAACTACGCAGGGTTGCAAGTGCAATGTCCAAGCATGTGCCTGACACTGTTTCATGCATATCCATATATGCTCAACCTGGAGGTTGATATGTTTAATATTACAAATTTTGCACGCTTCTAATATTATATTTATCATTTCTTAGGTCTTTCATCACTAATTATCACATATGAACTAGTAACCAACACCATGTGCACTAGTTTTTCAGACATGCAATGGAAGGAAGTCAATAAGCTCGCCTCAAAACAAGATCTTTTGGAAATCTGGCCCTTAGAGAAGCCCAATGAAGGTGAAGCCTCGGGCAGCCAATCTAGGACACATAGAAGAACAATGGAGAAAGATTGAAGCACCCCAACCCAAGCACTAGACTAGCATGGTAGATGGAAGATCACAAATTGTTGAGACAAGAAGATTTGACAAAATGCTAGGAAAATCTATATCAAGGTATATGGGAAGGGGCCACACCATAACGAAGTGGCAATATACTTTGCCAAACTCTTGTACATGCAATTCATAAAAGGAATCCAAGTGGACTTCTCATCTTACAAGGGCAAGCGTACGCATGGTTGTACCAAAGTGGCGATCATGCAGTCACAATTGTCCAAGGAATTGGAGGGTGCATGTGGGCCATTGCATGGTACAAATCTGTGAAGAGAACGTAGCCTAGTTCGAGCAAGTTCAATGCTTGCAAACCGAAAGACTGCAGAGCCCAAGCTGTAGAATGAGATTGTTGCTCTACCTACCCAGCTGAAGAGCCTTGACGACTTGTTGCAACAAGAGGCACACGACGCATGTGCAACATTGATTGGAGATGCCAGCATGGACCCAACTAGCTATTTGTCACAGCACCCATCTGCACAACCATATGACATGCAACCACTTCCCTTCGATAGTTTAGATAATTGTTTGTGCTCTATATGGCCATGTCTTTTTGACAACTCAATTGGCTCCTATGGTTTATCTTGCGGCCATAAGTTTCATATTTATTTTTTAGTAGATTACTTGCCAACCAGAGGTGTATGTCCACTCTGTAAATCTTCACAATGTCTCGAGCCTCACGAACAATCTCTTTGAACCATGGCACTTGTTTACACCAAACTTTCAATGCAAGATTTAAAGTATGCATACAACACATAGATGCATATAGATTGGTGTACTGCCTTTGCAATATTCTACCCACCTTTTTACAACTCTCGGCATTGTCCATTATGACCTGTACAACCTTTTCATGGCCTAACTCTCTTATAACCTTTGATTATACACCAACTATATGTGTCCCTAACTTCTTTACATGTGAGCTATCAATTGACATGTGGAAGGCCTCCTCACATAGCGATATAGCCATCACATTCAATAAAGCATGGCGTTTTATGCTTGTCCACCTGTCTGAGATAATTTTATATCGAATGTTATGCACTTGTTCAAAAATGTTGCGATTTATGTGATCTTTATATTCTGCATATGCCTTGTCTAACAATGTTGTATGCAATGTGTGGTATGAAGGGGGCTTGAATCCAGGTTGATATTTAGCAATGAAATTCCGTGCACCTCTTATATCATCATTATCGACCATACTCAGTGGATATCCTAGCCGCAAAATGATCTACCAAGAACACACTATGCATTCTCCAAATCTTGAATCCAAATGCTCTCAACTATCATGGGTTGCTTGAAATTAGGAGTCGCAGTTGCCGATCTAGCTTCATGAGCAATAGGTGGAGATCGATCTTGCATGTTAGTGTCCACACAAGGTGTTCTGGTATGGGAGCCTACAACACTTGTGCTTCTATCATCACTATGTGTGCTTGCAGACTCTACACCTTGACCTTCCCAACTTGATCTTCTTTAGATTTTTCCAAAAGATTACATCTTCTCTGTCAAGGTGTGAGTTGTTGCACTATCTCTCAGGGTCACACGATGCTGAATGCTCTTTCTTGAGTTACCAGGCAAGTGATCCCTTATGTGAGGTGCTCCCACTGATTTTTATATTGCACTATACTTGCATTTCCACTTAACATAGTCACAAACATTAATGACAAAGTCCCATTCTGGACCATGTGACTTATGTTTTCCCCCATTTGCACGTGGAATACCTCTTTGAGAGGATTGTAATACCCACATAAATCCTCTCCCCTTATTTTGATTAACAATCTCATAGGGTGGATCATGCGTTGGGGTAGTATGCATTTCGGAATTGAGATCCTCTTCTACAAATCCTTGTTCAAGCCCAGCAACATTATTAGGCATATGAATACTGGCTTGGGCATGACTCAATGCATCCATAGTTTGCCTAGTCACAACTCATCTTGAAGGTTGTGGATGAATATTTCTAGTTAAGGCATTTCCGATTGTGCATTCGTAATCGCAACTCATAATCTATTTTTGATCACATGATTGCCATCTCGTCTATCCCTTCTCTCCATGCTTTACTGATAAATTAGAAAAAAATAAAAATCTCACAACTCTACACTATGCATAAATCCTTAATGCAAGACTCCTCACTAACAATCGCATTCATTGGCACTCAGGATCATGGTCCATTAGTTCCCCAAAGCGCAAGGAGTTGGAGTATATACCACCCCCAGGAGCACACAACAAACACTCGCACTCACTAGCACTCTCATTTATGGTCTGCGATTTCCCCAAAATGCAAGGAATTGGAGTAGCAAACCACACCCACAAGTATAATGAATGCTTACTCACCCTTGCCCACTCAGCCTTACCACTATGATCCAGATTGTGGTTCACCTTTCTATCCCAACTTACCAACAAACAGTTTATCGGGATATAAACCACAATAGGATCGAATGAAGAGCCTATTGCCCTTTCTACCAATATATAGTGCTGAGTTGCGCAAAAAATTGTGAACCCCGCAGCTAGCTATACCACTGATAGTTTTGTAGCTACTACTAGCGGTAATATGATGACAACTGATGGTAATATTGTATTATCGCCGATTATACTATCGGTAGTAATAGTAATCGCCGGTAATAGATATACTACCATCGATTATGTTAATAATATCGATTGTAGTTTACCTAATTTCTTGATTATTTTTCTTGGTAATCAACATGATAACATTGATTTCATGCTACTTTAGAGCATAGTTAATGAACGTTAATAACCTATTAATGCAAACGTGAATGTAATCCCAAAACATTTGTAGAGAAGAGTACATGGATTGGTCATAAGAATGAGTAAGCTCTTCTTGGGTGATGAGTAGAAGCTATTCAAAAAGTGGAAGGGGCCATAAGTCGAGTGAGTTGCATCCATTTTGTTAGGAGCCACCCATGCAAATTCGATTTGAATAACTTGCAAAGTCTTGAATGGTTTGCTTCAACAAGTTTGCTTTCTTGCTTCACATTTGGCTGGTTGCTTCAATGGGTTTTCTTGTTGCATAATTATATATGAGTACATAGTGTGGACATGTTAATATTAAGAACTTATAATACATCGTGTGAATCTTTCAATATTAAGAACTGAAGAGTTAGTATTAAGAACCCCAAAAATATGTGGATGTTATATATTCAAATAAATGGCAAGATCTTAAAGCTCCTATGTGGATATCAAATCGCCAATCACAACACCATATAAAAAGAAGATGGAGACTCTACCTGGCAAAGTGGTCATAATCATCTTGCTTGTATGGCTTGTAATAAGTAGATAAGATGAAATCTATGCCTAAAAGTTGTGATATAGAATCCGACACACACATCAAAAACTACCTGACAAATTGGACATAAAAGTGTGTATGTGCGAAGTGGATGCACTAGGCATAGCTGGTCTATAGGGTGGAGACACATTGTACTCTCTATATCAATGTGGTAGTGCCCCTTGTAATGTGACTTTGTGGTCCATGCACTCTTGCCTTAATGGCATGTTCAATTTGCTTAAGATGGCTAACTATGCTTGGAGAGCTGTGATGGAGTTCCTTGCCACTTATTTCATCATTATATTCCTCAACCACCACCAAATCTCCTCAAAATGTGCTTCGTTTTCATCACAAAGCCTCCAGCTACTCCTCCATTATCTCTCGTGCTTCCACCAATGCATTTGAGAGCATCTCTTGTGTTATCATGACATCCATGTAAGGCCTTACATGTTTGTCAATGTATGAGGAGAAATCTACAAGGACTACTTTCACAAAGTGCCAAAATAACACCTTTGCAAAGTATAGAGGGACATCCGATGGTGAGGCTCTGTTCCATATGTATTGATATAAATATAGCTTGCTCATGCTTGAATCTCCAGGCGCTACACTCACTAGTCTTCCATCTACCATGTTGCTCAGCAAGTTGAGAGCCATACATTGAGCACCTTTGTCTTCTTTGGCTTCCCTCACCTTCAAAGTTCTCTACCATTGCCCCTTCATTGAGTGGCCAAATGGATAACACGTACCCTTTTGACACCAGTAATCATTTGTATCTATTCATAACATGCATAGATTGTATGAGCATGCTCCTTTTCTTCACACTCCTCTTGTGTCAAAGGTCTCTTTCCTACTCTTCTAGCTCTCTCATCACAAGGTGTCTCATTTCCAAACATCTTGAAAGTATTGGGTGAAGTTTCAAGGAAGGCACAAGTGCAAGCAAAATATTCTAAGGTATTCTGCATGCAGAAATTCAACCAAATTTACACAAGTACAAAATGTAACATGTAATGCACAAACGTATAAGCAAAATTTAACCCTTACAAATATAGCATGCAATGCATGCAACATGATGTTGAATGCATGCATGCAACATCATATTGAATGCATTTATGCGTCATGATACAAATTGCATGAGCAACATGTTACACAATGCATCATGCATACTGATTGCAACGCAAGCGGCAATGTGATACATAGTACATGCATGTTTTCTTTTCACAATTGGGTGACATGCTTCAATAAGTATCATATTTCATGCTTTCATTGCTAAAGAAAAAACAACGTGCATGCCAACATAAAACCACCTCCCTCTTTGAGAGAGCCCAGGTACCTACACCCAAAGAGTGGTCCAACCTAGGTCTTATGTCTTGCGAGCATAGGTGCCAAGGACTAAGATCGGAGCAAAAAATTACCTGTCAAATGAAAAGAAGTGGAAAAGAACTGGTGTCATTCATTTATTGTTGTGATTGTAATTGTACCGCTAGTAAGTAGGATATTACACCGATAATAGGCATACTACTGGTGATAAACATACAATTACTAGTGGTACTATGCATGGTATCGGTGGCATATGATTTAATACTCTCGATTTAAATCACACCTAAATATACCATTGGTATTATGATCTTTGCCAGTAGAATGATAGTGTTACTGGTGGTAAGTGCTTCTATGCCGACAATATATTGAGCAAGTACCAGTAGTAAATGGCAAAGTAACAATGGTAAATAGCTTATTTCTTATTTTTTTAGATCGACAATATTTTATCGTCATTTCCTACATGATTTTTTGAAAGGGTTCTTCACAAACATAAATCACGTAAAAAGTTGCATGAAAATATGAAATCTCTTTTGGGGTGTACTGAGTGGTGGTGAGCTCAAATAAGTTTCTCCTTCCAATGTCACTACAATCAATGCTACCTTTGGGAGGTAGAGCTACTACTTCTAGGTCAAGAGATTTTGCTCCTACAGGAGTGACACACATGCAATTACAAGAGAGATGGGATGGATGTGATGCCAATGCACATGATTTGATGGCATTGTCCCATGACATAGACCATCATACCTCATATACATTCTTACAGATTTGCCAAGGAGGCTTGGGATGTCTAACAAAGACTTTATCCAGGCGCAATGAATTACGTGTTGCTTTTCTAAGAAGGCAATTTAAAAATCTCAAGATGTTTGAGAAAAAGGGTGGATGAGTCCTCAAGGAAGGTGAAATACATTAAGAAACATTTAGCATGTGTGGGTGAGTTGGTTGCAGATGCTTCATTGGTTCCCATGGTTCTTAATGTTATGCTAGATTCATATCATGGTTCTACCAGTATATCACCCTTTCTACTAGTATGATCCATGTGTTCATGATTAGTCATGGTGAAGTATTAACTAGTACATCACACATAGCTCTTTAGAAAAATCATGTACTGAGCACAAGGGATATCCCATACATCATAAGCCATCCCTAAGGGAGATCATAGCATAACCTATAGTTTGTCAACTATCCTTTTTTTGAGACCCCTTTACTTTCGATGAGAGGCACTTGACTACCACAATACCCTTTGAAATCATTCCAATTCTTAATGCCAAGATAATGTAAAGGCATCTAGTTTTTGGCAATTGTGCTAAGTATATTTTCTTCTATCAATCTATGCCTACTCGAGTAATGCAAGGTTTGGTTTTGAGTGCATGGAATCTAGTAAGAGAATCCAATAAATTAAAATGGAAGGAATTTGTGAGGTTATTTAATGGTTTTCCCATTAGAATTCAAGGAATTGTCTTGTTAAAAGTGTTGATAGATGCAAAAGGAGTTTGGTAATTGGAGAACAAACTGGGTGCCAAAAGAAACTATGAACATGATTTACACGAGAAAATCTATTGAACATTTCTAGTAGTGAACTTTCACTATTTTTTAAATATGAAAAGTCTATGTTGAAACATAGTATGAAACATCAACTATAAACTGCAAAAGTCACATGTGGCTACATTCAAATTGGTAAAGAGTAAAATAGTTAAGATGAAGTGGGAACACTTTTAATGAGTTCAACTTTTCCTATATCTTTTAATATCACTAAGGTAGCAATCAACTTAGAAAATATCCTTTCTATAGCATGTTTCTATTTGTCATTCCTTGGGTAAATTTAGCTTAAAGGATTTATTGAGATTCAAGAAGGCCACTATGTTCATTCTCACTAGTACATTGAATTGAGTTTGAAGTATTTGCCTAGTTCAAGACTAGACTCCTTATTATCAAATTACAACAAGATCATGTGACGTGCAAAGTTTTTAAAGTGTTGCATCATATTATAATCACTTTACCCCAAGATTTCAAGTGCTAACAAGGCTTTGATGAAATTCATATGTGACGAAGCATGTACTGCTTAATGTGCATATGGAATAATCACTTTATTGAGAAGGATTTTGAATTTCTAACCAAATAGCTGGAAGACAAATGTATAGTTAGGATTATAGGATACTCCTACAAACTAGTTTAAGGTGTTTGGCTGACTTTGATGCAAATGAATTGGTACATTAAAAACCAAGTCTAGTCTTACCTTGATAAAGATCTAATATATAGATAAATTTAGGAGAGACCCAAACTTCAAATCACCTATAGAATCGATAATCAAGGAGAAGGAATAGACCTCATTAGTTCACTTTTCAAGCTTTTGTAGAAGGCTCATTAAAACTTTGCATAAATAGTAGAACCCTTGCATCAAATTTCTCAAACAGAAGAAAGATTTGTGTAAAATGAAAGCTAAAAAAAGGTTTTCATGAGACTTAAAGGGTTTGTTATAGAGGCACCAAGCTTAAGGTCACCCAATAAGGATGTGATAGTTTCTGTGCAGGTGGATTCTTCATGACTCATAAAGGTATATATGCACGAATCTTAAGGTTAGCCAGTAAGGATGTGATATTTCATGTGTATGTGGATGCTTCAAGATTTTGCCAGTGGTTCAATTCATGCTCAATTGAAAGGAAACCTTGACTTTCGTATTTTCTATGCAAGCAGGATGTTCAATCAGTCAAAAAAGTACATTACCACTAAAAGAGGACCTTTGGGCATGATATAAAACATGTCTAGACATTACTATCCTATGTTGATCATTAGGACCTTCTATATCTATTCAGCTAAACTTTGATGCAAGGGTGATGAGGTGGATGTTGCTACTCCAAGATTTCACATTTACTATAATTCATAACCCCAGAACTCAGCATAGGGGAATCTATTTGTCAAGGATGGAGTCACAGGTACCCTTGAGAGCAATATCCTTGATTCATTGTAGATGCACAGCTATTTGTAGCCATGGAAATGGATGGCAAAGAGAATAAAGTAAGTACTTAGTACATTTCTATTGCAATATTTCCCAAGAAAATAATATGAACACACACATAAAGTTTGGCCTCAAAGCCTAGAGTAAACTTCAATCACTAGATAACTATAAAAGAAGAATGCAAATGTATCTTAAGAAGGGTAGTGATGAAGCATGAGAAGCATTCAATCTTAAGGGAATCTCACCAGTGTGCTTTAGTAAGACATTCGTCTTCAAAAATAACATATAAAAAATCATTCATGTTGGATTATGGATGGCTACAATATGATGCAGAGGCATGTTATATGATTTTTAAAGTATTACAAATAGTGTGAGATAGACCTTTATTGCAGGATCAGATGCGTTTACACCTAAGGCATCCTTGGAAACAGAAATTGGGGTTAGACTTCATGGGCCATTTAAAGAGTTAGAAGTAAGTATATTATCATTGCAATAAATTATGCCACTAAAGCGATTGAAACAAAGGCTTCAAGAGACAATAGCCACCCTA
Source organism: Dipteris shenzhenensis (assembly GCF_047967505.1). Classification (NCBI taxonomy): domain Eukaryota; kingdom Viridiplantae; phylum Streptophyta; class Polypodiopsida; order Gleicheniales; family Dipteridaceae; genus Dipteris; species Dipteris shenzhenensis. The sequence continues at coordinate 19,536,762 of NC_141619.1, forward strand.
GGCTAATAACCTACACCCTAGAGTCTCCCTTAACCTTAGGGTAGGCTAATAGCCTACCCTCTAAAGTCTTACTTAACTTTAGGGCTAGCTACTTGCAACCCATGGTTAGCTAGGGATGTAATAGTATGCCGTGGGCATCTTTGTAGTCAAATGTTAGTAGACCTTAGAAAGGAGGTGTACACTATAAACTCTACAATATGTACAATGGAGACTCTCCTTTGAAAGCATGGTATGCTAAGATATGAGCGCACCAATTTTTTTGATTCGATACATTACATGAAGAATTCAATAAAACACGATGCATAGCTAAACTAGATTTGGATGCATTTTTGTGCATTTTTTTATGAGAGGTCAAATGCAATCATAATTTTGCAATGGATCTTCCTTGCTATGTTAGTAATGTAGCTATAAGGTGGTAGCATGGCATCTACGTGTGACAATTTGCCAGATTACTTCAATTCTCATAATGTTTACCAACACTTTGAAAGGATGGTGGTAGATTCTTTAGGATACAAACATTGCCATTTAGAATTAGCTATTAGGATATGAACATTGCCACTATGTCATGAACTCTTTAGAGATGGCTTCTTAGCTCTTATCTACATTTTGAGTAAACTATTTCCCCTAGCAGGGCTTATAATTGCTTTACCACCTTCTTGATCGCCTTTAAGGCTAATTGTCCCAAATCCTCAAGATAGTGTAGATGAGGCATTATGGGCCTTTGTTGGATTAATGAGGTTATAAGGTTTAATGTTTGGGATATGGTTTCAATGGACCTTCATTAAATGTATGAAACCACTGTTATTAAGTAGATTGATAGAAATTGCATTCTCTGAATAACCCCCATTAAGATAGACTAGAAGCTCCCATTATGAGAAGTGAAGAATAACACTAGTGGCGAACGTTTAGAGCCTCAAATTTGTGAGAATTCTCCTCTATCCAAATGAAGAGTTGTACTTTATGTTGGTTTGACATGTGAGGGCCAGGACAATAAGAAAAAAATAAAATAAAATAGTGATAGGAGTTGTGAAATGTCAAAATCCCCTATTTCAAGGTCGTATGTAAGCTGTCAAAACCTCAACCTTGAATCAATTTGTGTCAATGCCATAGATGGAGATGATCATCCTCTTGAAGATGACTATAATGTGGCAATTCCTAGTATTCAAGCATCCATTCTCTTTGCATCCATGCAAAAACATTCTTACTTTATCTAATTAATTAGCACTATTGCATTGGATTATAATGTCACATCTATATAAACATGAAAATAATGATCAAGGTATGGAGCAAAGATTGTCCATCAGTTTGAGTGCATGTAGGTGCAATGTGCATTGTGAACCCAAAGATGTCATACTTAAAGTATACAGAAGATTACATTTCATGCTTGGCCAACTTATCATGGTAAAATTATTGGAAGGGAAATGGTTATTGTGTTTCCTCTGTCTGTTTGTTTGTTTGTCTATCTCTCTCTCTCTCTCTCACACGTGCGTGCAGCTCCTAGTTTCTTGTCCCTTTGTGTGGAGAGTTTTTGTCAGTGTCCCTTCCTTATAGATTGTCCTTCCCTTGCTATATGTATTCTCATGGGAGATGATTGAATTGATTGTTGGCACATGCCTTATGGTAACTCCCAATGCATTTGCAAATTTAATAGTAGCAACTCCTTTTGTACTTAGTCTAAAGCCTTATCATTGCAAGACTTATATATTCGATCAATGCCTTGTTTAACCAATGCTCAGTTAAATGTTGCTCTTGGTTTCCTATTATTGCATCGTGTGATGTGTTGTGTGCCTTCTATTCTTAATGGACTTTGATAAAATAAGCTCTTGGCTTGCTTAAATGCCTGCCATGCTAGTGGTTTCCTTAAGATAAAAATTTAATACCAATTCCTCATGTACTTATTATAAGGCTTATCATTACAAGGGCTCTTTAAATGTTTCTCTTTCTTGCCTATTTTGGCATGGTATAGTATGCCTCTATTGCTCTTCATAAACTACATTGAATAAGCTATCCTATAAATGGACAAAGGGTTGTTTGATAGTGCCAACATTGTCATGGCCTAGAACTCAGGCAAAAGAGCTACTGTCACATATGGGTGGTGTCATGAGGCCATGGCATTAGATGACATTTCAGACATGAACACAAGTGGTTAGGTGTTCATAGCTACACTTTGTCTCGAGAATGGATGCTTGAATTGATCATTGAGAAGCCTATAATAGAAGAGGTGGAGTGGGCTAATAAACTCTGTGCAATGTGAATACATCTAGGGAATCCTATGCTATGCATATTGGATGAAACTCTACAAATGAAAACTTTAATGAATCATTAGAGTTTAAAGAGGGGAGACAAATAATCTGCAAATGAAATATATATTGAATCATAAGAGTTTAAAGAGGGATGTCTCATATGTCATCACAACTTAAAAGCAAGTATAACCACCTAATTTGATGTTTTGGAATCTTGCATGCCTTGGTTGCATGGGATCAACCAACATAAGTGAAATGGAGTATGTCCCCCTTCTCAACAAAACAATCAAAATTCCTTTACTCGGGGAAGTCTTATTGGTTAAGTGGGAAACACATGATGAAACTAAGGGGGAAGTGGAATAAGTGCGGCATACACATTGAAAGTGGGAGGAGTAGTGATGATGTGCACATTTAAGGGGGGAGGAGTAGTGATGATTTGCACTTTTACAGGGGGAGGAGTAGTGATGATGTGCACATTTAAGGAGGGAGGGAAAAGTAAAGGGGTGACCTTGATGTTCATGTTGGTGGCATGATTACCAAATAGGGGAGTTCTCTCTCCACATATGGGAGAGAGAACAATAAATAAGATGAGGCACCTTTCATGGTACATAGACGATTGCTTGGGGTGGTGAGCAGAGTTTGTGTGTGTGAGTAGACAATCGCTTGGGGTGGTGAGTAGAGTTTGTGTGTGTGAGTAGACATGTCTTGCGTCCAATTGCTGAGCGCCATTGATAGGACTTATCTTCATCCTCTTGAAAACTTGATTGTGTGCTACATCGATGGTTGGGAGCACTTGGATTGCATGTGAGATATATGGTTCGCACAACACCATTTGCCTAAAAAATTGGGTACCAAAATTAAGATAGGTTAATTGGGATCGGGGCCCAAATTAACACGGGTACCATAGGTTTATTGATATCAACAAATTAACACGGGTACCATAGGTTTATTGATATCAACAAATTAATTTGGAGCTTTTACATAGAGATACTTTGGGCAAGGTGTGTGAATCATAAAGAAAGAAAGTTTATTACAGTCTTAAAACCAAACTAGAGTGTGTACAAACGTTGGGGGACTTTGTTTTTTAAATAAAAAGAATAGGATTATGTCCCCCCATCCAACACAAAATTGAAACAAAGGGACCAAATCAAATATAGACAAAAAACTTGAAGTTCTAAAGCTTTAAAGTGGGCTACGTCTGCATAACTTAAAACCAAAATCCAAAGGGACCAAACTAAATGCAGACAAAAAACTTGATGTTTTATAGATTTCCTAGCAAAACCATGTAGTACTTGGAATGTCCTTGCTTTGGAGCATAACATCTAGCCAATTGGTTATGAAGAAAAAAGCTCTCGTACTTAGTGGGGTTCTTAGAGAAATTCAAATGCTATGCGTAGCTTGTTTGTCAAGGCGGCATGCCCATTATTCCCCTTTCGATTGATGACCCTTTAAGGCATTTTAGATTAGATTATATTATTTTAAAGTTTCAAAAATTTAAAGTGGGGTATGTCTGCATAACTTAAAAAACAAGTATTCACGAGAAATTGAGGTTTAATGTTGGGTGAATGGCAAATTTTGGTAGAAGCTTGTCAAACCTACGAATTTGAAGGCATTTGAGATTCCTTTTGGCTCAAAAACTCCAAATTATCGATAAAAAGCAATTAGAATTTCCAACTTGAAGGTTTTTGTATTGTTTAAAAAAATTAACAAGATGAATGCTCATAAAGCATTCGTAAGGCCTTCCTCATATGTGGAGAGAGAGAGAGAGAGAGAGAGAGAGAGAGAGAGAGAGAGAGAGAGAGAGAGAGAGAGAGAGAGGACTTTGATGTGCAGGAAGGAGAAGAGAGGAGAGAGAGAGGGGGGGAGGGGGCCTTGCCTTGAAATAGAAAGAGAGAAAGAGCGAACGTGGAAATTAGAGAAGGGCACAAAAAATGGATTAAAAATTATTTTCACTTTGCCAAGCTCACCCATCGTCAATAAGGCTACCACTCGAAATGTGGCAGGCCAAAAACTGAGACATCCACTCACAAACCCGTTTGAGCCTATGAAGGGGCACCCGACCTCGCTCTCCTGTGCAAGCAGGAGGGCGGAAATGGGGTCGGTGCGGTGGTAGGCAAACAAAGGGGGGAGGAGCAATATTTTTGTATTGGTAAGAGAGATGTTTGAAAACCCGAGGACCAAACTAAAGATGCAGAAGAAGCAAAAAAAACTTGGGAGAGGTAAAGCTGTAGAGTCATAAATGAGTAAGGTAAGTCTTTAAAGCCAAGTAAAACCCAAGGACACTGCAAACGCCCTTGTTAATTGCCAACTACTGTTCCATTCCTCCCCCACAAACCAGCTTGCTGCATTGTAGCTGCTGCAGCTTTCAGATCCTCGATTATCCACAGCTTCCCTTCCCCTTCCTCTGGCGAGAGATCAGTTTAGGCGTACGCTGCTCCAGCATTCATGCCGGCAGAGCCATGTGCTCCTATGCCCTGACGCCCAGAAATTCACCACGAACCAGCCCATAAACGTTATTCGATCGCCTGCGTGTTGTGGTCTTCGTGGGCTTGTTGCTATGCGCAAATAAGCCTCGATCGTGAGGTGCAGAGGAGCGAGGAGAGAGGAGGAGGAGGAGGAGCAGGGCGGAGAGACAGAGAGGGACACAGAGAGAGAGAGAGAGAGAGAGAGAGAGAGAGAGAGAGAGAGAATGTTTGCCTATGGCCTTGTACAGGCAGGGAAGTGGTTCGTGGCAGGTCGGCATAGCTCCGTTTGGAACAACTCTTCGTGCTCAAGATCATGGCGATGGCGACCAGAAGTTGCCCATCGGTGGACGGCACGGAAGCAGCTCGAGATATGTAGAAGCTCCCAATAGGACTGCCATGAGATCCAACAGAGGGAAACGGTTTTCTCGCTCAGCCAGGTTTCGTCCTTGTGGGATCGGCCTATTCGCTTTCCTCCTGCTGTGTGTGGTCATTGTCACAATCCTTGGCGGCGATTATCTTTTTTCCGTCGGCCGCAACCACAAAGGTGATTATGAGCATCTTGCTACTCGCTTGATCATCGCTACAGTTTGTGTGCTGAACTTACATTTTCACTCATTGGTATCACAGGTGGTCGCAGGTCTCACGATTATTTTGACAATAAGGTAGTAATGTTGACCTGGCCAGTTCTTCAAGTTAGCTCACGACTATGAAGCTCTCTCTCTACCTCTGGAAGGTGATCTGATTTTTTCCCGATGGCATGTTGGGTTTATCTCTGGCAGGATCATTCGGTCTTGTTTTCATTTTGGAATATGGGGAGTCATGGCCGTGGCTCGACGAAGGATAATACAAGTGAGAGTTTTTGCAATCTTTTGAGACCCAGTTTGCAAATACGGTCCTTCATGTCGAGACTGTGTACTCTAATCAAAATTTCTGACAAAAACGAGCTTCACGTCCAACCTATCACGCAACTTTTACCTTGGTGACTTTCGTCTAAAGTAATGAACACAATGGAGAGTCTGCAAGCTATTTCTTGTACACAAAACTGCACAATTGCAACAAATATCAAAGAAACTTCACAAGCTGCATCATAAACATCCACCATCCTGTCCTTATAGCTACATTTCCCTCCCTGCTGCCAATTCAAAATAAGAGGAGGTATAATGGACAGCATCTGACCTTGGAGTTTCTATCACCGACCCTTTCATATCTCATTAAAAATACCCTCTTTCATTCATTCTGAGTGCTCGATTTGTTAGGCAGGTGAAAAGGTTTAGGAAGTATACGCAGGTAAAAGTAGGACAAAGCAAATAAATATTTTCCATGCATTTAGGGGTCTTAATCCAACACCGCCCTTTCTTGATGAGCTCACAGTCTGACTCAGCCTGATGTGTTTCCCACACCAGGTCTGGATCTGAGTTAAAAGAACTTGTCTCTGAGAAGCTGAACAATATCAAAATATTTTACCTTGCTTGTGAAGGGGACATTTTCACTTGCTCATCACACAGTTAAATTTGTATTTTCATATGAATATGTACGTCTGAATTTGCTTTGGTAATTGGGTTCTTTAGTTGCTCTTACTTCTTTTGGCCTTGATGCTTCCAGCGGACTGGGGAGATGATGTTGGAAATGGCGATTGGAACAGTCATGATAAAAGGGAGAGGGCTCTTCAGTTTGGCAAGGCCTCTGTTGGAAACGACGAGCTTCTGGACAGGGATTCACGAGATTGGGATAAGGATGACAGGAGAAGAGACAGATATTTAGATTATGAGTCTGAAGATTCAGGCATCACTAATACGGAGGATGCTGAGCTGGGTAGTTTTATACAGTCTACTAGAAGCAAAGGAGATACAGATATAGGATTCGGGAAAGATGAGAGAACACACATGAACACAGATACTGATAAAATAAATGACGGTTTGTACAATGTAAATATGGAATCTGACTTTGGAATACATCAAGATGATACTACAAAGTTTCCTGATAGAAGTGGAAGTTTGTACAATGAGAGAGGTCGCAAAGAGCTTCAAAGATATGCAGAGGAGTATGAAGCTGCTTTAAAACTGGAAGCTCATTCATTTGGAAAGAAACATGCATCTGAATTTGAAAGTAGAAGCTGGCATAAGAGAGAGAAACTCGATGGTGATACTGTGTACAAGAATGTCGATGATGGTGAAGCCCATGCAAATGCTTCAACAGTACTTGAGTCAAATATGACAGAAATGGGTAGAACTGATAAATTTATCGAGGATGATAATGGTTACGATGAGTATGATGACACTGGTGATGAGGATGAAGTTTTTGATGAATCTGGAGGTGATGTGGAAGAGGAGGATTCCGGCAAGAAATCTGAAAGGGAATTACTTGATCCAAGAACTGATGCCCTAGGGTTGTCAAATCAGGAGACGGTTGTTGAACGTATGGACGGTTCCGTGGAAATGAAGCCTGCAAAGGTCTCAATTGCAAGGTATCCACAGGATGGCACCAATAAACGACAATCACAAGCTCTACGGAAAAAGAATGCAGTGCAGCGAAGGCTGAGTAAAAGGGCTAGGCAGCAAAGGCATGCAAGTAGGATTCGCTATATGTGACACTCTTAAGTATAGCAAATAATCTGTTTTCAACAGCTTACATATTACGTCTTCTGTTTGGCTTCTCAGGACAGTCATTTCTCTTTTTAACAAAATTGAACATGCTTTGTTCTCACTCAAGAATGTGATGATTCTCTGGTGAGCTGAAAATGTCTCTGTAAGGTGTAGAGCCAATGGTCATTTAAGACTCTTTCCTATGGTCTCCCTTGAAAATGAAAATCTGCTCCTGGAATGATAAATGACTGGATAAATTGGGACAATGGTATCATTGTCTTATGTAACACAGAGATCCATTGTATTGCCTTAGGCATGGGAAGTGAATGAACAGCCACAGTGGTGTGGACCAGAAGTGAATGGCCAGATAATGTGAATCTGGTTGCAATTTAAGTAGAAAGGTTTCAAATTAGTGTTGGGCATGTTCATAGATCCATCTTGATATAAATCATAAGAAACAGGAGGGAAGTCATTATGTCCCTGATGCCAATTTAGAACATCCCTTTGCCAAAATATTGCAAGTATGACTACATTTGCCTTGTGAAATGATACTTCAGACCTCTTTATTACGTCTTGTCATGGATTGATGTAGCTCCTTATCAACAACCTATACCACCGGATCAGAGGCTCATTTCTATTTATATAGTTGCTCTATGTGCGCTTGTAGTGATATCTCAACTCGAGAGTATAGGGAGGCAACATATGGATCCCAAATGTTCAATAGTTTGGGTGGGCACAATTGTCTAGGAATCATTTATATAAATGACAGCATTTTTGATTGCATGGTAGTTGCTATTGAAATTTGCAACAACCTAAATGATGTCCTTTGTCATGTGTAATATTGTTGGCTTTCTAGGAGTCTGTTCTTTGATTATATTGTTCTGCCTCTTCATGTCTTGTTGTCCTGCATATGTTTGTCAAAGAATTCCTCTGGTGTCAGTGCAGGTTATCCCTGTGAGATAGATTTCCGGGACACCACTCGTGGTCTTGTTGAACCTGAGGCCAATTCCAGGTTTGCAAACTTCAGTTTGAAGTACATTGAGGTGGAAGATCCTCAAGGAATCACTGGCTGGGAACCCAGATTTGCTGGTCATCAGACACTTGAGCAAAGAGAGCGAACGTTTATAGCAACAGACCAAACTATACATTGTGGTTTTGTCCAAGGACTTGGCAGCTCCAGAACAATGGGGTTTGATTTGGCAGAAGATGACATGCAATTCTTAAGCACTTGCAAAATTGCTGTTTCTTCTTGCATCTTTGGGAGCTCAGATAACATCCGCTCGCCAAGGGGCAAAAAGGTATGCAAGGAGTTCTCTCTCTGTTTTTTGTTATTGGGCTCACAAACAAAGATGGTTTTGTTTCTCTTTTTTTGGGGGGTAAAGACTTAGATACATCTACCTAGGAAAGAAATGGGTGCTAAAGCTACTTAACACACCCTATAAGTTGGGGAGATTATCTGCTTGAAGTCGAAGGTGAAAAACTAAGGTAGGGAAAACCAGCTTAACTTGGATAACCTGTCAAGGTGTATGGAGATACAAAGAGAGGTTTGAAAAGTATTGTAGGTGATAGATCATGACCGGTAGGTAAAGCATCGAGAAAGAATCTCACTACCTGCATTAAAGAAAAGCTACACGTGAGCAATATCACCTGAAAATCCATGCTCCCTTTTTAATCCCTTCAGTCACGCCGTACATGTCATGACAAGAGAAATCACTAATCCGTGATTAGTAGACATTATATATTATACGCCAATGGTGTAACATGTATATGTATTTATGATGGACACCGACCAATTTGTTTCGGCGGTGGATCATCTCAGTAGATAGGACTAGCTGAGCTGGAGCCACTGCTTTAGATGGCATCAAATTTGGACAAGTGACACTTATTCTATCTAATAAAAATGTGCACACGTGTCTAGGTCCTAGGGGCAATAGGAAGAGAAGGGTGCATTAAGGTGCATTGAATGGTAGATGCATGGGTCATAGGCTAAGGGTAGGTGTAAATGGGAAGATGGAACTTGAGTGATCTCAAGGGACACTAATGAAAGGGTATCACCCTTTCATTGTGAATCTCGTGTAGCATTCTCTCTATCACCTTGCATTCATCTGCCATCTCTCTATGTAGGTCCAAATAGAAACACGTACTCTCACGAGGGCGCCCTTTCCCATTGGAGGACCAATTGGCATTCAAATTTTGCATGCATTGCACACATTTGCATTCTTGAGAAATCGGTTCTTCACATTTGGTATCAGAGTTGTGGCAATGCACGACTGGGACAAAAGAAGAGCGTGCAGGACGGAGGCACAAATAGCAAGCGCGAGTGTACGAGAAGATTGCGTGGAAGAGAGCTGCACAAGGAGGTGATGCATAGGGGAAGGCTTCACGGAAGACACAATAAAAGAGCGTAGTAGAAAGGTTGTGCGCGTGCGGAGAGGGGCGCATGTGCGCAAATTGAGGCGCGATGCAACAGTGTAAAAGAAGTCCGTTTACAAAGGCCGAGTTTTGGAGGCCCTCAACGGGAGGCTGTCAACCAAGGTGCGAGTCTGGGAGGAAGATATTTCTCATTCTTGCAAATCTTGGATTTTGGAGCCCCTGAGGTAAGGGATTTCTTTGAATTTTTTGGTCTTTGGATTGGGAACCGGGTGCCCTAACGGGTGACTCCCCCCGTGCGAATAGACTTTTAAAACCCTTGAATGGTGAGGAAAAGAGACCCCCCCGTTCTCCCCAATGGAAAGTCGGATTGGAACAAGATTATAAGGGGGTGATCCACCCATCAAGTACCCCCTATAACGGTATCTAGAGCACCAATCGGCTCAAAACAAGTAGCCCAAACGGAGTGTATCAGTTTACAGCATAAAAACAAGGAAGAAAGGCTAAAAGAGAAGAAAGAAGAGGTCATTTGAAGTGGTTTTTCGACACATGCGAAGCGGGAGTCCAGATAAATACCACCAACTCTACAATACTTAACTTTTGCTGTAAAATAAACCCCTTTTTTGAAATTACAGCAAAGTCATTTTCTCTCTTGTATTACTAAAAGGAAAGAATGGAAGGAGAAGGAATGTTTAATAATGAACTTGTCCTTTTTCCTCCACTACTAGAAGGATATAGGGAGAGAACACCATCACCTCCTCCTGAAGAGGATAATTTAGATGAGAGTTACACACATATTGAATATGATAACCCACGTATAGAATTACCTTCATCTCTCTTTCGAGAATCTTTTGATAGGGAGTTTTCCTTTAGAAATGAAGGAAGAAACGAGTCTCTCCAAGAGCAAGGCATTGAATTTACGAGTCTCTCCAAGAGCAAGGCATTGAATTTACGCCTTTAACTCAAAATCCTATACACATGGATTATAATCTAAGTGCGAGAGGGACAGAGGAGTCTCCCATTGATAAGCTGGTTTCTCAGCTTAGCCATATGATTGAACAGTCCATTATGATAAAATTTGGGACTAAGAGTGCTGAATTTTGGGGATGAAGATTTTGGTATCCCATCCAAGAGAGCCAAATTTCAACATCGAGAGAGAATAGAGTTCCCAAAGTATGATGGAGCAAGAGAGGCGAATAAAATCCTCAATTGGATTCGCCATTTTGAGCTATATTTTGTCCATCAAGATAAGACCGACCACGAGAAGCTTGCTCTTGCCACACTGTATCTACAGAAGGATGCTTTGATGCGGTTGTTCTTATTACAAATGGGGAAAGAGCCTATTCTTCAATGGTCCAAATTTGTAGAGCAGCTTAAGGCCACTTTCATGCCTCCGAGGCATGAAGAATAATTGACCTTCCGCTGGGAAAGGTTCAGGCAATTCGATAACGAGAGTAATGCTGAATTTACAGCTAGGTTCTAGAAACTCTCTTTAGAGTTAATTGAGAAGAACGAGGATGATAGAAGGAAGAAGTATTTAGCAGCCCTAACCCCGAAAGGGAGGTATGAGGTTGAAATGTTCAACCCAACCACCTTGAAAGACCTCACTAAATTGGCTGAGATTGCTGAGAGGAAATTGAATCCTAGGAAGCCTTTCAACAAAGGAAAAGAGAAAGCTATTGTACAAAATGTTAACAGCCAATCACGTCTTGGATGGATATTTCCTTCCATGACCGATGATGAGAAGAAAAAGCTAATTAAGGAGGGTAAATGTTTCGGATGTAAAAAACATAAGCCAGGGCATCCATTGCATAAATTTCCTACTCTATTAGCCAAAATTGCCAAAATCAATTATGTAAAAGGGAAAGGCAAAGCATCCAAGCAGAAGGATGAGGCTTCTACCTCCTCATCCCAAGACTCTACGGTGAACATAGAACCAAGAGTAAATGCTATCCATTCAGCCAACACTGGTGTATGGATGTGTGAACTGAATAGAGAGTAGGCATATTCATTGTAGAGTATGGACAGAGAATAAAGAATCTTCTCCTCCATGTAGAGCGTCTTATAGGATGAATAGGGCTGAAATAGAAGAGTTGAAAAAAAAAAGAAGAGATTGAAGGTCTATAGTTTCTATAGACTAAGTCGTTCTCCATCGCAAAATCGACTATGGCCGAGGTCTACCTAGTTCAGTAACACATTTGGGTGAGAGAACATGTTTTGAATACTAACCAGTTTGTTGAGAACATGTTTCATCTTATTGAGCAGGTTATTATGAAGAGATTTCAGCAGCTTGGTATTTAGAAGAGAATTCTGAGTATGAAGAGATATTGAAGAGGCAATGCAGTGGTACTTCTGCATTTTGAATATTCAGCATCAAGAGGAACCAAAACTTGAAGATGAGATTCAAGTTCTGATCCAAAAGAGATTGTGTACTACCAGGAGAAGACCATTTGCAAATTATGAAGAGCAGATGCGAATGCAGAAGTTAAGAGAAGCGTACACGAGAGAGACGAGAGGATCGAGAAGAGGACTTTTGTCCATTCAAGCAAAAGGGAGTGTCATGACAAGAGAAATCACTAATCCGTGATTAGTAGTTTTAAAACATTATTATATATTATACGCCAATGGTATAACATGTATATGCATTTATGATGGACACCGACCGATTTGTTATGGCGGTGGATCATCTTAGTAGATAGGACTAGTCGAGCTGGAGCCACCTCTTCAGACGGCATCAAATTTGGACATGTGACTCATTCTATTAATAAAAATGTGCAAACACGTGTCTAGGTCCTAGGGGCAATAAGAAGGGAAGGGTGCATTAAGGTGCATTGAATGGTAGATGCATGGGTCATAGGTTAAGGGTAGGTGTAAATGGGAAGATGGAACTTGAGGGACATTAATGAAAGGGTATCACCCTTTCATTTTGAATCTCATGTAGCATTCTCTCTATTCACCTTGCATTCATCCGCCATCTCTCTGCATGTAGGTCGAAATAGGAACAAGTACTCTCACGAGGGCGCTCTTCCTCATTGGAGGGCCAATTGGCATTCAAATTCTGCATGCATTGCACGCATTTGCATTCTTGAGGAATCGGTTCTTCACAGTACACCATAATAACAATCGAGGGGGAAGGGAAGGATATTCCCCGGAGAGGGTTTTCAACAAATCCTAGTCTAGACTTTCAGTGGACAACATGCCACCTTCCCACTTCATGGGACATTTATGTCTCTTCATTGTTGTGGAATTATCAGTTTGAGGGCCTTTTTACCAGGCTAGATTTCTATGTTTGTACGTATTATTGTACAGCATGCCATGTTTACACTGTTTGTGGGTGTCCTCCATACTTTGTTAGCCATGTTCACACCGTTTGTGGGTGTTATGCATACTTTGTGGTTGTCTTACATACTTTGTTAGTCATGTAACTAATTTCACGAGTTGTATAGGTAGCATGCTTTGATGTATGAGAACGAAATGCTCTCTTCCCCCCCCGCCCCCCCGCCCAAATAGAGATGAACTTTCTATTAATGCTTAAAAACTCAACCATGCGAACCAGCAATCTGTGTGGCACTGGTCGTGGGAGGATCAAAGGGAAAGAAACTGGCTGTCAACGAGCCTGTTCTCAGAGAACCCAGCTCACTGCCTAGGGCATCTCTAAAAGAGGGCCAGCAGTGAGGGTGGAGGACTGCACATCCAGCGAATATCTTGATATGTGAATACATAAAAAGATACATGCAGGATAAGTCTTGCAGAAATGTGCCCACTTCTCAGCGGTCGCCCTAGATCTTGACGTCTTGCGCTCCCACATGGCGCAGAGGGTGTAGATGCTGTCCTGCCAAATCGTGAGGATGGTAGCTGCTAGGGTGACCTGGTGGCCTCCCATCACCAAGCTGCAGCGTGCAACCTAGATGTTCCAAGTAGGGATGACGGTTACTATCTCCCAAAAGAGGTTTTCTTCAAGGGAAGAAACAAGATGCTGTTGAGAAGGGGGAGTTGCATTTTGTACCTCGACAGATCCTTTGTCCCTAGATCTTTCAAGCTTTGGTGACCATGTCAATGGATAAGGTGTGGCCTCCCTTCGTCAGTTAGGCTTCCCCTTCCTCAATTGCATCCTCTACTTCCGAGCCACTATCTAGAGAGCCCCTTGCACAAATCATTTGTGCTACAGGGCAGCTCCAGAGGCAGTTTGGGATCATATCAAGGTCACTATCCGACCGACATCTCCTCTAGCTAGGAGCTGATGGCCGTGGCCAGCGGCTAGTGCACAAGCACAACCAAAACTTTGGGGATGGTCTCTTGGGGCACTTGTTGCTCAATCCAATGTCGCTCTCTCAAATAGTCCAGGCGGCCACCTCCAATTGGAGGCGACGACTGATGCGTGTCGTGCATGAGAAAAAGGGCACCTCCACATATATCTTCGACTGTCCTACTCTGGACGACGAAAACCACCCTTTGAGATCCCAACGGGCCCTCCCACAACCATAGGTGCCATGGTGCCTTGTGCTTCAAAGTGAGTGGGCCAGGTCTATGGTCCAATCCTTTGCCCAAGTGGCCCACTACTTTGATTCCTTGCCACTCAAGCATGCCTAGGGTCCCATCCATCTCTGCTCTTGTCAGAGGGTTGTCGCCTATGACTTTGCCTCAGTGGGAAGATGACTCTAAGCTTTGAAAGACCTGGCGGTCCCATTATGCTTAGTGCGTCCACTGTCCTAGCATGAGTGTCTCTTGATCTTGAACCTTCAGAGCCATAGAAGGGGCTGGTGCTCAAACCCCTCTTGGCACCGAGGGCTGAGCCCAACGAGTCCTTTTAACAGATGTTGCCACACCCTATGTAGACTCTTCATCGAGGGTGAGCCCTTCCCGATGAGGGGGGCCGATGAGAAGATCTACTGATGAGACTGCTGCCATTGACAACTTGTGTGGAGGGTGGGCTTCTCACGAGCTTCTAGGGCTCCAGGCTTTCCCAAAATAGGCTTTGCTTTGCATCTTCGGGTCAATGAGGTCAAGTCCTCCCTCTCCTTGGTGTAGCATCATCGTCTGACGAGTGGACTTTGTCTCTAGTGTCCTCGCCATTGGATCTTGCCCACAAGAAGATGTGCACCAAGCGCTCGAGCTGTTCCATGCTTCCTTAGTGAAAACACCAGCATGGGAAGCCGTAGCCAAGAGAACCTAGTTGGTCATGAGGGCCCGCCTAGCTAGGGAGAGGTTGGATGAGCTCCAATACAAAAGCTTGCTCCGCACACTCTCTAGCACAGGGCCGATCTATTACTCTGCTAAAATGTCAATGCCCAATTGTCTGCGTAAATAGCTCATTGTTTGATCTCATGGGATCTAGCGAAAGCCAAGAACGGACGATCTTTTGAATCTCCTTAGTTGCCGTAAGAAAGCTAGTTGGTTTGGTCGAGTTGATCATGGACCCAAATGCCTGGTAGAACACCTTTAGGGCACCTTTGACTCCCTCTAGGCTCTTTGCCCACTTGCCTCTATTCCACCATTGGTGACCCCCCTCTTTTCTCCTTCTTCCCTGCCCGTGCCTCTGTTCCTCCATTGCGGCTGCCCACCTCCGCCTCTCCACCATGAGCTGCTGGGAGGTATTGGAGCTATGTGCATCTCATAGTGAGTGAGAGTTGATTTGTGGGTGTGCCCGCCCTGTTGAGGTTAGGTTTACTTCTAAGTGGAGGCCTATTCCAAGGCTGTAGGGAGGGTTGCATGGCCTAGGCTGTTGGGCTGCCTGGCTAGGCCGTTTTAGGCCTTGACCCTGGTCAGGTCAATCGACCAGACCTAGGTCGATCGATTGACCCTGGGTTGGCCACATGGCAGGCCTATATAAAGCCTTGCTTCCTCCATTGCTGGACACATGTCTTGGAGCGTTTCTCCTCCTTTGTCTTTGGGTGGGTCCTTTGCTGTATATATGGTTGCCATTCCTCATATCTCTGGAGCTAGCTGATATGTGGGCAGTTTTGATCATTGAGAGAGACACAGAGACCACCCGCGGCATGGAGAGCGACTAGAGCACACTTGATTGAGGTCCCGGCCTATCAAAGCTTTCCTCAGGGGAGACCGCCCGAGACGAGGGGTCACTCTGGAGTCTGAACATAGCCCAGCAGGTTCAGAGATCGAGGAGACCATGCCACCACAGCGTGAGGCAGCCCAACAGACGCAGATCCGAGATATTCTCACCGCTCATAGACGAGCCACAACGGTGCCGGGCTTTGGTTTCTGATTGTCGGAGTTCCACCTCTCAGCCTACTTCAGTTAGTATTTGATTTGTACTTGATTTTTGCTCGAGCTATTGAGCTCTTTAGATCAGCAAAGTACTGAGCAAGGGCCCTAGCGCGCCTGTTGCTCCAGCCCATTGAGGCTTGCATGAGTTTTTCTTTTTTGGTGTACTTTGTGCTTTGTCCCATAGGCTTGGGAGGCCTCTCGTGGACGTTAATACGTCTTTCTTTCTTGCTTCGCTCTCTCTCTCTCTCTCTCTCTCTCTCTCTCTCTCTCTCTTTGTCTTTGTGATGTATGCTGCACTGCACCACTCTCATAGAACTTGCATAATGGTGCCACCTAGATTACTTTGCAGCCAATATATTTTTAATGAGGAATTTGTTCAGAGTTCAGCTTTGATAGGCATTCTTCGGAAACCACTAGGCTTATTTTGTGAGGACAAAGGCAACAAAATTCAATACATAGTGCTAGGAACAAGAAACTACTAAGAAAGCAAGCATTGAATTAGTTTGTATTCTTATATGGAATGGTGTCAATTGCATGTATACCATGTCCTTTGATGCCGTGTGTTGCAAAATGGACTTTCATTGTGTTAGACTTCAAAGCAAGAGGATTCTGCGGTGTAATGAAGGCCAAGATCAGGCCAAGTTAGTGAGGGTTAGGCTTGATTTGGCTTAGTGTATTTTTAGGCCTAGAGGGGGGGCAAAAAGGAGATATAGTAGAGGGAGATTATATTAGTCCACCTCCACACCTTTGTACGGACCTTTTGATGTGACATCTAATCCTATCTACTCTCCCTCCTCCTTCCTGCTTCTTGCTGCCTATGCTCACACACTCTCTCTCCTCCCTATCTCTATCTCTCTGTTCCCTTATTCTTCTCTCTCTTCCTCTCTCCTTCCCCTTCTCCTCTCTTCTCCTCCCTTCCTTCTGGTATTCTTTTCCCATCTCCAAATTTGCCCCTTCCCCCTTTCTCTACATTGGTATTAGAGCTCCGACCCTGACACCGTTGCTTTCCCTCTTTCATCTTCCTTCCCAACTCCAATAGCGCACTAGTGTCAACGCCAAAGCCTAGCTCGCCACTAGCAACTCAACCGGCAAACATCAATCGTTTGCAGCGCACAACGTGGCACAACTAATCAATCGTGAACTACGTGAGCTTGTACCACAGTGAGAGCAAAAGCAAGCAAGCACCTTACTATAGTGCGACTGACGGCTGACTGGGAAGCATATGCTAGATCCACGACCCTTACGAGGGACTTTGTGATATTTGGATAAGCAACAACGATGCATAAGAATCTTGCAGCAGCACTCTCGGCAACGGAGGCCTAGCGGGAACCAAGCAAACAGTGAGGGGAATCAACATCCTGAATCAGCCGCCCCTTACTCGTCTTTCCCGATGCCCAATCAATCGGAAGCAAGCTGTGTGTTTAACTAGCCAGTTCCGTCTCCAGCTTATCCCAGCTTGTCTGTTACCCGCTCTTGTTTTTGTCCATTTTCGTCCATCACCCGCTCCTGCTGCATGATCATCGTGAGCTTGCCCGTTCGCCGGTTGCGTGATGGTCTTGCCTCACGTACCCACGACTCTCGTCCTGTGTCCCCCGTACGCCTTCGTCGCCATGCATCCGCCAGCGCCCGTTGTCACACCCTCGCCTCTGCCATGCCGACGCCACGCTTGTCCAACCAACCTTAGTTGTGCAAGTCTTCCTAGGTTAGTTCAACCGGGGATTAGTAGGAAGGTTAGGTTGTTAGGTTTCGCCAGTCAGTTAGCCTTAGTTAGGTGAGTGAGGTTAGGTTAGTTGGATTGGGTTAGGTTAGAAGGCCAACCTGACCAAGGCTAGGTTCAATCATGGTCAGGTTAGGTCAGACTAACTACCTGTCCTAACAGTTCTAGAGGTCTTAGGTTAGGGCTGTCCTAACTGTGCTAGGTGACTTAGGTCCCCCCCCCCCCCAAAAAAAAAAAAAAACTCAGAAAATTTCAGCCTCTTTTAAGGGCTCTCCACAGC
This sequence comes from Dipteris shenzhenensis, assembly GCF_047967505.1. Lineage (NCBI taxonomy): Eukaryota > Viridiplantae > Streptophyta > Polypodiopsida > Gleicheniales > Dipteridaceae > Dipteris > Dipteris shenzhenensis. The sequence goes on from NC_141619.1 coordinate 19,554,644, forward strand.
CCTATTTTGGCTCATTCAAGCCCCATTTCAAAGCTTCTTTGACGACCTTTCTTCTGAGCCTCTCCATCGACATTTTCGTGTTTTCCACACACTATCTTAGGTGCTCATTACAACAGGGTTTTGCATTCGAGCTCCTCTCTCTAGGGCCAGTCACCATGCCACCGAAGCGCACCCCTTGTGATATATTGCAGGACACTGATGAGGCTGCTCAGTATGAGCAAGTGCCTACCATAGTGGCTGTATCCACTGGTGGTGCAGAGGTTCCTTCCACTTGGCCTCTCTCTCCTACATCTTGGGTTGTTCAAACTCAATTCCTTGCAGCATTCTCCTCCATGCTCCAGCATGATACATCTTTACAGTTGGGACAACATATGATTAGTTAGTAGTCTCAGCAGATTGGCCAGGTTGTCGCACATGCATTACTAGACAAAGGCAAGCAGCCTATACCCCAGCATGGGGTCCAATCAATTACATTGGATGTGTTACATCAAGTATTTTCCCCTTTTGGGCTTATTGAGAAGATTGTCATGCATCAGATTTCAGGTGGTCTACATGAACTACACTATGCCTCACAGGCTAGTGCATTGCAAGCACGAAACAGCTTGCAAGGTTGGGATATATATGACGGTGGCTGTACATTACACATTCAGCTGTTAGAACCGGCAAAGATGTCATTCCTAGGGTCATTCCACACTAAATGTGGAGATACAAATGCCATAGAGCAGCCACCTGTTTTTGGAGCTATGATTACTAGAGGGGTGATGACACAAGCTAAGCAGGCCGATAAAAATAGCCACCCAACATTTGAGGAGAATGCACATGTGCAAATGTGGGTAACGCAGCCAATGCAGCCAAGCCATCCTATGCCTCCCACTAGTATACAGTCAAATCATGCTTCAAAGCCAATGAACATGCCTTTGTATGCAGGACACAAATCTGATTATTTCAAGGCAATTACAGCTGCAAATACAAATGGGTTTTTTGGGGATAGCTGCTCAGATACACATGATGGAAACAAATATGGACAGCAAGGGGGCTGTTACATCAGTTTGCAGGACTGATACATTGCTCCAGATGATGCCCTAGCAGTTCAGCATACCAATGGAAGGAATACATGTATGCATGGCAGAAGCCTACATACAGTGACAATGAAACAGGCCAAATGGTTGAAAGACAGATGATGAGAATTGCAATGTTGAGCAAATCTGTGATAGAAATCAAGATGTGGATGTTGACCAGCAAGGTAAGGATGTGGATGCACTTGCACTTGACATGTCTAGGCATGCAAACTTTGAGGACAAAGTTTTTGAGGAGGAGGTGAGTATCCAGCGTGGTATGGTCTCCATTAAGGAAGAAAATATTGAAGACCACGGTGATGATAACAAAGGATGCTAAAGCAAATCTACTAAGAAGCAGATTGTGCAGCAAGAGCAAGGTATGCATGACAGTTTAATCCCTGAAGCTGCATTACCACACATTCAGGAGCAGTACAGTGGGAAAGATAGCCACATGAATACTGCCCTTCACTATTGTTCACTAAATGAGTATACCTGGGAGTTTTGCCTCCAATACTTAGCAGCCATAATGGGAATGAAGGCATTTTGCAGGAGTGCTGTAAATGCAAGGGCAGCATGTCATAAATATTGCTGCCATGTATTGGCACTTTCAAAATTTGACAACAAAGTTTTCAAGGGCAATCAAAACTTGAGCTGCTCAACTTAAATGACATGTTTATGAAGCACACAATAGAGATGCATTCATCTGGGACTAAACTTATTGGTAGGAATGGAAACCAGGCCAAGCATGCAGATTTCTGGGATACTACCAGATGGCATATGTTCATGACTAGTAGGAATGACAAAAGCTGCAAGTACATGGTACAACCTTGAAATTACAGCCCCAAATTATGAAGACAATGGACAGCACAAAGAAGATGGCTGTTATGGCAATGGACAGCAGAAGGAAGATGCCTGTTATGACACTTTTTAGAAGGTGTATGATGGCAAGCAACCCTTGCACAATCATATTGGTCTAAACAGCTACTGTTTCCAGGTGTACAGCAGCATGATAATGCAGATTTGCCAGATGATGGAAAAGATGCACATTACAGGACACATGCAATCAGCTTCTTTCTGAGAAGGGTGATCTCATACGACACGATGATGCTACATCCTTGTCTGTAGAGCACGAAGTTACACTCATGCATGTGGATTCTGTCGCATCCCCACACAAGATGCAGGGTGGGCAGGCGGTAGAGTATTTACTACACAACCAGCCAAATCCTTCCATCTTTGGGAAGCGTATTAGTGAGCAGCCCACTATGATCTCACCCATGGGAAATTTCAGCCAGAGACTTTCACCAGCGACTCTTCCAAGGGGTGATATCCTTGAGTTATGTGCAGGGGATATAGGCCCATCTTCATTGCTGCCATTTGGCACATCCCAACCTCATGTTGATGTTTTTGGGAGAGCATGTCCCTCTAGCACTCATCTCTCAGCTTTGCTTTAGCCCAATGCCTATGAGAGGATTCGGCCTCGATCCGAATCAGACATGAGGCTCTACATAGAGTCTAGGCCACCTCGAATGCAGCCTGGACAGATTTTTTGGAAGGATTTTTCAGATTATATCCAATGGATGATGAGGACAAGGTTCCTCGTGATGGCATGCACCATGCCCACACTTGGTGAAAGTTGAGGGCTTCATCTTGGAAGCCCTACACATGGGCAGCTTTCAAAGACCTCATGGGTGTCATGGTTAGAAGTAAATTACAACGATACAGCCCAGAGCTGAAGGCCTTACAGGTGAGGACTGAAAATCCTTGGAATGCTAAGGAAGCACAAGCACTGTTGGAAGTGTTAGAGCCTGAGTACAGCAGCTATAATGAGAATGATTTTCAGTTCCTAGCATATGGGCAGTTGCAAAAGGCAATGCAACAACAACTCCTCAAAGCTGCCTTACAAGGTATATGGCAAAAGGGGGAGACAATGTGTATGTGCTTTTGAAGCTTCTTCATGACAAGTATGCTAGGTGGGATCAACACTTACATGACCCTGGTGGTGCCATAACTTATGGGGACAAGGACTATCTTATTTTTCCTTTTGACCCGGGTGGCATATGTTTCACTGTTTTGCAGCAACAAGGAGCCTTTGTTTCCAGCCACCACTTGCAATTTTGAGGGCAAAATTATATTGAGCGGGGATGGTTGTAATGAAGGCCAAGATCAGGCCAAGTTAGTGAGGGTTAGGCCTGATTTGGCTTAGGGGATTTTTAGGCCTAGAGGGAGGTCAAAAAGGAGATATAGTAGAGGGAGACTATATAAGACCACCTCCACACCTTTGTACGGACCTTTTGATGTGACATCTAATCCTATCTACTCTCCCTCCTCCTTCCTGCTTCTTGCTGCCTACGCTCACTCTCTCTCCTCCCTATCTCTATCTCTCTATTCCCTCATCCTTCTCTCTCTCTCTCTTCCTCTTTCCTTCCCCTTCTCCCCTCTTCTCCTCCCTTCTGCTATTCTCTCCCCATCTGCCCCTTCCCCCTTCTCTACATGCGGGTTTTGGTGTGATACAGACTTTCTTTTGCAAGCCATTCAAATTTAAATACTTGAAGCCAATATTAAACTTATGGAAGCTGACGAAGAGAGAAGTGATCCTTTTGTCTTCTTCCAGAGGGTCGAATTCTTATTTAAAAGGAAAGAGAATCGAGGGCTAGCTACTAAATTGCTAATGTAAGCCCCCCCTAAAATACTAGTCTCGCTCCTGCTAGAGTTAGGGACTTAGTTATTTGAGGATATTCCCTTGTCTCAGCAGGAACATGTGTTTTTTAATGGGTGGTAAGGTTTACGTATATCTTTATCATCCCTGCAGGATCTTTCATGCTTTGGATATATTCTTATATTCATAAGGATGATGTTCTAGTTAAAGAGTATCTCTGCGTTAAACATTTTTGTGCCTGCATGCACAATTGGACATGTGACTAGTGGCCCTGGCTAGTGTTTGAAATCTACATTTGATAGGATCTTGCATGGAGTTGAGTTTTGTTATGTCTACGATTGGCATTTTTTCGGTTTCGTTGAAATCGTACGGAACTGGATGAGAAGCGTGTTGCATGCTTGCTGAAGTTGGATGTGTGTAGTGGTGGTTCAATCAAAGGAATATACTCCGCATGCACGATTAGTCATTATTATTTTCTAAAGTTTGAAGACTAAAGGTCAAATTTCTTATTTGTATACTGATCTCAAGGGCTTTGGGATCTACAGTTTACAGGCTCTTTCAAGAAAGAGGTGTGTTTTGTAATGTTTGTGGATCAGCGTACTTTGGATATAATGAAGCAGGAGGGGCTAGAACTGGACGATAGAGGCTATGTAGGCCTGTGGAAAGTAGTTGTAGTCAGAAACATGCCTTATGCAGATGCAAGGCGGATTGGAAAGATCCCTAAGTTGTTGACTCATCGGCTGTTTCCGGCTGCCAGGTGAGGAAGCAGAGTTTTATGATCTCTGAGGTGTTTTTAGACCCTATCATGCATGATCGTATGGGGTTTTTCTGTCTTTGTTTTTAAGGTGGGATGGTTTGCAACTTTTTAAAGTAGAGTCCATTTTTGCTTTGAGTATCTTTAGGAACGTCAGTAGATTCAGCTTTCATATCTCTAATCAGCATGAGGGACATTTAGAAACTGTGCATGCTTTGTCAAGCAGAAAAGACTAATGAAGACTTCAGCATGTTCATCTAGAAAGATGTACTTTTTGTGCTTCCCTGTATAATGACTAGGCTTCAGGTCTGTAGGCTACTGCACCACCTATGGACATTCAGACGACAACGAATTAAAGTCCCACAGTGCAAATGTTTGCAACCACTTGAAACAGACATACAGAATGTGATATTCAGAATATAAAAATGAAACAAGAAGAGGCACTAGCTTTGACTCGCTATCTAAAGTGAGCTCCCACTGCTCACACACGGATACCTGTTGCAATGAGACTCAGTGATAGACAAGATGATTGCTTGAATGTACTAAGTGGACAAAAAGTAATTACAACATTTTCAATGAAGGATAATGGCTCTTCAACTTTCCCTGTCGTTAAAACATGTGAATGGGTTTATTGGAAGGGCTTATTCCACTCACACTATCCTTATCTTGCACAGTTTTTTATTTTTCCAAAGAAACGAACCTTCTATTAATGCTTTAAAGATTTCATACAAGATAGCAGCCCCAAAGGTGCTGAGTATGGAAAAAACCGGAAAAGGCTGAAAGAAAGAAACCGGCCTGTTCCAGAGAAACCCAGCTCATTGCCTAGGGAATCTCTGGAACTGGGGCTAACAGCCAAGTGGGGGGACTATACAGCCAGCGAATCCCTCGCGGTGTGATGATGTAGAAAAACACCTGCAGGCCAAGCCTTGCAGAAACGAGCATGCCTCTCAATACTCGCCCTGGATCCTGGGTCCCACGCTCCCGGGTGGATTGTAGAGTGTACATGATATCCTCCCAGATGGCAACTAAGGTAGCCGAGGGTGGAACCAGATGCTCTCCCATCACAAGATTGCAGCGAGCCACCCAAATGTTCCAAGCCGTGATGCTGGCTACCACCTCCCAAACACTGTTCTCCCCAGGAGGAGGAGCTAGGCTGTTAGGGGGGACCGCCTCGTGGAGTGCAATCCTCTGGATGCTCTGACCTTGTATCCGGTAGGCTGGGGAGATCTTATCAATTTGAAACGCTTGTCCTCCCTGTGTCAACCAAGCCACCATCCCCCAGGTGTAGTCTCTGTGAAGACTCTGCATACGTGTCGTGATCCTGAGGGCTCTCATCCAGATCCTCGTTGCACTATGACAGCTCCATAGGCAATGCGGGATAGTCTTCAGGACACCATCGGAGCAACAATGGCACTGCCCCTCTACTCGCATCTGCTCCAACCACGGGCTGATGGGCAAGCCTCAGTGGGCTATCAGCCAGAAGAAGTATGAGATCTTCCTTGGCCGCAAGTTGGACCACAACCGTGTCCAAAACCTGGATCGCATATCCCAGGGCACTCTCTGGGTCACCCAATGTCTCTCCCTCGAGGGGGTCCACCTCGACGAGTCCATCTGAAGCCTCTTGCCAATCCGTGTGGTGTAGGAAAAGAAGGGCACCTCATCCATCGTCCCTCATCCATCGTCTCAGCTAGGTCGTCCCTGGAGGGCGAGAACCACTCCTACGGATCCCATTGGACCTCCCTTAGGGGTCTACCCTCCCATAGCCAAAGTCGCCATCTAGAGGCGTCCTGCTTTGAGATACTGGGAGGGTCAATGTGTCACTCCTTCCCGAAACGTCCTACCACTCTGATCATTTGCCAGTGAATCCCGCTCCAATGACCAAAAGACCTTGCCGGACCACTGTCCGACTATGCTTAACCAATGTGAGTTCGTTGTCTGAGCATACATCCCTCTTGATCTCTGACCTTTGGGTGCCACATAAGGGGCTGGTGCTCAAACTCCTCTCTGCTTCTGGACGTTGCACGGATGAGATCCCCTGCCAGTCTCTGCCAAACCCTGTGTAGACTCCTCATCAGGGGGGGGCCCTTCCCCGTAAGGGGAGCCTTTGAGAAGATCCATCTATGTGAAGGTTGCCATTGTCCCCCCAGTGTGAGGGGTGTTCCTCAGAAGCCCTCGTTGCAAGAGGAGCTTCCAAGGCTCTGCACCTAGGGTGAGGCCATGAACCACCAACTTGCCCAGAAGGGCCCTGCTCTGCATCTCCAGATCAATGATACCCAAGCCTCTCAGTGCCTGCGGCATGATCATCGTCTGCCAAGCTACTCGGGCCTTGGTGTTCCTCGTGCCGTCTGAACCTGTCCAGAGGAAGTTCCGTACCAACCGTCGGAGCTGCCCAATGCATCCTCTGTGAAAGCACCAACAGGAGGTAATATACGAGGCCGTGGCAAGAAGGACCTGGTTTGCCACTAAGGCGCGACCTGCTAGGGAGAGTTTGGCCAAGCTCCAATAGAGAAGCTTGCGCCGAACACTCTCAAGGACCGGGACAATCTGCTGCTGTGCTATGATGTCAATACCCACTTGGCATCCGAGGTATCTCGTTGTCTGGCCCCATGGGATCCATCTTAAGCCAAAGTCACTCCCCCACTCACGGATCTCCTGTGTCTCCTCAAAGCCCGTGAAGAAGCCTACGGGTTTCGTCTAGTTGATCTGTGCCCTTGAGGCCTCACAGTAGATAGCTAGGGCGCCTCTGACTCTCTCTAGACTCACTGTGGTGTCCTCAACATACAAGGCCGTGTCATTTGCAAACTCTGAGTCAAGGAGGTCCTCCTCCTATCTGATTGGGAGCCTCAACCCTGTGAGACCCGCCACCTGTGATCTCAGATAGTAGCCCAGAGCCTCCGCCACAAACAAGAAGAGGAAGGGAGCTAGTGGGCAGCCTTGGCAGATCGAGCGAGAGAGAGGAAAAGCCTCGCCTATGTGTCCTGTGATAAGCATCTGACTAGAGCTCTTGCATATAGTGCTGAAACTCCTCTGACCCATCTGTCCGAGAAACCCAATCTCCTCATAGTGCCCTCCAGGAAAGACCACTCCACCCGGTCGTAGGCCTTCTCGAAGTCCAAGAGGACGGCCAACGGCTGTGACTCCTCCTTAGACCAATCCACTGCCTCCCAGAACGTGAAGATGTTGTTTAGGATGCTGTGCTCTTGGACAAACCCAATCTGTGTGTCATGGATGATGTCGGTAAGATGGGGCCGTAACCGCAAACTCAAGACCTTGACGAGGATCTTATATGCGGTATCTGACATGTCACCCATCTCCCTCTTTTGGGATCAAACAAATCCACCCCCTGCTCAAGGACTCGGGGAGAAGGCTTGTGTAAAAAATCTCCTAGCAAGCTAAACGAAAAGGGGTGGAGATAATCTCTCAGAAGTTCTGGAAGAAGGCCGGAGTCAAGCCATCCTCACCCGGGTAATCCTGGGTCAAGATAGCCTTGAGGGCTTCCCAGAGCTCCTCATCTGTGAAAGGTTCCTCAAGTCTGCTGCATAAGTCTTGCGAGACTACTGTCGGAACGTGATCCCAAACTAGCTCTCGGGCCACAAGACCAGTTGGGGTCATCCTCTCTGTCTAAAAGAGATGGCTGTAAAAACCGGTGGTCATGTCAAGAATGTCCTGTGGATCAATGTGCATGATACCTTGCGAGTCTCGGAGACGCTGTAGCTGTGTGCCTGTCGATCGGGGCCCAGTGGTTTGAAAGAATTGCTTCGTCATGTTGTCCCTCTGTTGCACCCAATGGGCCCGGGAGGAGTGATAGGAGAACTCAGCTCGCCGTAGCTCTGTATCCTGAAGCTCGAGACGAGCGCTCTCAAATCTGTCACTAAGCCATTGAGAAACTGGGTCCTGCTCCTTGAGCCTCTCGATGGAGGCAAGGCCTCTCCTCAAAGCTCTATCACGCTCCTGAAGGGTCCTCCTCCGCCTAAGGGCGTGAGCTTGTAGCTCCTCACTGCTTCTCTGAATCGCATCGGCCACCCACGCAGCCGAGCCCTCACACGGTGCCATCTTTGATTGCTCCCAAATCCTTGCCATGACCTGCTGAATCTCTTGGTCATGCAGGAGGTCCTCTGGAATGCAGAATCCCTTCTGGGGGAGACCTCGGCGGGGCTGATCCAAGTAAAGTACCACTGGAGAGTGGTCTGACATCGTGGTACCTGTCAGAATCCCGGTAGATCCCCCTCTGTGTAGTGCCCAGTCCCCAACATAGAAGCAGTCTAATCTTTCTAGCAAGCCATCGTGTCTCCTCTGTCCAAAGGAGAAGAGAAGGTTGCGAGGAGCCCTGTTGAACTCTGGGTCTCTCCACGGGTCTCTGCCACTGATCATGAAAATGAACTGCTCCCAGGTGCTATGCTTTGCTGCTGGCATCTCCGACAGCCTCCTCCAAAAGGCCGGGTGGTGTTGTCTACACGCTGGGGCATACACATTCAGGATAACAATCTTGGACTCTCCCGTACGAACTCTCATCCAATGAGATGCAGACCTCTCCGCTCCGTCCTATTGCGGGAGACCAGCCCTTTGGACCTCTCCCTGGGAGAAGGTGATGGTGTCGTCTGATGTTTGCGGCTGAAAACATGTGCTAATGAATCATAAGGATGTCCACTGCCCGCCCTACCAGTGCCCTCTGCAACTTCTGCTGGAGTATCAAGCACTGTGGCTGGCTACGGACACGGTCGTGGAGTCCGTGTACGTTCCAACTCACTATGGTCCAGCTCATGAGGATGGGGGAGTCGGGAACAAGGATCTTCTATGAGTGGGTGCCTGTGCTAGAAAGACTGCCTTGTGTGATGTTGCCGGGGGTTTAGAGGGCGAGTAGTGAGTGTCTGTACGTCGTCGTACTACGGTCGATACTGGCTCAATCTTGATCTTCCATGCCCACTTCATCATGAAGGAGGCTTCCACTCCGAACAGCTCCGCGCTTTTCTGGAGGGGCGAGAAGTGTGCCTGCTCCACCTTTGCCTCCAGCGGCAATCTGATAACTCCTGTCGTCAAACCACACACTGGCTCCTCGCGCATGAAGCTCAGTTGAAAGTTCACCTCCGCGCCATGGGCGTACCAAAGATCTAGTCCTGTGGTCCCATCCACTCGTCCATCATGAGTGTAATCTGGTTATCCAAAATAGCATCAAACACCTCCGGGGATCACTTCTCCAACCCTGTCGAGGCAAATGGAAATCTCCAAACGGGGTGTGTCTGAGATTCCACTGCACTGATGAAACCCTCCTTCCGGGGGTGAAGGACCATGAGTGTTACCTCCAATGGTAAAGGGTATGAGTCCGGAATCTCCAGATAGTTCTAGGGTCCTAACCTCCAGAAGTGCCGCGGTAAGGGACACGCCCAGGCTGGAGGTTGGGAGTTGCTGACCAGGAGGACGAGCCTCGCTCCTCAGGGTCCCTCTCTGAGCGGACCTGCTACTGCGAAGGGGAAGCAGAAGGGGGCGTCATTGTTCCCTTGCCTGATGGCAGGGGTGTCGGAGCGGAAGAAGTTGTTGCTGAAGTGGAGAGGGGGGTGGTGGGAGAGGAAAGGGTAGGGACGCAGGGAACAGAGGAAGGGGGGCGGGTGGTGAGAGTAACCAAAGAAGGGGGGACTGGAGGGGGTGGGGGGAACCCTGGAGGGGGAGGGGGAAGTGAAGAGGAGGGGGGGAGGGGTCTAGGGGGGAGGGGGAGGGGGAGGAGGGAAAAGGACAATCTCAGGCCCCCCCTGTTGATTAGGCTTGTCGGGGCTCTGGATCGGCTCCTCTGTGGTCCATGTCGGGCTAGCGTCTGTGGCATCCACCATCGTCGCATCTGGAGCCCCTGGGGCTCGCTGCTGCTGCAAGGGTGGGTGCGGAGGCTGAACCTCCGAAGCTGGAGGATCGGCTAGATGGGCGGTGGTCCTTGCCGTTGGAGGAGGTGGCTCCTACTGTTCCTCCTTCGAGGCCTCTCGGTCAACCCTGTCCCTCTCTTTGCGATTGGCCCTCTGCCTGTGGTGTTTGTGGGCCTGCTTTGGTTTCTTTTTCTTTTTAACCTGTGTCCAGTTCACTTCTGAGGGGGTAACCCATGGGGTTTGAGACTCCTGCTACTCCTGCCTGAGAGGGCGCTGAACTCTGGCTTGCTGACTCTGCCTACTCTGCGGAGGAGGGGGGGAGGCGCACGGGGGAGGCCACGGGGGCAATCTCTGGCAAGGCGACCCAACTGTCTGCACCGAAGACACTGGCCTGGTAACCTGGAGATCTCCACCCCCAACAACTCACCAAGGTTAACACCTGTTGTAACACTGAATAAAAAGCTGGATGCCATCATTGGCACAGCTTTATTGCTAGAGGGCCTATTCTAGAGTAGCCATGTGATTGTAACGTCACTGGGACATCATGGTTATTCTAACTACCTTCTCCATTCCTATATTGGGGGCGTGTCAATCACCCCTCTATACAAGTATTTGTCATGTCTATGTCAGCACTAAAGGGCTATGCTGAGGCTATGCTGTAGAGGTTATGGGAGGTTATGAGGTTATGCTGAAGAAACTGCTGCATCTGCTGCTGCTGGAGTTGCGTGGGCTTGTGGAACTGCTGCATCCCATGGTCTGTGCAGACTGTTGTAGGGCTGTTTGGTACGTCTGCCTGCTCTGGGAGATTCTGGACTGAGGGGGGAATGCTTCTTTATATACGGATAGGGCATTTGGGGGGCTGACCCAGTCTGTGGCCTGCAGGATGCCACAGACTGACCTGACTCGTGCTGCAGATTGCCAACCAATCCACGTGGCACCCGACTGCTACTGCAGTGCTCTGGCCATTCCCGACCATTTACATGGTGGTTGGGTACCTGCTGTGCCTCCTGCTCATCCACGTGGCAGCCTGTACAAGCTGCTGTACTGTACTTCTGCTGACATAAGCTGCCGTACAGGCTGACAGCATCCTGTCCTTGCTGCAACCTGCTGACTGACCTGCTGCTGTGGGCTGCAGGACTGCCATGTAGGCAGCCATCTGCATGCCATGGGCTACAGATGCCCATGCCATCCCTTTCTGCTGAAATCGTAACAGAGGGCAAAGCTGAAGACCTCTGTCCAAGAATTACCTGAACTTGTGACAGGTGCGGAGTCATTGATAGACTGGCTACTCTCTTCTGATGGGTCAGGTTAGGCGGTCTTCCGGTCTGTATATGCTGCACTCAAATGATGCGGTCTTGTTAACTTACTTCTGTGCAATGGTTAGCAAGCGATGGTGCACCCAAGACCATGGGCTGCAGATGGCCACGCCATCCACCTCTGCTGAAATTGGAACAGAGGGCAAAGCTGAAGACCTCTGTCCAAGGATTGCCTGAACTTGTGGCAGGTGCCGATACATTGATAGACTGGCTACTCACTTCTGATGGGTCAGGTTAGGTGGTCTTCCTGGCACTCAAATGGTGCGGTCTTTTCAACTTACTTCTGTGCGGTGGTTAGCAAGCGATGGTGCACCCAAGATAATTTCTGCTGGGCCTAACTGGATGACGATGAAGGTTCGCTTCTCTGTCATCCCACTAGTGCAGAGCTCGAAATTCTGTGCTATCACTCTTCTACAAAATTGGTGGCTGGGCATTCCCAAATGCACTGTGAAGTTGGAGTGCTGTTGCCTATTGTGCTGTTGGAAGACAGAGCTTGGTGGTGAGGAACTCATCCAATAAATCCTCTGCATTGCCTCTATCAAACAAGATAGTGACCTTCTTTCCTGCTACCCATCCATAACACGAGAACCTCGTTGCCCTTCTGTTAAATTTCTGCCACCAGTGAGACTGCTGAGGCTGCTTCTGAGGTTGCGGCATATCTTGATGGAAGGGAAGGACTATCTGTAGCAATGCAAATGGGTACAATGCTGCTTATTGCGCTTGTCATGGTCATGCACATGCTATTGACAATAGACACTCCATGGGCAAGCATTGGGCTCTGATGTTCCACGCATAGTGAGCTATCTCTAGTGCATCTTGTAGTGCTCTGTGTGCTACTTGCCAAGTGATGGCGCGTGGAAGCTTAAATGCACTTGTCATTATCCTGAATTTGCACAATGGAAAAATAGCTCTTGGATTGGTTGAGCCAAGACAAGAAAATAGGTTTCTCCATCATATCTGTCGAATAAGACTTGATGAGAGGGGAAACTGGTCTGTTAGGCTTTACTCCTTTGGTCTTGTGAAATGACAATAGCAAAGCTCAACCCGGGTCCTTCTTTGCTGCCTACGCTGCTTTGAGGCAATCCTGTTGGCCTCTTGGTCAGTGTGGAGACATTCTTCTCTAGCCTCCTGGTCATTCTTCTTTAGCCCCCTAGGCCGCCTATGCATGATTATCCTTGAGCTCCTGAAGTTTGAACATGCGAGTGAAGAGATTCTCTGATTGCTGAGCTTGCATCTGCATTACGTCTGCATCATAGCAACCGTATTAAAGGAGATATTGTGCCTCCAGCAGTGGAGGTGTTGATAGTAGAGATATTGGTTGTTGGGCTTCCTCCTCAGTTGAAGCCGCCTTATCCTCCATGCCAGGGTCAGACTGTTCTCCGAGACTTATGGTCATCTTGCTGGACTGTGTTGTCACCATGTACTGGCTTTGCTATTTGGATCTTGTGGATCTGCCACCAAGGTAGAAGGATGGAGGGAGCATGGAGAGGCTACCGGATATGGAAGACACATGCTTCCATTCATTGCTCCCTTTTCTGCTTCTCACAATCTTAGGAAAATTTATGAAGCTTTGACACCAGTGCAACAGGCAAGGGGCTTGGAACTTATTATATTCCCATCCTAGCTATTGAGTGCGAAAGCATGGAATGTTGACGAGCGAGAGAGAGAGAGAGAGAGAGAGAGAGAGAGAGAGAGAGAGAGATGATATGATAGGATATGGTTGTATGAAAGTCCTCGTGAGACCCTTCAAGATCTATGGGATTGATGGTGATCACTATCAACAAATAGTGATCCCTTTAATTCGATGAAGTACAATACTATAGACTTACTATGTAGTTAGTACTAGATGCACTAGCTTGTGTGCTAGTCCCAGTATCTTGTTGCGGTGTTGCCAAAACTTCTTTTACGTAACTCCCTAGCTTTGTAGCTGGCTGCTCTAACAGAATTTTCAGGTTATCTCTGTTGTCATCATATTTTTCTCTGATTTGAGCATAGACCCTGCATCTTAGGAGTACATGCTGCTTGTCCACCTCCCTGGTGGGGAGATTTTACATATTCTTTTTTTTTTTGGGACTCTAGGTCTTGCCCATCTTCCTTCCTCCAGTTCTAGATCTCATGTGAACTGGTTCTCATTTTGCATATACGCCAAGCATCTCTGGTCTGGATAGGAGAGGAATCCGGACAAAACCCCATATTTATCTCTGAAGAGGCAATAGAAACGCCCTCGGATCTCATAGTAAAAGGACACGTGAAGATGAAGTGCTCCTCCATCTCAACCTCCTGTATGTCACATAATGTGCATATGCGCCTCTCCCTAGGTAGGCCCTCTGCTCTACTGCTCTCGATACGAAGTCATACGAAGAGACCCAAAACTGCCCATTAGAGATCCTCAGTGAGTGGGGTAAGTGGATCTGCGTGTATCTTGGTGGGTCAAAGAAACCGTCCTCTGTGATATGCAAAGCAATGATCCCTGTAGAAGTCGAGCTTCACTGGAAGCTCGCTTAGTCCCAGCCAGGTCCGGAATGTGTGAAGCTGTAAGAGATCCTCACGGATGACCTGTTGACCTCATGTGATAGGAGGGGAGAAAACAGAGCGTCCATACTGTATTGGAAGGGAGGGAGTCTATCCATGTGGAGCTCCAGTCGCTCAAACCATCTTTTTGTGTGTGCATACCAGCATCTCTGGTCACCTCCTGCTGATAGTGTCATAGAGGAGGACAGTGCTAGCCATGGTAGTCTGCGTCGACGATACTCGCGTAGCGTCTCTGGTTCACTCAAAAGATTGTTTTTGGTTTCGAATCTGAGCTGACGGCGTAAAGCCTTACACTCATCATCGTACCAACTATTACAAGGTAGGGTCCCAGGTGGTGGTGGGCAGGTGGTGTGAGGGAAAGCGTGAAGCGTAGCCTTGTAGTGAGCGGGTGATCATGGAAGCGCAGCCTCATGTAGTGAGCGGGTGATCATGGAATTGCGGTCCTCTATTAAGGGTATGAAGTCAATATAAGTGAGAAGTATGTATAGACGGCCTGAGTAAATAGGTGAGAGATCGTGGTCCAAGCGTATGTCATGATAGGTGGAGTAAGGAATCTGTGGGGTGGAAGGTGCTGTGCGACGGGGAGTGGAAATACTAAAGAATAGGTAGGTATTATCAGCCCCTAGAGGAGGAGGTGCTACAGTAAAATCAGTGATGCGAGATGTGAAGGCAGTGGATCCCATGATGTAATCAACAACGCTAGAGCCCCCCCCAATGTGGAAAGCATGTAAGACCACCTGAGGCGGTCCATCTATCAAGACCATTATAAATAATGACCATCTATCAAGACCACTATAAATAATGAGATCATGCAACTTGCCTAGATCCAATAGGCCCTGCCCATAAGCTGTGATCAGGGCTCGCCTGTCAACCGAAACCCGTGGCATACGTCTCATAGACCCTGCCTCCCTATGTGGGAGGGGGGGTTGATGCCCGACAGGGGACTTGTAAGAAGTCGTCCATCTCGCACCACCGCCCACTTCCCATCCTTGTACTTGCGCCGTAAAGACGAAAGTTGTGCCTGAGTATCATGGAACCATATGATCAGGGGCTGCTCTTGGTTGGGGTCTCTCCCCACCCGCCACACCCTCTCGATCCTGTGCTCAACTACACCCAGAGTAGTGGCCATGAAAGCCGTCGCATCTCTCGGTGTAGCCTCAATGTGCGGGATCCCACGGACTCTGATGTTGAGAGCCTTACTAGCTCTCTTCTCTGCTGCTCCATGAGGGTAGCCGAAATAGTTGCCTTTGCAGGTTCCCGTTTGGCCACGTCGACCCATCTGTTTGTCTTTTCAATTACAGATTGCATGCTCGCAATCTGTGCCTCAACAACTAGAGTGCTCCCTGGGACTGTGCATATGGCTGTGGCCTCTTGTCGGAGCTGTGAGATATCCTGTTTGAGTCCCTGAATGAGATCAGCCTGCTTCCGAATGGTACGAGCCTGCTCCTGGGTGAAGCAGACTTGCTCCTGTGCGAAGCGTGTTATCTCCACCTCGCGCACACCGATACTGTGTACCTCCATAAACAAGGGGGTTTCTGGTGGGTCAGCTCGTCTGTGTCCTAGCTGAAACTGGAAGGGCTGTGGCACAAAAGTATGAGGACGAGGCCGAATAGTGGGTGGTGACTGGGTGAGTTGGGTAAGATATGGAGACGACAGTGGCATGGATGAGGCGATCCCAACTAGGTGTGGGAGCGTAGGCTGACTTAGAGGGAGAGGGTAGAGAAAGGTCGAGGCGTAATGCGGAGCAGTGTATGACACCTCCGAAGTAGGTGTCATAAGGGATGAGAGAGTTGTAACGGGAGAGGGAGGGAGGGATGAAATCTATGACAACCCCCCTATCTCAGGGGAGAGGAAAGAGGCCGATGTCATCGGTAGTAGCTGTAGCCGGGGATGTGGGGGCTGCAGCTGAAACTGAGGCTGAAGCTGAAGATGAGGATGCAGCGGGGGCTGGAACTGAAACTGAAGCTGAAGTGGGGGCTGAAGCAGAAGCAGAGACTGAGGCTGAGGCTGAAGCTGAGGCTGAGGTGGATCCTGCCTTTGCTTGTTGTCAATCCCAAGTCCTCTTCGATTGTAGCGCGTGTTCACATCCTCGAGTTTCAGTTGTGTTTGCTGCTTTTGTTTTGTCGTCTTTCTTGGTTTTGTTCATCTCTTTATCTCGTTCTCTCTTTCCCATTTCTTGAATGTTGAATCTTAGACTGACTTCTAGCTGTTTTCCTCTACAAGTTCTAGTGCAGAAGTGGGAGTGGGAGCACGAGCCCCCCCCCCCCTCGGCGGGAGGCACTCTCGGGGCTGACCCTAGGCCTGCGCCGGGTGGGCGGAGCAGATGGCGGGGGGGGGGGTTTGTGGAGAGTTGATGGAGTAGTAGACAGGGGGAGCAGATGGAGGAGCAGAGAGAGAGAGAGAGAGAGAGAGAGAGAGAGAGAGAGAGAGTTATGTCTATGAAAGACCAAAGGGTGTGTGAGATTAAAAAAAACGAGATACAATGAAAGCTAAGGGTCATATCGAAGCTGATGTTTGTGACGAGAAAAGTAATACATTGTAGAGAAACTCAAAAGTGAAAACACCAAGGGGGACGCACTTGGCCACCTACCTATCAATTAGTTGTCCATTTGAGTGGCTAGACTTATGTATGCTGTTTGTTGGACCAACTCCACCCGACGACTAAAGAGAGACAAGAGGACTTGTTTCGTAGTGGTGCGGATTCTGGTGAGGGTTGGTGTCAAGGAAGAAAGTTAGTGATAGACGGTTGCTGGCACTTGGCTTGTCCAGGTCCATCCCTTCTCCTCTGTAGTCTTTGAGATGTAGCCCGCTATTGACCATAGTAGGCGAGGAGTTTTGAAACGCCAAGTTTTGAAACGTGTTTCGGAGTTTCAAAAACGTTTCGGGGTAAACCCGAAACGCCTGTTAAAAAGTTTCGTGCATAGTTGATAACATGGATGATACAAAAGAGGGTAGGGGAGGGCCCTATATTTAGGGGAGCCCACCCTTGCTGTTGGCTTGCTTATGTAGTGACTGACCGACCTGTTGGTCAGCCTAATCTGACCCACATGGGTTGGGTCTGGTTGACTCTACTCGACCAAGTTGGTCGGGGTACTTGACTTGGTTGGGTGGCCAAATGTGGCCCCCAAACCCCCAACCAGCCTCCAAACCTACCTTGGCAAAGCCCAAACTCCAGTAGGGAACCCTGGCGTACGTGCCTTAGCTCGTCTCCCTTCTAACTTGTGAAAATGCACTGAGAAAGGCCCTCACACACTACTAAGCATATAGGAGGTGACTAGCTTGAATAGGTGATCATCACTATGGGTGTAAAGTTGTACCCCAAGAGCTCTATTGGCCTCCGTGATCTTGTCCCGATTAGTGGACTCCCATGTGTATTCATAGGCTAGTGATAGTGGGTGCTTTGGGTTGTGATGTGTCTCTGTATAGAAGACAATGTCTCGTCTTGCATAAAGTTCTTGGCTTTGACCATAAGGTTCTTCCAAATGGTATAAGACAAGGTCCCGGTCCTGTGGGTCTCATACGTTCCTATGTGGGTGTGTCAATGGGCCCTTGCCTAGGTCCAATCAAGAGACAACCCTCACGCACTAAACCCACTTCCCATCCGTACGCACGGCATCTCGTCGCAAGAAGAGGGCTTACCTCTTCTCTACTTGTAGACGAGTGAGGTCCTCGTCCATGCAAACATTTGGGTGGGCCCATAGGGATGCGTGCTTGCACAATGCTGCTAGCCAAGTTTGAGCGTCTATGAAACATATCACGAGAGGCTGATCTGTAATAGGATCTCATCCGACGCACCATGCTTTATAACTCCCAAGGTGGAGGAACAAAGGTTGTAGCATTTTAAATGGTTGATTTGGTGCCTGTAACCCTGCCGACCCTGTTGTTGAGAGCATTGCTGGCTCTCTCCTGCTACTCAAGGGGAGTGGTTGAAATGGTTGCCTTCTCAGGCCCACTTGGAGGATAAAGCGGCGGGGGTGTGTGTGTGTGTGTGTTGAAACCCAATTATCCGGACTGCAGGATTCTCAGCTCACCATCTAAAGCTGTGGTGAGAAACTGGCTGGATCAGAAGCAAGATAAATGTAGCAGTCCCGAATCTGGAGCAGCAGACATGTGGAGCAGTCCCGAATCATGGGCTAAGGTCTCATATCAATGCAAGATGTATGAAGCTGTGGCAGAGGCTGGACTAGACTGGCAGGTACATTGACAGGGCATGGTGCAGCTTATGGTGGAGGTTTTGAGCAGGAAATCATGCAGCTAATTGTGTGAGCATAGGGCAGGCAGATGCATTGCCAAACCAGAGGATAGTGGGCAGAAGCAGATAGGAGGTGAGCTGGGCAGTGGTTGGGCAAGGTGAGCTGGGACGTGCGAGCTGAGCAATGGGTTGGCAATGCGAGCTGAGCAAGATGAGCTGGGCAGTGCGGTCGCACACAAAATTGAGCAATGTGGCAATGGTGCGTTGGAGCAGCTGGTTTCCTGCTGGAATAGTAGGTTGATGGCAGGCTGTCTCGAGCAGTTGGCGGTTGCACGCTGTAACACTGTAACAGTAGGTCAATAGCGGGCTGGAGCTTTGGCTCAGATGGGCTGGAACCTGGCACGTTGGAGCAACAGGTCAATGGCGTGCTGAAGCAGAAGCTTGGCGATGGCAAATGGGTTGGAACCTGATGCATTGGCGCAGCAGGACCCTGCGCATTGGAGCAGCAGGTCGATGGCGTGCTGAAGCAGCAGCTTGGCGATGGCGATGGTGGGCTGAGAGAGAAGCACAAGTAGTTGCGCGGGAGGGGGAGGGGGAGGGGGAGAGAGAGAGAGAGAGAGAGAGAGAGAGAGAGAGAGAGAGAGAGAGAGTATTAAAGTCTTCGAAAGACCGATGGGTCTATGACACTGAAAAATCCACTTTAATGCAGAATGCAAAATGATAAGTGCTGAGTGTCACAATGCTACATAGTCATGTCAGAATGATGATCGTCTACGCAACACTAACATCATCCGAGCGTCAAGGTGGATGAAGTAGTGGGGGCATAAAGTAAGAGAATGAAGTTGTGGGGGCATAAAGTCAGAGACTAAGTGTTGATGGCTGCCCACGGACGTGGTCTTGTGTCGTCTCCTGGTTGTAGCTCTGCGTCTGACAAGGGCTATCGTACCCCCTATCGGGGGAGCCCCAGCTCTGAACAAGGAAGGAATATTCCAAAGTGTAATCTGTGCATCCATCCTTTGTTTGAGTTGTCGCGTTGTTGGCTCTATGTCACGATCATGACGGGGTCTCGTGGTATGGGAGTCCACATGGTCTGGCTGGAAGAAATCAGTGATTGAGCTCTGAGAAGAGTCTATCAAGGAGGTCTGCTCTTGTATCCGTGATTGAAGTAGATACTCTTGGTGTCTGACTGCCTCGTGAATGAAGGTGGCTAGGCATCTCTGGTTTGAAAAGGAGAGAAAGCGGGACAATATCCCAGAATTGTCTTTGAAGAGGCAATGGAAGCGTCCTCGAATCTCATAGTATATAGGGCATCTGAAAATGAAATGCTCCTTTGACCTAATGTGCATAAGCACCTCTCCCTGGGCAAACTCTCAGCCCTGCCACTCTCAATGCGAAGTCTATGTGACTGCCCAATGGAGATCCTTAGTGTGTGGGGTAGGTAGATCTGCGTATATCCTAGTGGGTCGATAAAATCCTCCGCTGTGATATGTAAATAATGATCCCTGTAGAAGCTGAGCTTCTCTCTGGAAGCTGGCTCGGTCCCAACCAGGTCGTGAAGTGTGTAGCTGCAAAAGATCCTCATGAATGACCTGGTTGACCTCATGAGACAGGAGAGGGGAAAAAGGTGCGTCAATGCTATATTGAAAGGGGGGGAGTCTATCCATGTGGAGTCCCAGTTGCTCAAACCATCTCTCTGTGCGTGCAAATCAGCATTCTTGATCACCTGCTGCTGATAGTGCCATAGAGGAGGACAATGCTAGCCACGGTAATCTACTACGTCCATAAGTGCAATCTTCGTATCCCCTAACCCAAGATAGGTAAGTGATAATCTGCAATGCAGCATCAAGCTGTAGTGGAGATGATCCAAACTTAGCCTTAATGATCTGGTGAGGAACTGATGGCTTACTGCGAATCATCCTTGATAGCATAAGAACCTGTAGGCACTCTACCCGAGCCCACTCTATATCTGACAGGTCCAGCCCCCAACTAGGGCTGCCATACATCCCTGCTGGACGGACCAAGGACTCAAAAAGCAAGCCCTTGGTCCGCGGGTCTTGGAAATGTGAACTAAAGCACTGTCTCTTATCTGGACAATGAAGCGTATCCTCTGCTTAGTCTGGCCTGCATCGCCGGTCTCATAGTAAAGATAGGTCCAGAGAAGAGAACCCTTAAGTACGTATATGACGACCGGTGATCTGTCGAAAGTGAACTGATCCCGGTGCATAGTGGCTTGGGATGTGTTGAAGATCATGACCTTCGTTTTACCAAGGTTGACCTTCAAATCATGGGAATCACAAAAGGGTTGTAGTGCATCTAGGTGTCTTTAAAGATCCTCTGCTGAGGAAGATAAGAGTATCACACCATTTGCGTATAACAAGATATGAATCAAATTGCCAGCGAGAGAGCATCCCTCCCCCCAGTGTCTGCATAACTATCTCAAGCTCATCAATATAGAGGTCAAACATGGTTGGTGATAAAGGACACCCTTGTTTGACCCCAATAGTACTCGTGATCTCATTTGTCCACCCAGACCTACCTGAACTTTGCCTGAAACCCTCTCGTAAAGTGCCACGACAGCCCAAATGATCTCCTGTTCATAATCCAAGTTCTGCAAATGCCTGATGAGGCGGGTTCTCGGAACTGTATCAAAGGCTTTGCAGAAATCCACAAAGCAGCAATACACCCTCTGTTTTCGTGCCCTTGCCTCCTCAATGATACATCTAAGTGTGAGGATGTGATCCATGGTCCCATGATCACGTCAAGATCCAGCCTACTCGTTTGCTCTAAGTCCTTGCATCTCTGCGAATCGACTGACCTCAGAATCAAGCACTGAACATGACACGTCCGATCATAATGGTCCTGTAGTTCTCCGAACTCATGGGATCCCCTGCCTTGTGGATGGGTGAAATAGTGTTAACAGCCCGAGTTCGTGGGAACCCCAGACAAACATCTTCATTAAAAAGCTTTGCTAAGATAGGGGCTCCCATATGCAATGAATTTAGTGCTTAGGTCCTCATGATCTTTTGCGCGGCCGTTATGAAGTTTCGTCACGGCATCCTTCACACCCTCCCTAGTGAAGAGTGCAAGATGTGGGGCGGGGTATGTGTGAGAGGTCAGGAGTTGGCTGATTTGGGATATCATAAAGCGTGCGTGCATAATTCTGCCAGACTTGATGTCAGTGAGTGGTGAAGGGGACCGCCCCTCTAGAAATCTCCGTCGAAAGTCCTTAGAGTTGTTACTAAATAGAATATTCAGTAGTTCCTCCTCGTTTCGGCGGACGGAATCCAGCGTCTTCCTACGTACAAATCGACGGTACTCACATACCGTCTTTGCTTCGTTCGAGAGGTGGTTTTTGGTTTCGAATCTAAGTTGATGGTGTAAAGCCTTGCACTCATCATCGTACCAGCTATTATAAGGGATGGTCCCACGTGGTGGTGGACGAGTGGAGCGAGTAGTGTGAGGGAAAGCGTGAAGGGCAGCATCGTGTAGTGAGCGGGTGACCATAGCAGCACGGTCCTCTAGTAAGGGTATGAAGTCAATATATGTGAGAAGTATGTAAAGGCGAGCTGAATATATAGGTGAGAGAGGCTGCGGTCAAAATGTATGTCATGATAAGTAGTTCGAGTGATTTGTGGAGTGGGAGTTGCTGTGAGATGGGATGTAGAGATACTAAAGAAGAGGTATGTGTGATCAGCCCCGGGAGGACAAGGTGTGATCGTAAAATCAGTGATACGAGAGGCGAAGGCAGGGGATCCCATGATGTAGTCAATAACGCTAGAGCCCCCTCCATGTGGGAAGCAAGTAAAATCACTGATAATGGCCATCTATCAAGACCATTATAAATAATAAGATCATGCATCCTTTCTAGATCTAATAGAGCGTGCCCGTAAGATGTGACCGGATCTCGTTTGTCAGATGAAAGTCGTATCATACTTGCATCCTCAAGATCAATGTCTGGCAGTAGAATGGAATCGTCCCTGAATTCGAGAAGTGGTACCTGGCGGACCCCTGTCCTCGCGTTGAAGTCCCCAACCAAGAGGACTTCCATGCGGCTTGAGAAGTCAACAATGTCTTGGTAGAGAGCTGCGTATGGCGATGTCTCTGTCTCCTCTCGGACATCTCGAGCAAAGTGGGAGGTCTTGGGAGGGAAGTAGCATATTGCAACGAACAAGTCCCGATTGTTTGTGTGTCGGATTCGGATCTAGAGAAATCTGGAGTGTGTATCTCTCCGCTCTATTGAGATAGTCCCCAAAAGGGCGGACCTGTAAAGAATTACAACTCTTCCCGATCCTCGTACTCCCCTTGTGTCCCTTGTCTCATCTCTGTAAGTAGACTCCCATGACTGGTAGTGGGCGCTCTGGACTCTGATGTGTCTGTGTATAAAAGACTATGTCACGACCTGTATAAGACTTCGAGAAGTACCTTGGTTCTGACCATAAGGTGCCATTATAGTTCCAAATGGTACAAGACAGGGTCTCATGTTGAGTCTCATAGACCGCGCCCCCCTATGTGGAGGTAGGAGCAAATGCCCGATGGGGGTCCGTAAGGAGTCATCCATCGCGAACTACCACCCCCTTTCCATCCTTGCGGGCCTAATCCCGCTGCTATATCAGAGTGCGCCTCTCAACCTGTAAGGGAGTGAGATCCTCATCCATGGATATCGATGGCTAGTCCCGTCGGACTGATCTATGTCGTAGAGTTGAGAGTCATGCGTGGGCATCATGGAATCGTATGATAAGGGGCTACTCTCCGTTGGAGTCTCTCCTCACCCGCTATGCCCTCTCAATCCTGTGCTCAGCTACCCCAAGAGTGGTGGCGAGAAATGTAGTCGCATCGCTCATCGGTGTAGCCTCGGTGCGTGGAATGCCACAGACTCTGATGTTGAGAGCTTTATTGGATCTTTGCTGCTGCTCCATAAGGGTGGCCGAAACGGTTGCCTTTGCAGGTTCCTGTTTGGCCACGTCTACCCATCTGGATGTCTCCTTGATTACAGATTGCATGCTCGCAATCTGTGCTCGACCATTAGGGTACTCCCTGGGACTGCATGGATGGATGCTACCTCCTATCGGAGCTGCAAGATGTCTTGTTTGAGCCCCTAGATGAGGCCAGCCTGCTCCTGAATGATGCGGGCCTGCTCTTGCATGTCACAAGCCTATTCTCAGATGAAGTGGGCTTGCTCCTGTGCGAAGCGAGTAACTACACCTCGCGTGTTGTGTACCTCCATGAGCAGAGACTCCCAAGCATATGGTTATGGGTCAGCTAGTCCTCGCCCAAGATGGAACTAAAAAGGCTGTGGTATAAAGCTAGGAGAATGTGGCAAAATGGTGGGCGGTGATTGGGCTAGCTGGTTGAGATAAGGCGATGACTGGGGCATGGGTGGAATGATACCAGCAGGGTGTGGGAGAGATGGTTGGTTGAGAGGGAGAGGGGAAAGAAAAGTGGAGGAGTAATGTGGGACAATGTATGATATATGTGACATAGGCAATGAAGCGGACGGGGAGACTGTAACTGTAGCGGGAGGAGGAGAGAGGGAGAGATCGGTGTTGCCGAAGAGGGGGAGGAGTCAATGTCGGATCTCCTGTTATGGGTATATCTGTAGCTAAAGGAGTGGGTGGAGTGGATGTGGTTGCAGATGAGGCCATGGCTGAGGCTGAAGCTGAGGCTGAAGGTGAGGCAAATCCCGTCTTATGAATTGCTTTGCTATCCACTCCGAGTCCACTCCAGTTGAGACGCTTATTCATATCCTCGAACTTTAATTGGAGAGAGAGAGAGAGAGAGAGAGAGATTAACATCTTCAGGAGGCATCGCGGGCCTTTGAGACAAGGTACAAAAAAAAAAGTAACTCATACAAAGTTGCTATGGGCTGAGGCAAAGGGCTCGCTAGGGCCCTTGCTGAGTGCTATACTAAAGAAACGTAAAATAGTACTCAAAAACACAAAAACTCAGAAACGTTGAGATGACAAGAGATGTTATCGAGTGTCATCATCTATTATCTTGGTGCCATGGAAGATCTTGTTGGAGTTATGGCCATTGGGGCCTATGTGTGGTCCAAACCGCCTCATGTGTGTGGTCCGAACCGCCTCATGGTACCTTGGATTAATTAGATATTGACGTCCTTAGTGCGTGATGACACATGGACAATTGAGGGATGAATCCCATAAGCACAAGTAGCATCAAAGGTTTCCTTGGACATATGAGGTGATGAGCCCCTCTCCCAATGTCTTGTTGGCTTTTTGGACAAGGGAGAGGCTGTGGCGTGGCTAGGAGGCAGGGGCTTGGGACCCCTTGTACTCAGTGCCCACCTTGACAGGCGGCAGCCATGCAGTGGCTACCTACAGCGGTATCAGACTCCATAGTAGGGAAAGAAGAAGCCCTCACGAGTGAGATCCAAGTGCTTTTTGGAAGATTTTGTGGCAGACTGTGGCACAGTTTTCGAGGCGGCTGACGTAGGGGTGATGGCATGTGCAGTCCGTGTATTTGCTGGCTCAGTGTGACGGGCTAGGTGTGTGGCGGCTCTTGCAACCCTAGGATGGGTTGACCTTTGTGGGGGGTCACATTAATGGCACCAAGTTATTGAATTGCTGTTTTGGATGTTTGGCCCATGGGGGGGTGTTGGAGTTATGGCCATTGGGGCTCGTGTGTGGTCCAAACCTCCTCATGATACCTTGGATTACTTGGATATTGGAGGGGTGAAAAAGCAGCTCCTTAGCACATGAGGACACGTGGACAATTGGGGGATGAATCCCATAACACAAGTAACATCAAAGGGTTCCTTGGATATATTGAGGGGATGAGCCCCTCTCCCAATGACCTGCTGGCTTTTTGGGCAAGGAGAGGTTGTGGCATGGCTAGGAGGCAGGGGATTGGGACCCCTTGTACTCTGCGCCCACCTTGACACATGGCAGTCATGCGGTGGCTGCCTATAGATCTCAGGTGGGATGCGAAGATATCATGTATCTTCCTCTTGGAGGCTGTCTCTCGTTGCAGTGGGGGCATGGTCTCTGTGACATGTATTTGATGAGCATGTTGAGTGTGACACCTTGACTCAGATGGTCCTCTCTAAGTAGGGCTGGGATGGGCTGGATCTCCATCGTGTGTCTTTGGACATCCTCTGCATCGTGAATAGTGTGTGTCTCTGGCTCTGCAGTTCTGTGTCGTCTCATGAGCCTCTTTGTCGTCATATGAGCTAGCTCCTCCTCCAATCCACTATGTCGTGGGGCTAACTCAAATGCTTAGAAACCTGTGACTTGTCACTGTGCTCAATCCATCTCAGTCTTTTGTGGCACTGTCACCTCTTGCTATGTGTGAGAGAGAGAGAGAGAGAGAGAGAGAGAGAGAGAGAGAGATGTGTTAACGTGCTCGGAAGGCCTAACAGCCGTAAGTACACTGTACAACGAATGAAAATGAAAACTCATACAAGCTACAAAGGGCTGAAGCAAAGGGATCACTTAGGCCCTTGTTGAGTGCTAAACAAAAAATCTTAGAGACAAAACTCAGTAGTAGCCAAAACCCGGCACTGGGGTAGCTCGTCGGTGGGCTGCGAATGTTACGCTCTAGCCGAGGTAGGATGACCTCGGAAGAATCAGTCGACATTTCCCTTTTAGGATCTACGTTTGTAATATATTTGTTTGCGCTTCATGTAAATGATCGAGAGGGAATTAATGTCAAGGTCCTAGGTGAGGGCTGATAGCACAAGACTAGGTGGATCTAAGGCTAAAGGCCTAATGCAAGAAATGTGCCTAGGGGCAATTGAAATGAAAGTATCCCAAGTGAGGGGTGAAAAGTTGCAGTAGGAAGGCCCTATGATATTGACATGTGGCATCTAGATCCATCTAGGGAGATGGGGCTTGTCGGAGTTAGTGAGAGAAGAGAATGGGTTTTTACGTATGTTTTTGGATTCTGACTTCTCCGTCAGCTCTCACGCTTCAGCAAGGTTGGCTGGGAGGATACTCGTGGTGCTGCTCTCGTGATATGTAGTATAGGAAAAAGAGAAAGTCTATGATAGTTGGTATCAGAGTGTCAGGTTGGACGAACAGAAGAAGAGAAATGATTGTTTCATTTGGTATCATGAATGATGCGCTTCACCAGTAGCGTGATCTGAAGCGGTCGGGTACAAGGCCTACGTGGACTGTTTGTGAGGTTTGATCGGCGCTGGCCTACGAACTGGCCTACGCAAACAAATATATTGCATAGCAGTTAACCTCCAGGCTTCTAAGCTATTGCTGGAGCGGAGCGTTCCCGTGAGGCAGGTTGATGGAATACAGATAGCGAACGACGGACTAGCGGGGTAAGCTGACGCACGGGAGGCCTTTGATGCGAAAAGTGGATGGGCATATGCCCCGTAAATTGACGAAACGAAAGTGGAGTTTCAAATCTGCTTCATTTACGAAACTTCATCGACGAAGGAACGTAAAGACATTGCAAAAGATCGTATCATTTGCGATCAGGCAGTTACGTGGAGGCTGCAGG
Source organism: Dipteris shenzhenensis (assembly GCF_047967505.1). Classification (NCBI taxonomy): domain Eukaryota; kingdom Viridiplantae; phylum Streptophyta; class Polypodiopsida; order Gleicheniales; family Dipteridaceae; genus Dipteris; species Dipteris shenzhenensis. Next base: position 19,581,470 of record NC_141619.1, read on the forward strand.
CTTCGGGACGTCTGCTTTATGTGAAGTGTAGACTCTTCAAATCGGGAAGTAGGAGCGATCAACCAGGGAGCTTCCGTTAACTCTGTGTTTTTTTTTTTTTGATTAGTCTTTGTTGATGCTCCGCTTACATGAAGAGGGTCTCGTAAGTGATTAGTCTGCATGAAGGTTCGATGCTATAGCAGGGACTGGTTATGCTTGTGTATGTACCTATGTGCTTCAGTTAGAGTTGATTTGCAGGAATTTCCCTAGTATAGGGAAAAGCAAGATTGGGATATATGCTTGTGTCAAATGCCTAGTTAGGGTGAATCTGGGATTGTAGGTATTCCCTAGTATAGGGAATTGTGTCAGTTTGTAAATACAGTGTTCTAGCAGTGTTTATTAGAAAACAAAAACACCCATTGACCTGAATGGACGCAGAAGAAGGGGCTTCCAGAAGGGACCCTGGTGAGTTAGGAGTCCGGCCGACCCAGCAGGTGTCGCGCCTAGTAGCTCACACCTTATCTAGCAGGATTGCATTACTTGAGGATGCCTTGCAGCAGTTATTAGCGCAACAGTTACAAGCCAATGCAGGGCAGTCTGAACTTAGAAGAGTGATACACAGTATGTCTGCCAGACCTTCTCAAGATGAGAAGGGAAAGGCTCCAATGGAACCGGAGTCTAGTGTCCATACGGTTGAGCCTAGAAAGGCTAAAATATCTAATATTGACAATTATAGACCGAAAAAGTATTCTGGTCGGATGAATGACCATAGTTTTGATGTCATGAGACCTGGTTACACAAATGGGACGAGGCGTTTGCTATTTGTGAAATCAAAAATGATATCAAGAAGATCCGCGAGGCCACCCACATGTTTAGTGAGGCAGCGGATCGGTGGTGGATTAAACAACAAAAAGATGGTATAGCATCCACTACCTTGGAGGGGTTTAAAAGAGAATTTAGAAAACACTTCTTACCTCCTGACGAAACATCCCGAGCGTGGGATCAGTATAGAAACCTTCGTCAGAGAAAAGATTTCATATTTGGATTGAATGATCGGATTAAAATGGAAGTTCGGGCTAAGTCTGCGAACACGTTGGATGATGCAATAGCCATAGCCCTGAACTATGAAGATGCCAAAGACAGCAGGCCAAGTGGGTTTGCACAGGTCGGAACCCAGTATGGGTACCAGAAGAAATCTGGGTTTAAGAAGAAGTGGATTAGTAAAGGGAGTGGTTCTCAGCTGAGTGGTCAAGCTAAGCAGGCGAAACCAGGTGAAACTCCTAAATCAAGTACCACCATTGGAGTGAAGAGGAAAGTAACGCCAATGGCAGCACGGGCTTGATCGAAGTCTCCCTTAAACCCAGAGCAAAGAGAAAAAGCGAGGAGAGAAGGCTTGTGTTTTGGATGCCTTCAGCCCATCAGTGGAAGGATTGTCCACGGAATAAGGATCGTCGGATGGCTGAGATGGTAGTCTCAGAATGCGACGTGGAAATGGAGGGAAGATCCTTGAGTGGAAGAGATGCAGATTCAGCTAGCGGGATCTTCTCAGAGGTCAGTACCTTGTTTGTTATGTGTGTTTGTTGCTAAGCTAGTGACGAGTGCATCTGACAACATGCTATCTAAGCCCGCAGCAACGGGGTATATAGCCTTTAATGAAACGGAGTTAATTAAGATGAAAGGGCAAGTGGCCAATCATGATGTCATTGTGTTGTTTGACTCGGCGTCAACGCACAATGTGATTAACTCCAAGCTCGTGAAGAGGCTGAAATTAAAGACTAACTCATCTGACTATGCGTATACAGTCAGGATGGCAGATGGAAGTTTAACTGAAGTATGGGACCAAAGGGTTACCCACTTGGAGCTTCGTATTCAGGACTATGCTAAGAAGCTTGATTTTGAAATGACTAAGCTTGCTCATGCAGATATAGCCCTGGGTATGGCGTGGCATTCTAGGAAGAATCCAGCCATTGATTGGAAAAAGCACGTATATCGATTCAAGACGAATGATGTGCTTTATGTCTTAAGAGGTAAGAAAGATGTACCTCAGGGACCGTTGGTTTCCGTGATGGAAATCCGAAAAGCTCAAGAAGAGTTTTTATTCCTTTGTACAGCATCGGTAGAGCCGGTTGATGATTCTTCGGTTAGCACTGATGTTGCGCAAAGTGGTGAGATGGCCAAGCTGGCTAATCTTATAACAGAGGAGTTCTCTGAATGTTTTAGGGATGAACTACCTTATGGGTTACCTCTAGAGCGAAATGTTCAACATAAGATTGAACTGATCCCGGGCAGAACCTGTAAATAGACCTCCCTATAGAATGAGTTTTACTGAATAGATGGAGGTGCGTAGACAACTGGAAGAATACCTCAAGTTGGGGTAGATTCAACCAAGTTTCTCACCCTTTGCTTCGCCAGTGATATTAAAGAAGAAAAAGGATGATACGTTTCACCTCTGTATAGATTACAGAGCACTGAATAATATCACTGTTAAGCACAGGTATCCGATGGCTTGGATTGATGATTTGCTAGATGCATTACATGGAGCCGTGATTTTCAGCAAGATAGATCTTAAGTGTGACTACCATCAGATCCGGATTAGAGCCGAGGATGTGCACAAAACCGCTTTCAGAAGCAGGTTTGGTCATTATGAGTTTTTGGTAATGCCCTTTGGACTTACCAATGCTCCAGCTACATTCGTCATGCTTATGAACGATTTACTATGTCCGTATATCGAAAAGTTTGTAGTACATTTTATTGACGATATTCTAGTGTTCAGTAAAAGTATTATTGAGCATCGTGAACACTTAAGAATAGTGTTCAGTACGTTGAGGAAAGCCAGTCTTACTGTGTATGGTTAGGCTTGAATATTTAGGATTCATAATTACTCCAGAGGGGGTAGAAATGGATCCAAAGAAAGTGGCTGCGATATTGACTTGGCCAATCTCTCAGAGTCTGACCGCGTTGCGATCATTCTTGGGATTTGTCTAATTTATGGAAGGCATATCAAAGGATATTCCGAAATAGTATCGCCATTGACTGATCATACCTCAGATAAAGTACCTTTTATATGGGGGCAGAATCAACAAGAAAGTTTTAACAAGCTGTGGTCACAGGACCGGTGTTAAAAATAGTTGATCCCCAGAAACCGTTGTTTTTGGAAACCGATGCAAGTGGCATTGCGGTAGGAGCAGTTCTCCTTCAAGAGGGAAGGCCAGTAGCCTTTGAAAGTAAGAAGCTTTCTCCCTCTCAAAGGAATTGGCCAACTCATGAATTGGAGTTGTATGCTATTATCCATGCTTTGAAAACATGGAGGCATTATTTGTATGGTTCAGAGTTTTATGTGGATGTGGATCATGGTACTCTGAAACATTTTTGTAAACAGCCTGACTTGAGGGGCTGCCAAGCTAGGTGGGCAGAGCTCATGCAGGAGTTTAATTTGACGATTCGGTACCGAAGAGGAAAATATAATAAAGTTGTTGATGCGTTGTCTCGCATTATGCATGACATGAGTTTCACGGTATTAGAGAGTGCTCTAATGACCGAGATTAGAGAAACTCAAAAGGTGGACGGGTTTGTCCAGAGTCTATGGCCTAAGGCTCATGTGTTAAAATCCGGGGAAAACGAAAAGGATGACCTGGCATCCAGAAAAGGCCAAACATATGCAAGATATACCATACGAGATGGTATGTTGAAAAGAAATGACAAGGTTGTAGTACCTAGTCAGAATGATCTCAGGCAGAGAGTCATTCGACAGTGCCATGATAACCCATGTGCGGGACATCCAGGAGTCGAGAAGACATGATCTCGTGAAGCGAGATTTCTTTTGGCCAAAGATGAAAAAGCATATTCATGAATATGTGACACGGTGTTTCTCGTATTAGATAAGTAAGGCCGAGCGGGTGAAGCCACTTGGACTTTTACAGCCCTTGGAAATACCACTAAGTAAGTGGGAGAGCATTTCCATGGACTTTATTGTAGGGTTGCCTACAACACAAGGAGGGTATGATTCTATCCTTGTGGTGGTTGATCGTCTAACCAAGATGGCTCATTTCATTCCGACTAGAGAGTCTGTTAGTGCCCCGCAAGTGGCGGATTTGTTTATTAGACATATATTTCGTCTGCATGGATTACCTAGATCCATAGTGTCAGACAGAGATGTCAGATTTACCGGTCATTTTTGCACAGCGGTATTTGAGACACTAAGGACTGAGTTGGGAATGAGTAGTAGGGATCATTCTGAGACGGATGGTCAAACGGAGAGAGTCAACCTGACTTTAGAGGATATGCTGAGGGCATAGGTGTCATTGAGGCAACATACATGGGACAAGTGGTTGCCATTATTAGAGTTTGCCTACAATGATAGAAAACATTTCTCTACAGGGTTTAGTCCGTTTGAGCTGAACTATGGTTATAGACCAGCGAATCCAACTATAGTTGGAGTACCTCAGAAAGTGCCTAGTGTCGCGGACTTTGTGGTTCAGATGCGGGAGATGCTAGCACTTGCGAGAGCTAATATCCGCTAGGCTATGGATAGAGCCAAGGTGTATGCGGGTCTATAAGAGTATTTAAGGAAGGAGAAAAAGTTTTTCTCAGGAGTTCCTTCGCACTCGAAGTCGTTAACTTCAGGAGAGTGTGCTAAGTTATCACCTCGATACTGTGGGCCGTGGTTAATTCTAAAGAGAATAGGCAAGGTAGCCTATAAATTAGAATTGCCACAGGGGTGTAAGGTGCACCCGGTGTTTCATGTTTCGCGCTTAAAGAAATTTTTACATACAAGTGACTCACTAATCGAAGGTGTGATTTTGTTTCAGGAGATAGAGGATAATGCAAGGCGCAAACCAACAAGAGTCCTGGACCGAGGAACAATGCAAATACGAAATCGGAAGATACCCACGGTGTTGGTTGCATGGCATGGTCAGCCTCTATCCGAAGCTACCTGGGAATCCGTATACTAGTTGCGGAGAGTGTTCCTAGACTTTATCATCGAGGACGTTGATGTCTGAAGAGGGAAGGATTGTTACGCTCTAGTCGAGGTAGCATGACCTCGGAAGAATCAGTCGACATTTCCCTTTTAGGATCTACGTTTGTAATATATTTGTTTGCGCTTCGTGTAAATGATCGAGAGGGAATTAATGTCAAGGTCCTAGGTGAGGGCTGATAGCACCAGACTAGGTGGATCTAAGGCTAAAGGCCTAATGCAAGAAATGTGCCTAGGGGCAATTGAAATGAAAGTATCCCAAGTGAGGGGTGAAAAGTTGCATTAGGAAGGCCTTATGATATTGACATGTGGCATCTAGATCCATCTAGGGAGATGGGGCTTGTTGGAGTTAGTGAGAGAAGAGAATGGGTTTTTACGTATGTTTTTGGATTCTGACTTCTCTGTCAGCTCTCATGCTTCAGCAAGGTTGGCTTGGAGGATACTCGTGGTGCTGCTCCCGTGATATGTAGTATAGGAAAAAGAGAAAGTCTATGATAGCGAAGATATCACGGATTTGCGTTTGTCGGGCTCTCTCCTGCTGTGGCGGAGGGCGAGGGCGTGGTTTCCTTGACCTTTGTATCCAAAGAGCACTATTAAGGGTGACATCTCTTCGATCTCCTCCAAGGAGGGGGGAGATGGGTTGGATCACGATCATGCATGCCCCGGTCGCTCTCTGTGTCTTGTGTGGACTCTGCACCCCTTTGTCGGTTGGCCCCTTGCTATTGATCCTTGTTGCTCGCATATCTGCTACCTTCCCATCCTCCACTCGTCTATGTCCTTGAGACGACTCGAATGCATAGAAGTTTGTGACATGTTGCTGTGACCGGTCTGCCTCAGCACCTTGTGGTGTTGTCGGATCTGTTGTAGTAGCTTGTCTTTGTGTCGTGTCATCTCGATCATATAGAGCCCAATATAGAGCTGATCATGGAAGTGGATTAATCGGGAGAGTGGACCAAAGCCATGCCCCTCTCGAAAAAGGCAGTGATAACGTCCTCGGATCTCATAGGAGACTAGTAGACACATAGGAAATGCTCCTCTGTCTCAATTGTCTCCAGTGTGCATAATCTACAGATCCGTTGCTCTCTAGGTATGCCTGCGGCTCTCCTTGTCTCGATTCCCAGCTGATGTGATGAGACCTGATTTTACCAATAGCAATCCTCAATGCATGTGATACTCCTCTGTCCTCAAGCACCTGGGGTCTGATGGAGTCTCTCCTCCGATACTCTCAAGAAAAGGTCATGGTAGAATTGGACCTTGGTGGGGAACTCTTGGTCCCCTTCCCAAGTCAGAGATGTATAGAGCTGGAGGGGATCTAACTGTATGATGCGGTTAATCTCATCACGAGGGAGTGACTTGGGTGGTGTGTCCATGTTGTACTGGAAAAGGGGCAGCGGGCTCATTTGGATACCGTGGCTGGCAAATTAGTGGAGACGCGTGCATACCATGTATCAACCCCGCTCTTTGCTAGTCATATGGAATACTCTAGTGCCAGCCTTGGTAGTCTCCCGTGAGGTAGGGCTCATACTTTGTGGAGCTAACTCACTGTCCGAAAGATGGCATCAACTTGGAGAGCTGTCATGGCGAATTCTGCTAGTACTATCTGATGTGGAATTGAGGGCTTACTTGGAATCATCCTGGAGCCTATAACCACCTGTAGCTGCTCAAATCTCTTCCACTCTGCTGCTGAGAGTGTTGAAAATGGGGGGAGGGTGAGAGACACTCATTACATGATTGGAGGCAAGAGCTGAGGCACAATAGCTGATGTTGATAGATGGTGAAATCATAGCGAGTACATGGCCTCATTTATAGGCTGGGCAAGCCTTATCTTCCCACACTGACACCTCATAGATGAGGTCACACACGAGAATCTAGATCCTATAATCTAGGGGAGGAATCACATCTACCACATGAGGTGGCACAAGTGGCCTCAAGACTCTTCACACTCACACAACTATAGGACACTCCTAGGACTCTAGGACCACACACACTAGGACTCCGATAGTTCCAACAAACCTCCCTTCGGAGCTAGGGTGAGAAACTATGACATCATCCAGACTGTGCATCCCAGGCAATCTCGGAGGCTAATAGCTGAGCATAATTTAGAGGTTGAACCAAGCACTCTCATGGCTTAGGTGTCAACGTGATCAGAGACTTAAATCTGAGCATGGATGCATGACCAACTCATAGGTCTAGGGAGTACACCAACATCCTGGAACTCGGCCAGGCCTAATAAAGGAAAGACAAAACAACCCCCCTGTCTCCTAACTGGGTACATGGAAATAAGTGGAGCCTTTTATGGGACAAGGCACACAAAATGACAAATTATTACATCATTTTAGGGGGACTACCCAAGGCAGAGTACCTAACACACACACGACTCTAGAAAGCCCACTCTTCATCTATCACCTCATGGAGGGATAGACCAGAAATAGCAACAGTGCAGGCTTGTTCCTTAGGTCCAGAAGGTGTAGCTTCATCGTCTTTGTCCTCGCTCTGCTCCGCAACTAGATTGGCATGTTCTTTGGCTTGTACCTTTGCCATCTTCTTGAAGCAACGATCCTCTGTATGGCCAAGCTTCTGATAGTAATTACATTTAAGAGGTTTTCCTTTCTTCTTGGGCTTATTCTTGAGAAAGAATGCTTTGTCAGGTCGAAAGGAAGATTCTGCTTTCTCTGTAAGCCCACGGTCCTCATCAATGAGATGAGCTACCATATCCTTAAAGCTCATTTTGCGGCTGACTCTTAGGACAGCAAGGATCTCACTGTACTTGGAAATGTCTTCAATACTTGAGAAGTACAGCAACTTGATCATCATCTTCAACAATGGCTCGGATGGCAGATAATTGTTGGAGAATTGACCCAAGATTGCTCCAGTGTTCATTGAGGGTTTCAGTTTCCTTCATCCTGAGCTTGAAGAGTTTTTGTTTGAGAAAGACTTTGGAATTATTGATCTTATTTCCAAACAAATTCTCTAATTTTTCCCAAACGTCATTTGCAGTTTTATCAAAATCCACATGGTGGATAAGGTTGTCAGCTAAAGCTAGGCCAATGATAGCCATTGCTTTATCATTTTGGTTCTCCCACCAACTGATTCTAGCATCATCACTTTTGGGTTTTGGCTCCTTGCCATTGGTGATATTCCATATGCCTTCTCGCATAAGAAGAAGCTGGAGATTTAGGGCTCTCCATTGGGGGCCTATAAAAGGAGAGCCTCCTTGGCTCATTCATTATCCATTCTTTGAGCAGATTGCAGCAGCACTCCAGCGAGGTTTGATCCTTCATCCAGGAGGATTGGAGCAGCAAAGGAAGAGGCTGAATGCTCAGACAAAGGGTTCAAAGGAGTCTCACCCTGGATGTCTATCAGGGTAGCAAGGAAGATGGATCAAAGGGATAGCTTGTGCCTCACCATTGGCTGCGTTTCGGAGCAACAAGAAGGTCAAGGTTCCAGAACAAACACGGCTTTACTTGTGGCTGTTTGGGAATATCAGCCTGAAGATGTGTTTGTGGGGCACGACAACGAGGCTCACATAAGCTCATGGGACCATGCAGGCCAAGTGCCAAAGAGAACAATGTTTTGTGTCTTCAGGGGTCCACATCTAGACCGCTAGATCTAGGCCTTCAAACATGTCATGTCTCTTGAAAGGGGCTTACTAGTCTCATGGACCTCGTGTTCCTATTTAGAGGATAGTGGAGGTCTCCGATTTGGGGTAAGGACTCTCCCAACTCTGTAGACTGCCCACGTGCCCTTTTCCTCAGCATCTATGGCTCACTCAAGGCCTTCCTTGTGCTGCCTCATCCACATGTGTGTGAGGTTTTCATTAATAAAAACAGTGGCATCCTTCAGGGTTGCTTGTTTTGCAAGGATATCTTGTCTGGTTTTGGCATGTCTGAATTTGATAATCCCTTGTGTCATCTTTTTCAACTCTCCATGCATTCCCAATCTTTGCCTTATCCACACACTTCTCATAGATGAAGTCTCTAGCCATGTCCAATGGGCTGGTTGCATCATTCTTTTTTCGTACTAGCTTGAGAATGCTTTCTTGAAGTCTAAAAAGCAGTAGTTGAGTGCATTGTTTTACCCTTTGCCCCTTTGCTGCATAAGCACAGAGTAATGGTGCCTATTTTTTTATAAATTTCTTTGTGCTTGAAGATTGGGACTAAGTTTACAGGGTGCTAAGAAGAAAAATGTCACCGGCAGAAGAAAAATTTCCACTAGGGCTATAAGGATTCCAATTGAAAATTTTCACCTTGGGTGTACATTTTCTTATAACGGTACGGTGTACACAAGGGCTGATTTTGTCAGATATGCCTTCATGTACCTTGAAGATGAAAGGGAACAGTTGTGGTGATTATGAATATCTTTAGACTGTGATTTGCTTTTGGGCATGCCAGGATGTTGTCTGCCTTCATATGCATTTCCTTTATATCTGAAAGGAACCGAGTGCTTGATCTTGACTGTTGCAGGTATTCCATATGGGTTGATAGTAAACTACGCCTCCTCAGTGATCCTGTGCTGATCCTAGAGCACTTCTTGTGGCGAGGTGGAAATGAATATGCTATTTCAAATCACTATGATCGCCACTGTGTTTGGGAGGAAGTACAACAAAACAAAAAACTAAACAAGTACAACCATACTATAATTGATGAGCAATTTGCATTCTACCAGGCCGATGGATTGATGAAATTCAATGGATCAGACCCCAAGAAGCTTCTTCCAAGCAGTACGTTTTCTAACTTGTTTGAACATATGGTCCGTTTAGGAACTTGCACTTTTTCGGCAGATAACACTAAATGTGTAGCCTCACTCTTTCCTATTACTTATTTATCTTTTTGGTTTCTTATTGTGCAGATGTGCCAGAAGGTTCTTTTATTATTCGAGCACACACTCCAATGTCTAACCTTTTCTCATGTTTATGGTTCAATGAAGTTGATCGTTTCACCCCTCGTGATCAGCTCAGTTTTGCATATACTTACATGAAGCTTGTCAGAACAAACCCAGACAAGCATTTTCATCTCAACATGTTTAAGGTGAGCAATATTTGACACTCATTATTTGAAAGTTCTAAATCTCTAACTCAGTCTGAATGAAGTTGTTGTTTCTAATTAAAGAGCTAGCTTCCACTGGTTGGCCTGCTTTCCTGCTAGAGGAAAATTATTTTGAGGTAATTAAAGAATAGAATGTAGATGCTCGTAGTACATTTATGAACTGTGCCTGTCTTGAGTTCTAACTAGAAGGTGGTAGGCACCACAGTTGTGCACTAGTTGTCAAAAATGTTGTATGGCAGATTTTAATGAAATCAATTCCTTTCTAATTGCCGGAGGGAGAGAGATGATATGATATGATTGCTTAAACTCCTCTTCAGACCCTCAGGATCTATGGGACTGGTGACCACTATTAGACTAATTAGTTGTCGATTATAACCGTTAAAATAAAATTCTCACAAATCTTTCTACATTGTGAGTATTTGCAGGGCTATTTTCCCCCCATGTGTGCATATGCTCGACATTTTAAGAGCACGTGCTGCTCGTCTTCTACTTGCCCTGTAGGGTAGATTTTGCATAACCTTGCCTCTCTTGGAATCCTGCGCATCCATCCACCCTTCTCCACTTCTAGATCATGTGAGCTGGTCATTAGCTTGCAGATTAAATGCCTTTTGATTATTGAGATGTCCTCCCCAAGATATTTCTGCATTGCATAGCTGTCCAGTGGGTTGATTTCCTGTTTGTAGAACTGCAATTTGCTCTGGGTCTGCCATAGCTTCTGTAGCATTTTTTGCGTCACTAAGGCTCTGATTTCAACTGATTCCTCTGGTATATCAGCCGCCTTTATCCCATGTGATTCCATCCATTCCTCCCCATCTCGGTACCAGCCCGTGTTTTAGGTGGCCTCCATATAACTTAACACGACCTTTTTCCTCCCTATCTCACTCAATATGACTCTGCTTTTAGAGCCGTCTGAACGAAAGTTTTTCTCTTGACTAATCCTTCTAATGAGCATATTAATTTGAAAATAACTACGAATTGATTTCATGACACAACGGGCTCAGATTTGCATCAGACAGATTTGCAGACATTTGCCCTTTGATTTGGGTTGGTCATTTGCAGGACAGCTATTTGCAAGGGGGTCCTTTGATCACTTTTTGGGAACAGCTGTGCATTTTGCTCAGTGTTTGAGAAACCATCTTGGTATTGACACTTGCAGACATTTGTTGTCATTTTTGTCTGACAATTGGAGCAGCAAGCAATTAGACACTTGGGCAGCCAGCTCTTTACATTGTAGCCTTGAGACTGTAACACTTGTAGAGCACTTTTATTTTTTGAGGATTTTCATTTGTAATGGCAAACCATGAATCTTTTGCAATGCTTGCTGCCAAGGACAAGCTTGATGGCACCAATTATCCCATGTGGTCGCACTTTGTGCACCACCTATTGGTGTTTAGGAACTTTTGGGGAATTGTATCTGGATCGGAGACTAGACTTGTCTCTTCATCATAGGCACCTGCTGCAACTGCAGCCACTTCTACCACTTTTGGTTCATCTACCACTACTCCCTCCGTGCCTCCATCGACCCTCCAACATAAGAACAGATTCGTTGGGATCAATGAGATGCAATGATTGCCATGAATTGCAAGAGAGTTGTTATACCTCACATTCGATCTTGCAAAACAGCCAAGGCTGCATGGGACACTTTGGCCAGTCTTTATCAGATACACAATGAGGCCAGAGTTGCTTATTTGCGTATGCAACTTGACATTGTTGAGATAAATGAAGGGAGCAGCATGAATGCCTATTTGACACAGGTGAAAGACTTCAGCGAGCAGCTCATCAATATTGATGAGAGTGTACCAGACTCAAGAGTGTCGGTAAACTGAAAGGAAAGCATAGAGTGAACACAAACTCAAAATACTTGCATATAGAATGAAGAAGAGTGAGGTCCTTATGTAGGCACCTCTTACATGCTCATTGACATCACTGATGACTTCAGAGCTCCACAATCATCTTCTCAATCTGCTCCTAGATTCTCTCAATCATCCTATGTGGCTTACCACCACCTAACTGTGCTTATGGGCACCTAACTGTGCCTCTAGCACTCACACAGAGAAACCAAGGTGTGCCTGAGGCATACACCTTGAGATATCCTAACAAACCCCCCCTCAAGGAAATGCCTCAGGCTATGTCAAGGATACAGCTAGCACAAGGTGTCTCATGCCATCTCATGGTGGTCATGGATCTATCAATGGCTAGGATCTCAAGCTAGCAAGGGTTCCTATGGGTGTAAGGTAAACAAAAGGGATACAAAATACCGTCCAATGGTTATCTCCCCTGCATGTACATGCACACAATGTCTGCAGGAGGTACCATGGAGCAAAACACATACACATGGCCTACATCATAAGGTGACCAGAGGTGTTTACAAAACACACAAAACACAATAGTTTATTTCATTCATTTTGGAGGACTATCCAGGCTGAGTACCTTGACTCAACATAAAAAGAGAGATCTGGAGCATACATAGAGATGATTTAAAAAGCATAATCTTCAAAGGATGCCTACATCTTGTGGAGGCACATCAACTGAAAGTAGATTGGCATTTTCTGTCTTTGAAGTTGCTTCCTTTTTGGCTCTACAAAAACTTTTCATGATGATTGTTACGTGACAAAATGGTGATGAATTTATACGTGAGGCTTGGGACGTGACAGAAAGAAGACAAGATATAGACCAGACACCTTTGAATAACAGAAAGAGGAAGGAATTCGTTGCCACGATAAGGCCTTTGAGTATGAAATATCCACGATGCTCAATGAATGGTTATTTCTTCTGTTGGAGATGGCTGCAAAAATTCGCGCACTATCCTGAAGGGAAGGCGTTGTGCATCCAATAGGCTCCGTATGCTTTCAAAAGCGCAGTGGCTTCTACTTCCTGTTGGCAAGTATGATGATCGCGAAAAGGGGAAAGCAGCAACAACGAAAGGCGATCAATTGACATTTGCTCGAATGGCACGACCTGCGTCTTGTCTTCGGTGCTTCCCCGATAATACTGAAAGAATGGGACGACTAGTTTCTCCTCTGTCCAGTAACTTTCTGCAAATTTTCCTGCCGCTATTCCTATTCCGAAGCACTGAAGCCCGATCTGCACCAATCCTCTGCTACTGCTCTACTGCTGCAGCACACACAAAAGAAAAGGAGTTCCGCCTGCTGTAAAAGCTCATATTTGTGCGCGCCAACTCCTCTTCTGCACTCAATTCTCGATCAGCAAAAAAACCAGAGCTTCCCTTGCGCCAACTTCTCTGTGCAGGGAATCTCAATCAGGAAAAAAAAAAAACACAAGAGCAGAAGCAAATGTGTGTTGTGTGCATCGATTTCTGTGCAAACGAATGACGATGCGAATTGATTGAGGGAGATGATGGATGGGATGAGATTGTGTCACAAAAATAAAATAGGAAGGATTCTGAAAGAAAATGGAAGAAGAAGAAGATGATGTGGCACAAATGGGCTCAAGGAGGATCATAGGGCTCTGATACCATGTTGGTAAACTGAAAGGAAAGCATAGAGTGAACGCAAACTCAGAATACTTGCATATAGAATGAAGAAGAGTGAGGTCCTTATGTAGGCACCTCTTACATGCTCACTGACATCACTGATGACTTCAGAGCTCCACAATCATCTCCTCAATCTGCTCCTAGATTCTCTCAATCATCCTATGTGGCTTACCACCACCTAAGTGTGCTTATGGGCACCTAACTGTGCCTCTAGCACTCACACATAGAAACCAAGGTGTGCCTGAGGCATACACCTTGAGATATCCCAACAAAGAGGTTGTGCCTACCACACTTGATGGGCTTCCTGACTAGTGGCCATGGGTAACCCCAACCACTATTCTTTTGATCAGCTTGTTTTCCTACTCTTGCAGGAGGAGCAAAGTCAACTAAACAGAGTTGCTTCCACTCATGCAGATCAAGCCTTTGCTACTGATCACAGGGGCAAAGAAAAAACGGGGGGGGGGGGGATTACAACAAGCCCAAACCTACATCTGATACCTCATCCTCATCCTCTCCTGCTGATGGGAAGAAGAAGAAACGCTGCAATTATTGCAGGAAACCAGAGTTGCTTCCACTCATGCAGATCAAGCCTTTGCTATTGATCACAGGGGCAAAGAAAAAACCGGGGGGGGGGAGTCCAAACCTACATCTAATACCTCATCCTCTTCCTCTCTTGCTGATGGGAAGAAGAAGAAACGCCGCAATTATTGCAGGAAACCAGGTCATGACATCTTTGAGTACGAGACGCTTATTGCTTCTGCAAAGAAGAAGCAGGGACATAAAGGTCTTGTTGTCTCAAATACTCTAGCTGCTAATGTCACAAATACAGAGGCAGCCAATCTTGCTCATGATGAGTGGGCATTTATTGTGGAGTGTCATTATAATCCTACTCAGCATGATTCAGCTTTTGCAGCCTCAGATTCTGCCTCAGACTGGTACTTTGATAGTGGTGCTTGCAAGCACATCACTTCCTGCAAAAATCTCTTTCACACATTGAGTGGTGTTCCAAAGGGGGGCACTGTCACTTGTGCAAATAATGCAGCATATCTCGTGAAAGGGATTGGTCAAGTGCTTGTCACTACAAGTATAAAAAAGAATCTAATTTCTATCTCAGCCCTCTCCACACAGAGTTCTTTTTGACGGTTATCGCTATGCCGTTTATGATAATCGGAACGACAACTATATTGTACTTACTGGAACACTTGATAGAGGGCTATATCATCTTGACATATATGCACAATAGGATGCTAATGCGGTGGCTGAATCTGTAATTTCTGATACACACCGATGGCCTGAGAGATTGGGGCATCTCAACTACAACAGTTTGGTGAAGATGCATTCACATGACATATCGTTTCCACCCATGCATGCACTTAAAAAACATGTATGTGAGGCCTGCTTGTTGGGCAAAATGCATAGGATTCCATTTCCCAAGGATGGGACCCTTGGTGCATCCAGGAAGTTGCATCTCGTACACAATGATGTGTGCGGAACGATGCGGACAACATCACTTGGGGAGTACTATTACTTTGTTACTTTTGTAGATGACTTCACTAGGTTCACTTGGATATATGCCATGAAGCTGAAGTCAAATGTCTTCTCTTGCTTCAAGCATTGGACTACCTTGCAAGAGAATGAGAGTTGGGAGAGACTCTTGACTTTCTGCACTAACAGGGGGGGTGAGTACTTGTCCTATGAATTTTTTGATTTTTTAGTAGCTCGGGGTATCATTCATCAGTGCACAGTGGCCTACACTCCGCAACAAAATGGACTTGCCGAGCCCAAGAATAGAACAGAGACAAAAATGGGCAGGTGCATGCTTAAGGAAAATCATTACCCAATAAATTCTGGCTGGATGCGATTATGTGTGCCAACTATGTGCTCAACCGAGCACCCACTCGGGCATTGAACACCATGACTCCCTATGAAGCATGGACAAGTTGTAAGCCTGTCATTTCTCACATGCAGGTGTTTGGGTCTCTTGCGTATGTGCATGTACCCTCTCAGTTGAGGCATAAGCTTGATGATAAGGCTGTCAAATGCATCTTCATTGGCTGTAGCTCACCAAGCAAAGGTGATTGGCAGTAGGGACGTGGTTTTTGATGAGCATGCCCCTTTACCTTGGCTGGACTGTAAAACACAGCCTTCAGTGGAAGCCTCTGATGTGTTTGATTCTATCCCGCCTTTCACAAATACAGAAGACAGAGTGCAGAGCTCCATGCCACATGCTTCTAGCAGCTCCAATCCTCCTCCCGTTGCTCTTGCTCAGGCTGATTTTCCACCGCCAGATGGCCTCAGGGACAGCAAGCAAGGTGAGCCTTTACCTACCCACATTAGAGTTGCGCACAAACAGATGCAAGGAAATTTTGTGGCTGTAGCTTTGATTGCCACTGTTTGTGATGAGGAGCCTCTAAGTCACAAAGATGCATTTGAATGTCATGAATGGATGTAGGCCATGAGAACTGAACTTGATTCCATTCAAGCAAATGGCACATGGGACTAGTGTGATTTGCTTGCAGGCAAGCGTGCCATCGGCACAAAGTGGATTTACAAATTGAAGTGCAAAGCTGATGGCAGTGTTGATCGCTACAAAGCTCGCCTTGTTGTGAAAGGTTATGCCCAGCAGCATGGTATTGAATTTGAAGAGACATTTGCTCCCACTTCACGCATCATGACCATTCGCTGTGTCGTTGCTCTTGCATCTCACAGGCATAGGGAGGTCCATTAGTTGGACATAGACCACCTTCCTTCACGGAGATTTAGTGGAGGAGGTCTATCACTCAGCCTCCAAGATTTGAGCTTCTAGGGTCTGAAACTAAGGAATGCCGGCTAAAAAACGCTCTTTATGGTTTGAAGTAGGCACCACAGGCATGGTATGCCAAGATACATTCTTTTTTGTTGTGCCTTAAGTTTTAGAGCAACCCGGTGGAGGATACTCTTTATGTTCGGAAGAGTGAATCAGAATTTCTGATTTTGATTTATATGCGGATGACATGCTTATCACTTGGCCAAACTTGCAGAAAATTGCAGATTTCAATGCAGCTTTGCAAAATTTTTTTGCCATGACAGATATGGGCCGGTTGCACTATTACTTGGGCATCCAATTTGCATATGTTGAACGGGGTACTATAATGAGACAGTCTAGGTACATTGGACAGCTCTTAGATTGCTACCAGTTTGAAGATTGCAAGCCAGTTTCTACACCATTGGAACTTGGCTTTCGTTTCTTCTCTGAGGATGGGAGTGCACCATTTGATGCCACCCTTTATTAGCAGGATGTGGGCTGCCTTATTTAATTATGTCATACTCGGCCCGATCTTCAATATGCGGTCTCCTAGTCGAGCAGGTACATGCACATGCCTAGTACACAACATTGGCAAGCAGTGAAGCAGGTCTTCTGTTACTTGAAGGCCACACAAAATTTGGGATTGTTCTAGCTTCACTGGTCTTGAATGCTTTCACGGATAGTGACTGGGCAGGTTGTTATGACACGAGAGTGTCCCACAGCGGGAGGTTGAGGCGAACAGGCTATCAAGATGGACCGGCCTCATCTGTTATTGAAGTGCAAGGAGGCGAACATGGTGGCTCTTTTTGAATCAAAACGATGCTCCCTTGGCAGCCATGTATATCTTGCTAATGTTAACAAGGGGTTGCTTGGGGTTGGTGCATCTACGATCAGATCTTCATATGGAACATTGATATCCAACATCATCACAAAATTGTGGTGGTACTTGTGGACGTAGATAACATGCTCTTGCCACTTCATGCCTGGGTATGATCCTGCATTGACTTAGATTTTTTTGCATGGCTACTATTCAGCTTCTTTAGCTCCTACAAAAGGTTACCATAGTAGATGGGTAGTTCGGGAATAGAAAGATTTAGTAACAAAATTGTTTCATGCTTGGATCTTCATGCATTTCATGGTTCAGCAACAAGCAGCCTACAGTTGCTACTTCCGGTTGTGAAACTGAATATAGGGCAGTCTTCACAACTACAGTAGGGTGTGTTTGGCTCCGTAAGCTACTCGTAGATCTTGACATCAGCCGGCCAGCTTCTACTACCATCTACACTAACAGCCAGAGTGCTTTGGCTATTACGAGAAACCCAGTGTTTCATGCATGTACAAAGCACATTGAGGTTCATTATTATTATGTTCGAGAGCGACGATTGTCAACCGGAGACATACAATTGTCCTATGTTCCCACGGAGGACAACTTAGTAGATCTCTTCACGAAGGCTCTACCACGGCCCAAGTTTGAGGATTTTTGACATGCCTTACACTTGGCACCATTTGTTACTTGATTTTGATCTCCATGTACTGTCATAGGTTGCTATATCTATCTTGGACGAATATGTGCAACCATGATATAGTTTCCAGATATATCTGAGATGTATCCAGGATACTTCAGCCATACCATGGAGGGGGGTTTATTAGCACTTAGCTCTGGTATGGCCTCGTAGGCTAGTCTTAGGAATCAGTCAACCCTTAGGTTGACTTCATTGGTAAACCATATGATTGACTTCGGGGCCATATAGGCCACCTCTTTGTACATTCTCATTATCCATTTGCAAGTACTCACGTTTGCTTCGGGTTGTTGTTTGCTCCCTTGCATTCCACTCCGTTTTCATTGCTTCCCGCACCCAACATGTACGCAGCTCCAAGATGAGAAGCGGACATAGATGCTATTCAGTCTTTTATTGAGAACCATGTCAAGCACATGTTTAGATAATGGTTGCGCACCACAAGTCGCTCCCTATGGGTCATGAATGAAGACAAGGATTGTTGGTCTAGACTCAAACCTTCCATAGCAAGGGGCTTTCAAAACCTCAACTTTGATGACCTAGACCTATGGTGGGGGTGGAGATAGTGAGGCCCTAGCATGGCGATGCACGAACATGGACCATTATCCTTTGTTCTTTGTGTTTAGGTGTCCTCTCACAGCAATAGTGCAATGTATTTGTTTTCTCATCTCATACACCAACCTTGGGCGTGGGTGCCCATTTTTTAGTGGCTCCATCCCTTAGCATTCATTGTATCTGGTTTTTTCAATCTCATAGATCCTTTGGTCTTTCAAAGATGTTAATAAACTTCCTTTTTTTTTCTTGTCACAATAGGGCCTTATGAAGGCTATGGCACTTAATCTCATTCGTTATGAAGGCTATGGCACTTAATCTCATTGGTTATGGAAGCTAGAAAACACTTCCTTAAACAACCTCAAAGCACTGCAAACATTAATAGCTGAAATTATTAGCTTCTACTCTCACACTACATGATTTTGATATCTTTGTAATGTTTTTTTTGTCCTATAGGTCATATTTGACCTCTCGTGGACATTAAATCATGGTCGGCATCTATGTGTGTGTGTATTGATGTTGATTCTGTTCCTTTGCCTATGGTGCCTGTGCCAGAATCTTTTTTTGTTCGGGATGCAGATGTGCCTTTTTCACTGGATTCTTTTCATCCCATGTTAAAACAGGTTTTTGACCTTGTGATTCAAAAATTCCGGTTGCTAGCATATCTTATAAATTTTGTTCTTGTACTTACTGGTGGGTTTTTACCTCTTTTTGGGGTTTCCTACACAGAAATATATGATTTCAGGGGGCAAAGAACAGGAAAGGGGCCATTTATTGCAGCTTTGTAGAATTCAAGAAGCATTCAAAGCAGTACCACGTAAAAAATGGGAGAGACTGGAAAAACTTCAAGTCCTTTGGAACTCAGAGAAGCCACATACAGACTCTACGAGAAGTACCTGCTGAGCTAGAGCAGCCGATTGTAGATGGATCCAATTCCAAAGAAAAGGTCATCATAAGCAGCGATATAGGGGTCAAGCAGGGATGCCCCCTATCACCAAGTCTCGTTGGTCTCTTTATAGATGACTTGCAAGATTGAATGACAAAAAACAGCAAAGAAGAGTCCAGGTGGCTGGTTACGCACTATTATTGCTCATGTATGCAGAATGGATGTGTGGAACGAAGGATGGTGGGAGGTGTATAGCTTCCAAATAAATGCAGAAAGGCACATTTGTGGAATTGGGAGATGAGGAAATTTTTGTACACCAGGCTTGTGCAACAGTGGTTCTCTATGGGTGTGTCCAGCCTGGGCGCCCGGGCTCTCCAGAGCTTATTGGAAAAGAATAGAAACAGTGCACAAATGCTTTATCATAGGAGAGTCGGGGTTAAGACACAAACACCTTATTCCATCTTGTTAGCTGAAACAGGTATGATACCACTGGAAGGTGAAGCACTATGCTATTATCTGGGATAACCTCAATAAGATTAAGAAGATGGATGCACAGCGATACGGGGTGAAAAGGGATTAGAATAATTAAACTATAGGGAGAAGAGTCAAGGAACTTTAGAAACTCTACTCTAATATCTAATGATTAACCTAGGGCTTAAGGAGAATTGAAAGTACACATCTAATGAAATGTGGCCACATATGTAGCCACATCCCATCTTCCGCCCCCCTGTATTGGAAGGATGCTCCTCTCTCAAACAATATACTAGTAGTAGTACTCGACCAAGTGAGTACCTAGGATTTGTCCTACGCACATAGTTAATCAGTCTAGAGTAGGAAACGAGTAGAATAGGGAAATTAAGACCCGATGTAGAGGTCATGGGGGTGCTTACTGCAGCATCAAGGTTGTAGAAGGGCCTGTATTTGAGGGTAGTTGGAGATTCTGGTTCATTACATTTGGTATCAAAGCCGCACCATTCTAACGAAGGGACGGAAAGAGAGAAGGCTGTTTGTTGCGTGAGGTGGAGTGAGACGGGTGATAGGGTGGGAGAAAGAAATCTGTGGGACAGGCAGGCTGCATGCCCATAACTGGCAAGGATCAGATGCATGCCTGCACAATGCAAATGCACATGACCAAGACTATATGAAGCCTGACACACTAAGATCTGCATGGCGATTGGACACAGAGAGCAAATCTGCGAGGGAGAGAAAGGAATGTATTGCTAGGGAAGGAGAGCAGTTTGTAAGAAAGGGAACACAATTGGTAGAGAAGGTTATCCGATCTTCAGGTGTGAATCTGACTTGACCAGGACATTCGAATTAGCAGGCGGAAATTGGAGTTTGCCAGAGAAGGCCTTTTCTATGAAATCCCACTATGTTTTTGTTTTTTGGATGGTGAAGAAGTGTCCCCTCCCATGTAAATGTGATCGTTAAACAAAATGACCCCCCCCCCCCCCCCCCCCCCCGCTTTTAGGAAAACGGGTTGGAACAACATTTTAAGGGCTTGATCTACCCATCATATGTGTTGGAATTATAGAGGTCACCTCCCCATTTGCGAGCCCCCAAATGAGGAGTGCATTGGGGGGTGGACCATAGAGCAAAAGAGAGGGATTTGGGCCTGCCACATGGGCAGCACAGAGAGGAGAGTACTTGGCAGAGGAAAGCCACCATGGATGGCACATCTGGCAGAGATGTGCCCATAGGCTGTCCATGACTGGAGCAGGCCTGTCTGTGCAGGGTATCCAGCAGAGAGAGGTTGCGATGAGTCAGGGATAATGTCAGCACCTATACGGGAAGGTACAGAAGCACCTATATGGGAAGGTACAGCAGCAGGGACAGACCTGCTTGGAGATGATCTGGGGCGTAGAAGAGGTCTGGACAGGTACGGATTAGTAGCAGGATGGAGGCGCCCTGATTCGCGGCAGTTTTGGGGCCATATAGGCCTAGGAGCAGGTCAGGTTTGGGCTGGACGGGCCTGGGCAGTGGCAGCCTGCCACGTTGCCAGGCTGGGCTAGCCAGTCAGGGGATGCACACATTACCAAGTAAGGTGGGGAGGATTGATTGGGTCATTCCAATTTCCCCTACCCAGTCGGCTATTTTGTAGTGGGGCATCAAGCCCTATATGAAGAGGCCAAAGGGGCCTCACTTGGCATCATACTTCAGGGAGCAGGAAGGAGCAGCAGAGCAGCACCAATTGGGCCTACAACCAGGAGGTGAATTGGGGCTGAGGAGCTGCAGACTTAGCTGGGCAAGGGGCTGCCCACCTAGGTTGACTGCCTGGGCAAGGTGGAGAGATCAGAGTCTACATAAGCTTAGAGAAGAGCACGCGGGCTTAGGGATCTAGGAGTATCAAGCAGATAGTAGGAGAGCTATTGGTAACATCAGAGGACCACGGTTTGGTGGGACTCTGCATCTGTCTTTTGTATAGTGTCCAGTTTTGGGTGGAAATATACCCCTTGTGGATTCTCTATCTTTCTTGGAGCACTGTCTATTTACTGGCTTGCACACACACTCATAGTTGTGAAGTGCACACAAGTAAAAGAACTATTGATTCCATAGTTAAACACTTCTGTGTGTAATTCCTGGGGACACACTCTCAGTCTTCCGCGGGGGGATACCCTCTGTAGGGATTCATTTCTAACAAAACACCTAGGCTTACCTGGGCAAGGTGGAGAGATCAGAGTCTACATAAGCTTAGAGAAGAGCATGCGGGCTTAGGGATCTAGGAGTATCAAGCAGATAGTAGGAGAGCTATTGGTAACATCAGAGGACCACAGTTTGGTGGGACTCTGCATCTGTCTTTTGTATAGTGTCCAGTTTTGGGTGGAAATATACCCCTTGTGGATTCTCTATCTTTCTTGGAGCACTGTCTATTTACTGGCCTGCACACACACTCATGGTTGTGAAGTGCACACAAGTAAAAGAACTATTGATTCCATAGTTAAACATGTCTCTGTGTAATTCCTGGGGACACACTCTCAGTCTTCTGCTGGGGGATGCCCTCTGTATGGATTCATTTCTAACAAAATGCCCCTTATAACAGTATCTAGAGCTTTGATTCACTCAAAAGAAGCAGGCTAAAGTCAGCGCACTAGTTTCCAGCAAAAAGACAAGGGAGAAGGGCTTATTTCAGCTTGTTTTTTGACATAAATCAAGCAGGGCACGGATATGTACCACCAACTCTACAACTAAACCTTTTTTTTGAGATTACAGAAAGTATCCTAGTATATTTTCAATTGATGTCATAGGACGTGGTGTTCCCATTATGGGTCCACATTCCCCCAACCCAAAATGTTCCCATTCCAAGATTGGGTATTCCTGGAACGTTCCCATTCCCTCTTAAATATGATCAGCTCAGTTCTTTCAAACCCTATCTTGACATATGCACTGGAATTCTTCTTATATGGGGACCTTACAAAGTGAGCAACTATGGATTGACCTCGAACTAGGTGGAGCATTGATATGCCTCCCCCCCCTCTCTCCTTCCCCTTTTCAATGAGTAAGGAGGTTTGATGCCAAGTTGCTGTAGCACATACTGGTGTGGCTGTGAATATGCTTGCAGGGTTCTCCTTAGCTGGGAAATAGAAAAGGCTTGTGTCTTTGCTCTAGATATTCTCAGCACTAGACCTTGATGTGCTTTGTCATGGCATGAAACACTGGATTGGTTTGAGGAAGGGGATGAGAGCAGGGCTGAGCCTTGAGGGGAGCTGATAGGGGGCCAGGCTGAGGCTGCGTCAGCCAGGCTGCTGAAGCCGGAACCCTGGAATGATCTTGGATGGCATTTTGGGAACAGCGTTCTCTGGAGTTCTGGTCCAGGTCCATTTTCCAGGAACATTCCAGTTTTGGTGTTCATTGGAGCTCTGGCTAGGCCCATGTTCCGGGAACCGTCTCGAACAGGGGAATGCTGTTTCCCTGTTCCAGATGGGGGAACGCGGTTCTCTGGTAACTATGGAGCTGATCCATAGGATGTACTAGGCACATGGCAGGCAGGTGATGCACCAAGCCATACAGAAGACAGGCTACATGTGTGCCAATAGATGGCTGGCTTGTAGGCAGGTCATGTGGCAATCAGCCACGTGTGAGCACCTATTGTGGACCGCCATTGGGCAGGTCATTGACCAGTTGGCCTCATGGCAGCCGGCCATGTGGCAGTCACGGGTTGGCTTTAGGTCCCTTGCCAGGTCGGTTCATATCGAGGTCTCATCCCTCCATTGTATCTAGGGTTTGCATCCCCATCCATGGAATCCTTTCAAGGGCCTATTGACCTTCCGTGTGGAAGAGGATGGCATAGGAGAGGATCAACGTTACAATTTTTGCTTTGGACTATTTTAGGGAAGCATCTTATAGTGGATGAGATCTACCTCTGCTCATTTATTGTTAGTCTTGTGAATGCTTGCTTTGCATTGTGTGTGTTTATGGACCTTGCATATAAAATATGTGACTGTGTGTGTCTGTTCATGCTGTTCATGTGTTTATACAATGTTCAGTTCCAGGTCTGGACACTTTATGAAGTCGGTGCTATGCCGTAATAACGCTATTGAAGAGGTAGTTGATGTAATGTCGTTGCAAACTATATGATTTTTTTAAAAGATGGCTTTAAACCTATGGCTTGCTTTGTGTAATGTTTCCACATCATATATATGATATATTTTCTTCTGTTTAGGATTGTGAACGTAAGGCCATGGCAAAGTTGTTCCGCCATCGGAAGAATGTCTCTAGTGTCATTCAAAGTCAGGTACATAACGATGCAAACATATAGTCACTTTTTTGCCACCATGTTTTGGGATATTGCAGTTGTGTACAGGAGCTCCAGGCAGCAGCTCTGTGACATTTTAGTATATTTATCATTTGATGCTGAAGCATGTAATACTTAGCGATTAATTCGTCACTTCCTATTTTTTGGGCAATTTTGGAAAAGGCCACCAGGTTATGCTGAATTGCATTGCTGTCTGTATATTGCCCTTGCCATTTCAATTGATATGTAGTATTGTCATGCTCTCCTTAAATTTCATTGTAGCAATGGAGTAGCCAAGGACATTAGAAAATGTGTTGCTGGTGTGATCTCTTAAGCATCCCTGCAAAATGTGTTTCATTGTAGCAATAGAGTAGCCAAGGACATCAGAGAATGTGTTTCTCGTGTGACCTTTCAAGGATCCCTGTAAAATCTGTGTTTGGCTGGCTGTTGGTTCTCTATGGAATTGCTGGGGTCAAGACGGGGAACTTTGCATTTAATGCTACTTTCGAGCTGGTGTGAAATCATGTAGGGATTCAGCGCAGTTCTTTCAAAGCCTATCTTTGACATATGCACTTGGCCGCTCCTCATAGGGGGACCTAATAAAATTGAGCAACTGTGGACTGACCTATAACTGGGTGGAGCATTGATATGCAACAGCCACGAAGGAGGTTTGATCATGGATAGCAGTATCGCTGTCCAATCGGTACACAAAGAGTACTGCTTTTCAATCAGATTAGGGAAAGTAGTTGGGTTATGGTTAAAGAACTCAGCTAAATGACCATCTCTTAAAGAATGCACTGTTTTCCTTGAACCCTGTATTGAAACAAGCTAGACCTTGCATCTGACAATATTCTTTCTTTGCTGTATGCAATACATCTTGGACTATTTCTGACTAAGGCCAATGCAATCTTTGGCGAGTAGTTCCCTTAGGTCATCCTCATAGGATCCTTCCCGTAGTCTCTTCAGGTCCCTCGTGCTTAGTCAAAAGCAACTCCCCCCCCCAGGGCGGGCCCTCTCTCTCTCTCTCTCTCTCTCTCTCTCTCTCTCTCTTGGTGGTAAGAAGAATCAATTCAAAGACAAACCTAACTAAAGATTAATTTTAGCATAGTGTGTCTTAGGAACCATGGCATTATCTACAATAGAGGATGAGTATACCAAGTTGTGAATTCATGATGTGTGTACTTGGTCTAGCAAGAAGTAAGCAGCCATGCCACTATGTACAAAACAGAAATGAGTATATCTCACTTGGTTGGTGTAGATAATGAGAGGATAAGGGAGAAGGGACTGGATTGGCTAGAACAGTCGATGAATTGATATGCCATGTGCAATCTTTAGGGTGGAGCTCTTTGAGGGTATGTATAAAATCCTCCAGCTAGCTCTCTGCACTCATGAAAGTTGCAAAGATTGCGATCTTTAGGATTGAGCTCTTTGAGGGCATGTATAAAATCCCAACTAGGTCTCGGTCTTGCAAAAGTTACAAAAAGGGGAGGTGTCTGAGGTATCAAAATATTGCAAAAATGTGTTAGTCTATAAGATGGTTGCAATATGTATGGAAAAATGTGTTAGTCTATAAGATGGTTGCAATATGTATGGATGTGTAATAGTTTTAAGTAGCTTATGTTAAATGTCGAACTTATCCAACTTGGATTTTGATTTAACATCCTCTGTAGTGAGTTCTCACTTTGGTATGCGCGATTGTGTTGAATAAAATCTTTATTGCTTTAAATTGATCATGTGTAATACAAAGCACCTATCCATGGGCATATTATGAAAGAGGAATACAATGGCATTTTGAAAAATGGTGCTTGGACAACTCAAGGGAAAGAATGGTCTACAAGGTCAAGCATAAGGCTTTGATGAAAGTGTAGACAAGTACAAAGCAAGATTGGTTGCTAGAGGATGCGCTCAATAGAAAGGCATAGTTTGTTAAGAGACATTTGCCCTAGTCACAAGGATGAAGGCCATCTACATGATAATATCTCCTCTTGCTTGCAATATAGGACTTCATTTGCATGAAAATGATTTCAAATCTACTTTCTTGAATGGAGAATCACAAGAAGAGGTATACATGAAGTAACCATAAGGTTTCATTGAGAAGAGATTTAAACATTTGGTGTGCTGATTGAAAAAGTCATTATATGGTCTCATGCAAGCCCTACGAACATGGTACAACAAAATTTACATTATTTTAGGTGGAAAGAGTTTAGAAGAAGCGAACTTAATCATGGGGTGATTGCAAAGAGAAGCACATATACCCTCACCATTTATTGTTGTCGTTGGGGATCTCATCATAGCAAGCAATAATAACTTCATTAAGGAGGTCAAGGTCAATAGTTTCAAGATTTTGCAATCGACGATCTTTTTATTTGAAATCTTAAGCAAGTCATAGACAAAGCCCCAATATTAACGTCGCCTTTTGTGAGATAGAACTTCATGTTCATATTGATGTTTCCAAGTATGTCATTAGGTTTATACTCACCTCACTTGGGGAGTATGAACTTGGACCTTGAATGTGTTGAACAAAACTATACAACTAGGCATGAAGGTCAACATGGTCTATATATGCAATGCCACGTGTTTGTGGGAGTTCTAGGAGAATAGGGTCCTTGAAAAACCCTCAACATGTCTTGTAGGCCCCTTGAAATATCACTATCCCTCAATATTTGCACGGTAAAATCCCTAAGATAGTCCTATCTAGTAAGTTTATGGCATATTCCTAAGTCCTAAAAACCCCTTTGTTCAGCACTCACATATACATATGCAATGGGTATCTGAACTTGCTTTAATGGAGGGGTTGGCTATGGTCTACTCAATCAGAAAGTGTAAGTGTTATCTTATGGCCAATCATATCAAATTCTAAGTTGATCATTAGGCATTGCAATGGAAAATAAAACTTTTAAAACGAAGAGGATATCATAGTGGCTATTGCTTTTAATAGGCTTTGACATCATGGTGGTGGGAAAGGGGACTTCGTATTACTTGGCAGATCAATTATCATGGTTAGATATAGGGAAGGGACTTAGTGGAATTGAATATATCTACAAAATGCCTTATTGTTATTGGTGGCTAGTGCACAAAATTGGTATTGTATAATGGTGCAATAGATGAGTTTTTCAATGAAGGATGGCCCAAACCTTGCCTATCTAAGAATGAAGTAAAAGAACTCATTAAGAAGGAATGATCCTACCAAATAAATGGCGGTTCACTCTCTATGCAAGGAAGATGGGGCATTGCATCCTCTATAAATCCTCAAATTCCCATTCCATGTAGTCAATGTAGCAAACGAGTGTTGCAGTGTAGTCTTAATCATAAGCCTAGCCTAGGCTCAGTTTTCAACCACTTTAAGAGCCCCACCAAAGTCTAAAACGTTCATTATTTTAGGGTTTGGCAAAAAAGTATTATGTAGAATATACAATATTTAGTAAAACTAGACACTCAAGTTGTCTATTCTTTGGTACTACTAAATATTAGATTGTTTACCACATCAAGAATGCCATGCTGGAGATGCAAACTTGGTACAATCAAGTTCTCTTGAGATATAAGATAAGTGCAACACTACACTAACAGTTTGCACGTTCATAAGACAATACAAAAATATAAAACATAAGAAAAAAACTAAAGTATTCATAACAACATTGAATTTATAAGATGTATTTGTATCTCTATTACATTGAATTTACGGTAAGTATACTTCTCTCTTCATATCACACCATTATTCAATAAAGAAATAAATTGTCATATGACACAATGCAATTGCTTTTTGCATCACACCAGGGTTTTATAAACATGATGATAGATTATCATGTATAAATTGCGACTTAAAAACAAGCCTAAATGTTCAAGTTTTCACATGGGCTCAATATTGAAATTGAACTATTGAAAGAGCGAAATCATGAAGAAAAAAATATTTCCATAGAGAAGCAGCATAGTGTAAAGCTGCTTTGAGGCATTTACAATCAATAGTAACTGCTAATAAGCCTATCTTTCTACTCAAAACATGTTATTCTCAATTAGACTAAAACATTGAAAAGTTATTTAGGTTGTTTATTGGATGCATCCTCTTTATTAGTTACTACCTATCATTCTTTGTTTGTCAATAAGGGGACATCATTTTCTATATTAGTTAATGAAGCTAGCTTGCTGGGTTCATCAAGAAGAGGAAACATAGGCTCTCTCGATGTTGGTTGGAACCTTTTGCTATTTTCCAGCAGACAAGTGCCAACTTCTTCATCTTCATTGGGAACCTCCATTACAACCTTCACATGCATTTTAATAAAAGATGTTGTATCTCATCCTTCTCTAGCGTTAAACAATTTCGTGCATGCTTCACATCACAAGCTATTGTAGTACCTATTTTATAGAATGCAAAGATTTAGTATAAGATACTATACTACCTACTATACATGATTTTAAGATGTTTATTTTCATTATAGTAGCAAAAGATAAAACTTATACACATTGTTTAGAAAAAAATATGGTACCCAATCATATTTAAATAAGAAGTGATCAAGGAGGTGATTAATAAGATAGTGAGGATTTTGATATGGATTGGCCAAGTTCTTTAACCCATTAACATGTCTCAACTTTCTTATAACTGTAGGAAAAGGAAATTAAGCATCCTAGCTCGTGCACATGTGCCTTTGCTCTCTATTTCTTGATGTCATCCTAGTATCCTAGTGTTATTATCTTGAAATTTATTATGAATAGAAACAAAAACAAAATTTAAAAACAATTATATAAATAACACCAACATAAAGTTACTGTATTAGTATTTCATGACTATGAGCATATTTTGTGAAAGCACGAACAACAGATGTTTCTTGGGTAGCAATATGAAAGACCGCAAATCTCCACAAGAGGAGGTAGTGAGTTGCTTATAATCTTGACTCGTTTTAGTTATTGCAGCATATGTAAAGGCCTAAAATAAGAGTTAGACTACTCTTGCATACTTGTTCATATGTTGGTATGTATGGGAGTGTTTCACAAACTGAAAGTAAGCTTTCTACTTGCTGGGCATACTCAAGGACATATTGACCAAATTTTTAGTGCATTTGCAAAGAGGCCTTCTTGAGATGATGCTTTACATTGCTAGCTATGATCACTTGAGTAGATCCCTTATACACCTAAGCCCATGGTAATTTAGCTCAAAGAGAATCTTGATGTCAAGGTTTTTGCATATGGATCAAAGGAATAAAAGTGAAATCTTGCAAGAAACTCAACCATCTAAGTTTTTGACATGCTTATTTAATGAAGAAAAAGCGTGATATGGATGTAGTGTTTCTATTTGGCAAGTCCCAAAGATTCGCTTCCATAAAGGTCGATAGTTTCTCATATTTGTACTATAATCCATCATGAAAGTTGCCAAGCTAGATCCAGTTGTATGGTTAAAGGAGGTAAAAGAAGCTAAAAAGTTGAGCAGGGGAATTGACTATAAGAAATGGATTGAAGAAAGAAAGAGGTTGCTAGAGAAGGCTAAAAAATATGCTCGACAACAATATGTGTCATGGTGGGAGGGAATATTCTTTGACCAAGAGAATATTATTAATAAAGTCTAAAAAATGGAATAGGATATGGTTTATACTTTTGTTTGGATAATTATGAATCAAAGACAATATCCCTTTGAAATAGATATTCTAGTAGAGATTAATAGCCTCTTGCATGCCCCAGCAAGGAAAATGTATCTTGGAGCAAAAGCAAGAACTAAACAACTTAAAGAGATGTGGAGTAGAGATCCCAACAAGTTAAAGACGGTACTCTAGTAGACGATGATGACCTTGGGCATCCATTTTGGAGGAGTAAAGTTATTGGATTCCATAAGGAAGAAAATGGAGAAAATATATTGTCTACCATAGTACATTGATATAACACAAATCAAGATAGTATCCCTCTAAAATAAATATTCCAATAGACATAATAGCCTCTTTCATGCCCCTACAAGGGAAATGTATCTTGGATCTAGAAGGTCAAAATCAAGAACTGAATAGCTTAAAGAGATGTGCAACAGAGATCTACAATATGTTAAAGAGGGTACTATTATAATAGCTACATTGGTAGAGGCTGGGTAGAGGATGATAACCTTGGGCACCCACTTTGGGCTAGTAAAGTCATTGGATTGCACAAGGAAGAAGATGGAGACAATATATTTTTCTATGATAGTACATTGGACAAAATCATGAAGATGCCTTCAAAGGATAATATATCTTGGAAATGATATGTGGGATACAAGGAAGCTCAAGAAAAAGGAGCAAAAATACACGTAAATATGCTATTACACTTAGTCTTGATGAAGTGACCATACTTGTCTATGACTTCCACTCTTACAAGGTTAGGACAGCCCTAATGAGAAGGTGACACCAAAGGAGGAGTAGGAGGGGCACTCAGCATAATTAACCCTACCACATCAATAATCAAGGCCACCCCCATGAAAAAGGCATCCACTATATGTGAAGGAGCTAAGGTAGAGGGCATGCACAAACAAAGGCAATCTAATAGGAGCTATTGTTGGACTAGCAATGATGTAAAATTTTTTGAGAGCAAGAGAAAGAGCCAAGTAATCAACCTCACCACCAAGGTCGAGTCTAAAGAATTTGAGCTGCCACCCATGCCCCCCCGCCTTGCAGTGGAACAAGAAGCAACACATTGCTCATTTCACATCGACTCTAGATTGAATTATAAGCTCTATTACCATGCTTAACTATGGTTGACAATACACACTCACATGAGAGGAAGGAGAGACTAGTGATCACCATGCTAAATGTACACTTTCACTGAGGATACATAATGAACATATTGATATAGTGCAGGGATGTTTTTATCGAACCTATACTTATATATTAATATAAAATCTTGGCAAAAGTTTATCGAACTAGTTTTTTTAGTTTCACAATATTTGTAGAACCTATTACAATTTTATATATTTTCTTTTGAATTATAAAGAAAAAGTTGTAACTCCTGGCAAAACTTTAAATTTCTTCTCATAAAAGTTTCAAATCTTGGCGAATGTTTCAAACCTTTATTTTTATCAAGGCATACAAACTTTCGACACCAATATAAATTTTTTCGCTTCTTAATAAAACTAATAGGAATTTTTCGCTTCTTAATAAGACTAATAGGAAAAAATCATCCATGATATAGTGTATGGCTCACGTTGACATTGGAAAAAAGATTTCATTGTAATTCATGATGGACATATTGATACAATATATGGCCCATGATCCATATAGGCTATGTTACCATGTTTAACTATGGTTGACAATACACACATGAGAGGACGAGACTAGCCATCAGCCATGCCAAATGTATACTTTCACTAAGGATTCATAATGAACATATTGATATAGTGTATGGCTCACGTTCACATTTTATACTTTCACTAAGGATTCATAGAACATATCGATATAGTGTATGGCTCACGTTCACATTGGAAAAAAGATTTCATTGCAATTCATAATGGACATATTGATACAATATATGGCCCATGCTCACAATAGGAAAATAATTATAATAACCATGGTAGGTGTTGTTTGGGTTGATGATGAACATAATATATGGCCCATGCTCACAATAGGAAAATAATTCTAATAACCATGGTAGGTGTTGTTTGGATTGATGATGAACATAATTCACTACATTCATAATGAATATTTTGATACAATATATAGCCCACAAACATATCGACACAATATATAGCCCAAACATATTGATAGCCCACAAACATATTGATACAATTTAGAGCCCATGTTCACATTGTATGAAAGAATTCTAATAACACCATGGCAAGTATTATGGATGGGGAAGTAGCCTAGTGTGATTAGCCTCATCCCCTCCCCCTTATCCTCTAAAGGGTGTGTGTGTAGTTAAATTAATCGCAAAAAAATCCTCTAAGGGGTTGTGTGAAGTTAAATCAATCACAAAAATAAATAAATAAGTGATAGATATTGTTAAAAAAAAAAAATTTTGTGGTAGGTATTCTTTGGATTTTGTTCCTTGCATACGTACAGTGCCCACTTTGAGTTGAACAGCCCACCTACACATTGGAAAATGAATTCTATTAACTATTATACTACTATGTATTATTCCTTACATACTTTCAATGCCATATGAGAATATCCATCATACTAATGATACTAATCTATACCATAATATCTATATACCATATTGTATTTCCTATCATTTATGGCTCCAAACTTATAATGTAGTGGTAGCTTATTATACCATATGGTATTTCCTATCATTTATGGATAATGTAGTGGTAAGTCTATTCCATTTTGTGCTGGCCATTTTGTTGAACTTCATGTACAACTTGCCCCCAACTTGTTGAGATTTCACGCTCAACATCTGTGATCATGTGTGCATAGCACCATCACGTGATCATATGTGCATAGCACTAACCCAATAGAGTGCTATAAAAAAAAGGGTTAGATCCCCTAACCCTAACCCTAACCCTAAATGGGTTTGTATATATTCTATTTTTTCAACTAAATCTAGTGTACAATTAGTCATTTGTGGTGTGCTCTCTAGCTGTTCCAACTTTCCTCATCTCCACTCTTCTCCTCTCCCCTCTTCATATTTTGTCATGGTATCAGAGCTCGCTTGCCGTCTGCTGAGGCATTGCGATCGTTGAGAGTGTGAGAGAGTGATCGAGAGTTCTCCAGTGTTCTCTTCTGCTGAGAGAACTTCTGTTTTCTTTGAGAGAAATTTATGTTCATGTGAGAATTCCGTCCATGAGAGATTGACAGATTTTTGTTAATCTCCTTTGCTCATTCTAGGACATTTCCATCCATTGCAGTTCTTCTTGTGAGAAAGAAAGAGAGAGAGAGAGACTCTGAGAGAGTCTTCTTCTGTTCACTAATCTGGGAGGAGAGAAAATATCTATGCACCTTTTGTGAACCTTTGAGAGAAAGAGAGCTTCATACTACAGGCTACTACAAAGAAGCGCTAGTGTGAATAGCGGCTGCGAATCTGTAGCCAACTCCAACAATATGTTGACATCATACGTCTCGTTGCTTTTCTTCTTGTGCTTCTTCTTGGAGGAATCCTTCGGGTGACATCTTTAAGCTTCTTCTCGGCTTTGGGCTTGGCAAGCTTTTTCTTAGCTTTAGGCTTGATGGTCTTCTCAGCCTCCTTGGGCTTGACTACTATCTACATCCTCTTCTTCCAGCAACGGCTCCTGTGACCCAAGTCATAGTTGTAGAGATTATTGACCTACGCGAGCAATGGCACTCCAAGACACCTTGCACTGCATCAACACCCAGCAAAGGCTCCATCGACTGACTCAACAACACCTGCAACATGCATAACAAGCAACGAACGACCTTGTAGCTCCTACACAGCCAGCAAGCGCACACATAGCTACTTCAACACCTCTACGAGCGACTACAAGCCAAACACAACGATCTCAAATGATAGATTCAGCTTCTTTCCAGTGCCATACTCTTCAAAGCTCCATCCAAGCCACCTCGATGACCATCCAGCGAGATTATGTACACGGCTACATGCCTCTCCCAGGAGCCTCACGATTCTGAATGACTGCCTGCCCAACGTTTCTTCTTCTATAGCTCACAGTCGCGACACCTTCTTTGCAAGAAGTCCCGGACGTCGCCATCTTTGCAACATTCTCCCTAGGTCTCAACAAAGAGGCCATGTGGAGGATAGAATTTACCCAAGGTAAGGTTATGATGTCCTGAGGTTCTACAGTGGGAACCTACCTAACCACAGTAAGGCTCCAAGGGTGAGGGCCACCTAAGGTCTATCTGCCACCTCACGTAGCTGACACATGGTAGCCGATTGCCACATTAGCCTTATCCTCTCCAAGTGCCACATCATCAAGCAATCTTATCTGCCATGGTGGCAGCCATGTCATCACTGCCACATCAGTAATCCACGTCAGCACTGACACATCATCTACCATGTCACCTCTGACATGTCATCTATCACATCACCTCTGATACATCATCTGCCATGTCATCAGTGTCACATCACCAGTTCCACATTATTAGTGCCACATCATCTACCACATCATCATTATCACGTCATTTGCTGACATCATCATCTGTGCCACCTCAGCAATCCAGTTAGCACTGAGCCCTACAGGCATAGTTATCTCTTCACAGTCACTGCATGTGACCACTCCTGCCACCTCAGCACAGGGCTCCACTGGCACACCTCTTGCTAGGCATAGTGCCACATCATCACTACATGTGACCCACAGTGACACATCATCATTGAGCACCATTTGCACTCCTTTTGCTCCTCCACCTAGATTAAGTCATATCTCTTGATCCAGGAAGAATTTGAGGGTGCTTCAAAAAGGAAAGTCGCTCATTTTTTCATGCTCTACGTGCTTGTCACATCACGCACACATTTTGGTGCAAGTTACACTCACATTTGAGCTTCGCCCGACAAAATCACTTCCTTCACGCACATTCGCCTCTACATGGACGCATCTGACCCATCACTTAAAAAGAACAAAAGAAAAGGAATTATTTGCTATTCTTTCATCAATCGACGGTTGGTATAGATCTAGATCAGAGTAGACTAGATCGCCATAGAGGGGACGCTTTGAATTTTCCTAAGTTGCCAATCTAAGCCATGCCCGAAATTCTTGACTAGTACCTACTTGGAGTCAGTCCATATGCTCACATATGATTTTACATCATTACATTACCTGAAACCTTACGTTCATCAGTTCAGTGATCATACTTCAGAGAGTACAGAGGCATTGCAGATTGTTTTAGTGGGCAGATAGCACTTGATTTCACACACATGCCACCATTGTAAAGCCTATTTGTAATACATTTAGATTTTATATATTGCAGTTCTATCTTCACTGACGGTTCAAAGATTTCACTTGGCATAGTCAGTGTATTTCCAATTGATTCATACATAGATTTTCACGACATTTTTTGAGTACATTTCTTGCACTATGTCTATGACTAGCAACCTCAATCTAGAGGCATCTGCTAAGTTAGACAACTCCAATTATGGTACATGGAAATACTGAATGGAGACCATTCTTGTACTTCAAGACAAATGGGAGTATGTCGATGGGTCTACACCTAGACCATTGGATGATCCAGCCACAAGTAGCTCTACTCCACCGGTCGTCATAGCACCAGCAACAGGATCTACAATGGTATCTACAGCTACACAAACAGTCTTCGCACTAGTAGCAGATCCTGCCATTACCCGAGCTCAGGCAGAATGGGATAAGAAAGACAAGTATGCCTATCATCTGATCAAGTAGAATGTGCAAGATCTCATGCTAGGATAGCTCAACACAGTCAAGACATCAACAGAAGCATGGGATATGTTCGCAGCTCTCTATCTAGAGTCCAAGAACATATCTAGGATTCTCACCCTGAGAAACCAAATCAACCAGAGTTTCTGCAATAGTAGTGAAACCGGTCATGCTTATGTACTCCGCATAATGCCATATTAGAAACTTTGGGAAAATCCCAATACTTTGGGAATTTTCTTTGTAATCTAATCTTAAATGTAACTTGAGTATGAGAACTTTGAATTTGTTAAATAGTATGTTTCTAGAACCTACTCTTCGAGATCTTTCCAATAATATGTCAAATGATGGGGTTTCGACAAACTTTTAGAAGGTTTTGCTATTCTGCATTCCAAGGTGTTAGCAAAATGAGACCTAGGATTTTCCCAAACTTATTAATATGATGTTGCATAAAAGACTACAACAACCAACTTGTAGTAGCAGGAGAGACTATGGACCCCGCAAAAATGGTTAAAGTAATCCTGAATGGACTAGGAGAGGGATATGAGAATCTAGTCCAGAGTATTACCATTCAACGGCAAATTTCGACACTGAAAGGACTTCAGTCAGTCCTACTTGGTGAAGAACTCAGGACTCAGGCCATCCAAGCATGCAAAGGTCATTCTAATGATCAAGCATTCATAGCTTCAGACAGAAGTAGAGGTAGACACAGAGGCAAAGGTAGATCATATCAAAAAAGTGGTCATCATTAACAAAATCAAAGTCAGCATCAACATTAGCATCAGCATCATCCTCAGCAGCATCAAAATCAGCAAAGAGAAAATCATTCCAACCAAGGAAGATTTCAAGGAAGAGGGAATGCATCCACCAATGTGTCAAACATCCAGTGCAATTACTATCACAAGTTTGGACACTATGAAAGAGATTGCTGCAAGAAGTAGTACGACCAAGGCAGTCAATCTAGTAGCAATCAAGGAAATT
This sequence comes from Dipteris shenzhenensis, assembly GCF_047967505.1. Lineage (NCBI taxonomy): Eukaryota > Viridiplantae > Streptophyta > Polypodiopsida > Gleicheniales > Dipteridaceae > Dipteris > Dipteris shenzhenensis. The sequence continues at coordinate 19,617,651 of NC_141619.1, forward strand.
TCCGAGGCAGAGGAAATCATCATGGTGGACATTCTAGTCATAGTCATTTTGCAAATGAACATGGAAATATGTTTCTTGCAAAGCGAGGAAATGCATCAGAATGATAAAGTGTACCCAGACACTGATTACAATCCCAAAGAGGATTTTAGCTATCAAGTTGACCAAGTGGAATAGGATCCTTGGTACATCGACAGCCGTGTATCATCTCACATGACAAATCATTAGGAATGGTTTGTAGAAATGAAGCCATTAGAAGGACAGAAGAATGTCATCTACACAACAGACAATACACCGAGTCCAGTTCGAGGGACATGTGTTATCCCTATGAACAATTTCACTGGTACGAAAGGATTGGTGAAAGATGTGCTCTATGTTCCGAAGCTTAGCAAGAACCTCTTGTCAGTAGGTCAAATGATAGAACACAATTATCGAGTTATCTTCAACGGTGATGAATGCACTATCAGAGACAAATCCAAAAGATGTCAGCTAGTAGCAAAAGGTGTCAAGGAAGGACGCTTATATAGAATGCTAGCTAGATAAGCATGCCATGTTAGCTCAACTGCAACAGATGCCACTATCTGCAAAATGGCACAAGAGATATGGTCATGTCAACTTCAAGTACTTGTTAGATCTCAGGAATCAAAATATGGCAATTGGGATTCCGAAGCTACAGTTTCTTGGAAAAGTTTGTGAAGCATGCTGCTTCGGCGAACAAAAGCGAACCAACTTTGGCAGAAGTACCTCTTGTGCACGAGGTATTCTTGATTTGATTCATACAGATGTATGGGGATATGCCCAGACCTGCAACATCAATGGTTCACTTTACTACTTGACTTTCATTGACGACTACAGCAGATATTGTTGGGTCTACTTTCTGAAAAAGAAATCTGAAGTGTTTTCCAGATTTCAAGAATTCAAAGCCATGGTAGAAAACCAAACAAGCAGAAAGATCAAGGTCATGAGATCAGATAGAGGAGGTGAATACATGTCTTCAGCATTCATGAACTTTTGCAGAACTCATGGCATACGAAGACAATTCACATGTGCAGATACTCCTCAGCAGAATGTAAGAGCTGAAAGAAAGAATGGGACTTTAGCAGACATTGCTAGAACAATGCTTAGTAAAAAGCATCTTCTGAATCAGTATTGGGCAGAAGTAATAGCCACTGCAAACTATTTGCTTAATCGGCTTCCTATCAAACCAATACATGGTATGACTACTTATGAAGCATTCACTGGACACAAGCCACACATTGGGCATCTCCACATATTTGGTTGCATAGCATATGCTCACATACATGATGGTCATCGTAGGGAATTGGATGCGAAGTCACGCAAATGCATCATGGTTGGCTACAGTGAATAAAGCAAAGCATACAAATTGTATGATCCCATCAACCGCAAGGTTATTATCTCCAGAGATGTAATCTTTGATGAGGAATCAGAATGGAAAACCTCACCTACACAGGAGATAGAATCACCGACTTCACAGTCATCTACAGAACAGGTTTATGAAAAAGAGCAAGAATTGCCAACAACACCCCAAGTAGAGCCACAATAGCTCAGACGGTCTACTAGGGAAAGTAGACCACTAGCCAGATTGACATATGCTTAGAAAGGCAAAGCAATTTGGGTGGAAACCACCAACTATGCTCTTATGACTACCATCATGGCTACAAAAGAGCCAGTGTACTTCGAAGACATAGTAGACAAGCCAGAATGGCAAACTGCTATGAATGAAGAAATGAATGCTTTGTATAAGAATAATACTTGGGAATTATGCGACCTTCCACCAGGAAAGAAGGCCATAGCAAACAAATGGGTATACAAAGTGAAGTACAATCTAGATGGCAGTATTCAAAGATACAAAGCCAGACTAGTTACAAAAGTATTTGCACAGCAATATGGTCAAGATTATGATGAGACTTATGCTCCAGTAGCAAAGATGGATTCCATACGGTTCTTGATATCACTAGCGACACTCAGCAGATGGAATGTATATCAGCTCGATGTCAAGAATGCATTTCTGAATGGTTATCTAGACGAGGAAGTCTACATGCAACAACCAGTAGGTTATGTTAAACCAAGAAAGGAGAATAAGGTTTGCTATCTCAAGAAAAGTCTCTACAGCTAAAGTAAGCACCCAGAAGTTGGTACAGTAGAATTAACAAGTATTTTGCTAATTTGGGATACATGAAGTCCAATGCAGATCATACTCTCTACTACAAAGTTCAAGGGGAAGACATTACTATTGCACTTTTATACGTAGATGATCTGATTGTGATAGGAGGCAATGATAGCTTCATCAGAAAATTGAAACAAGACTTATCTATAGAGTTCGACATGAAAGATCTTGGACTTATGCACTATTGTCTTGGAATTGAGTTCTGGAGAGATTCAGATAGCACATTCATGAGTCAGCTCAAGTATGTTGACAGTCTCCTGAAGAAGTTTCATATGGCAGATTGCAAGATTGCAGCCACTCCCATGGAACAGAGTTTGAAACTTACTAAAGATTCAGAAAAGCCTACAGTCAATGACAGATACTACAGGCAGCTCATCGGATCTCTAATATGTTTGACTATCACTCGGCCAGATATTTGTTATGTAGTAAGCTCACTAGCACACTTTATGGCAAATCCAAAACAGTCTCACTGGAATGCAGCCAAAAGAGTCTTGAGATACATCAAAGGTACAAGATAGTTTGGGATAGAATACAGAGGAAGTCATCCACGGTTGCATGGATACTGTGACAGTGACTATGCTAGAGATCATGAGACCAGGAGATCGACACATGGATATGCATTTTTCCTTGGTCAAGGTGATATATCATGGTTGTCAAACAAACAACCAACTGTCTCTTTGCCTTCGACTAAAGTAGAATATAGAGCACTCACTACAGGTGCATGTGAGGCTATATGGCTTTGAAGACTATTGTTAGAAACAGATTACTTTGATGAGTCAAAGGCAACAATAATATACTATGATAATCAATCGGCTCAAGCATTGGCCAAGAATCTAGTATATCACTCCAGGACAAAGCACATTGATGTCAGAGAGCACTTCATCAAAGAAAGAGTGTTACTTGGTAACATCACACTGTAGCATTGTGATAGCAAAGAGAATGTTGCAGACATCTTTACCAAACCACTCGGTAAAGAGCTATTCGAGAAACACTGACTAGCCCTTGGTTTGATGCAGAGGAAGGACATTCCTATTAAAGGGGTATGATGGAATGTAATGCTCAGTCCTTCTTCAATTCCCCAGAATCATCATCTTGAGGGAAGGCCTACTTCATGATGTTGATCTTGAGGGAAGGTGTTGAGAGTTCACGCTCAACATCATGTGATCACGTGTGCATAGTACCATCACGTGATCATATGTGCATAGCACTAACCCAATAGAGTGCTATAAAGGAAAGGGTTAGATCCCCTAACCCTAACCCTAAATGGGTTTGTATATATTCTATTTTTTCAACTAAATCTAGTGTACAGTTAGTCATTTGTGGTGTGCTCTCTAGCTCTGCCCTCTCTCCTCATCTGCACTCTTCTCCTTTCCCCTCTTCATATTTTGCTTGTCACAACTTGCCCTCTTTGTCCTATTTGCTATGATTAGGGTGTATTTGTTTTTTGTAAGTCTTTTTGTGATATTTCGCCCTACTCTAATTGTTCTTCCTTCCCTACTAATGTCAATCTTTTTGTGATATTCTACCCTACCTCTAATCGCCCTTCCATTACAAGTCTCCAGATGTAGGTGAAAGGAATGAAGTAAACGTGACAAAAGAAGAGTTTTTCTTTGGAAAGATTTCCTTGAGAATATCTACCTCTAATTGCCATTTCATTGCTCTTCCTACATGTTTCTACCACATGTGAGGAAGGGAATGAAGAAAATATTACAAAACAAGAGTTTTTTTTAAAGGTTTGCTACAAAAGGGAATGAAGAAACCATTACAAAAAGAAGAGTTTTTTGGGAAGTAGAGTATTTTTTGGAAGATTTCCTACAAAAGGGAATGAAGAAAACATTACAAAGGAAGAGTTTTTTTGTGAAGGCTTCCTACAAAAGAAGAGAGAGGGATTCCATTTTGTAAGAGTTTTTTTGTGAAGGCTTCCTACAAAAGAAGAGAAAGGGATTCCACCTTGGCTCCTTTGGGTAGTTTTGCATGGTTTTTACTCTCTAATCCGAAAATGTCCTATTCACTAGAACCTAACATAATATTTTATGGTTTTTGGCTCCTAATTTCAAAGGATTATCTTCTCACCAAAACCTACTATTGATTCCAATTGTTGTGCTTTATTACCATTGATCCCAATTGTTCTATCCCAATTGTTCTCGTTGTGAAAACATATGCAATCCTCTCCACACCAATGTTGTACTTTGTAAACACATATCGATGTAACTCTCTAGACGTATCTTGTGGATGAGTGTTGTCCTAATCCGCTACAACCAATTAATACACAAATCTACTTGTATTTATTCAAGTCTTAATCACACTAACGCCATCAATATACAGATCTCATTCTTGCATTTAAAGGTTCTAAGCATATTGGAGCATCACATGGATGAGCTTGACGATGATGGACACACGTTGAAAATAAATGTGTGTATTCAATATAATAGCAACGAGATCAGAGATAGGGTATTCAATATAATAGACACGCGATCAGGAATAGGCTGGATGGTAAACATTTCCTCAAGCATTATTCTTGAATCTATGAAATGTTAAATATGAGGGACAACAGGAAGGTTGACTCTTCATATAACGAAGGCGTGGATAACAGGCACTCTAGGTGGCTGGTGACTGTGGGCAGTTTTTAATCTATTTTGTGGAGATTTACATGGTCGTGAGCATCGAAGTTGCTCATCTGGGGCAATTGATATAAGATCTGGTGTCCATTCTGATCGACCCCAGCTGAAGCTGAAGCCAGCATCGTCTTCTGCAAAGAGAGACGATATTAGAAGAAGTTAGAAATCAGTCGAAGAAGATGGAAGGTCATCATAAAAACATGCGTTGAATCGGAGAATAAATCCAAATGCGTTGCATCTCCGTTCGCTTGCAGATTTCAAGACTTTGTAATTGCATATATCAGCTACGTTTGTCTTTGTGGCAAGGCGAAAGACAGACAACATACATGTGGAGACAAAGGATGATGCGCAGGCTGCTGCTGCGCTACCATGTTGGGATCGTAGAACACCCCTCCAAACGAAGTGGGCTCGTGAGCTCCAATCATGGGCCAAGTCTCATTGCATTCGTCCTCCTGTTTTAAGGATTGAAATTCAGCTACGGTTCCATCAAGATAGCAAAACTTTCCGAGTCAAATGCAAGGCAGAAGCCTTCGTGTCTGAAAGCAAATCAAGGATGGCAGTCCAAACTGGCGAAATGATCACAGGCCTTATTTCCTGCTGCTCACCTTCGGCTCCTCCCGGGGAACGATGTCCACAAGGAAGTCGAAGATATCTCCCCTGCTGATTGCACCTGCAATGTCATTCCGTTGAAGAGTCCTCCTCTTACATTCCTCGGTGTGGATCCATGAGCGTAGGGTTAACTCCAGAATAAAGAGCTCGCAAGCCTTAGCGAAGAGTATTGGAGCTTCAGCGCTGATCATCTGCCGTCCAACAAGATGTAAATTTGTGTAAATTCTGCAACCACACGCCCATACACCAGCTGCGGAACGTAGCTTAAATTTTAGTCCCCGACAATTCCAGCAATGACAAAAGACAACCAACCTGACCTTGACTTCATCGTCCGATTTCATGATTTTCTTGATTCGTGCAAGGGGAAGCTGATGCTGCTTAAAATCTGCAGTGAATCGCACAATTATAATTTATTGCCTCTATTTCAGCCAGCTGCGAGAGTCGAGCAAATCAATCGCGGTGCATGCGATTGATCGCCTAAATTGCAGCTAGCAGAAATCAATCAAATCGCGACGATCACAAATGAAGGCCGCTGAACCTGTGGTCTGCTCTATTTCTTGGATCTGGTGTTGCCAGAACATGAGCAGGTCCTGCTTCTGGAGCTGCATCTGATGGAGCGAGGGCTGCATAGCAAGGGATGGCAAGCTGGATGAGAAGATAAAATTGGAATGGATGAAATCACAACAACAAATGGGTGGTGATGAAGAATCAAAGGCGATGCGAGGCGATTTGTATTTGTTATTAGAATGGATCATGGCTTTGCATGCAATCAACGTGGTCTTCCAACTGCAGTGACTAATCCCTTCCTTAAGATACCACTAATCACATTATTAATCACATTGTCACAATCTCCACTCCACCTTCATGAGAGTGCATTCCCACGTTGACCACAAGGTTCTCAGAGCACTCTTGGGCTATATATAAAATATAGGAGCAGATGTGAGAATGAGTTCTCCTCGTGTGCTCTCAAGGATCTCGGCGCCATCTTCGTGGGAGATGTCTTCTATTTCAAGGGTTTGGGAAAATTGGGGAATTAGATTTTCCAAAAAATTCCTAATATAGTGTTATTGAATAAAAGTATTGAGACAAAAGGCTCCACAGATGCATTAAGAGTATGGACTAATAAACAAATTGTGGTGTTAATTTTGACCTTTATTTTGATGCTAATTCCAATCATTCAATATCGATAACTTTTGTGACATTTATTTCAATGCTAATAAGAATGCATAAAAAGAAAAATCAATGTACATCCAAAAAAGGTGAAATGTAGTACTCTCTCTCTCTCTCTCTCTCTTCGCGCGCACACACACACACACACACACACACACACACTTGCCTCCAAGGAGGGCAAGGACTAGATCCCAACCGAGATCCCACGAATGGAGCAACTCACTCCCGTATGTAGGATTGTCTGCAAAGGACGTACCCACAATCAAGGGGGATATTTGACAGGAGAACTGGGGGCATCTAAAAACCCCATCGGACGAACCCCTTCGAATAATCGGAATGGCACTAACTGACCCCCGAGATCCAATAAGCATTTCAAGCCTATCAAAATATTGCACATTAGGTGCTTGATGGTTAGGGAGAATGAAAAGAAGAAGTATTCAACTAAAATGAGGTGATTAGAGCTACTATGGGGAAGAACCCTTCACATTGGAAACCCCCCACCACCTTGCCCACTTCCCCATGAGGCTCGTGAACAATAGAGTCCCCCATCATGGAGCTCGAGGGAAGTACAAGGTACTTAGGTGCTTTAGCACATGCAAATTTACTTTCCCGCCTTCCCACCCTTAGCATGGTCCCCAATAGCCACTTGAAGGCACTGCCCCAGACAGAATTCAAGGTGCATCGGGCCCAACGCCTGGAAGAGACAATGAGTCCTTAGCATTCACCCCCTCGGTGCCTCTGACAACCCAGATTTTGAGACACCTCAAGCTCTTGAGAGAGGGCAGAGAATCCTGGCGTGACGGCCCAGCCTTGACAAAGCTTTGCACAAATAGCAAAGGAGCCCCGAGGGACACGCTTCACAGCTACCCAAGATAATGGAGGCACACAGGTGAGACACAAATTCACTCTCCCCCTCCCGCTTAGCCACAAAATGGCATTGCCACCCCCCCTTCATGTGGAGGGAGCTACTCGCACTCTTGACTAGTCAAGAGGAGCCTCATTGCCTCCCCTCCTTCTCCATATGCCTCTGCACTTGCAAAGTTGGCATGGAAACACATAGTACTGGCTGAGGGCTCACAAGAGCCTGATGAGGCAAGAAGCGACAACCCACGGCCAGCTTGCAGGCTCTCGCACCTATAGTGTGAGGCGTTGCAAGCCATGAGGCACATCGAAAAGCTGGAACAGAGTCGAACGAAAGCTGCCCTCCCTTATATTCGTCGTATTGCGATCCCCCTCCCCTTGTTGTATTTATGTTGCATAACCATTTCGTTTTTTAAAAATCACGTAGTAGAAGCTAAATGGTGATTGGTCCACATAGATCAGGCTCGGAATCAACTCCTTACAAACGCGTTTAAATTCTTGTCCACTCTCGCTAAGAGTCCTGGGTACGAGAGGTCCTTCATGCAGTTCAGAGGGAATGGAACATGTAACCTCTGCTCCAGAATGGCTTTTTCTATGCTCTAAAGCGAGGGAGCTTGCCCATGAAGTGCCATCCCCAGGCACTGAGGAACTGATGAAATAACGGGGTTAATAGCTTGCTTGTATCTCAGAAAGCTCTTTGAGAAATGCATATGACGAATATACATGCAACTTCATTAGGATATCGTCGGAGGCACTTCATTATTCACATGCTTTGGTTTTGAATCACACCTACATAATTGAAGGAGCCCTACTCATATTACTGCATGGTTATCATGAGCCACACAATGAAATATTATAGGGCTTGATCCCTGAGCGACGGCTCTAACCATAGGAATGCATTAGTCCTGGAGCTCACTTCTATTGGCTGAATGCTCACAAGGGCATGAGGAAGCACAGGAGTACACTGAGAGCTAAGAAAGATGTGGCTCGGGGGATAACAACTGAGCTGGGCCTTTTGAAGCCTGTAGTCCCACAATGCATTATATCCATGTTCTAACATGTTATGCTTTTGGATGGATGCAGGTGAGTCTGGCTACTTTTCTCAGCATTTTTGAATGATAGGAAAGAGGGTAATGAGGCACATTGTGACAACTCAAATCGACTTATGAATGACCCTCAATTCAGGAATATCTACTTCAGGAAAGCTCTATATATGATTTGCACGAGGATTTTGACATTGTTTTTGGTACCCTTTGGGAGGCCCATTACAAGGAGTACCAAATCAAATAATGGACTGCTCACTATAATGAGGTTACTATGCAGATTAAGCACAATTGATGGGGTAGCCTATGTTATACCATGTCTTGGACAAACTAAAAGCTGCAGTTTGGAATTTATGTGAGAAATAATAGGACAAGACAAAATTTGAAGTCTACATTATATGTAAATGTTGAATTATCCTAAAATGAATTTCTGGATCTAATAATGTTTGTACATGAATGCATACTTGAGCATTAACATTAAAAGCAGGCTGCAACACTCGAAATCCTGCACATCACCATGGAAAGCACTTAAAAGCATGGGATTGAGGATGCATTGGATGTGAAGGGCAACTCTGTACATGGGAGCCAAGAGTGTAATAGGGGAGAATTAGATCTTAATGCTTGGATAGGTAACACACATCGTAACAAGGTCATCGGGATGACAAAGATCCTAACTTGATGGGTTTGTTACTATCTCCCCCAGGCACCTACTTGGTTTGCGAACCTCACCAAGTTTGGTTATGAGGATTCACTACCGGCTACCAAGCATGCTAGGTAGTCATGACCATGTTCCCTCAAAGAGTCCATGAGATCATAATCAGTTTGGACTCACAGGAACTGAAAGAACACCCAGAATTAGGAAGACTAATTATAATGCAGCTGTCTTTCAACGACTGGTGCAAAGTCCTAGTTCTCAGCAAAAGCAGGGGGGATGAAGCAATAACCCTCATCAGAGGCAACTCCATGAATCATTAGACCTAATCATTCATGAAGACAACAAGGCCCTCTTAGACTTTGTGGAGTCATCTCCAAACACTATGAGGAATCTGTTCCTAAACTTCAGTTTAATCCGCCCCGTCAGTCCCGCGTCTGCAAAGAATATGGGCCTAAAATGTTTTATTCCTCCATAGAACTTGCAGTCGCCCCCCCAGCATAGTTTTTACAACATGGAAGGTTTATCTCAGGATGACCAAGAGAAGATCTTCTCAGATCTAATGGTGTCCCCAATAACAAATGCTAGAAAGAGCTCATGCCCAACATATATCTTCCTGCCTAAAGTTTTGGAGGCTGAGCTTGTGGCACATGATAACAAAGTTTGGGATCTACGTGATATGAATCTCTTGGCCCCATTCCACATTAACACTTGGCTATTTCTTATTGATTCCTAGAAGTCCACTAAGCACTTAAAATTGGAAGCAAAACAAGCTGCTCATAACTTTGACATGCCAATCATATATAGCCATGCACTGGCCAGTTTCTTCCCCATGTCTATATTCGCATCGGGCAGGTTGACATCCCCAGTAGGGGTCTTTGGCAGATCTAAGAGCAAGATCAATGAATCTGAGAGGAGAACCCCAAAATATGTCAATGATATCTTTAATGTTAGGAGGCCTTACATTAAGTGCGGATGCAAAGAAGAAAGAATGGACTGTAAGGCTCAGCCGCTTTGGTTTGGCCATGCCATTTGGTTTATTGCTAATAATCTAGTTACCTTCTTCCCAAGGAGGCCTCTCAAAGTAGCCTTTAACTCATTCCTCTTATTTATGAAGACCCCCGATATGGTACTATTTGTGTACATGAGAGAACTGATGCTCACACCGGTACATAACTTGGAGAAAAGCCCGTCTTTACCACTGCTACCATAACCATCCACAGGGGTGTGTTCATATGGGGAAACAATTGTAAGGGGTTATGACGGCATTAGCCACAGAACAGTAAGCTCTTCAAAACGAGGTAGGTTTTAATCACGGGGCTAGGTTGGTTATGGGAGAACCAAGAATATACAGCCGGCCCAATCGTGTACCCCAAAGCAGATCGAGTGGCAAAATAGTGCAAAAAGCTCAATCCACTTGGACTCAGGTGAATCTCACGTAAGACCCTCGAAGATCATGAGGGGCGACAAGACAATGTCCTTTACACAAGATGTCAATGCAAAGCTACTGGCATCTCCTATATGACGAGAAAGATTGATATTTTGCAGGTATGTGTCCTCCCCTCAAAGGACCTTGTTGTACTCCCTCATGAAGAATTTTCCTAAACCACTCATCGCATAAAAAACGACAAAGGATTTTTATCATTGGAATTAAAAAACCCCCTTCTGGATTATTTTTCTGTAAAGAAACTACTTTCTGAATTTTGTGTGACTCATAATCTACTTCTGGCTAGTACCTTCCTGAAAGAAGCCTCTATTAGCTGGTCCTTCAAGTAGAATTTGGGAGCAAAACTAATGAAACCATGGTTAACCTTTAGGGATGAGGGAAACTTATCTTGTCACTGCTTTGAACATGAATTAACCAGGATTGTTAACAAGACTTGGAACCACGTGGAACACTGGACACTCTTGATCAGTCAAGAGGAGCCTCACCGCCTCCCTTCGTTCTCTATACGCCTCTGCACTTGTGAAGTTGGTATGGAAACACACAATACTAGCTGAGGGCTCACATGATCCTGATGAGGCAACAAGCGACGACCCACGGCCACAGCTTACAGGCTCTCGCACCTATAGTGTGAAACGTTGCAAGCCATGAGGCACGTCGAAAAGCTGGAAGACAGCCGAACGAAAGCTGCCCTCCCTTATACTCATCGTATTTCATCCCCCCTCCCCGTCGTTGTATTTCTGTTACATAACCGTTTGGTTTTTGGAAAATCACATAGTAAACGCTGAGAGGTGACTGTCCCTATAGATCGGGCTCGGAATCAACTCCTTACAAATGCGTTTGAACTCTTGTCCACTCCCGCTAAGAGTCCTGGGTACGAGAGGTCCTTCATGCAGTTTGGAGGGAACGGAGCACGCAACCTCTGCTCCAGAATAGCTTTTTCTATGCTCCAAAGCGGGGGAGCTTGCCCATAGAGTGCCATTCCCAGGCACTGAGGAACTGATGAAAGAACGGGGCTACCACCTTGCTTGTATCTTAGAGAGCTCTGAGCGATGCATACAAGGAATATACGTGCAACTTCATTAGGATATAGTCAGATATACGTGCAACTTCATTAGGATATAGTCGGAGGCACTTCGTTATTCACATGTTTCGGTTTTGAATCACACCTACGTAACCGAAGGAGCCCTGCTCATATTACTACACGGTTATCATGAGACACCAATGAAATATTATAGGGCTTGATCCCTGAGTGATGGCTCTAACCAGAGGAATGCATTAGTCCTGGAGCTCACTTCCACTGGGCTGAATGCTCACAAGGACATGAGGAAGCAGCACAGGAGTACACTAAGAGCTAAGAACATTGTGGCTTGGATAACGTAACACGTAGAATCACTAGACGTAATGACGTTGCCACATAAGAGCTCTACAGTACCTTCGAAGATAAGTGTAACTTGAACTTTGTCGCTAAGGACCCTTACCATAACTTCTTGGGAAGACTAGGTATCGCCGCGACACCACACTGGCGAGGCATACAAGATACCAAGATGGAAATCACGGCCACTTGGTCTTGTGATGGCTTTTGCACTTGTTTAAGGATTGAAAATCGTCTGTGGGACGTTAACTGTTGGTTTGGCCTAATCTTACTGTCTACACGCTGCCCATCAGTAGCAACTCCTTTTGTTTTGATCATATTCCCTTAGTTTGGACCCATATAATTGACAGCAAAAATCCTTTGCAATTTGGGAGGGAATTGTGTAGTATGATGATTACCCGAGATCTGACTAATCTTGAGTTCATGTGCTTGTGCCCTACGTAAGTTTCTCTGTTGGAAGATCTTCGACAAATGTTAATGGAATGGGACTTTTAGTTGCAACTAAAGCACTAATACCTAGCATATGGGTCTCTCTTGGGATACCTAGGAAGCACATTAATAAAATGGGACTGATGATCTGAAAAGAATGCTAGGATGCTACTAAAACGGTCCGAATAGAGTCAAATTCAAGGATTAGTTTATTTTTCTTTTGGCTAGTCATCATACCCTACACATAAAGGAAAAAGAGCAAAGAATTATTGAAAAATTAGACAAAAAGGGGAGATAGATTACAAATAAGCAATTACCATTTATCAAGGATTTATTATATGTTTAATTCAAGAGATGTTTGGTAGATCACTTGTTATGGCATTATATACTTTTGTAGAACTACTAGTTATATATGGACGGATGTAGCTAGAAACAAGCTTCCATATTTCTCAAAGAATTTGTCCACCCCCTATTCTCTTTAAGAGCTCATGTTTAGAAAAATGCAAAGTAGTTGGGCCAGCTAGCTCAATCTTTCACTCTAAAAATTTTATGTGATTGTTCATTATCTACCTCACAAGCATATCCACTTTAATTTCTATGGTCAAAATCACTTCAACTAGATGAACAAATACTGGTTTTTAAGCACTTACTCTGATGCACTTAGTATTAAACTCCTCTAATAACCCTTTGATGCACTTAGTAGTAAACTCCTCCCACTCCAAAATCAGTTCTTTGAAATACATATATTGATGATGATTGATACATTGTTTCATTGCCATAACGATCAAGCGTGATTATTTTACTTATGTTTGATACTTTTCTAAACTAAAGAAGATATAGGGGAGATCATTATTTAACACATCGTCAATATCATGTATCACGAAAGGATTTGAATATAAAGAATTTTCTATAGGATGTATACACACCTTACATGGACTAACATCAATGAGCAAGGTGTTACTAAGAGTGAATTCTTTATCATTTGTCAAAATTTGTAATCAAGGCTTAAACATGCATTCAAAATCGGGGTTGTCTGGCCTATATGTTTCATCTAAGGGTTGTATGTAGAATGGAAACTCTTTTTGTTCAAATTTCTTTACCATTCTTCTCATCTATCAAAACATACTCACATTCACGTACTCTTAACCATTCATTATAGTACCCAAACTAAGTTTCATACATTTCATCTACAATGTCATAAAACTCTTTTAAGTTCTCCCAACTATTACCCATTTTGACCTGAGAAAATGGACAACCTTTGGTTAAAGGACTTTGTCGCTTTTCATTCACCATCACTTGTCCTCCATTGATATGAAAATAATTCTTTGTAAATACTTCTAGAAGGAATTTTCTTTCTAAGACCTCATGTTGTGAATCAAAGATAATGGAGTCTACCATCCCTAGTAGACATCAAAACATTGTTGGTCCCAACCTTCTTATGCCCCTTGCTTGGGAAAATTTTCACGTTTTTCTCTTATGAAAATGATTCTTTTTTTATACTTCTAGAAGGAATTTTCTTTATAAGATCTCATGTTGTGAATCAAAGATAATGGAGTCTACCATCTCCAATAGACATCACAATATTGTTGGTCCCAACCTTCTTATGCCCCTTGCTTGGGAAAAGTTTTCCATTTTTCCCTAGATGGGAATCTCTATTATTGTCTTTTGCATTTCACAAATTACATTTGCCATATCTATTCATGATATCAAGATTGCAAATATGTTTTGGAGCAAAGTATAATCTAAAGGATGCTCACATGATCATTACTTGGATGACGTCTTTACACAATGGCTTTGCCAAGGAAGTCCTACACAAAAATAAGTGCATGATAGAGAATGAAATGTAAGAAATAATTTGGATAAGATCTCTCTCCTCTACCACATTTGAGTAGAAAACTTGAGGTTTCTTTTGAGCATATCCTATTTTAGTTCATTTTCACAACATGGTATCGGAGCTCCTTTCCTTGGGTTGAGACTTGGGGCTAACTTTGCTTGACATCATCGACTTTCATGTGATTGAGATATTTTTTTGATTTGGTTGAACTTGTTATGTAGATGTAGTAGTGTTTCTCTTCGTTGTTTATTGGCACAAGGAGATACTATGACATATTTTGATTAAAGGGTTGGTTGTGTTGAAAACCACCCATTTTCACCGATTGCTAGATTTGCCATTACGCTACTTGCCATAAAGTAGTCTACTTGATATCATTGTTGCAAAAGGTGGAATGAGGTTTTGATAAATTTGTTGCCTTCCATTTGCTAGTTGCAATTGTGGCTTTGGTGCATATCTACTAGTTTTGTGGGCTACAGTTTTCAATAGCCATAGTATTTTGTGGGTTTCATTGAGATGATTACTGAAGGTCATCAATAAATAACTAGGGATTGTTTTGTTTTCTTTCATAGAGTTGCTAAGAAGTTTCCTTCCTAGGATTCACTTGGTTATTGATGTTCTTTTTCTCTTTTGGGAATAAAAGAGTTTAGTTTGTGTTAATCATAAAGATTTTACAATACTTCCCATATACACTTGATTCCCAAAGTTGGAGCAGCAACACCACAAAACATCAAAACTGCTATAGAAGAGCATTCTAAAGGAGAGGTGGTGTAACGTGCCATGTAAGCAGAGAGAATAAAACAAACTAGTAAGTGTCTATTGCAACAAAAGAAACTAGAGGCTTTGAGAGGATTTTCCACCTTTGCTACACCTCATCCTTAACCTAAAAGCAACCTGGAGGGTAGTGAGCCTACAGTACATTTCTAATAGTGTTGCAAGTACCAAACAACTAATCATGGTCTTCCATTTCCTTGAGAAGTTGGTCACCTACATCATTGAAATTAAATATTTCATATTCAATACTTCTCTGTGCCTAAAACGAGAGAGACAATACACTATTTGCTTAGTAGAACTCATATCATATATCAAGTAGTGAAAGATGAGCTATTCCTACTAGACCACTTCAAGAAAGCATCATGGGATTTAACTGTCAGAACTTCATTGAACTTAATTTTTTGTCTTACAACCCAAATGAACCACAGTGCAATTGTTCTAAGTAGGACCCAATCGTCTATTTGACCTTTCCTACATCTCCAAAAACAAATACTTTCCATTAATAGGTTTCTTTACAAGCATTTGCATTTCTTTCCACACCCTTCTAGCCTTTGGGCAAGAAACAAAGAGATGAAAAATGTCTTCTTTGTGTCCAGGGCATCTTTTGCACATCCCATCTCCTTTTCCTATAACTTGTCCCTTGTAGTTAGTCTAATGTATAGCTTTGTGTAGGATTAGCCAAAGCAATATGGACATGTTTTTGGGAATCCTCTTGTCCTAGATTGTTGTAGACCTTTTTTGCCCCTTAGCCTAGAGTAGAAAAGCATACATCTAGTATTTAAGACTCTAAAGACACCATCATGTCATTGTAAGGTGAGGGAATAGGGAAAAAATGAGAGCACTGTACCTAGCTAGATTTCCTCCTATTGCACAGTGAAGATTCTCCTTTCCACTAAATGTTCCCATTCCATGACTCAATTCTCCCCATGATAAGAATTGATCTTGATTGGGGAGTTTGAATTCTCTTCTAATTTCCAACCAAGTCTTTAACCTATATTTAGCACTCTTCCAAAGCACCACATGTATTCACCACTCTTCCAATGCTGACCCCAACATTGAAGTCCCGTTTTTAAAAGCTAGTGAACTCTAATAAATTCCCTGTCACTTAAGGGGACATTTAAAATATGACTGAGAACTAGATAGAGTCTAGGTTCATGAAAGCTCCCTTGCTAGGTAAATTTGAGCTATGCTTTAATAGATTCAAAATATTTCCAAATAGATCTCCATAGTTGGCTACCCTTAGTGAAATATGGTTTAGGGCTACAAAGTGCAAAAATTCTAGGATATTCTTTCCTCTTGGGGGCCTTGAATAGTCTAACATGAGAGAAATTACTTAGCAAGAGGAGAGACCAATCCAAGCTAGGGTTGATAATTGCTTCGATGAACCAAGAGGAGGACATTTTATAGGTAGCATGTTGAATGCTAACAATCCCCAGATCACCTCTACTCTTGGGTCTGGTGCAAAGGGACCATTTCACCTTAAAGATTATTCTTTTAGAAGTGTCCCCACTCTAGAGGATGGACCTATAGATTCTAATGAACTTCTCTAGAGCAACATTCCAGGGATGCTAGTAGGTTAAAATTAAAAAGATAAATTGGGTATATGCAATGATTCAAGACTAATCTCCTTCCAGCATTATTGGCTTGGTATCCTCTCCACCTCTCTAATTTTTCGTTAAACCTATTGAGGAACTAGCCCCATCTGTGTTTCATAGTAACATTGATAGTCGCATTAGGGTATCCAAAAGTTTGAATATTATTCCATTGAGAATTTTGTGATAGCCTAAGCAGCCAAGAGAGTCCTGATCCTCTCCATTTAGAGTACTATAGCCAATTTTGGCATGATTAATCATAGACCTTGAGTCTTTGCAAAACATTTCTAAGCACTTGAATACTCCCTTGACATATTCTTAAATGTTCCTAAGTGTTATGTTTGTATTATAAATAGAGTCTCCCCGATTGATGTTCTAAATAGAACCCCCAACTTATACATTTTGCACCATTGTTGCTTCTCGAATGACATTCACAGTTTAGTTGTTTTGTTGCTATTGCTGCTCAATGACTTTCTAGTTGCTACTATGAATGCTTTTCTATGGAAGGGAGGATTTTGGATCCTTACTAGTCATTGAAAGTTATAGGAATGATCTAAGGGTTTTTTAAAGTGGAGATTTGGTTAAAGGAGGTAGTTAAGTTTTTCTCTATTGCTTGTTGTTGTTATTGCATTTTCTTGGAGGCTATAAGCTACTATGTACCAAAGATGACACTTTTCTTAAAGGTTGACCTTCAAAAGTTTCTATGCTACTCCTCTCAAGAATTTTAAGGAGTCTAGTAGTAGCTAGAAGCAAAGCAATACAATCAAGCCAATGAAGTAAGGTATAGAATGTCGTCACATTTTTTGGGTCATAGAGCTAGCTAGGAGTTTATTGGCTTTGACACTTGCTAGGAGATCTTTTGTTAATTCAGGTAGTATTTCATCTATGCGTTTAGCATTTACAAGTTAATGTCTTAAGTTTGCTACTCTACTAGGAGGTCTTTTGTTAATACAGGTAGTATTTCATCTGTGTGTTTAGCATTTGCCAGTTCATGTCTAAGTTTGTTGCTATTAGCGAAATTTGCAATTTCATACTGTTTTCCCTTAGAAGGTTTTGTGGCCTTGGTTATTTCTTAGCATGCTCAAAACCTCTATTGCCACTTCTCCAAGTATAGGGTTGAGGGCTATGAGTTTTCTAAACTTTATTTAATGCTTACACCATCATTTTTTTTCACAGAAACATTTCTTCCTTGTTGCTATTGAAGTTACATAAGAGGAGCTCTCTAGTACAAAAAGGTAGCTAGAACCTTTGTGTGATAAGAGCAAGACATGAGTGCCTCAGAGGAGTTCTCTGGTGCAAAAGGGCAACTCAAATCTCTATGCGATAAGAGAAAGACATGCTGTGTATGTGTGTGTGGGTGTGAATGAGCATGTGAGAAACCAACGAGATGTGGGTGAGTAGATTTGGGGATGAGGTATGCAATCCTTTTTTGTCCCCTTACCTCTTTCTTTTAAAGGCTTTATTCAATTGGTCAACCCATGAGTTCACAATGCAAAATTTTCACTCTTGGAAATTATTGCAACGAAGCTATTTTATGCCATTTTTAATAGCACTTTGTTTATTCTTGGGCTTTGATGGCACAATAAATCTTTGTTAGCAAGCATGGTAAATTTCCCCTTTGAAGATCTTGGTGATCGAGGCTATTTTCATGTTTTTTTGGGGAGGAATTTCAATCTACAAAGAGTAGAGGAGGATCAACATGATGAAACTTCTGTTTGGAGAAACAAATTGAGGATCAACATGATCCAACTTATGTTTAGAGAAACAAATATTGTAATTGTGATTATTTTATAACTTCTCTAGGAAAGGAGAAGTATGTAAGCATGGAATATTGGGTTTTTTGAACGCATGTGCTCCACACACATGCAACATAATCTTATAGTATTGAAGATGAGTGCAACGCTCATCATGTTGTACCACATGCTGCTATTGAGATGGGACGTTGGAATCTCATATATGAGTGCATGGGTGTGTGCATGTGAATAAGCATGTGAGGAATCAATGAGATGTGGGTGGGTAGATTTGGGGATGAGGTCCCCTTGGAATAAGGACTCCAAGCATTTGTATAAACACTCTATAAACATACACATATTTGAACTATGTGATATAAAATTAAATATAACAAGTGAAATTTGATTGCTTTAGTCGTTTTGTTAGATGTACTATGACCACCATCACTTGAAGTTTCTCTCTTGCCTTTGGTAACATTTTTAGTCGCTAAGCCATTGTTGCTTTCCAACATCTATTTTGAAATAACCACAATGTTAAAACAACTAGATCATAACATAAATGTAAACTTTACATTATGTATCTAAACATAACACGGATAAGCATTAGACATGGTTCATGATTAACAAGTTTGTTTTAAAACCAACCTTGGTGGAACTTCTCTTTCTTGCAAGGGAGAGCTTTGGTGATGGAAGATCAATGCCAAGATCATTTTTAAAATTGGCCTTGGAGGCACCTATCCTTGTTGCAAGGGAGACCCTAGCAAAGGAGGCTAATAGCTAGGGTCAATTTTAAAACCAACCTTCATGGTATGCCTGTGGAACCTGCCCTTCTTACAAGGAAGAGCATTGGGGAAGGAAGATAATTGCCAAGGACAGTTGAAAAAACCAACCCTAGTGGCACCTCTCCTTCTTGCAAGTGAGAGAATTAGTGAGAAAAGATGATAGACAAATGGAGTTTTGTGGCACTTCTTGCTTTGGGAGGGCCTAAGGCATGGTCCACAACTCCCAAGATCAATTTTAACATTGAGATACATGGCACCTCTTGTTCTTGCAAGGGAGGGCCTTGGCAATGGAGCATGAGATATGTGGCACCTCTTGTTCTTCCAAGGGAGGGCCTTGGCAATGGAGCATGATAGAAAAGGTCAATTTCAAACCCATTAAACTAAATGGAATCTCTCCTTCCTACCAAGAAGATCCTTTGTGAGAAAGGATGATGAAAAAAGCCAGTTTTAAACCACCTTGCAAGAGAGAGCTCTAGTGATGGAGGATGTTAGCTAGGATCAGTTAAAATTGACTTTGGTGGCACCTATCCGCCTTCCAAGGGTGACCACTAGTGATGGAGTATGACAACTAAGGTCGGTGGCACCTCTTGTTTTGGATGAGGAGGGACTGAGGGAAGTTGTAGGATTCCTAAGACTTTTTGCAAGGGAGAGCTAAGGATGATAGCCAAAGACAATTTTAAAATGGAACTTGGTGGCACCTCTCCTTCTTGCAAGGAAGAGCAAGGGTGATAGCCAAGGTTAGTTTTAAAACTAACCTTAGTGGGGCCTTGGTGGCACCTCTTGATTTGGAAGGGAGGGCTAAAGGCATAGTGTAGGATTCCCAAGGTTGGCACGTCTCATTCTTGCAAGGGAATGCCTTGGTGATGGAGGATGATAACCAAGGTTGGTTTTTAAAGACAACCTTGGTAGAACCTATCCTTCATGAATGGGAAAGCCCTAGCGATGGAGCATAATAGTCAAGTATGATTTTGAATATGACCTTGATGACACCTCTTATTTTTTATGGGGAGAACCTAAGGCAAGGTGTAGGATTCCCAAGGTCCGTTTTAAAACCCACCTTGGTATCATCTTTCCTTCTTGCAATGGATAGCCTTGGTGATGGAGGATTAAGACCCAGGTTAATCTTAAGTGGCGCCTCTCATCCTTGCAAGGATGATAGAAATGATTAATTTTGAATTTCCCCCTCATTATTCATTGAAAAGATTACAAGTTCTCCATCCTCTCCACTCTCTTATGTCTTGGGTATGGGTCTTTGTTACTCCCTTCAAAAGGTGTGTGCACAAAACCCAAAATTTTGGATTGTTAGGGCTAGTAGTGATTTTTGGGGTAAACATGCTTTGAAATGTGTGTTTGTAAAGACAATGTTTTTTATTTATATCCTCAATATGCATTGCAAGGATTACAAGACCTCCATATTCTCTCCACTCTCTTGTGTCTTGGATATTGAGTATTTGCTACTCCGTTCTATTTTTTGTTGTCAAAACTAAAATTCCCATGCCCCTTTACCATGCTCATGGTCTCTTATCCTATCCAGTCCATATCTCTCCCTCCTATCCTTGTGGAGTGACATTGAGTATGCATCTGGGAGCTACAAAGGTGGCATCCATGGATCAAAGATCTAAAGTCAATCAAGGATCTAGAAAATGTAGATGAAGTGTGTTTGAGCATCCCACTTGTTCTACTTTGAAGTCCCTGAATGATAGTAAAGGACTTAACACACAATTCTTCTAACTCATCCTTGAACTATCTAGATCTCCTCAAGTACTTCCTTTTCAACCTTACAGAATACTCAAGTATTTTCCCTTTGAGGGTTCTCCATATCTTCTCTAGTTCCCCCCCCTTGACTTTATGGAATATAATTACATCCCATGTATTTTCCCAATTAGGTCCCATGTACTTTTCCTTTTTTTAAAAATATTATGCTTAGACGATGAAATTTCTAAAAACTAAAATTTGAAAATCCATGATATAAAAAATAGATAGAAATATAAATTGATGAAAATAGATTAAATCTTAAACAAGAGAGATTTCTTTTTAAAAAATAACCATAAAAAAGCAATGCCCTTATCATAATAATAATTCCCAAGAATGAGAAATTATTGGCATACCTTGTATCCAAATGAACATTAAGAAACTAAAACTCTTACAATATCCACTCTCATGTCCTCTCGTCCCTCTTCTCCCAGTTATGTCCCATATTCTTCCATTTCTCTTCTTCCCTATCTTCCCATTTCTCCTCTCCCATATCCCTGCCATCCTTCCTCTCCCATCGCTCTACTCCTAATCCCCTCTCCCATTCCTTCTATCCATACCTCCTCTATCTCTCTTTTATGATATCCTAGTCCCACACCCCCTAATACCCCTTCAACTTTTATCTCCATTCTTTGATATCCCTCTTAGTCGATAGAATTTCTCCCTAAACCTATCCATTATACCCTTTCATCCCTTATATTTCTCTTTCCCTAAGCATATCCCTCATACCCCTTCATCCCTAATATCCCTTCTCAACATTGTATTTTTAATAAAGCATACTTATCTATAAGAAAATGTCATAAAATGCATACATATATCACTAGAATTCTTTTTGATTCCACCACAAGTCCTTTATGAATAAATTTTGTAATGAAAAAATATATAACAACATCATGAAACTACAAGGACAAAGTATACTTATTACTGAAAAAGTTAGTGTGAGCTCACTACTAATAATAACCCTAAGATGCTCTAGAATGTCATTGTCTTACAATGAAGGCAATGAGATTGAATAGGGAATATATGATACGGAGGGCTAAAGTGATAGGGAAGAGATAGGGGAGGAGTGGGAGATGGATAGAGGATAGAGAGTGAAGAAATGAAGTTGAAGGGATCAGAGACTAAGAGAATATTTAAAATTGACATGCAAGGATCAATGCGTGATATGGTGTAGCAAAACGTGGAACTAATTTTGGAGTATGCTGTGATGTGCAGGATTACAAGATTCATGTTTGCTCATGATGATATGGAATACACCATGCACTGTCATTGGACGTTTTTTGTGGGTGTGATCATTATCAAATAGGAGGACTGCAACTCTCACCATGACTAAATTTTTACAAGCTTCCATCTTGTTTTCAAACTCCTTAACTATGCCATCAGATCTATTGTGTGGTAGTAGCATGCCACATGGACTTGGAGGCTATAGTTAATTTGCTAAAACCACTACTAATGTCATCAGATCTATTGTGTGGTAGTAGCATGCCACATGGACTTGAAGGCTGTAGTTAATTTGCTACAACCACCATGCTAGTTTGTTATTCAAAACACGTGGCACTATATGAAAAATATTGAAAGCCATGAATACGACTCTTGATTGGATGGAATAAACTCCTAGTGGCCCAAGTCAACCATCGCAAATGGACACATCAAACAATGGAAGTAGGTTATGCAAAAGATGTGACATTGCAACCATCGTGCTAGTAGGTTATGCAAAAGATGTGACATTGCACATGCTCCTAGTAGAGGAATTGGCATCTACCAGCCACCATGATGGTAGAAATTACAGTGGCCCATGTCAACCACTATGATGGTCAACATCAGCCACATCACCCATTGTGATGGTTGAAACTTAGGCCACATCTGCCACCACAATGGTTAAAACCAACTAGTTGAAACCAGTTGGCAACCACCACATCAACCATGTTGATGGCCACAACAACCATTGTAGGCACTTAGGTACCACATCCTAATGTGGTGGTAAGTAGCACTTGGATGCAAGGAGGATTCAAACAAAATAATATTTGTAATGTGTTGGGCTATTAAAAGCCACGTTTTTTCTAAAGAAAAATATTTGTAAAATCATCCCAACTCAATCAATCCAGTTCTCCACTATAGCATTACCTCTAAGGGGATAGTGCTAATAAACAATCTACTCTTGACACCATCCATGATTTAGAAAAGAGAAAAACGTTTATATATTAACAATTATATTGAAATAATCTAGAGACTCCATGAAGCAGATTCATCAGTATCCAAGAGAATATAGAGCTCCACTAGATGCTAAACTTTTTATCTAATCGAACACCTTGTAGAATCTATTTTTTGGTGAGGCATATAAATATCCTTTTATATCATGAGGGGAAACTCAAAGAAATACCCCATAAACATGTTCATCACCTAGTTGACAAGGCAGAGGCCCAAAAAGAACTATTAAAAAAATATCCTACGAGAGTGATTCAAAAATGTAATGACATTCACTTTGTAAGGAATTCTACCCTACCATGACACAAGATATTGGATGACTTTGGATATAATCCAATGGTGGCAATGTAGGCCCACTATTTTGTGAGAAGTTAAGAACAAAAAGGGAATTGAAAGATGAGCTTCTTGCCTCACAAGTGCCTCTGCAAGTCTCAAGTCTTGTTGTAAGTGAGTGACTGGTGGTCCCGAGACAAGGCAAGTGTCTACATAGACCCCGACTGTTTGTATTGGCCAAGGCCTTTGATTAATACAAGTAATTTCCAATGGGTTGTTTCTTTTCTACTTGTTTACTCCTTCACCTGTCTTCGTATGGTTTTCACCCACACAACACAGACCTACTACTTCATGTTGTGCTCTGCATCCAATCACTAACTAGGGATGTTGTGGCAAGCTATGGTGGAGTGCTAGAGAGAGCATCTTCCTATTTTGTAGGAAATTGAGACTCGGTTAATGGAGATGCAGATCCTACTAGTAGGCAAGATTGATTTATTCCATGATGCCATCGAGCTCAAGAAGAAGATAAGGGTTGAGGAATTGGCCAAGCCACTGAATTGCTATCCAAGAAATTTCACGTAGGACATGATTGGTGAAAGTGAACTTGTCGAGCAACCAATCACTATACTTGGCTTGGTTTGGAATATTTAGTTCCTAAACCAACATAAAAGCTCAATTTTGGAAGTGAGGAAGATCCTCAAATAGTAGTGGTGAGTGAACTCCTACTTGGTGATCATCTCCAACTACTTAAGGATTATTTTTGCAATATAAGGATGTGTCTGCATGGAGTTATATAGACCTACATGGATTGCCACTAGTAGTTTGCCAGTACCAGATACCTTTAGTTCTAGATGCCAAGCCCATTCAGCAACAACAGTACTGAATAAATCCAAACTATACCAAACAAGTCAAAGTCGAATTGGACAAGTTAATTCAAGCAGGGTTTATTTATGCCATTGATCGGAGTGACCGGTTATTTCCAATAGTTGTGGTGCCAAATAAAATGGCTATTAATTGCAATGGTTAACAGTTCATGTAAGTGGAGAAGTAGGAGAGGATGTGATGAATATAAATATGCTATCTATATTCGAGTCGTATGGGCCCAAGTGCTTGTAACGAGAGAGAGAGAGAGAGAGAGAGAGAGAGAGAGAGAGGTGAAAGAGAGTTAGCCCTCCCTTCAAAAGGTGGATTGTATAAAAGGCCAAAAGTTTGACTTTGGTCTTCATTGTGTACATGCAACTTTTGGAATAGAAGCTCTCTCATTCTCTTCATTCTCTTGTGCTTGAGACTTCTTGATTCCATTGTCTGTCGCCTTGTGATTTCCACTCCCTTACCTTCACACTTCCTTCCCCTTCTCATCCCCATTCCCTTCTCTCATCCTTATTTCCCTCTTACCCCTTCCTCTCTTCACTTTCGCGGAATCACATTAACACAATCTGGTAGACGTTTGGGTGACACAAGTGCAAGGCTCATACATACAAAGCTCCCATTCTTGGGAGTGGAGACCCAGATGGCATTCTTCCAAGATTCCCACGATGCATAAGTCACCACAGGAGACTACACATTTTTGGTGCCGTTGCCCGGGAGTTCAAGGTATGCTTTTGTATTGCGTAAGCTTTCCCTATCAAACCAGCCATTGCACAATGGTTTCTAGCATAACTAGGAGTGTTGTCAGTGAAGTGTAGGATTGGATTGAAGGGAAAAAGTGTGTGTTTGAAGTGGAAAAAGTAAAAACTTTCATTTGTGTCCCTATGGTGATTTTGATGCATTTGAGCTTGTTTTTAAGTGTTTTTTATTGTCAAATCATAGGAATAGCTAGCTCGGGTGTGAATAAATATGGAAGAGGACACACATTCATGGAAATCCTTCATCTATTATGGGGGATCCAGAGATAGTTTACACCTTCAATACACTTATCTCTCTTCACGTGCAAGAGTTTCCTAAAGTTTCTTCACACTCCTACTTTAAAGAAGCCACCTCATCATCTATGTATATCCACATACATACATATACACTCATCCATACATCTATGCATCTATAATATCCCCCTCAAGCTCAGCATGATCTTTTACATCACATAAACCTAAAGTATCTCTAAAAACACAAAACTTATCTTTACCCAAAGACTTGGTAAAGATATCTACAATCTGGGCATCCGTCCCCACATATCTCAAGTCATTTTGCCACTTATCACTTTCTCCTTCTATATGTTTTATCCTTGCATGGTAAATGGGATTCCAAGGCAGCATAATAATACTTATGTTGTTACAGTAGATCACTAGTGAACCATCAATGCATACTCCCAACTCATGAAGAAGCAATCTCAGCCAAGTTTCTTTACACGCTGCTATGACAGCCCCTCTATACTCCACTTCTGTACTAGATAAAGCAATCGTGGGTTGTTTCTTACTGCTCCAACTAATCACACTACTCCTAATAGAGAATCCATACCTACTAGTTGACCTTCTATCATCAATTTTGCTAGCCCAATCTGCATCGATATAACCATGTAAGCATATTCCTCCTTCCTTGGCATAAAACAATCCAACATTTATTGTGGCTTTCACATATCTAAGTATTCTTCTCCCTGCATCAAGGTGACTCTTGCAAGGATTTTGCATAAATTGACTACCACACCCAAAGAATAATTCAAGTCCGGCCTAGTGATGGTAAGATATATGAGACTTCTCATCTTCTAGAGCATAGTTGCATCCTGCAAGTAGTACCCATCATCAACCATCTTAGCCATGTGGTTAGCCAAATGGGTGCATCCCTTTTGTACAGCTACAGTGAAATCAAACTCTAGAAGAATAAGCATCCATTGCAAGATGCGTCCGGTCATGTAGGGTTTATTTACTAGATATAGGAGGGCCTGGTGATCTACAAAGAACACAAACTTGTTTTCTAGTAAGTACTCCTGAAACTTATTTACCACATAAACCATCACGAGGCCTTCCCTCTCTATTGATGTGTAGTTCATTTCTACATCATTGAGTTGGGACTTGCAAAATATATTGGATAGTCCTTATTATATACTCACCTAGTTGTGCCAACATACAACCTATTGTGAACTTAGAGGCATCTATATGAGCATGGAATATTAAATCCTAGTTTGGTACCCACAAGATTGAGGTGGAAGCCAAAATGAGTTTAAAGCTTTTGTAGGAGGTTAGCAATCCTTTGCCCAATGGAAAATGATCAACAATGTGTACAAAGGGCGAGCAATCCCAGCGTAGTCACAGATAAAATCGATGATAATAGCTCCTATGCTCACTAATTCTCTGCACACCCTTTGCATTTATAGGGGGTGGTAGCTCCAGGATGAGCTTGATTTTGTTGTAATCCATGGAGATTCTATTGTTGGATACAACATGTCCTAATATAACCTTATGTTTGACCCAAAATTGGCTTTTGATAGGGTTGAGGAAGCTTTTGGGGAAGTGGCACTTTTTGAAAACAAGTAGAAGGTATTTAAGGTGACCATCCCATGTGGAATGTACACACAGATCATCTAGAAATACCTCTAGAAAATCTATTCGATACTCTTTGATAGTTGTGATCATTAATCATTGCAACGCTACAACGAGAGCATTGGTGAGCCTGAAGAGCATCACCTTGGATGCGTTTACTCCCCATTTTATGGAAAATGTGGTTTTGTGTTGATCCTTTGGTGCTATGGATACTTGATTGTACCTAGAGAATCCATCTAGGAGGCTATAAGCCTCCTTTCCAATGACTCTTTCTAGCACATGCTCTGTAAAGGGCAATGGGTAGTGGTCTTGTTGAGTTTGAAATTAATAAAACTAGAAACCCGAATGCAAAACGTGAAAACGTAGTTAGAGTCTATTAATGACTCGTTAAAACTCTAACCAAAGTAATCTCAAAGTTATCTCAAACTGATTCTAAATCGATAATTCTTATTTGACTCTTCCTATAGTTAAATTAATAGGTCCACCTCTTGACTTAAAGAAACCTTGAATATTCTAAAGGTCTTAAAGCCACCAATATACAAAGGGGAAGAAAAAGAAATAAACAAGGAATCCATAGACACATTCTTGCAATAGTGTGAAGACTTCCATCAACTCAAGAATAACCCTCCTAAAAAGCAAGTCATGGAAGCCAATCTTTCCCTTGGAAACAAAGCGTATAAATGGTGGATCAAAGTCATGGAAACAAATAGGATTCCAAAGCATTGGGTTGACTTTGAGAAAGAATTTTTGCCTTGAAAGTGAGCTGGAAAGGAGGGCATGGGAAGCTTGGGATAATTATAGTAAGGGAAAAAACGCTCTAGTCTAGTACATAGTAAATTATAGGGAGGCGGTCCTTAAGTTAAAGGGAATAGATGAATCCTAGAAGATCAAAGGTTTCATGGGCTTTAAAAGATACTTACACGGTTGAGGTGAGAAGAAATTCTCCCAAAACCTTTCAAGAAGCCATCAAGTAGCCCAAATATATGATGATACTATGGTGAAATCCAGAGTCAAAACTTGGAAACAAACTTGTTTTGTTTTGAGATTCAATAAATTTCCCAAGGGGCAATTTAAGAAGGAAATTTCTTAGGCAACACCCAGGAAAACTCAAGCACAAAGATATCCTCTTTTGCAAAGAGAGGATTATGAGAAAGCCAAGCGAAAAAATATTTGCTTTGAATGTTTAGGCAAAGATCATGCTGCTTGGAACTACCCTAGAAACAAAGAGGCAAGAGCTAAAGCCCCAAATAAGCCTTCACAAAAGCAAGTCCACACAGTGTAGGTATCACCACTTAAAGTAAATGAAAAGTACACCAACGTAGAAGTTTATTACAATAGAACCCACTCTAGCAACTTTTATGACACTTATGAACTATTGTAGTATTCTTAGATGATATTCTTTTCAATAGGAAAACAAGGAAAAAGAATATGGAACATTTGAGAAAAGTGTTCCAATTACTTGGATATAATTCTATTTTTGCTAAAGAATCCAAGTTTGAATTCTTTGCAAAAGAAATGAAGTACATGGGACATATCATATCCCAAGGAAGGATTCATATGGATCTCGAAAAGTTATATGAATCATGAAAAGT
This sequence comes from Dipteris shenzhenensis, assembly GCF_047967505.1. Lineage (NCBI taxonomy): Eukaryota > Viridiplantae > Streptophyta > Polypodiopsida > Gleicheniales > Dipteridaceae > Dipteris > Dipteris shenzhenensis. Next base: position 19,646,038 of record NC_141619.1, read on the forward strand.
TAAGCGCTATATTGCAATGGCCACTAAAAACCTAGAAGAATTATAGATATTCTTAGATTTGTTTGCATTTTATAAGAGATTAGAGAAGGTTTCCCAATTTTGTTTGAGGATGTAAACCATTCTTAAGGGGAAAGGAATGTTGCATGAGAGGAAGCCTGAGGCTTGGTTATGGTAAGGCCGAAAACCAAATCGCTTGATAGTGCTTGCATAAAAGGGAGCCTAGAGGATTGGGGTCTAGGGATAATCCTAGGCCTAAGTAATAGAATGTAGTGCAATGCTAAGGCCTAAATGGACATATAAGTATTAAGGTCCATTATGGACACATGGCACTCAAGTGGTAAGCACTGGGTCCAAGGGAGGACTCTAGAGATTGGGTGGTAATGAAATTGGAAATCCTCTTCATTAGATGTGTATCATAGAGGTAGAAAAAAGTGGACAGATATGGAGGAAAGTATGTCACAATTTTCCAAAAAAAGCAAGAGTTACTATGATTAATCATAATTTTTAATTCGTAACTCCCATTGAGGAGCTATTTAGTGCGTTGGAAAGCTACAACTTTTTAGGAGATGTCAAGATTGGAATCCATGAAATATTAGGTCAAAAATCCAATTTACAAAATGTGAATCACTAGAAGGCAAGCAAACTCTTTGTTTGCTTAGCTTTTGGCTCTTGTTGGCTCCCTTGTGCATCTATAAACCAGCCCTTGGGAATGCTCTTAAGAGCATGGACTCACCTAGCCTTGATGCGCCCACTCTATTCATTCTATATATTAGTATCTTGCAGCCTCCTAATGCGCTTTCTTCAATTCTCTTCTAGTTTTCATGTACATCTCGTTCGTTTCCTCTATGTCCATGGTGATTGGTAGCTTGCGAGCTCTACGATGGTTCCCCTTTGGTGTTGCGTGGTGTTTGGGAGTGGTTCCACTCTCATGCTTTTCATCGGTTTCTGCTAAGGTTGCGAGATTCTACACGTTGGCTTTGCTTTCTCTGCCTTTGTCTACCATCTCATTGAATTCCTCAAGAGTGCCGGTGCCAAATCACAGAGCCTTTGGAGAACCATCAGCGTAGAGCAGGATTCATCCACTGACTTTCTTTTGGTTATGCATATCAACACCACTAAGCTCCTCTTTTCAAAATTGTCCTGGCCTTCCATAATAGGTGCGTGCAGTCCTTTGTTTTGCATCTGCTGCATAACGTAAAAGACTTTGGGCCCTTATTATTGCAGAAGCAAGCTGTTTCCCCTCCCTAAATAGGCTGCCATCCTCCTTTCATCAACATCTTTTGTGAGGCATAACATTGACACCATGTTGGCACATTGACATTAGTAACAAGATGTCTAAACCTCTCTACTGCCTCTTCGGTTCTATAAACCAATTGAGCAAAGATATTCTGCAAACATTATCTTCAAAGCGAAGAGCCCTTGTTTGACATGTACGTTCGGGTTCTTCATTTTGGAACTGACCTGAGCTTCAACCTGTCTGCTCTCCACTGACATCCTGTAGTGTACAGATGATGATGCTAATTACTCCTATAGCTTTGTCAATTCGTTAGCTCCCACATGATCCTAGCTTCAGGTATGTTCAGGTCACTGTGCTACTGCAACAACAGCCCTTAAGACTTTTTCATGAGAGTGATTTTAGTTTGCAAGTTCTTGCCCAAGAGTTTGTTTACCATCAGAGTTAACCTTACGCAGGCCATCTTCTCTCTTTGACTTTACAACCCTAAAACTGCAGGTGACCTCCCCATTGACAGTGCTCAGGCTCCGCAACTCACACAACTTAGGTTCTTGAACAGCATTAAGAAGAGGGAGAGAGAACAACGAGGGACTCCACAAAACTGTTACTTTGTATTACATGCATGCACGTCTGATAGACTGCATGTTCATGTTGTTTTAATCTATCTTTTAGTAGTACTAATTGGCCTTGTAACAATGACCACAACCCTTGACCATATCACCAACTTCATGCGCCTACACTTTACCTCTGCAACCAGCTTGTATATGATCCTCTAGAGGACGTGACTTGTCATAACAAAAACTTCGTGCACTGAATGCAAACCGGTCAGACCAAATGTCGACCATTTCCTTTCCCACCTTCATCACCTACCCACTTATGTTAGCATAAATATTTTCTAGCAGAACATATGGTGAAGCACTCTTTGGACCTAACTCAAAAACAAAAGCAGCAGCCCGCTCAGCCCGCCCAAGATCACAGTGAATTCTGCATGACGAAAGCAAGCTCAACCATGCTGAACTGACATGTTCAAATGGCATGCTCATGGTCAAGTTCTCTGCGTCTTCCAAAAGTCCTCGGCGTCCAAAAAGATCAATCATGCATACATAATGCTCCACGGAAGGGGTAATACCGTGATCTCTGATCATAGAGGCAAAGTACTGCCTTCCATCGGCTACCAAACCTGTGTGACTACATGCATTGAGAACACTGATGAAAGTGATCTTGTCTGGCTTCACACCTGTGGTCTGCATTTGACCTAACAATTGTAGAGCCTCCTTGCCATACCCATTCTGGGCGCACACTGCAATCATGGCATTCCAGGAGACCACATCCCGCAGTGGCATCTCTTCAAACACAGCCCTTGAATCATCCAAGCTCCCACACTTGCCATACATAGTCACAAGGGCATTTCCCAAAACAAAATCTAACTGCCATTGGGTCCCAAAAATTGTAGCATGGATCTCTTGACCCTCTTCCAAGGCTGCCACACTGGCACACGCATTTAAAACACAGATGAAGGTGATTTTGTCTGGTGCAATGCTTTTGGCTTGCATTTGACCAAACAGTTGTATAGCCTCCTTGCCATTCCCATTCTGGGCACATGCTCCAATCATGGCATTCCAAGAGACCCTATCCCGTAGTGGCATCTCTGCAAACACAGCCCTCGAATCATCCAGGTTCCCACACTTGCCATACATATTGGCAAGGGCGTTCCCCATAACAACATTTGACTCCCATTCATTGCCAATAGTAGTAGCATGTATCGCTTGACCCTCTTCTAGTGCTGTCACACTGCCACATGCATCCAAAACACACACGAAGGTGATTATGTCTGGCTTCACGTCCCCTGCCTGCATTTTACCAAACAGTTGTAGGGCCTCCTTGCCATGGCTATTCTGGGAATATGCTGCGATCATGGCATTCCAGGAGATGACGTCCCGCAGTGCCATGTCTGCAAATACAGCCCTCGAATCATCCAGGCTCCTGCACTTGCCATACATGTGGATGAGGGCATTTTCTACAACATGCAATGCCAATCCGTTGCCAATAATAGTGGCATGTATCTCTCGACCCTCTTCTAGGGCTGCCATATTATCACACACATCCAAAACAGACATAAAGGTGATCTCATTTGGCTTGATGCCCGCGGCATGCATTTGACCAAGCAGTCGTAGAGTGTCCTTGCCATCCCCGTTCTCCACACATGCTGTGATCATGGCATTCCATGAGACCACATCCCGCCGCATCATCGCCGCAAACACAGTCCTCGAATCATCCAGGTTCCCACACTTGCCATACATATTGACGAGGGCATTCCCCACAAAAACATCCACCTCCAATCCATTGCCAAAAATAGTAGCATGTATCTCTTGGCCGTCTTCTAAGGCGGCCATGCTAGCACAAGCATCTAAACTGCAGATGAAGGTGATCTTGTTTGGCTGAATGCCTTCGGTTTGCATTTGACCAAACAGCTGTAGGGCCTCCTTGCAGTGCCCATTCTGGGTGCAAACTGTGATCATAGCACTCCAAGCGCATACATCCTGCAATGCCATCTCTGCAAACACCGACCTCGAATCATCCAGGCTATGACACTTACCATACATATCGATGAGGGCCGTCACCACCGTGACATCCACCTCCCATCCACTGCCAACAGACGTGGCATGGATTTCTCGACCTTCTTCTAGGGCTGCCACACTAGCACACACATTCAAAATGCTAATGAAGGTGATCTTGCTTGGCTTGATGCCCTCAGCCTGCATTTGACCAAAAAGTTGTAGAGCCTCCCTGTCGTGCCCGTTCTGGGCACAGGCTGCAATCATGGCATTCCAGGAGACCATAGTATGCAGTGGCATCCCTACAAACATGGCCCTTGAATCATCCAGGTTCCCACACTTGCCATACATATTCACAAGGGCTGTTCCTACAACAACATCCACTTCCCAACTGTTGCCAACAATAGTAGCATGGATCTCTTGACCCTCTTCCATGGCTGTCAAATTGCTGCACGAATCCAAAATGCAGATGAAGGTGATGTCATCTGGCTTCATGCCTTCAGCCTGCATTTGACCAAACAATTGCCATGCCTCCTTGGCGTGCAAGTTTTGGGCATATGCTGCAATCATGGCATTCCAGGAGACCACATCCCGCATTGGCATCTCTGCAAACACAGCCCTCGAATTATAGAGGCTCCCACACTTGCCATATGTAGAGACAAGGGCATTCCCTACAACAATATCAGACTCCAATCCAATGCCAACAATAGTAGAATGGATCTCTCGACTGTCTTCTAGGGCTGCCATACTGGCACAGGCGTTCAAAACACAGATGAAGGTAATAGTGTTTGGTTTGATGCCTTCAGCCTGCAACTGCCCAAACAGTTCTAGAACCTCCTCGCAGTGCCCATTTTGGACACATGAAGTGATCATGATATTCCAAGAGTATATATTCCGAGTGACTATGCTCTGAAACACGGCATGTGCATTCTCCAGGCTCCCACACTTGCTGTACATTTGGACGAGAAGGTTACTCAAAAATCTGTTGTACGCACACCCACGCAAGGTCATGTGTTGATGCACAAGTTTACCCTCAGGCAGGGCCTTGGCACCTGTGCAAAGTCTCAAAAGCAAGGCATAGGTGGCAGCATCTGTCTCTGGACTCAGCTGATCGAGGATCTGTTCGTTTAAGCTTTGCGAACAGGTATCTTCATTCCTCTCGAGGCCACTTTGATGGTGCCCATCTATTTTCATATCCTCATTCAAGTTTTCAGGAGAGCAATCAAGATTACTCTGCCCATCGAATGTACGTGTACAACAAGAGTCAGTGGTTTCTAGTTCACTTAGCATCCCTTCTGCAAGCTTGGCCCGGTTGCTCATGCGATGGTGGGTAGCCTTACCCCTCAAAAACTTGCTCTCATGCTTGTCCATTGCCCGAGAGCCCGTCTTCTCCCGGTAATTCCATGCTTGTCTTCTGTCCAAGAAGAAAGTACCCGAAGCCGACAATAAAGGAGAAGCGCGACAAGAGACTAGCGTCATAGATCATATGTTATTGCTTGAACTGGGCAGATCGATTTTGCTCTCCAATGTAGTAACCACCTGCCTGCGTAATTATGTCTTATCTCTGTCGTAGATTGTCGCCTCTCGCTTCTCTACAAATTCAAATTCCAGACTCCAAGGTTGTCTCTTATCTCCGTCGTAGATTGTCGACACCCCTCCTCTGGCTTCACTACAAATTCAAATTCCAGACTCCAAGGTTGTCTCTTATCTCCGTCGTAGATTGTCGACACTCCTCCTCTCGCTTCTCTACAAATTCAAATTCCAGACTCCAAGGTTGGGCAATTTGCTTCCCAATTTTTTGCTTCTGTCACTCTATTCTTCCCTCTACTGATCGTCATGCGAGTACTTCAAATCTAGTGTACACCCTTGGTTGTCATCTTTGCAAGCTTTCCTTTATTTTTCCTGTTCGTGTGGATCTCCCACGATCCGACATTGTGTTTATACAAACATGTACATCCTCAAGTTTTATTATGGTAGATTGCAAGGAGACCCATGGAGGCCTCAAAGTTCATACCAGGAATGATATGTTTACATGAGAGTTTTCTTTTTTCAGAAAAGGAAAACTTTCCTCTAGGCTGCCTGCAGTAAATAGGCTGTCGGAATAGGCTGTTTATACCGTGAGAGGCGCCCATAGCTGCTAGGCAGCCTATTGAACCAGCAGCCTATTGAACCAATAGCACTGCAACCGTCTCTTTACACACACACCTCCCATGACCAAACCTATGCCCGTCCCAAACATGGTTACCACCCTCTACCACCTTTCAGAATCACCTATACAATATCCATTGAATTTCTCCTACATCCTTGTGATTTCCCACTATCTAAGGACAAAATTGAGGTCTAACAAAACCACACATTAATGTATATTATGAAATCCACACACAGAGTGGCACGATGTGCAAGGGTATGTAAAGAATTAATGCACTTCAAAACTCATGTGTGTAAGCCAACTTTGTATGAGTAGTATCTTAGCACCTGTTAGCCATGCCCGTCCCAATAGCCTACTTATTCACCATCTTGACCACGATGGACGTGACCATGAAGTATACTACGCTAATCTTGATGCATATGTCTCTGAGCATACCCATTGACACCATGATTTGAATGGAGAAGGCTTCAAGTTTTTAGTTTGAGTCCCTTTTAGACGTCCTCAGAGATTATGTTTACTCCGAGCTAGCGATGGACTCCTATGGTCATGTAATGCAAAACTACAAGATGTGAGTTAAGGTACCAATGCAAGACGAAGCAGACTCAACTCAACTACAACAAACAATCCTTCAGACAGTCGACTCTACGTCCTTGACGCTTCTAGGTCTCCACGGCTCATGATAGGCATCTGAACTTTCTGTCACTCATGCCGAGGATTACCAAAAAGAGAGCGAGGAAAAGTGAGCGAACCAAAAAAAGCGAGCAAGAAAAAGTGAGTGAGCAAAAAAAACAATCAAAACAAAACAATAATAGATTGATAAATCCTTATTTTAGCAACTGTCTAAGTTCTTAAAAAGTCTATGAGAGAGTTGGAAGGATTACAAAAAATTGAATGAGTAAAAGTGAGCGAAGATAGGGTGCGTCTTTACTAATGATGCCTTGGCAATGACATAGGCACAATCAAGTTCTCTCTCTCCACCAACATAAGTGAGATCACCAATGGAATCTTCCACACAAGTCAAAAGTTTCATAGGACTTCTTGAATGGAATAGTCCACATTACATGCATGTGCAAATGCTTGGTTTTTGAAACTCTATTCACTCTTGGAACAAAACCCATGTTTTTCTATTTGCAAAAAAACCCTTCCTAATGAATCACTCTTACATCCCACCAATCCAACAAAATCTAAAGAGTAAGTACATCCCTTTCTTTAAAATGAAATAAATTCCAAAACAAATCAATCTTTTCTTATAGAAATCAATGGTAGAAGCCAAAATAGACAACATATTGACATGGTCCCTATTAGGTAAACTTTCCTCTAGATTTGATGCAAGAAATCTGCTAATTGTTTATTAAATTCACATTTTGATGCATGAAGTTTTATTAAATGGTGCAAAAGGTCATGATAATCATCTAAATCATGCCTTGCCATTCGTTTTGATATGTAACATGACCCCATTTGGATTCGTAAATCAAAAGATACACGACGTCAAAAGGAACATGACCCCATTTGGATTCGTAAATCAAAAGATACACGACGTCAAAAGTTGATGTGTATCTTTTGATTTACGAATCCAAATGGGGTCATGTTCCTTTTGACGTCGTGTATCTTTTGATTTACGAATCCAAATGGGGTCATGTTACATATCAAAACGAATGGCAAGGCATGATTTAGATGATTATCATGACCTTTTGTACCATTTAGTAAAGGTTCATGCATCAAAATGTGAATTTAATAGAATTTTTGCTCGTTTCTTGCACTAGAGCTAGAGCAAGGCCGCTCAGAATAACATGTTATGATCATGTTCGATGTTGAAGTTTTTATTGAATGATGCACTTAAACTATATACTACATGTTGGTAGCCAAAGCATTTCCATGCAAGCTCATCTCATGATGAGAATAAATAACACTATCACTAATGTAGACTTACAAGCATATGTTATAATCATCTTCAAAATTATGATGATACTATAAAGCTTTATTAACGGATCAATACATACATATAGTAACGTTATGTTTTTCTCGAGTGATGCATTGAATCAACTATATAGTGCTTGTTGTTTCTATTTAAGCTCATCTCATTGAATATAGAGCACTATTACTAATGTGCACTTGCAATATTATGCTATAATCATGTTCAATGTTGAGGAAGCACTATAAGTCTTTATTAATGATGAACACATGCATACAATGAGATTATGTGTTGGTAGCCCAGCCATTTTTGCTTTGCTCGCTTTTTCTCGCTTGCTTATTTAGTCCTGCTCGCTCGACATCGCTCGCTTGATCGACTACCTCACTCATGCCTTCATACCCCTTTTCAAAACAAGCAAAACTTTCTTGCCATTGGTGCTCTCCATCAGCCTTGTATTAGGCTTTTGTGCCTCTTTTGCCATCATGTAGTGCGTTAGGCCTTTGTGCCTCTCTTGTCATTGTGTTTTATGTTAGGCTATCGACCCTCTAGCTGTACATTAAGTGTAACTAGGCCATAGTGTATCTTGCACCTTTGGTGCCCTCTAGCCAACTGTTATGCCTAGTCACTTAACCTCTTTTTAGGCCATCGAGCCTTCCCATCAATGACATATTGGGCTACCATGACCTCCTTCGCCATCAACATTTTGGGCCGCAGTGCCCTCCTTCATCTCCAACATCTCGGGCCAAAGATCCCTCATCCATCTTCGATGCTTTGAGCCCTTATTACTCTACAGACCTTATTATGGTTCCAGTTCTGCCACTTTTATTGGTTTGGTGATACTCTTATTTGTCATAGCCTAATTGATTGCACCTTCTCAAATTACCATTCAGCTTACATCCCAATTCTTCTACACATCAGTCCATATTGACCTGTGATATGTTCAGTTTTGCATTGGCCTTGTAGCACATAGTCATCAATTAATCGACTGGTCTTTGATCTTGGTCTTTGATCTAGGAGGCCTTCTTTCATTCATGCATTTTTCTTTAGCATTTCTTTTGGGTCATTCTCCAAAGATGAAGGATGATTACAACTTAAGAGGGGGGAACAAATATCAATGTACAAGACCTAAGTTGTACACATTGTACAAACTTTCACTATATACTTATTGTGCTCACATAGCACATACTACTTTGATATTTTTAGCTTTTATTTTTTCATTTTTTCAATTTGATTGCTATTATACTCACCAAAAAAGATCGTGTACATGTATAATTTGCTCATCTGTCTAATTTATGAGAGGGTGTTGAGATGTAGATTGCACCGTAGAGATAGGAAATAGGGTCAAAACCCCAACCCTAACCCTATGCGGTGAACATGTATTTATTTTACTGTCATTGCAATACAAACCCCAACCCTAATCCTATGCGGTGAACATGTATATATTTTACAATCATTGCAATACAATATAGTGTATAATCAGTCATCTCTTGTCCACTCCACTCTCTCCCCCTCCGCAGGCATGTGGGCATATTCAACACAACCAAAAACTCTAAAATGGTCCACTGAAGGCTTTCTCCCATGCCATGCCTCATAGGGAGTGATTGTCTTTAAAGCCTTTGTGGGAGCCCGATTCAAAATATAGTTTGCACACATGAGGCCTTCAAGCCAAGGGGACGAGCATTTTTTGAGTGAAATCTTTCGAGCATCCGAGCAAAGGAAAAAAAAAGCTTCGAACTATTCAAAAATATGGCAAAAATGGATCGGAAGAAAACATAGTTTCACTTAGAAATATGCAAAGTATTATAGCAATGCCTATTTTATACACAAATATTTGCGTGAATCTTTGGGAATGGTGAGAACATAATGGGATGGCTTTTGAAGAAACCCATATGTAGAGTAGACTTCTCTATGAAAATTCCCTTATGATCCTTCTTACAACTTTTCCTTAATAGGAGGCGACTTTGAAAAACCTCTCTCAACCTATCTTCATGAAAGGTTTTCTCCAAAGAAAACTTATTGAAGCAAATCATCAAGGTAGTTTCGCCAACGAAACCCCTTTGAAGTAGGTCTTCCGAGGTGGTTTCGCTGGCAAAACTACCTTGGACAACACTTTTAAAAGTGACATAACTTTCACATCCAATGTCCAAATATAGTCATTCAACCACTCGAATTGATCGTAAAACCCTATTTGAGCACATCTATGGGGTTATATTTTGGAAAATATTCCATATATAGTACTAAATATTACATGTATTTTATGAGAGTGATATATAAGCCCAAGTTAATACTTATTTATAGTAATTTAAACTTCTTTAAAAACATGTCCATAAATATCTTGTTATTTATGCTATTAAAACACTAGAAATATATTGCCATATGATATAAATGTGTTTAATAAGTAATTATATATGTATAATATTATTACATTCAGAGTGATTATGAGGGATGTTTCTTAAAATAGTTATTTTTCAACACTTTTTAAAGGTAATAATAGGAGTACAAAAGGATGTCTATGAATAAGAAAATTTATGTCATGTAAAAATGAATGAGTGATTAGTCTATATATTTTTATGATAAAGGGATCTAGTCCTAGTGAAATAAAAGTGTAAAAACCATGTTTCTTAAAGAAATATAATTTTTTTAATCTCTTGAAAAACATGCTCGAATAAACCTGCTCATAGGTTTTTGCTCATAAAATTGACGCATCCTCAAGCCAAAACCTGTGAGGCAACTTCTTACTTGTAAGCATGCATCTATCCATCTCCATAGCAGTTTGATTCTTTTGCTCAGCTTTGCCATTCTGTTGAGGTGTAAGCCTCACTGTAAGCTGATGTGTGATGCCTTTCTCCTTCGAAAATTCCTCAAATTCATGAGACATATACTCTCCCCCTCGATCTGTGCAAAGTGTCTGCACCTTGAGTCCTGTCTCATTCTCAACCATAGCCACAAAGTGTTTGAAATGCATAAACACTTTTGATTTTGCCTTAAGCCCATAGACCCAAGTGTAGTTGGTGAAGTCATCTATGAATGTAACAAAATAAAGATAACCCCCAAAAGCAGGTGTCCTCATGGGACCGCAGACATCACTGTGAATAAGCTGTAATTTTCGTGTAGCTTTCACTGCACCATCCTTCTTGAAGGAAAGTCTATGCATCTTGCCAAGGATGCAACCTTCACATGCATGAGGAGGAGGTGACTCTAAAGGAGGCAATGCATAAACCATATCATGCCTTTGAAGTGTCATTAAGCTGCCATAGCTCATGTGCCCATACTTGGCATGCCATAACTCCGCATTCTGCATCGTAGCAGTGGGAGTGCTCACTGATAATGCAAGGTTGGACCTTTTTTCATATAGATCAAGCTGTAAAAGACCCCGACACAAAGTGCTAGACAAGATCAAAGCATAGTCATTCTCTTTGTCTGTGACTCCGCACTTATCATCATAAATAACAACCTGAAATGCTCCTCTATTTAGTGAGGATACTGAAAGCAAATTCTTATTTATGCCGAGCACATAGAGAACATCTGAAATTCTAAAATATGTGCCATCAGTGGATGTGGGAATAATGTCTCCCACTCCACACATAGAACAAGAATAATTATTTACGCAAGTCACCTTCTTTTTGGTAGGTGGAGGATGCAGAGATACAAAAAGACTCTTCTCGGAAGTGATGTGCTTTGAAGCACCACTGTCAAAATACCAAGTATACAGTGTCTCATTGACACTAATAGAGCATGCATCCTTTGAAGGATCATAGATGCAAGTCAAAAAAGCATAAGGGTCATCATCATTAGTGGTTGTAGCATCTAAACTACCCACTGAAAAATCTGAAGTGCGAGATAGAAAGGCATAGTGCTCTTCGATAAAGTTGGCTGCAACATCTCCCCCATCATGAGGAGCTGATGCATTTGACACAACCATACTTGAATCCCTTTTCTTCTCTTTAGCTAAGCGCTTCTTGCATTCTCCAATATAATGACCTGGCTTCTTGCAATAGTGATAAATTTTTGCTTATCTGCATCACCCTTAGCCTTATAAGAGGGCTAACCTGAATCCAGCTTTATGCTGATGTGCGAGCTAATTGGCATGTGGCTTTTGTTGCCCTTTAACCTTGGGCTTGAACTTGGAAAGCATGGCATGCTCGCCAACCCAAGTTGCCATATTTCTGCGTGTCTACTCCTCCTGTAACAGAAGTCCTACCAACTCATGAAAAGAGAGAGATTGCTGCCCCCCCTCAATGACAAATTCAACAAGGTGTGGGAACCAAAATAGGATTCAGGAAGAGAATTTAGAGTGGTGGTTGTCATCTCTGAATCCGTAATGACTTCATCAATACTCAGCAATTGTTTCCTCAAGTCCTGAAGCTTTGTGAGGTGAGAATTCCCTCATCCATAGGTGTATGGGAAAGCTCTTGCTTCAGAAAGGAAACTCTGGCATCATTTCCTATTGTGCAAACATACTCTTTAGTATCTCCCAAGCTGCCATTGATGTCTTGCATGATCGATTGTGAGGTATAATGAACCTCTTGATAGAGAGAGAAATCACTGAAAGAGCTTGTGCATCTCTAGAGTCCCATCTTTTTTACTTTGCTGTGGGAGCTCCTAGAGCGATAGCTCCAACTACTTGTGCTGCATTTTGATCTCTACCCTTGCCTCCAGTTGTAGGAGTGACATGTGTAGCCACTGTATCGGGTCTTGCTTATCTTGATTGATATAATCCCAAAGATGTCTGCCAACCAAGATATTGCGAACCATGAAACTCCACAAGGAGTAGTTGGTGCCATCCAACTTTTCCTCCTGTGTGAGAACTTTGAGCACCTCATTGGGGTTGTTTTGAACCATTTATGCCAGATAAACTCAAAAAACACAGCAAACTAACCAAGTAAAATCCCTTTCTGGGATGTCAAATGCATAAGTAAAATCTGCAAAGAAATCGGCCCATAGTGACAAATGCTGTCAATGCCTATCCAAGACTCAAAATGCACCAAAATCCTCTGTTGAATGCCCAAAAATTTGCAAAAAGTGGCAAAAGTCTTCAGATTGACTTGTACTGAGTCCAAAATTGCTTGCAAACTTCCAAAATGCTATTTGACTTGCAAAATTGCAACCCAAATGCAAAAGCCCCAATTTATTGTAGAACATTGCATACAGAAGAGGGCAAATGATCTAAAAGCCCCAATTGTTGCATAAATTGCACTCTGCCTGCAAAAGGCCCAAATGCCGCTGTAAAATAATAGTGTAATTGCAAAAGCCCCAAATTTCTCCAAAACTTGCAGATCAACTGCAATGTTTGCTAAAGCTCCAAATGTGCTCCCAAAAGCTAAGCCAAATAATGGCTGCACAACTGAAACTGCAAATGAACTCTGCCAAAAAAATGACGGACACCTTTAGTTTGCAACAAGTTGCCAGTACGAAAGTGTATGGAATTCGTACGCTGTACGGACGACTATACGAAAGCAGCAAGTCTGTACGGTTGTATAGACAGTGCAGGTGTACGAATGGAATCGTACGGTTGTACGACGAAACCTATATGGGTTGTATGGTTATGTATGGATGGAGTTCTATGCAGTTGTATGGAATGCGATGTATGGACAGGAGTAGGAAGCTAGTACGAAATCTGCACAGTTGTACGAATTGTACAGAATGCGGGTGCGATGAAGTTGTACGGACGAGCGAGAGTTGGAGTGTGGAGCTTGCAGGCAATGGAGGTCAATTCGTACTTATAGGGATTGTACGAATTGTACAACTATGTACGGATGGAGTTCTCCGCAGTTGTACGGGATGCGACGTAGGGACGGGAGCAGGCAGTTGGTACGGTATCCATACAATCGTGCGGACTATACAAAATGCAGGTCACAATGAAGCTCTATGAATGAGCGGGAGCTAGAGGTGCTGAGCTTGCGGACAATAGAGCAGGTCCGAGAAGGAGAGCTGCTCTGATACCAAATGTGAGAAAACAAGAGAGCAAGAGTGTGCAAATAGAGAGAGTGAGCTGAACATAGTTCACTCCCCAAGGTGTACTGAACTAAAGTGAAGTACAATGAAAGAGAGGGTTTTGTCTAAGTGACAAAACCCTATCTAATCACTAACTGTAGTTAGAGATTGGACCATTGTAAGGGTGAAAAACCTCTAACAGGGAAAAGTGCATTCCATGGCTTTCACTACTTGGTTGTATTCTTCAACTCTCAAGCAAGTGTTTGCAATTTGTTTGTATTAATTTCTTGACCACTCTTTTATATCTTCATAAAATATCTCTAGCTTTACTACTAGCAAGTCATGATTTTGAGTAGTTTGCTGTGACATTTGACCTTGAGCACTTATATATTCGAATACTTGGTCTTAATTTCTTGGAGGCTCTACTTTTAAGAGTGATTAGTTGTAGTTGAATCTAAGGAAAAGAATAGAAACGTGGAACATTTGTGGCATCTATGATCTATGGATGGTGGGAATCTTGGTGAGATTCTGTGATGTCACATTTTAGTTGATATTTAGGAGTAGATGTTCTATTCAACGGCACTTTAAATTTGATCTAAAGAAAATAATGTAATGTTGTATTCTTTGACTATTAGTAACATGTGTTCTTTGATTGTCAGCACCAGCATGCTTCTATTAGGTTGTTGAAGACTTTCCTTTATCTTCATAAAATATGTGTATCTTTGCTTGGCAAGTCTATTCCATGGTTTTGAGTACTTTGTTGTGTTGTCTAACCTTCATTGTTCATATATTTGAATAGTTGGTCTTAACTTCTTGGCAGCCTTCTTCTAAGAGTAACATTTGTGGTAACTCAATCTAAGAAAAAAAATGTAACCCTAGAATAGTTTATTACATCTTTGATCAGTATATGCGAGCTTTGGTAAGATTCTTTGATGTCTCATTTTACTTAATGTTAATGAGTAGATCTACTATTCAGTTGTGCTTCAAATTTTATCTAAAGAAAAGAACATAAAGCTAGAACACTTTCTTTGAAAATCGACAATCTTTGTATATAAACATTGGTGGCATTCTTTGGCATTTGACTTTAGTTGAGGTTCATCAGTAAATTTGCTATTTAGTTGTAGTTTGAATTTTGTTCAATAAGTTTCACTATTTGTGTTAGTACTAAAATTGAGGAGACTTTGACTTACAATGTGCAATCTATGCATGCAAAGCTATAGTTTGAATTATGTTCAATCAGTTTCACTATTTGTGGCAATACTAAAACTCAGGAGACTTAAGACGTGCAACCTTTGCATGCAAGGCTTGCTATAATTCATATACATTTGTGTTGCATCTATCTTTGCAAGTGAATGTAGTGTCAAGTACTTATTTATGTTTGCATCTTTCATCCTATGTGTTTTCATAAAGATTGCTATTTTTGGAGGACGTTTAGGTCTGACTACTTAATGTCATTATTTTGAAATGTATCAAGGATATTGCCTTTGCTTTGTGTCAGTCTCTCTTCCAAGAACATGGTTTCTTAAACCTATGACATAGCTTGGAATCAATTCCTTAGTCTGAGTGTCGTTGTAGTTCCTTTCGATAGACCAAGAAAAGCATGAGTGTTGCAGGAATGCACAAGAAAATCTTGGTTTTTTGATGAGGAAATGCAGCCCAGTGAAACTAAGTACTTATGCATACCAAAGAGCCATCCAGTTCTGTGATTACTCCTCAAAAAATGTCCTTGAAACGTAATACTACAACAAAGGTTCAAAAATCCTTAGACTTCAAAAAGCAACCAATTTGGCATTGCATATGAAGATAGGATTGAGAGGCTCAAATAAGCCCTTCTAGCTTTATTTACAAAATCTATAGATCAAGTTGCACTATAATGAGAGTCTTTTTATGTAACAGAGAATTCGAGAACTTCCAGAAAAGAAAGATGTGCAGCAAAATCTATAATAATTCTGTGCAAAATATGAAGTTGCTAAAGGCATGGAAGAGACTTCGATTGTTGTGTAAGCAAAAAGCAAAATGAGTAGATGGACTACCTCTATTGTAAATAAAGAGCTTTGACAAGACTTGCCTTAGATTTGCTTTTGATTGCAAGATACTTGCAAAATATGGCACATTTTTTGCACCAAAAGGGACTTGGCCAAAGTCGCGATGAAGGTTGACCTGACATATTTGAATGCTTAGGTGTTCTTAGGTAGTTTCTCATAGTCTGTAGAGGTTAACAATTACCTACAATTGAAAGGTCATGTTTTCAAGCTCAAGGACTATAACAATAGTGGCACATGTGACTTTCACTGCATATACATGCAACAATGGTGATTGTGAAAGTTGAGGCATTCCCTTGCCATATATCATTATTTCCTGACAAAGTTCGGAACTATTCACCTCCTCTCCAAAATTCAATTAATTAATTTATCTCCCCCTCATCAGTCTCGATTAACCTAATGTACATACCTCTATTAATTCACCACCCTCCTCCCTCTCACTTTTGCTTGCTGCCTCTTGCCTCCTCTGCCCCGAATTCGCCCCGAACTCGCTTTGCCTCCATTCACTTCCTCTCCACCTCCTTTTGTCACTCACCTTCCCCCATCTGCAGCCTACCTACCTTCCCCATCCGTAGGCTTTTGCCTCTGCTCACTTGCCCCTCTACTCTTCCCTCCTTCCCTCCCTCACCCCTCACTCTATAGTTCACGTTCACTCTTCTCTTCCCTTCCTCCCTCCCTTGGCTTGTCCACTCTACTCTTCTATCCCTCCCTCCCTCGTCACTCGCTCTACACTTCATCGCTCTGCTCACATGCGAATCAGCCAAAACAAGGAGGCATTTATTTTGAAGACATAGGCTAGAAGCTTCAAGCAACATCCGGTTGATTCAATGTATTTTGGCCCTCTCACCTCACATTAATCGTGCCACCCTCCCCAACTAAATAATGATTTATTTTTGGGAATGTGAGGGTCCTCTATTGGGTTTTTGGTTGAAGTGTCATGCAATGCAAATGCATGCAACCTATTGATAGATCTTGAACAATCACCTTTGCTATTATGAACATTGATGCTATGTTGAAACCAAGTGGGGGGCTACTTGAGTAGTTGGCAATAGTTGATGGACCTTTGTCATACTGATAGAGCCAGCTAGATTGTATGGAAGTTAAGGGAATTATTGGCATTACTTTCTTAAGAACTTGGTTGGTTTAATCTATTGTAGTTTTTGTGTGTTGCTCTAAGTGTCGTTCCATTGTCAATGTGTTTTGGGAGAAAGGTAGTGCAATGTATGTTGCTCCAAAAAAAGGGGTGCAAAAGCAATGAAGCAACACAATGTCCATACTAGGCAAGACCATTCTCACTCTGCTTCCCATATTTCGCATATAGAATGAGTTGATGGATGCCTTCACAAGGAAAATTTCAAGTCTGGGATATGGGAAGAGGCTAATGTAGTTGCAACAACTGCTTCAATAATATGTATTTTGTATGCATTCTTTCTCTATCAATTTGCAGAATATATCATGCTTGGTATAGAAATTTCTCTTTCAAAGTATATAACAAAATGCTAGGTCTTTGGTGTTGAAATCTAGAGTGCTCAATGGGAGAAGAGGGAAGCTCACATGGGAGAAGGAGAGAAGAAGAAGGTGTGACTAGCACAATAGGAGCCAATCAAGGTTAGCTATCACCCTCAAAATGGAGAGCTAGGATATTTCACCCAATACAAGGGGGATAGCACCCACTAAATAGGAACCAAGTCCCTATCCAAATCCCATCCAACATCCACTTCCACCAATCATGTGAAGGTGGATTTATGCCCCTCTAATCATCTTGATGTACAAATCTCAACACTCCCCCTCAATACGAATTGGGTAGAATATTTCACTAACATCAGGTGATAAAATGGGATAGCCTTTATTAGTAACAGGCTTTTACAAGCTTTTGGATATAATGAAGACATGGTGTTAACTAGGAACACACTACATAATGAGAGTAGTGCATCGATTACAGCATGACTCTATAGTTGCTTAGTCTTCTCAACATCTATATGCATTGCACCTTGGTCAATCTCACACAATGACCAACGTGAGTCTTTCACCCTCGTCGCTGAAGTAATGTACATATGGATATGAAAGAGTGCTCTGAACATGCAAGAGATTTCTCTACATATAGAGAGGGTCTTACCACTTGCCTTGTGGCCCCAAAAAAATTACACGCTACTATAAAAGTGACTTCTCCATGAATGATTTGCTATGGAGTCTTTGTCAAAATGATGGTCGAGTCTATGAAGCAAAGATGAAATCGCGAGCTCCAAAATGCACTCTTTGGATCTAATTGTCCCATGAATATATGGCAACAATATCCTCAGTCTTCCTTAACAAGAGATAAAGAAAAGTTTGCGATATGTAAATCTTCTTGCCAATAAAAGTTGGCCTTCAGAAAATAACCTTAGAAGAATTCCACACAATATCCAAATGACTAGCCAACAGATGGCACTGAATGGATTCCTTGTATGACATTTAATTAACTCATAGGTTGACTAGTCACAAAGAAAACCTTGTAAAAAGGGGATAAGGGAGTATTAACTAAACTTCCACGTGTCAAAGAGATTAAAGATTCAAAGAATCTTATCACAAGGCTTTGGGGGAAAAAATATTCTGCAAAGAAGTCGCCATCGGCCACCCATCGGTGAATCCTCATCACCTAGAATCGATAATCCTTGGAGAAGCCGCCTCCTTGTAAATCACCGAATCCATTGCTCTTGACAATGAACCAAAAACCTACAAGCCTGGGGCTTGACATAGAGGCTCAACAAAAAAATGCAATAATAACAACAATCTCTTCAGGCCTCTGAGAAGGAAAACCCTCAAGAGCCACAAGAGCCACAGTAAGATCGACCTTTAGTCTTGATTGTAATCTTCTCCAATAGTGTGACAACCTCCTTTGAAAAACCATTGCAAAATGAAACGGTAGCAACTCAAAGTCCATGCACAGTAGTCTTTGAACAAGGGAACTTCCAATACATCAGCTAACAAAACTCCTCAACAACTTGCTTTAAATAAGTGCTAGAGTAGGGAGCTTCAAGGAGAGACTTAGCAAATGACAAGGAGTTGAGAAAGAGAGGATCCACCATGGCTCTAATACCATGTTGAAATCTAGAGTGTTCAATGGGAGAAGAGGAAAGCTCACGTGGGAGAAGAAGAAAAGACGATGGTGAGACCAACACAATAGGAGCCAATCAAGGTTAGATTAGCTATCACCCTCAAAATGGAGGAACCTCTTATTCACAAATGTCTAAAAGGAGAATCACAACCAATCAATATGTTTTCAACAAACTGAAGAAATGGTTCACATCTTGCAAACGATTGAC
Source organism: Dipteris shenzhenensis (assembly GCF_047967505.1). Taxonomy (NCBI): domain Eukaryota; kingdom Viridiplantae; phylum Streptophyta; class Polypodiopsida; order Gleicheniales; family Dipteridaceae; genus Dipteris; species Dipteris shenzhenensis. The sequence goes on from NC_141619.1 coordinate 19,665,166, forward strand.
ACAAAGCATAAGACATGCAATAGAAAGCTCAGGGCTTCAAAGGACATACAAGCAATAGCTGGCCTCCATGAAGCATTAGTGCTAAAGAAGGAATGATAGTGGAAATTTGTGGAGGCAATATAGATATTTCTGATGGTCTTGTCAATGGTGCAGATGGTATAGTATTAATAAAGACCACCAATTTATTGTTTGAGTGTCCTTTCAAAACACCAACATTGGTTTGAAAACTTGCTATGACAACTGGCACCTCTATGAAAAAACCATAATTCCAATATGGACACCAATATGGCTAACCACTAAGGAATTTCAAGTGGGAAATACTCCATAAACATAATTGCACACAAGCAGTTCCCAATACAACTACCAAATGCAAGAACAATAGATAGATTCCAAGGACTTAGAATGGCAAGCATCACATTTGACTCCCAAGGGGGTCTAAGGCCATGGGCAAACATACAAATCACTTTCTCGAGTTACATCCACAGACAATCATTCCTCCTTAAAAGATATAGAAGAAACATATTAGAGTCGACATCACTGTCCTGAATGAAATATCAAGGCTACAGACAACCACAAGATGGATAGCCTTTATTAGTAACAGGCTTTTACAATGTTTTGGATATAATGAAGACATGGTGTTAACTAGGAACACACTACATAATGAGAGTAGTGCATTGATTATAGCATGACTCTATAGTTGCTTAGTCTTCTCAACATCTATATGCATTGCACCTTGGTCAATCTCACACAATGACCAATGTGAGTCTTTCACGCTTGTCGCTGAAGTAATGTACACATGGATATGAAAGGGTGCTCTAAACATGCAAGAGATTTCTCTACATATAGATAGAGGGTCTTACCACTTGCCTTGTGGCCCCAAAAAAATTACACGCTACTATAAAAGTGACTTCTCCATGAATGATTTGTTATTGAGTCTTTGTCAAAATGATGGTCGAGTCTATGAAGCAAAGACAAAATCGCGAGATCCATAATGCACTCTTTGGATCCAATTCTCCCATGAATATATGGCAACAATATCCTCAGTCTTTCTTAACAAGAGATAAAGAAAAGTTTGTGATATGTAAATCTTCTTGCCAATAAAAATATCTTGGGCCATTGATGCTTGAGAAATAGTAAAAGCTGCTAGTAAAGGAAATCAACACCCCTTTTAGAAGTGGTTGGCCTTCAGAAAATAACCTTAGAAGAATTCCACACAATATCCAAACGACCAGCCAATAGATGGCACTGAATGGATTCCTTGTATGATTTCTAATCAACTCATAGGTTGACTAGTCACAAAGAGCCCTCTAAAAACCTTATCCCCTCTTATAAAAAGGGGATAAGGGAGTCAATCTACTCAAAGGTTGACTAGTCACAAAGAACCCTCTAAAAACCTTATAAAAAGGGGATAAGGGAGTATTAATTAAACTTCCATGTGTCAAAGAGATTAAAGATTCGAAGAATCTTATCACAAGGCTTTAGGGGGGAAAAATATTCTGCAAAGAAGTCGCCATCGGCCTCCCATCGATGAATCCTCATCAGCTAGAATCCATTGCTCTTGACAATGAACCAAAAACCTACAAGCTTGGTGCTTGACATAGAGGCTCAACAAAAAAATGCAATAATAACAACAATCTCTTCAAGCTTTGAGAAGGAAAACACTCAAGAGCCACATCAAGATCGACCTTTAGTCTTGATTGTAATCTTCTCCATTGGAGTGATAGCCTCCTTTGAAAAACCATTGCAAAATGAAACGGCAGCAACTCAAAGTCCATGCACAGTAGTCTTTGAACAAGGGAACTTCCAATACATCAGCTAACAAAACTCCTCAACAAATTGCTTTAAATAAGTGCTAGAGTAGGCAGCTTCTTGAGAAAGAGAGAGGATCCACCATGGCTCTAATACCATGTTGAAATCTAGAGTGTTCAATGGGAGAAGAGGAAAGCTCACGTGGGAGAAGGAGAGAAGACGATGGTGAGACCAACACAATAGGAGCCAATCAAGGTTATATTAACTATCACCCTCAAAATGGAGGAACCTCTTATTCACAAATGTCTAAAAGGAGAATCACAATCAATCAATATGTTTTCAACAAACTTCAGAAATAGTTCACATCTTGCAAACGATTGACACAAAGCATAAGACATGCAATAGAAAGCTCAGGGCTCCAAAGGACATACAAGCAACAGCTGGCCTCCATGAAGCATTAGTACTAAAGAAGGAATGATAGTTGAAATTTGTAGAGGCAATATAGATATTTCTGATGGTTGTCAATGGTGTAGATGGTATAGTATTTATAAAGACCACCAATCCATTGTTTGAGTGTCCTTTCAAAACACCAACATTGGTTTGAAAACTTGCTCTAACAACCGGCACCTCTATGACAAAACCATAATGCCAATATGGACACCAATACGGCTAACCACCCAGGAATTTCAAGTGGGAAATACTCCATAAACATAATCGCACACAAGCAGTTCCCAATACAACTACCAAATGCAAGAACAATATATAGATTCCAAGGACTTAGAATGGCAAGCATCACATTTGACTCCCAAGGGGGTCTAAGCCCATGGGCAAACATACAAATCACTTTCTCGAGTTACATCCACAGACAATCATTCCTCCTTAAAAGATATAGAAGAAACATATTAGAGTCGACAGCACTATCCTGAATGAAATATCAAGGCTGTAGACAACCACAAGATGGCATGCCGACCATAGTAAATCCCTCACAGTCATTGAATTTTTGAACATTGTCTCATTCCAAGCACACCAACATGACGTCTTCACAAGACAGTAACCTTCATACTGCCGCTGATATCCTATGCCTCCAAGAAATAAAGAACAACAATAAAATCCAATCCTTGCTACCATCCTTCAATGCACAATCCTGCATTGACAACTATGGCCTCTCACTTCTATACAAAGACACACAACATCTTGTCACAAGCACAACCCTAGCAACATAGGGCATTGAACTAATCAGCGCCACCTTTCCAAATGAAACGTTTCCCAAGATGCATCTTTTCGGAACATACAAATCGCCTTAAACAAACAACATAGACATCGCAAGAAGTCTAGAAGAACTTCTGTAAACCTTGGATGCTAATCATCATCATCGACGACTTCCATATTTACTACCATGATGCTGTGTATGCTTCTAGCCGGCTCACTAATGCTCGTCGTTGGATATAGTGCACACAAAGAATTAATGGACCGACAACCATCAACGGATCCACATTGGACCATGTTTGGGCAAAACATTGACCTCCATCACATGATCTCCGGAACAACAAATTACTACTACTGGTCCCATCACTCCTACGCTTATCTTCTTGTCCCAAAGCCACGAACCTAGTCCTCTTTGCAATATGTGTGAAAAATTTCACCTTATTTCACGAGTCATGGATGTGGAAATTAACATCAATATTTCTTACAGCTTTTGTCCCAAATCGTATCTAGTCTTGTTGACAATGCTCTTAATGCTTCATCAGATCAACTACAAAGTCTCTACTTGGCTTTGTCTTTTTATCTTAGGCACGGTTCACACCAGCTATTGGTAGCCACACCTCACAGCCTTTATTTTGGAGGATTGTCGCCGTGCTTGCACGTTCACACACCAACCAGACATCTGGTAGCAGAACGTAAACCTTATTGGCAAAAGCTTGGGTTCACAGCCAATTGATCAAAGCTTGGGCGGGGGAGGGGTCCACTGGACGTGCAAAAGCTCCAATCATATCTTGCTAGTTTGATGCATGCCTGTGTGAGAACTGTGGTGTCCGGCCTGCTGGTTTGAACCCGACATCAAGAACAAGAAGTGCAGGAAGGCTAGGCTCGTACCTTGTTCTTGTTGTCTCTAGTTTCCAGATTGGAATCCCATAATGAGTACCTCTCCACATGGAAATGAAACTCCCTCCGAACCATTCGGCACCACGTACTTGTTTTATAGGCATGCATAAACGTCTAAGGTTGGTGGAGATTAAATCTTCACCGTCCAACCAGAACTAAAACAGAATTTGCCCAACCCATCTCTTCGTCCGTCCAAATGTCGGAACCTGCAAACTAGTGTTAACCTTAACCTAACCACTGGCCTTCCCTTAGACCCTCCACGTGAGGGAATGGGTCTGGCTAGAAAGGTGTAGGGAAAGGGAGGGGGGACGCTTTTCCCCCTCGTAAAATGGCGAGTGGGCGGGCAGCCCGCAAGCCATTTTACGATGGGGAAAGGTAGACCTCCCCCCTTTCGCGGCCGTCAAAGGCAAGGGGAGCTTGCCACATGTCATTCTGCAAATCTGGGCAATGATTTCGGGCAGCTTGGAGATTCCCATTCCTCAAAATTTTTGATCCGACGACTCAGATCTTGTTACAAGCGACCCTAGCCTTTGATGTGTTCGGAATCTGGCAAGCGGCCGATGGCTGCAAGCGGGATTCTGAGCACTTTCCAACTGCCGGCAGTGGTAAGTGGCCGGTGGCTACAAGCGGGATTTCGAGCACGTCAACAGCTAGGGTTGACAGAAGATCAATCCTAGCCATCCGATCAATAAATCTTCAGAACCGTAATGTACCCCACAACAAATGACTGGCAAAATTACGACGCATTCCTCCCAAGACCGCCACGTGTATGTCCGCAGACGCGACTCCACGTATTCCTCTCAAGATCGCCACGTGTATCGCTCCCCTAGGCCATTGACGGCCACGAATTGGCGTTGGTTGCCGCTTCTCGGTTGGAAAACTGAGATGACCGGCTCTTGGCCTACGACCGGTTGCCATGTGTCCCGATTTTCCTCTCGGGAATCGACTCCCGGCACCGATTCCCTACGCCTTTCCAGCCGGCCACTTGCCGGATTCCGAGCCCGGAATCCCAACCGCGATTCATTCCCCCGCAATGCTCGGAATCGCGCCGCAGTCCACTAGCCGGATTGTGGACACTTTCCAGCCCGGAATCCCCTCCCTCGGCATTTAGTTTCGAAGCTTGGAAGTTCGCCCTTGATCTCGGCCCTGCCTTCCAAATTGCTTGGAAATTCGGGCTCCCCCTGCTTCTTTGGACGTTTGCAGCTGCTCGGATTGTCTCGTATTGTCCTCCCCTTGTTGTGTGTGTGTGTGTGTGTGAAGAGAGAGAGAGAGAGAGGGGAGTCCCTTTGACAAAAAATCAGGTGGTATGCGTTTTTCTAAATAGGCTGCAAGTTTCTAATGGCACTATGGTATTTGTCTGCTGCATTTGCTACGGTGCTCTTGATGTTACCATGCTGTCTACTTGTGCTTTATCTCCAAAGCTGTAAGAAAGAGTATGCAGTAGGGTTCTTTCATCCTTACACAAATGATGGGGGTGGAGGAGAACGGGTGCTATGGTGTGCAGTAAAAGCTGTCCAAGAAGAAGTTCCTGAATTCAAATGTGTCATTTACACGGGGGATGAAGCCACACCAGAAAGTTTGTGTGCACGTGCTCTACGCCAGTTTGGGGTCCGACTTCCGTCACTCCCCATGGTATGCTGAGTCTATTGACCGTCTGTTTCAAAATTGCATTGGCTTTACTGTATTTTTGGTTTCGCATTAGTTAATTATGGCCAGGAGGAAAAGTCATGTTCTGTATTATGAATTGTGAATTATATTAGAGATAAGACCAAGGATCCGGCTTAGTTTTTGTTTTGAAGCTTATTGTATTTTGTCAAGTTTGTTCTTGTATGTATGTCCTTTTCGGCTGAAAACTAGAGACGGTTTCTAGGATCTCTGATGTTTTTAGGTGGGCAATCATTATTAACCAGTGGTTTTTGTTAGATGTCAAACAGATGTTAGCCACCTTTTTGTTAGGGCCGTTGGGATCACGCGAGTTAGTCATCATGGGTGGTTTTCTCCCTCCTGCACATATAGTTGTATGTATTGGGAAGTAGTCCTAGTTGGCATGTATCATTGGATCATATCGTCCAGAACTTTCAAAGTATCACATAGTATCGATACGGTGGGACCTAGGGGGTTCCCCACCACAGGAGAGCACTTGTTATTCCAGCTATATGCATTCGGATTTTTCTTATGGACCAATTGTCCCTCGTTTCAATCTTGTAGTTTCTAGATATGAGCTCTAAAATACGAGCCTCGAGGAATGAGTTGGCCATTCTTGTGTGATACGTCTGTGCTCATTCATCTGAATGACACACCTTAGGGGAGAAATTAGAGCTGGTTTGTTTCACTTTTTAGCTTCTTTGATATCGCATTTGGAAGCCTACATCAGTTCAACAAGCATTCTAGCAAATCTTCGCACTGCTTTTCCAAAGCAAGCATTCCTTTTTTTTGCTGAAACAGTCTGTTTCTAATTCCAGCAATTGTTTGAAGTTTAGATGACTTGATTTCAGAGATGTTTGCAGCATTTTGCACCATAAGCTGGAATTTTGCTTCAGCCTATTGTCTCCTGCCACTTGTGGCATGCACCCTCTATAAGAGTATATGGTATCAGTAGCAGTAGTAGGGCTGCCATTGGTTAGCCAAGGCCGTGAGGACAGCAGCGGTACTGGCTATATCTTGGAGATGATATTCCGTGGAGGAAGTAAGGCTCTCTGTTGGTGTCTCTGATTTGCATATATGATGTACGACTCGATCAATGAGGCATCTTGTATCAGGAAGGCAGGGTACTCATCTTTGAAAAAAAAAGGAAGGAAGGGTCCTCATGGCCTCAAAGTGGAAAACTTGCTTTACCATCCCCCACTTCACAGTCTGGATTTCTGGAAAGGTGTGCAAGGGTCTCGAGTGCATGTCTCAAGACCTGCTGCACGCCCTGGCAACTCCAGAGGCAGCGCTGTATGCTTTGTTGGAAGCCACTTGTGCAAGGATGGCAGCTTCTGTCAATATCATTTGCTCTAGCCAAGGGACGTTGGTAGACCTGTATGAGCAGCTCGCCAGGAGTAAAAAAGTGCCTTGATCGGTGGTTAGAATAGAAGGTAGGGAAGATCTAGTGGGGGACTTGCCTCTAAAGCCAATACGGGCCTTCGATCTAATGATCGAGTTGAAAATGCTTGCCGATGCAAGCAGTGTACTGAGATGTCTGGGTGAGATATTGCCGCTTCCCACTATACATCTCAAAGCGGCTGTCTTCTTCACAATCAAAGTTGCCACATGGATAGTTGCTGCTAGGGTCAGGGTTTATTGCCCATTTGCCTCCTTTGTCTAAATACTATGTGCCATCAAGCTTATGTCACACACTTGTCTATGTTGCGCAAAAGAGACAGCATTGTGCTATTATGGATTGCACTGACATGTCGATTCCAATCTGGCAATGATGTTACTATGTTGTCCAGCCTTTGAGGATTGATTTGAAGCCCTCTATCAAAGAAGCAACTGAGCCAGAAAGAAACCTGAAGAATTTGTGCTAGTTGATGGGGTTGCTGGATGCGATGCAAAATCGGTCGGCGGGAAGGCACCGGACATGCTCAAGGCATGGGGCATGCCGTCCATAAACATCATCTGTCAGGTTAGAGTCTCTTGCTCCAGGTGGGTCAGAAACACATCCCCTTTAGGCGAGAATCATGTGCTCTCAAGTAATTATTGGAGGTGTCAAAAAAGATTAGTAAGGGAGCCATAAACCAACATAAAAATCTCAAAAAGGGGAAGGCGTCTCCTTTGTTAGAATTGTGCTATAGAAAAAATGCAAATTCCAGTTAATTACTTACATAGAATTTAAAATAGCCATTAGGCAGAAATTAACATTTATGCGCATACCATTTAAGAATTCACACGAGATAGAATAGATAAAAGAGAAGACTCCGGCACCCGACCGGGTGTGAATGAGGTACATCCTCTATGCAGGCTAATCCAAGGTATGTTTCTTTTATTCCAGTTTATGCAAGGCTTTAATTACAATAGTAACATAGATCCTTGGACAGAATCCATGGTGGATTTAGAAATCTGTACACATATAACCGAAGTATTACAACGATGTTTCCTATTGAGGAATATTATGAGAACTAAAATATCCAAAGAAAAGTAGCCACTGGCAGTTGCTTGGAGATATCCCGGGGAAAGAAAAGACAAAAAATGCTCCACGTAGAGCCCAATTTCAGCAAACACCAAGGCCAAGATCTATGAGTTCTCCGTGCAGGCATCTACCTATTTCTGAAAAACCCTGAAACACAAACAGTTAGGTCCAGCAATTCTACAAATAAAATTCAGAACTGAGAAAAACAGCTTGAAATCAAATAGAATCAAGAACTGGCTGAATCTGCAAATTGCAATTACCTTTTGGTCTGTCCAGAGCTTGGAAATATGGAAATCACAGGACTCAAGCAGAGTTTTCAGTAAATCGTTAGGCTAGGAAGGGGCAAAAGCAATCGCAGACAAGAATTTGCAAGCAGGAGTGGCCAACAATGTCAGCGCTGAGCAGTAGGAGGGAAAGACCAAATTGCAATATATCTGGAAAGTGTTCTGCTTCTGCGATTTGTTACCCAGCCCCTCCTCTTTGCTGTGAAAATACTCTTCAAGGTATCATGCAGACGGGATTGGAGCTTCCTGGATCAGGAATAGGTGCTGGAAAGAGAAAGAGCAATAGAGCTGCATTGGAAGAGAGAGAGAGAGACGTTATTAAAGTTTTCAGAAGACCGATGGGTCTATGAGACTATGAGAAACCTGATACAGCACAAGCTGTGAGGGTGGAGCTACTAAGCGAGCATCAACACCCAAACTACATAATACATGATATATATCCATAAAGAACACAATACCGAGTCATACCATAATGTCAATATGACCCTCCCTATCACCCATGTCATCACATCATCAAAGTACAAAGCAAAGCTGGCCCAATATCATGGAGGGCCTAGCAACCTGGGACAGTGGTAGAATAAAATCAGAGATAGGGTGCTGCTGGCTATCCGTGGGTGCTGTGTGACGTGATCTCCTGGCAGTGCCTTTGTGTTAGACTACAGCTACGGTGACCCCTGCTGGATGCACCCTGACCCCAAACATGGAGGGAATTTCTCTAAGTGTAATCTCCGTGTCTGTTCTAAGTCGAAAAGCAACTTCATTGTCACCACAATGTAAATATCCTAAGTCAAAGTACAGTTGACCATTTATCTGATCATAATTAAAGAGTTTTCATAGGTGTTAATTATGGTCAAAGAGTTCTTTTAATGGTCAAAGAAGTGACTACGGTCAAAGATACTTGACTCTGGTTAAGTAAGCTTGACTTCAGTTGGGGAGACTTGGTTTACTACCAAGAGGGTTAATTGCGGTTAACTAGAGAACCACAGAGCTGCTGACTACGGTCAGAGAGTGTTGACTTCGGTCAACGAGACTTGGCATGTGCCAAGAGGGTTAACTACAGCTAACCAAGCTGTGCCAACTTCGGTTGGAGAGATGTGCCAGCTTCAGTTGGAGAGACTTGGCCATAATTAAGGCGCCACGACCATTGGTCAAAGCTCCTTAATTACGACCAAGAGGGTTGACTTCGGTCAACCAAGAATTGTGTTCTATGTTTTGTTCACATGTTTGTTCAGTGGGGACGCCCACCTGTGACTAGGATTAGTCCACAGTTTATTATTTGCATGCAAAGCGCTAACAATTAATGGGTGCCATGGTGGTGCACTTTAATTAATTGTTGCAGGTACTAAGAAGGGTTGATTTCCCAAGCGCTAAGGAGCTTAGCAAGCGTGGTAGTTACCTTGGTTAGGTTAATTGTGGTTAGTTGACTTAGGTTAAGGGTGTAGTTACTCTTAGCTAACTAGTCTGGTCAGCCTAACTAGACTAGTCTGGTTCAGTTACTTCAGAATCTAGTCAAACTGGTTAGAGGTCTAGTCACAAACTAACCAGACCAGAACCAGTCAGTCTGGTTAGTGTAACCAGCCGGTTACCAATCCAATTACTGTCACAGGAAAAAAAAAAACGACAGTTGCAGAGACTGTTTCTGCCAGCAGTTTTTACCCACCTGTCAGACTTTACTGTCAGAAAAGCAGCAGAAACACAGTAAAATCAGAGATTTGCAGAAAAAGAATATGCATGCCTTTGAGTGAAAAAGGGGAAAAACAGATGCTTTGTGAGTGTCATTTGCAGTAGCCAGAAAATAGGCACGCAGTTTTGAGTTCATGCCTTGAGTTGATAGCTCGTACTGGCACAAGTGTGAATGCAATACACCTCTTGTTGAGGTATTTTTCTCTTTGATAAAGCAGAGGCTGAGTGCATCAGTTGCTTACACAGTGTGTGTGAGGGAGTTGCAGATCTCAGACAAGTTGTAGAGATGGCTTCACAGTAGCATGCCCAATCAGCCCATGAGGGAATGGCAGAGTCTAACCAGGTACAGTAGGCTGAGGCTATACAGATAAATAAAGAGAATGCCTACAGAGAGTTGATTACTCAGTTGGGAGAGGCAACAAGCGATCCCTTGTTTCGTAGGATGGTACAACCTCTTTTTGAGGGAAAGCCAGAGAAGCCTCCCTCTGGAGCAGATCAGGAAGAAGTGGGCAAAAAGAGAAAAAGAGCAGGTCCTCTTCCCAAGAAGAAAAAGGTCGAAGCATCATCACAGTTCATCTAGTTCGTCTTCATCTTCTAGCTCTACCTCTTCATCCTCGACATCACATCCTTCTTCGGGATCTTCAGAGTCAAAGAAGAAGAAGAAGAAGAAGAAGTCCAGTAGGAAGGCTGAGACTAAAGAATTCAAGGATGGTGGGAAGTCAGTAAGATTTGCCACTTACAATGGCCAGTATGGCCAATTTTGAAAAGGCTATGCAGTTCATAAGGCAGTTTGATGCTGCTTTCAGCGTGGAAAATTTCAGAGTCCTCAAAGCTTCGTATGGTTGGTTTACACTTGATTGGTACAGCCAGTGCATGGTGGATAGCTAAAATAGCTAACTATGTAGTCCCCAGGAAATGGAAGGACTTCAAGAAAGCTTTCTATAAATACTTTATTCCCAAACAGTTAATCATGTTCTTCTGGGTTGGGAGAGCATTCATATGGAAGCACAAGATACAGTTGAGTCTTACAACCAGAAATTTTGGGATGCATACTTGCAGGTTTCGCCCTTCAAGAATATTTCTGACAAGACTCAACTTAGGAAGTACAGGGCGGGACTCACTCCAAAGATACAGGCCCAACTGAACACCAAAGATATTAAAGAAATATAAGATCTCATGCATTCAGCCAATGTGGCGTCTCATGTACATGCAGGATCCTATTGGTGTGCCTTCACTACAGGCAGGGTTACCGGGGGATAAAAAGCCAGCGACCCTCAAGTTTGAAACAAGAGAGTTTCCGAAGGCTCAGAAGAGGGGATTTCAGCCTCAGAAGCCGAGGGGTAAGCAAGTGCAAAAGCCCTATAAGGGAAGACCACAGTTTACGCCCGAACAGATTGAAACTTTCAGGAAAGAGGGTAAATGCCTCAGGTGCGGCAAAGAGGGGCATGTGGCTGCCCAGTGCCCAAAAAAGCCTTCAACGTTGAAGGGAAAAGAGGCAGAGAAGCCACGGGGACCGCAGAAGCCAATGGTAGGAGGAATTCCTGACATACTGGGTCATGTTTCAAACCCAGAGGAACGAGAATTGCTGCTATCTTGGGGCAAAGTCAGAGACCAGCAAGCACTGCTTTTATTTGATCTAGGGGCTACTGATAACTTTATATCGGAGGATCTAGCCCCGAGGCTGGGAGTAAAGATGGAGGAGTTGGGCAGGGATGCCGATTAGATGTTCTGTGGGAACCCTGTGCCAGTCACTCCCTTGATAGGGAAGCTCCATCTTCATGTACAAAGTTATGTGGATCAGGAAGGCTTCTTCATTTCTCCACTGAAACATCATGATGTAGTCTTGGGTATGCCTTGGTTCCATCGCAAGGCAGTGAAGTTGACTCTTCCTGAAAGAGTGCTGGAGTTTGTACATAGGGGCAAAGTACATCGTGTGGTTGCTAGGAATAGAGGGGAAACTATTCCCATTGTATCAAATAGTTCTGTTGGAAAAGAAATAAAGTCTGCAGTTTCAGCTAACATGGTTTTTGTAAAAGAAAGAGATATGGAAATGCATGCTGAAATAAGTGAGGTAGATCAGAATAAATTTCAGTTTCTTGAAAATTTTAAAGATTGCTTTTCTGACGCTTTACCAGGGGAGCTACCCCCTGAGAGACTTGAGGATCATGGCATAGAACTTATTCCTGGCAGCGAGCCACCCAATAGCCCCCCATACAGAGTTAGTACAACTCAACGAGAGGAGATTATGACTCAGGTGCAGGACTTGCTGTCCAAGGGGCTGATTCAACCCAGTTCTTCTCCTTTTTGTTCCCTTGTATTGCTAGTACAGAAGAAAGATTGCTCATTCCGTATGTGCGTCGATTACCGTGCACTGAACAAAATGACCATCAAGAATACATTCGCTATTCCGCGCATTGATGATGTGCTGGATCAGTTGAATGGAGCTTCAGTTTTCAGTAGGATAGACTCAAAAAGTGGCTATCACCAAGTGAGGATACAACCTCAGGATGTGCATAAGACAGTGTTTCGTACTACTTTTGGGTTATATGAGTATCTGGTGATGCCTTTTGGATTAACAAATGCCCCAGCTACTTTTAATCGAATGATGGATTGTATCTTCCAACCCTACAGATAGTTCACTGGTACATTCTTCAATTCCATAATTGTCTTTTCTAAGTCCGAAGAAGAGCACAAGGAACATCTTGCTACAGTGTTTCAAGCATAGTTAGGGGAAATGGAAACGGGGAAACGGGGGAACGAAAACGGAAACGTTTTGAGATTTTTGGGAGGGCTGAAACGGGAAAACGCCATGTTAGCAAGGGGGTTTTTTAGAAAAGGGGGTTTTGAGATGAGAACACCCACATTTAGAATGCTACAGCCTACAGCCTATCTATAACTTAAAATATAGTGCATAATACTTACCACAACGTCACTTAGAAGTTCGAACTCAGAACAAGTTACAAATTAGAACTTGGAAGTTAACTTAGAAGGCTGAAAGAGAGGGCTGAAAGAGGGGGCTGAAGCCTGAAAGAGAGCTGAAGGAGTGGAGTTTGAGCTTTGAAGGAGGGCTGAAGGGGAGTAGATGATGATGGAGGGCTGAAGCAGCGTCCATGAGAGAAAGGAGTACAAAGGAGTGAATGGGGCTCAAGGAGGGCTGGAAAACCTTGAGTATGGAGAGAGTATGAGGCTGAAGGAGTGAAACATTGCACAGGAGGTCAAAATAGAAATCAAAATGACCAAAATCGGGTTGGCGGCGGATTTTCGAGACCCTAAACGCTTTGTTGTTTGAAACGGGCCGTTTCTGTGCCCTGAAATGCGTTTCAGACTGGCTGAAATGTTTCAGCCAGCCGTTCCAGGGTCCTGAAACATTTCAGACCCTAAAAAGCGTTTCAGGATCCAGGCTTCCCTAAAACGGCGTTTCAGGCCTGGCTGGGCTTTGAAACGCGCGTTTCAGCGTAACTGTGGTTTCAAGAGCTAAGAAATCATCAGCTCTATGCAAACAGCAAGAAAAGTGAATTCTTTCTGGAAGAGATCCATTACTTGGGGCATATAATATCCAAAGATGGGATATGGATGGATCTGGCAAAGATCCGTGCCATTCAGGAATGGCTAGAGCTGAAAAATATCCATGAAGTTCCAAGTTTCCTAGGCCTGTGCTCTTACTACAGAAGATTTATTAGGCATTTTGCGGATATAGCCGCTGCACTTCACGATCTTACTAAGAAAAATGCAGCTTTCAGATGGGGAATTCCTCAAAAGTCAGCCTTCACCACATTCAAAGAGAGGCTGACGACAGAGCCAATCTTATTTGTATCAGCCATTTAATGTGGATTGTGATGCTTGTGGGGAATGCGTTGGGGTTGCATTGCATCAAAATGGTCATGTAGTGGCCTATGAGGGCAGGAGACTCCGGGATGCAGAGAGATATCTGGGAATCTATGAGAAAGAGTTATTGGCTGTAATTCATGCCATCCATACATGGAAGCATTATCTTTTGGGTGCAGATGTTACAGTTAAGATAGATCACCAAAGTATGAGATACTTTTTGACTTAGACAAAGCTTTCCGAGAAGCATATGAAATGGGCAAATATGCTGTCAATGTATCATTTTCAGATTGTCCATATTCCGGGAGTTCGGAACAGAGTGGCAAATGCCTTGTCCCAAAGACCCCAGGTCAACAATGTGACTATTGCTTATCATCTTGGAAGACATGAGAGAGCAATATGCTAATGATGCAGATTTTGGTGAGATTTTACAGCAAATGCAAGAGGGGCAGTCCACCAGTCACTCTTTCCTGAAAGATGGGTATCTAATGAAAGATGACTGCCTATACATCACTCAAGAGATGAGGAAAAAGATTTTGGAAGAATGCCATGCACCTCCCTATGCTGGGCATAGAGGAATTACAGCAACAACTCAAGCACTAGAGAGGTATTTCTTTTGGCCAGGGATGCGGAAAGATATACATCAGTTTGTTACTGAATGCCTTACATGTCAGAAAGTGAAGTATGATAGACGGAAGGCACCTGGCCTACTTATGCCTCTTCCCGTGCCTTAGGCACCATGGGAAAGTATTGCAATGGACTTAGTGGGGACACCCGTGACCCACCTGTGACTAGGATTAGTCCACAGTTTATTATTTGCATGCAAAGTGCTAACAATTAATGGGTGCCATGGTGGTGCGCTTTAATTAATTGTTGCAAGTACTAAGAAGGGTTGATTTCCCAAGCGCTAAGGAGCTTAGCAAGCGACCAGAAGATGTTCGTGTGACCAAGGAACATCGAAGACCCTAGAGATTGCCCTCTTGTGGCATGTACTAAAATTTAGTTAGATATTTTGACACTTGGCATGTTGCCAAATTATTGAGCCATGAGCTCTTTGTAAAAAGGATGCACGTTTTGGAACTTGTAGAAGCAGCTCTATGCTGAACTCTTGTAATGAATTTTCTCTCAAGTAATAAAAACCTTGGGGGGGTCCAGCCCGACGTTTGTCTTGGGCCCCGGTGTGTCTGTAGAGAGAGGAATAGAGAGAGCTTGAAACAACTAGAGAGAGTGTTTGCAGAAGATTTCCATGGAGAGATAACAAAATACAGCAAGCAGGTTGCATTGACAAAATACAGCAAGCAGGTTGCATCATTTACTTTGAATGGTCCATAATACCTAGGAGACAACTTTGGGTATACTTTCTCTTTTCCTTTCATCTTTCGGAGTCGTGCTTTTTCAAACTTTAGTAAGACCCAATCTCCTTCTTGGAGATTTATCTCCCTCTGGTGCTTGTCTGCTGCTTTCTTTTGCTTTTGTTGAGATTTTTCAATTGCTGTTTGTACTTGAGAGAAAGCTGTATCTAAGTCTCGGACATACTAGTCGGCTGCAAATATCTCGTCCTTTGTTCTGAGGATAGGCGGTAGAATCACCTTTCCATAAATAACTTCGAATGGGGCTTCTCCTGTGGAGCTATGAACAGTGCTATGGTATGCAAATTCCACAAGAGGAATTCCATTTGACCTTCTGCTCAGATGCATAACACTTGAGAAGATCCAGTACCGTGGAATTGACATTCTCGCCTTGTCCGTCAGACTGAGGATGAAAAGAAGATGAAAAGTCCAACTTATATAGAACAAGTTTTGTGTTATATGGCACACTGTGAAGATCCACACTTTTCGAAAATGCAAATGTGTGCAATGCATGCAGAATTTGAATGCCGATTGGCCCTCCAATGGGGAAGAGCGCCCTCGTGAGAGTACTTGTTTCTTTTTCGACCTACATGCCAGGTGGGAGAGAGAGATGACGGATGAATGCAATGTGGTAGAAAGAATGCTACGTGAGATTCACAATGAAAGGGTGATACCCTTTCATTAATGTCCCTTGAGATCACTCAAGTTCCATCTTCCCATTTACACCTACCCTTAGCCTATGACCCATGCACCTACCATTCAATGCACTCTAATGCACCCTTTCCCTTTCCTATTGCCCCTAGGACCTAGACACGTGTGTGCACATCTTTATTACTAATCATTGGCCAATGTTACATCGTTTTGGCGGTACTATTTACACCGCTTGATCGATCATAAATACAAACATATAACCGCACCATCAAATTGGCGCCTAACAATAATAAAGTTCTAATGACTATTAATTAACTAAATAATCATTTCTCTTGTCATGACACTCCCTCCTGCTTGAATGAGCAGAAGTCCTCTTCTGGATTATTGCTTGTCTTTTCCTCTTATGTGCACTTTCTCTTGTTACTTCTGCCATTGCATCGCCTCTTTGTAATCTGCGAGTATCTGTGGAAAATCTGTAAAGAACTCTTCTTCCATCCATTGTGCATCACTAGCTGGCTGGTTTTTAAACTTCAGTAAATACATATATCTCTTCTTTCCACGAGTACTCTTCTCTTTATGGTATACGATCTGTTCCGGAGTAAGAACTTCAGTCCCATCTTCAAGTTCAGGTTCTTCTTGCTGCTGAGTATCCAAAAACGCAGAAGTATCGCCATGGTATCTCTTCAAATTGCTCACATGAAAGATGTTCTTCATACGCCAGTGGGCTGGTAACTTCAGCTCATACGCTCTGGATCCTTCTTCTGGATATAAAGCTGCTGAAATCTGAAATGGACCATAAAACTTCGGTGCTAGCTTGACATGTTTGGTACTTCCTCTCACTGACTTGATTCTTCTTTTATCAATCTTCAATAAAACCCAATCATCCTCCTTGTAATAAACTTCTTTTCTTTTTTTATTGGCTGCCTTGGATTGTTGAACCTGGGCCTTCTTAATATGTTCTTTTACCTGCTCAATAACCTGTGACATATCCTCAGCAAACTGGTCAGCGGCAAAAATTCGCTCCCCCAAGTGTGTTATTGGAGTGGGTAAACATTGCCCATAGATGATTTCAAATGGGGCTTTCTTGGTGGAAGTATGTACAGTGTTATTATAAGCAAACTCTAACATGGGTAAGAACTCTGGCCACCTTCTAGGTTGGTCATGGACATAAGCTCGAAGTAAAGTAATTATGGTTTGATTGGCATTCTCACTTTGTCCATCTCCTTGAGGATGGAAGGCTGTAGTAAATTTCAGTTTGGTTCCGAGATTCTCTAATAGAGCTGTCCAAAAGTTGCTAATGAAACGGCCATCATTATCGGATACAATGGATTTTGGTAACCCATGTAACCTGAAGATTTCCCTAATGAATAACCTTGCTGTTTCAGGAGCAGACAACTCTTTTTTACAGGGAATAAAATGAGCTTGTTTACTCAGCCTATCTATAACAGTGAAAATCTGCTCAAATTGACCAACCTTGGGGAAACCAGACACAAAATCCATTGTAATGTGTTCCCACCTTTCCGAAGGAATAGGCAAAGGCTGCAAAAGACCAGCAGTCTTACTTGTGTCAGATTTAATGCGCTGACATACGTCACATTGTTGAACAAAGGTCGAAACTTCTTTGCGAAGTTTAGGCCAATGGAAGTATCTCTCAATATTATCAATGGTTCCTCTAATACCTCTATGTCCAGAATATGGACTCGCATGTAACTCACTCATGACTAGATACCGAAATGTTTTGGGTACACATATGGCACGTCCCAAAAATAAGTATCCATCCACGATGGAATAAGCCTCTAAATCCCCAACCTCATTACGTTGAATCTTCCCATAAATGTCAACGAAGTCCTCATCTAAAGGATAAGCTTCAACCATTGCTCCTAATGATTTCTCCTTAATCACAGAAACGTGATTAACTTGGGGCCGTCTACTCAAAGCATCAGCTACTAAATTCTCCTTTCCCGGCTGATATTCGATATTTGGTTGCCCAAAGGATTGAATATATTCAGCCCATTTGATTTGTCTTGAAGAGACAATGGGTCGAGAGAACAAGTGCTTGATACTTTGATGGTCAGTCTTAATCTTGAAAGCAGAACCATATAAATAATGCTTCCATAACTTTAGAGCATGAATGACTGCCAATAACTCCTTCTCATACGTGATATATTTCAATTCAGCCCCTTGAAGTTTTCTACTCTCATAGGCAATGGGATGCCCTCCTTGCATCAACACTGCCCCAATCGAGGTACCACTTGCATCCGTACATACAACAAAGAACTCTTTGTCCATGTCCGGAAGTGTTAACACTGGTGCAGTCACTAATGTTCTCTTAAGCTCCTCAAAAGCTACTTGGTGAACCTCTCCCCACTCATACAAGGAATGCTTCTTCAACAAATCCGTTAGTGGGGAAGCAAGACGTGCAAAATTCTTAATGAATCTGCGATAATAACTACACATCCCTAGGAAGGATCTCAGCTCATGTATGTTTTTGGGTATTGGCCATTCAATTATGGCCTTGACCTTTTTAGAGTCAACCCGAATTCCCTCGGCAGACACAATGTGTCCCAAATACTCTATTTCTGTCTTGAAAAACTCACTCTTCTTGATATTTAGGAACAATCGATCCTTCCTTAGGAGCTCCATCACCTTAGCAAGGTGATCCTTATGCTCTTCCTCATTCTGGCTGAACACTAAAATGTCATCAAAAAAGACTATGACAAATTTTCCCAAGTAGGGTCGCAAAACCCTTCTCATCAGCCTACTAAAAGTGGCTGGAGCATTAGTTAGGCCAAAAGGCATGACCAAAAACTCATAATGTCCAGTGAGAGTGCGAAAAGCTGTCTTATGTTCATGCCCAGCTTTCATACGAAGTTGATGATAACCAGATTTCAAATCCAATTTGCTAAAAACTTTAGCACCTTTAAGCATATCCAATAAATCATCCACTCTTGGAATCGGATACCGGTTCTTAATCGTAAGTTTATTCAAAGCACGGTAATCTATACACATACGATATGATTCATCCTTCTTCTTAACCAATAATACAGGTGCTCCAAA
Source organism: Dipteris shenzhenensis (assembly GCF_047967505.1). NCBI lineage: Eukaryota > Viridiplantae > Streptophyta > Polypodiopsida > Gleicheniales > Dipteridaceae > Dipteris > Dipteris shenzhenensis. The sequence continues at coordinate 19,683,978 of NC_141619.1, forward strand.
TGGAGAACTGCTTGGTCGAATCAGGCCTTTTTGCAACAGATCTTCAATTTGTTTTTCTACCTCCTCCATTTCTATCCTGTTCATCCTATATGGGGCTCTACATGGAGGGGAAGCTCCTGGCTCTAAGTCTATGGCATGATCATCTTCTCTCTCCATGGGCAATTCGAATGAGTCATCTCTTGAAAATCGATCCTCATAAGCTCTAAGGAACTCATTTCTCTTCCGATCTTCTTTTGAGATATGAAGATCTCGTGAATCCCGTATATACACAAGATTACAATCTACCCCTCTTTTTACCAATCTTTTGGCTTGGGTAGGAGTAATCAATGGAATTGTATACACGTCCCGATCCCCTACGATCCTTATGTTTTCATCCTTATGTACAAAGCAACAATGATGAGTATGAGGATGAATAGCAGGGTTAAAATCATACCGCCATGGTTTACCTAGTATCATGTCAACGTCTTGTAAAGGGGCTACTAGAAAATCCCTTCGATCTCTATATTTTTGTATACGAAAAGGAATATTTCGTACTATGGATGTGTCTTCTTCATTGTGTCCCCTAAAAGCTCCTGAAAGCGACATGTTTTTTATAGGTTCTGGTTTAAGATGGAGTAATTTTGCCAATCTATCACTTACTAAGTCATAATTACATCCATCATCTAGGAGAACCACTATTCTCTGTCCATTCACGAATCCATACACCTTAAAAAGATCATGAGGCCCAAAGGTATTGGCTGAATGGATAGCATTCACTATTGGCTCAATAGTCACAGTAGATTTCGAGGGTGACAAGGTAGAAGCCTCACCCTCCTGCTTGGATGCCTTGGCTTTCCCTTTTACTGAATTCGTCTTGGCAATCTTAGCCAAGAAAACGGGACACTTATGCCATACGTGCCCTGGCTTATGTTTCTTACAACCGAAACATTTTCCTTCCTTAATCAACTTCCTCTTCTCTTCGTCAGTCATAGAAGGAAATGGCACCCATCCAGGACGTGATTGGCTATTCACATTCCTTACAAGAGCTTTACCCTTCCCTTTATTATTCTTAAACCGGTTTGGTTTCCTAAAAGTGGGTATATTATTGGTCTTAGATGATGACCCATACTCCTTATTGAAGGGTTTACGAGGATTCAATTTTCTCTCGGCTATTTCAGCCAGCTTAGTGAGGTCCTTAAGCGTGGTCGGGTTAAACATTTCAACCTCGTACCTTACTTTTGGGCTTAAAGCTGCTAAATACTTCTTTCTCCTATCTTCCTCACTCTTTTCGGGTAACTCTAGAGAGAGTTTCCAAAATCTGGCTGTAAAATCTGCATTACTCTCATTATCGAACTGCCTAAACCTCTCCCAACGAAAGGTTAGGTTCTCTTCATGCCTCGGTGGCATGAAAGTGGTTTTTAGTTGCTCCACAAATTTAGCCCATTCATGAATAGGCTCTTTTCCTGTTTGTGACAAGGACCACCACATTAGAGCATCCTTCTGCAGATGCAATGTGGCAAGAGCAAGCTTCTCTTGCTCGGTCTTGTCTTGATGGGCAAAGTATAGCTCAAAATGACGAATCCAATTGAGGATTTTGTCAGCCTCCCTTGCCCCATCATATTTGGGGAACTCAATTCTCTCTCGCGGTTGGAATTTGGACCTCTTAGAAGGGTTACTCAACTCTTCATCCCCGAAGTTTAAAGTCCTCTTAGTCCCTAATCTTGTCATAATGGACTGCTCAATCATATTGCTAAGCTGGAAAACCAGCTTATCAACAGGAGTCTCCTCTCTTCCTCTTGCACTTGGATTAGAATCCATGTGTATTGGGTTTTGAGTTAAAGGCGTGAACTTATCACCTTGTTCTTGGCTGGTCTCATTTCTTCTTTCATTACGAAAGGAGAACTCCCTATCAATAGGTTCTTGAAGGAGAGACTGCTGTAAATCTATTTGTGGGTTATCATACTCAAGATGTGTATAACTCTCACCTAATCCATCCTCTTCAAGAGGGGGTGAAGGTGTTCTTTCTCTCTCTCCTTGGGGTAATGGAGGAAAAGGAATAAGTTCATTGTTATATGTCCCTTCCCCTTCCATTCTTTCCTTTTATTAATACAAGAGAGAAAATGTCTTGCTGTAATTTCAAAAAAGAAGGTTTATTTTACAGCAAACTTCAAGTGTTCTAGAGGTGGTGGTACTTATCCGACTCCCGCTTCGTTTGTGTTGAGAAGACACTTAAAATGACCTCCTTTCCCTTCTCTTTGAAGCTTTTCTTCTTGTATTTCTGCTGTAAACTGGTACGCTCCGTTTGGGCTACTTGTTTTGAGCGGATTGGAGCTCTAGATACCGTTATAGGGGTTACTTGATGGGTGGATCACTCCCTTAAAATCTTATTCCGATCCGACTTCCGGTTGGGTAGAACGGGAATCCCTTTTTCTCACGGTTTAAGGGTACATTCACATGGGGGGCGGGGGGGGGGGAAGAGAACACCCCGTTCGCCGTTCACCGTTGAAGGCCAAAATTTTTCAGAAAAATCCCTTGTCTCAGAACCTCGAGATCGGTCAGTCGTGATCCTTTTCCGCCAACCTCTCTTGCGACTTCCGTCGTTCGCAACTGTCGCCCTCTTCTCGTCCCGCTCGTGGATCGTCGCCGCTCTGATACCAAATGTGAAGATCCACACTTTTCGAAAATGCAAATGTGTGCAATGCATGCAGAATTTGAATGCCGATTGGCCCTCCAATGGGGAAGAGCGCCCTCGTGAGAGTACTTGTTTCTTTTTCGACCTACATGCCAGGTGGGAGAGAGAGATGACGGATGAATGCAATGTGGTAGAAAGAATGCTACGTGAGATTCACAATGAAAGGGTGATACCCTTTCATTAATGTCCCTTGAGATCACTCAAGTTCCATCTTCCCATTTACACCTACCCTTAGCCTATGACCCATGCACCTACCATTCAATGCACTCTAATGCACCCTTTCCCTTTCCTATTGCCCCTAGGACCTAGACACGTGTGTGCACATCTTTATTACTAATCATTGGCCAATGTTACATCGTTTTGGCGGTACTATTTACACCGCTTGATCGATCATAAATACAAACATATAACCGCACCATCAAATTGGCGCCTAACAATAATAAAGTTCTAATGACTATTAATTAACTAAATAATCATTTCTCTTGTCATGACACACACAGTATGAGATATATAGCTCATTCGATATGTTTAAAATATTAGGTTGAGTACTATAGGAGAGATAATGTACATCACATAGCATGAGCTATATGGCTCATTCAGTTGGTTTGAAAGAATAGATTCAATGCTATATAGTAGAGATAATGTGCATAGCACATAGCATGAGCTATATAGCCCATTTAACATGCTTAAAATATAAGATTAAGTACTATATAGTAGAGATAATGTACATCACACGAGCTATATAGCTCATTTAGTAGGCTTGAAAGAATAGATTGAGTGCTATATAACATAGATAATGTACATAGAACACAGTATGAGCTATATAGCTCTTTACATTATGTTTGGAAGAATAGGTTGAGTGCTATAGAGCATCAGATAATGTACGTAGCACATAGCATGAGCTATATAGCTCATTTAGCATGCTTGAAATATTAGATTAAGTACTATATAGCAGAGATAATGTACAACACTGTGCTATATAGCTCATTCAATAGGCTTGAAAGAATAGATTGAGTGTTATATAGCATAGATAATGTACTTAGCACACAGTATGAGCTATATAGGTACACTATGTTTGGAAGAATAGATTGCGTGCTATATAGCATGGGATAATAACACTTATTTCATTAATTTTGGACTTGTCAATGTACAAATTCATTTTAATAGGTACTTTTGGACTAGTTTATGGATAAAATTTAAGGAAAAACTCACGCTTCAAAACACATAAAAACATAAAAAAAAGGAATTTTTAAGAGTGTTTTGAAGGAAATAAAATCAAAATTATACAAACGTAACAAAGATAAGCTACACCAAAAGATAAGAAACAGTACGTAACTTCTTACATAGACTGGTGCACGGTCCCGATTCATTTTTATACTTAAATTTCTATTGACAAAATCTACTTTATGAAAATATCATTCCAAAACCAAAAGATGACACTACCCTTTTGAAATAAAGAGTTTGCAAAAACTAAGAAATGTAATTCTTACATTACTCTATATTGTAGAAATCCTAGTATAATTTTTCATTTTAAAGAATCTTCATTTAAAAGTTTAAGGAAAGAGATAATGGTTTTGTCTAAGTGACAAAACCCTATCTAATCAGTAACCGTAGTTAGAGATTAGACCGTGGTTAGGGGGAAAAACCTCTAAGAGGGAAAAGTGCCCCTAACTCACTTATTACATTACATTGGCCACTGCCTAGAATATATTAATAATTCTAATAGTCTTTACTATAAAGTCAGTTCCAAGAAGATAATGCTTCCAAATATTTAAAGCATGAATAACTGCTAGCATGTCTTTCTCATAAACACCCAAAAGCATCTCAGCATCTTGCAGCCTCCTGCTTTCATAAGCTATAACCCGACCTTCTTGATGGAGGGTTATTCACACACTCTCCACATGCACGCAGTCCACGTCAAACGGTTTCTGTAAATGTGGAACAATGAGAATAGGCTCAATCTCGTTAGCTTTTCTTGCATTAAAAGCTGTCCTTTGTCTTTCTCCCCACCTGAAAACTACATTTTTCTTGGTCAAGTCATGTGGGGGGGCTGCCATATCAGCAAAGTGTCGAATGAAGGGTCTGTAATAGGAACAAAGCCCAAGAAAGCTGTGTACTTCATGTACCGAGGTGAGCTCTGGTCATTCGTGTATAGCTTTAATCTTGGCTGGATCCATCCTAATCCCTTCCTTGGAAATAATGTGTCCAAGATAATGAATCTCATCAAGAAAGAATTCACTCTTTTTGGCATTAATAAAAAGTTTATGATTTCTTAGTTCTTGAAACACAATAGCCAAGTGCTCTTCTTCTGTCTTATAAAAGACCAAAATATCATCAAAGAAAGTGCTTGTAGGATCTGAAGATTTTGTCCATCATACCATTGAAAGTGGCTGGTGCATTGGTAAGCCCAAAAGGCATCACCAAAAACTCGTAACGTTCAAAAGTGGTCCGAAAAGCTATCTTATGGACATGTTGTGGGTGGATCCTTATTTGGTGATATCAACTTTTTAAATCAATATGGCTGAAAATCATGGCCCCTTTCAGTCTGTCCAAAATATAATCTATGTGAGGGATTGGAAACCTGTTCTTGATTGTCATTTTATTAAGAGCTCTATAATCCACACACATATGATAAGAGCCATCCTTCTTTTGAACTAAGAGCACTGGTGAAAAAAGGGGTGAGGAACTGGGCTTGATAAGTCCTTTGGAGAGCAAATCTTGTACCTGTGCCATGATTTCTTCAGTCTTGGCTGCGCTCACACGATAAGGTGGTCGATTCAGGGGCTCACTTTGTGGAAGGAGCTCTATAACATGATCTTCTGGTTGTTCTGGAGGAAGCTCTCCTTGTACAGAATCGGAAAAACAATCTTTGAAAGATTCTAGAAACTGAAAATTTTCTTTTTCTAAAGGACATATTCCCACTTGAGGTTAACCCTCTTTCTCTTTAACAAAGACCATATACGCAGAAATTGCAGACTTTATTGATTTAGCAATGGAAATATTTGATACAACTGGAATGGTCTCGCCTTTTCACTTGGCAAAAATCTTGTGTTGCTTATTCCGATGTACAAAACTGAGAGTTCTTGCTTTAGAATCAAGAACTACCTCCTTTCTATGGATACACGGCATACTCAAAATAGCATCATAATGCTTGAGAGGTTGAAACATAAAACTCTTCGTGGTCTACATAGTCTTGTACATGAATTCTGAGCTTTCCAATCAAAGGTGTGACTTTGACTGGATCCCCTTCAAAAACATGCTCTGCATCCAAAGATAATCCCAATACTTACGTGTTAATTCCTAGCCTCAAAGCTAGGTCTTCTTAAATGAAATTATCGGTAGCTTTTGGATAAAAAAGAATTAAGGCATTCTGATCTCTAACTTTACCCCATGCGAGGCAAAGTTCTTGGTTTCCTGGTTCTGTGGTTTTGTCTAACATATCTGGGACGACTCTCGCCACAAGCTTTGGCGGTTCTCTTGGCGTTTTTTGCTCCCTTGGACCCACAGGCTTTTCGGGGCACTGGGCAGCCATATGCCCTTCTTTAACACAATGGAAACACTTACCCTCCTTTCGGAAGTTTTCAATTTGTTTAGGAGTAAACTTTGACTTCCCTTTGAAGGGCTTAAATGGGCCCCTCAGCTTCTGAGGCAGAAATCTCTTAGAACCTTGGGTTGGTGCCACAACCCTCTTGCTAGTATCCACACCCTTTCCTTTTTTTGCCATAGTGTGAAGGAGGTATTCCCTTAATAGTTCAACCACGGAAGCTGAATGCATCAAATCTCGGAGCTTCGTCTTCTTTGAATCAATGCTTACTTGAGTTCGTATGTTGGGAAGCAATTCCGCTCGATACTTCCAAAGCTTGGTCTTTTCTGAAATTTATTTGAAGGGTGTGATGTGAAGATAAGCTGTCCAAAACTTTTGATTATATGTCTCGATGGTGTCCGAGGCTTCCATGCACACACTTTCCTAGGCTGTATGAACATCATCAAAGAAATTCTTGGGCAAAAACTGCTCATAAAACTGCTTTTAAAAGTCTTTCCATGCCTTTGAAGCCTCTTTTGCAACTACAAGAGCTCCCCACCAAGCACTGGCACTGTTTGTCAGGTGAAGACTTACAATCTTTAACTTGGACTTCTCGCAATAGTGCCCCGCTAAGGGGTTGGGGGGGGTCCCAAACACTTGTCCTACATGCTCGGTAATGTAGGACGTGTGATTTAGTTTTCCCCATGTCCTCTTTTTGTAAGGTTTCTTCAATGTTTCATAGGCATTTAGGCCTTCAATCTTTGATTTTAAACAAAATCTATTTTGAAATTGCGCCTTCTAGTGCTCCTTTGGAATAAAATGTTTGCCTTTTCGAGCCCTTCGACACAGTACCTCAACTTTGAAAAGCCCCAAATTGAATTCATTACTCTATTTACTAAAAATTATATTAAAGAAAATTTAAGCTGCAATTGAGCTCTCATGCATCACCCAAGTTATGTGTAGTCCTAATGCCTCTTCATGTCTTAGGGGAGAAGCTTGTTATCGCAAAACCTTGGCTAGTTCATTTAGTGGCCATTGGCTAAACACTGTAGGTCGGGCAATTGATCCTTGTCAAGCATGTGGAACTTAATACTCCTTAAGACCTTCCTTAGTGCCTTCTTCCCATTGAACTTGATTTTATGGTGAAGTATTATGCCACTGAGTAAAAATAGTAAGTGATTATTCCAGGGCCAATTTAATTCCTTCTTTCAAGGTGGACTAGGCCACCTCCTTTGGCGAATCATTTCGCCCAAAGTGCCTTATGAATCACACCTTCATCACTTTGGTAGAGTAAACTGCAAAGTGCATTAAATTTAAGTCAAAAAATAATCTTAAAAACATGTACAAGGACCTAGGGCTATCAAACGGGTTAGATTTAGGTGGTCCCATAAAAGCATGACCTAGCCTTAATACACCGAATCCACTGGAATGTGCCATTAAATGTGCAATCAGTACACAGTCTTGGCGAGGTTTCCCCTAAGAGGGCTATAACCCGAGCCTTGCCACCTTATGGGTTGTGTTGGTATTTATCCATCAATTGTAGGGTATCGACTCACACCCCAAAATTTGTCAGAACCGTGCTTATGCGGAAGCTTATTTCCGATGATTTATTTGATTAGAACAAGTAATTAGAACAATGAACTGAAAATTAATACCACCACACATCATCCATCACACAATAGTCTTACAATAGAAAACAACTGAAAGAATGGAACATGAGTATTGGGTGCGAGCGAGGGTCACCCCTTGCCAAAGCTAAAACACTTGCATATTTCCGTATTCTAGTAATGCTGAATCTTAATATAATAGTATTCTAGAACTTAGAATGTAGCCTCTAAAATCCTAGGAGACATACATATGAAACCAATCCTTTATGAGCATAGGAGGTAGTTACAATGCTTCATATGTAGAATAAAAAACAAAAGATGTAGCCTGTGTAGCCAAACGTGGTGATATCCCTGGGTTCTTTGTCAGATGCCAAAGACTCAGCCAAAAGAGCAGGCTGAAATCAAAGTCCTTATGCTCTCTTCATCCTCATAACATGAAGACATTGGCACCATCACTTCCCACATTAGAAGAGTTAGGAACTCAAACCCACAATCGAAATCTAGTGTAAAACACTGAGAAATCTTCCCAGAAATTGTTCCAACAGCCTCAATGCATAACGAACAATGAATTCATCACCCAATTGATGCCAAATGGTATCGAATCCCAAGATTATTAATCCAACAATGTCTTGAAAGTGTTTCGACATGTTAAGTTAGGAATAGAAATTTGGCTCCCAGAAGTGAAAAACGTCAACTAGAAGGAAGATTTTGCCAAATAAAAACACTGAAACAAGGGCCTGGATCCAATTGGAATTGATTTGGGACTGTTTCTGGCAAATCATAATTTGCTTGGGTGCTATTTTCGTGAACTTTTCTGAGTTTTCTTGTCTCTTTTTACTTTGCTCAAATGGCATAGCATAATCCAAATGATGTCTTTTAGATGCTTGCCTAGGAGGATAGGTTGGATGGAACCGACTATTATCTTTTGAGCTTTATGGTTCGTAATCTTTTGGTTGCCAAGGGCCTATGAGACTATGTCACAGGTGACGAAATCCGCCATGGTTCTATTGCACAAGCTACTCCTCGACAACAAGGGGGGTTGCGGTCGTGGGGAACAAGGACAGCAACAAGTTGCACGAGTTGAACAAGCACAAGCGCAAGCACATGTAGGTGTTACTCCTGAGTAGAGGAGGTGGGATACTCGTAATGCCTAGGCAACATCTTTGATTTCACTTAATGTAAAGAGGTTTATAATTCCTCATATTAGGTCCTGCTTGACTTCAAAAGCAGCTTGCGATATTTTGCAAAACATGTATAAAGGTTGAAATGAGGCTAGACTGTCATTTCTATGCAGGGAGCTTGATGAGGTGCATATAGGAACATGTCACTAGAATTCAAGATTTGCTTGAGCAACTCTTGAATATTGATGAGTTTATTCTAGATGCACAGCTTGTTTCCACTATGTTGGACTCCTTATCCGAGTCATGTCTTTCTTTTTTAACATCACTCAATCTATCAATGAGGGAAAATCGGAATCCTTTCACTTTTCAAGAGTTGGTAGGAGTCTTATTGCAAGAGGGAGCAGACTTGAAAGAACATGTCATCACATTCTTGTAGTGGGGAGCTAGCGATTTCAGCCAAGGATAAGGGCAATAGAATGCTTCTAGACATGTAGGTCGGACGGACAAAAAGAATGCCATGAAGCTTTTAAAGGTAGATTCCATTACTTCAAGAAGCTGGGTCATCACACCAGTAAGTTCCCAGAGAGGCTTGCAAAGGAAAAGGAATCTAGTATGGCTGTTTTAGGTTCAGCCCATGATACAGGACGAGATGAATCTTCAGCCAACTATGTTGAGCATGATTGGGCATTTTTTACTTGTGGCTATGATGCCTCTTGGGCAGCAGTACTTTCAGCATGAATGAGGCGGCCCCGGTGCATCTCACCATATTACTTCAACCCAATTTGAATGCATCCGACCATGGTAGCAACCCAGTCTTACAGACCCTTTGTTCAGTATATGTCCAAGGCATTGACAAATTTGTAGGCTAAAAAAGGCATTAAACACTCATTAAACATCAGTGCTTCTGAGCATAATGGAGTGGCTGAATGGAAAAATCGGTTACTCATGGATATGGGAGATGCATGCTTAAGGCCAAAGTGCTACCACATAGTTTTGAATGGAAGCAATCATGTGCTCCGATCATATTTTGAATAGGTGTCCCATTAAGCAATCAAAGTGATTACACGTTATCAAGCTTGGTATGACCTAAAACCCGGTGTGGGTTATTTCCGTACGTTCTGTTGTGTAGCCTATGCACATGTGCCTTAGGAATTGCTAGGCAAGCTTGATGATAAGGTGAAAAAGTGCATTTTTATTGGCTACAGCTGTGAAAGCAGGCTCCTCGAGCTTGATATGCTAGGATTGATGCCTTTTATACAAGCTAGGGAATGCAGAATAGTCCACACGCAAGCACCCTTTGTCACAAAAGAAGGGACGGATTTGCTTGTTATTGTTCTGTATGTCAACTGGCTACAAAACTTGAAAAAATTGCAGATTTCAAGGCTGAACTACAGCGGACTTTTGACATGTCTGATTTGGGGCTGCTATTATTTGAGCATCCAATTTGTGCAATATGACCTTGGCATTGGGTTATTGCAGTCCGAATATATTGGAAAACTCTTGGAACGGTTCAGATTTCAGAATTGCAAGCCCATTTCCACTCTTGTGGAGCCAAGGATTAAGATGTCTGTTCATGAACCGTTTGATGCCACTGTATACAATCAAGCTGTAGGATGCCTCATTTACCTATGTAATACGCGGCCAAATATTCAGTATTCAGTGTCCCAGCTAAGCATGTTTATGCACAGCCCTAAGACTTCTCATTGGTAGGCTGTCAAGTGTGTCCAATATTTGCAAGGCACCGAGTATCTTGGTTTGTTATTTCTCGCGGGGGTGACTTCCATTTACATGCTTATAGAGATTCAGATTGGGCTGGTGACTTTGATACTTGGCAATCAACCAGTGGTAACTGTTTCTTTCTTGAAGCAAGAAACAGTCTACAGTTGCTACCTCATCTTGTGAGGCTAAGTACAGGACAGCCTTCACAACCACAATTGAGTCTTTGACCGAGGCGTTTGTTCGCTGGTCTTCATGCATCATTGTTGGAGCCTACTCCAATTCTCACTGACAGTCTAAGTGCCATTGCCATGGCGTGGAATCTTGTGTTTCGTGCCCGTACGAAACACATTGAAAGTCACTATCACTATGTCAAGGAGCGGTTACATGCACGGGATATCAGCTTATGCAACAGAATGTGGTGGATCTTCTCACCAAAGCATGACCTCATCCAAAGTTTGAGGCTTTTCGCAAAGCTTTGAACTTATTTCCGTTTGGTGATTGATATTTATCTCGTACATTGTGACATTGTCATTGCAGGGGGTGCTAGAAATATTCACATTTCCTAAGGCAATGGCCAATGTTATGTAATAAGGGGCTAGGGGCACTTTTTCCCTTTATTAAGTTTTTTTTCCCCAACTTCCATTGGAGGTTGAGTTTGTGGTGAGTTAGTCACGACACATGTTTTGAACCTAGTTAGGGTCCATCCTTAGGGTTTGTCTTTGTGACTACCCTAGTCTTGTACTTCATTCTTGTTGCTACAGTTTCATTTCAGCTTTAATTGTCCCGTGTTCTCTGCTTTAATTTCCAATAGCGTTTGCATGACCCCGGGTCGTGCAAACTCTTACGGCAGCCACTACGCGCATATGTGTGTTTGTGTGTGCTTGTATACACGTGTGTGTGCGCGCGTGCTTTCACTTTAAAAAAAAAAGGTGTGTGTGTGTGTGTGTGTGTGTGTGGGGTAGTTCAAGAGCTTGTGGTAGTTCATGAGTTTGTAAAAGTCCAAGAGTCCAAGGGTGGTACTCCAAGAGGTAGTGATAGTCTAAGAGTCTAAGGGTGGCATGTGGCATAGTGCGAGAGCGCATGGTAGTCTAGGAGTCCAAGGATGGTAGTCCAAGAGCCCATGGTAGTCTAAGAGTCCAAGGGTGCTAGTCCAAGAGCTTGTGGTAGTTCAAGGGTGTTAGTCCAAGAGCCCGTGGTATGTAATAGTCCAAGGTGGGTGGTCCAAGAGCCCGTGGTATGTAATAGTCCAAGAGATTGTGGTAATTCACGAGATCGTAACAGTCCAAAAGACCAAGGGTGGTAATACAAGAGGTAATGTAGTCCAAGAGTCCAAGGGTTGCACTTGGCAGCATTTCCTAGGCTCTTCTCCTCCAAGCTGCCACGTGGGAAAAGCCTTTTTTTTTTTTTGCCGTGGGTAATTGGTAGAATGGATAAATGGAAGTAAGGTATCAAAGAATAGTCCGTAAATGTAGTTGATAAAAAATGTAAGTTTGATACATCCTTTATGTTCACCAAAGAGCAACCTTGCTCAAGTTCCCTACATAGAGCATAAAAGTTCCTTGAAGTGATCTCCCCAGAAGCTTATCTCGAACCCCAATTCACTTGCTCATATGCCTGTTGGAAGCCCAGCAAAAAATCCAACAAGAGGCTGCTCTTGTTGCTGTGATGAAGCACCATCGTGTGTGCTATGTTCTTGCCTTTCGGAACAAGCCAGGTCAAACACAATAAAGGGAGGAGGGCATCCTCATGCTGTCGAAAATCTCCTGCAAGGCAAGTGTGGGCTCGATCAAGATGATGTCTAGAGTTGGTTGAAGAGAGCTAGAGCCAGCCTGTCTCCCCTAAGTCACTGGTCCTCCTTATGTGTAAACGGCGCCTCCATCCTGTGCATCATTGCTGGCCTGACTACTGAGCGCTTCTAAGTCTAGTGCTCTGCCCACCTGCCTCAAGTTGTGGGAAAGCCTCCTCTGTCTGAAAAAGTGCACTGTAGAAGGCTGTGATAATTTCGAAGTCCTGTTGGGGGTCCCTTTGCATCTTGCACAAAGTGTCCCACAATTGAATGTGAGTACCTTGTGGAGTTGGGACCCATGGTCTAAAAGAACTGGCGTGTTATCTGGTCTCTGTGCTGTGTTCACATGGCCCTGTTCAATTGGAACTTAGTGACTAATTTGAATACAAGCAGAGCAGTATGAACATCATAAAAGCAAATTGTGTACAAGAACATTGCATTATTTTTGGCCTGCCATATATGGAGGCCTAAGTAAAGCCGATGGCATTGAGAAGCTCATTTTTTTGAGGGATTTGAGCCACTTGGTAGAAATCTAGAGTCTCCTCTCTCTCCACATTTTTAGCCCCCTCCTCTCCTCTTCTCTCTCTCTCTCTCTCTCTCTCTCTCTCTCTCTCTCCACCCCTCCCTCCAAGTCCGGACTCCCTCTCTTTCTTCCTCCTCTTGGGCAGGCCTATTGAATGATACATATCATTCATCTTGTTTAACTAGAATTTGTGGTGGGGGGTGTTGTGCTTGGTTAACTTCTCAAAATTGTCTAATTACTTGACATGGATAGCAAGACATATATACTGTATGGAGGGCTTATGTTTTAAAAAAAATGCTCTGTTTGTGGCATCCCTAACTTTGACATTTTTTATTGTTTTTTATTGAACATTCCTCAGGTGGTTAGGTTACGGAAAAGATATTGGGTGGAACCCACAACTTTTCCCCATTTCACACTTATAGGACAGAGTTTGGGCTCTCTACTGCTTGGAATGGAGGCCCTTAACAAGTTCACACCCCTAATATTCTTTGACACAAGTGGCTATGCTTTCACTTATCCACTCGCCCGTGCTTTTGGCTGTAAGGTTGTTTGCTACACACATTACCCTACAATCAGTACTGACATGCTTGCAAGGGTTCTTGGCCGCACATCAGCATACAACAACAACATTCTAATTGCTAGAAGGCAAGTATCAGATCTGTTTTTGGCTCTCGTAAGCTGTCGAAGTGCGAACTTACACAGCTGACAGTGGCGACATATGGTATACTTACTAACCATCCTTTTGTTCAGCATGCAGCCTGCTTCTTTCTTACATGAAGGCCATGTATTACAAGGTCATGGCATTGCTATACGGACTTGTTGGCCGCTGTGCACATTTGGCGATGGTAAACTCTTCTTGGACTCAGTCTCATATTGAAAAATTATGGAAGGCTTCAGGACGAATAGTACGCATTTATCCTCCTTGTGATACTCATACTCTTCAGGTAAGATGCACAGTTAACATTTCGCTGGAAAGGTATAGGCTTTCTTGCTTTGATTATCCCTGTTTCTTCGGATTTTGATGATCAAGCTGTAGTTTCGGTTGAGCTTTTCCTTGCTGAATGCATGGTGGCACATGGTACTCTATTAACTCTTGAAAAGATTTGGAACAAGCAGGCCCTTCCATTAAGGAGGAACACAGACAGCACATTTTTCATTTCTGTTGCTCAGTTCAGACCAGAAAAGGTGCATCCTTTTCATAGCGTTTCAAGCCTTGGAATCTAGCATGTCCAATGTTGTGAGCATGGGGCAAATTTGGTGTGCAAGCATTTGCATAACTTTTCGTCTTTTGGCACCAATTAGCGTGTGTCTTGTTATGTAGGCACATAGTTTACAGCTAGAGGCATTTGCGAAACTTGTGAAAAGGCTGAATGCAGATTCCTTTTATCAAAGGAATGGCAGTGGTAATGTACGATTGAAACTGGTGGGAAGCTGCCGTCACAAGGAAGACGAGGACCGAGTGCAGAAGTTGAAGGTCATGTGCTCTGACCTAGGCATTGAAGAACAAGTAGATTTCCTCATAAATTTGGCATACAGGTAAAAAGCTCATAGAATGGCGCAAGAGGAATATTGTTATCACCATGTCATGAACTGCTCAGTTGGTGCAACTTGCTGGATATACCTTGAAATGAAATAATTACTTGTGAAGATGTATGGCAGTTGTGTCCATTGGCCCTGACAAAGAATAAGATCAATTGAATTTAGTAATGTTCGTGAATGACTCTACAAACTATCTCAAAGGTGTCCTAGAACTTACGATTCGGTTATGTTTTGTTTGTCAAGCAGGGAGCTGGTTGAGTTGCTGGGAGGAGCCATAGCTGGTTTACACTCTATGATAGACGAGCACTTTGGGATAGTTGTTGTGGAGTACATGGCAGCCGGTGCCATACCTATAGGTCTCTTTTCTTACTTGGCCTTTTCTGAACTGTTTTCTTATGGTCAGCATTCAAGGTATGCACGGCTTTGATATTTCATTGGAGTAGGGTGCATGCTCATGCAGATGTTTAAATTCACAGAATCCTACACTCCGCAGAAATGAAATCAGGACAGAAATCTACATGCCTTACCATGTCACGCACGTCCATCCATGTATACACAGGCACAAAGAGAGAGAGAGAGAGAGAGAGAGAGAGAGAGAGAGAGAGGATGCGTACAAAGTTTTTGATGGACTTGGATTTCAACCTGCAATTTGATGGACTGGGATTTTAACCTGCAGCTCACAATTCTGCTGGACCAAGGATGGACATTGTCCTTGAACAGGAAGGACAAAAGACAGGGTTTCTCGCAGCATCTGCTGATGAGTATGCAGAGGCTATGAGCACGGTGCTTACTATGCCAGAAGATGAGCGAATACAAATGGCTACAGCAGCAAGGAAACAAGCTATTTCTTTCTCCGAGGATAGGTTTGATCGGGACTTTAAAAGAGCCATGTCTTCAATATTTTGCCAAATTACAAAAAAACATTCAGCTGTAAAGGCTTGAACACTCTGCACAATGAGACCTATATGTAGTTCTCCACTCCTTTGAAATGTAGGGAGTATTAGTTTTGGGGTTTTAACACTCCTGAAAACCAGCCATCTGGATTTGATCATCTTTTCCCTTATCATGAGGGTGTGGATATTCTCCTTGGATTGTTCTACCTTTTGTTGGCTCCTCCATCCGAATCCTTTGTATGGTTCAACAGTTTATATGTTACTCACTACCCCTTAATACCTCTAGGTTAGCCCTCCACCTCTGGGAGTGCTTGTGACTCGATCATGGGGGATTCGCTTGGAAATTTCCATTTTGTTGGACTAGTGGCTCATAAGTTGACTCATTTATTATGATTGTGCAAGCTGATGTGGACATGGAACTGTAGAGGCCTAAATCTTATCTACCATGTGGACAAATTAAGAACAATCTCCAAGTCATGCTGGTTTTTTAGTTTCAAAACATACACATTTACAGAATTAGTCAAAATCTCAGTCGGTATTCTAGTTGATTTTTTCAATTTTAGCAAAATACACGAAAGGACGCTAGCACTGTTGTGAAAGGAGAAGCTTCTGAAAAATAAGATGGCGTGAAGAGAGGGAGTCGACCGTGGTGGTATGCTTCTGGAGCTGTGGAGAGAGGAAGACGACATCGAGTCTTCTATTGCTTGCTGGCTTTGAGTCGTGGCTTGCTTGGTTGTAGTTGTCAGCGATGAGTCTTATTGCATGTGAGTTGTTGGTCGTTGCAATTGAGCCTTATTGTTGTCACTCATGTTGTTACTTGGCTTCTTGTTGCTAGTATTGCCTTGCTTTTGTCATTCATCTATAGTTGTATTGCTGGCATCTGCGTCTGAGCATCGACACTTACTATTGTATATGCTCTGAGTTAGTCACGTTTGTGTCTTCTTGTGCTGCGTCTGGTCTCGCTAGTTTTGCTCTTCGCTGGCTTGCCGGCTTGTAGTAGTCAGTCTTGCTCGCTGAAAAGTGCTTGTGGTGTGGTTGCTATTGAAGTCATATGTTTACGATTAGCTGTTGTTCTCATCATTGACCATTGCTTGCTCTATGTCGTGCAACTGCGTGCTGAGCTACTAGCTGTGTGAGTGTCCTTGCTACTGTTGTAGTTGAGTATATCGTCTTGTTGCTTAGATCCATTCATTTATGCTTGTGTCACATTTGAGTCATCGATGTGTTAGGATTTGACTTTTATAGACTTTGCTTGGTATTTCTTGCGATTTGTCATCAAGACCCTCCGTTGGTGCAACCCCTTGGCCACCTCTTGCACCTTATCCTTTCCATGTTTCTTGATACTAGACTTATGCTTGATCTTCTATATTCATTTGGACCATATGACCTTGCATCGTGCCAATCTCAGAACCATATCCCAAGTCTAGTTTCTCTCATTGGATTCCATCTCAGTTTCAAGATTACTAGTCCGGGTTGTCCTTTAACTCTTTGATCAACATGACCTGAGGCATCATATCATAATTCACTGTAGGCATGTTTTAAAGTCTCCTTGACCTCCGCACCACCTTAAAACTAGTCTCTGCAATGTCGACATTCTTATAGCCTTCTACTCCTATACCAAAATAGTCTCCCCTTCTTAGTTGCTGAAGCTTCAATTGTCCCGATTGGATAAGAAATCACTTGATCTTGGATCTAGGTCTAGTATTGGAATTATAGTTGGTTCTTTGTGTAGTCCCAAGGATACTCTACTACTTGGGAGGCCACCTCTATTTGGTTCTCTTGAAAGACCACCCCCTAATTGATCACATCCTAAGTAGTCACCAGCTTTTGTGTCCCGATCGAATAACCTGTAGGCCTTGGATTCTTCACTATGGCCGAAGAAGATGCACTTTTGGCTCCTTCAATCCATCTTGGTCCTGTGTGTCCGTGTGGACATGAAACCAAGCATTAGAATCAAAGTAATTAATATGGGATTCATCCCTTTGTATACCTCCAAAGGAATCTTTTCTTCAATTGCCTTTGCTGTATTTTGCATTTGCATCTATCGACTCTTGCTACCTAGAATGAATGTTGAAGGTTCTTCCCTCTTAGTACATTCAAACCACTAAATTCTTTCATTACATCACCCCATTTTGTTGGGATGTCTAGTTGCCTCTCGATCAACTTATAGTACATGTCAAATTTTGTTGACGTGAACTTGCCCCCTCTATCCATTGGAAGCATCTCCAAGTTCTTGCTCTATATTTCTTAAACTTGTTGAAGGCCTGGGACTTCTTTTGTCATGTCATTGAAACATGAGGATGTATTGTGATATAGGCATGATATCTCATGGGCATCAACCCCCATAGATATTCGAGTGAACGACTTTGAGTGGTCTCATGGCTTGTGTCATGGCCACCATTGGCAATGAATCCCTTTGTTGCTTGACTTCCCATCCATGCCTTACATATTTTGTGACTATCTGGTGAATTCTGAAAGTCCAACCATTCGAGATTTTTGCATTGTGTCCAAAGCCAACTATCAGTATCATGCCAGAGCTTTGAGGCATCCTTATCATTATGAATAGGATAGATAGAGGACTTCCATCTCTACCACTCTAGCAATCACCGCTCTTGTGGATTTGGATTGAATCACATCATGTGCATTGAAAACTGCACTCATCCCATTTCTTGCTATGTTGGTTGAGAGATAGCAGCTTCTTGCATAGGTCAAGCATATATAGCGTCGTCCTTATGTCTTTCCATTTTGGAGTGGTCATCTTGAATGGTACTATTCTAATTTCCTTTATAGGATCGAATTCAACTTTGATTGTTACCCATAGTGACACGTGATTTGAAACCCACACCTCCGATGGTTTGAAACCATCCCTATGTCTTTAACATGTGCTTCCATGCACACTAATGCCTACCAACCTTCACCACCCAAAGTTATCACAAACACAAAACATCTTTCCATTACCCAGCAATGAACATATCTTCCTTGATGGCATTCACTAATTCTTTCTTCACATTGGCCAGCTTTGCCTTCACATTGGCCAACTTTACAACTTATAAAAGGTCTATGGTTAGTTGGATAATGCAACTTCTGAAGGATCTATAGTTAGCCAATCTTGGTTCTTGACCTAAATTCAGAGGAATCTGGCATGTGGGTCATGTCGCTCCATGATGATCATCCCCATGAGAGATGAACGGTATAAAATTATACCCTCCTAATCAACATATACCGTAGGCCTCTTGAGTCTCATACTGATAGGATGACTCAGCATGTGTGCCCTTAGATTGCAGGTAGCATATGTTGTGGGTTCTAATGAGTCTCTATATAGAAGACAATGTCTCGTCCATGTATGTTCGCTCTAACCACAAGGTTCCATTCTTGTTCCACATAGGATCGATCAAGGCATTAATCCTCAATGAACCCTCACCTACGGATGATCAAGAGTTGACCCTCATGTACCCACTACCCACTTCCCCTCCCTATAAGCAATACCCACTGTATGAGGCCTTGGCTCTTTTGTACTTATAGAAGAGTAAATTCCTCATCCATGTGAACCTATGGGTGGTCTCAAAGAGCTGCACAATTGTCAATATATGTGTTTTTGAAATGCATCACAAGAGGTTGATCCATAGTGGGGTCTTGCTTGAGTCTTGTTTGACCCAAAAATCTCCCACAATACTATGCTTTGGCACCCCCAAGGTGGAGGTCACAAAGGTGGTAGTGTCTAATATGATTGAGATGGCATGTGTAACTTGTAGACCCTGTTGTAAAGATCATTATTTGCTCTTTGTTGTTGCTCAAGTAATGCAACTAAAATGGTTACCTTTGTAGGCCCAGAGTTCACAACATCCACCCACTTTGATGTTTTAGCAATGACAATCTTCATTCGACAATCCTTCCCTCTACCATGGGATTGCTCCTTAGGTTTCCTCTCTTCGGCATTCCTTCCCTCTACCATGGGATTTCTCCTTAGGGTTACCTCTCTTCGGGATTGAGAATCATCCACCTCCTGATGGTGTAAGTGGTTACATTTAGCCAAGGTCACAACTAGATGAGATAGATGTGTGGTACACTAGAGGTTAAAGCACATAACCCCTATTACAATGCACTAGCACTGATAACTTTCGGGAAGTCAAGTATATCCTATGAAGTTGTCCACATGAATTTAGCAAATGTGTCGTCAAAGTATAGTAAACCACAAAACTACGTGTATCTTATCAAGGCCTCAAAGCTTTCTTGGCATTTAATTATTCAAGAAAATTCAAATAAGTTTATTAGGCTCATTAGAGGTCTTATTAGCCTACTTAGAAATGAATATTTTGTAATAACTAATCTTTTCAATAAATGAGATTAACCCACTCCGAGAGGCGGTCATGCAAGTCTTCTTAAGGATACTTTGGAAGTTTGGGATAAAAATGAGTTGTCTCGTCAACTCACAGCTATTTTGAACAAAATTTTAAGTATTACTTTTTATAGGAGATTGTAAACTCGTATTTTAGTTGTATTTTCCCCTTTTCTGGTCTAAATGCAAATATTTTTCTTGCAAAATAACTAAGGGGAGGAGTTCTAATTAAAGAATAATGGAGGGTAGGGGGCATTAAAGAGTGAGCTACATGAGATTGGGGAGGTGGGGAGGGACCACTTATGAAGGGGGATTAATGAGGAAGGGACATGTGAAAGTGGGAGGGGAAATAGTATTATGGTTATCATTAGAGATTTTATACTATTCTATAGCTTAGTGGTATAGCTCATGTGTGAAAAATATAATATTATGGGTTTGAATCTTTTCTTGAAACATTGGGGAAGAGCTATCCTCTCTTGAATTCCAAATATAATATGCACCCCTCTTAAACATAGGCTTAAAATATTAACCTATGAAAAAAATAAATTAACACATGGACAAACATAGGTTAAGATTTCATTTTTTGGTGAAAACTGCATGTTTATATTAATAAGTCAAAAAGATTACATGTGGTATAACTTTGCTAATGAAAATTGTTGACTTCAGCATAGATTTTCCACCAAACCATAGTTACATTACTCGCTTTTAACAACTATATCTAGCTTGAACCACTAGAGTATCTAATCTTACCACTACATAAAGTCTTCAGGAGTGGACCTTGGTGTATGGAATAAATAATTTACTGGTGAGGCACACTGGTTGGTGATGGATCCTTTTTAGCCAACCTAGTAGTCAACAAGGATGCTACTTTTTTCAATGCAAACAAAGCTGTTCTTTTGTATACCATTTCAATAATATTTCCCAAAGCCACAAAATGACTAGGTATAGAAGAGTAAGCCACTTAAGAAGATTTCCAATCAGTTGTTGTAGTAAGATTTAGAGAGAGAAACCCTTTAAAATGCACTAGGTACTATAAGCGTAGTAAACTTTATAATTGATAGGGCCACAAACTAATCAGCAAAACAAGGGTTTTGAATTTCCCAATTCAAAGATTAACAAATTGAGAGGCCAAAGGTTTGGGACCAGCTACATAAGAAGTTCGATGAGGAGCACATTGAGATAAAGAAGGAGAAACATCATCTCAATTCTCGTTTTTTGGTAGCCCTCCACAATGTTTACCAACGGGTTCCAAGTTTTAGTAGGCAAATCAACTTGCTACCTGGCCATAGTGACCTCCTTCTTGAGGTAGTCGTGGACTTGGTGGACCAAGCGATCATAATTCTTCAAATTATCACCTCGTTGGTGAAAGAATTCACCATGTTTCTAAAGAGCCTACTAGCTTGAAAAAGAAAGGATCTTTCTTGTCCATATCAAGAGAACATGCTGATGTTTCGATCTTATTGTATCACTTTCTTAATAATCCTCTCATATAGCACTTGCAATTCGTTGCTCCAAAAGATATTGCCTCATGCAAATACGTTGCCTTCACCAAGGAATGAAGAAAAAAACAAAGTTGTGTATCTGCAACTTCAAATGAGGAGATAGTGACCAAGGACTCAAAAGACAATCTGCCATGGCAACTGCAGAGAGGGAGAGCTTCTGCAACGATTTGCAGCCATCCAACACAAGCATCTGGTTCAAGCAATCAGACAAACTGATTGGCACAGATTTCTTGAAAGCCGGGATTTGATGCATGCAATGTATGAACCTCCAGACACGAGCAAGCATCTTGTAACCTGCCAAATATCTTTTGTGATAGACCCATAAATCTCCTTACCCCCGTTTGATTTATCCTCGTACCCATAACACGAATTTCTTCCTTCAATGGCTGGCTGACTCTAGAACTCCGTCTCCCTCCTTCGGATGCTTTAGAAGTTTCTTGGGTGCTGCATGATACAGCAACCCCTCGGCCGATGAGCATATCCTAGAAGTATTGAATGTAGATCTCCTTGTAAAGAGAGTCGCTTGTATGAATAAGTGTAGCTGCTTCTTTTTGACGCCTCTTTTTTTTTTGTTCCGTTGCACAACAGCAGCCTGCTGCTTTGGGTCTGTTGATGAGCTATTGCCGTTTCTACTACACTACACTCTCCTTCACTATCAAGATAAGTATAGCGTTGCTTGAAAACGTGAAAATAAGAACATTGCGCAGACTCTTTGCATAATATGTTTATTGTGCCTCACACAGAGATCACTACAAATAGTGAGCTGAATCTTGAAGGAGAAGATGCAAATCTTTCGCCTTTGTTGAAAAGTGCAAAGCCTCTAGAAGCCTTGCGCAATATCCTTCCCTAGCCTCTCAAACTATATTCTATTGATGAGGAGCTATTCTGACACTGTTGGGTTGGAAAGAGGGCAACGATTGTAGATCTGGTTTATGCAGACCAGCTTATAGACAATCCCAAATAGTGGCACACAACTCGATAGATGCTTTACTATGCGGGAAACGGAATCCGACTTTTAAAAAATTGAGCACTTGCTGGAAAAACTCAGCACATAAGTAGCACATGGTGACGATGGAGCTTGGTCAATAACATCACAAAGAATATGGTGGCAACAACCCGCTCTGATACCACTTGTAGGGAACTATGAGAATAGCTATGGAAGGTTGAAGATAAACATAGCTAAAAGATATGAAGCGATGAACACGAAATGCAATAGATAATCTCATTCAGAAAGAGAAGCCTCTAAATAGGCTGAATACAAAGGTAGATGACATCACACATGAGCTCAAGAGAGCATCTCGTGATCTCCATCACACCAACCATATCCTCAATCACACCTAACAAGGTTTCACTTTCCAACATTAATCACAAATTAAAGAATAAAAGGGTCATCATGCATGCATAGATGTACAAGTAGATACCTAGGCACTTCCCATATCCTACAAAGTCATGAATTGTCTACACGAAAATGACCCTAATCAAAATGTCATTGATATGCCTGAGAGCTCTATAAATATCAAAGATACTTATGTAGCTCCATAGAGTCCAGAGCTCCTCTATCAAAAGTGCCATGGACACATCCACATTGTTTGCCTTCTACTTTCCTAGCACACGAGGAGGGAAAGCATGAGTTGTCCCTTATTTATTTTCAGCCATGGTGGGATGTTGCAACTCACCAAAACTATAGCCATTTTGACCAAGATGTTAAGCGTACTCAAAAGGGTTCACGCCGTCCATTGCAAGCCCAATATCTCCACTACAAAGTCCAACCACATGTTATCTATGTGCGGTAACATAATCCAGAGGAATCCAAAAAGTATCCGATGTGTAGCATACCACATCATCAACTATGCTATGGACTTGCATGTTGTTTTCTTATTACGATTGTGAAGTGTCTCAAGACCTTTAGTGGGATGGTCTCACCTTACATGTCCTACCTATACCACTGTGTCCCACACTCTGGAAAATTAACCAAATCTTCATGCTCATGAAGAAAGAGAATAAAATCATTAGGACAAGCATGGATAGTGTTGTAATCTATCCCAACACTTGTCAACATCCCAAATGCATGGTAGCAAAATATTTCTCTTGAAAGCACTGTGGATATGAGGGGACAATGCCTCTTTTCGGACACCAACAAAACACATGCATTGATTGAAAGGAGCATTTACAAAGGACAATAAGCTTAGTGGCCTCAAGTCCCATGATTGGCACAAGTTCTTATAGGGATGTAGCAATGTTTCAAATTTATATATATATATATATATATATATGTATGTATGTATGTATGTATGTATGTATGTATTATAATGCTTGAGTGTCGCTCTTATGAGTGCATGCATTACTATAACTACAAATGCAATGGATAGCTATAAATATTTCGTCGCGTGAAAAGTTTATTCTCCCAATTATAATGAAAGTAGGTTTATTAGAAGATGTCAGAAAAGCTATCTACAAGATCAGTGGTATTGTGAAGTAAGCTTTGTGAAGAGAGTGGGAGAGCAGGAAGGAGTCTCACTTACAGCTTTCTCACATACACAATGGGGGAATATACACAAAGGTGGAGGTTGAAAACAGTTTTCCTCTTCTTAGTTGTGAAAGCCAAAAGAAAAAATAGGTGAACCCTATATGTGGGTCTCAAACCAAACTCAGCTAACTAAGGTGGCATACTAACTAAGCCACTAACTAGAGTACATAAAGATAGCTGTCATCTAGCTATTATTCATGGACAGTGTATGAACTGCATCTGCAGCTAACAAGTCGGTGACATAAATGCACAACGGTCACCCTGGCATATCACGAGTGGAGCTCGATATCTCAACACTCCCCCTCGAGCTCAATCCCAATTCCTGCACACCAAGCAGGTCTCTAAACTTGCGCAGCTTCTCTACACCCAATGCCTTCGTGAATATGTAAGCTACATGATCCTCTGTGCTGACATAAACTAGATTAATAAAACCTACTAGAACCTTCTCCCGCACATAGTGATAATGCACCTCAATGTGCTTTGTTCTAGCATGATAGACTGGGTTATTTGCCAAGTGTATACTGCTCATGTTGTCACAATAAATGACAACTGGCCCATCTGTAGACTGATGCATATCATAAAGTAGCTTATGCAACCAAGCTACCTCACATGCAGCCATTGCTGCACCCCTGTACTCAGCCTTTGTGCTCGACAAGGCAACTGTAGGCTGTTTCTTGCTGCTCCAAGTGACTGCAGCACTCCCAAAAGAGAACATATATCCACTTGTAGATCATCTATCAGAAATACTACTAGCCCAATCTGCATCAGTGTATCCATGCAATTGTATCTGAACCCCAGTCTCATAAAATAGTCCATACTGCAATGTGGACTTCACATACCTCAGTATGCGTCTAGCCGCATTCAAATTCAGTTTCCTTGGAGCTTGCATAAACTGACTTACCAAACCAACACCATAGCTCAAATCTGGCCTGGTAATAGTCTTATAAATCAAAATTCCTACTATGCGTCTGTACATAGTGGGGTCTTCCAGAAGCTCATCTACAACTATGCTCAACTTTACATTCTGCTCCAAAGGAATTGAAATAGGCTTACAGCCTGTCATCCCATATTTGGATAGCATGTCCAATCCATACTGCCTCTGCAAGAGCCATATCCCACTTGTGGATCTAATCACCTCAATGCCCAAGAAGAAACGCAGCTCTCCCAAATCCTTCATTTCAAACTTTTGCTTCGATAGCATTTTCACATAAAGGATATCTTCATCACTATTACCTGTGATGATCAAATCATCAACATAAATGACAAGCAACATAATACCTTTCTTTGTTTTTCTCACATAAAGTGAGAAATCTGCCTTGGAAATCTGAAAGCCAATAGTGACAAGATACTGTCCTATCTTGTCAAACCATGCTCTGGGTGCTTGCTTCAAGCCATACAAGGCTTTCTTCAACCTGCAAACAAACTCAGAATGAACAGCATGAACATAACCTAGTGGCTGCTCCATATAGACCTCTTCTTGCAAATCACCATGTAAGAAAGCATTCTTTACATCCATCTGATGTAAAGACCATCCCTTTGATGCAGCCATAGCAATGACTACTCTTACGGTTGCCATCCTTGCAACCTGACTGAATGTTTCTTCATAATCAATGCCATATGTCTGTGCATACCCCTTGACAACTAATCTTGCCTTGTATCTCTTTACAGAACCATCTGCATTGTGCTTCACCTTATAAACCCACTTGCAGCCAATTGCATTCTTGACTTTAGGCAAAGGCACCAATTCCCATGTAGCATTTGCTTCCAAGGCATCCATTTCTTCATCCATGGCTTTCTCCCATTTTTCTTTTCCCATGGCTTGCTCAAAAGAAGTGGGTTCTGGTTCATGTATCACTTTGACCATATAGGCATAGTGAATGGTTGTAAATCCATCATATTTTAGCCTATCCACAGGATACCTAGCTCTAGTAGACCACGCAAAATAGGCTCACTACATGGTGCTCTCAAAACATCCCTTGTCTTCCTTACTCCAGGTGTAACAATAGAAAGAATACCCAACTCATCATCAAGGCTCTAATCTGACCCCACTGGATTCACCATCGACATAAGAGTGACCCGCATTCACATCAACCATGGGCTGATCTACTTTCTCTTTTCCTTTTTGTGATACTTGCATACCACTATCTGCATTGCTTTGAGGAGATCCTCCTGTCCATGGCGAAGTATGCGAACCACTGCTAAAGGACACTACAGGTCCACTAATACTTTGTGATTGCTGCTGTGAATTCTGTGCAGCATTACCATTTTGTGCATCTATGTCATCAATCACATTTATTGGTTTATACTAGCTGCTCATCTCATAAAAAACAACATCTCTCCTCACTGTAATCTTACGAGTAGAAGGGTTATAGCATCTATACCCTTTCTGTTGTAGAGAATAACCAATAAAGATGCACTTCTCAGCTTTTGGATCCAACTTGGATCTCAACTCATCTGGCACATGAACATAGGCAATGCAACCAAAAACTTTCAAATGAGAAATATCTTGTTTCCTACCAGTATACCTCTCCTCTGGCGTCATGCCATGTATTGTTGCAGTGGGAACCCTGTTCGTTATGTAGACTGCTGTAGCAAGTGCTTCAGCCCAATAATAATCTGGTAGGTCTTTTTCATTAAGCATGGCACGAGATACCTCTCCAATATGCCTATTTTTCCTTTTTGCAAGTCCATTTTGTTGTGGGGTATGACTGCATGAATATTGCTGCTTTATGCCATGCTCCTGCAGGAAACTTGTAAACTCATTTGAGAGGTACTCTCCCCCTCCATCTGACATTATGCATTTTATTTGCAGGCCTATTTCTTTTTCAACCATAACTTTAAAAGCTTTGAAATGCCCAAACACTTGACTTTTCTTCTTCATAAAATACACCCAAACTTTTCTGTTGTAGTCATCAATAAAAGTGACAAAATAATGACAGCCTCCAATAGATGCAACTTTAGTAGTCCACACATAAGAGTGGATTAGTTCCAATGGCCTCTTACTCTCTTGAACATGTCTAGGAAATGGTTTCCTTGCCTGTTTTCCAAATTGACAGGCTTCACATACCTTATGCATTTCTGCAACCTTGAACTTAGGCAATCCCGCAACAATATTTTGGGCCTGCATTAATTTAAGTCGATGTACATTAACATGACCAATGCGTTTATGCGAGATATCAATATCTACAACTACAGCAGTCCCATGTGCAAATATTGCTGCACTCAATTCAGGCATGTCCGCATCCAACGTAAACATCCTACCCTTATTCTTCCCTTTTGCTATCAAACAACCTTTATTTTTCATATCCTCAACAATGCATCCATGAGGATTAAATCTGACGTGCAAGCCCTACTCAACCATTTGACCAATAGAAGCCAGGTTCTTGGTGAATACATCAGATAGGTATTTCTTTTTTCCATCCTGCATAGACAAAGGAATTTTACCAATCTACACAATAGGATGTGTAGTATCATTACCAATCTCCACAAATCTTGGTCTTTCCATTTTCCTTGCATCCTGCATCCATTCTGCATGACCTGTCATGTGGTTTGATGCACCTGTGTCAACATACCACACATCATTGCCTTCTTCTGCACTTGTCACAGAAACGGTCATGTGTTGCACCATAATCAGATGCTCATTTTGTCATCACCCTATCTACTAGAGGATGCATAACTGCCTTGCTGCAATTTTCCAGTCATGATGTCAGTCTGCTTTTTATAGCAGTCTTTAACCATATGACCCATTTTACCACAGTTTAGCATTCAACATTGCTGTTTGCATTTTGGCCTCTCTGCCATCCACCATGACCTCTTTGGCTCCCCCTACCTCTAAAGTTACCACGTCCTCCTCCATAGGACTGCTGTTCTTGAATTTGCTGCATATTCTGATTTCTACCATGGCCTCCAAATCGGCCTGCTCTACCTCTACCTCTACCTCTTCTAGCATTGAGTAGAAGATAGCTTCTTTTGAAGTACCTCCTAAAGAAGATGCACCACCATTTCTCTGCTCTTCAGAAATTAGAAGAGCAATCAACTCCTCAAAATCAGGAAAATTCTCACGAACAGCAATGGATGTCTAGAATTGTGCATAATCCTTCCCTAGACCATTCAAGGTCACAGAAACTAAATCATCATCTTCCACTAGCAACCCAATAGAAGCAGCAATCTTCTTCACCTTTATGTGGTAGTCATTGATGCTCATATTTTCTCTCTGCACATTATGCAACTCCTGCTTGAGCTGCATTTTCCTGACTTGCGTATTTGTGCTATACATTTTTGTCAAAGTATCCCACACCTCCTTTGATGTGCTTGCATCTTGAATATGCACAATCATAGAATCTGAAATACAGATAGACAGCCAGTACATAACTTTTCTGGCTCTCTCATGCCAACCTTTAAATGCCTGCAACTCCTGTTGATTGGGAACATTAGGAATAACTGGTTCTTGTTCAGCTCTAGTAATGAACTCCCAATAGCCTTTTCCCTTAAGGAAATTCGTCATTCTAAGCTTCCATGCTTGGAAGTTGCTCTTGTCAAGGTTTTCAGTGACAATATGTGAAAGAGCATCAGATGCCATTACATAGCACTGCAAAATATTGTCACTACAAAAAAACACAACTTTTGCCTCACAAGGGCAAATCTGCAAAACTCACGAAAGTGGTATTTGACCACAGAGTCACTTCCTAGTGACGATTATGCATCAACAAGCAATAAGAACGATTTTGTCACTCCTAATATCTCTGTGCACAGGTATACGATGTAATTTCTGCGATAACTTTTCACCGACCTACAGATTAGTGGTTGCACAGCAAAAACAGGGCACTTTCCTGAGTGCCTGTGAAAAACTTCCACCACCAAACGGGCCCCGAAATAGCCTTGAATAAAAAACTAGGACATGGCAAACTTGGTTTGCTTTCTTGAGCTCCTTACCACGAACCGAGCTCTGATACCATGTGAAGAGAGTGGGAGAGAAGGAAGGATCTCACTTGCAGCTTTCTCACATACACAATGGGGAATATACACAAAGGTGGAAGTTGAAAAACAGTTTTCCTCTTCATAGTTGTGAAAGCCAAAAGAATTCTAAGTACAAAAGAATAGGTGAACCCTATATGTGGGTCTCAAACCAAACTCAGCTAACTAAGGTGGCATACTAAGTGAGCCACTAACTAGAGTACATAAAGATAGCTGTCATCCAGCTATTATTCATGGGCGGTGTACCAACCACATCTGCAGCTAACAAGTCGGTGACATAAATGCACAATGGTCACCCTGGCATATCACAAGTGGAGCTCGATATCTCAACAAGCTTACTATTATATCACTTTATATTCTATTTAATTTTGAATGATGCATAATTTTTGAATCTTATATGGGTACGTGGAAAAGATGGATCTCTGAAAATGAGATCTCTCTTTTTTTTTAAAAAAGAGAAAAGGAACTTCTATTAATGCTTAAAATCCAACCATACAAATTGGCAAAACAGGAAAGGTGCCAATCATGGCAAAAAACAAAATGAGCTGAAAGAAAACTCGCCTGTTGCCCGAGATCCTAGCTCATTGCCTAGGGATTCTCTGTAACAGGGGCTAACACAACCACAGGGAATCCCTTGTGAACACAACCACGGCTAACACAACCACAGCGAATCCCTCGCGGTGTGAGATCATAAAATACACCTACAGGCCAAGCCTTGCAGAAACGTGCTTGCCTATCGTTGGTAGCTCGAGAACTTGGAATGCTGCGCTCCCAAATGGATTGCAATGTATAAATGATATCCTGCCAAATGGCAACCAGCATAGCCGTCGGGGGAACATGGTGTTGGCCCATGAGCCAGCTGCAATGGGCCACCCAGATGTTCTAGGCCGTGATGCTGGCCACCTCTGCAGAGATGTCTATGGCCACGTGGCATCCCAAGTACCTCGCCGACTGGATCCACTTGAAGCCTACCAATGTGCCCCACTAAAGAATCTCTTGGGACTCCTCAATCCACTGAAAGAAAACCGATTGATTTTCCCCAATTGATCCTTGCACTTGAGGCCGTGCAATAAACCTCAAGAGCCCCCCTGACTGCATCCAAGCTCTCCTCCAAACCCTCCACATACAAGGCCATATCATTTGAATCCGAGTCTAGAAGCTGCTCCTCTTATCTGATTGGTAGCCTCATCCCTCTGAGGCCAACCGTCTGCGACCTCAAGAAATAGCCCAACGCCTCCACGATAAAGAGAGAGAGGAATGGAGCCTGTGGGCGGTCCTGTCTCATGGAGCGAGTAAGCGGGAAGGCCTCCCCTGTGAACCCACCAATCAACATCTGACTGGAACTCCCTGCATACAAGGCAAATACCCCTCTGATCCACCTGTCTGAGAAGCCTAATCTCTGCATCGTGCCCTCTAAGAAGGACCACTCTACCCGATCGTAGGCCTTCTTAAAATCCAACAAGCAGGATCGCAAGGGACTGTGTCTCATCCCTGGCCCAATCCAATGCCTCCCAAAAGGTGAAGATGTTGTCGAGGATGCTATGCTCCTAGACAAAACCTATTTGCGTGTCATGGATGATGTCAGCTAGATGGGGTTATAGCTGCAAACTCAAGACCTTGGCTAAGATCTTGTATGCGGTGTCTAGCAGAGTGATCGGGCTCCACTGTCGAATGTCCGAGCGATCCGGGCACTTTTGAGTCGGAAGTGCCTTGAGAGCTTCTCGAAGCTTGTCATCTGTGAAGGGAGAATCCAACTGGCTGCACACGCCTTGAGAGACCACATCTAGGACATGCTCCCATACTGCCTCGCAGGCCTCTTGCACCTGGGGGGACTCGTCCTTAGCCGAAAAAAGGTGTCAATAGAAATCCAAAGCCAACTCCAAAATCTCATGAGGGTCCGAAATGCTCATCATTTATGAAGGGAGAATCCAACTGGCTGCTCACGCCTTGAGAGACCACAACTGGGACATGCTCCCATACCGCCTCGTAGGCCTCTTACACCTGGGGGGACTCCTCCTCAACCTGAAAAAGGTGTCAATAGAAATCCAAAGCCAACTCCAAAATCACATGAGGGTTCGAAACCACCCTGCCAGTCACATTTCAAAGCTCTCTCTCACTCCTGAAGGGAAAAACGGCGACGGAGAGCTTGGGTGCAGAGCTCCTCACTACTCCTCTGAATCGCCTCGACTGTCCATGATGC
The DNA here is from genome assembly GCF_047967505.1 of Dipteris shenzhenensis. Classification (NCBI taxonomy): domain Eukaryota; kingdom Viridiplantae; phylum Streptophyta; class Polypodiopsida; order Gleicheniales; family Dipteridaceae; genus Dipteris; species Dipteris shenzhenensis. The sequence goes on from NC_141619.1 coordinate 19,714,899, forward strand.
CCAACCACCTTCCGGAGTGTCCTTTGGCTGCTGCCAGATCTCCAATATAACCTGTTGTGCCTCCTCCTCCTCTTGCAATATGCAAACCCCCCTTTTTAGGAGCCCTCGATGAGGCTGCTCCAAATGAAGCACAATCGGAGAGTGGTCTAAGAGGGTAGTCCCTGCAAGAATGCTTGTGGAACCACCTCTATGCACCAATCTCCAATGTAGAACCTATCCAGCCTCTCAAGCAATCCATTATGCCGGCACTGGCCAAATAAGAATCTAAGATTGCCAAGGGTCCTGGAGAACTCAGCCTCCCTCCAGGGGTCCCTGCTATAGATCGAAAAGATAAACTGCTCCTAAGTACTCTTCTCTGCTGCATACATCTTGGAGAAAGAAGCACCCCCTTGTTTGTCTTCTCCAAACTCAAGATTGTTGAAGTCCCTCCAACAATCCAATTTGGTGTATGTACTCTTCGATTTGTATATATGAGCATTTTAAACTCAAATTTGGTGTACATACTCTTAGATTTCTTATCTTTAAAATAATCAGACTTGTAATGGAAAATGATTTTGGCTCCTATTGCAAACAACGTTGTGTAAATTCCATTGGGGAATGCTAGAGTTGGCTGTGCCCATCTATAAACCCACAACTTAGTACTCTTGCCACTACTAAAATAATGTCATTTCACTTTCGGGCTAGGTTCAATGAAATCAACATTTTTAATCTTGAATTATCATTGTGGAGTCACGGTGGTGACTCTTGCATGCAATTGCAGAGTTTTAAGCAGTTAAATTTGCTAGAACAAGGATTATATGCTCTAAGCTATCCATAGCTTGGAGAAATAAAAAAATAGGTGAAGTAACTAAAAAATGAGGTAGGAAATTCACTAAAGTGATGGTGAGGACCAACGATTTTTGTGCCAATCTCCTTCACAATATGCTCAAATTATCTCTCATCTTTACAAAACACTATGAAATATTGGAGGCTATTCCTTGCCAGGAAATTCTCATTGAGGAGCGGGTCATAGGTGTTGGGAGGTGTGAAAGAAGATGATGCTAGTGTGGAAGATGGTGTCTCTTCAAAATTTTGAAAGAGGGTTCATCCTAACAATTTCCTCTAGGAAGCTTTACAAGTAAGAGATGAATATTTGGACATGGCATGGCTCACTGCTAAGAAATTAGTACTATCACTATTACTGAGGCATACTTTGCAATTGAGGTGGATTGTTTGCTTGGGATCCTATTAGTAATAGTAGGTAATATCTTTCTAGTTTAGAAGAGTGCTAAAATTCATGGCCTCCTACATATTTATATTCATGTGCTAGACCAAGATCTCTATACCATTCTATCACCTTAGGAATTATTAGATTGATCATCTAGTGATTTCATATTATTTTATAGAGCCATGGTCTACTTGAAGTACAAAATTTCTTTGTTTCAACCGTTCTATCTTCTTTAATCTTTCCAACTCTATACTTTTGTTTTAGCCATTACCATTATGACACATGACATGTAACACATGGCTTATTCTTCTTCTAGAATTTCCAAACTTCATCTAGGCAATTCATGTAAAAACTATACATTTTGTCATGACATCAAATAACTTGAATCTATTTATCAGAGCATGTGGATATCCTAGAGTGAGACTATAGGTTTCCAATATCCAAACATTGCTATAGGTTAACAAATGAGCTTATTGATGGCATCTTTTATAAGGAAAAATATGCTATAAACATGCTAAGAAAAAATACAAATACAAGCATTTATGTGTACAAGTATGCAGTAGTATACACGTGCTAATACTACTAGCTATGGTAGTAGTGCTACCAGCATTGATTTCTAAGTGTTGGCAAGTGCTGGTGGCAAGTGCTAGCATTGCTAAGTGCTAAATGCTAGGTGCTACCATTTCTAAGTGCTAAGTGCTAGCCTTGCTAAGTGCCAAGTGCTAAGTGTTTGCATTGCTAAGTGGTAAGTGCTATGCTAAATGATATCATTACTAGGTGGTCAAATGCTAGCATTACTAAGTGCTAAGTGCTAACATTGCTAAGTGTTAGCATTGCTAAGTGGTAAGTGCTATGCTAAGTGATATCATTGCTAAGTGGTAAATTCTAGCATTACTAAGTGCTAAGTGCTAAGTGCTAACATTGCTAAGTGCTAAGTGCTAGCATTGCTAAATGCTAAATGCTGGCATAGCTAAGTGCTAAGTGCTAGTATTGTTAAGTGCTAAGTGCTAGCCTTGCTAAGTGCCAAGTGCTAAGTGCTAGCATTGCTAAGTGCTAAGTGCTAAGTTAATTGCTATCATTGTAGTAAGTTCTAAATGTCTGCTAAGTGCTAAGTGCAAGCACTCCTAGCATAGTAATCCTAGCTCATAGAGTAGCACTAGGTGGAAAGTACTGTTGGCCTACTCGTTACTTGTGTAAATATGTGTTTCATTGCAAATGGAGTGGGAAATACTTGTCCTCATTGTCCTCATCTATAAATCCTTCATCTTCCTCAAAGTTTTCAAAAACAATTTCAAGGCATTAGTCCTCCCATAAGTCAAAAAGAGCTTGATTATCCATCATCAACAAACATTCACTGTCACCAAAAGTGAAAGAAGGGAGGATTTAGGTTGTAGGAATGTCTTCTCTCACATTTGTGGTGATGACCTCCTCATTAGCAAGGACTATGGTCTCTCTTTGCAAAGCATCAATATTGAATTTCTCAGTAAGACCAATTTCTTTTGCTTCATCTCTAGTTGCCATCCTCCACTTCAAGGGCTCCATTTGCTGGCTCTATTGTCTCTTTACCTTCATTGTCTCACCATTGAAAATAACATATGCAAGGAACACATGAAGGCATGATAATAATTGGCAAGTCGGCATTCATTGTGGAAATTTTTTTTATCCTTTTCATTTTCTTTGGGACAAAGGCAAGAGTCCTATTTAACTCTTTCCTCATAACATCAAACTGCATGATGTCATGGCATGCACTAAATTGTCATTGCCAGATGCCATAGCACCATTTGAAGTGATTGCCTAGAACTCTTGCTCTTTATTTTCAAGATAAGAGGCTACTTAGACAAGATTTTCTTCAAGGAGGAAGTCATAATTAAACATCCAAGATATATCCACAACTACCGATGATGCTATTGTACTTTTTAAAGAAAGTCAAAAATCTTTTCTTCTAAAGAATCTAGCACACCAAGGCTCAGTAATGGATCCATATATGAGTATAGCCATAAAATGAAGAGATCATAGGCTTCAAAACCATCACCGCGATTGGAGGAGAAATGCAACAAGAGAAACCCAATCAACACAACACAATGAGGAAATATGAATCAATGGACGGGCCATAATTGCATTGTAGTGATTTGAACAAAAAAGTAAATAAGAAATACCCGATAGGTCTCAAAGTCATCACGTGATAAGAGAGTTTCATGATCAATGAAGGGGCCTTAATCACATTGTGATGATCCAAACAAAGCAAATAAGAATAACTCAATAGGTCTCAAAAACATCATAATGCGATAAGGGACAGGTAAGGGACTTTCAGCATCAATAGAGGGGCCTAATTTCATTGTGATGATCTAAACAAATAAATAAATAAGAAAAGCCTGATAGGTCTCAAAATCATCACAATGCAATAAGGGAGTTTCATGATCAATGGAGGGGCCCTAATCACATTGTGATGATCTAAACAAAAAAAGTAATAAGAAAAACTTGACAGATCTTGGAATCATCACAACATGATAAGGGGGTTTCAACATCAATAAAGAGTCCCTAATTGTGTTGTGATGAATCATGATCTAAACAAATAAGAAAATAAGAACTAGCTAGCCGGTCACAAAAAAGAAAATAAGAACTAGCTAGCCAGTCACAAAATCATCACAATGTGATAAGGGAGTTTTAGAATAGACAATGGGACTCTAATCACCTTGTAATGATCTGAATAATAAACATAATAAGATGGAGGGAGTTCAAAATTTACAAAGGGGCCATAATTGCATATAGACAAAAAAGCGATTAATAAAATCCCAACAAGTCTTGTAATTAGTAGAATACCATGTTATAAGAGTGATCAAAGGGGGTGGAGTTCACAAATGAAAAACCTAATAGGACTTGGGATCAAAAGAATACCATGTTGGAAGAACAACCCAAGGGGTAGGAGCCCACAAATTTGAAAACCTGACAAGAATTGGAACCAATAGAATACTATGTTGGAAGAATAATCAAAGGGGATGGATCTCATAGAGTTTAGAGAAAATGATCTAGGAGATCAAGCAGGTGAGGAAGGGAGGGCCATAGAAGAGGGTGGGGCTCATAGAAGTCAGATGGAAGAATGTGGGATAGCCATGGTCTAACTACTTATCTCATTCTTGACATGCCTATAATTGATGAGTAGGACCAAGAGAAATGATTAGGACACCATCCATGTCAAGAACATGTTAACCAAATTTTTATTACATGCAAAAAGCACAAACTATACTGCATGCAACCTAGTGCTAAGTCTTGTGTGGACTCATCATCCCTTGCAAAAGCCAAAAGACGATATAGAAATTGACCAAACCATATCAAAGACTTGATAGCAATTGACCGAACCATATCAAAGACTTTCTCTAGTCATATCACGAGTGAAGTAGCCATCTCTCTAGATTTCCATTAGGGAAGAAACCAGCCATGGCATTCTTGTAGTCTTTGGACCAAGTCTAAAATATGAGTCTCAAAGCATCCAGATGTGACTCATCTTTCATAATCATTCCACCCTTCAGAGACCACCTTTGTCTTGAAGGTCACCAATTGTGTAGCCACGAAGGCCATATATTTCCATAGCCATCTTGCTAGATTTTTCATGGGTGAAGGATTGCATTTTGACTCCGACATGCAATGAAGCCATGTCCACCGGCTTCGCTACATTTTCCAAGTTGATGCAAGCCATTTCCTTGAAAATTTTGAAATGACTTGATAGTAGTTGTCTTGCTCTAGCCCTATTGCAAGTGAAGCAACCATCCCTCTAGATTTCCATCAGTGAAGTAGCCATCTGTGGAATTCTCATGGTCTTTGAACACTTAAAATATGAATACCAAAGCATCAAATTGAGACTCATCTTTCAGAATCACTCCACCCTTTGAAGAATAACCTTATCATCATGAAGGTCATCTATTGCACAAGTATGAAGGTCATGTATACTTTACATAGATATCTCATAAGATATAAGAAATGGGAAGACATAAGGGGATGTGACACACCATGATGGTTGTCGATTGTCACTGGAGATATCTCAAAAAATCTTAGAACAATTTTCCCCCCTCTAGCCCTTAGGCTCACCTATAAGCTCATGAGTATCCCTAGTCCTTGTAGCTCAACAAACTACAAGGTTGTGATGGTCATCGATATTGCTCAAGAGTAGGTACCTTATGGGCTCATGGGACTCTTTGGGCCATGTATCGGTCAGCGCCATGACATTCATTGAATCATGGCAATGTGATAAGGTAGTTTTATTGTAAGGGAGCATGAAATAGAGACAAGTTGCTAGAAGAGAGAGAGAGAGAGAGAGAGAGAGAGAGCAGATAGATCGTGTTGAAGAAGCTTGAAAAAAAAGTACATTTGGTGCCTTCCTAATTGCTAAGTGCTAACATTGTTAAGTGGAGTCAAAGAGTGACCAAAGGGAAGATGAGGGTGGAATAGGAGGAGGATGACTTAAATAGCCAATGCCCACATCCTCATTAGAATCATAGCCTTAAATATCATACAACCTATCATATACATCAATGTAATGTGTGGAAATTTGGGGAATTTCTTGGTCCTAAAGCTTTCAAAGTTGGCCAAGATCTCACTGGATTGCATGTCAAGCCCAATGGCGATCTAGATATCTATTTGCTTGATTTGATAGCTTAGAATTTGTAAACAATTGCAACTTAGAATTAGTCTTGGAATCATCATAATACAATAAGGTAACTCATCTAGAGTCAAACAAAAGGGCTCTAATCACATTGTAGTGATGGGATAGTGAATCGTAATCTTGCATGCAAATACATGACTACTTTCAAAAATGAGGGCATACATAATGGTGGTACACTGCGAATTCATGATTGATTTCTCTCACAAATGAGGATGTTCATAAAAGAGGACATACATAATGACAATACACTACATACAAATTCAAGATCGATTATTTCTGTTCAAAATGAGGGCATATACTGCATCAAATTCATCATTGGTTTTGGGCATACTAAGTAATTAGTCATTGTTAAGCATCCAAAGAATGAAACTCAAATGAGATGAGCACTTGACCATAGCTCCACCCTCTTCTATGGACTCCTTCATGTGTGCGACACCAATCTCTGCATCCTCCACCCTCTTTTGCACCTTCCCTCCCTCACCTACAAGGCCTCCCCTCTCCTTCAAGTGGACAACACTAATCTCTATGTCCTCCACTCTCCAATTGCTTCCTCTAACCTTTGTAAGCTCTTCTAGCATGGTATGAATCTATTGATTTCAAGAACACTCATGTTTTCCTTTTCCTTTTTTTTGTCATTCAAATCATCACAACATGACTAGGGTCCCTCTATTGAGTCAAAAACTTCCATATTGCATTGCGATGATTCCAAGACTTGTTGGGTTTTTCCTAGCTATTTTTTAGTTTTGATCATCACAATGTGATTAGGGCCCCTCCATTGATCCTAAAATTCCCTTTTTTTTCTTTGCTTCATACTTGAGTATTTTGGTTGAAGCTAATGAGCTAATGTTTATCTATTTTTTATTGCAGTATGATTATATCACAATTTTCTCATGACTTACCAAATCGTATATATATTTTTTATTCCCTTGTTTCTATGATAATGTGTCAAAGTGAACACTCCTATGTGGACATTTGTCATTAGATATTTGATGTACCTTTTGATGACGTGCAGTCATACAATGAGGGGGCAAAAACATCGTATGCTTATTTTTCCTTAAGCATGTAACTTTTTTAGATTGTGTCAAATAATAATTGTTTTTCATTGATCGTGTAGCTCACATTAGAGTTTAGGAAAACTAAATTTAATTGGTCAATTCTGTCAATAGCATGCATGTCTCCAAGACATAGTGAGTGTACACTTTGTGTGTTATTATTTGTATGTTACATATCTTTTACAATGCATGCATTAATGCTCAAATATATGTTATAGGTCTGCAAAGAAGTTGCTACATGCTTTTGAGGAAGTCACGTAGAAAAGCTATGAAAATTAGCTTAGTATTCAACAATATAAAACAACAATGCAAAATGATGGCCATACCTACAATTGGAGAGTATGCTACAAGTACATATGGTCACATTGATCAACTTTCCAACCTATCTTGCAAGGAGGGTGTGTCCTCATTGAACATGGTACCTCTTAACTTGTGGCCCATTCACTAGTGTAGGTAGAAGTCTGCCTTCCAAAGTGGCCAAGTAAACACCTCCACTTGGGATAAGCATGGCTATGAAAAATGGTCCTGTCCAACCACTTACAAACCATTAGGTTTGTGTTGAGAAACCTACTCGAATACAACAATACCAATCACCAACTTTGAACTCTCTCTTCTTGAGGTTTTGATCATGCCATGCTTTTTGTTGTTTTTGCCACACTTCTTGAGCGAAGACTGCTTCATGTCGATGCTCTACCAGTGCCTCCAAATACCATAAGGATTTCATTGTACAAGCTTCAAAGTTGTCATCCTTGTCTAGAAGCACCCGCTGGGTATCAAGATAAAATTCATAAGGCATGACGGCCAACCAGCTCGAAGGGTGAATACCCAGTACTCGCCTTGTAAGCCGTTCAGTAGGAGAATAAAGTAGCTGAACAACTGAGGCAAAGACAATGTCACAAGTATGTAATGGACTTCTTTCTATATAATGTTATTTCATATTTCTTTATGATTTCTTCATTACAATAAATATAAACTTCTACTTTCCTTGTAGTATCCCCCATTGTCATTGTATATAGCCCTTTGATCTATAGGCATTTAGGGCTATGACCATTTAGAATTTAATTATGAACATTGTGGAGGAGATCCTTCCATAAGCTCAATAGGACATGGTCGCCCCTTCTAGCTAGGCTTGCACTAGTGATGAATGGACACATAATCCCCCTATTTTATATCCCATTGGGGCAATTACTCTTTGTTGTATATTGTTGAACCAATAGAGCTTGGGTTATTTGTAACATTATGTCTATATTTGAGACATATTGAACCAATAGAGTTGGTTTATTGTAATATTATGTCAATTTTTTGGAATCAAAATAGTTTTATGTCTAACTACTTATATTTTTGAATGCTTGAAATGTATGCATATATTCTTGGTTTCTAGTATGTACTCTATAATGTTATAAAATGGGAAATTCCTATTAATTACTTATGGAGAAAAGAAGAGGGTTAAAAAGGAAGAGGGCAAGGATAGATTGATTAAACTAAGGGCAAGGGAAGGAGTTTCACTTAAAGAGGAATGGAGGGTAGGGGGAAATAAAGAGGGAGCTACATGAGATTGGGGAGGGGGTGAGGAACCACTTGTCAACTTTTGAAATCAAAAAAATTTTAAGTAAAAACGAAGGGTAGGGGAATTCAAGAGGGAGCTACATGAGATTGGAAAGGGGGCAAGGGACCACTTGTCAACTTTTGAAATCAAAATAGTTTGAAGTACTTACATTTGCTGAATGCTTGAAATGTATAAAACTATTTTTAGTGTAGCCCCTACATTGAAAAATGGGAAATTCCTATTAATTAATTGTGGAGAAAAGAAGCGGGTTTAAAAGAATGAGGGCAAGGCCATGATTAAAAACTAAGTGGGAGGGAGCTATCCCCACACAGCCAATTCCCAGAACTCCAAGAGTGTGCCCATGAGTGATAGTGGTGCCCAAGATGGAAAGGGACATGAAGTAGGTTCAATAGAGATGGTGGACAAGAAACAGAGGAAGGAACTTGACCTACTTTCATAAGCAAATGCTATGGCCCCTAAACTTCAAGGGGCCTCTCCCTTTTGGGGATGAAGAGGAAAATAAGATGCTCAGGGAAAAGGTTGCATAGCATGCTAAATATATGTATCAGAAGGGGTAGTTGGAATTGGGGAAGAATCATGTGATGGTCCACGATATCCCAAAGGAGGTTGTCATGCCAGAGTAAAAAAGCTAGCAAAGGGTGGCATCTTTCTTTCCTTCCTAAGATGGGTACCATCGATGTTGAATAGCTCTTGACTTTTGAATGTGAAACCCCCTCAAATGAAGGTTCCTTGATGGAGGCTCTTTTTTGTCCATTGTGCATCTAAAGCTTTTTTAGATGAATTCAGTGGGAAATTCATTCTTCTTTGTTGGATTTGTGGTGTTGGTTGTCCCTTGGAATCCATATTCTAGTGTGGATAAGCTTATTTTCCATGAATTTTTGGTGTGGATTGAGTTTCCTAGTTCACCAATCTTGGCTAGGGGGTGGCCTCAAGAAGCTGGCTAGTTTTGTGGGAAAGGTTCCCCTTATTCCTCTATCTATGAGAAATGTGTTTGGTCTTTAAAAAAATTGGATTCTTTGTTATAGACGTCCAGAGGTCTTGAACTTTGTGGAAATCATGTTGTGATGGCTTGGCACTCACTCAACCTATTCAATTGGTGTATGCTACCAAGCTTAAACTCTCCATTCTCCCCAAACATTACATGAGCATAGAGTTATCCATAACTTTAGACATCTTGATGGCCATCAATTGGCAATTAGAGCCTCTTACCTACTAGCTCTGCTAATAGTATATGATGACAACCATCACTAATTACCTCACCTCTCGTGAGTGATTGTTGTACAATCTCTTCTGAGGAGGGATGAACACAAATTTATCTACAAGGAATCATTGCACTGCTAGATACCCATGCCTTATCCACCCAGCTATTCACAACTACCTTGGACGTAGAGAAGGAAAAGAATTTTTGAACTAGACCATACCAATGATGGAAGTTTCATAGAGATAAGGGATTGAATTAGTAGTAGTGATAGAGCGTAAGCAAGAAGCATTGATTAGCAAATTTTAGGGGGCCCCATTTTGAACTACTAGTGATAGGAACTAGGCACAACTAATACTATTGCACATCTTAGGTCATGCTTGCATGCTAGGACTAGATGTTTATTTGCATGATGATAGAAACTGATTGTTGTTAGATAGGTCAATGTGGAGGCAAGGGTAAAGAGCATGCAGCTAAAAAAAGCAGTCACATCTCACCAAAAAAATGAACAGTTACTATTTTTGTGATAAATTTTGCTCCTTAGCTTGGATTTGGAGTTTTCTTATCAGCACAAAGATGAGATTGAGATCTATGAATTCTTAGAAAATTTTGGGGCCAAAATTGGCAGGACAAAGGGTCAAAAACTCAAAACATGACTACCAACTTGTTTTTGTTATGAAAGGCTTTAGAAAATAGTTATTTTTTAGGAGCAGAGAAAGCTTAGGTAGTGTGGGTTGTAAAAACCACAATTGCTACAAGGTGTGCTCAGTGAAATGTATGAGTTACCAACCCTTTTCTAGTGTTCAATGTATGTTTGAGTGTTAGTTGCCTACCACAAAATTCACTCATGGCCTCTAGTTATTCTCATCACTATTTTGGAGCCCCCCACGAGGAGATATCCTTAGCACTATGTTGACAAGAGAAGAAATAAACGAGGGTGAAATTGCAAGTCAGAGATGGCATAGGACTTTCCTAGATTCATTGGACTACCCCATGAAGATGATGTTGGGTTTGTGGAAGAGATGGAGTTCACAGTTTTAATCAAGGACAATAATACCCCAGAGGTGTTGTTGTAGATCTTGACTTACTATTTGAAAGGTGAAGCTAGTACATGGATGCGAAACCATGCAGCAATGTCTCAAGAGGCCCAAGATCCCCCACACACGAGCCTACATATAGGGAAGTGAGAGATACATTCTAAGATTAATATGCTTGGGAAAGAGACCCTAATGGAATCTAGAAGGAGCTATGCCATTATCAACATGCACCGAACCAAGATGTTGACAAGCACTTGATTCATTTCTCAATATTGTGGAACCATTGGAGAGTAGCTTTACATCGAGAGATCCCACCCAAAATGATTCAAATGGGCAAAGAAATATTTGATTATATTATAATCATATGATTTGTACAATGATGTCCTTACTGAACAACTACTCTCCTCTAAGGAGGAAGATCTAGTCTGAAGACAAAACTTCCACTATTCAGAGGAAGAAAACAAAATTTTAGATTCACTGATTTTGATCGGTAGTGCTTTGATAACATGCTTTGCCCCATTTGTTGGCAAGAAAAGTTTCTTGCATCATCTGGACAAAGTAAAAAAAACTCTATAGATTGCAGTCATCCTTTTGGTTCTTCTTTGATTGGGAAGAGAGAAGGGATGACCTAGGTTTGTAGGTCCCAATAGAGTTGGTGTAGGCTCCAACAGCTCTGATTGTTAAAGATAGTGTAAATTGCACTATCCACATAAGGCATAGGGGCAATCCCTAACCCTAACCCTAAGGGGTTCACATGTATATCTTCATGTTCATTGTCAATACACTGTGTGTACAGGTAGCTATATCATGTGCAGTCCTCTCTCTCTCCCTCTCTCACTTTTGCTATCATGGTATCAAAGCCAATGGTGCTCCACTCGCTTCATGAGTGTCAATCCCTCCTTTCGTGAGCCATCTTTCATTGAGAGATATTTCCGTCAGAGAGAGTGAAAGCCCTTCCTTCCATCAAGGTACATAAGCCCTCGCTCTGTCGAGGCAATAAGCCCTCATTTCAAGGCATCTTCTTCATTTTCATAGCTCATCTTGTAAAGCTCTTCTCCTTCTCTGATTTGAGATAGAAAGCTCATGATTTCGATTTTTAAAACTTCAGCTATGTTCGTTAGTGGTAGTCTCTTCTTCTTCATGTCTTGAGAGATGTGAGCCTTGAGATTTTCATAGTTTTGAGAGGTGTAATGTTAGGAGTTTTGCTTCTCTATTGTTTAAACTACTCCAACCATTGATCTCCAACTGCTTCACAAAGTAGCTCATAGCTACGACAACGAGCACCTCCAAGGCTCAACGAGACAAGAAGCACCCTCCATGGACTTCATGGTGGGAACCTCTGCACGGGCATGTAGCTCCACATATTTGTTAGCCTAATGTAAGGCAACAGCACCAGCACAAGCTACCATCGCAGCAAAACAAGATGAAAGGCTTTATAAGCAAGCAGCACCTTAGCTCTGCCAACGAGTCTAAGCTTCACTCAAAGCCACGTCTCCAACAAGCTGAATTCAGCAAGCCTCTACAAGGACTTCTATGCCTCCTGAGCACCCAACGAGCCTCTACGATAGTTTGACCTCTACAGCCCAAGGCAAAGCTCATGGCAACTTAGAGGCAAGTCGATTGCTAGTAGCCTCAAAAGCTCAACCATCTAGTGAACCCTATAGCTCAGTAGCCAGCTGCACCCTAAATGCCATCTCCTTCGACGAATGGCAGTTGGCATGACTCCACTCGCAACTCATGGGTGCAACTCACCGTATGAAACACCTACAACCAACCGACTTTGATAAAGAGAGGCGACCCCAACAAGTCCTTGGTTGACTCATCAAATCTTCAGCCACCTCCACAACTTCACGACAACTACAATGCTTTTGAGAGCATTTGGCCACACTTCCTTCTGGCTGGAGACACAACTCTTGAAGCAACTACGATCCAAGCATCCGCCTACTTAGCAACTACAACTGCCTGTGCCTCCAAACACTGCAGCTACAAATAGGAATGAGCTACAATAAATCTCCGCCAACCATCACTCAGATTCCTCCACCTACGACTCATCACAACTGCAACTCGGCATAGCTACAATCGAGTGCCCATGCATGGCTCCTCTACTACAGTAGCCCTAGACTTCAACTACCTTCCCCCAATGAGCCACCTGCTCTCAAGGAATAATCTCCCTCGATAGTAGAAATTTCCCTTGTCACCACTACGCCATCGACGCGATGGACATTCATTTTTGTTTCTCTCTTCCAAGGATCTCTGTTCATTGACACGTGGCATTCGGGTTTGCCAACCACAATTAGGTATATTTTACCTTGGGTCCAAGATAAGGTTGGTTAGGTTAAGCTACCTTGGTCCATTTTAATCATGGTCAGTTGTAATCTAACCATGGTCAATATTAGATAACCATGAGTTAGAGTGGTTGGTTACCATTGTGCCATGTGGCTACTTTATCCACATGCACCATGTCATCATGCCTATGTTAGTAGCCTAGTCAATTTTGACACCTTAGCCTGCCCAGCCAGCATGCATAGTCACCATGTGCCTTCTAAGCATAGTGCCACACAGGCACACTATATGTGACCTCCACAGCCACATCATCATTTTCATGTGAAGAGAGTGGGAGAGAAGTAAGAAGTCTCACTTGCAGCTTTCTCACATACACAATGGGGGAATACACACAAAGGTGGAGGTTGAAAACAGTTCTTCTCTTCTTAGTTGTAAAAGCCAAAAGAATCTCTCTTAGTACAAAAGGAATAGGTGAACCCTATATGTGGGTCTCAAACCAAACTCAGCTAACCTAGGTGGCATACTAACTGAGCCACTAACTATAGTACATAAAGATAGCTATCATCTAGCTATTATTCATGGGCGGTGTACCAACCGCATCTGCAGCTAACAAGTCAGTGACATAAATGCACAACGGTCACCCTGGCATATCACGAGTGGAGCTTGATATCTCAACACTCCCCCTCGAGCTCAATCCCAATTCCTGCACACCAAGTAGGTCTCTGAACTTGCGCAGCTTCTCTGTGGCCAATGCCTTTGTGAATATGTCAGCTACTTGATCCTTTGTGCTGACATACACTAGATCAATAAAACCTACTACAACCTTCTCCTGCACATAGTGATAATGCACCACAATGTGCTTTGTTCTAGCATGATAGACTAGGTTATTTGCCAAGTGTAAACTACTCATGTTGTCACAATAAATGACAACTGGCCCATCTATAGAATGATGCATTCATAAAGTAGCCTATGCAATCAAGCTGCCTCACATGCATCCATTGCTGCACCCCTGTATTCAGCCTCTGTGCTTAACAAGGCAACTGTAGGCTGTTTCTTGCTACTCCAAGTGACTATAGCACTCCCAAAAGAAAACACATATCCACTGGTAGATCATCTATCAAAAATACTACCAGCCCAATCAAGAGCAGTGTATCCATGCAACTGTATCTGAACCCTGGTCTCATAAAATAGTCCATACTGCAGTGTGGACTTCACATAGCTCAGTATGTGTCTAACTGCATCCAAACGCGTTTTCCTTGTAGCTTGCATAAATTGACCTACCAACCCAATAGCGTAGCTCAAATCTAGCTTGGTAATAGTCATATAAATCAAACTTCCTACTATGTGTCTATACACAGTAGGGTCTTCCAGAAGCTCACCTGCATCTGCACTCAACTTCAGATTCTGCTCCAAAGGAACTGAAATAGGCTTACAGCCTGTTATCCTAGATTTGGACAGCATGTCCAATCCATACTGCCTCTGCAAGAGCCATATCCCACTTGTGGATCTAATCACCTCAATGCCCAAGAAATAATGCAACTCTCCCAAATCCTTCATCTCAAACTTCTACTTCAATAGCATTTTCACATGAAGGATATCTTCATCACTATCACCTGTGATGATCAAGTCATCAACATAAATGACAAGTAGCATAATGCCTTTCTCAGTTTTTCTCACATAAAGTGAGAAATATGCCTTGGAAATCTGAAAGCCAACAGTGACAAGATACTATCCTATCTTGTCAGACCATGCTCTGGGTGCTTGCTTCAAGCCATACAAGGCTTTCTTCAACCTACAAACAAACTCAGGATGAATAGCATGCACATAACCTGGTGGCTGCTCCATATAGACCTCTTCTTGCAAATCACCATGCAAGAAGGCATTCTTTATATCCATCTGATGTAAAGACCATCCCTTTGATACAGCCATAGCAATGACTGCTCTTACTGTCGCCATCCTTGCAACCGGACTGAATGTTACTTCATAATCAATGCCATATTTCTGTGCATACCCCTTGACAACTAATCTTGCCTTGCATCTGCTCATAGAACCATCTGCATTGTGCTTCACCTTATAAAACCACTTGCAACCAATTGCATTCTTGTCTTTAGTCAAAGGTACCAATTCCCATGTAGCATTTGCTTCCAAGGCATCCATTTCTTCATCCATGGCTTTATCCCATTTTTCTTTTCCCATGGCTTGCTCAAAAGAAGTGGGTTTTGGTTCATGTATCACTTTGACCATATAGGCATAGTGAATAGCTATAAATCCATCATATTTCAGCCCATCCACAAGATACTTAAATCTGGTAGACCTACCCAAAATAGGCTCACTACCAGGTGCTCTCAAAACATCCCTTGTCTTCCTTACTCCAGGTGTAACAATAGAAGGAATACCCAACTTATCATCAAGGCTCTATTCTGAGCCACTGGATTCACCATCCACATAAGAGTGACCTGCATTCACATCAACCATGGGCTGATCTACTTTCTCTTTTCCCTTTTGATTCTACTTGCAACTCCTACCTGCAAGTCCTATATGCATGTTGTGTACATGCGAGTTCTTGTAAGAAAATAATACAACGTCTATGCTCAACAAATAATAGGATCTTGTATGCAAGAGAGAAAACAAGATAGTATGGAGAATCAAAAATTTGATTACTATAGAATTGATACAATAGATGGTGCTGCCTCCCAGACATGCGCTCCTGTGAAAGAAGCTTCGATGGCCTGGAAACAATAGAAGACGGAGGTTGAATGCTAAGGAATCAAGGTTGCTGTAGCCAGTGATGAAATGGGCTTCAAGGGCTTGCTCTCATATAGTCACTAGTCGTGGTCGGTTAGGCTCGATTGGGTGGCCGACCCAGTCCACCCAAAACAGTCGACTGGGGGTCGATTTGAAAATAGGCCACCGACCATACGATAGAACCGGTGCACAAAACTAAGCAACTAACCTACGGCCACCGTTTGGCCCACAGCCATCCAAGATCATCTGAGGCTCCAAATGGGCCCCACAACCTGAGAGTGGGCTGCCCCAAGAAACGCTCCATCTACCCTCAGTGCAGTCAGTCAAGGGATGCCTTCCTGCACTTGCATGTAGCCTAGTTGGCATTGTGCCAACTCTATCTGAAGCCGTCCAGCCATTAGGCCACACATTGCCCCCATCTGGTGTCCAAACCAGGACTACCATATAACCGAGCTACTCAAATGCCTTCTCCTCATATGGAGGGCTTACAAGTAGAGTTAGCTGGTTCCCGCATAGTTACACGAGAGTGGAGCATTGATATCTAACACCCCCCCTCAATGTCCACCCGCAAGTGAACTTACTTTTTCGGCCCAATGCGAAGTCGATGAAGATACCTCTCTAGCAAGTCTCTTCCAAGAGCCTTCATGAAGATGTCTGTAGCATTCTCTGTAGTCGAACAGTACACCAAGTCAACCTCTCCATCCATGATCAGCTTGCGTACAAAGTGATATTGAATCTCAATGTGTTTTATGCGAGCGTGGAATACCAGGTTCTTTGCAATTGCCATGCAACTCTGATTGTCACATGATAACTATGTAGGCTTGTTTTGCACTGCACCCATGTCCCCCAAAATCTTCCTCAACCACACTGCCTCACAAGAAGCAAAGCATGCAGATTTGTACTCGGCCTCGGTAGAAGAAAGAGCAACTGTGGGTTGCTTCTTGCTAACCCATGACACAACTCCAGATCCAAGTGAGAACAGTACCCTGTCACTGATCTCCTACTATCCACGTCTCCTACCCAATCCGAGTCATAGAATCCAGTCAAGATGTTGCCCTTGTATAGGTGATGCCATAATCAAGTGTGCCTTTGATGTATTTTAGCACCTGCATCCCTACCCTCCAATGGTTCTCCCGAGGCTTATTGGAAAACCTGCTTAGTACACCAATCGCAAAGCTGATGTCCAGTCGTGTGTTGCATAGGTAGATCAAGCTACCCACAAGCCTTCTGTACTTCGCTTCGTCCACCAGTGGTGATGAATCCTCGTTTGAGAGCTTCGCGTCAACCTCCATAGGGGTACCAACTGTTTTGCACTCAGCCATGCCAAATGCTTTCAGTATCTCCAGCATATTTCAGCTATGAAATGAAGATCTATTTCCGCTCCTACCAAACTTCAATCCCCAAACAGAAATGCATCAGTCCGAGGTCTATCATTTCAAACTCTCTTCCTAGCAAATGCTTCGTCTGTGAGATCTTCTCTTCATGGTTTCATGTTATGACAAGGTCGTCCACATAAAGGACCACGATCATACACCTGCCTCCTTCTCTGAAGATATACAAATTTGCATCAGATGGGCTCCTCCTGAACCCGTTTTCCAAAAAGTAGGCATCAATTCACTAGTACCATGCTCGCGGGACCTGTTTCAACCCGTAAAGTGCCTTCTTTAGTTTGCAGACTTTACCTTATGAACCGGGGATCTCAAAACCTAGTGGTTGTTCCACGTATACCTCCTCCTTGAGATCTCCATTCAGAAAGGCAGATTTCACATCCATCTAAAACACGAGCCAATTTCCCTGGGCAGCTAAAGCCAAAACACTGTGAATTGTGGTTAGTCGAGTTGTGGGAGCAAAAGTATCTTGATAATCAAAACCATGTACCTGTGCAAATCCTTTTGCCACGAGCCGAGCCTTGTACTTATCCAATGTGCCATCGGACTTGTAGTTGATCTTGTACACCCACTTGGTGCCGATTACCTTGCACTTTGGTGGTCGATCCACAAGGTCCCAAGTGTTGTTCTTCATTATAGAGCCATACTCCGACTGCATAGCCTCCATCCACCTATCATCACCTTGTGCCTCTTCAAGACACTTGGGTTCATTAGCACGGATCACTTTTGTCATCAAAGCATAGTTGACCAAGTGTTCTTGCGCCCTTCTTTGCTCCTCTAATCTCTTGAACCGGTGGTGTTCGGATGGTTCCTCCTCAATTTCTAGAGGTTCTCTACTGTCCAAAAGCTGCTTTACCCACTTCGGGAATGGCCATTGCCATTGTGGTTTTGTAGGCTCTTCTTCATCTTCTTTGTCTTGAATCCTCCTAAGCACTATTGGGGGAGTTCGGTCTGCTGTTGGTGGTGGTACTGGATGGATATCCTAGTCCTTGTTGTCTGGGAAGGAAGCATCCTCCTCCTATTGATGCGGTTGTTCTGAGAAGACCACATCGTGACTTACAATTACCTTCTTGGTAACAAGGTTATAGAGATGGTAACCCTTCGCCTCTTCACTGTAGCCCAAGAAAATACACTTCTGGCTCTTCAGTTCCCATTTGGTCCTAGTAGCATCAGGGACATGCATAAAACAGTCACATCCAAAAACTCTAAAATGTGCAGCTGAAAGTTTTTTACCAGAAAAGGCTTGCAATGGAGTCATCTCGTTCACAGCCTTCATGTAGCTATGATTGAGGATGTAAACTGCAGTGTTACATGCTTTAGCCCAAAAAGTCTTTGGCAAATCTTTCCCTTTCATCATACTCCGACCCATTTTGCAGATGACACGCATCTAGCATTCTGCTACTCCATTTTGCTGTGATGTATGTGGCGGGGGTTTCTGCCTCTTGATTCCGTGACTTTTGCAGTAGCTTTCGAATTTAGTTGATGTGAACTCTCCACCTCTGTCTGATCACAGCTTTTTCACCTTCCTCCTCGATTCTTTATCGACCATTACATGCCATTCCTTGAACCTACTGAAAGCCTCGTCTTTCATCTTTAGGAAGTATATCCATATCCTTCTACTGTAGTCATCGATCAGCGTCATGAAGTAAAAGGAACCACCCAAAGCTTTCGTCTCCATCTTTTCATAGAGGTCCATGTGAACGAGCTCTAGAGGAGCCTTTGCTCTACTGGCCTCTTTAGGAAAGGGCTAATGATGCTGCTTGCCCATCATGCAAGCTTCACATACATTGGGCAGATCTGAAATTTCTGGTAGGTCTGCAATCATTCCACTTTTATGCATCTCCTTCAAAGAACTAATGTTTAGAAGACCAAACCTCTCATGCCACAGCTTAGTGTTCTTCACATCCGCTCGAGCACCGAAAGTTGAGAGTTCATAAATGTTGTTGCACCGTGTACCTTTACCAACGACCTTTCCTTGAAGATCCAAGATCTATGCACCATTCTTATCGAATTGATTTTTGAGGTCCCGATCTGTGATCACAGAAATAGACAACAAGTTCCTCTTGATATCTGGCACATAAAGAACATCGGACAACTATTTTACAACTCCATCTAACTTGAGAGCAATCGTACCTTTTCCTTTTGCTAGACATTTTGCATCATTGGCGACTGCTACCATGATGTCATTCCCTACTGGCTATAGAGAGGTATACCGATCCTTCTGACTGGTCATGTGGTGCGATGCATCACTGTCAATGATCCAAGGTTCATCTGCAGGTACATGAACTACCTCCATGCAAATCTCCTCAATTGCGATGAACAACTCTATGGGTACTGCCTGTGCATTGTTGCTGGACTCTTTCTTCACTCCGTTCTTCTCATCTACAATCTTCTTGTGGCACTCATTCTGCTTGTGCCCTGCCTTGTTGCAATAGAAGCACTTGATCTTCTTCTTTCTCTTTTTATCATCAGAAGAAGATGGGTTACCAGAGTCCTTACCCTTACCTTTCTTTGATCTGGTCCAGAAAGCCAAATCTTCTCCAGTCCTCGTCTTTTGATGCATCTCCTCCTCCAGAAGCATCGCATTAAAATCCTCAAACTTGAGGGGCAGATTTCTATTCTGCGTATTCAGTGCCATAACAAGACCATCGTACTTTGGTGGGAGAATCCATATGCACCTTCATGCTAGATTCTCACTAGTGATGGTGATGCCAATCACACTCATCTAATCGCACAGATTCTTTACCCTGGTGATGAACTCTACCGCTTCAGACTCAGACAACTTTTCATTCGCGAGTTGAGTCTCCAGATTCTGAATCCGCATCTGATTCATGGTCTCGTACTGATTTTTCAAGACTGTCCATGCCTCCTCTGCTATGGTGACATGTTGAATTAATGCCATGACAGAATCACTAACACTACAGACAATAGAACACAGCACATCTGCATTTCTTCTTGTCCACGCGAGAATCTCATCCGCAGTTGGTACTATTTGTTGTCCTACATTGGTTGGATTCGGTCTCGGAACTAGCCTCACGTCCAACCCAGTAGCAGTGTCCTAAAGCTCATATGTGCTTAGGATTAAACTTCCAGAGAGGATAGTTAGAGCCGTCCAACTTTCCGCTTTCACCGAACGGTGGGATTCGCAGTCTTGCGGGCTGGGCCATCTCTCGCAATCTGCTCGCAAACAGAAACAAACTACCAAATCTTCTTGCTAGAGTCCGGGCTCTCATACCATGTAAGAAAATAATACAACATCTATGCTCAATAGATAACAGGATCTTGTACGCAAGAGAGAAAACAAGATAGTATGGAGAATCAAAAATTTGATTACTATAGAATTGATACAATAGACGGCGCTGCCTCCCACCCATGCGCTCCTATGAAAGAAGCTTTGATGGCCTGGAAACAATAGAAGACGGAGGTTGAATGCTAAGGAATCAAGGTTGCTGTAGCCAGTGATGAAATGGGCTTCACGGGCTTGCTCTTATATAGCCACCACCAGTTGTAGTCGGTTAGGCTCAATTGGGTGGCCGACCCACTCTACCCAAAACGGTCAACTAGGGGTTGGTCCCAAAATAGGCCATCGACCATACGATAGAACCGGTGCGCAAAACTGAGCAACTCACCTACGGTCACCATTCGGCCCATAGCCATCCGGGATTATCTGAGGCTCCAAACGAGCCCCACAACACGAGAGTGGGCTGCCTCGGGAAATGCTCCATCTACCCTCAGTGCGGTCAATCAAGGGATGCCTTCCTGCACTTGCATGTAGCCTAGTTGGCAGTGTGCCAACTCTATCTGAAGCTGTCCAGCCATCAGGCCACACATGACCCCCATTTGGTGTCCAAACCAGGACCTACCGGATAACCGAGCTACTCAAATGCCTTCTCCTCATATGGGGGGCTTACAAGTAGAGTTAGCTAGTTCCCACGTAGTTACATGAGAGTGGAGCATTGATATCTAACAGTTCTACATGCAACTCCTACATGCAACGTGCAACTCCTACATGTAACTTGCAACTCCTACATGCAAGTTCTACATGTAGAGAGAGAATGTCTTACAATTCCTACATGCAGAGAGAAGTCCTCCAACTCGTATAAATACCCCATAATGGAATAAAGCCCACACTCTTTGGGGTATTATGTTGAGTTCTACTTTGGTACTCCAAGCAATTGTCTCCAAGTGTCCATGCTTCCTTGCGCTCCATGTCCAAAAGCATGTCCTAACCTTACAACTCCTCCTCCCTCTCCTCCAATTTTGCAACCCATCCTCTCCCTCTCCTCCTCCCACCCCTTCCTCCTCCTCCTCCTCCTCCTCCTCCTCATCTTCCTCCCTTCTCCTCCTCCCTCCTCTCGCTCCTCCTCCTCCCTCTTCCTCCCTTCTCCATATCTCCTTTCCCCCATGCTCTTACACCTTCTTCTTGTCCCACTCCTATGCTCCCCAACCCTTAGTCCCTCAACCCTTGACCTCCATGATCTATGAGGGAGACTACTTCTCCACCATGTACTCTACCTTGAACCCTGGAACCTCTTCTAAACTCTAGAATCTCTCTTTGAACCTTTGAACCTACTTCTAAACCCTGAACATCCCTCGAACCCTTAAACTCCCAATGAAGGAGAAAGCCTTCATTACCCCAACCATGATGATGCACATTCCTTTCACACATGCATACACTATGTTTGTTTACCCCACTTAAGCCTACGTCTCTCACCGGAATATGACCCAAGGTCCTTAGCTACACTTATACTAATGACAATACCAAAATATTTGTAGGTGACAAAAATCCTCAGAACCCTGCATACTGAGAATACCCTGCTCTTCCTGTGAAAGCCGCGGGAAAGAGCCAACAATGATATTTGTGTTTTTAGTTCAAGAAAGGAGCATTGTCGAAAGCTAGAGCAAGTATTCCAAAGGCTAGACTCAAGGGGTGGGCATCTAAATCCAAAGAAATGTTTTATTGTGCTCAGCCTAGAATTCAACTTCCTGGACATGTTGTGTTAGAGTATGGGATAGAATCAAGCTAAGGTGAAAGCACTGATTTTGCTCTCCTCTCCTACTTCCACTAAGCTGATCCATACATTCATTGAAAAGGTGAAGTATATGTCTAGGGTTATGCCTTTATTGTCACAATTGCTTTATCCACTTTAGCAGATAGTCAAGAAGGATCCTCTTTAGTGGGATGAAGAGTGTGAGGAGGTGTTTGGAAAGGTCAAAGAGACACTCAGAGACATTTGAAGTGTGAAAGATCCTGAATTTGACAAAACATTCTATGTTAATCCTTCCATATGCAATCTGGGAAATTGTCTTGTAACACTAGGCATATGAGGCTTACATAATATGCTAGTAGAGTAACGACTGAGGCAAAAAGAAAGTACACAGAGACAGAGCTTATGCTATCAAGCTTGGTTTATTCATGCTGGAGATTTAGACCTTATTTATTGCCCAAACCATTTGTTGTATTGACTAGTTACACACTTTTACCCTTCCTACTCAATAGTACTAATATTTCCAAAATCATGATACGCAATAGTACTTATAGTACTAATCTTTCCCCTACCACTCAATAGTACTAATATTTCCAAGATATGATAAAATAGATAAGTGGGTTGTAGGAATTTGATTTCATGTTCTTGATCAAGGAGTGCACTTGAGCTTCCTTGGCTTCTCACATATAAGGAAGGCCCAATCTTGGTGGAGGAGGTGGAACAACCAAGTGGAAGCAAGGAGGTAACCCAGCTGGAAATGATCATGCTCTTAGGTTCGGTGGTTCTTTCAAGAAAAATCTAAAACCAGGCCACTAGATGGAGTTAGCTTATGATCCTTGTGTAGAGGAGATACTCAGGCATGGATTTCCACTTTATGCATCTCAAAGCTTGGGTTTGAGAGGTGAACAACTGTTAAGATGCTTTGAATCTTGGAGAATTCAACATATGAATTAGCTCACCAAGCCATTACAAGGATAGTATTTGCAACCAAGGTGGATGGACTGTTATATTGTGGTGGAAAGGAGTATCTTGCCAAGAAGTAAGCATTTCTAATGACAAGAAGGGTAACTTTAGGTATGACAAAACAAGGGAAGTATCAATTTGTGAACAAATGTCAAAATTTTTGCATTATTGGTGATGCTCTTTTCATGAAAGGAGTAGATTTGGTATTGAGAAGGGTTCCTTGGAAAGATTAAATTTATAATATATCGGAAACCAATCATGAGGAAGTATGTGGGCGACATTTTTCTTTCAAATCACATTGTAAAAAAATATTCTTGGAGGGTTATCTGTGGCCTTCTATTCAAAAGGATGTGCAACATTGGTGTAGATTCAGTTTCCAATGTCAAAGAATGGGAAAAAGGGTGTTGAAACCTAAACCAAGGAATATCATACTTGCTTATTGTTTTTTTGAAAGGTGGGGGATAGATGCCATTGGACTATTGCCTATGACTATTCATGGGAAATTCTACACAATTACAACCGCCATTGACTACTTCTCCAGATGGGAAAACACTAAGGCAGTAAAAGTAGTGAATGCAAAGGAGGTACACAAGTTTGTGTATGAGGAATTTTGCTACTGGTTTAGAGTACTAGTGGAGCTCTTCTCAGATATAGGACCTGAATTTTGAAGTGAGTTGATGGATCTTTTATGTGAAAAGCTAAAATTAAATACAAGTATATCACTCCTTACTATCCACAATGTAATACGATGATGGAATTTCAATGGTGAAATAACAAACATGCTTAGCAAAATTACTCAGAGTCATGAGAAAACATGGGACTTAGAGCTTCCTTGTGCACTATGGACTTATAGGATTGCGATGAAAAGAAGAACTCAGATCTCTCCTTTCCACCTTATCCATGGAGTTGAAGCTCTATTGCTACCTATTGAGATAGATGTATCGGCATTGTGATTCTTGAGGAAGATAAATGAGGAGCCTTAGCATAGAATTTAGTTGGGTGTGTAGCTCTTCTTTCTTACCCATACCCACTCCATTTGAAGGCATAGAAGAGGTGGTGTCCACTCTCAACTCTAGATGGAAGCTCTTTGATAAAATGAGAGGAAGTGGGATGTCAGATTCTCTTTGATCTGGGAAAAAAGGATTCCAGAAAAAATGTCCACTCTCTTGTGGTTGATCCTCCATAAAGCTGTCTGGACTAACTATAGGAGCCTGAGTATTGGTAAGGGAGATGGATTAACTATCTGGACTAACTTTAGGAGCCCTAGTATTTGTAAGGGAGATGGAACTTGTAAAGTATGCCCTGGGATAAAAGAAGACATTGTTCACTTGTTCATTACTTGCCCCAGAGTAAGGAAGGTTTGGAAGATGATCCTTCAAATGAATTTTATCTTCATTCATTTTAAGTGCTAGGTGTGTTGTAGGTGGCTCCAATGAAGAAGAATCAATTATGTTGGCTTATGGAAATCTCAGATGTCAAATCTGTGGTGCTCAACATGTAGAGCACAATTTGGTGAGCATTTTTGCTTTTTAGATTACCTCCAAATTCCCTTTGGATCAAAAGTTATGGCTCCCAAAAGGATGTCCAAATTTTGATCCAAGGGGGGGGGTCCAAAATGTTCAGATATCGAGCTCCCACTCGTGATATGCCAGGGTGATCATTGTGCATTTATGTCACCAACTTGTTAGCTGCAGATGCAGTTGGTACACCACCCATGAATAATAGCTGGATGACAGCTATCTTTATGTACTCTAGTTAGTGGCTTAGTTAGTATGCCACCTAGGTTAGCTAAGTTTAGTTTGAGACCCACATATAGGGTTCACCTATTCCTTTTGTACTAAGAGGGATTCTTTTGGCTTTTACAACTAAAAAGAGGAAAATTGTTTTCAGCCTCCACCTTTGTGTGTATTCCCCCATTGTGTATGTGAGAAAGCTGCAAGTGAGACTTCTTACTTCTCTCCCACTCTCTTCACATGGTATCATAGCTCAGTTCATGGTAAGGAGCTCAAGAAATCAAACCAAGTTCGTGGTGTCTTGGTAAGAGGATCAGTGTTGCTTTCCTTTTTCGAGTTTGGGAGCAAATCTCTGCAGGTAGCATAGCCAGAAAGTGCAAGAGTGCATTGTCTCAGATTGGGACGCCCTTTGTGGTGTGGCAAGAGGGTAGTATATGCTGCGGGAGAGGGCGACATTATTTTTTTGATTCGAGGCCATTTCAGGGCCCGTTTTGGTGGCAGAAGTTTTTCGCACGCACTCAAAAAAGTGTCCTGTTTTTTGCTGTGCGACCACTATTCCATAGGTCGGTGAAAAGTTGCTATAGAAATTGCATCATATGCTTGTGCGCAGAGATATTAGGAGTGACAGAATCATTTTTAATGCTTGTTGATGCAAAATCGTCACTAGGAAGTGACTGTGTGGTCAAATACCACTTTCGTCAGTCTTGCAGATTTGCCCTTGTGAGGCAAAAGTTGGGTTTTTTGCAGTGACATAATATTTTTGCAGTGTTCTGTAATGGCATCTAATGCTCTTTCACAGATAGTCACTGAAAAGCTTGATAAGAACAACTTCCAAGCATGGAAGTTTAGAATGACAAATTTCCTTAAGGGAAAAGGTGATTGGGAGTTCATTACTGGAGCTGAACAAGAACCAGTTATTCCTAATGTTCCCAATCAACAGGAGTTGTAGGCATTTAAAGGATGGCATAAGAGAGCCAGAAAAGTTATGTACTGACTAATCTTGCCTTGTGTCTGTTCACAGAACCATCTGCATTGTGCTTCACCTTATTAACCCACTTGTAGCCAATTGCATTCTTGTCTTTAGGCAAAGGCACCAATTCCCATGTAGCATTTTCTTCCAAGGCATCCATTTCTTCATCCATGGCTTTCTCCCATTTTTCTTTTCCCATGACTTGCTCAAAAGAAGTGAGTTCTAGTTCATGTATCACTTTGACCATATAGCCTAGTGAATGGCTATAAATTCATCATATTTCAGCCTATCCACAGGATACCTAGCTCTGGTAGACCTGTGCAAAATAGGCTCACTACCAAGTGCTCTCAAAACATCCCTTGTCTTCCTTACTCCAAGTATAACAATAGAAGGAATACCCAACTCATCATCAAGGCTCTGTTCTGAGCCACTAGATTCACCATCCACATAAGAGTGACCTGCATTCCTATCAGCCATGGGTTGATCTACTTTCTCTTCTCCTTTTCATGATACTTGCATACCACTATCTACATTGCTTTGAGGAGATCCTCCTGATCTCAATTTGGCTGTCCATGGTGAAGTATGTGAACCACTGCTAGAGGACACTATAGGTCCACTAATATTGTGTGATTGCTGCTATGAATTCTATGCAGCATTACCATTTTGTGCATCTACATCATCAATCACATTTACTGGTTTATTCCAGCTGCTCATCTCATCAAAAACAACATTTCTGCTCACTGTAAACTTATGAGTAGAAGGGTTATAGCATCTATACCCTTTCTGCAATAGAGAATAACCAATAAAGATGCACTTCTCAGCTTTTGGATCCAACTTGGATCTCAACTCATCTGGCACATGACCATAGGCAATGCAACCAAAAACTTTCAAATGAGAAATAGCTGGTTTCCTACCAGTATACCTCTCCTCTGACATCCTACCATGTATTGTTGTAGTGGGAGTCCTGTTCATTATGAAGACTACTATAGCAACTGCTTCAGCCCAATAATAATCTGGCAGGTCTTTTTCGTTAAGCATGGCATGAGATACCTCTCCAATATGCCTGTTTTTCCTTTTTGCGAGTCCATTTTGTTGTGGGGTATGACTGCATGAATATTTCTACTTTATGCCATGCTCCTGCAGGAAACTTGCAAACTCAACCAATGCTCCTACTACCTTTCAAAGATTTATGCAGATGGTGTTTGCTCCTTATTTGGGGATTCCTTGGAGGTGTTTTTAGATGATTTTTGTATATTCTCATCATGTAAGGAGCACGTCATGAAGGTTAGATTGGCCTTCCAAAGGGTCAATGATGCGAATGGTAGTCTCAACCCTGAGAAATGCACCATTGGAGCCACTCAAGGGAGGTTGCTGGGACATATTGTCTCATCTAAGGGTGTCCAACCTGACCTCGAGAAGGTAGAAGCCATCCTCAAGCTCTCCCCACCAACAACCAAATGTCAGGTATGCTCATTTGTCAATCTAGTAGGATACTATCGCCGCTTCATTGATCAATATGCTGCTTTGACACAACCCATGACTATGCTATTGAAAGATGCAGTTTATTTCTCTTGGGATGAGGATTGTGATCATGGGTTTGCACAAATCAAGAGTGAACAAGGGGAGGATCAGTTCATGTATCCTGTTCGATATGCTTCTCGACAATTGCTCGACACTGAGCGACGCTATTCAAAGGCTGACAAGCATGCCCTGTCTTTGGTGTTCTACATTGAGAAATTTAAGCATTATGTGGCTGGAAAGTCCTTCATTATACTCATAGCACTGGTCTTGTAAAGCAGGTTCTTCAATCACCACTCCCATGGGTCGGTTGGCCAAATGGTTGGCAGTTCTACAAGAATATGATTTTTCTTTCAAAATTGTAAAAGGGGGTTGTTCCAACTTGAAGAATTCTTTGATTGATTTAGAGGAGTGCCTCGATGTAACCCTTGTAGTAGCCATAGAAGTTGGGGATCCATGGTATGGTGGTCTCTACAGGTTTCTGACTGCTTTCTCCTTTCCTCTAGAAAGTACTAGCTATGAGAGAAAGAAGATCCGTAGAGATAGTAGGCGCTACACCTTCTTTGATGGGGTGTTGTACCGTCAAGGCATGGATGGGGTACTAAGATGGGCCATTGATGCAGATGAAGTGCCTAAGGTATTGAAGCATTATCATGATGGATTTTGTGGAGGTCACTATGCCAGTGACTATACAGCCTAAGAAGATTTTACATGCTGGGTACTATTAGCTGACCTTGTTCAAGGATGTCACTTTGTATTGCAAAACCTGTGAACCATGCCAATTCTTTGGTAGGAAGGATTTGCATCCTAGGCAACATCACCCAGTGATGTCCATCGATCTGTTTCAAAAGTGGGGAATAGATTTTGTCGGGCCCTTGCCCATGACTGCTCGCAAAAAGAAGTATCTTTTGGTAGCCACTCCGTATGTCACTAAGTGGGCTGAAGCTATCGCCCTCCCCGCTACAAATGGTAAGGTAGTTTCAAATTTCATATTTGAACGTATCTGCACAAGGTTTGGGACACCCATGGAAATCGTCTCTAACCATGGGAGTCCATTCTTAAATGAAGCAATGGAGTTACTCATGGATCACATGGGTATTGATCATCACACTTCTAGCATCTATTATCTGGCATCCATGGGTCAAACAGAGCGGACCAATGGCCTCCTTTGTAAAACCATGGGAAAAATGGCCATAGGAAACAGGAGCCAGTGGGATTAAAAGGTCACTAAAGCCATGTGAGACTTTTCCACACACACCATGCATGTGGGAGGATGCATTTATTGGGAGAGACCCCCTCTCTTGGCTATAAAAGGAGGGGGCTATTCCTTGATGGGACATGCTCATTCTTGTAAAGCCACCTAGCTAGTACTTTGATTTCCCCTTCCCTTCCTTTCAAATAAAGCATGGTCCTCTTCCCTTGATGTCTCCATCTTTACATTCCTCCTCCCATCATGTACATGCTTCTCTTCCCCCTCTCCCTTTCCCCTTGTGTCATAGTCTCCCTCTTCATTCCCTCCCCTTCTAATTCCTTTTCCCCTCCCATGATAACGTTTCGCCCTCACGTTCTCCTTTCCTCTATGGCCCTCAAGTGTCGCCATGCTTAGCCTCTAGCCTCTGGTCTTGATTTCTTTTCCGGCTAATAGTAGGTGTGAGAAAGCTGAGAGGAATAAGAATAATTTTATTCCTCTTAGCTTTCTCACACCTACTTGAAATCAAGTAAACTTT
Source organism: Dipteris shenzhenensis (assembly GCF_047967505.1). Taxonomy (NCBI): domain Eukaryota; kingdom Viridiplantae; phylum Streptophyta; class Polypodiopsida; order Gleicheniales; family Dipteridaceae; genus Dipteris; species Dipteris shenzhenensis. Next base: position 19,743,932 of record NC_141619.1, read on the forward strand.
GGCTTGAATTATGAGGAACAAGATTATTACTTGAATGCAAGAATCACTTCTATGAAGAATGACCGGGTAGAGTATCATTTGGGGAATCATCCTTTAAAAAAAGTCATATCTTAGGGAATGAAAGGCTTGAATATGTGCAAAAGAGGACAAGGTGTTTTAGGAATCCACATCATAATGGACCTCTTGGACATACATTCATATCATGGATGGAAAGCTACTTTGCTGCAAATGTTGAAGTGGTGCCCACAACATGAATATTGTACTTGACGGATAGTTATGCAAGATTTCAGGTCTACACACTGCACAAAGATGGGATGTTGAAAGGCAATGAGACGTGTGCTAGCTATAGTCATTTTAGTATATTGTGGAAGAACTTCTTCAATGGGAGTATATAGTATATGTGCAAACCTCAAGAGTTGATGAAAGAGAGCATCAACCTCAAGCAAAGGAGGTACCAATATTAGGTATAGAAAAATATTTTGAGTATGTTAAGAGTTGATGAAAGAGAGCATCAACCTCAAGCAAAGGAGGTACCAATATTAGGTATAGAAAAATATTTTGAGTATGTTAGTATTTCTATAGGTTTTTACATGTAGCTCAAATCAATAGTGCACTTAAGCAGCATAAGAGCAACAAGATCAAGAATGCTCCAAGTTGGCAAAGCATAGAAGAAAATGCTTGAAGAAGCCCAATAAATATATTTACATCTTTTTTTATGGTATGGATCACAAGAAACTATTTGCCACACCTCATGAGAGTTCCAATTTAGATCTTTTTGGATGGTATGGATCAAAAGAACCTATTTGCCACACTTCATGAGAGTTCCAAAAGGTGTGAAGGAAGAGACATTTGTGCAAATGCATCTTGTAGGAGTACTTTGTATCACAAAAAGCTCTAAGCTAAGGTATTTTTCAATTATCAAAATTTACACAATGCTTCAAATCTATCAATCACCAATAACTCATTGCATTATCACATCATGGAAAGGTACCTTTCTAAGAAAACTATATATCTAGCTTAACAATATAGTAAGAGACAATAAAAACCATACATTTCTTACATACATGTGCATGCTTGTGGATAACGGAATTGTTGATGATATCAAAGATGGATTCCTCTTTGTTAGCCATACTCATTATCAAATAGATCAAATGTTCAGTACATTTTCCAAGAATCTTAGAAGAAATTATGCATTTAGTTTGTTAGAGACGGTGAATCTTGTGAAAGAATCATATACTCCACAGCCTAAGGTTTATCATTTGAAAGATACTTATGATGTCAAGCAACTTATTCAAGGTGGAGCAGGTGAGGAACCTTGTACTAGGAGATTTAATGACTTGATCTTTCAACATCAATCTCTCAGAAAAAGCAGATCAAAGAACATATCTATATGATAAGCAATATGCCTCTTCTTTAGATTGGGCACTCATGGATGGCCTATAATTTTTGTCCTTTGTTCTAGTCTATGAAAATTTTTCTTTGATTCAAAGACCTTGGGTGATTTATTGTGCGGTGAAGTAGGCACAAGCTTAAGGAAGGAATGCTGACTATGGAAGGTGCATGTTTGAGAAGCAAAGTTTAATTGTTGAGAAGGAAAAAACATACTCTAGAATTGGAGATAGTGGATTGTGGTGGAATACTTAGTTTGAGGACCAAGCCCTCATACATCATTAGTTAAAGAGTAACACTACTACTTTATGCAATCCTTTTGTATGGCCATGTTACAAAAATTATATTTATGATATATCTTGCTTTGGACATTCTTATTTTAGTCGAGTGTGACTATGGCAAAGTACTCCATAGGAGCGCACCAGACGCGGCGGGGGTCCTAGCAGATAATTCGTGTGGTTAGTTGGGGACGCCTGACTAGCTTGTGTTTTGCCATGCTAGATGATCGGTATTGTGGGTGATTCCATGTTAATACTGATGTCGCTAGTGTTATTGGTGTTGTGCTTGGTTATTGTGCTTTGAGCGTGGTTATGTTGGGATCGGTTGATTCAGTGATTCGTTCAATCGATTGTTAATAACTAATGTAATTGGCGGCTTGAGTACAGGTGATGGAACTCATAACGAGGATTGGAGTTAGTATGAGGGTATTGATCGAGGTGTTACATAGCGCATCATATATGGCCATGGACCAATTTTGTATTTGCTTTATTATTACAAGTTTGAGCAATATATTTTGTAATGGATATAATTCATTTTTGGGCCCTAAAATGCTATGTAATGCAAATCCCTCATTTTTGGATGAGAGGGATAATTTTGGCTCCTTGGTGCTTTTATGAAATATCATAAATACTCTAGATGAGGAAGCGTGAGCCACTCATCTAGGGGGGGGAGATTGTACCCAGTTTGCTGTTGCTTTTGTGGTGTGTGTGTGCTCTTCTTCTCCAATTGATTAAGTGGTGACTTCATGTGTGTAAAAAGATACCTCCTTGGTTTTAGTGGTATCAGAGCCTTGGTACGCTCTAAGGTTTGGAGAGGGGAATCTCTCTCTTGAGTTGCACAGAGAGAATTCAAGGAATCAAGGATGTGGGAAAAGTGACACGTTTGAAAAGTACACAACTTGTGAGAAACGAGAAGTTCTCTATGGTTGTAATAGCCTTGCCACCAACTAGAAAGGAGTTAATCGTAAGTTATGGGGCAATAAAGGATGGATTTATCAAGATCTATGTCTAAGATTATGAATCTTTTAAAAAAAGAGAGAAGTATATGACAAGAGCTTCTCTGTGAGCACGGAGTAGCTGCCTTAGGAAGTCTTGGATCATAAATTCTACACGTGCCCATGATAGACAACCTATAGTGAACAACCTGCAATAACTAAGGGGAGGCCAGAGGAGCCTAAAATCCTCCGGAGTTAGCGGCTGTTTCCTTCTCTCAGCTTGTGCAACTCCTCGGTTAGCCACGATCAAAGTCACCTCGGGACTTGAGATTTTCTTGGTCTGTGCATGCCCATCTGCATCTTCGTGGCCCACGCCAGCCTGCATCGCTTTCGTAACCTTGTATTAAAAGAAAAGGAGCATTGAGAGCAGCTAGTAATCAAGTAGCCAGCCACCTCTAGAGACCTGAGAAGTCTCTCTTCCTTTGCGCACCCTCGTCAGCGGACCTGTAGCCGCCTGTAAATTTTCGGCCCACGTACTCTTGCACTCCGAATTTTGAACGGAAGTACAGTGAAGCAGGTCCTCTGCCATCGCAAATAGTAAAAATCTACTCCTTAATCTGCGCGCCCATTGCAACATGGTATTAAGACAATTTGAGAGTCTCTCTACGACTCTGCCCACCGTCTGTGGCTCCCATCTGTGGCTCTAAGGATTGAAGCACATGCTTTCCAAGTCAAAGGATTCCCTTGACTTCCTAAAAAGCAAGGGACCCCAAGGTTCAAGGGCCCTTCATATATATATATATATAAAGAAAAACAAAGAAGGAAGACATTTTCCCTTCTTCTTGGTGAACTGCTACACAAAGTGCAAGCCCACTCCACCAACCAGCAAAGGTGTATTTTTTTTTTTTAAAGGAAGGCAAAGCAAAGTCTAAGAAGCTCAAACTAAGAAGGTGATTGGAACCACAAATCACTGAGCAATTAATTGGAGATCAGTTGAGCACATAGACGACTATAAACAACATCATCAGTCACATATCTCCCACTCTAGTCCTTTCTACCTCCGATCAAAGAGCGAGATAAGTGATTTTTTTTGCTTTATATTTCATACACTTAGTATCTTTTGCTATCCAACTCTTACCATACACTCGGATTACACTTGTTCATCCGTTTAATTCTCATATACTTAGTATCCTTATTTTTCTCCATTTCGCTTTATTTGTATTTATTGATTATCATGGTGCATTAGCCACAACCACCCATGCTCCAAGAGCAGTTAGACGCACTTCAAGCACGGTTGGCCGATGAGTGTAAGCATAGGGAGAGATTGGAAAATAAAATCAATGGTAAGAAAAGGAAGAGACATTTGAAAAGATTTTCAAGATTTGGTCGCCTTTTACTATGCTTAGGGATGTTCCACCAAAGTGCAGCACTCTCTACTAAATGATTTACAGCACATTTTATCTTGTCTTTTTCAGAGAATTTCTCCCCTGAAAAATAATTGTCTAGCTAACTGATCCAAGACAAGATAGTGCATGCTTCTTTCTTTCCGTCGAAATTTTGAAATGAGAAAGCTTTTCTACTTATCTTAAAGCTCATCAAGAGAGATTTTCTTCCCTCACATTTCAAAGCAAAAGCTAGACAACAGTGGGATACTTTCACGCAATTTGATAAGGAAACGATCTCCACATATATTGATAGATTTTGGCAAACATTGATCCAATCAGTCCTTAGAGAAAGTTAACGAGCGAGATCAATGAAGGAAGTATGTGGCAGGTCTAAAATCTAAGTTGAGAGCTAAGATTAACATGTTTCATCCTCGCTTTTTGAGCTCTGCAATTTCTCTTGCAATGAATTGTGAGAGAAAGAATGGGATCCCAAAAGAAGGGAAAGATTCAGAACGGCATGTACCCTTCCATAAGAAAAAGAGATTTGATAAAAAACCCTTCTTTAAATCTAAAAATGGTTTTGTTCCATAGAAGACAGATCCTTCTTTGAAGCCGAATGGTGGAAAGTTTCCAAAGAAAGAAATAAGGTGTTTCAAGTGCAACAAGGTAGGACACATAGCCACTGAGTGTCCTGAAAGAAAGAAAACCCAGACGGCAAAAGTGCACATGATTGACGACGAAGCAGCCAAGCAAGAGGAAGGTAAGTATAATTGTCATACCCTTCTAAAAATGAAAGGTTTCGTTAATGGCAAAGAGGTTGTTATTCTGCATGACGATGGTAGTACACATGATTTCATTTCGGAAAGAACCTTAACAAAGCTAAACTTAGAGTCTTTCCCATCTAACTATAAGGTCAAAGCTGCTTTTACTAAAACAAAGTACAATTGCACTAGAGAAGTCAAGAATCTTGAAATCTCAATCAAACCCTATAAGGACACACGAGACTTTTTAGTGGCACCCCTACAGGGAGTGGACATCATCTTAGGAATGCCATGGAGGCATCAATATAATCCTAAGATAGATTATGATTCACATCAGATGTGGATTGAGAAGGATAGACAAGAAATATGTCTGAAAAGCTCAATGAAACCTGAGATCAGTCCTTTACTCAACCACACACAAGCCAAAAGAGCAATTAGGAAACGTGAGAAGACATAGCTGCTTTTAGTGAATACGGTAACGGCTACTCAGCCAAACACTAAGCCTACCCACCAAAAGTTTCTTTCTCAGTTTTTTGATTGTTTCTTAGAGGATTTGCTGCATGGACTACCATGTTCTCGACCTGTAGATCATAGAATAGAAATCCTACTGGGCAATACTCCACCTTGCAAAGCTCCTTATACAGTCAATCAGCTAGAACAAAAGGAAATTCAAAAGCAAGCAGAGGAACTGATAGAGAGAGGATTAATAACACCCAACACTTCTCCCTATGGAGCACGTGTCTTATTAGTCAAACAGAAAAATGGAACCTATCGAATGTGCATAGACTATCGTGCACTAAACAAAATCACAGTGAAGAACAAATATCCAATCCCTAGGATTGATGATCTTCTAGATAAATTGAAAGGGGCCAAGGTCTTCAGTAAGATAGATCTCAAATCCGGCTATCATCAAGTTTGCATGGTAGAAGAGGATATATACAAGACTGCCTTTAGAACTCAAACGGGACATTATGAGTTCCTAGTTATGCCTTTTGGGCTAACTAATGCTCCAGCCACTTTTAGTAGAATGATGAACCGAATCTTTCTTAAACACCAAGATTGTGTGGTAGTATTTTTTGCTGATATTCTAGTGTTTAGCAAAGATGTTGAGGAGCATAAAGAACATCTGAAGCTAGTCTTTTCACTCTTGATAGAAAATCAATTGAAAAGAGTAGTTTCTTTCAAGATAAGATAGAGTATTTGGGTCACATTGTATCTGTCGATGGGATTTGAGTAGATCCAAAGAAGATTGAGTGCATAATCACATGGCCTAAACCCCAAGATTTACATGAATTAAGATCATTCTTGGGATTGTGTAGCTTTTATAGAAAGTTTGTCAAGAATTTTGCATACATTGCACATCCATTGGCAAACCTTCTTAGGAAAGCTGAGCATTTCTTATGGACCAAGCATCAAGATAAATCTTTTACAGCTTTGAAAGAAGCTCTCACATAAGCTCCTATGTTGCAATTACCCGATTTCTCTAGACCATTCTTTGTAGTTGTAACCGATGCTAGTGGATATGGAATTGGAGCCATACTTATGCAAGATGGACATCCAATAGCATATGAGAGCCGAAAATTAAAACTAGTGGAATGTAATTACAGAGCATATGATAAAGAACTAACCACTATTGTGCATGCCTTATGAATGTGGAAACATTAGTTTCTTATTAAAACCGATCAGCAAAGTATCAAGCATTTGTTGACTCAACCACTAATATCTGATAGGCACATCGAGTGGGCATCATTTATACAAAGTTTTCAGCCCATGATTTAGTATCAACCTGAAAAAGAGAATTTAGTTGCTAATGCTCTTAGCAGAAAGCCAAGTATTAATCACATCACTGCTGTAGAGACCCAGCCTTTCAAAGATATGAAGAATTCTTACCAAGGGGATCCAAATTTTTTAGACATATGGAACAAATTAGAGAATAATAATTGGAATCCTATGTTAGACTATTGATGCAATGATGGATACCTCTTTTATCAAAAGAAATTATGCATCACTCGACCCTTTAGACAGATTGTAATGGAGGAAATGCACCAACCACCATATATGGGACATAGGGGAGTGACTGCCACTTCACAAGTGATAGTAAGAGAATTTCATTGGCCTATTATAAGAAAAGATGAGGCTAATTTTGTAGCCAAATGCATCACTTGCCAGAAGATCAAGAGCTACAAAGGAAAGACCCCAAGATTGCTAATGCCTTTGCCTATTCCTACGCAACCTTGGGAACAAATATCTATGGATTTCATAACAGGTTTTCCTACAACAAATCAAAATGATATGATTTGAATGATAGTAGATCGCTTTAGTAAACAAGCTTATTTCATCCCATGCAAGAAGACTTTAACAGCTCAACAAGTTGCACATTTATTCATCAAGCATATCTTTGTTCATCATGGGTTGTCAAAGATTATAGTGTCTGATTGAGATTCGAAGTTTTGCAGTAATTTCTGGATTGCATTATTTCATAATCTAGGCACTAAGTTAGATTTCTCATCAGCTTTTCATCCAGAATCGAACGGACAAACTGAAGTTACAAATAGTACTATTTTGGATATGATAACAGCTTATGCAGGAAGTCAACCAAAGGCTTGGGACAAATACATTCATCTCTTACAGTTTGCCTATAATAATACTCCTCATTCTGCAACTGGGAGAGCACCCTTTGAGATTATCTATGGGAAGGTTTTACCTATTCCTATCACACAGTTGACCCATAGAGTGGAAGCAGCAGATGCATTTACCCATGACTATCAAAAAATTCTCAAAGAGGTTCGAGAAGCCATTGCAATAACTCAAGAGAAGTACACAAAGCAAGCTAATAAGAAACATAAACACATACTTTTAAAGAAGGCGATTATGTACTTCTTTGGATTGAGAAAAGAAGATTGAAGAGTGTTGAGAAATGGCCAGTAATCAAGATGTCCCCACGTTTTTATGGACCATTCAAGGTGATTCAGAAAATCAATGATCTAGCTTATAGGCTTGAATTACCTGATAATTGGAAAATACATAATGCTTTCCATATCAGTCTCCTCTTAAAGCCCTTCAAAGGACCTTTACCTATTCATCCTGTCTATGAAGAGGCTCCATTGATTGTTGATGAAGAAGAAATTCTGGAACCTGAATGCGTTATTGATCATCAACAAACCTCGACCCGAAAAGGAAATGTCTATACTAAATATTTGCTCAAATTTAAGAATCATCCAAGAGATGATGCTCAGTGGATGCTTGAGCGGTTCTTTCAAACTTTTCCAAACCTCCTTAATTCCTATAATCAAACATGCAACTAAGGTCAGTTGCAATCCAAGCAAGAGGGATGTTACGGAAATTATATTTTTGATATATCTTGCTTTGGACATTATTATTTTAGTCGAGTGTGACTATGGCAAAGTACTCCATAGGAGCGCACTGGACGCGATGGGGGTCTTAGTGGATACTTTGTGTGGTTAGTTGGGGACACCTGACTAGCTTGTGTTTTGCCATGCTAGATGATCGGTATTGTGGGTGATTCCATGGTAATACTGATGTCGCTAGTGTTATCAGTGTTGTGCTTGGTTATTGTGCTTTGAGCACAGTTATGTTGGGATCAGTTGATTTGGTGATTCGTTCAATCGATTGTTAATAACTAATGTAATTGGCGGCTTGAGTACAAGTGATGGAACTCATAGCGAGTACAGGCGATGGAACTCATAGCGAGGATTGGAGTTAGTGTGAGGGTACTGATTGAGGTGTCGCATAGCACACCATATATGGCCATGGGCCAATTTTCTATTTGCTTTATTATTGCAAGTTTGAGCAATATATTTTGTAATGGACATAATTCATTTTTGGGCCCTAAAATGGCTATGTAAAGCAAATCCCTCGTTTTTGGATGAGAGGGATAATTTTGGCTCCTTGGTGCTTTTATGAAATATCATAAATACTCTAGATGAGGAAGCATGAGCCACTCATCTAGGGGGGGAGATTGTACCCAGTCTACTGTCACTTTTGTGGTGTGTTTGTGCTCTTCTTCTCCAATTGATTAATTGGTGATTTCGTGTGTGTAAAAAGATACCTCCTTGGTTTTAGGCCAACATATTTGCATCCTTTGTATAGCTTGTACATTTTCAGAGTCTATTGCTTGAGGTAAAAGCTTTAATCAATGTACCTACATGAGAGATGTACCTTGTTCTAGGAAGTTCTTGCCAAAAATGAGAAGAGATAATTGAAATGTGTGCAGATTTCATACAAGATTTGAAGGTTGGATCCATGATTGCAACTCTTGATCAAGAGGACCCTCTCTTGGACATTGATTCTAGATTGCAAAAGTGGTAGAAATTCAAAAGTCATGCTAATCAAAAACTAGAATTAATTGCCTACCCAAAAAGGAAAAGGGCAAGAAGGGGCACCAAAAACCAGCTAAAATTGTAAGTGCTTGATCTTGAAGAAGTAGAAACACTTGTTTATGATTTTCAACTTATAGATGATGGATGCCTAAGGAAGAAGGTGATAAGCATCCTCTTTGAGAAGGTTCCAACCTATGCCACACATCTTGTTGTATCCTCCTCTAGGCTCACCAAGGTTGCAAATGGAAGGTGCAGCAGGTCTTCATAGGGATGAAGAGAATATTCTTGCTCATAGTGCTAAGCAAGATGGATCATCAAGCTCCACATTGTTGCATTTTGTTGCATGAAGTTTCTTCAATTATTCATGGTTGTCATGATTTGGAATATTCCTTGAATCCCAAGGCTCTTAGTTGCTACCATGTGCACTAATTAACTACTGGTTTTCAACAAGATGAATAATAATCCTATTGTTGGACTTCCCACCACTTGGATTAATACTAATCCCTACCTATAGCCAGACCATCCTAACCCAAAAAGCAATTCTTTTCATACTTTGGAACTGGTAAAGACTCTAAATCAATTCTAGCATGAATAGACCTACCCAACCAATCCACAAACTTTTGACTCTACCCAAATAGATTCATCTATTTCTATAATATCAAACTTCATACTGCTCATCAATTTATACTAGTTGGACAGACCTTACCCGATAGTAACTACCAATTAAGCCATATTTCTTACACTAGGAAGCAATAAACCATTCCAACCCATCCCCTACAAAGCACTTGGAAAATGGAATGTTGAGATTTATGCCCATAATCTCCTTAAGGTACTTAAGAGCATGATAAGATGCCCATCTCTTGGTCATCCTACCCTCATACAACCAAGATTGAAGCCCATGATCACCAAAACTTAGATAGTTCCCACGGTTTAAGTCCCAACCCTAAAGAGAAACCATCTACAAAAAGCATCAAACTATAGGAGAACATAGCCCCAATACCTATGGGTTATAATCCCCTAATGTAGCTAGGGATTCCCCAATACTTATCAGCTATAGTCCCCTATCCTAGCCAAGGATTCACCAACACCTATGGTTTATAGTCCGTTAACTTGGCTTGGGATCATTTTAAGCTATTGAGTAGAATCACCTATCCTTAATAGAGTCCTCCATTCCCATCTTATGCTAGATTGCTACTCGTAAGGACTCTAATTCTAACATCACTAGCAACACTACCTCCTAACCACAAACCACCCAGAAAGGAATAGGATTTGTAGTGACCTTGTGAGCTATATAATAAGCCCATAATGCTGAGTGTAACCTCTCATCCCAATCTGTTGAATGCAAATTTCCTGCAAATTGCAAGCCTTATTCAACACATCATAGACGTCCTTATTATCTCTTTCCACTTGCCTATCATAGCTTGAATGATAAGATGTGGATTTCCAATCCTTAATGTAATAGCTGGTAGTAAACATATGAATCATCTCATTCAAAGGATGAGTACCATGATGCAATACCAACTTGAGAGGACAACCAAACCTCGTGAATAATGTTTTATTACAAAAAATAGCTAGATTTCTTGCATTATCCTCCCTAAAAGCACTAGCTTATGCCCCTTCAGTGATATAATCCATAGCTACTAAATATGAAAATTGTGGACCCCTCTCATTGCAATGGGCTGATAGGGCCTGCAAAGTCAATACCCCACTTCTTAAAAGGCTCAAAAAAGAGAATAGGAGTCATATCCATGCTATCAGGTGGCATCGGCTTACCCATGCATTGACATAGGTGGGGTTTATAGTCACTAATCTTAATAAGGTTTACATCAATTAGGGTCGAGGAAAGAATCAAAGATAGTCGCAAAATCCACTTTCTATTATTTGCAATCACTTAATGATGACAAAAACCAAAGGACCATTGATGACCTTCAGGGTAGGCCTCTAGCACACATACACTAAAGACTAGAAAAAGGCTAGCAACTCATATATTTCATCAGCACACCTTGCAGTGATCATGACTCCTACAACTTGCAAACAAGAACAACAATCAAAAGAGGCTTGCATATAAGGAAGACTTTGGTATGCCACAATGTAGGAGCACCATCCTTCTCCCAAACCTAGGAGACTTACAAACTTCCTCTTCTCATTTAAAAGAACTACTTTTTGATGCCTTTCACAACAAAAACAAGTCACCTATCATGTTCTGAGTTTTTGAATCTCTCTCCTACCGATTTTGGCCCTGACTTCTTATAAAAGTGATGAGAGAAACTAGAGGACCATGGGTGACTTTTAAGGTAGGCCTCTAGCACACAAACATACATTAAACACTAGAAAAGGGCTACCAAATCATCTATTTCATCAACACAACTTGCATCAATTATGACTCCTACAACCCACATTACTTAAGCTTCTCTGCTCCTAAAAACAACTGCCTCCTAATGCCTTTCACAAACAAAAACAAGACACCTATTGGGTTATGAGTTTTTTACCTCTATGCTACCTATTTGGGCCCCCAATTTTTCTAAAAAGTCATAAATCTCGATCTCAACTTCATGTAGATAACAAAAACTCCCAAATCAGATCTATGGATCAAAAGTTATCTTTAAAAAAGTGATTGCTCCTTTTTTTGGGGAGCTATGACTACTTGTTTTAGCTACATGCTCTTTACCCACATCTCCACCACTGGCCTACCTACCATTGGTTTCACAATCAACAATCACTTTCTACCATCATGCAAATAAACATCTAGTCCTATCCTAGCATGAAAACATGACCTAAGATGTATAATAGTATCAATTCTGCTTAGGTCCTACCACTAGGAGATCAAAATTTGGGGTCCTCAAGCTCTCCCTATCATTTTTGCCCACCCCTTCAGCAGAGCTGCATACATTCATGTCCAATAATCTTCAAAAAGCTGATGAAGTGAGTTGGTGTAGTTTTCCCCCCCCCTTCATAGTGTTTGTAGACCATACTTCATCCTCTTTTCTATCCACCTGTCATGTAGTGATCATCATTATCTGGACAATGTGTTTCTTAAGTAGGTATCCATTTTGTTCTTGTGTAGGGTGCCATCTAAGCTCTCCAACTAATATGAACCCTTAGAGAATTGCTCTTGCACTCAAAAAGGGACTTCCCACTTTGTCTAAAACTTAGATTTAAAAGTGTTATCTAGCTTACTATCATAACAGAGCACAAGGTCACCCTTACCAATTTTCTTATCCTTGATCTTCTCATTGGCTCTTCGCTGATTTTGCTACTAGGTTTTTTGATAATGTTCCAATGCTTGTATCTGATCTTACTCCACTATTTGAAATTAACGTGAATTCCCTTCTGATATCTAACCACGACTTCCATTTAAAGTTGTTCTTGTCCCACAAGTCCCCCCAATTGTTTAGCCTTTCTTTGTCTGCTACCTTGGAAATGCACCATTCAAGGTCATTGGTTCTGTTGGCATAAGAGGCAACTAAGCCTTCTGAGCTACTTTGGTGGAGATGATGTCCTCAGAACTTCCCAAGTCTACCAAGATAAGGACCTTCTGACCACCAACTTGTCCATAAAACTGAAACATATTGGAAAACTAACGAGGCTCCCCCTTCTGCTAAGCTTCAAGCTCCTGGATGACTACTGAGGTTGTCCCTATAGTACGATGCTCATCAAGCTCCTCAATGACTACTTAGGTTGTTGAAGTTATTGTTGAACCACTTGATGTGGCTCTTACTATTAGAAGCTTATGGTAATGTGGACAATCTTTCTTTTATGGCTCAGCACATGACAATGGAAGCATCAGTTCTCCTTGGCATAGAGTGTTTGTGTCATTGTATCCAAGTACCCACCATAGCTGTTACTGTCCTTTGCCATCCAGCTCTTCTTCTACTGCCCATTCCCACCATCACCTCGAATGGAATCCTGGGAGTTCTTACTATTGACTTGCTTGAATCCTTGACCCTTGTGCATGAGCTCAAAATTCTAAGCAAGCTTGTATGCACTCATAATATCATCTGCATCATAGCATGCAACATGGCTGTCATGGCAGACATGGAAGTGTCTTCAGGATTCTGTGGTGGTGGTGGTTGAGGCACTCCCCCCCGATGTTGGACTACTGACTGGTGCTCATGGTGTCCTTGCCGAATCTTCTCTAGACCATAAAACAATAGAGCTGCCCCTAAGCTGACCCTCCCTATCTCAGGAAAGAAAATTGAAGGTCTGATACCAATGTAGCGGGAGATAGACTATCCTCACTCTCTCTCCTACTCAATACTTTCTATAATTGCAAGATGATGCACTCAATACACAAGTGATGCTATGGATGTGAAAGAGACATTAGAGGGAGAGAATGTATTAGACCTCCGAAGAGGAAATAGATACAAATAAATAATGAATGCCCAAAGGGTTGAATACAACTGTATGAAGGGGTTGAAACCTTCACTGCAAAACTACTAGAGGAGGTGAATCCTCACTAGATCCCTGAAGAGGTTGAGGCTTCCCTTCTGATCTATTGCGGGGAGGCCTAGGTGCTACTTCATAGTGAAGGCTGGAAGGCCTGAGGTGGGATGGAGAATGAGGGACAAAGGCTGCCCCTTTATAGCTGTTAGGTCAGCCTAGCTGACTTAGTCAATGCCGATCGTTGGCCAAGTCGATCAAAAAAGTCAAAACGTTTGACTTTTGACCAAAAAGTCAACTCTATGTTTTAGACCTATGATGGCATGGTGTTGACTGTCTATTGAGTGTGTGCTGATTGTTAATTGCGTAGGGCTTCATGCATGGCTGTATGGCTACCTACGTGGCCATTGACCTAACTGTTTGCTTTGGCAGCACTAGCTAGCATGGCCACGAGCTTGTGGATGCCTGTGACACATATAGAAGAAGTCAAGAGTGAAAGAAAACTTGAAAGACTAGACTGCACAATTGAATAAACAAATGGGCCAAGCCCAACAATAAGCAACACATCTTAGAATGCAAATTGAAGATGATGGTGCAAAACATATTATCAAGTACATTAGTAACCTAAAGAATGAAAATTTTCACACTTAAGTGAAAATCTATTTAAAAATATCAACCATCTTCATACCTTAATCCTATTCCTACGACAAATGGTTAAGATGGGCTTGGTGGAACAGTCCATCTCACTCCTTATAGTATTAGAACATGAGCTAGAACATGGTAGCTGTAGTATGTCAAGTGCGAAGGAAGTGGGAATACTAGCTATGGGAGTCATGTCAATAGAGATAGAGTATGAAGGTGAAGAATCAACCTTTTGGAATATTCTAGAATCCTTTCTTACTTAGCATAGACATAAGAAAGAACACCAAGTGACACTATAGTATGTAAGAGGTAAATAGGCAAGTTAGCTTCAACTTGTTTGCATTATTTAAAAATTGTGAAAACTATAATCACAACAACCCAATAACGACCATTCTTGTGACATGCAAATGCATAAGTGGCCAAAAAAACCAATAGAGAAGAAATGAACCATCATTCAAAAAGTGACAAGGATCTACATGGTCCAAGCTCACAGGATCCAATCCCAATGCCATATCATGTTTTCATTTTTTCAAAGGCAAAATGCCAAGGTGTATCCCAATAAGAGAACCTCTCCCTCAGAATCCTCTCTATCTTTAACAAGACATAAAAGACTAACTTCTATAGGCAAGCTTATAGACTCTCCTGGAAGAGGGATTTCTAACCTCTAGCCAAGCATATCGAATTTGATATGTGATAAAATGATACATCTTGCTAAGTAAATCCCTTTACTAGAATTCCATAGTAAGGGGCATCTCAAAATCCCATGGTCCTCCATCTTAGCATTCTTTGAGTCACATATGAAGCATTTCTATGATCTAGAGGGGAAATCCCTCACTCCATCTATGTGATGAAAAAATGATATCCTGAAAGCACATGATTGTTGAGTTGCCAATTGGTAACTTGTGAAGCGTCAAGCGTGGGGAGTCCCAATATCCTACTTTCTAGCCATGCCACCTCCATAGCACCCCCAAAAAGTCCTGGGAGGAATGACTCTAGAGGGTCCTCAATATTTCTTATATCCTAGGACTTTTGACATCATGCAAATGCTTATGGGACTATGCAGCTTAGCTATAAACACCCCCCGAAGGCCAAGCACCTAAATAGTCACTAACCAAACTAGAGGCTAGCATAGCAACCAAGGTGATGTGGGACAAACCACATGGGGGTCAATGAATCGAAGCTGTCCCAAAGTGCCTCAAAGTCCATGCCTACCAAATGCAAACAATGAGTTGCTTGTGCATGCAATTGTCACCCAAAAGTTGTAGATTGTGTAGATCATGACACCTCTTCAGCGAAGTCACACTTAACGTGTGCCTACAGATCATGACACCTCTGTAAGCACACACAGTCCACCACCAAACAGTCCATGCATGGGCCATCACATCTTGTGATAGACTAGATGTTTGATAAGATGTTGCCAAGTGGTAGCCTGTGAAGAGCCAAATGCAGGGGTTTCCAATCCCCTGCCTCCTTTAGAGCACCCTCCAAAAGTCCTGGGACGGATGACTTTGGAGGGTCTTCAATATTTCTTATATCCCAGGGATTCCAACATCACGCAAGTGCTCATCGGACTAAGTAGCCCACCTATACACGTGTCTTTTAGCGCCGAAGGGCCTTTTTCACCATTACACACCGCAAACATTGACAAGGGTATTTGAAGGTAACTAAGTATATGCACATTTATGTGCATGCATACATGTGCATGTGCTTGTGCTCACGTGCATTTGAATGGGAATGCATTTGCAACACTCACACACACACACACACACACACATCCCCTTGGGGACCCTTGTAGTCCTTGGGGTGTATCATTACTTTAATGATAATGGTAGTAATGATAATGATGACAATTACTGACACACACATTCATCCCCTTGGGGAGCGTTGTGTTTTCGAGATGTTGCTAAGACTTTAAGAATTTAAACTTTAGTACACTTGATTATGGGACTTTTTTCTACTTATGATAGGTCAACCAAGAGATTTGGGATATACCCTCGATAGCTTTACCATGGTTTGAGATTTACCAAGACTAGTCCCTTGGATTTGTGGGAATCATGTCTCTAACTTTTCAAAGGTACTCTATATTTGTAGGAATCAAAGATACAGTTAATGAGATGGATGACCACCTATATTGCTTGGACAATATATGGATGACCACAACTATACAGCAATTGTCCTCATGGCTTGGACAATATTTATTTTTCCATATTAGAATGAATTAATTGGGAGGGAAACCTATATGCACAGATCACATGTGGATATCTGCCATGAATTAGATAAGTAGCATTCATTTTTAAAAAAGGTACTCTACGTGAGACCAGAAGTAAGAGAGATTTTTGTATATCTTTTTTGCACATTACTTGAAAAGGTTGGATCACTACTTGGAGCTTAGGATTCTTTCTATATGCATAAATCATGTGTGGATACTTATTTAATTTTTATGGAAGGACAAGTTGTACTCAAGGCCATTTACAATCCACTTGAAACACCCCATGTGACAATAGACACTAAGAAGTTATTAAGTAGAACTTGACATTTGTTAGTACTTTAGCAGGCAATTACTAGTGAAAAAGAAAATGGACAATGGTACAATGGGTACATTCTCCCTCCCCTTCAAACCTTGGTAAACTAATGGTTTGGCGCGCTGTCCCAGCAAGGGAGTCCAAGGACGTAAACTCTTTGTATTCCTCCCCTTGTGAGACCATAATGAACTTAGCTTGAAGCACTATATGGTTTTCATTCCAATTTCCTCACAAGACTGGCTGTTCACTACTCCAAACTAGTCCAGTGTGTCCTACAGTTGTGTGGGTGTGAATGTGTCTAGTAGCTGAGCAATTAGTGCCACCTCCTAGTGTTTGCTGTGTGAGATCAGCGTCATGGGTATAGCATGAATGAATCCCATGGACATTCTTCAAAGCTCTCTGGCTTGTAGCAATGGGCAGAGCTATCCTACTCGTGGCGTCGCCCCAAGTCCTTCATACACAAAGGGAACCAGCATAATCGTTCCATTATAGGTGAGTTCCTAGCAAAAGCTTCGCGGCCATAAGCTTTGAGTAGCCTTCTCTATAGCGATTCTACTAAGCTAGCACGCTAGCCATGCTCGTAGCTTGATAAATCACAGGATAATGCATTAATAGACAGTGTTTTCTTCCTCATAATAGAGATTGGGAGCGTTCTACATTCGCTGTCTTCAAGAATACAACCTAAATCTATGCTACTCTGTTGGCGACTCAGGTAGGAACTTTAGACACAGCTGAAGATTGGCCTTACATTCAACACACACACACACAGATTTTAACACCTCCCAAAATGCTACCCTATTGTTACCCATATTTGTGTTAGGAAAATGTCTGACAAAGGTTTGTGGCTAGTGCATTCTACCTTATACATTTTCTAATACTTAACATAATATTAAGATGTGAATTGCAAGCATAAAATTGTACTCCCATCCTACTCCCATTGCATCATATATTCTATTTGTTGATTATCTTTTAGCAAGAGAACATCTTTAGTGAGAGAAGAGACAATATGAATATCACATCATGATAGATAAGACATATGGTACTTTAATGGAGCTTTTATAGAGTGATTGAAATCAAAGTAGATAATGATTTCATGTTATTGAACCATTTTTTGTTCTTTCGCTTTGATATGAGCACTCAGAATGAATATCATATGCTTCGTCTACTCTTTTATTTTGATTTAGCCAATGCTTCCTATCTACATGCAATCAAAGTATAATCCCTTTTGTTTTTCTTTTAATTAAGACGTTTGATCCTTTTTGCTATGAAATTTCACTTTTTTTAAGGGGCCTACAAAGAAAGAAAACCACGATTGGTAGACCATGCTAGGACTTTGCATATATCGGTGATAAGGCCTAGAAATGGGTTAAAAGAAATGAGCAATATACCATTTGTGGTGCAAAATGTCCCATAATCATGTATGAGCACTCTTTCTTTTTGGACAAATGTACCTTCGTGACTTGATCTCTATGTTTCTTTATGCACAAGTCTCGCTCATTCCTTTTGAGGCTAGACTAGTAGCTCATCAATGTTCTCCAAGGTTATGTTTCTGTGTGTTTTTTTGCGGGGGCAAGGGGGAGAGAAAGGTGTGAAGACCCATGCATATTGTCTTCTCATCATTCTCCTCCTATCTTATTACCTTTCCACATGCTTCGCTCGAAATGACCAAATCCTTCCCTTCCTTAATGCAAATGACTTTGAGTAGTAGGTTAATCCACCACCCATGTATCTAATTGACCACTCTAGATGTCCTTATGTGAAAAAGGGGCATACGACCCTACACAAGTATTTGAGAGAGAGAGAGAGAGAGAGAGAGAGAGAGAGAGAGAGAGAGAGACATCAAAACATCAAAACATCAAAACATCAAAATGGTCTATGAGACAAAATCATACAACTAGTGTCCCAACAGAGAGCTCAAACAGTTCTCAAACATTCATTAAATGAGAAAATAGAGTAGTAGAAAGTACAACTCTACAAAAGTGTGGTGCAATGTATACTCACACATTAAAGTGTTGAATGTTCAACTTACACAATGTAGATGTATCCTACTAATTTCTTCATATGCATCTCTTTGTCATGTCAAGGATTAAAGAATTTATAGCTATGAGAGTGACTAGGGAAATTGTGATTTGTTTGTGTCTTTATGACATCATTGAGATTAGATGCTAGCACTAGATATAATCATGGTGGTACCATTGATCCGTTTTTCATGATGGGCAATAGTAGACCCCTACCTATAACAAAATCCTTGTGGGTGTTTGGCTATCAATCGTCATTTGATGTGCATGTGTAGGGCCCTTTGGTAAAAAAACCAATAATAGAGGTGATATGAGTTTCCCCACGATGGAGGTGGCACTTTTATTTACTGTCGTTGATTATTGGCCCATGGAGGTTGAAGGTCGATTGAACTTGCTAAATGGTCCTACATTGTGGAGACTTGATCCTCGTGCTCTTGCGATAAAATGGGATGCTTAAAATCTATGTGGCATCTCATTGTGTGATAACATAGAGTCTCAACTAATGGTCAAGCATCTTTAATTGGGATATGCGAAAGAACGAGATGGCATGATGGTAAAGGAAATAGAATAATTCTTTTATTTCCTTGTAAATGGGCACCTCAAGGTCAAATGGTGTTTTGTCTTGAACTCTCATGAGTTATAAATCAAGGAAATCCTCGGACTTAATGATAGCCTTGACTTGCTTTGATGACGATTTGTGTGATGCAACTTTGGGTTGGGGGTCTAGAGGAATCCTAAATGCTTGTGATCAATGGAATTGAAGTATTGAAGTTTCTAAATGTTTGTATCTATCTGTGTGTGTGTGCGCGCGGGCAGGTGTACAGAGAGAGAGAGAGAGGGGGGGGGTAGTCTTGTGTGTAAGCATATCTTTTTTCGTTGATCCCATGACCTATTTGGAATTGGGAGAGAGAGAGAGAGAGAGAGAGAGAGAGGGGGGGGGGGGGTAGTATTGTATGTAAGCATAGCATTTTTCATCGATCTCATGACCTATTTGGAATTGGTAGAGAGAGAGAGAGAGAGAGAGAGAGAGAGAGAGAGAGAGAGAGAGAGAGAGAGAGAGAGATGGGTGTTTATGGCCATGGCATTACAAACCCATATTTTGTAATGTGTAATAGAAGATTGTTAAAAGGTAAATTTTTCCATTGCAATTCACCCAATTCCATCATGTATTTTGAATTTTAGATTGACGTCATGATACATAATATAAGGAAGACATCAAAGAAAGCACCAATAGATAAATTGATGGGTCGTTCATGTTATTCGACCATTTTTTGTTTTATTGTATGCTACAATTATCATTATACTAATGAGAAATTCTTATAGCAACCTTGGACTCAATATCTTTAATATGTATGCATTTAAGGGTTGCTTAACATGTTGAGTCAATGTTCGGTATACATGTATATGAAAGCTCATTTGTTTTCCCCCCCGTAAGATACCCTGTGTCAAACAACGATCCTTTTACTATGTAAAACGAAGTCCTTTTATGGCATCTGTAATACTAGAAACCCATATCTACATGATCATATTAGGACCTTGAATATATGATTCAAGAGGTGCATAAGTTTCGAGCCAACTCTCTCTCTCTCTCTCTCTCTCTCACTCTCAATAATACATTTGGTTATAATTTATTCCAAAACACATGATTAATAACTCTAAACACTCTTTAAAGTATTCCCTTGCCTCAAACAAATGAATATTGATGCAAAGTAGCGATTGTATGGGAGAGTTAAAAGATTAGGTAAAGAAAATGATGTGGCTTGCCCAAAAACTCTCTCTCTCTCTCTCTCTGTCTTTGGAGAAAAGAGGACATTGCTCATGTGCAAGGCACATGAACGAATACTGTGTTTAGTGTTGTAAGGTCACATGTAGTCTCTTATGACTTCAGGTGCCTTTGAAATAACACCACGTGTATGTTTCTTATTCTTTGGAGCCATTCACTGTCACCTCTCAATTGCATGAATAGGGAAAGTATCTCTTCACCTAAATCTTTTAAATACTGAAAATCCTACATGTGAGTTAAAATAAGATAATTGTGTCCATAGAGATGAAACTATGACATTTGAGTACTAAAAATAGTTTATGTTTTTAAGGCGTTCACCTTGATCCTATTCACCCTTTGATTGTAAAATTTCTTAATCAATTACCATTAGCTATCTACAATGAGAATATGCTGTGTACAAGAACATCATAGAGGTCCACTCCTTGAGATATCTAAACATACATACATACGTACATTCGTATGTAGAGTGAGAGAGAGAGAGAGAGAGAGAGAGAGAGAGAGAGAGAGAGAGAGGAGAGAGAGAGAGAGAGAGAGAGAGAGAGAGAGAGAGAGAGAGAGAGAGAGAGAGAGAGAGAGAGATTTCTTCTAGAAATCGATATATTTACTTCTTCCTTTATTCTTTTTGCTATTGCCTTAGAGTGAGGACGACCTTAGTCAAAGTTGAGTGTTTGAAGTGACTTTTTTATATAGTGTGTTTGAGTGTCCATTGAAGTTGAATAATTGATTTTTTTCTTCAAGCACTCTTCACCATTAGACACTTAAGGATTGCTTGCAATTGCTTTAGGTGACTTTCGATCTCTTTTTTTGGGGTGAGAAAGCAAGATTGTATTAATTAGAGGAGAATATGCAAAAGTAAATGATGCAGCCTCATATAATAGGAAGGCAAAAAAGCTAGTATGGAGAGCTTTTTAAGATGAAGCTAGTATGTGAGAGACGATTTGTCGACTTCCAAAGTCTTTATAAATGCAAGTGAATCAAGGGATTTGTAATCAAGAATGGCAAATGAGTTCATAAATGATTCTTTAATATTTTACTAACTTGGATATATTTAATGTTGTGGTCTCTTTCTAAAAGGCATGGTCCTTGCATGCACCTCAAGACAGCACATCAGTTTGGAAAAACATTGTCAAAAGAGCTTGAAAAGCTACTCCTTCCTTTAGACTTAATGTTTTGCGGTGGAAGATCATGAGTAGTAAGATGTCAGTTCAATCAAGAAGCTCTAAGTGGAATCCAAGAATATCTCTACTCTATCCATTGTGCAAATGTGTTGAAGTACGAGCCATTTGGAGAAGGATTTTCGAATGGTTTGGAACCACGATCGGGTTTACTTAGATCTCTTATAAGCAAGCTTGGCTTGGAGATAAAGGTTCTTTGAATGGGGTCTCTTTGGAAGTGTGGTAATTGCTGCGTGCATTGATTTTACAAAGCATTTGGAAATTTCATGCAAAGTGGCTTTCAAGAAGGCTCAGGGTTCTACCTCTCTTTATGATGAGCTTTGAGCTATTTTGCTAAAAAGACATGCCTTTTTTGCATGCTCATCAAGACTTTAGGTCTTTGAGGGAGAGGACAAATGTCATGAGAATGCTTGTTAATTTCTCTCGCTTTTGGATCTTGAGGAGTATGAACACCTTGAGACAATTTCTAAGTTTGTGCTCCATAAGATTCTTTTAAATTGAGGATAGAGATAGGAGCCTTCCTTTGGGCTCGCTAAGTTATCAATTGGGAGGCGAATTCAACTAGGAAATTCAAAGATGCATTCATAGGTAGCACACGCCAAGAGTTGAACATATGACCTCACCATAGGTTTTGTAGATTGGAGTGCCACATGAGGGCAAGGGTGTTTAGTGCCTAAAAAGCACTTCAAAGCTTTCTAGGGAGTGAGGGATGGTGTTTGTGGGGGCAGGTTGGGTCATGTTCCTCCTCTCTTATTATGTGATGATGATATCTGAAGGCCTTTTCTTGAGTGAGGGATTGTGTTAGTGGCGGGAGATTGGATCATCTTTCTCCTCTATTCTTGTATTATGATGATGATTACTGAAGGCCTTTTCGTGCTAACTACATGAGGCAATGATAGAAGGAATCAAGACTCTCTCTCTCTCTCTCTCTCTCTCTCTCTCTCTCTCTCATGTTGGAGAGGTACTCAACCATTTTTTTGTGAGTGCTAGGGGGTCATATTGAATAGGGATAGCAACCACGCCTTGGGTGTTCACGTTTGAGCAATTGGCAACAATGAGAATTAGGGTGCGCGCACACCACCTCGTGCCCACCCCCATGAGAGAAGGGGTGGGCAGTGTTGTCCGGTTACACATTGCGTGGACACCAAGTACATTTTTTAAAGAGGCAATCATAAAAAGCAACGAAATAGGCAGACTCAGTTCCCAATCATGAGCGCATCAGATGGGTTGAGGATAGGGGGATGCTTGGTTGCATGGGTGTTGCCCTTTTATGCACTATATCCACTAATAATGCATGGCCAAGACGATAACCCACACCCTTTTTGCATATGGATGGGCGCTTGGTTTGTAAAGTGCCCGACTATTCCCTTCATTTGAGGGGGAGGACAAGTTCGAAGCAAGGGAGGTGAGAAGAAGAGACTAAAAAATGAAGATCGAAGGGGGCTTTATTTTATCCCATACCCCTCCCCCCCTAAGCCCCCCCCCCCCCCCCCCCCATGGCGAGCTATGAGGGGCATGCCGCCCTAACCTACAGTGACAAGTAGCAAGTTTCCCCTTGGAGCAGGTTTCATTCTCTCAGGCAAGTTGAAACACCCACACCCACACCCAGACATAGACACACACACACACACACACACACACACATCCCATGGCCAAATGCGAAAAGCACGCTCGTGCTATCAGACAGACAGCATGTTTCCCTTCTCAAGGGGAATCGAAACGGAGGCAGTTGCTCATGTGGGCGAACATGTGAATCCCCTGAGCATGCTCCAAGGGAATTGAAAAAAACACAAACCCCCCCCCCGAAAACATCTATGGCCAACTATGGCCGATGGCTTGTGCTGATGACAGACAACACAGATTTCCTTTCCTGAGAGGGGGGCAGCCACTGGGGAGGGTATGAGGTGGGGCTTTTCTTGGGGAGGCTGGCTTTATCTTGTCAAGTGAGACTAAATGAGACTAAAATCAAGGCATCATCTTCTTCTTGTGAGCTTCTTTTAAAAGACGCCTTTATTATTTGATTCATATAAGATGTTACAAAACTATCGCTTCTTCTTCTTCTTCTTCTTCTTCTTCATCTTCATTTTTTCTAAGCTTGTCTTTCTGATGCAGCAACCTCACCTCAGCTTCCATGGCTTCTTCCTCAGCTTCAGTTTCCATGGCGTCTTCTTCTTCTTCTTCCTCTCCTTCGCCTCTCCAGCTTCATCCTTAGCTCCTCCCAGCTTTCAAACCTCTGATTTTTGCCTCGCATTGCCTCCGATTCCTGCTCCCATTTAACTCCCCAGCCTTCTCGCCGAATCCAGCCCTTCCCCGCTTGGCATCTTCGCTCTCGCGGCTCCCATCGCCGTCTTGCCTCTCCCAGGTAGGAGTTTCTTGCCGATCTCGCTGATATTGGCGAGGTCTCTCGACGATATCGCAGCCACGGGGACGTGAACGGGTTCCCGTCACTACTTCGCTGCATTTTCTCAGCAGGGGCACCGCATTTGGAGGCTTGTTCGAATCGCCAGGAGCGCACAAATCTGTGGATTTTCCGGGGAAAGGAAGGAAGAAAGGAGTGGAAGCTTGTGCGGATTTCCTGGGAGAGGAAGCAGGAAAGGAGTGGAAGCTTGGTCCGGCGTTGCGTCGGGGGATTTCTGCAAGCTCCGGCGAGGAAAATGGAGGGTCTAGGGGATGGATACGAAGCTTTTGTGGAACGCCTTCAGATGGACATCGCATCGTCGACGAAAAATTCAGCTCAGAATGGCAATCACAGAGGAAATCCTCCTCATCCTTCGCAGTCGCAATTTCATCAATCGAGGTATGTCGGCTACCCCTCGACTGCCAATGCCTTCACCCTTACCAAGAGGGACTCTTCCCCCTCCCTGTCGGACATTTCCGAGAGAACCGCAAGCTCCATGTCTATGGAGGTCTCCATGCAAGAGGCCGTTAGCTCCCCTTGCCCCCCCAGTGGGAATGGACCTGCCAGACTTCAACACCAATTCAGCTCAGACTTGAACCAAATGCCTGAAGCTCCACCGCGTCGAGGAGCACACAGACGAGCTCAATCTGAGATATCGTATCGCTTGCCCGATGAACTCTTGTTTGATCGCGACGTTAACGCGGACATTCCTGAACTTCCCGACGACGTTGTGGAGGATTTGTTCTCCAATCTCGACGGGGACCTTGTGGGTACTTCATCCTACACTGGAGTCCGAACGGGAACCGGCACCCCAAACGTGCATCATTCCCGTAGCTTGTCAATGGACGGAGTGCTGGCCGGACATAAAGATGGGCGAAGGGGAGTAGGAGCGTCCAAGGGCAGCTATGGACCTTCGGATGCACCAAGACCTCGCCATCATCACAGCAACTCCATGGACGGCTCTAGCTCCCTCGATCTTGATTCTCTCGAGACCAAGAAGGCCATGGCGGCAGACAAATTGGCAGAGCTTGCTCTGATGGACCCCAAGCGAGCTAAAAGGTTTGTTAGCGTGTGTTTTCAGCATTTTTCACGCCTTTTCTCGCTTTTTTTAGTTTGACTTGTCTGTCTGTGTTGGCCTCCAACGCTTGCAACTCTTGCAGGATCCTGGCAAACAGGCAATCGGCTGCTCGGTCTAAGGAACGCAAGACACGATACATATCGGAGCTGGAGCATAAAGTGCAGACATTGCAAACGGAGGCAACCACTCTCTCAGCTCAACTCACTATGCTGCAGGTAAGGCAAACTGGGTGACTCACTCGAGCGGTGTAGCGTCCTTATTTCACGAAGCAAGTTGCACTGGTGTACTGTCATTTTAAAGGGTTCCTTTGTAGGCTGGATGCTCCATTGATAAACCTTAGTTCAGTCTGCCCATCCCGTTCATCGAAAGATTTGAATCTCTTTGTCGTGATAGCGCATAGGATCTTTCTATAGGTGAGTTGCGTTTGCAGATGAAAACAGTAGGTTTCGGTTTTGTCAACATGGCAGTCAACCATGTTGACAGTAGAATATGCTATATTATGTTGTGAGCATTTCTGCTTATTAACAAATCAAACTAGAGAGACATTGATCTAGGATAATGAAGAACGTTTTTGCATGTTTCACAGTTCTGAGAGAGAATATTGTGAATAGCTGTATGTAAATCCTACCATGCACAAGTGCTGTTATGGGCTGATCTCTGTGGTCCATTATGATGGTGAATGTGTAATAATTTGATGATTCAATGGTTTTAGGCTAGACAACATTCTTTATCCTAGTATGATATTATATAGAGATGCTGCTGCTGTTAAATTGTTACTCAGTGCCAAACTTACTTCTTATGGTCTTGTGATATGTAACTAGTCCCTTTTCGTTTGCGGTTTTAATTTTGTCAAGGCCTCGCACCATTTTGTGGGATTTCTGTTGATCACACGGACTTTGTGCTTCAATGTGATTGAATATTATGTGTTTTCAAAGTGCAATCTGGTGCAATTCCTGACATAGATGTGTAAGCGTTTCATATGTACCTTCACATGTGCTGACTGAGGTGAATCTGTGTTTTATTGTATCTATGTCATGGGAGTGTAAGCAGTAGATCCAAGACAAATCTTGGGCTAATGGCATAAAAGTTATGCATTGGGCCTGAATGGTACGGCCTTTTGGGTTAGGATTGTCATTAACTTTTACTTTGAATTTTTCAAAGGTCATAATGCAGCACTCTGGGTGTAATTGACTCTGCATATTGGAGATACTCAATAAAGATATCTTCATGGTAGACTAGCACAGTAACCGAAACAAAATTTGTGGTGACTATGGGCACGGGTGTTGTAGTATTTTGTTCACTCCCATGTAGACTCCATTCTACGTGAACCTGATTTGCGGAGATTTCAACAACATGTTACAACTAAGGTCTTCTATCACACTGTTATTACTTCATGTTTTGTGGTTTATTTTAGATGTCAGGTTGCAGCTTTGGGTTGCTCTTCTTCTGTTAATAACTGGAATTCAGCCACGGATAATGGCTCACTTCTTAGGGACACCCAAGCAGAGGCTTATTCAATATGCAAAGAGGCTCTCATGTGCTCAAAAGGAGCAGAAACTCTAAGGCTTAAAGGAAGCATTGAAGGGAGATGTATCACTGAGAGGTATGTTGATATTAGTGGACTGTGGTAGTACTCATAAGTTTATCAACTCCAAAACAGTTCATTCTGGAGGGTCTTCCACATTTCTTATATCTTAGGCTTCCAATCTTATGCGTGCTTATGGAACTAGGCTGCCCCTTTGTACTCATGTCAATTGTGCATGATTTTTTCCACACCACACAAGGGGGTTGGCCCATATTCCAACACCCCCGTGTGCCAAGCACCTGAATAATCACTGGCATAAAGGAAAGGGTTTTGGAGAGGTCTATATAGATGGAGGTGCACAGATTTGTGTGAATACCCAGGCTTGTGTGGAAAGATTAGGACTGAAGATATCCCGCTCCTCTAGTTATCACATCAGAATGGCAAACCACTCCAAGGTGAAGACTTTAGGGATAGTACCTGGTCTGGAGGTTGAGGCATTCAGTGTTTCATGTCGAGTGGATTGTCATGTGATGCCTGCGGGGTTGGGAGCCTATCCTTTGATTCTTGGAAGGCCGTGGTTGAGGAAGGTAGGTGCAATTCAGAATTGGCAGAAAGGAATCTTTTCTGTACATACGAATGGGAAGAAATTGAATTTTAATATGGTAAGCAGGGCTGAAGTTTCAGATTCAGCAAGTGAAGAGGAAGAGAGAAGTGAAACCAGCAGTGAGGATGAGAGTTGGGTGACTTCAGAAAGTGATGAAGGAACAATAGCATTGGTGGATTTGGTAGATGAGGATTCACAGGTGGATTTTGTGGGGGCAGCAGGGTTCGGTGAGGAAGAGGTGGATAGGTTTGAGGTTATCGAGGATTTAATGCAGCCCAAATAAGGAAAATACTTATAGAAGGATATGTGTGGCCATCCCTCTAGAGAGACATAAGACATTGGTGCAGGTCATGCCTACAGTGTCAGCAAATGAGTAGAGGATCTTACATCCAGAACTCAGAAATATCATGCTTGCTTATAATATTTTTGAGAAATGGGGAATAGATGCCATCGGTCCTCTACCCATGACAGCCAGGGGAAATTGTTATATGCTGACAGCTGTGGATTATTTGACGAGATGGGCTGAAGCACGAGCAGTACGGGCTGTCAATGCAAAATCTGTATGTAAATTTGTGTATGAGGATATTTGCTGTAGATTTGGTGTGCCACTGGAGTTGCTTTCTGATAGAGGTTCAGGTTTCAGGAGTGAACTGATGGATTTATTATATGTAAGCTGAAGATTAAACATAGATATGCAAGTCCCTATTACCCTCAATGTAATGGGATGAATGAAAAATTTAATGGTGTGTGTACTAATATCATGGGAAAGATTATGAGAACCTATGAGAAGGAGTGAGATCTTGCCTTGCACTGGGCTTTATGGGCTTACAGAGTTGCAGTAAAAGAAGGCACCCAGTTTTCACCATTTCATCTTGTTTACGGGAAAGAAGCTCTATTACCCTTGGAAGTAGAAATTCCTGCATTACAGATGTTAATGAAGATAAACGAGGATTCAAATTCTACTTTCTAGAACCGGTTATTGGATCTTCAGGAAGCACAACTAGACAGACAAAAGGGGGTGGAACATTATGCTTTAATTCAAGAGGAGAATCAAAAGAGAGCAAACAGGAAGTTCAGGGATAAGAAAATCGGGGAGGGTGATCTAGTTTTGAGATACAACAGTAGTCTGGATTCTACCTTCAAGAAGAAATTTGTGACCAAATGGGATGGACCTTTTCGTGTGACGAAGAAATTGAAAAATGGATCATATCAACTTGAGGATTTGGATGGTCAGCAGCATAATAGAGTCAATGGCTTCAGACTAAAGAAATACTTTCATAGGATCATGAGTGTGAGGCGGCTGTGGACTTACTGTGATAAAACTAGACAAGCTGGAAGACCTCATGGATGAGGATATCTCTAAAGAAATACAAATCTTATATACCTCTATGTGCAAGACATGAATATCTGCAGACTTGGGGATGGGCAAAATGATAGGACAAAATCTGTATCAAGTTTTTGAGCAGTGTAAATAGCTGTGGGTAGGCACATAGTTGTACACATCTAGGGTAGGTGTGGGCTTTTGGCATTTGTGGATTTTTTTTTCACAAGCATGATGGACTGATGTAATGTTTTTTGAGACAATAAAGTATGTTTTGCAGGGATTTCATGGGAAATGATGAAATGCAATGTGGTTGTACCAGACTTCCAGAGCAAGGGTGTCTAGTGTGTGATCAAGCGAAATGTTTTTGGGGTCATGTAAAGTCAAGTCATGAAGGGTTTTTTAATATTTTCTTGAGTCAATGTGCACTTGCATGTTACATGAATTTGATATGTTATGGTGTCCATGTCAAAGGGCTTTTCAGAGTGTGACGGGGTTTTGTTGTGGGATAACATACGCCTTTCATGGTTGTCCCGAGTCCTTTTTGTATGAAGGCATGAGCATTTTTTTGTCGTGGTTGTCTTGTAAATCCATTGTGTCAGGATGGTGTTCACCATATGTGGTAGTGTGGGCAATATGGCACTAAATGCTGGTGGCATGCATTTATGTGCACATAGTCAATGATTTGAGCATTAAGGGCCTTGGTATAAAGTTTGAAGGAAGGGTGGTGGAAAATAAGGTGATGACGTGGCTATAATAAAAAAGGCATGCATGAATTTTGGCTACGTGAGGTTGAAGGAGAAACTTCTGATGGTTGCTGAAAGGGGAGGTCCATGGTTGCCTATGGAGGAAAGAGGATTCGATGCGACTCGATAAGAGGGGGCAGGAGGCTCTTGGACGAGAGATGGGGTCGCCACTGTACGAGCTGAAGGATCACAGGAAGGAGCTCTGTGAACAGAGAAGAAGGATTGCGTAGGGATAAGGAGACGGGGGGACTCTTCTTGATAGAGCAAGGAGGCTCGTAGTGGAGGGGAAGGGAACCGTGAAGACCAGAGATCCACGAGTGCCCCATGAGCAAGAGAGAGGTAGGTACTGGGAGCTTTCGGGAAGGTGTCGCTACTACACAGGCTGAAGGACCTTGAAGAGGCGTGAGCTCCATAAGCTCTATGAGCATGAGAGAAGTCGTGAAGGTGGAGATGAGCGACGAGCTGTAGTAGACTAGCGTGGAGAGCACTGGCTATTGCTCTTATTGGGAGTTGCTGGATTTGAGGAGGATGACTATGCGGGCAGTTTGCTTTGGAAGGAGCTATATGGCGGTGGCGTCATTTCTGCTGGCTGGAGGTCCTTGGACGGAGGTTGTGTGTAAGTAAGGGTGTGCTGCAATGTGCGCACGGGTTGGCTAGTTGTGGTGTGAGCACTCAGTTGCTTCAAAGCTGGAAATAGTGAGGCTTTTGGCCACAGGTGGGTGCCAGGTGATGCTGAGGAGACCTTGGCGCTGAAGATCTCTAGAGATAGCAATCTGTTCGTAGTTGGCTGAGCAAGGTTACCTTACAGGCAGGACCATCGTCATTTGCACGTGAGCTGATACGAGGAATGTATGGGCTGGTTTAAATCATTTGAAGGACTGTTAGCGACGTGAAGTATTAGCGTGGAGTACTCTGTGGGCAGGAGAAGAATACATACGCTGGAAGTGGATTTGTAATGCAGAGATGGTTGATGCGACGTGATTTGCCAGTCCCTTTCACTCTTGGGTCGTTGACTGCAGCTTTGGGTAGAGTTACGTGCTGTTGTCCTTGATGGAAGCTTAGGAGTGTGGGCTGTGGGTTCATAGTATTCTGAGGCTGACTGTTTTCTGAGTTTTGGGGGGAAGTTCAATTCTAAGTTAAGTCTGTTTTGGGCTGTGTAGTTTTTTGTCTCTCTTTGAGTCTGTGTGATCCATGCCCAGTCAGTTTTTTTTGTGGGGGTTTGTCTCGGTGCCTATTACAAAGACACATACTTTGGAAGCTGGTTCATAAGCTCATCATCTACGAGCCCACATTGCAGCTTATCCCTATGACGTCTCAGCTATCTGATGTGGTGAAGTACATAATTCCTGGTGGACTTTTCTTTTTTTTTTTTTAAAAATCAACGGGATAAGGAGCTAAAATTGAATTAATGTAATCAATGGCTAGCAAGTTTGACAGTCTGAATTCTTCGAACCATAGGAGTTCTTTGAACTCATCTAAAGCTCAAGAACTCCAAAGCATAAGAGGAATGACTAGGGACACTTAGCTTGGAGAAGGCACTTGCAACTATGAACCTCATGCTATTTAGATTGGTTAAAACAATCCATCTGTAAACCATTGAGTCATCTTAGTTATGATGTGTTGACTAAGAGGTCTAAAACGTCATGATTGAGTATTCCAATGCTAAATAGTCCACAAAAAATACTGTACATTGAGCTATATTCAAACAATCTATAGGTTAATGACAATGATCATGACAACACAACAACAACAATGGTCATTCAACAACAACAATTGCAATGACAATGATTTTTATACATACTAACAATTGTAGCAATAAGAACTATTGTAGGCTCATCTCAGTGTTTGGTCTTTCTACTTCCAGTGTTCACATTGCAGCTAGCTTATGAGTACTATCCAAGGCAGTGCAGTGCTCACAAGTACTCCATTGTTTTTCTTTCCTTTTTGATTCGTATGGAAATATAGGATTCTGGTATTAGTTCTGTGCACCTGCTTGGTACAGATGCAAATCCAATTGTTTATGAAAATGTTTTAGTATGGTGGTCTACATCGGTTGTATGCTTAGCTGCTATATATGCGCAGAGGCACTATCGAGCTCGTGCTTGTCCGTGTCAATTTTCATGAGAGTTGTTTTTGTATTCGCAAGCTTTCCTTGCTGAAGTCGTAGTAGGTTGGAGCAGCTGTGTCCATAGGGTCCTTAGTGTTGTCTGGTCTTCTATTGTAAGCCGAAAAACTCAGTAGAGGTGAGGCTCTGTCTCGGTCATTTTGATTCAATAAAGGGTCTTGGTGTTTGGAGAAACAAGTGCTCTCTGTGTGCGCATCCATCAGCTCTTCTATGAATTTTTCAACTATCTCTTCTACTAAGGTTGCAAATCATTCTTTCTGAGCTACATTGTATAATGGTTTGAATCATCTATTGTCTTGTATGAAATCTTTCAAGCATTAATAGAAGGTTCCTTTCTTTGAAAAAAATAAAAATGGCCTGAATCGTCTACTGCATGCAAATCGCGAGTTGACACACAAGTTATAGAATCTAACAGACATGGTCCCAGGAGTCTGATGGGCTCTTGTGACCATGGGTGTGGTGTGAAATTTGAATGGGGCTGGATGATTGGAGGTGAGAGTGGAAAATGGTTTTGGGACAACTGGAATGTGGGCGTGGTTGGACCTAGTGACAACTGGAATGTGGGTGTGGAGGGGAAGGGTGGCTGAGTCAGGGGTAAGGGTGACAGAGATGAGGGAGTCGGGGCTAAGAGGAGCTGGTTGGAAAGGCACCTCCCCATCTGTCACCTCTCCATCTGTAAGCCCCATATGAGGAGAGCTTGTTGGAAAGGTCACCTCCCCATCTGTAAGTCCCATATGAGGAGAGCATGGGGGAGGTGGACCTGGGTCTTGAGGGATGGCCACATGGGCAGCAAGATGGCTGCCATGGGGGCAGAGATCAGAGAGAAATAGATCAAGTACCTGGAGCTCCAGAGGCTGCATCAGATGGCGCCTTTGTGCAGGGGAGATGGCGGGGGCAGCATGCCTTGGATCCGCCCTCGCAAGAGGATTCTGATGAGCAGCAAGATGGCGGGGTTATCCCGGGTACAGGCGGCTATGTGGTGAGGAGTTTGTCAAGGTGTGTGGGCAGGCTGAAGGCCTGCAACATGCTCTGGCAGATGGTGCAGTGGCGGCTTAGAGCCGCAGCATGGGTCGGCTATTGGCTGACTGGTTGGGCTGGCTGGAGCCAGCAAACCAGGTCAGATTAGGGCAGACCAAGTGGGCTCAGACCTGCAGGAAAGTAAGGGCCAGGTGCCGCCAAGAGGCCCTTGTTTTGAGCCCCAGAAGGGGCACATTATATAGGCCAGAGGAGGCAGGATG
Source organism: Dipteris shenzhenensis (assembly GCF_047967505.1). Taxonomy (NCBI): domain Eukaryota; kingdom Viridiplantae; phylum Streptophyta; class Polypodiopsida; order Gleicheniales; family Dipteridaceae; genus Dipteris; species Dipteris shenzhenensis. Next base: position 19,776,575 of record NC_141619.1, read on the forward strand.
ACCGACCAGCAGGTCGGCCATTTTAGGCCTGCTGGGTCGGTTCGTTGGCCAGCCCTGTAGGCCTATAAAAGGGAGGGCCTTGTGCCCTCATACATCTTTGGAGCAGCCTTTTGAGGAGCAGAAAGCAGCAGCACCAGTAGCCACAGTTGGGCCTCAACCTGGAGGTGAACTAAGGCAGAAGGACTGCAGACTTAGTACACTCATTGGCAGCCCACCTAGGCTGGTTTGCTGACAGCAAGGTGGAGAGATCTTCTGGTCGGAGAGCCTACTAAGCTCGAGGTGGAGCACGCGGGCTCAGTGTTCTAGAGATATCCGGCAGATAGTAGAAGTACCTTGTGGTAAGATCAAAGGACCACGCTCTGGTGGGACTTTGGATCTATCTCTTTTGTACTGTGTCCATAGGCTTGGACGGAAATATATTGTTTCGGTGTTTTCTATATCTGGCTGGATCATTGTCTATTTACTAGTCTGCACATCTATTTGATGCACATAAGTTAAAGAAGTTTGTGATTCCACTCCCCAGACACACTGTGTGAGCTCTTGGGCTATTCTATCAGTCTTTTGCTTTGCGTGCCCCCTGTTGGTCGATTCTAACAGAGCTCACCTTGATCCAAACACTTATGATGCTGCAAAATCTGGCGCTGCACCTGACACTGCCACACCCAGGGATAGTGGTGCTGTCACGTCCAAAGATGGTGCAGAGGATGATGAAGGTGATCCTGAGACAAGAGGCTGACGCAGAGGATGATGTGGGGTTTGAAGCTGTTTTAACAGAGGATTTGTTGGTTGCCTTCTGCGTGGCGGTGCTATCAATGTTGCTGCGCTTATTCACATGGTCGATCATGAGTTGTTTCTGTTGCTTCTTCTCCTCCTCCTTTCTTTCTCCTTATCCCCTTTAACCCCTTTCGCCATTGCCTCTTTCTCCTGCTGCCTTCTCTCTTTTTTCGGCTTGACAGAAAGAATTTTCTTACTGAAGATTTATGGAGGGGGGAAAGGTGTACAGCCCTCTATACCTTGCATTAGTTGAGTGGAGATAACCCAATGACTTGGTGGACTGAAGGGGGCTCTTACGGACTGCCCAGTATTCAGATGAAGGTCCAGCTGTGAAGCAAGCAGCCAGGATGTCTTTCCAAGCAGCTTCTTGAAATAGGAGCTCCCACACATAGTTGCCAGGTGCAAGAGGTGCTGGAATGCCTGGGAGCATCTTGTAGGTAAAGGTCCGTGTTGTGCAATCAATGGGTAGGTCCTAGACCAGCCTAAGGCTGTTCTCAGCAGTAGCCCCGCAGCCCAGCAAGCCTAAGGGGGCCTATGCGGGGCAGACAAGGCAGCCAGGGTCTAGCCGGTGCCGTGACAGGTCTACAAGTGCTGCAACCGCAGTATAGGGTGCCATGACAGCATCAAGACCTGTAGGCAGAGGCAGTGGCTGTTATGCGGCAGCTCCAAGGGAAGGCGCAACAGTTTGTGGCAGCAAGGGCGGGTGGCGCAGTAGATCGTGACAGATGCAGCAGCTCCAGGGGGCGCTTCAGCTCCAAATGGTGGCAAGGAAGCAGCAGGGTTGGTGGTGGGGAGAGGCTGGTGGGCTGAGGGAGGCAGGGCGAGAGAGAGAGAGAGAGAGAGAGAGAGAGGGGGGGGGAGGGGAGAGAATCTTACCATTCTTTATAGTTTCAAGTCCTTACAAATTGTATTTCTCCTTTGTGGTGCAGAGGGATACTATGGGTCTTACAACAGAGAACAGTGAGCTGAAAGTGCGTCTAAAGAACATGGAGCAGCAAGCACAACTTTGTGATGGTGAGGTCAAATTTTTTGAAGTCTTTGGTGAAGTATAATGAGATCCCCTAAGTGATTTTCAACATGCAGGAATATTTCATGAAATGTTGTAGTTTTCATCGGTAGGTTCTCTCTTAACTGATTATTACTTTCTAAATCTAGATGTCACAAACGTCTCATATGATGGTCATAAACTATTCATAGCCACCTAAACCACTTCTTGTCATGGACCCTTCAGCTGATTGCATCCAGTTGATCAAGCAAATCCTTGACTTAGTCAAATCAGGGAGATCTGTACGCTAATCCTTTTGAAAGTTGACATCTTGAATGTGTGAAACAACCTAACATGCTAGCCTATAGTTGCGTCCCTGCTTCTCTGATAAAAATCTTGGGGCCTGCATTTCGTCAGTGGGTCTTTCTTCAAGTGATCTTGACATCCCATAAAAATCCAATCCATGAGAATGCGTTGGATCGTATATTCTACATGCTATAACTGGAAAAGGAGACACAAACGCTTTAACCCTTACTAGAAATCTCTTGTGACTAAACTAGGATCCATAATTATCTCGATGGACTTTCTCTCCCAAGAATATTTCAATTGTTCCAGCCAAAGGAGAAGCTAGAATCTTTTTAGTTGCGTCCCTGCTTTCTTCAAGTGTAGAATCCTTGACATCCCATAAAGATCCAATCCATGAGAATGCGTTGGATCGTATATTCTACATGCTATAACCGGAAAAGGAGACGCTGATGGGCTTTTTTTGTGCGACTGAGATCTTTTTGTATCAGATGAAAATGCTATGTAGATCATAGATAAGAGCACTCAGGTTTAGGAGAAACTAGTGCTGATAGGCTCACATGTAGCTCGCACGGATAGAGGGAGATGGTATCTATTGAATAGCACGACAGTAACCTTTCCTATTTTTTTGAGATGAAATTTTGTATTGTATATATATTTTATGAATAAATGTTGCTTGTATAGAGAACCCTGATTGCAGGAAATGATGAGGAAAACCTTGTCACCGATGAGATGATTGGATGGCCATTGGAGTTGGATGTGGACCTTGGATCTTGCATCGGCACATGAGACAAATGGTGAACTAAGTGAAGACTGTGCGCTTACAAAAAAAGAGTAGTGAAGTGAGTGGGCCATAAGGAAGACAAGAAAGGATGGCTCTCATTGGGGGATGAAAGGAGCCAATCGATGGCAAGGATTTTTGCATGAAAAAGCAAGGGATGGAAAGTAAAGCACGTGAAAAGCAACTAGCAGCTGGCCATCTATAAGAGGGGAAGGCAGCCTCGGTTCAAGGCATCTGCTTGCTCGTCTCATGAGGTAGAGGGCAGTTGATCAAAGATTTCATGAGCTTTGGCCTCATTTTCAGTTCTTGTTCAGGGCGCCATCCATTGTGTGGGTGGTTTCATGAGCTTATGCTCATTGCAGAAGAGCTTTGGCTCAGTGTAGTTTGTTTTGGTTCTAGTGATAATTTGATTCGGAATCACACTTGGTGGTTCCTGTTTGATGATTGTGAGTGGCATTATCAACTGCTCACGAGGAATTGAAATTAGTCTGCAGCCTTTGCGTGGCTGAGAAGGTTTTGGTACGCTCAAAGCATCAGGAGCAACATCACAAATTACGAGAGCTGTTGAGAAAGGATTGCAGAGATTTCGGCAAGTTCACAGCAGCAGCAGAACAGGGACGGGAGTTGAAACTTCATTCGGAGCTGGAGCAGCGGCAGTATATACCTCATAGCTTGATTACCTTCAAAAGGTGGTAAAACTGCATATGCAGTCAAACGTCCTAAGGTAGCGTGATACCATAAGTCCGTGATTGAAGACAACGGAAACGCTTTAACCCTTACTAGAAATCTCTTGTGACTAAACTAGGATCCAAAATTATCTCGAGGGACTTTCTCTGCCAATAATATTTCAATTGTTTCAGCCAAAGGAGAAGCTAGAATTAGCAAAAGTTGAAAATCTTAGGCATCATTACAAGAGCTGGGTACAAGAGCTAGGAGTTTTTTTCCAGCTAACATGGCATTAAGTACTGTAAATTTCAGTACTGCATACGCTCCTCATAAGAATGGGTTGTCAGATAGAGCAATAATATGCACCTTATTGAGGCATCCAGATCTATGATAAAAAACATGGGAATGCCAGGTGTTTTCACACGAGTAGTATCTGTAGTTGCTTGTGTGCTGAATAGGTGTCCAACTCCCACTGAAGCAATGAAGAACATGACATCTCTTGCACTGAGAGCATGCGTCAGTGTGCTGGAGCTCAGCACCAAATTGAGTTCCCTGTTCGCTGTCGAATGGAAGTGGATCAATCGTGACAGTGGACTGAAGCCGCTCCCATCCTGAGAGAGATAGTGGTATCCTTCCCGGATCTCATAGTAGGCTGGGCAGGTGCAAAGAAAATGCTCCTCTATCTCAATGAAATCCAAGTCAGATGAAAATCGCAATTCACTTTGGCACTGTGGAACAGTTCGCAATTAAAGCGGGACTCCTTTGGAGCAAATCGTAGTACCCGAGGTAAGATGCTTGGCGCTGGAAATTCTGTACATTCATCGGGAAACATGCTGAAGTTGTGGAAATCGAATCGCCAATAAGATAGATTGTTGGGAGAGAAGGGATAGAGCAAAACATAGCACTAGGGTCCAGAAATAAGGGCTGGACCCCTTGAAGGTCTTTATTGTAATGGAATAAGGCTTTGTACAACTGGCTCTCACAAGAGCATGGACTGAGTACAATATATGTGTTTTAGAGCTCTGAGGCTCTTCTTTTATAGACTTAAGACTCCAACACGAAAGTAAGAGCTTTCTAACAAGTTGGGGCTAGCTTTTAGATTTTTTCTAAGCCGAAATATCTGATGAAGTCATCAATGAGAGTCATGAAATATTCGTACCCCCCAGTGGCATTTGTCCTCATTGGGGTCATTTTAAAGACGTAAATTTTCCAAAATTTATAAAGTGAAACGCTTTATGTCAGAGAGAAAAAAAGTAGGGGCCCACATCTTGGTGCTTTTTGCCTTGTAGGACCTGCTTTTTGCACTTTTCCCTTGATTTTGGGGCCTTTTTGCACTCCTCTTGGTCCTACACATTGCCACAAACAAAAACCAACACTTTACCCATTAAAGATTAGACTAATGCATGCATTCTAGTTCTTGGACTATTTCTAGTCCCTTGTGGGCGTCCCCATAGTTCTCTTTTTTACCAATGCAAGGCAAAAGTAAAAACAATAGAATTTAAATTTATTCTTGGCTAACCAACTTCACCATTCTTTGACCGAAGTCAATTCTAATAAAGATTACTCTTTATTTTCTTAGGAGATGTCTCAAATGGTGACACTCAATCACTCCCAGTGTGCATAGCATGTAGATCTGATGTTCTTTGGGCATACATGTTGCTCTCCCCATCTCAATCTTCAGCTGATGGGATGACACCCGCATCTGTGCAATGGCAATCCTTAGTGCAAGTGAGACTCCTCTGTCCTTGAGATACTTGGGTCTGATGATGAATCCCTCCTTTGAGACTCTCATGAAGTGGTCGTGGTAGAACTGGGTCTTGGTAGGGAGCTCCTGATCTTCCTTCCAAATCCAAGATGTATAGTTGGAGGAGATCTAACCGTATGATACTAGTTAATCTCATCTCGTGGGATCGACTCAGGGGGTGCATCTGTATTGTACTAAAAGGGAGGAAGCTTGTCCATATGAATCTCGTGTCGTGGATCCCGCAAAGCTGATAACAAGTTGTTCAGGTTGAGTGGTGCATACTGCCATCATTTTGGTTTTGGTGACATTAACTTGCAGCCCACTTTCATTGCAAAAGTCCTGAAGTGTCTGTAGTAGTTGATGCATGGAATCTGAGTCATAAGCAAAAAGAACCACATCATCTGCATATAGAGGAGTTGAGAGTTTGGACCTGAATCAGAAATTGAGACCCGCACTGTAGTATCTCCGGTGGGCTATTAGAGTCTTCGGAAGATAGATGGGTCTATGAGACTGAAAGAAAACCTAATACAAATCACAGTAAGGGTGGAGCTACTAAAACGAGCATCATCACCCGTGCTGAATCCTAAGTCTGATCATACATAATCAAATACATCTGGGTGTTACAATGAAAAGAAAAAAGACTGGAGCGGAGCGGAATCCTCCGTATGTCATGTCGCCTTGGTTGGTGCATAGCCGATGATGGGACGCTGGCGTCCGTCAAGGGGTGCCGTGCGTCTCGGTCTCTTGGAGGAGGCTCGACGCAAAACCAGAGCCTTTGTGACTCCCGTGGGACATATACCGGGTCTAAACAATGACGGGAGGTCCCCCAGAGTGATTTGTGTGTCTCCTCGATGTCTTGTGTGTTGTGCTATGTCGTCGGGTCAAGGTCTCTGTCACGTCTGCGGCTAGAGACTGGACGATCAATGTCACTCGATGGAAAGAACTGTGTGATCCTGTTCTGAGAGGTGTTTGATGGTGTGGCCAATCCCCGTCGTCCCCTGAGTAGGTACTCTTTGTGTCGGACCCCCTTGTGAATGAAGGCCTCGAGGCATCTCTGATCTGGGTAGGCGAGGAATCTGAAAAGGAGCCCAGAGCCATCTCTGAAGAGACAGTGGTAAAGTACATTGGGCACCTGAAAATAAAATGCTCCTCCGACTCAACCTCCTGACAATCGCACAATATGCATATGCGATGCTCCCTAGGGATCCCCTCTGCTGTGCCACTCTATGCGGAGGTGGTGTGATGATACCCGAAATTGTCTGAGGCATATAAAGCTCAGTGTACCCTGGTGGTGTGATGAATCCCTTCTTTGAAATACGAAGACAGTAATCTCTGTAGAAACTCAGCTTCACTGGAAGCTCCCTTGGCTCCAACCAGGTCCTAAAGGTGTGTAGCTGCAGGAGATCCTCTTGAATGACTTGGTTGGTGTGTGGCCCGATCGGGATGGTGGGTGGGAGTACCGGAGGGACATCTAAATTGTACTGAAAAGGAGGTATCCTATCGATGTGAAACCCTAGTCTCACAAACCATCTGTGAGTCCGTGCATACCAGCATCGCTTGTCTCCCTCTGCTGCCAAACTCATGGAGGAATCGAGAGCCAACCATGGCAACCTCTGTCTCCTTGATGTGCAGTCCCCATATGATCTAACCCGGTGTAGATATGTGATGGTCTGAAAAGATGCATCTAGCTGGAGTGGAGACGCATCAAACTCGGCCTGAATGATGTGATGTGGTACAGATGGTTTCCCTCGGATCATCCGTGAGAGCATGAGGATCTGCAGGCGCTCCATCCGTGTCCACTCTATCTCTGACATGTCAGGTCCCCAACAAGGGCTGCCATACATACCGGCTGGTCGGACCAAGGAGTTGAAGAGAAGAGCCTTGGTGCGAGGGTCCTGGAAGTGGGAGTGGAAGCACTGTCTCTCGAGCCGAGCCAGTGAGGCGTATCCCCTACTCAATTTGGCTTGCATTGCTGGTCTCATTGTGATGATCGGGCTGGAGAAGATGACCCCAAGTAAGTGTATGAGGATATTTCTCAACTGTGACCCACCGAAAGTGAGCTGCTTCCGTTGCATGTTTGCTTGAGAGGTGTTAAAGATCATGACCTTGGTCTTGCCAAGGTTGACCTCCAAATCATGGGATAGACAAAAAGCCTGCAGTGCATCCAGGTGTCGTTGGAGCCCCTCGGGTGTGGACGACAAGAGTGCCACGCCATCTGCATAAAGAAGAATCTTGATGATGATCTTGGCAAGTGAGCAACCGGTCCCTCCGGAAGTCCCCATGAAAGTCTCAAGCTCATCGATGTAGAGGCCAAACAGGGTTGGTGATAAGGGACAACCCTGTTTGACCCCTATGGTACTCATGGTCTGCTAAACTACTCTCACCCTAGTCCAGGGGACTATCTCACTTGATCAGAAGCATAAAGTGAACTTGAAGAGAATGAACACGTGCTTGCATGCATGTGAGTGATTGTGCAAGAGTGCATTGGGTGCAACTGGCCCCACTAAAGCTCATTTACTGTAATAGAATGCCAAAAGTCAATTTGAGCTTTTTGTGAGCACGAATTGTAACAGGTACGTGAGCTAACCTACTCTCACCCTAGCCCAGAGGACTATCTCACTTGATCAGAAGCTTAAAGTGAACTGGAAGAAAAAAGAACACGTGCTTGCATGCAGTGATTGTGCAAGAGTGCATTGGGTTCAACTGGCCCAATGCACTGTAATAGAATGCCAAAAGGCTGAACGAGTACAACTGATCCTGCAATGGTGGAGTGAACGGGGCTGGAGTGCTCCTCGTCTCCTACCATCGACAAGGCTGCAAATGGCAATGTATGCATAGTTGACATTTGAATCATTTTAACATCCAAGATCTTGATACTATATTCTAGATGAAAGGTCCAGGAAATTTGTACATCAGGCTGAGATGCACATGCAAACTGCTTTCTTGACCACTGCATCATTATCAAAGAGCATTCTGGCATCTCCCTTGTGCAGACCTCCCGTATCTACAAGTGTCATTGACCCATACCTGAGCACCCATATGAGGAGGGGCTGCTGGATTGTGATGCTGAGGCTGAGAGATGCTGTAGACCGAGGAGAAGGAGCCCTTATATAGGTGGAGGTTCCCCTTGGAGGTTGACTGACCTGCTGGTTGACCTGGCAACTTGTAGGACGACCCAGAAGAGGCCTGACCTGACTGGATCTTCTTCCTGCCGCCTTTGCTGATGTGGCAATCAGCCGACTGCCATGGTAGGCCGCAAGTGCATTTGTCCCTGTTGTTGTGTACCAGGCCTGATCTGTTGGCCTGGCAACTGGTGTGCCCAACTTGCGATGTTGTGGCAACATGTGGGGCCCACATGGCTGTATGGCTTCTGATAGCAGTTGCCATGTGTTTGCTTGGCTCCATGCTACTACTGCTGATCTGACTGGTTGAATCAGCTAATTAGATACCCAGTATATCTGCATATGCTTGGGCGCTGATGACGACATAAGTGTTGCTTTGCTTGCTAAATATGTCTTCCTTTTGTTTCCTCTTTTTTCTTCTCTTTCGTTTTCTCTTTTTATTTTCTGTGTAGATTTTTGGACTTAAAAACAACAAAAAATCTAAATTTGTATGATTGGATATATTCTAGTCTTACAAAGGTATAATTAGATGGATTCATCTAGATGCCGACTTGCTCCCCCTGCACCCAAAATTTTTATTTTCACATTCTGCATGGTGTTTTTAATGGCTACTAGTTTCTGTTATGTGGCTGTAGGCGATATAACTGCCCCCCCCCAACACACACACACACACACGCATATTCCCCCCTTCCCTTTGCGTGCTTCTCAACTGCTGGTGTCTGCATATTTTGCATCGTGCTTATGTTGGTATCCTTGCAATTCTGATAATTTCTGTTACAGCGCTCAATGATGCTTTGAAGGAGGAAGTTCAAAGGTTGAAGTTAGTGACTGGGCAAGTGGGTGCTTCTAATGGTCACAATGCAAATTCTGGCAGTCAAAGTGTGCCGTTGAACCAATCATTTCTCCAGCATTCACAACAACCTTGCCAGTCTACAACTCAGCGGCTCACTAGTCAACAACCACTTGTGCATGCCCAGCTCCATTCGGAATTCATGCAGCATACACCTTTTGGGTCCCTGCAGGGACTTGGTGCATCTGAAATTCCTATGAGAAACCAGTGGGATAATCAGTGGTAGCCAAGCAGGTCAGCAACTCATCTTTGTTTGTGGAATCTGGTGATAAATTTGATCTCTTATGTAAGTGCATACAAGTAACCATCATTTGTGAGAGTTGCAGTTAAAATTTAAGGCTAGGATTATGGAGCTTGTATGCACTTGCATGTGACAGAAAAATGCTTAGATAGTTATGAACAGACTTGGACTTGAATGTAGATCATTATAGTCACAGCCAGTGCAAATGTACGGAGATGTCTACTGAATGTTGTATCACCTAAGAGAGAGGACAGGTGCGTTTAACTTGATGTTCCGTATAGGTTTTACCAGATTATATATCAATCTGTTTCCTTTCTGTAAGTTTGTGTTTAGGTGTCAGTAACCATTTCAGTTCGATATAATTTCTAAGTGGAGGTTGAAATTGCCTCGAGGCACTTGCAGTTGATACAAAAGTCTCTCTCTCTCTCTCTCTCTATATGTGTGTGTGTGTGTGTGTGTGTGTGTGTATGTCTATGTTTATGTGTATAATGACATCTTCTGATGCTTTGCAACTGGGTGTCCCTGTTCATGGGTCTGTTCTATGTAATATAATGCCTAATGGGTTTCACTTAACAAGAAAAGTATGGGTATGTGTCTGCATTTATTCATATATATATATGAGGCCAAAGCCAAGCTTGCACACGTGATGTATCAGACGCAAAAGTTAGAAACCTGTCTGGTGCACATGTGCGTGCGCACACACACACGAGAGAGAGAGAGAGAGAGAGAGAGAGAGAGAGAGAGAGAGAGAGGGAGATGTTCTTTCTCACTTGCACAGTTGGAAAGGGGGGGGGGTAGAGAGAGAGAGAGAGAGAGAGAGAGAGAGAGAGAGAGAGAGAAGGGGGGGGGGGGTGTAAGGGAGGGGAGGGAGAGAGTGAGAGAGAAAGAGAGAGAGAGAGAGAAAGAGAGAGAGAAGGGAGGGGGGGAGTGTAAGGGAGGGGAGGGAGAGAGTGCGTGGGAGAGAGACACAGAGGGAAAGGGAGGGAGACGCTTTTTCTCACTTGCACTAGAGAGAGAGAGAGAGAGAGAGAGAGAGAGAGAGAGTGCAAGGGAGGGGATAGCTAGAGAATTGAGGGAGTGCACAAGGCCAACTCCTCCTGAGTTATTATAGGGCGTAGCTACATTCTAACACTATCATAAAGTGGCGTTTATAACATCAGTTTAAGATTGAGAGTCTTTGGGTTTGGATTTAAGTCCCAATCAATGCTTGCCCATCTCGATAAACCGCCCATTTGCTTGCCTTGTGTGCTTCCTTTCCCTTGGTGAGTTCACTGTTTCCTTTTTTGAGTTGGATCGGAGTGAGCTCCTCAGATATCCAAATCTTTGTACCCTTCAACTTATGTGTTTGTCTGATAATATTGAAATTTCTACCTTTCCTCTGCAGTAGATCTATGCTTGTGTGCCATTTTGACAGACATTGCGGATATCATTTTCATCCCATTCGACTTGCGGCACTTCCTTCTTAAGGCATATGATTATGTCCTCAATGCTTTTGTCCTCATCATCATGAAGGCGGCCTTCTTTCAGTCCCACAATGCATAAGATCGTCTTATTCTGTGATCTAGCTTCTTGGTCTTTTACTTCCACATAAAGGTCAGCTCTATTGACTTTGTTAATGGTGTCAACATCTATTTTGATTGAGCTCACGTTAGTGGTGATCATGTCTTGAACCGCGGAGACAAGTGCATTACATTTATGTATTGCCTTTGCAATAATTTCCTCCGTTCCACTACTTTCCATATTATGCATTTTTCTCCCAAGGGTTGCAAGCTGAAGCTTGAGCTCTCTAATCTCTTGTTGTAGGTAATAGATTTGCTCAATATTAACCATTCACCTTTGATGTGTTTTTACATAGCGGGAAGGTGTAGAGGTGAGCAAGGGAGGTGAGTGATAGAGTGCGTGGGAGAGAGGCAGAAAGGGGAAAGGGAGGGGAAATCGATGAGAATTCAAATTGAAGAACCAAATCCACGACGCTCACTAAAATTGGCAATCATGAAGCTTAAATAATTGGATCATGATCCGATGTTGACACCGTTGAGTAAAGCATCAAAGATGTGTTGAAGAGATCTTTAGTTGCAAGCAGGTGTTGAGAACTACCATGACATATGTTGAAGCTTAAGCAAGGCAACTTGATAAGTATCAAAGACATCTTTGCCCTTGTCCAAGTATGCTACTCCTTGTGTTAGTAGTTGTCGATGTTGAAGTTGTAGATTGAGTGGGTTGAGGAATCAAACCTAGTCATTAAGTTATAGGCCTAGCTCAACAAATTGGTGAGCTCCCATATGACTATGAACACCCAAGGAAGATGCGCAAGTACCAACACCCGAAAGATCTTCATTCGGCCACTAATGATTCCCAAGAAAAAGTCCCATCACCAAGTCATGATTGAGTATTGGGCCTAGTCGAAATCAAAGACATGAATGTCGAGTGTTTTATCGCCAAGAATCTTTTGTTTAGAAAATGAGGGTTTATATTAATAATATCAAATTGTCAAGTCATACAAATTCTTGGAGCATACCCTTGGGAAATACAAAAGATGGTATAATTAACAAGATATCTTGTAGCCCTGTCTAATTACTAAAAAACGGAAGCATAACAGATGAAGTACTAACAACACCATTGTAGTTGGAAAATTGCATCAGGGAAACTATTGAAGAAGCGAAACATCTGTTATGGGAGCAGTGTATTAGAAACACCCGAAGCGGTAAACCTGTAGCAGGATAGAAGTAGGAGGGAAAATTGAGTAGTTGGGGAAATTCATGTTGCATCTTTCGGAAGCTCCTCTTTTGGCACGAAGTGTGAGGTAACCTTGAGAACAATTGTACTTGAGATGAAAGGATAGGGGCAAGTGTTCTTTGTCCTGCATTTAGAAATAGGTTCAGGGCAAGTTGTCTCTTCATGTTGAACCTTGCAAGTGGCACTTGATGGATCGGACCTTGACACGTGTCTTTTGAAATTTTGCTGAGCAGTAGGTGGGGATATAGGATTGTGAGTTGTGGCGGGGGGACTTGCACAACAAATCATCAGGCAGAACTGGAGTTGAAGTAGGAGAGGTTGAAGAAGCCACGGAGAGCAACCGAGAAGAGATGGGGGGCATATTAGCTGTGGGTGTTTGAAAGGCATCTGCTTGCAGCAGTTGTTGAAGTGCACGATTGGGCATCTTATCCACTAGTGTCTCCTTGTCCACGAAGGACTACATTTGTGCCAGTAGTATAGCTTTGTCTTTGAAGCACTCTTACACTTGTAGATGGAGTTGTTTGATCTTCTAAAGGTTATCTCCTCGTTTCTTTGTTCATCCATAGATTCAGTAAAATCTCATTAGCGTCCACATGAACGTTGTTATAAACTTTATTGCACCTTTGAGCCCAAATGGTCCAAATCGCAGAGCTACGAATAACATTCCAATTTGATGGAGCTCTACTTGGGGTGTCTCCCAACAATAGATACGTGTAATTGAATGAAAAAAAGGTGAGATGTTTGTACACAATATGCCATAGAGATCTAGAGAAGCTACAGTTGAAGAAGAGGTGAGGAATGTCTTCGAGCTCTCTGAAGCACCGTTGGCAGAATCCGTCTCCTTCGATAAATTCTCTGGTGGAAGGTTGCAGTCTTCCGCCCATCCACGGATGAGTATCCCTAGTTCACAGCCTGTCTCTTCTGTAGTAGCAACAAATCAAATCTGGTAAGTGTAAAGCTGGCCGTTTGTGTTCTATTATCCAGTCAATCCCCTTGCTCTCTGTTCCACATGTTCTCCCAAACACGAATTCCTTTTTTGTTGAGTCTCAGAGCATCTTTGATAGTCTCCTCTCATAAAACTGCGTTTGGCTAGATAAGAGAAAACCGAATTGAGTCCTTTGCACAGAAGGTGCCCGTCTTTCTTGAGAACCCCTTTCATCTAATGTAATGTCTCGTCGATTCCCAAGCTGTCCACATACCCTTCCAAAGATCCGATCCTTTAGTGACACATTCTTCTGTGCCAAAAAGAACAGTACCCATCGGGATGAGTTGCTAGTGTTTGCACATGCGAAGCTTGACTCTGCTGATATTTCGAAGTAGTAGCGTGGTCCAAGTTGACTCTGGCTCTTTCAACACCTTTATTTTTGCCGAAAAAACAGTGCTAATTATATTACTTCGAGAACAAGATACAAGAGGTCAGCTTGTAGCTGACGGGTTGCGTTCACAAACCGGACGCAGCCCTAAAAGGTAGCATAATAAATCATACTCTCACGGAGGGATATGCTGAGTGTGAATGAACAGCCATCGGGGTGGTGACTAGTGCCACCGAAGGCCCTGCGTAGTCTGCTCGAAGAAGAGGCTCTGTGTGTCCCAAGCCTGGAGGAAGCGTCTCCGCTTCTCCTGACCAGCCCGGGAGTCTCCCTGAATCTGGTCCCACTGGCCTCTGAGGGTATGAATAATCTCACTCCAAATCTCCGCCATGATCTGGGCAGTCGATAAGGAGGTGCCACCGAGGATCTGCGCGCAGCGCGAGGTCCAGATGTGCCATCCTGTAATGCTGCTGATAATCTCCCAGACTGGCTGCCTCTCCCGAAATCCTGTATCAGCCTCTGCTAGGTGCTGTGGGATACCCTCGAGCGGCCCCCACGTCCCCTGTGTGATAAGGAAAGTGGGGTCCTGCTGGCATGCCTCGAACAAGTGATGAAGACCAGGTGCGGTGCTGCACCAACAGAACGCGCCCCAAGTGATCACTCCTAGCTCTGGTGCTGCGTGAGTAAGAAGCCCGAAAGTCCACCTCCACACTTCCTGGGCGCGCGTGCAGCTCCACAGGCAGTGTTTTGGTGACTCCTCATCCGCATGGCAAATCTGACAGCAACCGTCCTGGCCTATCTGCCTCAACCAGCTCCCCACTGGAAGACCTTTGTGGGCAAGAAGCCACAGGAAGTATGAGATCTTCCGCGGCCGCCAGCTCTCCCACAAGGCCTTCCAGAATGCCTACAAAAAGAACCTGGAAATACCCTGTGCGTACCAGCTAGGTCGCTGGGTGGGGGGGCGGCTCTGCATCCTCCCGAGAACTCGCCTGCCCAGAGTCGTGCTGTAAGCGAAGAAGGAAGTCGGCCCCTGTCCTGTCACAATCTCTGGCCACCACCACTCTCCTGGGTCCCACTCAAGCTCTGACAAGGCCCGCCCCTCCCAGAGCCAAAGACGCCAAAGCTGCAACTGGTCCTGCTCGATACTAGGGTCGGTACGCCAGACCTTCCCCAGAAGGCCTACGACCCTAACCCTCTGCCACGGGAGTAGGGGGTCGATGAGCGCATCCTCTCTCCTGAGTCGTCCATCCCCTGAGACCGCGAAGAAGGCGATAGAGGAGTCATCCAAACGTCCTGCGACCACCAGTGGGATGCCACGGGGGGTGAACTGTCCCAGCTAGCGGATGTCTCCAGGCATGAGGACCTGAGGCTCAGGTGGAGCCAACCAAGCGGCTGGGATCGCATCGTCGATCTCCGTGCGTCTCGCCTGGACTCCGCGTGCACCTCCAGCTGCGTCTGCAAGATCGGTCATCTCCAGATGTCTGTACGTATCCCTCCAAACTCGAAGGGACCGGGCTGGCCCCCTCATCCAGCCGTCCCACCTGATATGTGATCTCTCCCCCAACTGAAGGCCCTCGGCGTCTCTGACCTGCCCATTCTAGACGAGCGGCTGGCGATCGATCTCCTCTTGACAGCTGGGCTGGGACTGAATGAGACTGAGACGGAGCCGCCTCCAAACCATGAGGAGGCTACGAACGAGTGGGGAACGGGGCTGAGTGAGCGGGGCAGAAGTGAAGATCCACCTGAGGGACGGTAGCCACTCTCCACCTCGGCGCGGGACACAAGAGCCTACTCCCTGCTGAAGTAACATCTTCCACGTCTGCCCCCCCCGGGTCAAACCGCGGATGACAAGCTTGCCTAACAAGGCCTGACTCTGAAGCTCTGGATCGATAACCCCCAGGCCACCCTCAGCCTGCGGAAGAATGACTGTCTGCCAAGCAACCCTGGCTCTGGTATCTCTAAGACCATCCTCCCCAGACCAAAGGAAGTTCCGAACCAACCTCCTGAGCTGTGCCACGCTGGATCTCGAGAAGCACCAGCAGGAAGCCACATACCAAGCCGTGGCTAGAAGGACCTGGTTAACTACCAGGGCACGACCTGCAAGAGACAGCTTAGCAGTACTCCAGAAAGCCAGCTTCCGTCGGATGGAGTCTAGCACCGGGAGAAACTGCTGAGCTGGCGTGATATCTAGGCCAACCTGGAAGCCAAGGTATCGAGCTGTCTGTCCCCGTGGAATCCATCTGAAACCCAGAAATCACCCCCACTGAGAACACGCCCCAGGGTCTGTGAGAAAACCAACTGACTTGTTCTAGTTGATTTTCACACCAGTGGCCGAGCAGAAGACCTCCAGGGCCATCCGCACCCTCTCTAGCATCCTCTCATCGTCCTGGACATAAAGGGCTGTATCATCTGCGTACTCCGAGTCCAGAAGCTCCGTGTCCTCCCGAAGTGGAAGGCGAACCCCCCGGATTCCGGTAGACCTCGCCCGAAGGTAGTAAGTCATGGCCTCGGCGAAGAAAAGAAACAGGTAAGGAGCAAGGGGGCAACCCTGACGCACTGATCTCTCCAAGCTAAAGCGCTCACCCATCCTGCCTCCAATGATGACCCTGCTAGACGCTGTCCTGTACAAAGCTGAGATACCCTGAATCCAACCTGCCGGGAAACCTAGCCGCTCCAGAGTCCCCTCCAAAAAGGACCAGTCCACGCGATCGTAGGCCTTCTCAAAGTCGAGAAGTAGAATGGCAAGGTGTGATCCACTGTGCTGAGCCCACTCCGCCGCCTCTGAAAAGGTGAAGACATTATCCAGGATACTGCGATCCTGGACAAAGCCTGTCTGAGTGTCATGAATGAGGTCTGGGAGTAGAGGCCGAACTCTGGCACTGATCATCTTGGCGAGGATTTTGTAGGTGGTAGTAAGGAGAGTGATCGGACGCCACTGGCGGATCTCCTGTCTATCTCCTCCCTTCGGGATGAGGCAAATCAGTCCCGAAGAGAGGCTCTCTGGCATCAGACCGCTGCTGAAAATCCCCTGCAGAGCTGCAAGGAGGGGCTGATGGATCTGGTCTCAGAAGGAGGTGAAGAATGCTCGGGGAAGCCCATCCTCTCCTGGGCATTTCTGTCCGTCGATAGCCATCAAGGCCTCCAGCATCTCATCCGATGTAAACGGTGCCAACAACGTCGCCTGCATGCTAGGCTGGACCAGGGATGGAATGTGCCTCCACACCTCCTCACGGGCATGACTAGCACGAGGGGCAAGCGGCTCCTGCTGGAAGAGGGTCCTGTAGAAGTCAGTGGCCAACCCCAGGACCTCCCCCGGATCCGTAACGATGTGACCATCCGCTGTCCTGAGACTCCGAAGCTGATCACCTGCAGCTCTCTGGCCATGCATCCTGAAGAACTCCCTGCACATCCGGTCACCCTTCCGGGCCCAGAAGGAGAGAGAGGCGTGATAGGAGAACTCTGAGCGGCATTGGAGTGTCTCCTCTAGGAGGGCTCTGGCTCGAAGGGCCTGGATCCGAAGCTCCTCCGAGCCCGGGGAAGCCTGCTGGAGTCGCTGAATGGAGGCGAGGTCCCTCCGAAGAGCTCTCTCTCTACTCCACCAATCCTGTCGAACCTGTAGGGCTGCTAGCTGGCAGATCTGGCTGGACTCCTGCAGAGCCTGCGCAACTGAGTCCACCAAATCCGTGCACTCCCCCCAATCTCTATTCCAAAGACTGCAAATACTGCTACGCACGTCCTCCCTCGAGAAAATGGAATCGGGAATCCTGCATGACCGGGGGGGAAGGGTCTGGGCTGCCGAATCTAATGAGAGGAGTACCGGCGCATGGTCGGAAAGTGTCGTCCCTGGAACTATACCCGCCTGACCGCCTCTACTGATGGCCCAATCACTGACATAGAATCTATCAAGCCTCTCCAAGAGTCTGCCTCCTTCCCTGCAGAAGCCCCAAGAGAAGTCCAGGCTCCCGTGCCAACGCCGGAAGGACGGGTCTCTCCAACTGTCCCTACATCCTGTCGCGAAGATGAAGGAGTCCCAAGCTGACTGCTCTGCCTGAGCCATACCTGTGAACTCCGGACCTCTGCCCTGCTGGTCCTCCAATGTCTCCAGATTGTTGAAGTCACCTCCAACAATCCAGGAATCCATGTCTGGAAGAATCCCTGTAAGTGTCCTCCAGAAAGTGGCTCTGCATCGGAGGTCTGTAGGAGCGTAAATGTTGAGTATTCCAATTTTGGATCCCTCCAAATCCAGGCCTACCCAAAGGGCTCGGCCTGGGATCAACGTGCCATGACCGAAAACTCCCTGGGCTAACTGCTCGCACACGGAGGTACAGACACCCCCACTCCTCCCCTGTGCGCCGATCGAGGGCTCCCAGTAAGTGTAGGAACGTCCAGGGAGAACCTTCCCGCAGCTACGGGAACCGCAGAGAGCTTGTGCTCCTGGAGCAGAAGTACATCCAAACAACCAATCACTGCAGGCTGAAGTTCCTGTCGCAAAATGAGCTTCCTGGGACCACGGGTGCCAGAAGAGTGAAACCCGTTCACATTCCAGGATACGAGGTGTAGGCTCATGGAGAGGGATGGGGAGCTGCGAACAACTGTTGAAGTCGATGAAGAATCAGACATGTCGGAATGGAGGCGCTGCTGCTTATGAGAAGGTTTGGAGGGGGAGACGGGATCGTCCTGCCCGTCCTTCAACACCTTCAGCAAAGGCGAGAGGCCTTTGGTGCCATGAACAAATGCTTTCTCGAGCCAGCTCGAGATCTCTGAAGTGCTCATCCCATAGAAGGTTCGGAGTTTCTGATGGGACCAAGCTCTGACATCCTGGGGGAGAGGCCATGACAGGGTAGGTCTGAGGATCACAATCAGTCGGAAGCGTTTGGCGGCGCAACGCCACCGCAGGCGCACATCGCCCTCGGACCACTGAGTCTCGAGAAGCTGCCCATCGGACGGACCTATCCAGGAACAGACCTGGGCGTGTGTCTGCTCTCTGAGCGCCTCCCAAACCGAGTCGTCTGTCCAGGTCTCGGTGCCATCGCTGAGGAACGTGAAGGCGAAGCTAGGGCCATCCCTAGGGGCCAAGGCGGCAATCTTCCCATCCGCCCCTTTGCAGAGCAAGAAGATGCTGATGTCGAGATAAGCCGGGAAGGTCCCAAGGTTGGCCACGTCCAAGTAGTCCCAGGGGCTAGATCTGTAAAAGTCTCAAGGAAGCGCCCTCTCCTAAAGCTGAGACCCATCAGAGTCTGCCACTGAGGGGCTAGCGGCCATGGAAGCCTACTCCAGTGGGGGTGTAGACTCCGGGTGTCCTGCCAGCGGGGGGGGAGGGGGAGGAGGCTGAGGGGTAGGCGACTCGGACTCCACGGAGGCGATTGGCGGAGCAAGTGGAGGAGGCGGAGCGGGGGCTGCCCTCGGCTGGGAAGCCGAAGGTGCAGCTAACAGTGTAGAGGAGTCGAGGGGAGCGGAGGGAGGGGGGGGATGGGGACGCCTCTGGAGCTGGGGCTGAGAGGGAGGAGGAGGAGACTGAGGAGGAAGAGACGGGGGCTGAGGCTGCGGGTCGGGCGAAGGGAGGGGAAACTGGGGAAGGGACTGGGACTGAGTGGAAAGGGGCGGGGGAGCGGGAGAGAGGGGGATCTGAGGCTGTGAAGGGCGGGCTGCCGTCGACGAAGAAGCTCTCCCAGGTCCCTGGGGCGGCTGCCTGTCAGGTCTCTGGGGTGCTGCTGCCGGAAGGGTAACCTCTGCCTCCTTGCCTTTATCCGAGATCTTCTTGTTCTTTCCTCTTTTCCTTCTAACCTCGGTCCAACCACCCACTAACTCTGGACCGGGCTCCGACTGCCTCGGCTCCTCCTGACGTGATTGCCCGGGGGGGGGGGCGGGGGCGGAGGAGGCGGGGGCGGGGGGGGTCGAGATGAGCTGGCGAAGCGTGGGCATGCAGCCGCCAAGTGCCCAAAGCCGTGGCACCTCAGGCACTGACCTGGCTGTCCGGTGACTATCATGCTCTGGGTGATGCTGCCGGCATCTGTCACAATCTCGATCACTGCAGGGAGGGTCGCAAGGTCTGCCACAGCCACGCGGACTCGGGGGGCTCCTGCCGTGGTCACCGCATCGGCGAAAGTGTCGTGCATAACCCATCCAAAATGGGAGCCCAAGTCCCTGACAATCGGCCGCAGCTCAGCAGCAAGCCCTGGAAAAACTAGTGTCACTGGGTGGCGAGGTATACGGAACCGAACAGCAAAATCTGCTGCGCTGAATCCACGGTACCACGGGACTATCATGATAATCTTTCCATCCACCGATGTGGGGGAACCGGCAATCAGGTTGCTCGCAGCTTTCTCATTGGAGAGTTTGAGCCAGAAGATGCCCCTTCCCATAAGGGCCACCTCCTCAATATGGCCATCCTCTAGCAGGAGAGTGGACTGGAGCCAGTCCCTGATGGCTGATCTGGAGGGAGAGTGTCCAATGACTCTACCGTAAACAGAGGTACGGGCAAAGTCAATGGCAACCTCCTGCACACGAGATGATTGTTGCTCTGTCAGGATAACGCGGTAGGCATCTGGAGAGGGAGGGTCCGACTGGGCCTCCAGATCCGGGCAGGGGGCCGCCATATCGCCAAGACTAACTGCAAGCTTCCGATGAAGAACAGGCTGCCACCCCAAAAGGGAGACGAAGCGGGAGGGTGGCGCCTGGGTGTGGAGGGGATGGTGGCGGAGGCGGAGGGTGGAGGCGGGGTGGAGAAGTGAAGCAGAAGGACGAGCGAAGCGAAATGAGGGAGCGGGGGGGGGTCGGGGCGAGGCGGGGTGAAGGGTGCGGGGAAGGCGAGTGGCGCGGGAGGGCGGGGGGGGGCGGGGTTGGTGTGGCGGGGGCGGAGGGGTGAAACGGAGGGCGGGGGAGCGGAGTGGAGGCGGGGGGGGGCGGAATGAGCGAGTGGAGCGGAATGGAAGCGGGGGGGAGCGGAATGGAGGCGGAGGGGGGCGGAATGGCGGAATGGGCGGAGTGGCGGGCGGAGGCGCGGGGGACGGGGGGAGCGGGATGGAAGGCGGGAGAGCGAGGGGGTCGGGTGGGGTGAGCGAGGCGGGTGAGCGAGGGGGTCGGGTCGGGTGAGCGAGGCGGGTGAGCGAGGGGGGCGGGTGAGCGAGGGCGGGCGGGGGGCGAGGGCGGAGAGGCAGGGGGCGGGGGATGGGAGGCGGGCGAGCGAGGCGGCTGGGGATGGGAGGCGGGTGAGCGAGGCGGCGGGTGAGGGGGAGAGCGAGCGGGAGGCGAGGGCGGAGAGACAGGGGGCGGGGGTGGTCGCGGCGGGGGGGGGGGGGGGGGGGGCTAGGGAGTGGAGGTAGCGATAGCGATGGGGGGGAGGGAAGCTCGCAGGAGCCAGCAATCCGTTCAATTATGGATAAACCGTATTGCCTTTGCCTCTTTCAACACCTTTAAGATCCACTGCCCCATAAATCTAGTAGAAGATTTGCCCACGTCTACTATCCCCAAACCTTCTAATGCTTTTGGCATCGTGTAGAAAATCCACTTTACCTTGGAAATCTTATGATGGTCTGCATCCCCTCCCCATAGGAATGATCGGAAAAGTCTATTGATTTGAACCAAAATCTTTCCTGTAGAAGCCCAACAGGAGATAAAGTAGGTCACAGAAGGATAAATGTAGTGGTTTAATACGAATTTCCTTCTGGCTAGCATCGGCTTGAGACCTTGCCATCTGTTTATCTTGTCTTTGAGCCGATCAATCACCCAATCCCATCTGCCCTTCATTGAGCATCCAAATCCCATGGGGATGCCTAAGAGTCTGAAGACTTCCCTTTTTTAAATTGCTTTGCAGTTGTTACTGACCAAGAAATGAGGCGGCGGGCTCCTTGTACCGAAAATGCCAGTTTTTTCATGGTTGATTCTAGACCCTGAGGCTAGACAAAAAACATTGAGGCATTCCAAAGTGCTTTTAACAGAGTGCTCATCATCGCGCTAGGTGTTAGATTAGTGTCATTTGCAAATTGTTGGCAAATGATTTGTCTACCCTCTTCTACTTGGATCCCTTTGATGTTCCCCGTAACCAGCCCATCATTTACCAACCAACCCAAAGCATTTGCCGCTATAGCAAAGAGGAGCGGTGCTAGAGGGAAACCTTGTTTGATAGATCTTTTGAGAGAGAAGGAAGGAGAGACTTTACCATTGATCTCTATTTTCCCTCTGGCCTGGCACAGTAGGAGATCTACAAACGAGGTAAAGATAGGATCAACCTCCATGTCCTTTAGAGAAGACATAATAAACCTTCTTTGTGGTTTGTTGTGATCCACATTCTCTTGTCATATATCTGACTTAGTTGCCACCTTAACTTTGCACCTCCTATTTTGACTTCTTGAAGAGCTAAGAAGTTAGGCTTCAGACTATTAGTTCTCAACCATCTTTTAACTACCAGAGGCCTAAGATCGTTGCAGAGCCCCTGAACATTTATGCTAAGAAATGACAATTTTTCTTGTGATTTGTTCATCATCATTGGGTGGAATTTTTATTTCTCAATTTCTTAAAATTAACCAAACTAGTTTGAGGTGATAAGACAAATCCCCTGGAAGTCCTCCTTTTTTCTCTCTCAAGATTTTCTTTGAGGAGCTTGCTGGGTTTAGGAGTAGGAGTTTTTTTTCCTGCTATTTTCACCACCATGAATTCGTACTCATCCTGTGAGAGAGCAGCATGCTCCACCTGCTCCAGTTGAGTTGCAAATTGTTGTGTGCTCGCCACAGACTCCATCTTTTGAACTTTCATCCATGTTTTTCTCACCGGCCAAAAGTCACTATTTGTTTTCATGCTTCTCTCTTTCCTTCTGCAGTTTTTTCTTCTCTCTCTTCTTGGGACCTCGTTGACCGGCTAAATACCGCTCAATGTATCACAACACTATGCTGTATTTGACTGAATATACAACACGGTGTAGTTAAACACCACTCGATGAAATAAACACTGATCGGTGAACCTCTACATCGGGCGGTGTATTGGGATTACACCAGTCGGTGTACATTGACTAGACATGCGGTGCGCATGCGTTGGTCAAAAAACACCGATCGGTGTGGCGACATACCGATCGGTGTGTTGAGTTGGGTCTATAAAAGGTGAGCTTGTGGCATTTTTTTCCACCTTTGACCAAAATTCATCGCTATTTTCCGCTATTTCCCGCATTCCGGTTGTTTTCGTTGCTTCTCGCCTTCTCCTTCGGGCTTCTGGTGAGCTTCTAGCCTTACTTTTTTTTTCAGTTAGGGTCAAGTGATGGCTCGCTTTGGCCGGCCGGATTCACCTCGCCTCAAGAGCTGAGAGAAAAGAGAGAGAGAGGAACATGTGATATGTTTATGCTTGCTTGCTTTTTTGTGTGTGCTCTGATGATGTGTATTATTTGTCTCTACCCTCTTCGAGTGTTGAGATTCCTGATTTGACTTGACTAGTGTCTCCTTTCTACAATTAGTTCTAGAAGGGAAGTTCATAATGAAATGTCCGCCTAGACCACACAGGAAACAGATATTGGGAATATTCTTGTCAAAAACTTTTTGGATTAACTCAACTCCATCCCTATCCAAAACGTGAATAGCATTTGGAGGCTCTACAACCAAATCCATCAGTACACAAGCCTGAGGGTTACCCCGGGCACTAATGAACCTCTCTGTTTCTAGTCCTAGAAAGTGTCTTAGAGGGAGACAAAGGGATTCAAGCTGAGGGAAAAGCAAGAAAGGGAGATCAAGAAATTCCACCCGTATTGGGGCTTTTGAGGGCGGCGGAGAGTCTGGGCTAAAGGAAGGCTCCCACAGTTGGATTGAGAGCGGTTGACTTCATATTGTCCAAGTGCCTTTCTGCACCACCTCAGTCGCCATTTTTGGCTTTTCGAATAAAAAAACAATGTACCCATTCCTCAAGAATCGGATACTTGTCACGTTTAGACCTTTTCGTGTCTAGAAATTTCTTACCCATCCTTTTAGAAACATAGCGGGGGGGCGGGGGCCATGGTTGTAACCAACTACTGCACATGAACAAAGCCACTTGGTCGTGTCATTGAGGATACCATTTTGCACTTTTGCAGTAGAGAGCTTACCTTTGAGAGCGCTTCCATGTGCTCTAGCTGGGTTGGCAAGTGCTTAAGCCAAGCAGGGGAGCAAAAGGATGCAAGCTCAAAGCATGTGGATTCATTGCATGAAGAAACAATTGAGACGGCTGTTGCCCAAGGAAACACATATCAAGGTACCATCATTGAGGGACTAAAGATGTTCATTGGAACCAATATGGCTTATTGAGTTCAAGATAGAGAACTTTGAGAAGACCCTCTTTACACGCAAATGTCCCTCCCCCTCCCGGATGTGTCAATTTTACGAGCAAAAACCTATGAGCAGGTTTATCCGAGCGTGTTTTTCAAGAGATTTTTAAAAATGTTTTTCTTTAGGAAACATGGTTTTTACACTTTTATTTTCACTAGAACTAGATCCCTTTATCATAAAAATATACAGACTAGTCACTCATTCATTTTTACACAACATAATTTTCTTATTTAGAGACATCCCTTTGTACCCCTTTTATTACCTTAAAAAAGTGTTGATTCCTTTAAGAAACATTCCTCATAATCACTCTCAATGTAATAATACTATGCATATATAATTACTTATTAACACATTTATATCATATGGCAATATCTTTTTAGTGTTTTTATAGCATATTTATGGACATGTTTCTAAAGAAGTTTAAATTACTATAAATAAGTATTAACTTGGGCTTATATATCACTCTCATAAAATACATGTAATATTTAATACTATATATGAAAGATTTTCCAAAATATAACTCCATAGATGTGCTCAAATGGGGTGTTCCGATCAATTTGAGTGGTTGAATGACTATATTTGGACATTGGATATGAAAGTTATGTCACTTTTAAAACTGCTGTCCAAGGTAGTTTCGCCAGCGAAACTACCTTGGGAGACTTGCTTCAAAGGGGTTTCGCTGGCGAGACTACTTGGATGGCTTACTTCAATGAGTTTTCTTTGAAGAAACTCTTTCATGAAGATAGGTTGAGAGAGGGTTTTCAATGTCACCCCCTATTAAGTAAAAGTTGTAAGAAGGATCATAAGGGAATTTTCATAGAGAAGTCTACTCTACATGTGGGTTTCTTCAAAAGCCATCCCATTATGCTCTCACCATTCCTAAAGATTCACCTAAAGATTTTTGTATAAAATAGGCATTGCTATAATACTTTGCATATTTCTAAGTGAAACTATGTTTTCTTCTGATCGATTTTTGCCATATTTATGCATAGTTGGAAGCTTTTTTTTTCCTTCGCTCGGACGCTCGGAAGATTTCGCTCAGAAAATGCTCGTCCCCCCCCCTCTCCCACTATTCGGGACCCAAACTCCTCGACTACCTTGCCTTCCTTCTCTGACTTCTCCTTTCCCTCCCTCCCAACTAAGCTTAACCAGCTACTTAAACCCCCCCTCCCGTTTCTTTCACCCTACCTTCCTCAACACCTTAGCTACTAAGCAACTCCCATTGTAGCCTGGTGTGTTGCTCCCAGTTGCTACTGCGCCACCATTAAACCCCCTGTCTGTGTTGTATTTTTGCCTTCAATGCCCTCGCCTTTACGTCGCATCTTTTTCCCATCTGCAGCCCTGCTTACCTCTACTTTGGGCACTCATCTATAGCCCGCCATGTATCCCTCTGCCAGTGTGTTTGTGCCATTCACGGGCCTTGTAATATGGTTGCATTGCCTCTCTGTGTTCATTTACTCTAAATCTACGACAACCTCTCCCTTTTCTAGATTGAAACTTCTAGCTAGTCGCCACGACCCGCCAGCATCGCCACAATGCCTACACCCTTGTGCATGATCTGCTCCGAACTACGTGTCTTCGCATCCACCCTCTTGCACTAATGGACTCACATGTCCTTTCTTTTCTCCTCGTCATTACACGTGGGCTTTTATCCCCCACCCATTTCCTTAAACTCTCTCCCACCCTTCTCTTAAACCTTCTTAAAAACCCTTATTATTTTTTCTCGTCCCTCATTTTTTGCTTTCCCCCTTTATAAACCCCCCCTCCCCCCCTCTTTTTTTTCCCCTTTTCTTTTTTTTAAATCTCTCTCTCTCTCTCTCTCTCTCTCTCTCTTTCTCTCTCTCGTTATCCCCTCCTTTTTAACCCCCCCCCCCCCTCTCTCTCTCTCTCTCTCTCTCTCTCTCTCTCTCTTCATATGGTTAGACCTCCTCTAGCTTCATGCATCCCGGACTTGGGAGGGGAGACCACATTAGGAAAAGACGAAGCTCATTTTGGGGCCTTTTAGGTTAGACAAAAAATAGAGATCTTCCAATGAGAGAGAGGCCAACGTTACGTTGGAAATGCTTTTCTTAAAAAAAAAAAAAAATTTATTTCTCTAGAGATGCTTGTCACATTGACATTTTGAAGTTCCCGCTCTTGTTTTCTAGTGTGTTATAAATGCTACACCAAATCCCAAAATGGATAAATTGACATTTTGAAGTTCCCGCTCGAGTGTTTTTGAGTGTATCATAAATGTCACCCTAGAGAGGTCAAAATGACCGAATCAAGCACCTGATAGAAATGTGCTTAACAAAGCGATTTGGGCACTCGGCCCCAAGCCAAGTGCCCAAATTGTTTTCTTAAGCACAATCTTGTCATGTGCTTGTGTTGGTCATTCCGAGAGGCCAAATTTAGTAATTTAAAGTCGTTTTGGGGGTTTTGTGCCTACTCGGGACACAATGGTGATGCTAGAACCATCAAAATTTGCACCAAAATAGTAAAAAACTGTTAAGATCCTTGGACATAGCATTTATGACACAGTAAAGAACGCTCGAACGAGAACTTCAAAATGTTAGCTTTTTTGTTTCGCAATTTATGTCTCCAATTGAATGCTTGATCGTATAAGTTCATGCTTCTCACTCTAGAAAATTTTGATTTTGAGCCAAGAAAATTAGAAAATCATGAATTTCTTATAGGACCCCAAAATAAGCTCCACTTTTTCCTAATGGGAGCTCCCCACTAAGACCATGTTCTATTGTGACCACTTCTTGAGAGTTTGAGAGGAGGGATTCATCATCATATCTTGAGGATAGAGGAGTCTCCCATGCACTTAGGATTGCCATTAGTCAGGTGCGGGTTTCATCCCATCAGTTGAGGATTGAGGTAGGGAGAGCAGTAGGTATACCCACAGAGTAGTGGGACTGCACGCTATGTATCTGGGGGGCGGTTGAGACAGAGGAGCATAGTCTTTGTGTTTGCCCAGCCTACTATGAGATCAGAGGGTGTTACCATTGTCTCTACCTGGAGGGGAGTGGCTTCAGTCCTCTATCACGCTAATCCATTTCCATGACCAGGTTTGTATTGGGCTCTATTTGATGGGAGCGTAGGGAGACACCATTGCGACAGATCAAAGAGCAGCAAGGGATGGCTAGACCACCACAAGACATAGAGGCTTGACTGAGCACAATGACACGTCATAAACTATACATTTGAGTCAGCCCTAAGACACAACGGATTGGAGCCAACTAAATCAAAGGGATTTTTAAAAAAAGACTTATTATTAACACAATACGTTAGATATATTGAATGAAAAATTACAACTACAAATACCGTTCAATGACTATAGTTTGCATGCAAGTGAAGATTTTCATGCTTTGACAATTTTAAGTTGTTGATGATAATATTGGTTGTGTCAAACTTATACAACTAGTCTTCAAGAAACATGTCTAAAAGGATAAGGGAGTCTATTTAGCTTTTTATTTTCGTAATGGGCAAGCTTCTTCCATAACATACAAATGTGTATGTGCATGCATGTGTGAGTCAAACTTATGCACATAGTCTTTAAGACAAATGTCTAAACGGATAAGTGAGTCAATTTACTTTTGTATTTTCTTCCTTGTTCCATCACACATGCCTGCCCATGCATGAGCGCACGCACACACACACACACACACACACACACTCCTTTTCTTCCCTTTTTCATTCTTTCCCTTGTTACCCCTTTGGTAAAACTTTTTAAACTACCTCTCCCCTCTCTCTCTCTTCAAGTAAAGCTTCCTCCCACACTCTCTACCCTTCCCCTCTCTTTCTTCTAATATCCCTCACACCCTTCCTCAACTTTCCCCCCCTTTTTTTCCTAATCTAAAATCTATCTTTAAATAAAAATATTTTTTCTCCTAATATTTTCTTATTTTTAAAATTTTTTTAAAAATCTTCCTAAAATTTCCTCAAATTTTCTTATTATTTTTTCTCTCTATTTTGTCTAATTTCCTTTTTGTAATATTTCTATATGTTTCCTCTCTCTCTCTCTCTCTCTCTCTCTCTCTCTCTCTCTCTTTCTAAACTTCCCCTTAGTTCTTCCAATTTCTCTATTTTCTCCTCTAATCACTCCTCTCTCTTTTCATAAATTTCGTAAGTTCAACTCTCTCAAACTTCTCCTCTCCCTTATTTTTCCTAAGCTTTGTTTTTCCACTTTCCCGCCCCTTTTTTCCCTAATCATTCTCTATTTCTCCCTATTTCCTTCTATTTTCCCTTTTTTCACTAATTTCTTGTAGGAATTTCCTATTTTTTTGCTATTCTCCCAATTCCCCCCCTTTTTTCTTTAATTCTTACCCTAATTTCCTATTTCCCCCTACGTGTTCTCTATTTCTCCATACTGCTTTGTATTTCCTAATTCCGTCAAATCCTTTCTATTTCCCCTAATTCTTTCCAATTTTTCTATTTTTCCTTCTTTGAAATTCCTTCTCTAAAATTATTTCTTTAAATTTATTTCTTTAATTTTCTTCTTTTTTTAAATTATTAAAAGTATTTCTTTAAAAACCTTTGAACTTCCTTCTTTTTAGTCTCCTTCCCTTATGCTTTAAATCTTAAAATTACATTTATTACTCTAATCCCTAATTCTCCCCTCCTCCTTCTCCTTTACATCCACACACCTAAATACGCTAAGTTGTTCTGCCTTACATAACCATATATTTACTTTTCCTTAAACTCACCCCAATTATTTTTACACTTAAAGCATAATATAAAAAATTAGCTTTATAAGTCTATAGGGTGAGCAACTATTTTTATTGTGATCCCGATAAGAAGGGAGGGGTGTTTATGACACCTGTCTTCCCAACTTAGTTAAAATATGGTTCTTATCATTTTTTTTGTTGGATGGTGGCAAGTATGTAGACTCCCCTCAATAAAAGTAAAGATTGTGATGACTTATCAAAGCAGAACTTGTCTGTATAGCCTTGCATTCTATAAGTCTTTTGCAAATTGTGCTCCTCTCGATTTTTGGTAATGTCTAATACTTGTCTAACAATAGTTTTCTCTTTGTTTCTATTATCAAAATTGTTTTCATTTCACTATGAAACGGGGTTTTGTCGAGTCTTCACACACAAATTCATGTTTCCCCTGCAACTCTAGACGGTTGCACATAGTACATTTAAGTAATTTTGGCTCTTGAGTCACTTCATTGCTCATTGGAGCAACACTTCCTCTCTCAGTAACCGTTTGAGTTTCACATCTTCAATTACTCTATTATCCCAAACACTTCTCAAAATAGACCACTTTCCCCCTTTTTCCTTCCCCTCCTTCTTTCCTTTCCCTTCCCTAGCCTTACTATCATCAAAAGCTTCATTCTGTGACCTTTTCTTCTACTCTTGAAACCCTCACTTAAACCTCTCCCTTCCCCCCCCCCCCCGGTCTCTCTCTCTCTCTCTCTCTCTCTCTCTCTCTCTCTCTCAATCCTTAAATTGGACTTATAGATTTTGTGGGGGTTAAAGGTCACTGTGCCTTAACCCCGGTTATGTACAATACTCAAACACATATATAAATGAATGAAAAAGAAGATTAGGGTGGTTCTGCACCCACCAAAACTTGTGTGGCTCTCTGTCTCTCTCTCTCTCCTTCTTCCGTTCTTGCTTCCATTGAGAGCACTCTCAGATTTTTCTATCTCTTTCAGGTAGATAGTATGTCACCACACTAGGTGATGACAAATATTCCTAAAATTTATCTATTTTTTCTTCTCTGTATTTTATCTAACTTTCTTTTTCTTATATTTCTCTATGTTCTCTCTCTCTCTCAACTTCCCCTTAGTTCTTCTAATTTCTCTCTTTTCTCCTCTCCCTATTTTTCCTCTCTCTCCCTATTTTTTCCTAAGTTTTGCTTTTCCTTTTTCCTAATTTCTTTTATTTTATCCTAATTTCCTACTTTTCCCTAATTGTTCCCTATTTCTTTCTATTGTTTCCTTTTCTTCTTTAATTTCTTCTAGATTTTTCCTATTTTTTTTGTATTCTGCCAATTTCTCCCCTTTTTCCTCTAATTCTTTTCTATTCCCCCCTAAGTGTTCTCTATTTCTCCGTATTGCTTTGTATTTTTCCTAATTCCTTCAAATCCTTTCTATTTCCCCTAATTCTTCCCAATTTTTTAAATTTTCCCTTCTTTGAGATTCATTCTTTAAAATTGTTTCTTTAATTTTCTTCTTTTTTAAAATTCTTAAAAATATTTCTTTAAATACATTTGAAATTCCTTCTTTAAAATTCTCCTTCCCTTATGCTTTAGATCTTAAAATTACATTTATTGCTCTAATCCTTAATTTCTTCTCTTCTGCATTTCCTTTATGTCCCCACACCTAAATACACTAAGTTTTTCTGCCTTACATAGCCATTTATTTACTTTTCCTTAAACTCACCCCAATTATTTTACACTTAAAGCATAATATCAAAAATTAGCTTTATAAGTCTGTAGCGTGAGCAATTATAATTATTGTGATCCCGATAACAAGGGAGGGGTGTTTATGACACATGTCTTCCCAACTAAAATATAATATGGTTCTTATCATTTTTCTTGTTGGATAGTGGTAGGTATGCAAACTCCCCTATTCAATAAAAGTGCTGCTTGTGATGACTTATCAAAGCAGTTTTTGTCTCTACAGTCATGCATTCTATAAGTCTTTTGCAAATTGTGCTCTTCTCGATTTTTTTAAATGTCTCATAGCAGTTTTCTCTTTTGTTTCTTTTACCACAATTGTTTTCAATTCATTATGAAATAGGGCTTTGTTGAGTCTTCACACGCATGCATGCACGCACACACACACACGTGCATGCGCACATGGACATGCACACACATGCACACCCACATGCCTATGCACAAAGACACACATGCACAAAAAAAATGTGTATCCTTGACGTTTTTAACTATCTAGGAATTTTTAGAGGAATGTTATCTTGTACGATCATGCACACCTTAATGTTACTGCTACCCCTTGGTTTTAGGCTTTCTATTAACCACAATTAGAACTTCTTGGTGACCTTATTCTCCAATAGTTGACTCCTAGCCTTGATGACCATTAATGCATTCCATATCCACCTTAATAGCACCATAAGGTCCATCTAAACCTAGAGAACAAGGGTTTGGGGTAATTACACTTTCCCACCTTAGAACGATCTTCCTAAGAGCATATTTACTACTCACTAGGAAGTCTTTCTTCCCCTAGTACTACCATAGCACTATGAGTCTTTGGCTTATCTCTAAAAATCCCTTAATACATGTATATTGTGGTTTGAGTGTACACCTCTTTCCTAATACCTTACTAGTCACCGTAGGTGGGTGGCTTAGCTTCAAATTACAATTAATCTATGATAGTTTGGGTAAAGTGGGACATCCCCCTTGTATTATGACCAAACCCTTTTCTTGCCATGGATCCATAACCTAATTGTTGGAATCACAATTGCATATATAGAAAGTAGATTTTGTTCCTTGTAATCTGGTAAACAAAAAGTAGATTCTTGCATTGATCAAGTACATAGAGAGCATTTGGAAGTATCTTTTTCTTACTGAAGTCTATGGTGAATGGAAGGCTTCCAATTCCTTAGACTGAGCACTTTTCGCTGTCTCCAAAATTCGTCGAGACAATAGATTTTGTTCCTTATAATCTGGTAAACAAAAAGTAGATTCTTGCATTGATCAAGTACATAGAGAGCATTTGGAAGTATCTTTTTCTTACTCAAGTCTCTGGTGAATGGAAGGCTCCCAATTCCTTAGACTGAGCACTTCTCGCTGTCTCCAAAATTCGTCGAGACAAATCCAAATGTGCCACCACTATCAACATTGCTACCTTCACTCATTGTATGAGCTGAGCAGTACTCTATGACTAGAAAGAGCTCCTCTTTTGCAACATCTACTAAATCTAACCTTCACTCTTCTTGCGATCTTCCTGCTTTTTCAACCTTCTTACTAATGCAATCTTTATGCTCTTTGCAATCTTACGAACAGCTCCATCTCTATTTCTTTACTCTCTCCTTCTCTCTCTCTCTCTACATAGTACTAGGGCCCAGGACAAAACCGTCCAGGCTGGACCCAACCAAAGGATTTTTATTGCATGAGAGAGGAATAAATACAATAGTTCAGCGTAGGGCTGCTGCTACCAATTCCAGAACGTCTATTCTTTTTACAAAGAGCTCATGGCTCAATAATTTTTGGCAACATGCCAAGTGTCAAAATAACTAACTAAAATTTAGTACATGCCACAAAGGGCATCTATGATTGCGAATCAAACTTATGTATCAAGTCACATGCGGTATAGACCGCAACACTTTTGAATTACCATGGCTTATACAAATTCATGAATAGGAGAGGCAGATTATGATGCACCAAAATATCTTATATTAATCGACTAGGAGGGACACCTTGACTCTGATAGACTCACCACGACTGTGGATTCAAGGCTTTACAACATGACACAATTGACTCGACTCGACTAGGGACCCTATGACCTTTACGAGCAACTGCTCTACAGAGAGATGTAATCAACTCTCATCATAACAAAGAGAAGGAGAACCATTGCAAGTGCACCTTCTTAAAGGAACTACTCATCGACCTCTTGAAGACTTGACTCCACAAACCACCACGGGTTACCACTCAAAGAACCATCATGAAGAGCTAGATCCACATGCGCATCATGCTGTGAATAGCCAACTATGCCAATAAACTTTGCTCTCTTGCATGGACTGATCCCATGCAACTGACTAGCAAATCTCCACATCACTTTTTATGCATAGACAAGACAACCACCATGATTACAAAGATGTCTCAATCACTGAGCTCTTAGAAATCATATGACCAATAGCATTAGAAGAACATAGACTCCTCTCAAACCTTAGGCTATCATCAATCACACTGAGCTCCTACCAAATCATAGCACCAATAGCATTAGAGGAACATAGACTCCTCTCAAACCTTAGACCATCATCAAGTCTCTGCATGAGGTTGACCTAAGGACTCCAATGAGGAATTCCAACAATACCCAATGCGTGACCAATATTCACCAAAAGCTAAGGTTTAATGTCAAGTGAATTGTTAATATTAGAAAAAACTTCAAAACTTTGGGAGAGAAGTTTTTGAATTTGTAGATTTGAAGCCATTTTAAATATATTTAGTAACAAATCCTCATAAATCCTGAAAAAAACTTCTAAATTAGAGTGTTTCACAACAAAGTTCACATTTTGTACATTTTGCATGAGCTCGACCAAGTAGTATGACATACTTTTTTTTGGGGGGGGTGAAAAAGTAGTATGACATACACATGAAAGGCATACATGTGGCTTGCCATGAACATAAATACCCAAGAGTCACTCCGTTTGCTCTTTTTTGAGAAGCATTCTCAAAGCAAACCATAGGGAATAGATTTTCTAAGTAATAATAAGGAAGAGGGGCAAGGTGACCATAGGTAATAGATTGTCTAAGTAATAATGAGGAAGAGGGGCAATGTGACCAATGTAATATTTTGGCCTTTTTCTCTTTGTTTTCATAAAGAGGAAAATGAGATCTTGTATTTCCTTGTTTACATACTATAACTAGCCACATGCTTTGAGGTGCTTCAATGGATGGAATGGGACCCATTCATTCCCATGAATGTTCACAAGAAATTGAGGTTTAATGTTAGGTGTGACAAATTTTGGAATTGACCTTCAAATAGAAGGTTTTTAAACCTGCAAATTTCAAGTTATTATTTTTCTTAAAATTTGCAACCTTTTGATTAAAACCTTTTTCTTCAACTTAAGGTTTTTATATCTACAAAGAAAGATGTTTTTTGTTCATGCAATTGAAGGTTTTTGTATTAGTACCCGAAAATGTTTTTGGTGAACATTGTGCTACATGACTTGCTAAATGGTTGCTCATCACCATTTAGAAAATCTATTAAAAAACCTTGAAAATTTGGGAGAGAGAGTTTTTTAATTTGTAAATTTCAGGCCATTTTAGTTATATTTTAGTAACAAGACCTCCAAAATCTTGTAAATTTTACCTTCAAGGTTTTTGTATTGGCACCCACAAGAATGTTTTTGGTCATGTCTCTCTCCTTTAGGCTTTACCTTGCTCCTACTCTCCTCCTCCATGAGTTCCACTACTCCTCATGCGGCTCTTGTGTTGCCCCCCCTTTTCTTGCTCAATGTCGGTCTTTGCTCACAAATATGTGACTGGGATCATTGTTGACTTGGCCCCTATACTATGATTTTTGTAGGATTGTAGCCACTTAGTGGAGCTTTTCTGACGTATTTGTATGAAAGCAAGATATCTCGATGGTGTTTATTGGCTTTGTGGTTCCCCCCCTCCTTTCATGACCCAATAGGTGCTAGCTAAGAATCTAGTGATGTCTGTGTGTAGCTTTATGAGTTTTAGCCCCCGATGTGCATCTTTTTCATTTATGGTAAAAGTATTTCAGATTCCTTCATTGGTATGACCTTGGTACGTTGGTGGCTCCGTTGCTTGTCCTAGGTCCTAGTTCAAAGGTGTCAGTATTAAGAATATCATGGTTAGAGGGATAATTGAGATACATATATAGCATGTTAAAACCTTGGATGGATAGGTGGCCCTATGTGTTGTTTCATACACTAGAATGTGTGTGCAGGATGTTGCCAATCTATTGGGTTATGCAAAAGTTGTTTAATATTCTTGATTGTATGTACTATCATTATTAGGATGGTTTCACCAATGTAACATTAATATAATGTATAGATAGTGGTATGTGTTTTATCATTACTCAAATGGTATGCATACTATCATTATGTGGATAGTGCTATGTGTATTGTCATTACTTGGCTTGTAGTTGTTTTTGACTATGTTGCATATGATCTAATTCAATAATAGTACCAATTGTGAGGATGCTATGGTCAATGGGGTGTTATCCAAGTTATATGCAGCCCAAATTATAAAACCATATGGTTATATGGTCGTGTCGTCCGCTTTTTGGTCATGTATGAATAGGTCCACTTTTTGTCTCTATATGCTGTCTTATTGCCAAACCATGAGCAGCAACTACATAGCTTCTCTACCTATGTTGCTTGGTGGAACCTCACTCTCCTTAGTAATGATGAAGGTGTTTTATGTTCCTCTATCTTGATTATATATGACATTGTAGTTCACAATATGAGGACCTTCTCACAAACTTGAGAAGTGGTTTAAAGTGAGACTCTTGTATTCTTCCTGCTTGATTGAATGTAGATTACCTACTAATCCAAAAGATTAAATTGGCTAGGTTTTTGTATCTTTGTCACATTAAACATGCATGTGTGGTTGCAGGACCTGCTTGCTCGCCGTAGGTGTGGACATGCCACTTGTTTCATATCTTCCTTCTAATGTATGTTGATTTTCCATGTAACTAATTAATGGTGGTTTTGCACCTTTAGACCTAGCTGTACACTCTATACATGACTAAATTTCCCTTTCATTTTTTGTTTTAGTCTGGTTGGTGGCACCCTCATGAGATCTTCCCCTCTTTCTTTAGATTCTGGAATGAGTTTCCCTTCCTCTTGCTTTTGAACTATAAGTACATTAAATACAAGGCATATGGATAGTATTTAGCAAATGACCTCATAGTTATAGCTGAAATATTGTTACTTTTGTTCTCCCCTAGGGAACATGGGAGCTCAATCTTAGAAAGATACTCCAATGGTGTTAAGTGCTCAATTTGCTCTTTTTATGATTGCTAGCACTATGGAAACACTAACACATCTACCATGTGTAAGTGATATATGTTTAGATTAAATTTTAAATTCTATTCCCATGTATTTCTTGAGGTAAAAGAGGCAACCTATTTATGTAATGCTGCTCCAAAAAATTCAATGATGGGGTTATTGTCCAGTATTTTGAGCTGCTAATAATGTCGAAATTCTGAGTTGTATATATCATGCAATATATTGTAGTTCTAATTGAAGGGATGCTACCATACTTCATTTATTTTGCTAGTTTTTAATTCCTAGATATAATAACCATTTAAGTAAAACAAGGTTTCTAAACCCTTTCTTAAATTTCCTAACTTTTTAGTACCTACGATGGGATGCCACCAAACTTTAAAATATGATTTTTAAATATATGCATTTAAGTAAAACAAGGTTTCTCAACCATTTCTTAGCTTTTCAAAGATAATTTTGTAAACATCATTCACTCCATAATGGACTATATGTAAATCCCATGACCTTTTTTAGTCCAATACCCTTATAAGGAATAATGGTGTGGCATAGCATGACATTTTAAGTCAGCATGCTTCTCCTTCAATGTTGGTTTTTAATTAAATTAATTAAAGACATCATGCTTGGATCTTCTTTCAGACCTAGAGTTTTACTTAAGTAATCATTTTTTAGTAAGTTTACATGCTTGGCTATTTTTTACTAAGTCATCATTTTTTACTAAGTCTACATGCTTGGCTATTTTTCACCACTAGTTTTTCATGTAACTACCCTCTAGATACCCAATGCATGAACACTCCAAAATGCATATACTTGGGAGACTTCTCTTGGTATCAACATAAGATTGTAACTTGAATCTTATTTCATTAATTTTAGACTTGTTAATGTACAAATTCATTTTTACATATACTTTTGGACTAGTTTTTGGATAAAATTTAAGAAAAACCCAATCTTCAAAGCACATATAAAAACATAAAAACAAGCATTTATTTTGATATTTTTAAATAGATGAAACTAAAATTATAAAATCTAATGTAGCCTAGATAAGTTACATGAAAAAATAAGATTCAGTAGTTGTATACTCTCTTATTATTTATAATGGTGTTAATAGGCACCTTCAAAAGTTATAGTATTAAGGAAACTCTCATAATATTTATAAAGGTGTTGACAAACACTAAAAGTTACAATAAGCATGAGATAAGTTACACAAAAAAATAAGATTTAGCAATTGTAAACTCTCTTAATATTTATAATGGTGTTTAGGAAACACTTTCAAAAGTTACAAGTGGAAGTAGCAAACTCTCATAATATTTATAAAGGTGTTGAAAAACACCAA
This sequence comes from Dipteris shenzhenensis, assembly GCF_047967505.1. Taxonomy (NCBI): domain Eukaryota; kingdom Viridiplantae; phylum Streptophyta; class Polypodiopsida; order Gleicheniales; family Dipteridaceae; genus Dipteris; species Dipteris shenzhenensis. The sequence continues at coordinate 19,813,351 of NC_141619.1, forward strand.
AAGTTACAATAAGCCTCTTACTGGAAGGCAAATCTATTTTCTCTCTGTATCCTAAATTCAACCCATTCAAGAGCTGAGCTCATCTCATCCTCATAGATGTAGTTAAAATTATAGAAGAGAAGTAAGGATTGATAAATTTTCTCCTGTATAACACTTTGTTTATTCCGAATGGCTTGCGCTTCTTGGGGTGGAAATCTTCCATAACGAGCCACACGTGAAGATATCTCACTTTGAAAGTCTATCAGCTCTCTTCTATATGACTGTAATTTATCTATTTCACTAGTAGCCATACTTATTTTTCTTTGGTTGTCATCAATATCCCATACTATCAGGCTCCAATGTGAGCTACATCACCAACAACAAAGAGCAATGAGATTTATCACAATATTAAGTATTAATTGACACAATATTACAAATAAAAGAGTAAAAGAAAGATTGAGATGATACTTCTCATAATATGGCATAAAGATGACTAGCATGCCATCCAAGTCTAAAGGTTGTAGCATTGAACAAACATCATCTACCATCTTCTTGGTATCACTAAGTATAGCTGAAAGGAGAGAATCGAGCATACACACACGATTCTATATTGATCTAGGAAAGTGAGATATAACCGTACTACTGCAGCAATAAATAAACAAATGTTAGAAGCAGATTGAATCAAATGATTGAAGTATCAAGCCAAGAGATGTTCATATCAAACCTGAGGATGGCCATCATGACTTTGTCATTAGCCTCTTTCAAAGGGTCAGAGAGGATTGTAACTTTCTTTCTACCAAATGTTAGAACATGAGGTCAATTTCTAATGATAACCCTGACCTCAAAACAGCTCCCCATTTCATCCAATACAGCAGTTACATTAGAACAACTTATGGGAGTAGCAACCAATGTTTCCTCTGGATGCTCCACCACGTTATCAATAAATGACTTAATGATAAATGACATGAATACGTGTAGATGCAAGTTTGTATATATGTTGACAATGAGGTTTTACCGCCGCTCAAATAAAAAATTTGAGCAAGGAGGAAAAAGTAGTGATCCGACTCTCCACCCACAACTATGGCCATCATTCTGCTTCACTGTGGGGCATGTTACATACTCTATTTGATCTTCTAAGTCACCTTCCATTTGCATAAGTGCATCTATAGCACCTACCAACTTCCGAGCCAATCTACACATCAAAATGGATAACATAAATGAATGTGCACATTGCATAGGATGCATCTCATTGAAGTAATTGTGACAGGTAGGTTATACTTACTTTGACACACTGCCATGGATAGATGCTATTGAATTAACAAAGAAACATTGCTTGGCTAAGATGTCCACAGTCACCAAGCTCCAATGCGAGCTGCATTATCAATTAAAAATAATTATTATTTGTTGACGTAATCCTCCACATTGTAAGAGATAAGCTAAGTAAGGATTGATACACTCACTCCTCGTGATATGCAGTAAAGATAACTCGTGCCACAATCAAAATCAACAGGTTGCAACCACTTAAAAACGTCATCTATGGTCTTTTGCTCATTGATAAGTACATTAGAAACAAGAGGATCGACTAGATGTGCACATCTCTGTATATATAGGGGAAGCTGTTCTAAAACCATACTGCAATAAAAAGAAAAGAATATTAGTTCATTTGATCCAATGGAAATACAAAATCATAAAGTTAAGAAAAAGTTTGTGTCATGGATATTATGACCTTGTCATTAACCTCTTTCTTAGAGTTTAAAAGGATTGAAATGTCCTCTTCATTGAATAGAAAAGTAAGAGGTTGTTCTCAAACTTGAAACCTAACTTGAAATGACTTCTCCATCTGCTGCAAGGTATGATTATTTTCTAGACTCATCCGATGGATAGTCAAAGCAACTTTGCTTTCTTGAGATGAGCTTCCTATATTCTCTACTCCAGCTATGTCCTCCTCATCCTCCTCCTTTTCCTCCTCCTATAAAAGGATAAAATAATTATCAGATTCAAAAATTTAAATTCATTATAATTAAAAAAAGGATTTTAAATAAATAAAGAAAATTAAGGATAAGTTTTCATACCTCTAGATATCTTCGTGGTCTTTTTATGTAACCTTCTGAGGCAAGGTCAATGTCATATCCATCTCCTTCAGCTTCCTTACTATCATTGGTGTCCTCACTATCATATCCAGAGCTTTTAGCATTTTCATCCTCTTTCTTGCTCTTATCATACATGGCCATCTCTATGTCAGCATCCTCTTCATGTGAGATCTGACCTTTCTTATCATACTTTATTGTGAGAGAAGCCATGGTGTCAAGGTATTCCAAGCAAGAATTTTAAAATGACAAATTTCCTTAAGGGAAAAGGCTATTGGGAGTTCATTACTGGAGCTGAACAAGAACCAGTTATTCCTAATGTTCCCAATCAACAAGAGTTGCAGGCATTTAAAGGATGGCATGAGAGAGCCAGAAAAGTTATGTACTCGATGTCTATTAGTATTTCAGATTCTATGATTATGCATATTCAGGATGCAAGCATGCCGAAGGAGGCATGGGATACTTTGACAAAAATGTATAGCACAAATACGCAAGCTAAGAAAATGCAGCTTAAGTAGGAGTTGCATAATGTGCAAAGAGAAAATATGAGCATCAATGACTGCCCCATGAAGGTGAAGAAGATTGCAGATGCACTTGCTTCTATTGGGTCGCCAGTGGAAGATGATGATTTAGTTTTTGTGACCTTGAATGGTCTAGGAAAGGATTATGCACAATTCTGGACATCCATTGCCATCCGTGAAAATTTTCTTGATTTTGAGGAGTTGATTGCTCTTCTAATTTCTGAAGAGCAGAGAAATGGTGGTGCTTGCTTTAGATCATCACAGTCATTGCACTTTGACATTTTTTGCCTCTTTGGGATTTTAACATGTCCAAAGCTTTTTTCCCAAAGAGTATAGAAAGTATGAAAAGATGTCAGTGCATGCCCTCTTTGCCTCTGTGTTTCTCCAATAGAGTTAAATACTTCTTTTTTAGTCAAACCTATCGGAAGATACATTTCTGATAGATGGGGTTGCGGCGGTAAAGGATTTTCATGAATGTAATCTTTCAAAATTGATGTTGCCGCAACCATTGAGGCTCTTGTTTTGGGCCTTCCTGTGTTTCCATGAATGTTAAATTTAACTCCATACTTTGCTTTATTAGCCAAATTCCAATATGTGCCATGTGATAATCCTATAATAATGCGATATGCATTATTGCAAACACTTTTTCCATTTATAAGAGGCCTTATCTGTTGTCCTGAACTTTGCCTTCTCTTATCATTTACAAGAAAGCAAGACAGTCTCGTGAGTAGGTATTCATTTCTTTTGCTCCCTTTCCTTTGGCAGACATGTTCTCTACAGCCCTTGATGTCATGTAAGTTAATGGATAGCATACATCTATGCTTACAGCATGTAGATTGCATTGCTTTTAGCATAACATCTTCATTCATTACTCTTATTCTCTTCGGTTGCTTTTTTGGATCTATGTGGACTCGCTGTCGTTTCATGCATCTATATGTCCGTTTTAGGACCTTTTGTACATTCTTATTTGGATTTGTGCAGTTCTCCTTGTAAGATTTATTTGTCACATTGTTTTCGTGGGATGTTGCATCCTTGATCTTATCACTCTGACAGTCAAATATTGAATAGTCCTTTGTTGATGTCATCCTTGCTTTTGATACATTTGTCGAACCATTTGTAACATTAACTATTTCACAATCAAAGTCAAATACCAAATAGTCCTTTGTTGATCTCATCCCTACTTTTGATACAATCATAGAACCACTTGTCATAGTGGCGATAGAGTGTCTAGAATGATCTTCAAACTCATCTATTCCTGAGAGAACATCACTCATTGATGCACTTTCTATGGATTTCATAACTCCATAGTCAGTGGCGATAGAGTGTCCATAATGATCTTCAAACTCATCTATTCCTGAGAGAACATCATCATTGATGCACTTTCTATGGATTTCATAACTCCATAGTCTTGAAACTCCTCTATTCCTAAGAGAACATCACTTATTATATCATCGCTGCTTTCCATAATTCCATAGTTACTTGGTTTGACTCCAAGAACTTTATCAGTATCCATGAAGCCATCCATGCTTGATAAGATATCACTTTTGACATCTTTACCCAAGTTCTCAATGTGCATGAACTCATCCACCTCAGATAAGGCATCACTTGTGAAATATTTTTCTTTCTCGGTACCAATGAACTCATCGACTCCTTATAAGATGTCAGTGCTATAGTTGAGTGCATTGGAATCATCCATCTCTGAAGGAATAAAGCTTGGTACATTGGCATATTCTTTCAATTCTTTGATGTTGTAGTATACAGTATGTTTATCATTAGAAACCACATGTCGAGTCTTTCCAATCTTTAAAAATTGCATGCTTCATCTCAAATCCTTACCTACCTCATAGTAGGGACCATCCAATGAGATTGAGTTATCATCCATAACATCATCAGTAACTTTTTGAATTCTCATTTGTGCAAATTTCTAGTGTTCCACTTGTTCAAATCCCAAGACTTGACCTTCTGCTATGTCCTTATTTGCAAATGATAACATTTGTAAAATATCTCCCACTCTAAAATCCAAAGATATGCACTTTGTATTCCTAATGACATGTGTTGGATAAGTCTCATCTCTGTTGCATGCAATAAATGCTTTGTTGGAACTATTATAGGGCATAACATCTCCAAGGATTTCCATATCCCCACACTTATACTTTAGCTCAACATGTGCACTAAGAATCCTTGATACGATAACCGCCACCTTATCTTTGCGAAATCTTCTAAAGTGACAAATAGAATTTGGATCACTTTCATGGATTGTACCAAATGCAACTTCTCTTTTGCAACATAGAATCACCTCTATCCCCGAAATAAATTTTGTAGCCATCTCCTTTGTGAGTTTCCTTTGCAAACAAGCTGTAACAACCATTATAAAGAACATTAGTCTCTTCTCAATAATCTACTTTATTAATTATTTAGAAATCTAGATCTTGTTTGAAAAATTAATTAAACCCTAAACCCTAACCCCTAGTCCCCAAACCCTCAACTAATTTTGGCCCTCAAAACCATAAACCCTAATCCCTAAACCCTAAACCCTAAATCTTAAACCCTAACCCTCTAATTTCTAAACCCTAAATCCTAATCCTAGCCCTCAAAACCCTAAATTCTATACCCTAATCCCTAATTCCTAAACCCTAACCCCTAATTCCTAAACTTTAACCCTTAAACCCTAAACCCTAAACCCTAATCCCTAAACCTAAATCCTAAACCCCTAAATCCTAATCTGTAAACTCTAACCCCTAATCCCTAGTCCCAAAACCCTAATACCCCTAATCCCTAATCCCTAAACCCTAAACCTAAACCCTAACCCCTAATTCCTAAACCCTCAATCCTAATCCTAGACCTCTAACCCCTAAACCCTAAATCCTAAGTCCTAAACCCTAACCTCCAAACCCTAAACCTAAACCCTAACCCCTAATTACTTAAACCCTCAATCCTACTCCTAGACCTCTAACTCCTAAACCTTAAACCCTCAACCCTAAATCCTAAACCCTAAACCCTAAACCCTAACCTCTAAACCCTAATTCCCAAACCCTAACCTGTAAATCCTAACCCCTAATCCCTACATCCTATCCCTAAATCTTAAACCTCTAAACCCTAAACCCTAAATCCTTATCCCTAATCCCTAAACCCTAACCTCTAATCCCTAAACTGTAAATGTTAATCTTGACCCTCTGAACCCTAAACCCTAACCAGTAAAAACTAATCCCTAATATCTAAACCCTAAACCCTAAACTCTAACCCCCAAACCCTAAACCCTAATCCCTAAACCCTAACTTATAAACCCTAACCCCCAAACCCTAAAGCCTAAAGCCTAACCCCCAAACCCTAAACCCAAACCACCAAACCCTAGACCCTAACTCGCAAACCCTAAACCCTGAAGCCTAACCCCCAAACCCTAAACCCAAACCACCAAACCCTAAACCTTAAACCCTATGAGTGATTTCAGTAATATCATTTATTTAAGTGAGTTTTCATTAGGATTCATAAGTGGGAGTGGAATTGATAGTAGGAATGTTGGAATGGGAGTGGGAGGTGGGAGGGTGGGAATGGGAGAAGGGGAGAGTGGGAGTATGGAAGTGGGAGTGGGAGTAGGAGAGGGGAGGTGGGCATGGGAGTGGGAATGGGGGAGGTGGGGGGGGCGGGGGGTGGGAGGATGGGAGTGGGAGTGGGAGAGGGAGTGGTAATGGGGGAGGTGGGGGTGGGGGTGGGGTGGGGTGGGGGTGGGAGGATGGGCGTGGGAGTGCGAGAGGGAGTGGGATGGGTGGGGATGGGAGGATGGGGGTGGAAGTGGGAGAGGGAGAGGGAATGGGGGAGGTGGGGGTGGGAGAATGGGAGTGGGAGTGGGAGAGGGAGTGGGAATGGGGGAGGTGGGGGAGGGGTGGGGGTGGGAGGATGGGCGTGGGAGTGGGAGAGGGAGTGGGAATGGGGGAGGTGGGGGTGGGAGAATGGAAGTGGGAGTGGGAGAGGGAATGGGAATGGGGGAGGTGGGGGTGGGGTTGGGGGTGGGGGTGGGACGATGCGAGTGGGAGTGGGAGTGGAGGATGGGAGAGGGAGAGATACTTGGATGGAGGGACAAATGGAAGAGAAGATAATGTGATGGACAGGCCAATGGGAGAGGAGACAATGATATAGAAGGACCAATGCGAGAGAAGCACTTAAAACCCTAGCTTTTCTTATATATACTCTCCTGTTCTCATTGTTTCTCTCAGTTCAATAAGAAAGAGCAAGAGGAGAAGCAAAAGGAGCAAGAGCAAAAGCAAAAGCAAGCACAAGCATACATCTCAACTTTCTTCCAGGTACTTTCTTGAAATTTTATTATAGAGAGAGGAATAAAAGAGAGAGAGAGAGAGAGAGAGAGAGAGAGAGAGAAGTAGAGGGGAGATATTTAGAGAGAGATAGGAAGAGAGAGTCTCGCTGCCGAGAGAGAGAGAAGGAGAGAGAGAAAAGAAACTAGAGAGAGAGAGAGAGGGAGGGAGGGAGAGAGAGAGGTGAAGGAAAAGAGGGCCGAGAGAGAGGGGGAGAGAGAGAGAGGGAGAGGGAGAGAGGGAGCGTGTGAGATAGTGAGTGAGAGAGAGAGGAAGAGGTAAAAGAAGAGAGGCACCACTGTCACGATAGCGAGAGTGCACTAGAGAGAGAGAGAGAGAGAGAGAGAGAGAGAGAGAGGGCCGGGCGAGAGAGGGAGAGAGGGAGAGAGAGGTTGCACGAGAGAGAGAGAGGTAAAGGAAGAGAGGCGAGGTGAAAGAAGAGAGGCGACAACACGCTATAGAGAGAGAGAGAGAGAGAGCCACGAGAGGGAGAGAGAGACACACATGGAAAGAGAGAGGGAGAGAGGTTGTGCAAGAGAGAGAGGGAGAGATAGAGATAGAGACAGAGAGGGAGAGGTGAAAGAAGAGAGGCGCACTGCCGTGGTAGTGCGCAAGGGAGAGAGAGAGAGAGGAGAGAGGAGAGAAAGAGAGGCAGTAGGAGGGAGAGAGAGAGAGAGGAGAGAAAGAGAGGCGCACTGTCACAGTAGCATGTGCGAGAGAGAGAGAGAGAGAGAGGAGAGAAAGCGAGGCAGCAACACAAAGAGAGAGAGAGAGAGAGGTGTGCTACGAGAGAGAGAGAGAGAGGCACGCTGTCGCAGCAACGAGAGAAAGAGAGAGAGAGAAGAGAGAGAAAGAGAGGCGGTAGGAGAGAGAGAAAGGAGAGAAAGAGAGGCGCACTGCTGCAATAGCGAGAGAGAGAGAGAGAGAGAGAGAGAGAGAGAGAGAGAGAGAGAGAGAGGCGATAGCATAGAGAGAGAGAGAGAGAGAGGAGAGAAAGAGAGGCGACAGAGCAAAGAGAGAGAGAGGCATGTTGTCATGACAGCGCGTGTGCAGAGAGAGAGAGAGAGAGAGAGAGAGAGAGAGAGAGAGAGAGAGAGGCAAAGAGAGAGAGATAGAAAGAGATAGAGGTGCAGAGAGAGAGAGGTGAAGGAAGAGAGGTGCGTTGCTGCAGCAGCGCACAAGAGAGAGGGAGAGAGAGGGAGAGAGGCAGCGCATGAGAGAGAGAGAGAGAGAGGGGGGGGGAGGGAGAGGTGAAGAAAGAGAAGCGCGCTACTGCAGCAGGACGCGAGAGAGAGAGAGAGAGAGAGAGAGAGAGAGAGAGAGAGAGAGAGAGAGAGAGAGAGAGAGAGAGAGAGAGTGAAGCAAAAGACTAGGCCAGGAAGAGAGAGAGGTGAAGCGAGAGAGTAGGCGACATGAGAGAGAGAGAGAGAGAGAGAGAGAGAGAGAGAGAGAGAGAGAGAGAGATGAAATGAAGAGGATGGGAGAGAGAGTAAATAAAGACAAGAGGAAACAGAGAGGAGAGGGGAGAGGAAATAAAAAGGAGAGGAAAGAGAGAGAGAGAGAGAGAGAGAGAGAGAGAGAGAGAGAGAGAGAGGGGATGAGAGATGAAAATTTAGAGAGGGAGGGAGCAAGTGAAAGTACGAGAGAGAGGGAGAGATAGTAAGAATGAAAGAGATAGAAAATCTTACCAATGAGGAGGAGAAAGGAGTGCGCGACAATCAAGGAGGGATAGAGGAGAGATGTTTTGATAGAGGGATGTGGGAGCTACGATCAATGAGGGATATTAGAGGAGAGATAGTGAAGGAGAATGTAAACGTGTGGAAACTTGCAAACAAAACTATCTACCTTGGTGTGTGATTTAGGCGAAACTTAAACAAACAAAACTATAAACCTTGGTCTTTGAAAAGAGAAACGTATGGAAACTTGAATTTCAAATTTCCTGCCTTTTTTTAAACTATCAACCCTTGTGTTTGAAAAGACAAACGTGTGGAAACTTGAAAAGTGTGTGAAAAGACAACCTTGTGTTTGAAAAGACAAACCTGTGGAAACTTGAAAAGTGTGAAAAGGCAAACGTGTGCGAAAAGACAAACTTGTGGAAACTTGAATTTTAAAATTTTCTTTTTTTAAAATTTAAAATGAGTTTCACTTTCATTTTCAATTTACTAGTTTAATTTCTCAATTAAATTTTTTTGAATATAGTAGAAAAAAATGCATTTTGTGTTAGAATATAGAAAGTATAATTTCCAATTTCTCACCTTTTTAAAAATTTTAAAAGTAGTTCAACTTACATTAGTATATTATTAGTTTAATTTATTTCCTTTTAGGGAGAATTAATATATTCTTCTATGTAAATATTGAATTTTTTATTTTAAGTCTTATTTTCTTAATTTTACGTTTAAATTTTTATATTTTTCTATAAACTTTAAGTTAAATCAAATTTATTTATATTTCAAATTTTGTGATTCAAACTAATAAGAATTTACTTTGTCAAAATTTAAACTTCTTATTAATGTGAATTTTAAATTCTTATTAGTTTTAAGTTAAATTAATTTGAATTAAAAAAGGGTTTGGGGGTTTGGGTTTAAGGTTTGGGGATTGGGGGTTTAGGGTTTGGGAGTTAGCGCTTAGGGTTTGGGGTTTGGGGTTTAGGGTTAGGGTTTAGGGTTTGGGTTTGGGTTTGGGGTTAGTGTTTAGGGAGTTAGGGATTAGGATTTGGGGTTTAGGGTTTAGGCTTTAGGGTTTGGGGTTTAGGGTTTAGGCTTTGGGGGTTTGGGTTTACAATTTACGGTTTGGGGGTTTGGGTTTAGGGTTTAGGGGGTTTGGGTTTGGGAGTTTGAGGGTTTAGGTTTGGGGTTTGGGGGTTAGGGAGTTTGGGTTTAGGGTTTGAGGGGTTGGTTTTAGGGTTTAGGGTTTGGGGGTTTGGGAGTTAAGGGTTAGGGTTTGGGAGTTTGGGTTTAGGATGTAGGGTTTAGGGTTTGGGGTTTAGGGTTTAGGGTTTGGGGGTTTGAGTTTAGGGTTTAGGGGTTAGGTTTTAGGATTTGAGGGTTTGGGTTTCGGGTTTAGGGGTTAGGCTTTAGGGTTTAGGGTTAGGGTTTGGGAGTTAGGGTTTAGAGTTTAGGGTTTAGGGTTTAAGGTTTAGGGTTTGGGAGTTAGGTTTGAGGATTTGAGGGTTTGGGTTTTGGGTTTAGGGATTAGGGTTTAGGGTTTGGGATTTTGGGTTAAGGGTTAGGGTTTAGGGTTTGGAGTCAATTTACATTTTTGGTTTTTATTATTTTTCAGAAAATTTAAATTTATTAAGATTTTAACTTCTTAGTAATGTGAATGTTAAATTCTTATGAGTTGTAAGTAAATTAGTTTTTGTAAATAAAAATTTTGTCTCATTTTTAAAATTGTTTGTCTCAATAGTAATTGTCTTTTTTAAACTCGCAACCTGAGTATATTAAAAAGAACAATGGAAAAGAGATTATTTCTTGCTTTTAACTCACAACCTAAGCATATTAAAAAGACTAATGGAAAAGAAATTATTTCTTGCTTTTATTCACTTCGACAGTTGGTGTAGTCTAGATTCGCGTAGATTAGTTTATCCTTAGAGGAGAGAACTCCAAAAAAACCAATCAAAGCCATGCTCAGAATTTCCCAACTAGTTCCTAATCAAAGTCAGTCCATTCTTTCACATGTGGTTTCACAATCACAACAACCCTACCATTTAAGCAACGATCAAGGTTTTAAAACTTTCAAGATGATTGCAAGTTGTACTAGTGGATAGGATAGATTATAGTTATATCAGTTATGGGACTAGACAGAGCATATTATATTTGTACCAGTTGTGGGAGTTGATAGAGCATATTGCACTTATATCAAATAGACTTTAGATTTGTATTCGATTGTATATTATTTCATTTTACACTATCCAGGAGTTCATTGTAAATCCTTATTTTTTTTCACATTTATGCATGCATCTAAGCCTTGTAAAGCATTTTAGGCTATTCCCAAAGCATGAAATTGACACTTATATGATTGGGAAGAATGAAAACTTAAGGTGTATCAATGGGACTCATTGTACTTTTGATTTATCAAAGTAATTGTAGTTTTCATGCAAAAGTATGATATTATTTATACCTAAAATTTTTATTGTGCTCTAATATAGGATGGATCTTGAGGCTACAACATTTGTCAATCGTATGATATTGAAATACAATGGAGGAATTTATGCCCCGAAGGACTTCACAAACTGGACCATTGTTGACACAACAAAGAAAGCATGTTTCTTGGTACTAAGCAAAGGAAATCTCATTCTAGTGATGACAAAATGGGAGTTGGAGAAAGATGACCAAACATCAGATGTATCTTTCTCAAAGAGCAATTTGATTCAAGGAGGCACCTTACTAGGAATAAAAATTGAAAAAGATAGCAATACAATGATGATTTTTACACAAAGTCAAGAATGAGCAACAAATTGTTTCTTCTTTCAAAGAAAGATGCAATGCAGTTTGTGATGTCGCCATTGCCAAAAGCACCTAGATTTCCTGAATTGGTTCCTACATTAGAGATCCTCCAACATGTGTGGGAGGAATTTCCCATTGAGGAAGCAAGAAAAATGCAATCAAAGATAATCCTTGAATACTTTCAGGGTGTCATTGAACAAGGTTCAACTTCATTGGAGGGACCTAAGGTGCAAGAATCCACACATGAGAAAGGAAGTGATGAGAAAAGGAAGTGATGAGACATGCCATGTAGACCTAGTTCAGGGTAATACAAATGAGAGAGGAACTGGAGTGGATGAGACAGAACGCATTGTAGCATTGGATGAGGGTCTTGTACACGTGGATGCTTACAAGGGATCGACATCTGAGATAGAAATTGAATTGGTTGAGAACGACACGCATCAGATGATACAGGACATGCACATGCATTTGAGACAGGAATTGAATTGGTTGAGACACAACATGCATCAGATGAGACATGACATGCACATGCATCTCTCGTTCATGGTATTACTCACTTAGATGGTGTAACTCATGAAGTTGATGGAATAACAGAACAAGTGCAGCCCTTGAGTATACTTGAAGTGGAGGCAATAGAAGAAGAAGTAGGGTGATCTAAAGCGGTTCATATAGAGCCCTTAAAAAATAAACTCCGACGTCAAATGCAAAAGGCAAGTACTTCACGAGCTATAGTTCCAAGTCCTATAACTTGAAAAAGAGGTCATTCATCTATAAAGAAAGGGCAAAGAAGAGAAGAGGAAGAACACGAAGAGGATGCGGAGGGTCTTGAAATGGAGTTAGATTCAGAAGCAGAAATGTTATCAATGAAGAACCTAAATCTTCGCTTGAATGAGGCAGTGATAGATGAGGATCCATGATATATATGGGGCCAGAAGACTCAAGTTGTACATTCTTCAACGGTGGTCAAAGCAGGCGTCTTCACCAATAGCAAGACCTTTCTATGCTGAAAAGATTTTTTAGGCTTTAATTGATGGGAAAAAACCAGTTGTTTCTAATTTGGTAATCCACCCAAGGGCATTTTGGCCAGTCAAAGAAGATTCTAGTCAATCCATCAATTTCTTTCAGCCTATAGATTTTGAGATGCATTTCACTAAGTTCCTTAGAAAACAAGTTCCCTCACTTCAGGAAGGACAGAGTTTAGTGAATGATCCAGAACGACATATAAAGGATACCAAGAGAAATTTAGCTCATTGCACATTTGAGGCAATATATGGTTAGCACTATGCCTATCCTTATAATGAGCATTCTAGAGAGGCATACAACAAAAGAGAAATTACTTATCAAACCTTTGCGAGTGTGCCTCAATTCCACTACTATTCTGCAAGCATTTGTATCTTCAAGAATGAGAAAAAATATTTGATTGAGTTAGAAAGACTTAATCATGACATTCATGCACTACGAAAGATCACCTCCACTTCAAAGATGTTGCTCAAAGCTGGGACCATATGGAGAACTTTTCATTCTCCTATGACCACTCTCAAAAGAACTGCAACTAAAGTGGAAGCGGATAATCTTGTTGACTTCTACACATGCTTGAGTGCCATTGTACCAAGGGGAAAGAAGGAAAGAACAAAGGTGATTACAAGCTTTAAGACAGTAAGGGACAGGTATCAAGACTACACAAGCATACTTTTTCGTAGTGATGAAGTTTTTCATCAGATCAAAGACGTGTGTCTTACGTGTGAGAAGGGAGATGTCACATATGAGGCTCCATCATTGATTATAAAGACAAGGCAAAGAAGATTGAGAGAAAAGAGATGACGGCTCGGATGTGGAGGTCTCTACGAAACTTGCCAGACAAATACGCAAGTCTTGCTACAGAGAAATTAATGTCCAAAGAATGGTTTTTTGGCAAAAATAATAAAGATCATTGCATGGAAGATTGCATCATCCAACAGGTCAAGCGTGATGCAATAAAGAGTGCAATTGAATATTTGCTGGTAGAAAAAAATATTCCAATTAGCCAATGTAAAATTGATCATAGCATTGTGAGGCAGATGGCATCAGCTTTACCGTCAGCTAAACAGAAGGCTTGGGCGCACAAATGGGTAAAGGTAGAAGATGATGGATCTGGAATTACTCCTTCTCTGGCAAGTGACATTACGTAACATGTGTATGCATATGAACAAAAATTCATCAATAAGCACACTCAAAAAAGCAAAAACTTTGAACAAGGGCTTTTTTTTCATACATGAGATCATTTCAGAGTCTGGAAAGAGTGTTGAGTGCAAGGGAGTTTCATTGAATGATTTCTTGTTCGATGACACTGCTTGGGAGAGGCCTAAGCTTTTCTTTGTCTATGAAATATCACCGAATGACATTCCTAAACTCCTTGACAGAATATTACATACCACCATTGGTAGAGTGGGACTATGTAACATAGTCATATTTGCTGATAAAGATGACAAGGAAAAAATGTTTGCTACCCTAGAAAAACAATATGGCAATGAGCTTAAGAATTACAATGGTATATACTCAAGAAAGAGGGACAAGAGAGAATGCGGTCTCAAAATACAGAGTCTTGAAACCTTTAGAAGAGCATGAAGCTCCAAGTCCCCTCCATCATATCACAAATCACTATGAAGGCCAGCAAAAAGTGTTGATCTTTTAATTAGTATGATGGGAATTTTTATTGTCGCCCGGATGGGAAGTCACATTGTGTTAAATGGGACATTTGTTTGAAGCTCTTATCAGAAAATGACACCATGTAAAAAGTTGTCAAGCTTTTCAATGACTATCTATGAAAGAGCATCAGATGCCATTACAGAACACTGCAAAATATTGTGTCACTGTAAAAAACACAACTTTTGCCTCACAAGGGCAATTCTGCAAAATTGATGAAAGTGGTATTTGACCACACAGTCACTTCCTAGTGATGATTTTGCATTAACAGGCAATAAGAATGATTTTGTCACTCCCAATATCTCTGCGCATAGGCATACGATGTCATTTCTATGGTAACTTTTCACCAACCTGCAGAACAATGGTCGCACAACAAAAATAGGGCACTTTTTTGAGTGCCTGTGGAAAACTTCCGCCACCAAAATGGGCCCCAAAATGGCATCGAATAAAAAAAATAATGCCACCCAAGGCTTTTCCCTTTGCCCTTTGCCCACAGCATATACTGCCCTCTCACTGCTCCGTGAAGGGCATCCCAATTTGAGTGCACTCTTGCACTTTTTGACTATGTCACCTGTAGAGATTTGGTCCCAAACTCGAAAAAGGGTAGTAACACTGATCCTCTTACCAAGACACCGTGAATTTCTTGAGCTCCTTACCACGAACCAAGCTCTGATACCATGTGAAGACAGTGGGAGAGAAGTAAGGAGTCTCACTTGCAGCTTTCTCACATACACAATGGGGGAATACACACAAAGGTGGAGGCAGAAAATAGTTTTTTTTCTTAGTTGTGAAAGCCAAAAGAAATCTCTCTCTTAGTACAAAAGGAATAGATGAATCCTATATGTGGGTCTCAAACCAAACTCAGCTAACCTAGGTGGCATACTAACTGAGCCACTAACTAGAGTATGTAAAGATAGCTGTCATCCAGCTATTATTCATGGGCCGTGTACCAACCGCATCTGCGGCTAACAAGTCGGTGACATAAATGGACAACGGTCACCTTGGCATATCATGAGTGGAGCTCGATATCTCAACAAATCGCTCATAGAATCTTTAATGAGATTGAAGTTGGGTTTTTGTTAGTTGGGCACACACATGAGGATATCGATCAGGTATTTAGCATGGTTTCAAGAGAATTAAGACACAAGGACATGGAGACGATGGATGACTTGATAAGAAAATGTGGGAGGAAAGTTGGTGTCCGTAAGGAAGGAATAGTATGCTCAATGGTTGAGAGGATGTATGATTGGAAGAGCTTTATTCTACCTTTCATACACGTAGTGATGCATGATAGGTCATAGTGCTCCACACTATTTTTGCTTTTTCTTAAAGGATGAAAGACCAATGATGTAGTGGCAACACTATTCTCTTGATACAAAATGGAAACCTAAAGAACCTTACTCTCTCTTAACTTCAACTTCGAGCAAAGAAATGCATCCAAAAGGGGTCCTATAAAAGAATTCAGTGAGAAATCTAAAGGTGAAATAAAAGGCTTAAAAGCTTTTATTATATACAAAGAGGAAATGGTTCAGAGATTTCTTGATTGGAAGCCCTTTGGAAGGAACACACTACTGTTGTAATTAGCAAGACCTACCAATTGATAAAGGACCTTGCGAAAATACGAGAAGATGATATTAAGGCAAAACGGCCTTTATTTTGGCCAAATGTTGGTAACGACTTGTGCCCAGCATGTGATCTCTTTGAAAATGAGTTTAAATTGCTACTCCCATGTCCATATTGTGGACCCAAGAAGAGAGAGTTTATGCCACAAATAGACATAGACATCCATTATTTTGTTACAGTTCGACCATCAGATGTGATGAACATGAGAACGTGAAGTTTTGGGGTGCGAAAATAGTTGACGTGAGTATGGATGACCGAGGGAGAGCTACAAGATTTACAATGGTATGGTATGAGCCAAGGGGTAGGAAGGAGAACCAGGATAACAATACATTGTATAGTAGTTGTCCGAAAAAGGAATGGGTCCCAAACCATGATGCAATTTCAAGACTTTCCACAGAGATAGTCATAGTATCTTGGAAATCAAGGTCAAAGAAAACAAAGAAGCACATGGGGTATGATGTAGAAGACAAGATAAAATTACCACAACCAATTATTTTGCACATTACAGAGTTCATAAAGATGCTCGCCCAAGAGGAAGTAGAAGGAGATATCGCAAATGAAGAATGCCCATGATAAGACCATTCAAATATCGAGAAAGAGTGAAGGTGGTAGTGGTGGTCAGATGAGAGTGAATGAAGATGGCACCCAAGTGACAAGTGACAACAAAAAGGACATTCAAACAAGCAAATGTTTGGATCGCTCATTTCTGTGATGATAGAAAAGGACATTGAAACAAGCAAATGTTTGGATCACTCATTTGTACTTAACTCATTGTAAAGGAAAAAATAAATTATTGAAAAGGCCACAGCAGATCCTTTGTACAAAGACTCATCTAGAGCAATATTTCTTGTAAACTTATGATAATGTAAAATTGCAAGCATAGCTATTGCTATTTTTTAGAGTACAAAAGAGGCTTCCATCATGTTCATGTATATATAAACGCAAGCCAACATTTAGCCTAAGTGCCTTCTACGACTAGCTAAAATTAACATAAGCAACCCAGCTTGAAGTGTAGCTCAAGCTTATCGATTCTAGTCCACTGTTAACCTCTTCATCAACAGACAGTCGACTCGCATGCAACAGAGTTACATGCTGCCATCAATGCCTTAGTAGCCTTCAAAAGCTCCTCAAAGGCTTGCAAACATCCCCAATGACCTTGCAGTATCTCCAACAGTGTTCCACTAGCCTGATTGGTGACTTCATCAGTGCTCTCTAGATTTAGTTCAGAGTACATTAGATCCTCCATAGCGGAGAGAAAATCCCCAAATAGTTCCTACTCAAATTTAGTCCCTACACTCACATGCTGTTTCACATCATTACATTTCCTAAAACCTTATGTTCCACAATTTAGTGAGCAGACTTTAGAGTTTTTAGAGGCATTAATTGATCAGAGGGCAGATTGCATAGTTGCTCCCTTTTCACACACATTCCACCATTGTAAAGCCTATAGGCTATTTTTCTAGCATTGTGCACTTTAATAAAGCATTGTAAAGCCTCTCGGCTATTCCCAACATCATTTTCCATAGAGACTTGTAATAGATTGGAGTATATATTGTAGTTCTATCTTCACCAATAGTTTAGATTGCACTTGATACAGTCAATGTATTGCAATTGATTCAAACATTGATTTCACAGGCACTTTGAGTACGTTTCATTCACCATGTCTACTATGACTAGCAGCCTCAATTTGGAGGCATCTGCTAAGCTAGAAAACTCCAATATGGCACATGGAAATACCAAATGGAGACCGTTCTTGTACTTCACGAAAAATGGGAGAATGTCAATCGATATACACCTAGACCATCGGATGGTCCAACATCCACTCCCACCCTTGTTGTAGCACCAATGGTAGGATCTACAACTGCACCATTAGTGCCTGAACCTATAGTAGATCTTGCCATTGCCTGAGCACAGGCAGAATGGGACAAAAAAGACAAATAATCATATCATTTGATTAAGTAGAATGTGTAATATTTCATGCTCAACACAGTCAAGACATCAAAAGAAGCATGGGATATGTTCACAGCTCTCTACTAGTCTAAGAACACTTCCAAGATTCTCACATTGAGAAACCAAATCAACAAAAGTTTTTGCAATAGCAATGAAACTGGTCATGCTTACTATTGCCTCTGTGCCAACATGGACTTAGGTGGTACATAATGTGTGTGTAGAGTAGCAGCAAAGCTCTGCTTGTACTTTCATAAGGCTAGAAATAATATCTCTTAGGAATCCTCAACATGCAAGTTCTACATGCTAGTCCTACATGCGATTCCTACATGCAATTTTGACATGCAACTCCTACTAACAACATGCAACATGCAACATGCGAGTTCTACATGCAACTCCTACATGCAACATGCAACTCCTACATGCAACTTCTATATGCAAGTTCTACATGTAGAGAGAATCTTACAATTCCTACATGCAGAGAGAGAAGCTCTCCAACTAGTATAAATACCCCATAATGGAATGAAGCCCATACTCTTTGGGGCATTGTGTTGAGTTCTGCTTTGGTATTCCAAGCAATTGTCTCAAGTGTCCATGCTTCCTTGCACTCCACATCCAAAAGCATGTCCTAACCTTGCAAATCCTCCTCCCCTCTCCTCCAACCTTGCAACCCATCCTCTCCCTCTCCTCCTCCCCTCTCCTCCTCCTCCTCCCTCCTCCTCCCTTCTCCTCCTCCTCCTCCTCCTCCTCCTCCTCCTCCTCCTCCCTCCTTCTTCTCTTTCTCCTTTCCCCCCATGCTCTTACATCTTCTTCCTCTCCCACTCCTATGCTCCTCCTAAACCCTTAGTTCCTCAACCCTTAACCTCCATGATCTATGAGGGAGACAAGTTCTCCACCATGTACTCTACCTTGAACCTAGGATCCTCCTTCTAACCCTTGAACCTCTTCTAAACTCTGGAACATTTCTCTAAACCTTTGAACCTCTTCTAAACTCTAGAACCTCTCTTTGAACCTTGGAACCTCCTTTTAAACCTTTCAACCCCCAATGAAGGTGAAAGTCTTCATTACCCCAACCATGATGATGCATGTCCCTTTCACACATGCATGCACTATGTTTACTTGCCACACTTAAGCCTACATCTCTCACTAGAATATGACTCGAGGTCTTAAGCTATAGTTATACTAGAAACAAAAACCCCGATATATCTATAGGTGACAAAAAGCCTCGAAACTCTGCATACTAAGAAAACCTTGTGCTTCCTACGGAAGCCGTGGGAAAGAGCCAACATTTGGCGCCATTGCTAGGGAGACTAGCATCTCAAGTAACAAGTAAACATATGAAGGTATGTGTAAAAAAATGAACTACTACAAATTTTCACGAACATAACACTCAAGGGCAAGGAGAGTAAAATTTTTCCCAACTCTAGCTAAACATATCAACCCCAAGCATCAACCTTGGGTTACTACCTTAAGAAATTTTCTTTATTTCTTAAAAATAAGCCACTTGATAAACAAATTAGGCTAGGTAATGGACACAAATGCGTAGAGCTTGCAATTTTGATCATTTCACCTTTTTATAGAAGAGAGATCTGAGCTAACCATGAAAAATTATGACTCGGGAAGAGTTAAGGTAAAACCTACACCCATTTCCTATAAAAACCCACTCCACCCCCTCATTCTTCTTCTTTCACATCTAGCCTCCATCCTCTTCCCCATTCCAAGCCCTACGCAAAACACTCCTCCCTCTCCATCGACCACCACCCTACTCCCATCCTCACATGGTGAGTTATTCGAGCCCTTCTCGTAGCAGCGATAGTAGAGTCAGAAAAATGAATCCCATCGGAGATGTACTGCTAGAAACATTGGATGGAGTCCAATTCAACACAATAATAAATGGGAGCTGATTGAAATGCTACTACTTCAACACCAATCCATCCCCGACAAAAATGAAGATTTGGGAAACCCAAGTCTTCCTTAGTTAGAATTAGATTGTATCACGAGCACTCACTTGCATATGTAATGGGCTCTTTCTATGCATCCTCTTTAGTGGTGGCATTGTTTCTGAACCTGCATCCATGTGCATATGGTGTACCATTGATCATTAGATTAGTTGGCATGCAGGTATGAAATTTGTGTGTGTTTGTGAGAGATCTTATTTTTACATATGCTTTTAGAGTGTGAAATGAAAGTGTGTGGCACAACTATTCATGCAATCAACTATGTGTCTAAGCAAAAGCACATGAGTGCACGTGACCTAGTAGCTAGGTAGGGACTGTTGAGATATCAAGCTCTACCCCCGATATATCTCCTGGATGACGATCATTTATGTCACCGCCTATGTTAGTTGTACTCGTGGTGTAGTTAGACTACCACGTATGTTTTTGGTTTGGGTTCACATATGAACCACGTATTCTAGGGTTTGACATATAGGGTATTTCCCTCTTCTATTGTATTGTTGTTGTGTGCAAAAGTGAAGAAAGGCTTCACCCTCCAACCTTGTGTCCTCTCTCTTTTGTGTGTTGTGAAAAAAGCTGAACTTGAGTCTCCTATCTCTCTCCCTTATTCTTTACATGGTATCAGAGCCTTGTTCGTGGTAAGGAGCTCAAGAAAGCAAGCCAAGTTTGTGGTGTCCTGGTAAGAGGACCAGTGTTGCTTTCCTATTTCGAGTTTGGGAGCAAATCTCTGCAGGTAGCACAGCCAGAAGTGCAGGAGTGCACTGTTTCAGATTGAGAGGCCCTTCGCGGTGTGGCGAGAGCGCAGTATATGCTGCGGGAAAAGGGCGAAGCCCTTAGTGACTTTATTTTTTTGATTTGAGGCCGTTTCGGGGCCCGTTTTGAAGGCGGAAGTTCTTCGCACGCACTCAGAAAAAGGCCCTGTTTTTCGCTGTGCGACCACTGCGCGGCTAGTCGGTGGAAAGGTGCCACAGAAATTGCATCGTATGCCTATGTGCAAAGATATTGGGAGTTGCAGATTCATGCCTGTTGCTTGTTGATGCAAAATCGTCACTAGGAAGTGACTGTGTGGTGAAATACCACTTTCGTCAGTGTTGCAGATCTGCCCCTGTGAGGCTTTTTGCAGAAGTTTTGCTATTTGCCCTTGTGAGGCATTTGCTGTGTTTACAGGTTGCTGTTGCAATTCGTGATTTGTAAAATGTCTGAGAATCTGTCTACCATTGTCAGTGAGAAGCTTGACAAGAACAACTTCCAAGCATGGAAGTTCAGGATGACAAACTTCCTTATGGGAAAGGGAGTTTGGGAGTACATCAGTGGTGAAACTGCAGAACCAGTTTTGGGTGCTGCTCCCACTCCTGCTGAATTGAAGGCCTTTAAAGAATGGCATGAAAAAGCCAAAAAATGCCTGTATTAGCTGTCTGTTAGCATTTCAGATTCTATGATTGTGCATATACAGGATGTAGAGACGCCTAAGGAGGCATGGGATACATTGGTGAAGCTGTATAGCACAAATACCAAAGCACGAAAGATGCAGCTAAAGCAGGAGTTGCACAATGTGCAAAGGAAAAATCTGAATATAAATGAGTATTCCTTGAAGGTGAAAGGCCTTGCAGATTCTCTTGCCTCCGTTGGAGCACCTGTTGATGATGAGGACTTAGTGTCCGTGACCTTGAATGGTCTTGGGAAAGATTATGCACAGTTTCGGACATCCATTGGAGTTCGTGAAACATTTCCTGATTTTCAGGAACTTATTGCTCTCTTGTTGAGTGAAGAGCAAAGGAATGGTGGTTCAGCCACCTCAACTTCTCAAGAGATTGCTTTCTACTCGAATACAGGTAGAGGCAGGGGTAGAGGAAGAGGCCGTTTTGGTGGCCGTGCAGGAAATTAGAACCAACAGCAACAACAGGAAAACCAGTCCTATGGAGGAGGACGTGGTAGTTCTAGAGGCAGGGGGAGCCAAAGAGGCCGTGGTTCATGGCAAAGGAACCAGCAAGTAAATAGCAGCACAGAATGCTATTATTGTGGAAAGCCTGGACACAAGGAGAATACATGCTATAAAAAGCAGAATGACGTCAAAAGTGGGAAGTTGCAGCAAAGCAACTATGCATCATCAAGTGGGCATGGTGACGACAGAAATGAGCACCTTTTTGTGATGCAGCATATGGTTAACTCCATGTCAGGAGATGCTGCAGCTTGCAATGATGTT
This sequence comes from Dipteris shenzhenensis, assembly GCF_047967505.1. Classification (NCBI taxonomy): domain Eukaryota; kingdom Viridiplantae; phylum Streptophyta; class Polypodiopsida; order Gleicheniales; family Dipteridaceae; genus Dipteris; species Dipteris shenzhenensis. The sequence continues at coordinate 19,835,100 of NC_141619.1, forward strand.
TGGTATGTTGATTCAGGTGCCTCTAACCACATGACCAGTCATGGTGAGTGGTTTCATGATGTTAGAAATTTGGATAAGCCAGGTTATGTTGAAACAGGTGATGATACTGCGCACCCAATTACGCAGGTTGGTAAAGTGCCATTGGCTATGCAGGATGGCAAAACGAAGTACTTGGCAGATGTACTTCATGTTCCAAAAATCACTAAGAACTTGGTTTCAGTTGGCCAGATGGTTGAGCAAGGTCTGTAGGTTAGATTTAATCCTGATGGATGCTTTGTTGAGGACTTGAAAAATAAGTGCCGCTTGGTTGCGAAAGGCAACAAAAATGGCAGAATGTTCACCTTGGATGTTGATATGCCTGAGGTGAAAGCTGCTATGTTTGCGCATGGGAGAGGTGTCATTGCAGATATTGAGATATGGCACAAGCGCATTGGGCACGTGAATATACAAAGGCTGAAATCTATGCAAACGAAAAACATTGTTGCAGGTTTGCCGAAATTCAGAGTTGAGGGAATGCAAAAGGTATGTGAAGCATGCCAAATGGGTAAGCAGGCCAGACATGCATTTCCCAAAAATGCTAAGGGTGAGCAGAAGACCTTTGGAAGTGATCCATTCAGATGTTTGGACAACCAAAGCTGCTTCTATTGGTGGATGCCATTATTATGATGACTACACTAGGAAGGTGTGGATTTATTTTATGAAGCACAAAAGTGAAGTGTTCAGCCATTTCAAGGCTTTTAAGGCCATGGTTGAAAAAGAGAAAGGTGTGCATATTAAAGTGCTAAGATCTGATGGAGGGGGAGAGTACTTTTCAGAAGAATTTTGTGAATATCTGAAAGAACAGGGAATTCAAAGAAAGTACTCATGCAGGTCTACCCCTCAGCAGAATGGGGTTGCAGAAAGGAAGAACAGGCATATTGCAAAAGTAGGACGGGCGATCCTAAATGAGAAAAACATGCCTGATTATTTTTGGGCTGAAGCAGTAGCAACTGCTGTTTATATTATGAACAGAACCCCCACTGCAGCTGTCCATGGCATGACGCCTGAAGAAATGTATACAAGCCAAAAACCAGATATTTCTCACTTGAAGGTATTTGGTTGCATAGCTTATGTTCATGTTCCTGATGAGAAGAGAACAAAGCTGGATCCAAAGGTAGAAAAATGCATCTTTATTGGATATGCTCTGCACCAGAAAGGGTATCGCTGTTATAACCCTTCCACCCGCAAAATGCAAGTGAGCAGAGATGTTGTTTTTGATGAAATGAGCAGCTGGTATGCACCAACTGTTATGGTACGAGATGCAGATGCAGGAAATGGGAATGCTGCAATAAATGCAGAGCAACAATCTCAAGCCTTGAGTGGACCCAGAGAGTCCTCTACTAGTGGATCTAATGCATGGACAGGGAGATTGAGATCTAGTGAATTGTCACATGGCAGCCCTGATAGTGTTGTGCAGGTATCACATAAGGGAAAAGAAAAAGTAGACCATGCTCCAGTGTTTGATGTGTCTGCTGGTAGCTCTCATGTTGATGGAGAGTCAAGCGGCTCTGAAATGAGCCTTGATGAGGAACTTGGGATTCCTTCTGTTGTTACACCTGGTGCAAGGAAAAGCAGGCATGATTTAAAGACTCCTGCAACTGATCCAGTTGTACGGAGGTCCACTCGTATTAAGTATCCAGTTGACAGGCTGAGATATGATGGGTATACAGCACATCACTATGCTTATATGGTCAAGGTTCTAGAGGAGCCAGAGCCCACATGTTTTGAGGATGCAGCAGGGCATAAAAATTGGGAAGCAGCTATGGATGAAGAGATGGCTGCCTTGAATGCAAACCACACTTGGGATTTGATGCCTTTGCCTCATGATAAGAAGGCTATTGGCTGCAAGTGGGTTTACAAAGTAAAGCACAATGCTGATGGGTCTGTTAGCAGGTACAAGGCAAGATTGGTTGCCAAAGGTTTTGCGCAGACATATGGAATTGACTATGAGGAAACTTTCAGCCCAGTTGCAAGGATGGCAACCGTGAGAGCAGTAATTGCTATGGCTACTGCAAAGGGATGGTCTTTGCATCAGATGGATGTGAAAAATGCCTTCTTGCATGGTGATTTGCAGGAAGAGGTTTATATGATGCAGCCAGAAGGTTATGAGGATAATTCACACCCCGATTTTGTATGCAGGTTGCGCAAAGCCTTGTATGGCTTAAAACAGGCGCCGAGGGCATGGTCAAACAAGATAGGGCAATATCTTGTCACTATTGGATTTCAGATTTCCAATTCAGATTTTTCACTTTATGTGAAAAGGACAAACAGAGGGATTGTGCTTGTAGTCATCTATGTTGATGACTTGATTATTACAGGTGATAGTGATGCAGACATTAATGAAGTGAAGCTGCTGTTGAAGCAGAAATTTGAGATGAAGGATTTGGGAGAGCTGCGTTACTTCTTGGGCATTGAGGTTATTAGATCCCCAAGTGGGATATGGCTGTTGCAAAGGCAATACGGTTTGGACATGCTGTCCAAATATGGGATGACAGGCTGTAAGCCTATCTCTGTTCCATTGGAGCAGAATGTGAAGCTCAATGCAGAGACAGGTGAGCTTCTTGAAGATATTACTATGTACAGGCGCATAGTAGGTAGCTTGATTTACATGACTATAACCAGACCAGATTAACCAGACCAGATTTGAGCTATGCTATGGGGCTGGTGAGTCAGTTTATGCAGGCACCGAGGAAGCCACATTTGGATGCGGCTAGGCGCATACTGCGGTATGTGAAGTCCACATTGCATTATGGACTGTTTTATGAAGCTGGGTGTGCATTACAGGTACATGGATACACAGATGCTGACTGGGCTGGTAGTGTCTCAGACAGGAGATCTACTAGTGGTTTTATGTTTTCCCTTGGGAGTGGTGCCATCAGTTGGAGCAGCAAGAAGCAGCCAACAGTTGCCTTGTCGAGCACAGAGGCTGAGTACAGGGGTGCAGCAATGGCTGCATGTGAGGTAGCTTGGTTACAGAAGCTACTTGCAAATATGGGACAGTCAATTCATGCAGCAGTTGTCATTCATTGTGACAACATTAGCAGCATCATGCTTGCTAATAACCCAGTTTATCATGCTAGAACGAAGCACATTGAGGTGCATTATCACTTTGTGAGAGAGAAGGTTCTAGCTGGTGAGATTGATCTTGTCTATGTCAGCACTGAGGAGCAGGTGGCTGATATTTTTACGAAGGCATTGGGTACCGAGAAGCTTCGCAGATTTAGGAGCTTGCTTGGTGTACGTGAGATGGATTTGAGCTTGAGGGGGAGTGTTGAGATATCAAGCTCTACCCCCGATATATCTCCTGGATGACTATCATTTATGTCACCGCCTATGTTAGTTGTACTCGTGGTGTAGTTAGACTACCACGTATGTTTTTGGTTTGGGTTCACATATGAACCACATATTCTAGGGTTTGACATATAGGGTATTTCCCTCTTCTATTGTATTGTTGTTGTGTGCAAAAGTGAAGAAAGGCTTCACCCTCCAACCTTGTGTCCTGTCTCTTTTGTGTGTTGTGAAAAAAGCTGAACTTGAGTCTCCTATCTCTCTCCCTTATTCTTTACAGGGACTAGCTATATGCTTCTTCTTTTTTTTCTGTTGGGATTTCATAGGGCAGCTAGAACTTAGGAATCACTTCTAAGCCCTAGGTTGAAATTGATCGATGCTACCTATATGCGTGAAGGGAAATCAAAAGCTTTCATGCAAGGATGTTTTCCTCATCATTGAAGAAGGTGTTTGAGATGAAATCAATTTTTTAATTTCATGCATCCTTCTTCATCTTGTTCCACTGGTTGCCGCAGTGTACTTGGAAAGATCTATAATTTCATCAAAGGCTAGCACACAATATAGGCTTCCATGAAATTATAGATCTCCTGTAAAGGAGTCGTACACTTAGGATATAGTAATATTCTTTGTTATCCTCTCTTCCTCTTGATCTTGTTCCACTAGCTACCAAAGTGTACTTGGAAAGATCTATATCATCAAAGTATGGCACAAAACATAGGCTTACATGATATTATGGATCTCCCATACACTTACGAGATAGTAATATTCTTTGTAATCCTCTCTTCCTTTTGATATTGTTCCACTAGTTGCCGAAGTGTACTGGGAAAGATCTATAATTTTTTGAAATTTGGTGATCAAGGGCGGGCTTGAAATTGGGTGATCAAGGGCTTGCTCTCTTCCATGATGAACATCTTCTCTCCCACTCCCCAACATGTGCTATTAGAGCCTCCTTGAGACCCTAGCCCATATTGCTCCAAAATGCCACCTCATCATCTTCTTCCCCACCCTCCACCTTCTTCTTTATTTATGCCCTCTTTCTTCTGCAAATTTTTCTTAGCTGTGTTCTCCTCATATTTTTTGCCATTTGCCAAACCCTTTGAGCTAGAGATACCTTGTCTTGGGGCAAAACTATGACCCAGAGGAATTAAGTGTTGGTCATCTCTACTATGTGTTTTGACACGAATATAGTGCACCGATTTGTCATGCAATTCCAGTGAAGTGCTCAAATTGGTTGCTGCAACAAGGAGAAATCACACCAAGACTAGTCAAAGAAGGCACTCTTCTCATGAGCAACTCCGCATTTTTTTGGCAGTTCTCAGAGGTGAACATTCTCTGGTATAAGAGTGCTACTTGCACACAAAAATCCCTTTCAGATATGCTTCATAGAGCTTGAATCAAGACCTCCAAGTTACTTTGTTTTACACTACATTTTGGGCATTTTTTGGTCGATTGAATGCTTGATGCAAGCTTTGGGACAAATCATTGACATAAGATTCTCAATTAAATGGTGGTAGTTTGAATACTCACTTTTAGTGTTTTTAATTCCATTGTGAGTATCTTCTTGGATTTGAAGCTGATACACATGCACTATGATTGTTGATGAGATAGAGTTCTAACCATGACAAGCTCTTGTGGTTCTTTTAATGAGAACTATGTGATGAAGCCAAGGGAAGTAAAATTGATAGTAAAATATGAAAAGGCCCTTGCTATCATAGCATTGGGAATTTATGACTCATTCATAACATTGATGGGTTTGAGACTTCACATGAAGTTTGGGTGCAACTTGACAAGGTATTTAGTGCACAAATTTTACCCAAAATTCTTCTAGATGAAGAGAAACTTCTCTTTTGGAAGAGAAGAGAAATAGATCCTACTACAACTCCAAGGAAAGTGAAGCATATCTTGTGAAGAAGGGCTACATCAACAACAAGGCAAATATAGTTGAAGAAAGAACTCCATCAGCAAATGAAGAAACAAATGTTGTGGTAGACAAAGTTTGGACCTTCTAAGTCCAACATCTTTGAACTTTTGTCATCACTTGGTCATATAGTCGAATTTGAGGTTCTTTTCCTAGAGTAGTACTCCAAAAAGAATGTTATGGTTACATGTAAATCACATTTGGTCACCATGTGATATGTGTTTGGCTCCATGGTACCTCTTGCAAACATAAGAAACTAGGTCCACACAAAGTCCTAAGTTTAATCCTTGTACATGCAATGGAGATAACCATTTGGGGGGGGTCTATCCCATTTGTAAACCTTGACCCTTGGGCACCTTTTCTAGCACCTTAACCACCATGAGATGGCTTGTGAAACTTTGTGCCTAGATGAATCCTTGACATAGCAAGAGACAAACCCTTGGGGGCTATGTTGGGAATTGTGTGATCAAGGACTTACTCTATGATCATGTGTGTGTGTGTGTGTAACACACTAAGTGCTATGATGTGTCTAGACTATGACATAAGTGATGATTTAATGCAAAGGCCCCCACATGGGGAGGTGCCTTAGATTTAGGAGTCCTTATGATATAGGGTTGATTGCCTATGATGTAGAAGAGGTTCCTATGATCTAGGCCACCCTCTCCCTCACTCTATAAAAGAGAGGATTTCCTCCCAAATAAATGGAACATTTTTCTGTTTGGTTCCCATACTCTCTTCCATAATGTCCATCTGAGTCTCCCACTCCCCAACAATAATTTCATTAAAGGCTAGCACACAACACAAGCAATTTGCCATTATGGCTAGATTGGAGGTTTCTTTTCATGTTCCACAAGGATTGGGACTCTAGACAACGGGGCAAATTAGGAGACAAAGATGAAGATGCCCAACATAGTGAAGAGGAGACAAAGACATTAGGACAGTGGGTAATGGAATATACTATGTAGCACAAAGACAAAAATGTGGAACTATGCATGCTCTGTAGTTCATTGTTTGTGCTATTCAAGCATGGAATCAATTATATAGTGAATAGGAGACAAAGACTTTAGGATTGTGGGTAATGGAATATGTTGTGTAGCACACAAAGACTTTAGGACAGTGGGTAGTGGAGTCAATTATATAGTGAAGAGGAGACAAAGACTTTAGGATAGTGGGTAATGGAATATGCTATGTAGCACACAAACAAAAATGTGGAACTATGCATGCTATGTAGCTCAGTGTTTTGCTATTCCAAGCATGGAATCAACTATATAGCAAATAGTTACAATATATATAGTCATCGTGACAGACCTTGAATGCTATATAGCACATTGTGTGTGCTATACAATCACTAGAAAATGCTACACAGACATAGATGTGGAGCTATGCATGGTATATAGCTCACTATTTGTGCTATTCCAAGCATGGGATCAACTATATAACACAGAGTTTCAATATATATAGTCGTGGCACACCATGAATGATATATAGCACATTGTGTGTGCTATACACCCACAGAATATGTTATGTAGCACAGAAACATAGATGTGGAACTATGCATGCTAACTACTTCTATAAAATATGAAACATAAAAATATATAACAGCAATCATGATTCAATGGACCAAGATGATCTAGATCAACAATTTTGTGATCACACATCTAGTTGGGAAGGCCGTCGTCAAGATGAATCCATCCAACCGAAGCAAGCTATGATCTAGACAATAACTGGCTCTATTGACATCCATATACAATATGTTATATGAATATATATGATACTAGACCAAAGTGAGGTGAATCCAACCGACCGAAGCAAGCCATATCTCATGATATGATCAAATTATAGCACATCACTCGAGGCGAGATGAATCCAATGGGCCAAAGCAAGTCATCATCTGGCCCCAAGTGATAGACATCATACACATACACACACACACACACAAGCAAGCAAACATAAACATAATACATATTCCTCTCTCGCTTGCTCTCTCTCTCTCTCTCTCTCTCTCTCTCTCTCTCTCTCTCTCTCTTTCTCTCTCTCTCTCTCTCTCTCTCTCTCTCTCTCTCTCTCTCTCAACTAGGGTGAGGTGAATTCGGTTGGTCAAAGCAATCCATTACCTAGCCCTGAATAAAAAAAAAGACAAGGCCAGAAGGTCACCAAAAGGGAGGAACGTCTGTGGGGAACGACAGGAGACATTGGGAAACACTGGGAGAAATTGGTGAAAATGACGGCCAAACTGTGCTTTTATAGACCTCGATTGAATACACCATCTAGTGTGATGCTACATCGATCAGCTTATTCTAGCTAATGCATGCGCAACACATAGTATGATGTAGCATACCGGTCACTGTAAAGCTACATCGGTCGATATGATGATATTACACAGGATGGTAATTCTTATCACCGTGTGGTGTTATTTCACCATGCAATATTGCACCATATTTTGTGCTCTTTCTACACATTGCCACATGGTGTGGTGTGGTGTCATGTGGTGTTATACCATGTGGTATTTTCTCGATCAATCGGTATGCTTTAATTGGTTTTAAAAATCATAGTTTTTGTGTTCTAAATGTTTCCAAACGTTTTAAAAACGAAAAGAACATTCTTTTCTTTTTTAAAAAGTCCTTAAAAATTCCCAAAAAAGTGATGATCACAAGGGAGAGCATAATATCCTATGGCCTTATCAAAACGATCTTAGCAGATTGGCCAACGTGGCCCGTTCATGATGAACTATAATTGTGCCGATATTGTGGGATAGTTTACGCATGGCGATGCCAAAAAAATTGTGACTGATTGCAGAGACCATGCCTCCTTGTTCAATATTTTGCAAGGTAGCTTGTGTATCATGCGCCTATTGGGAATAATTAGTAGCTATCAAGCACATCTCCATGTATGCATTGTCAATTTTAAACCTCTGTTTGATTTGAGATAATAGTGCATGCACCCATTTTTTGTCACTTAACAGTTGCCAATGCTCCATAACTGCATCTCGTAGAGTCTCGAGAGGAAATGCGACATCTCGCTCAGCACATGCTCCTTGTTGTCCCTCTCCAACATCCTCTTTGATGATCATGAAGAGCTCATGAGTCATCACCAACACGACATGTCCAACACGAGGTCAGATAAAAACTTGTAAGTTTATGTTGGGCTCGAATTGTTTCAAAAAAGAAGAAGCAAATAGGTGAAAATATATTTAACTATTATATTCACTTGACGTTGGACTGTTGATGTGTGCAGGAGGTTCTACTACCATGGTCTAGCATTTGTCATTCGTGGCTGCTCAGTAAAACGTGAGAACTTAAGGCAAAGTCCACTTCACGGTGGCCAAGAATGAACTTTGCGTTTGCATCTTTGCAAAGTATAGGGAAATATCTCCACGAGCTTTCTTTGCAAATATCATCATAGCAAAGATATCAGTTCATAACATGAGCTATACATACATTCCAACAGTTTGTTCTCATACAGTTGTAAAAGATCATCTCATGAGATTGTAGTCATACAACCAATGGTCAAAATATGAAACCCTAAACCCTGAACATCCAATCATGTTATCCAACATCCATTTGAAAAGAGTGCAGAATATGATTTACACACTATTTAAAAAGTACTTGACTTATAAACCAACAATGTTTGCAGGCCAACTTGCAACATCATTCTTTGAATAGAAGACTATCCACCTTGTAAATTGAGATATGATGAGATGTTAAAATTGCACATTTTATATAAGTTTTTATATCATCGATTGGTTGCATTGCAACATTTTCATCAACATTGTGTGCGTGTAGTTTGGTTAGCAACAAGTCCATTGTCATCCTTTCCCAGGCCTCATTTTGGCACAAGTGGGATTTACAATCCCACAATAGCTTGATTACATGCCCCTCGGGGGGCTCAGTCATCATATGTAACCTTGTCACGTGAGTTCAATAGAAGGATATTTTTTATATCTAAATTTTACATAAATTAATTTACATAAGGGAGTTTTTTTTATGATTTTGGGAAAATTTTACAGATTTATATAGAAAAAGGGTATATTTTATTAATGTAAAAATTACAGATAAGGGATTTTACAAATACTAGGCCTTGAACACACGTGATATTGAGGGTTTATACATAGTGACCCCCCTGAGACATGCCCTAGGTATAATTGATTACTTGATAGTGCGGACCTAAAACCCACAAGAAAGTTGGCTATTTTGCCAACAAGTAACCAACCGACAGCATAGCAATCGGACATGTCTAACCATGCGCCATTTGGTAGAGCGTATGCATCATTTCTCATCTATAGCTCTCATGCAAACCAAGGAGATTGTGAAATTAGAGCAAGTGCCAACCGGCTCGAGCCTACTCTTAGTCCTATGGAGACACCTTCCCTAGTCAATAATGCTCACACACCTAGATTTTCCATCTAGTGTAAAATCCAACACATAGTTGCCGATATTCAAGTCAATGTGTCTAAACCCCCACTCATGCACTACCTTAATTGCACTTGCAATAGCTACATAAATTGCAATAATGTTCTCATAGAATAGGCATTCTCGCATCTCACTCCGTGTATCATGCCACCCATGCCGAGGTTGCTCGTGGGGGTTCCCTCGTCTTGCCCACTTTGGATAATCATGATACATTGAAGGTAGACTTATGATCATGTCATGAATACTACCTCCATTGAAGTATGGATTGATTAACCAAAGGTCACTCACATGTGTATAACCAATGTCTTGACACATGACCGTATGCATTATAGTCATTACTAGCTCCGTCTTCAATTATTTAGGTGCATGTGCAGTATCGTGCCTCAACTTCTTGCCAACATAATATAGGGCTGTTAGCTTGAATCCTAGCACACCCTCTATCTTAACCCAATACACTTTTCCTTCCCCTCCCCCACCCAATTCTTCTAGAATACTCGATGCAACTAGTGGGAAGTGCACCGTTGTAGAGCACATGTTGAAAACCTTTGTGCATAGATCTATTTGTGCCTTGCCATCTTGACCTCTTGTGTCAATCCTTTCTGAGGAGCCACTAACAATCTAGGTATAATATTGTATGGCAACATTTGAGAGTCTACCTATATTGCCCCTTTCTCCTTTTGGTTTTTTCTATGAAGTACAGTGCAGGATTCTTCCATTCATTTGTCACCTATCCAGCTTTGTCCTTCATTTGTCAAGGTCTCTGACTACTTTACCATCTCCCATTGTACAACTATATCACCCAACTCTCTAGGTAGGAAGTTTAGTAAAACCTCTTTCTCCTCTTCCTGCTCCACATTAGGGAGATTTGGAGCTCATTTTGGGGCCCTCTAAGGACTTCCCTTGAGAATATTCTCTCAAAAAAGGGGGGCATAGATAATTTTTTGTAGATTAGCTCAAAACTTGTCCGACTTGGCATTTCTAGAACCTACTCTTTGAGGGCTTTCCAATTATATATACCATTATGAATCTTTCCATTCCCATGTCCAAACCCCATCATGGTATATATCATTGGAAAGCCCTCAAAGAGTAGGTTCTAGAAATGCCAAGTCCGACAAGTTTTGAGCTAATCTGCAAAGCATTGTCCATGTCCCCCTTTTTTTGAGGCAATATTCTCAAGGGAAGTCCTTAGAGGGCCCCAAAATGAGCTCCAAATTTCCTCGGGGGGGTCACTATGTATAAACCCTCTATATCATGTGCGTTCAAGGCCTATATTCAAAATCCCTTATTTGTAGATTTTTTCATTAATAAAATGTACCCCTTTTCTATACAAATCTATAAATTTTTTCGAAAACTATTTTAAATAGTCCCTTATGTATATTTATTTATGTAAATTTGAGGAATAAAAAATATCCTTCTGTTGAACTCACGTGATAGGGTTACATATGATGAGTGACCCTCCCGAGCAAATTTCCTAATGCCTCTCTCCACCTCGTCCAGTTGCATTCAAATTGAGACAATATGCGCTCTTGCATTTCATCCAGCATAGACTTGGTATGAGGAATCTCTCTAAGGTGAATCTGGCTGGCCAAAGCAAGCCATCACCCGGCCCTAACTGAAAACAAAACAAGGCTAGAAGCTCATCAGAAGGGAACTATAGGAAACTAGGGGATACTACTAGAATCTCACAAGAAAAAAAATGTGGAAAACTATGGAAAATAGCAAGAAATAGCGGGAAATAGCGAGAAATTTGGCAAAAATGATGGCGGGTGAAACTATGCTTGTAAAGACCTTGACTGAATACACCGGCCGGTGTTATGCTACACCGACCGATGTATTCTAGCTAATGCATGTGCACCACATGGAGTGATGGGACATACCGGCTGGTGTCATGCTACACCAGCCGATGTGAGGATATTATACCACACGGTAAGAGTCTTCACCATGCGGTGTCATTTTATCGTGCACTGTTGCACTACACTATGTGGTATTTTTGTACAATATCATGCGGTATTTTCCTAATCAACTGGTACACTTTGACCGATTTTTAAAACCACATTTTTTGTGTTCTGAACGTCCAAAAACGTTTCAAAATTGAAAAAAAAAATTTCTTTCCTTAAAAATAGCGTACTAAAAAAATCCTAGCCTAGCGCAACCCCAACACTGATGGTAAATCTATACTGATGGTAAATCTATCAAAAACCAAACACCATAGTTGGCTAGCCGGATAAGGTTTCAAAACCAAGATCTCCCTATATGATGTTGCTGTTAGTGATTTGTGCAATGCTATCATCCAAAGTGCAAAGCAACATGTCAATCATCTATTGCCACCTTGCAGCAAAGAGCAAGAGAGGGCAAGACACATAGGCCTTCAGAGGTTGTACATGTTGTTAGAGGGATGTGATAGCTAGAACCCCCCTATGTGAGGGATGACACATAGGCCATGGTCCATCATCTATTGCCACCTTGCAGCAAAGAGCAAGAGAGGGCAAGACACATAGGCCTTCAGAGGTTGTACATGTTGTTAGAGGGATGTGATAGCTAGAACCCCCCTATATAATGAGAGAACCACTTAAAAGGTGATAGGGAGACTATGTAGAAGTGGAGAAAAGTGGTAAATGTAAATGGACGTTTGGAGGGCAGTAACCGTAGGCCTGATTATGATTTTGTCAACCAACCTAGGCAAGGTAGAGAAAATCCTCAAAGGATATTGATAGGTAAGTAATAAACACCAAATCGTAAGGCTAGCAAGGAGATTTGCCTCACCAGGATGGGAAAAGGTTGGTGGAGAGAAAGGTGCAGACGCATTTTGGGAAATTCAAAGAATACATCGAGGGAGTTAAGTTAAATGTCTCAGGTGGACAGCTGAGAAAAAAAATGCAATGCAATTCTCTCCAAAAATGTCCTTGCACTACAAGTACCATGTCTATTTTCTACATGGAAACCCACGGGATTCACTCTTAATAAAATGTGGACGTCACGTGCATACATGAGATTCTAGAAAACCCCCTATATATAGTTCCATGTAGGATAATAAAGCACCCCTATTTAAGCTGATAAGGATACCACTAAAATTTTACTATGTCCCCCCTTTCCTTAAATTTAATAGCATCTCATTGATGTATAATTGACCTATAATTAGCTTAAAAGGTGTGGCTTGTTAGGAAATGGAGTCAAGCTAAGTCAGTTTTGGTTTGTTCTAGTGAGTCCTAGTGTGAGTTTTAATCTAGTGTGTCCTATGGATGCCACGTGTCACATTGGGAGTTATGCCATATGCATTGATACTCATATGAGTGTGCAGGCTCAATATAAGAGCTGTACTTGTCACTTGTCGCATCAATGAAGTATCAAACCTTCAAGCTCTTTGGTCTTCATGTGAGTACTTTCATTTTGTTCATTGATCTTGCTATTTCATTTCCATTTCATTATGTCTCTCTTAGATTATCCTTATCCCTCAAATATTTGCGATTATGGTTTTCCCACCATGGCCTAAAACTAGCTATAGTCCATGCTTAGTTCATGTATATGCTTGGTACATGACTCATTGCAACTAGTCAAATTCTATGTGTGTGACTTGTCTTGTTATTTTTATGTTTAGGGTACAAATTAGTAGATCCCTCCAACCGTGACCCTCTAACCCCGCAAATGGCATGACCCTAACTTGAATTTAAGATTGGGAAATTTTGAAAGGGCCTCCACCCCTAATGTATAATATTAAGCCTCATCTATTAAAAAAACCCATATTGTACACTCACGTGATATCATAAGTTGCCCTTGTGAATGCCCCGAGCAAGGAAATATCCATATGGTCACCCAATAACTCAAATGTTGTGGTTCTACAATACCGCATGCACATGCTTGGAATGTTGACTTCAACATTAGTCCAGTACCAGATACCATCCCAAATGTGTGGCCTATGCAAGAAGGGCCCTCTATTACACAAGAAGAGGTTGACTCTCTTACGGGAGCAAGATTCAAGATGGACACTACTAGGTCTAGAAGCAATGAACAAAGCCCTACATGTGCAGGTGCAAATAGCAATATGGGCCAGGAGTGGTCTTTTGCCACCCTGTGCATACTCTAGGCCAAAAGTGTCAAAGGCAACTTCATCAAAAATTGATCTTGCAAACACTCACGATGCACGCGTCCTATAGGAGAGGGTTGTAAAGTCGCAACTACACAAGCAGTTTTTGTCTTAGAAATCAAGGGTAGCAACTCAACTTGTGGCTCACAATATGAAGTGGCAATAAAAGACACATCAATGTACACATGTCCATACTTCCAAGAAAGATCAAGGGGTAGGAAATTGCACTTGTCATGCAAGCATATATATTTTGAGTTTCTATGAGTCTTGGCACTTGATGCAAAAATGCATAGGTTCGCCCATCAGCCTGTGCTGAAGAGCCAAGAGGGAAAGACCACCTTTCTAGTAGGCCATGACATGTACGTAATTTGTGAGCCCACCCGAAATTTTGAAGAACTCAAGGTTGAGTCATGCTGGTACCTATTTGTTTTAAGCAAGGGCAATGACCAAACTACTTGTTCTTATCAAAATTAGTTAATTTTGATGTTGCATTTAGCTGTACTATAGCTGGTAAATCTCATTCATCAAAGCAATGTTTTTATTACAACTTAGTGATTCAAATGGTACTTTGTGCATATGGGCATGCTCCTTTGTTCATTCATTATTCTCTCTCTCTCTCTATGTGTGTGTGTGTGTGTGTGTGTGTGTGTGTGTGTGTTTGTGTGTGCTTGTGTTTTTGTGTGTGTGTGTGTGTGTGTGTGTGTGTGTGTGTGTGTGTGTGTGTGTGTGTGTGTGTGTGTGTGTGTGTCTGTGTGTGTGTGTGTCTGTGTTTTCCTATCTACTTAGCTAAAAATTCCATACATTCTTATACACATAACTCTCCTTTACTTCCAATCCCAATAAAGCGGGTAATATGCCAAGCTATTTCCAATCCATATCTCCTTTCCTATTTACTTATTTCTTATTTTCCATTATTCTAAGGATATATGTCCTTGTAAAATCAAATAGTGTCCACCCCATTCCACTCATTCATCATCAAGTGGTTTTCCGATAGCATTGACCCTAATCCGTGTTATTAGTGTTCAATCTTGTTTACATAGAGCTGAAATAACAAATTCTCCTTTTCTATAATTTCATTGACCATAAACATGTTAACCCTACCTGGTTGACTCCCTAGTCCCTCCATATTCATAAATAAGGTATGCGAAAACAATCGTTTCTTCCATTTTATAAAAGATGGCATTGTTCCTCAAACTGTCATAAGGTCAAAATGTACAAAAAAAACCAAGATTAAGTGCAGTAATCCTATTCTCCAAGGACTAGCTCACCCTAGTCAGATTCCTAGCATAAGGTTAGCAAAAAAAACGTCCAACCTTAGAAGGAGATTAAGGAATCCATACATATTTTAACATACTTCAAGTATCAGTCAAGGCCATTCATAGGTCCTTTATATAGAGTCAATTTTTATACCGTAAATTCAAACTGTTCTTTAAAAAATCACCATTGGAAATTCTGTCCAAACTAGTCATGGGACTCAAAGTATCCCTAAACTGATAAGTATGGCAAGGACTATTTGAGCAAAATTTCAGATCTTTTTATTCCCTATTAGGAGGGTCATCAAAGTGGCACAAGCCAACTCCATCAAGCACTATCTTCCAGAAACCACGTAGAGAAGTATAGGGACTCACCTGGCACCATCCAAAAAAGAAACCAAGATCAATCTCACATTTTGGGAAGACAGGCTTCAATGCCCCTCTGTAGTTGTTATCCATGTCCATCTATGGTAGTATTCTGAAAAACATGCGAGAAAGCTTCATAATCCTAGAAATAAAGCGTGAGCAAAGTAAAGAAGCATATGGACGTTTCAAATTCCCATATCAGCTCATACTTTACTTAGTGGATAAGTTGTATGCCCAAAATCCATCCAATATCATCTTAGTATTGGTTGTCATACAATAGGGGGTAAAGGGATACCAGTTCACCTTGCCCCTTACATTTGTCCATTTTCTGTATCGCCATTATGGGTGTCCCATGAAAGTGCAATTAGTAGTTCATAGTTTTCCCGATTATCTTAAAGTGGGTGTAGATAGGTTGGAGTCCTCTTGTTCCCAATCTACATCTATAAACATGCTAAAGGACTGTAGCTGATATATCCATGTTATTCAAGCTTAGAAACTCGGACCTAAGGGAGTTTAACCATTTGTCAGTATTCCATATATACGGCTCCATAATATCGTGGCTAGGCCCCTACGAGTTCTTTCGCTCCACACTCCTTGTGGTGAACCAATTAAGTGGGCCTTCACTTATATCTCCAAGCTGCTGTGTGTCAAAACCTTGATAAGACACTATGTATTGGGCTGTACCTGGGTCTTATTGTCTTAAGAATGCTTATCAAGTCATGCTAGTCATTTGTACACATTCCATTCTAAGAAACTACTGGATTCTATGAAGGTTCTCATGCAGTTCCTCTCAAGCCGTTACTATGAATGTTTACAGTATACGATGAGTGAAGTGTAGGTTCACGTATGGAGCCCTTGGAGATCACTGTGGTCCTCCCTCCAATCTATTGCTCATACCAAATACTCGACCATGTGAGTGGAGTGAGGTATCGCATGCCTCTATCTTTTTGATGAGACGGGTCGACCGGTCCTCTATACATATTAGTAGTCATGACGCTTCCTGGCAAGGCAATAAAAAATAGTCTGATGGATGGACGGAGTTGGCACACTACCAACTAGGCTACATGCAAGTGCGGGAAGGCATCCCATGACTGATTGCACTGAGGGTAGACGGAGCATTTCCCAAGGCATCCCACTCTCGGGTTGCGGGGCCTGTTTGGAGTCCCAGATGATCTCGAAGACTTGAAAATTTTGAAAATAGATGTGTAAGCTTCACGACTTACACTGGCAATATCACAAGCTACAAGCATCTCCTTTGCATCCACAATATCCTTGAAGTCCTTCATCACCTCAACTTGCACACATAGGCGCTTGTGGCTTGGGTCTGCCTTTAGTATCCCAATGACATCATTTGACATCAATAAACTAGCTAGAGCATATGAACAGTATCATCCCCGTCTATTCTTCCCATCACATCTTCCATGAAGTTCCTAAAGAAGAACAGAAGAAAAACTGTCACAAACAGTGTAGCACAGAAGAGTGTAATTTAATTGGAACATTTGATAACCAACCTTGTAGCCCAGATTCTCCTCTTTCTAGCACCACTAGTGGGTGACAATGCATCCATGTTATGTAAGTACCTTCTTTTCCTATCCTTAAATTCCAAAGGTGTTTATTTCATCTTTTGCACTCGTTCTTCTACCTTCTCTCATTCCTTATCTATGGCTCATTGAACTTGATTGTATATAGATATTTTCAAGCCTTTTTTGGTTTCAGCTAGCTTACAGACTGACTCTTGTAATTTCTATCACTCCAAGTCCAATGCATTTCTTAAGTCCAATGCATTTCTTAAGTCCAATGCTTTGGCTTTATCATGAAGATCCTTGTTCTTCCTTTTAAGATCTTTCATAGAGTTATGCATTGCAACAATGCTGCTATTTCCTAAATGTACTAGCTACTCTACTTGGGCTCTCTGCATCTTGCTTGCTTGCATAGCCATTATTTGAGCATTGTTTAACCAATTGCAATAACCAAGCCACCTTGCATGTCCATTTCCAACAAACCAAACTAGCTCATGCATTGTATGAAAAGGAGGGCTCTTTTGGTTGGTGGGATCTAAAGGATACAAGGATCCTTCTACCCAAAGGGCAAGATGATTCTTTCCTTATGAACCAAGACTGTGGATTTTGGAAGCTCCCCTCAATACCAGACTACGTGTGCTTGCATACTCAACCTCTAGCTCTAAGTAAACCTGATACTTTTTGGAGACATTCTCAAATAGTGCCATGAGTAAAGGAGTGTAGAGAAGGAGAAGGTATCGAGAAGCAGGCTTGAAGGAGCAGCATGCAAGAAGGGGGAGGGCAAGGAGAAGTAGGGATGGGGGAGGGAGGACCAAAAGTTGAAGAGGAGGGATGGAGGGGGAGGACCAGTAGGTATGGAGGAGGAGGGAAGGGGGGAGGAAGAGAAGGTGTGGAGGGTGTGAGGAGGATTAGGCATGGAGGAGGAGGGAGGGAGGAGGGAGGAGCAAGAGGGAAGGGGGAGGAGGAGCAAGCGTGGAGGAGGAGGGAGGGTGAGGGGAGGAGGAGCATGCATGGAGGAGGGAGGGAGGGAGACGAGGAGGGAGGGGGAGGAGTGAGGAGGGTGAGGGGGAGGGAGGGAGCCAGGAGAGAGAAGGAGGGAGGGAATTCATAATTTGAAATTTGACTTTTGAATTTGCTAGCTCCCACCTAGGAGTAAGAGTTGTGCAAGAGGTGTAAGAGATGGGGTCACTTGTGGGCTTATTAACTGACCTAGGTGAGGGGGGGTTAGGACTTTTCAGGCCCTACCATGGCCCTTTCATTAGGACTAATCCATTCCTTATGAGGCCCTTTTGAGGCCCCATTTCTCCCCTAATGTGAGCCATACATACATTCCAACATTTTGTTCTCATACAATTGTAAAAGATCATCTCATGAGATTGTAGTCATACAACCAATGGTCGAAATATCAAACCATATACCCTAAACATCCAATCATGTTATCTTGTATCCATTTGAAAACAGTGTAGAATATGATTTAGGAATATTTAAAAAGTACATGATTTATGAATGAACAATGTTTCAGGCCAACTGGCAACATCATTCTGTAGATACAAAACTATCCACCTTGCCAATTGAGATATGATGAGATGCCAAAATTGCACATTTTATGTATAAATTTTCATATCATCAATTGGTCGCATTGCAATATTTTCATCAACATTTTGTGCGTGTAGTTTGGTTAGCAACAAGTTCATTGTCATCCATTGTTGGGGCTCCTTCTGGCACAAGTGGATTTTACAATCCCACAGTAGCTTGATTTACATGCCCTGGGTATAACTGATTAGTTGACATTGTGGACCACAAGAATTTTGATATTTTGCCAAGTAACCAACCGATAGCATACTGACATGTCTGACCATGCACCATTTGGTTGAGGATATGCATCATTTCTCACCTATAGCTCTTGTACAAACCAAGGAAATTGTGACTTTAGAGCAAGTTCCTGAACTTGCTTGAGCTTGCTTTCAGTTTTGTGGAGACACCTTCCCCAGTCAATAATGCTCACATGCACATATTTTCCATCTAGTGTGAAATCCAGCATGTAGTTGTGCCTGCATTCAAGTCAATGTGTCTAAACCCCCACTCATGCACTACTTTCATTGCACTCGCAATAGCTGCACAAATTGCAAGAGAGCTCTCAAAGAATAGGTGTGCTCACATCTGACTCTGCATATCATGCCACGCATTCTGAGGTTTCTCGTGGGGGTTGCCTCACCCATTTCAAATAATCATGATATGTACATGGAAGGTAGATGCATGAGCATGTCATGAATACTACCTCCATTGAAGTATGGATTGATTAACCAAAAATCGGTAACGTGTGTATAACCAATGGCATGACACATGGCCCTATGCTTTACAATTATTTCCAACTCTGTCTTTAATTATTTATGTACATGTGTAGTATCGTGCCTCAACTTCTTGGTAGCATAAGATAGGGTTGGCTTGAAACCTAGCACACCCTTTATCTTAACCCGATACACTTTTCCTTCCACTCCCCCACCCAATTCTTCAAGAAATGTCAATGCAACTACTGTTAAGTGTACCATTGTAGAGAACATGTCAGCAAACTTCGTGCATAGATCTATTTGTGCCTTGTCATCTTGACTTCTTGGGTCAATCATTTTTTAGGAACCACTAGAAATCTAGGTATAATATTGGCTGGTGGCATTTGATATTCTATGTGTTTTCCTTTCTCCTTTTTCTTTTTTGTATGAATTGCAGCATGGGATTCTTTCGATTCTATGAAGCCATCTATCCAGCTTCATTTTTGCTTTGTCTGTCAAGGGCTTTGACTACTTTACCATTTCCCTTTTGAGAGATCTCAACAACGGAAGTGGAACGGAAGAAGGTAAGAAAGGGAGAGCCAGACAAATTTTGGTGGGTGCAAAACACCCTAATCTTCTATGTGATCCATATAGATATGTATTTGAGTATTGTACATAACCGGGGTTAAGGTACAATGGCCTTTAACCCCCAAAACCTCCCATTTAAAGTCCAATGTGCCTTTAAGCGATAACAACCAATGGACATACTATCCAATGCCCATCAATGCACGCCAATAGTCAAACTACTGACTAGGTAGACTCTTCGTTAGCATATCTATAGGGTTATCATATGTATGAACCTTGAAAAGCTCTATGTGCTTGTCCTCAAGTACCTCCTTGATGAAATGGTACTTGACCTCAATATGTTTCTTCTTTGCATGAAATACCAGATTTCATGCTAGTAGTTGAATAGCACTCATAGAATCACTACTATGCAATGTCGGTATACCTGTATGAATCCCCAAGTCTCCCACTAGCCGATCAAGCCATATAGCCTCCTTGGGCTGAAACATACATGGCCTCTATGGTAGACAAAGAAATGTACATCTATGTGTGAGAGATCCATGACACTGAACCACCTGCAAAGGTGAACACACAACCAAAAGTGGATCTCCTGCTATCCATATGCCATACATAGTCAGAATCTATGTACCCAAGTACACGCATCTCTCTTCTACCAAAGCAGATGCACATCTCCTTGGTAACCTTGATGTACCTCATGATGCACTTAACTGCCTCCCAATGCCTCTTTCCTAGATTAGCCATATACCGGCCAACAACTCCCACTACAAATGCAATGTCCAGTCTAGTAGTAGGTATCATAGCATACATAAGACTTCCAATCGCTGATGCATAAGGAATGTTGGCCATCATGCCCCTCTCCTCATCTGTGTTGGGACTATCTTACTAACTCAATTTCACATATGGAGGCAATGGAGTACTTATTTCCTTCCCCCCATCCATATTGAAATGCTGTAACATTTTTGTAACATACTCCTTCTGCAAAAGCCAAAGGAGTTGCCTACTCTGGTCATGCATGATGCGCATTCCAAGAATATGGCCTATAGGTCCTAAATCCTTCATGTCAAAGCGCTCATGCAACTTGGACTTCAATGCATCCAGCTCATAACTGTTCTTGCTAGCCAATAGCATATCATCCACATAAAGTTCTAGGAGTATCAGTCTATTATTCTTAGCCCTTTTAGTGTACAAGCTGCAATCAGTCTCAATTCTTCTAAAACCTTGGGACCGAATGAAAGCATCAAACTTTTGATACTATTCTCTAGGTGTTTGCTTAAGGCCATAGAGAATCTTTTTTAGCTTGCAAACCAAATGCTCTTTTCCCTTCTCTTCAAAGCCTTCCAGCTGTACCATGTAAATTTCCTCATGCAAATCCCCATTCAAGAAAGAAGTCTTGACATCCATCTGCATAAGCTCCATATCCTCTGCTGCTACCACAAGTCCAAGTACACATATAAGTGTGGTCATCTTCACAACCAAAGAGAAGACCTCATCAAATTCCACACCCTTCTCTTGCTTGAACCTTTAGCAACCAAATGGGCCTTGTACTTAGGAACATCATCACCTGCTACCTTCATCTTGTAGACCTATTTACATGTCAATGCTTTCTTTCCATGTGGCAAAGAAAGCAAGTCTTATTTTTCATGAGTGAATGCATCTATGATTGCATAGCATACTCCCACTTGTGCTAATCCTTGTGCATCATAGCCTTCCTACATCAAGAAGGCTCCTCGTAATTAGTAAGAATTATATAGTCTGTCCTTGGAACAAATCTCTCAAGTGGTCTACACACTCTAGCTGATATTCTCAAGGACATTTCAGCTTGCTATCCGGCCTGCATATGAGCCACATTTGTCTCAGCATTTCCACCAATAGATGATCCATCATCTACCCTTGATTGTGTACCTATGGGAGTACCTGGGGCCACCATTTCTTGCACATTTGGTGCATGGACAGCGTGCTATCTATCAACATATGTGTGTGGATTCACATCTTGGAAAGTGATTCTCCTCATTTCCACATCCCTCATGGGTGTCTTATGAATATTCTTCTCATTCAAGACCACATCATGGCTTCATATGATCTTCTTTGCTTCTAGATCCGAGAGACAATAGCCCATCTCTCCACTTTCACCATAACCCAAAAAGATGCATTTCCTAGAATTAGGATCTAACTTCTTCCGAAGCTCTTTTGGCATATGTGCATATGTCTCACACCCAAATATATGCAAATCAGAGTAAGAGGGCTTCTTGCCACTCCATGCCTCTTTAGGAATACCACTATCCAAACTCTTACTAAATGATATATTGATCACATGATTTGCAGTCTTCATTGCCTCAGCCCAAAAACCACCAGAAATACTTGCATTGGAAGCACACATTGCAACCATTCTTGAATGGTATGGTTCATCTATTTTGCAATTGGATTTTGATCTAGAGTACGAGGGGACATGAGCTCCCTCTTAATCCCACGTGTATCATAGAAAAGCTGAAAGTTGTGAGAGACATACTCTCCACCATTGTCAGTTTGTAGGCATTTAAGTGTTCTACTTGACTGATTCTCAGCCCTTCTGATCTATAGCATAAGACCACACTTTCCTAGTTGCATAATCAATGAATGTCACATAGTATTCAGCCCTGCCTAATGACCGTGTAGGTATGTGACCACATACGTCTAAATGCACCAAATCAAGCCTTCCAAGATCTTTCTTTCCCCTTCTTTTATGGGCTGATTTAGTCTGCTCCCATAGAGACAATGCTTACAAATTTTAAAATAAAAAAAACTCAAATGTGGTACATAACCCAAACGGCATAAGAGTTTCATTCCATTCTGGCTCATGTGCCCTAATCTGCAATGCCACAAAGAAGTACTTGGATGCTTGGTTATTGTAACAACATGATCAGACACCCCTGACACATGTAAGAGATACAACGTCCCACACTTAGCACCCCTTGCCAAAACCATAGAGCCCATCTGAAGTTTCCAACTTTGAAAGCCAAAAGTGGTCTGAAAACCAGCATTATCCAGCTGACCCACTGAAATAAGTATCTTGGTCAACTTAGGCACATGTCTCATGTTTTTCAAAAAAAATGCAGCCCCATTTGCAAAAGAAAACTTTATGTCACCTACTCCCACTATGTCACATGCATAGTTATTTCCAAGATGAATGCAACTTGTCTTTCCACTATCATAAGTAGAGAACCATTCCCTATGGGGAGTAACATGGAATGAAGCATCAAAATCCAAAATCCAATCCTAGGAATATGCATCACCTGAAGTGGTAAGCAAGTCTGCAGGTACACTAGACATGAAGAGAATGTCATTGTCACTATCATCAATGACTGCATTGATCTCCTTGATCTTTACTTTTCCTTTGTCCTCCCTTGGACTCTCCTCCTTCTTACTTGTACCCCAATTTGCATTCTTTTTTTTATCCTTTTGATCTCTTTTCAACTTATAGCAATCCTTTTTCAGGTGGCCCTTCTTGCCACAATGGTAACACTCAATGTTTCGTGCCCTAAATTTGCTACCAGACTTCCCTCTTTCCCTGAACTGTGACCTGAACTGTGATCTGCCCCTTTGCACATTTAAGGTTGCATCTTACTTTTTGCCATCCATATACTTCCGTCTAATCTCCTTATGCAACAAGCTACCCACAACATCATCAAACTTTAGTATTGCACCAGGTGCAAAGATACTGACAACGGTATGAAACATTTCCCATGAGGATGGCAATGAACACAAGAGAAATATTTCCTTAGTCTCCACATCAAAATTCATCTTCTAAGCTTGAAGCTGGCTGAAAATAATATTAAATTCATTCAAGTGAGAAGCGATTAAGACCCCTCCTTCATTTGCAGCTCAAATAACCTCTTCATGAGGTAAAATTTATTAGAGGCAAATTTCCTTCTCATAAGTGGCACATAATTTCTTCCACAAATCTTCTGTAGTCTGCTCATTTACTACTATGAAATAAAATGACTCTACAAGATGAAGTCTAATAGTAGACTTTGCTAATGCATCCAACTCATTCCAATCATTCTTAGACATATCTGTAGTCTTAGCTCCAATCCCTACCAAGGGTTTAATCTGCTTCTTTTGAATAAGCACATCCCTTATCTGTTCTTTCCACAAAGAAAAGCTTAATGCTAAAAAACTCCTTTTTAGACATGGAAGAGGATGCCATGATGAAAATGAAACAAATTCCCAAATGCTAGTACTTGCAAGAGAGAAATCACAACAAATAGCAAGTGCATCCAAATGTGCCTGCCTTAATGGAGGAAAATGTCAACAAAACTCAAGGCTCAAAGCATCAAAAAATTATCTGACTCATGTGGACATACTATGCATCAATATGATCAAATATGGCCCAAAAGGAGATGTCAACCTGTAATGACAAAACTATGGCAAACCCAATGCCAAATAATAAGAGCCAAATGCCTCAAGCATAAACAATGTCCATGAGCATAAGCACCAATAATGTGTCATCCAAAAAAGCATAGCACTATGAGTGCATCCATTGCAATATGTCAAAGCTATCAAGAAAGTTGTCCCTTGGCATAAAATAGCATTTGTTTGCTAAATGTCCATCAATAAAGCATCCCACAAGGCAATCTAGGCCTATCAGCACATCCAACAAGGATCACAATGCATCCAAATGTCCTATAAAGAATCGACTACAACCCAATGCAAACCACAAATGAGCGCACATAGCTCAAAGTGCAACCAAAATGATCTGCATAAGGTATATCCAAAAAATCATGATGCCATGCAATGATCGCTAGTGAAAATAGAACCTGAGATGCCTCAAAGCATGGGCATCACTGCATAATCAGACTCAACAAGACAATCTACAAATATCTCTCTTCTACTGGAACTCCAAAATCTCATTCAAGGATGGAGTAAGAGCCAGTCAATGCTTGCATTTACTTGCAAAAATGAACCTTAGGAAAATTAAAACATAACGGGTAGCCTTATCTACCATGTGGCAATCAATGAGAACGCCTTGGAACCTTTGAGAAATTTCTTGCAAAGAGACAACAGAGAAACACAGAGAATCACAACTCCCTCAATTCTTCACGAAATGGCAAGCAACTTTGTAGATAGATGTTTCAAGCAGTCCCGGATGGATCCAACTAGATAGACAACTCTGCAAGTGGAGGCCCGGATGTTGAGATCCCACTCACATAAGAAATGACAAAATGAAGATGTTGGAGTAGACAAATCTTCTCCACAACTTTAGAACTTCACAGGATCGGAAGCAGCTTCACAGGTAGAAGTTTTGGACCGCTCTGAATCCACTAAGAGTGTTTAAACTACAAATGGTGGCCTAGATATGGAGATCCAACACACAAAATCTGCGTAGGAACTTGAATTTCATCACTTTTTGTAGATGCTATACCTTTTCACTAAAAACTCGGATGATAGAGATGTAAAAACAAAAAATAAAGTACTCAAAGTCTTCTACAGCTTTGCTTGATCTTAGGGCGACAAGATTACCTTCTAGAAAAAGTTATCTTCATCACAAGACTCTCAAGTCTAAAATAGACTGCCTTTTGCCTCCAAAACCACCTATTGGCTTGCAAAAAACCACTCAGAGAACTTTCCAAAAATTTTTGCCACGTCTCTGCACACCAGGATGCAGGTAAAGTCACCAAACAGAGATTCTTCTTCCTTCCATAGAGCTGCAATAGCAGACCTTGGGCTCCACGCATGCCACTCACACTCAGGCTCAACTGTAACACCCGCGCTCTGATACCAATTAAGAGATATAAAAAATGGAAGCGGAACGAAAGAAGGTGAGAGAGAGGGAAAGCTAGAAGAGAGAGCCACACAAGTTTTGGTGGGTACAAAACACTCTAATCTTCTATGTCATCCACATATATATATATATATGTATTTGAGTATTGTACATAACCGGGGTTAAGGTACAGTGTCCTTTAACCCCCACATCATTGCACAACCATATCACCCAACACTTTAGGTAGGAACTTCAGTATAGTATTTTGCTCTTTTGTTTGCTCCACCTCTCCATGCCTCATCCAGCTGCATTCAAATTGAGCAACTATGCACTCTTGCATTTCATCTAACTTAGACTTGGTATGAAGAATCTCTCTTTTTTGCTCCTCATTCAGTGTAATGATATGTCAAACATAGAACCCTCTGAACAAGGTTTTTCAACTCGATTCTCCAAGTCTCTCTCTCTCTCTCTCTCTCTCTCTCTCTCTCTCTCTCTCAAGGGGTGAGTGCCATGAGGAAAGCAGAGGTATAGATCTAATTCACACAACAATCATTACGTAAGCACTCGACCAGTTTCGCTACCATGACGATGTTATATAGCACATAGTATGAGCATACACAGTTGTGGCACACCAAGTATGCTATACAACACATTTTGTGTGTTTTTATATAGCCCATAGAATATGCTATGTAACACACAAACAAAGATGTGGACCTTTGCATGCTATATATCGCAGTGATTCCGCTATTCAAATCACATAATTAGCTATATAGCACATAGTTTGAGTGTGCATAGTCATGGCACACTAAGTATACTATATAGCACATTGTGTGTGCTATAAAGCCCATAGAATATGCTATGTAGCACATAGATAAATATGTTGAACTTTGCATGCTATATAGCTCACTGTTTCTTCTATTCAAACCATAGAATCATCTATATAGCACATAGTTTGAGTATACATAGTCATGGCACACCAACTATACTATATAGCACATTGTGTGTGCTATACAACCCACATAATACACTATGTAGGACATAGATAAATATTTGGAACTTTGCATGCTATATAGCTCACTGTTTGTGCTATTCAAACAATAGAATCAACTATATAGCACATAGTTTGAGTATACATAGTCGTGGCAACCCATGTATGCTATATAGCAATTTGTGTGTGCTATTATACAACCCACAGAATATGCTATGTAGCACAAAGACAAAGATGTGGAACTTTGCATGGTATATAGCTGAAATAGTGAGCTATTCAAACTAACAAGTCAGCTACATAGCACAAAGTTTTAGTATACATAGTTGTGGCACACTAGGTCTTCTATATAGCACATTGTGTGTGCTATTCACCCCACAAAATATGCTATGTAGCACACAGTTTGAGTGTACACATAGATGTGGAACTATGCATGTTATATCATGCACTGTTTGTGCTATTTAAACCATGAAAGCGGCTACTATAAAGCAGACAATTTCATTACACATAGACAAGGTACAATGTGTATGTTATATAGCACACTGTTTGTGCTATTCAAGATGTTGAATATGCTACCCATGAAAAAACATGAAGAGGGGACAGGAGAAGAGTGGAGATGAGGAGAAAGGGCACAGCTAGTGAGCACACCATAAATGACTAACTGTACACTAGATTTAATTGAAAATGTAGAATATACACAAACACTTTTAGGGTTAGGGCTAGGGTTAAAGCATCTAAGTCCTATGTTTTGCTTCACTCATTGAAGACAAAGAAATAGTTGGTTTTTTGTTGGACAACCATGATATATAGCACCTTGACAAAGGAAAAATGCATATACCTATGTCAATCTCTTGGTGTCATGATATCCGGCATAGTCATTGTCACAGTTTCCATGCAACCTTGGATGACTTACTCTGCATTCTATTCCAAAATGTCTTGTAACTCTGATGTATCTCAAGACTCTTTTGGCTGCATTCCAGTGAGACTATTTCGGATTTGCCATAAACTATGCTAGTGAACTTACTGTATAACAAATATTTGGCCGTGTGATAGTCAGATGTATAAGAGATCCCATGAGCTACTGCTGATAGTACATGTCACTGACTATAGGCTTTTTTGAATCTTTTGTAAGTTTCAAACTCCGTTCCATAGGAGTGGCTACAATCTTGCAATCTACCATATGAAACTTCTTCAAGAGACTGTCATCAACATATTTTAGCTGACTCATGAAGGTGCTGTCTGAATCTCTCCAAAACTCAATACCAAGACAATAGTGCATAAGTCCAAGATTTTTCATGCCAAACCCTGCAGATAAGTCTTGTTTCAACTTTTTGATGAAGCTATCCTTGCTTGCAGTCACAATCAGATCATCTACGTATAGAAGTGCAATAGTAATGTCATCCCCTTGTATTTTGTAGTAGAGAGTATGATGTGCATTGGATTTCATGTATCCAAAATTAGCAAAATACTTGTTGATTCTGTTGTACCAACTTTCGGGTGCTTGCTTTAATCCCTAGATACTTTTCTTGAGATGGAAAACCCAATTCTCTTTTTCAGGTTCAAGAGAACCTGTTGGTTGTTGCATATAGACTTCCTCGTCTAGGTAACCATTGAGAAAAGCGTTCTTGACATCAAGCTGGTACACATTCTATTTGATAAATGTTGGTAGTGATATCAAGAGCCATATGATATCCATCTTTGCTACTATTGGAGCATAATTCTCATCATAATCTTGACCATACTGCTGTACAAATCCTTTTGCAACAACTAGTCTGTCTTTGTATCTTTCAATGCTTTCATCTAGATTGTACTTCACTTTGTATACCCATTTGTTTGCTATGGCCTTCTTTTCTAGTGGAAGGTCACATAATCCCCAAGTATTATTCTTGTACAAATCTTCCATTTCTTCATTCATAGCAATTTGCCATTCTTGCTCGGCAACTGCATCTTCAAAGTACACTGGCCCTTCTGTAGCCATGATGGTAGTCATAAGAGAATAATTGGTAGTTTCAACTTGAATTGATTTTCCTTTTTGAGCATATGTCAATCTGGCTGGAGGTCTACTTTCCCTACTAGTAGACCATCTGAGTTGCTATGGCTCTACTTGTGGTGCTTCTGGCAATTCTTGCTCTTCTTCATCAACCATTTCTGTAAATGACTGTGTAATCGGTGCGTCTATCTCCTATGTGTTTGAGGTTTTCCATTCTGATTCCTCATCAAAGATTACATCTCTAGAGATAATGACCTTTTGGTTGATGGGATCATACAACTTGTATGCTCTGCTTTCTTCATTGTAGCTAACAATGATGCATTTATATGACTTCACATCCAATTTCTTGTGATGATCATCATGTATGTGGGCATATTCTATGCAACCAAATATGTGGAGATGCCCAATGCATGGCTTGTGTCTAGTGAATTCTTCATAAGGTTTCATACCCTGGGTTGATTCATCTCAAAGCTGATTGAGAAAGTAGTTTGCAGTGGTGGCTATTGATTCTGCCCAATACTGATTTGGAAGATGCTTCTCACTAAGCATTGCTCTAGCACGGTCTACTAAAGTACCATTCTACCTTTCAGCTCTTGCATTCTTTTGAGGAGTATCTACACAATTGAATTGTCTTTGAATGCTGTGACTTTCATGAATGCTGAAGACATGTATTCACATCCTTTGTCTAATCTCATGACTTTCATCTTTTTGTTTGGTTTTCTACCATGGCTTTGAATTCTTGAAATCTAGAAAAGACTTCAAATTTCTCTTTCAAAAAGTAGACCGAGCAATATCTATTGTGGTTGTTGATGAAAGTCAAGTAGTAAAGTGAACCATTGATGTTGTGGCTCTAAGCATAACCCCATACATCTGTATCTATCAAATCAAGAATGCCTCATGCTCGAGAGGTGTTTATTGGTTTTCTTTTGTGTACTGAAGCAGCATGCTTCACAAACTTTTCCAAGAAACTAAGGTTTTGAAATTCCAATTGCCAATATTATGAAATTGACATGTCCACAAATTTGTGCTATTTTGTGGAAAGTGGCATCTATTACGGTTGAGTTGACATGGCATGAAAATCTAGTACTATGGCTAGCATTCTAAACAAGCATCCTTCCTTAACTACTTTCCCTACTAGAGCTGATATCCTCTCGATTTGTCTCTGATAGTGCATTCATCTCCATCGAAGATAACTTGGTAGTTGTGTTCCTTAATTTGACCTATTGAGACAAGAGGTTCTTGCTAAACTTCGGAACATAGAGTACATCTTGCACCAATCCTTTCATACTAGTGAAATTGTTCATAGGGACAATGCCTTTCCCTTGAGCTGGATTCGATGTGTTATTTGCCATGTAGATGACATTCTTATGTTCTTCTAATGGTTTTATCTCTATGAACCATTCTTGAATCTTTGTCATATGAGTTGATGCACCATTATCAATGTATCAAGTATCCTAATTTGCTTGATCGACTTGATAACTGAAATCTTCTTTTGAATTGCAATCAATGTAAAGATACACTGTATCAGTGTGCTACATATCCTTGCTTGCAAGAGATAGCTCTCAGGTTCATTGGCATAATGACTTTGACTGGAATTTCCACCATGATGATTTCTTCTTCCTTGAAAATTCCCTTGATTGCTACTGGATTGACCACCTTTGTCATACTACTGAAAATTCCCTTGATTGCTACTGGATTGACCACCTTTGTCATACTACTTCTTGCGGCAATCTCTTTCATAGTGTCGAAACTTATGACAGTAGTTGCATTGAATGTTTGACATGTTGGTGGATGCATTCCCTCATCCTTGGAATCTTCCTCGATTGCAATGATTTCCTCTTTATTGATGCTGATGTTGCTGAGGATGATGCTGATGCTAACTTTGCTAATGACTTTGTTGCTAATGGTGGCCACTAGGCTAGAATGATCTACATTTTCCTCTACCTTTACCTCTGCTTCTATTTGAAGCTGTGGATGCTTGGTCATTGGAATGAACTTTGCATGCATGAATGGCTTGCATCTAGACTTCTTCACCATGTAAAACCTACTAGAGTTCTTTTAGTGTCAAAATTTGCCATTGGATGGCAAATACTCTGGACTAGATTCTTGTATCCCTCTCCTAATCCATTTAGGATGAATTGAACCATTTCTGTTGGATTCATGGTCTCTCCTTTTGCTGCAAGTTGATTGTTGTAATCCTTGATCTTGAGTATGTAAGCATGACCAGTTTCACTACTATTCTGTAGAAACTTTGGTTGATTTGGTTTCTCAATGTGATAATCCTAGAATGTGCCATGATTGGAGTTGTCTGGCTTATCATATGCCTCCAGATTGAGGTTGCTAGGCATAGACATGGTGCAAGAAATGTACTCAAAGTGTCTATAAAATCACTGTCTGAATCAACTGCAAAACATTGACTATGTCAAGTGAAATATGAATTGTCGGGTGAAGATAGAACTGCAATATGTAATCCAATCTATCACAAGGCTTGAAATGATGTGCACAATGCCAAAAAATAGCCAAATAGTCTTTACAAACTGATGGCATGTGTGTGTGAAATCAAATTATGTACTAGCTACCCACTGATCAATCGATTAATATCTTTGAACACTCTAGGGTAGCTCACTGAACTATGAAATGTCAGGTTTTAGGTAATGTGATGATGTGAAACTGCATGTGAATGCTGGGACTGACTCCGAGTAGAAACTATTTAGGAATTTTTTGGCATAGCTTCCATTGGCTTCTTTGGAGTTCTCTCCACTATGGATGATGAACTAGAACTAGACCAACCGTCAAGCGATGAAAAAACAACAAATAATTCCTTTTCTTTGTTTTTTTAAGGTGTTGGGTCAGATCCGTCGACATAGAGGCTGATGTGCATGACAAAAGTGGAGTCTCTGAAGCTCAAAGTGTGTGATACTTGTGCCAAAATGTGTGCATGATGTATTGACTGCGTAGAGCATGAAAAATTGAGCATTTTTCCTTTTTTGGATCAAGAGATACAACTTAATCTATGTGGAGGGGCAAAAAAGGTGCAAAGTGCTCAGTGATGATGTGGCACTCAAGGGGTCACATATGCAATGACTGCCTAGCAAATGGTGTGCTTGCGAAGCCCTATTCTGAGGTGGTAGGTGGGATTACATGTAGTGTGAATAGTGTGCCTACAAAGGGGTTAATGTTCCTGGCAGGGGTATTGCCATGTGGCAATGATGATGTGGTAGTAGTTGAGGTGGATTGATGATTGGATAGGGTGATGTGGTAGTTGACTGGTCAACCTTGATGATGTGGCATATAATGTTAGCTTGGTGACATGAAAGGCTGATGTCACACTCTGATGTGGCTGATAATGTGGACGTGTTGACATGGATGATGATGTGGCATTGACAGTTGGTAGATGAGATTGATGACATGTTGTTGATGAGATTGATGATGTGTTGCAGATGAGATTGATGATGTGTTATTGATGATGTGGCTACCAGGGTGGAGTGTTGACATGGCTTTGGTGGCTGTTGACGTGTCCTAGGGCTTGGGGTGCTGATGTGGCACACCTGTTGAGGTGGCAGATAGGGTGCCTTGTGGCACCTTTCTGACTAAGTCTCTGATTGTGGTGACCCTAAGGAGGATAAGATGGCACAAGGTTAAGGCTTGATGGAATATATAGAGTTTCCATTGGAATCTTGAATGATTCTGTTGATTTGAGAAATCATCAATGCATTGGAGTTGGAGGCAAGGATGCGCTATCTCTAGTACAGGGAAAGAGCTATAGAGTAGGTTGGTGAGCGATATGTGGCACCTCTACCATTAGTGGACATCGTTATAGGAGGGATTCACTTAGTCTAGCCATCACAGGAGGTCATTGTAGGCATGATGTGTTGAAGAACTGCTTTTCTTTGTGGAGAGGCATCGTCTTGTTGTCAGTGGCTATTTGAGCACTAGGCACTATGGCATTGGTAGCTTCTACAACCATCACAAGCTCCAACAGGTGGAGCTTTACATGTTGACAATGGTGGAGCAACCTGTTGGTGGAGCTTCTAAGCATTGGAGGTCGCTGAGTGTTGGAAGCCGATTAGGCCATGTAGGTAGGCATTCACAGGTCTATTTGCTTGGCATTGTCTATGCAGTGAAGCTAGCTTGATGTCGTTCATTAGATGGATGTAGCAATTTGGCTAGGAGTAGCAGCATTGGTGGTAGCTACATTTTCTATTAAGTAGCTAGACATTGAGAAGTAGAGTCATTTTTTACACTAGTAGAGGTGCCTTAGGAGTTGTAGTTGCTGTTTGTTGAAAGGGCCACCTTTTTGGAGAGGAGCTGAGGCCATCAAAGCTTTAAGCTTTGCTGTATGGTCATTGAGTTGGCCGTG
Organism: Dipteris shenzhenensis; assembly: GCF_047967505.1. Classification (NCBI taxonomy): domain Eukaryota; kingdom Viridiplantae; phylum Streptophyta; class Polypodiopsida; order Gleicheniales; family Dipteridaceae; genus Dipteris; species Dipteris shenzhenensis. The sequence continues at coordinate 19,867,898 of NC_141619.1, forward strand.
GAGGCTTAAATGATTGCCTTCATTGAAAGATCCGTTAGAGTTGACTCGTTGTAGGAAACTGGGATCCCGACCAATTCACAGCGAGTTGCAAGCAACAACAAGCAACAACAATGGAGGTCGGTAGGGATGTTGTAGCCTTGGAGGTGCTTAGCCTTGATGCGAAACTAAGTAGTAGAGCTAGAGTAGTAGAACTATAGTCAAAGAGGCTCCATCTCTCTCTATAGGACCTCTAAAGATCTCTCTTTCTCATAAGAATGAAATGAACAAAATCTCTCTCTCTCTCTCTCTCTCTCTCTCAACTAAGGAATACACAAAGGTCTCTCTCTCACACAAGGGATCTCATAGCAGAATTCTATCAAGAATGATGGATTTTTTCTAACACAAGGAATGGAAACCTTTCTCTATGGAAGTGAACTCTCACAAGAACACTCAAGAAGCTCTTAATATACCAACCACTCTCATGCTCTCAAGGGTCACAATGCCTCAGCACAAGTCAAGGGATCTTTGATACCATGACAAAATATGAAGAGGGGAGAGGAGAGGAGTGGAGATGAGGAGAGAGGGCACAACTAGAGAGCACACCCACTACTACAAAACTAGGTAGAAATGGCAGCCCAAAAGTGACATTTCTACATTATTGAATGGCACTTTCTTGCCGCCATTTCCACATGTGCCATTTTTTGGAAATGGCAACCAAAAGTGCCATATATTTTTGCCATTTCTATGTCCATAATAGCAACCAAAAGTGCCATATATTTTGCCATTTTTACGTATGAAATTGCAACTAAAAGTGCCGTATAGTTTTGCCATTTCCACATACAAAATGGCAACCAAGAGTGCTATACATTTCTGCCATTTTTGTGTCTAAAATGGCAAACGAAAGTGCCATATATTTTGCCATTTTTACATATTAAATGGCAACTAAAAGTGCCATATAGTTTTCCCATTTCCACATGAAAAATGGCAACCAAAAGTGCCATTTTATGTCTTAAATGGCAACCAAAGGTGTCATATGTTTTGCCATTTTTATGTATGAAATGGCAACTTAAAGTGCCATATAGTATTGCCATTTCTATTAGATATCAATGCTCCACTCTTGTGTAACTATGCGGGAACCAACTAACTCTACTTGTAAGCCCCCCATATGAGGAGAAGGCATTTGAGTAGCTCGGTTATCCGGTAGGTCCTGGTTTGGACACCAGATGGGGGCCATGTGTGGCCTGATGGCTAGACGGCTTCAGATAGAGTTGGCACACTGTCAACTAGGCTACATGCAAGTGCGGGAAGGCATCCCATGACTGACCGCACTGAGGGTAGACGGAGCATTTTTCGAGGCATCCCACTCGAGTTGCGGGGCCCGTTTGGAGCCCCAGATGATCTCGGATTGGCTCTGGGCCGTAGGTTAGTTGCTCTATTTTGCGCCATAGTTCTAACGTGTGGTTGGTGGCCCCGACCTCCAGTCGGCCATTTCGGGCGGACTGGGTCAGTCTCTCAATTGGGTCTAACCAACTACAACTGGTGGCTATATAAGAGCAAGCCCGTGAAGCCCATATTCATCACTGGCTATAGCAACCCTGATTCCTTAGCATCCAGCTCCGTCCTCTACTATTTCCAGCATGGCATCAAAGCTTCTCACATAGGAGCGCACAGTTGGGAGGCAGCGCCATCTATTGTATCAGTTTTACAGTAATCAAATTTTTGATTCTCCATATTATCAGCTTTTCTCTCTTGCATACAAGATCCTGTTATCTGTTGAGCACAGACGTTGTATTGTTTTCTTACATGGTATCAGAGCTTGGGCTCTAGCAAGAAGATTTGGTAGTGTGTTTCTGTTTGCGAGCAGATTGTGAGAGATGGCCCAACCCACAAGACTGCGAATCCCACCGTTCGGCGAAAGTGGAAAGTTGGATGGCACTAACTATCCACTCTGGAAGTTCAAGATGAAGACCATCCTAAGTGCATACGAGCTTTGGGATACAGCTACTAGGGTGGACTTGAAGCCGATTGTGACTCCGAATCTAGCCAATGCATCACAACAGATAGTACCAAATGCGGATGAGATTCTCACAAGGACAAGAAGAAATGCAGATGCACCGTGTTCTATTGTCTGCAGTGTAAGTGATTCTATCATGGCGTTAATTCAACATGTCACCACAGCAGAGGAGGCATGGATGGTCTTGAAAAATCAGTACGAGACCACGAATCAGATGTGGATTCAAAATTTGGAGACTCGACTCGTGAACGAGAAATTGTTTGAGTCTGAAATGGCAGAGAAGTTCATCACCAGGGTGCGATTGGCATCACCATCACCACTGAGAATCTAGCATGAAGGTGCATACGGATTCTCCCACCAAAGTATGACAGTCTTGTTACGGCGTTGAATACACAGAACAAAAATCCACCTCTCAACTTTGAGGATTTCAACGCGATGCTTCTGGAGGAGGAGATGCATCAAAAGATGAGGACTGCTGGAGAAGATTCGGCTTTCTGGGCTAGATCAAAGAAAGGTAAGGGTAAGGACTCTAGTAACCCATCTTTTGTTGATGATAAAAAGAGAAAGAAGAAGATCAAATGCTTCTATTGCAACAAGGCAGGGCACAAGCAGAATGAGTGCCGAAAGAAGATTGTAGATGAGAAGAATGGAGTAAAGAAAGAGTCCAGCAACAGTGCGCAAGCAGTACCAGTAGAGCTGTTTGTAGCAATTGAGGAGATTTGCACGGAGGCAGTTCATGTACCTGCAAATGAACCTTAGATTATTGACAGTGGTGCATCATGCCACATGACCAATTGGAAGGATTGGTATACCTCTCTACATCCGGTAGGGAATGACATCCTGGTAGCAGTCGGCAATGATGCGAAATGTCCAGCAAAAGAAAAAGGTATGATTGCTCTCAAGTCAGATGGAGTTGTAAAATAGTTATCCGATGTTCTTTATGTGCTAGATATCAAGAGGAACTTGTTGTCTGTTTCTGCAATCACGGATTGGGACCTCAAAGTTCAATTCGATAAGAATGGCGCACAGATTTTGGATCTTCAACAGAAGGTCGTTGGTAAAGGTACACAGCGCAACAACATCTATGAACTCTCAGCTTTCAGTGCTTGATGTGAGCAGCACTAAGCTCTGTCATGAGAGGTTTGGTCATCTAACCCTTAGTTCTGTAAAGGAGATGCATAAAAGTGGAATGATTACAGACCTACCAAAAATTACAGATCTGCCCGATGTATGTGAAGCTTGCATGATGGGCAAGTAGCATCGGCAGCCCTTTCCTACAGAGGCCAATAGGGCAAAGGCTCCTTTAGAGCCCGTTCACATGGACCTCTGTAGAAAGATGCAGACGGAAGCTTTGGGTGGTTCCTACTACTTCATGACGCTGATCGACGACTACAGTAGAAGGATATGGATATACTTCCTAAAGACTAAAGATGAGGCTTTTAGTAAGTTCAAAGAATGGCATGTAATGGTCGAGAAAGAAATGGGGATGTTTGACATGTTGGTGGATGGATTCCCTCATCCTTGGAATCTTCCTCGATTGGAATGATTTCCTCTTTGTTGATTCTGATGTTGCTGAGAGGATGATAGTGATGCTAATTCTGACTTTGCTATTGCTGATGATTACCACTTCACTAGAATCATCTATCTCTGCCTCTGCCTATGCTCTTTGAAGTTGTGAAAGCCTGATCATTAGAATGATGTTTTTGTGCTTGAATGGACCGTGTCTTGAGTTCTTCACCAAGTAAGACTGATTGAAGTTCTTCTAGTGTCACTATTTTCCATTGTGAATGGCAATACTCTAGACTAGATTCTCATATCCCTACAACTTGAACCATTTCTATAGGATTCATAGTCTCTCCTACTGCTGCAAGTTGATTGTTGTAGTCTTTTATCCAGAGTACATAAGCATGACTGGTTTCACCTATTGTGAAAACTCTGGTTGATTTGGTTTCTCAGTGTGAGAATCATGGATGTGTTCTTGGACTGGTAGAGAGCTGCAAACATATCCCATGCTTCTTTGGATGTCTTGACGGTGTTGAGATGTCCTAGCATGACATCTTGCACATTCTGTTTGATCAGATGATATGCGTACTTATCTTTCTTGTCCCATTCTGCTTGAGCTTGGGCAATGGTAGGATCTACTACAGGTGCAGAAACTGTTTGTGTAGCTGTAGATCCTGCTGTGACAATGGGTGGAGTAGAGCTAGTGCTAGCTGGATCGTCTAATGGTCTAGGTGTAGATCGATCGACATACTACCATTTTTCCTAAAGTACAAGAATGGTCTCCATTCGCTATTTCCATGTGTTGTTATTGGAGTTGTCTAGCTTAGCAGATGCCTCCAGAGTGAGGTTGCTAGTCATAGACATGGTGCAAGAAATGTACTCAAAGTGTTGTGAAAATCACTGTATGAATCAACTGCAAAACACAAACTGTGCCAAGTGAAATATGTATAGTTTATGAAGATAGAACTGCAATAGATAAAGTCTAATCTGTTTTACAAGGCTTGTGGCAAATGATGCCGGGAATAGCCAAGAGGCTTTACAAGGAAGAAATGATGTGCACAATGCCATGAAATAGCTGAATAGACTTTACAATGGTGGCATGTGTGTGTGAAATCAAATCATGTGCTATCTACCCACTGAACAATTGACAATGCCTTTGAACACTCTGAAGTCTGCTCACTGAATTGATGAACGTTAAGTTTTTAAGTAATATGATGATGTGAAATCGTATGTGAGCGTATGGACTAACTCTGACTAGTGGGGAATTTTGGGCATGGCTTAGATTGGCAACTTAGGGAGATTCAAAGTGTCCCCTCTATGGTGATCTACTCTACTCTGATCTAGATCTATAGCAACCGTCAATTGATGAAAGGACAACAAATAATTCCTTTTCTTTAGTTCTTTTATGTGCTGGGTCAGATGCATCGATGTAGAGGCTGACGTGCATGTAGATGAAGCTCAAAAGTGAGTGATACTTGCGTCAAAATGTGTGTGTAATGTGACAAGTCCTAGAGCATGAAAAATCAAGTGACTTTCCTTTTTGGAGCACCCTCAAATTCTTCCTAGATCAAGAGATACGACTTGATCTAGGTGGAGGGGCAAAAAGGAGTGCAAATGTTTCAGGTAATGTGATGATGGGAAACCGTATGTGAGCATATGGACTGACTCCGAGTAGGTACTAGTCGAGAATTTTGGGCATGGCTTAGATTGGCAACTTAGGGAGATGATGTGAAACCATATGTGAGCGTATGGACTGACTTCAAGTAGGTACTCGTCGAGAATTTTGGGCATGTCTTAGATTGGCAACTTAGAGAGATTCAGAGTGTCCCCTCTATGGCGATCTAGTCTACTCTGATCTAGATCTATACCAACCATCGATCAATGAAAGAACAGCAAATAATTTCTTTTCTTTAGTTCTTTTATCTGCTGGGTCAAATGCGTCAATGTAGAGGTTGATGTCCGTGTAGGAAGTGGATTTGTCAGTGAAGCTCCAAAGTGTGAGTAATACTTGCACCAAAATGTGTGCATGATGTGATGAGCACGTAGAGCACAAAAAATCGAGCAACTTTCCTTTTAGAGATACGACTTAATCTAGGTGGAGGGGCAAAAAGGAGTGCAAATGTGCTCAATGATGATGTGGCAATCTGGGGGTCACATGGACTAAATGTGCCCAGCAGGTAGTATGCCTGTGGAGCCCTGTGCTGAGGTGGCAGGTTTGGTCACATGTAGTGATTGTGGACTACTGTGTGTGCCTGTAGAGGTCAATGGTGATTGTGCTACTGATGTGGCACTAATGAGGTGACATAGATGATTATGTCAGCAGATGACATGGATGTGCTGATGTGGTTGATGACGTGTCAGAGATGACATGGTAGTTGGTGCCATGTGTCAATTGGTGGTGATGTGGGAAGTTGATATGGTAGCTGAGTTGGCAATGATGACATGTTATGTCATTGATGACATGGCATGTGGATAAGGTGCGCCAAATGGATGTTGAGGTATCTTAATGTGGATATGGCTACCACATGGCACTCACTTGATCACACCTTGGCTAACCTAGATTGGGTTAGGTGAATTGTGGTTAAACCTTACCTAGGATTGGCTTGACCAACCCTATCTTCTATTAACCAGTGTGGTTACAAGTATGGTTTGTGGAGTGGATAAGGTGAGGTGCCACGTGGCATTATCTGGCTAACCGAAATATTTGCTAGATTCGGATGGAATCAACAAGATTCCATCATCAGACGGCTTGAGCAGAGAAGCGTCGAGTGAGCTGGTCAGTTGGCATCCTTCGTTGGATGCGCTCTGAGCGCTGGAGTCACTGCCTTGTAGAAGGCATGTTGAGCTATTGTCTCGGTTGAGAGAGGTCAAGCTACCAGTTGGAGAGATGTTCGGGGCTGCTGTTGTCTCGTGGTGATGCAGGTCGTAGGCATTGGATGTGTGGCATCGCCTGCGGGCTTTGAGCTGGAGCTAGGCCATTGTTGAAGCTTAGGCTTTGCTGCTGCAGGGCTGCCTTGAGTCGACAAAGAGCGTACGTGTTGCTTGCTGTGATGGAGCACTTTGGAGCTTACTGTAGTCGTTGTAGCTTATTGGATGAAGCCGTTGATGGAGCAACCCGTGTGCATGAGTTCATTGCCTAAGTTCGTTGTGAGCCTGCTACTGGTCATGTAGGAGAGGTACGTCTGCTGTTGGCACAGTCGCTGTGGTGAGTCTTGGAGGCGTAGGGAGCCGCGACCCTTTGTAGAAGCTTGAAGGTCTTTGTAGAAGAAGGCCCGTGAAAGAGGCTGAAGCTCTTGAGGGACTCGTCGGGCTGGCTGTTTGGTGGCTTGGGGAGCTCATAGACTGCATAAGGTCGGGTGAGGCTGAATAGTCGTTGTAGAGGCTGTGGCTGCAGCCTTAGTTGATTTGGGCCACCTTAGTTGCTATAGGCCTTACAAAGGTCGATGCGCAGCCCGAAGATATGGAAGATGCCGTACTTGGAAAGGCCGTAGTAGATGGATCTCCTTGTAGAGGCCGACTATGCCCATGTGCTCTTGCAAAGAGAGCTTGAGCTCTCTCTGTATCCCTCAAGACAAAAATGCTTGATATATGGACTAAAATCTCTCAAGCAATGCAAACATCTCTCAAGTACAATTCAAATAACGAATGGAATGATTGAAATCTCTCTCTCTCTCAATCTCCCATAGACGAAAATCTCACATGAATGGAAATTTCTTTCAAAGAAAATGGAAGTTCTCTTAGTGGAAGAGAACACTCAAGAACTCTCAATCACTCTCTCACACTCTCACAATAAAGATGACGCCTCAGCGGAAGGGACAACCAAGCTCTGATACCATGACAAAATATGAAGAGGGGAGAGGAGAAGAGTGGAGATGAGGAGAGAGGGCAAAGCTAGAGAGCACACCACAAATGACTAATTGTACACTAGATTTAGTAAAGATGTAGAATATATACAAACCCATTTAGGGTTAGGGTTAGGGCATCTAACCCTTTTCTTTATAGCACTTTATTGGGTTAGTGCTATGCACATATGATCACATGATGGTGCTATGCACACATGATCACATGATGTTGAGCATGAACTCTCAACAAAGTGCTCATTGGTACAAGAAGCAAATAACAATTCCTGTGTATATCACATACAGTCATTTGCTTGATTCTACCACGCTTGATGCCGATCTGCTTGTTGTTGTTGACTCACAGGATTTTAGGACAGTGCAACACACTTACCATTTCTACATTTCAGATGATAGGGAACATGACACCCTATTTGTGCAACATATTTTTCTACTACATTGGGAATGGCTGAAAAAGGAAAATCCCCATGTAGAAAATTATATACAACAACATTGGGTGTGGTCAGATGGTGCTGCCTCTCAATTTAAATCAGCACATGGATTCTACTTTGTCTCAAGGTTCAAATCCCTGACCGGTCTAGACATGATGTGGAATTTCTTTGGGTCCAGCCATGGCAAGGATGAACATGATGGATGCAGTGTTGTTATTAAGCAAGCTTTGTTTAAATACCAATTAGCATGCCCTCAAGAAAAACTCAATAATGCCCATGATGCTTTAACATGGCTTACAACGAACCTCTCCACAGGTGTGCATTCAACATATAGTAAACAAAGCCTTAAGAGTATGTAGTACGCAAAGTGTTCCATGAAGTGAAAGTGGATGAAGTGCAAAGGAGAAGCCGTCACAATTGTGAGAAAATTAAAGGAGTTCATGGTTTGCACAACATATGGGGCTTTTCAAACAACCAACTGATTAAGAGGAGAAAACTTTCTTTTTTTCACACTGTGTGCATCATAGGGGATCATGACAATTGTGAGAACATTGCAACATTCAAGTTTTTCCTCTACGTTCAGATGGAGTGACAAACAATGGAGAGACAAAAGACTCACCACAGTTTGGGAAGAGTTTCGATGACCTCACTGACTGTTTGGAAGAGGGGGATAACTTGTAGTTGTTGCAGATTGTTGTTGCAGATTCTGGGGACAACGAGGAAGATGACCCATACTTTCTATTACAGTGCACAAAACCTAAGTACAAGGTTGAGGAAACATTTAAAGATAATTAGGGAACAACCTATGAGAAGTGGGATGCAGTAGTCGGAGCTTTTTGGTACAAACAAACATCCAAGAGAGGCCGCAATTACGAACTGCTACATAAGAGTCCACAAACATGTGTGTACTCTCATCTAGTAAGATCTATTAAGTTCCAGATACAACCTATGCCACAATGAAAGAAGAGCAAGAGTGTCTTCAAATTGGATTTAGACATGCATGAGCACATCTTGGGGTGTCTTAGAGCGGTGGACGAGGACGATTGAGATAGTACTAATAAAATGTATATAGTCTCATTGCCTGCAAACAATATGTACATGGAATTTGTATTGAGATTGCTTATTTTTAGTATATCCTAAACAACCACCGTGCTGGTTTTATTAAATTGTTTTTGTAAATCCCAAATGCAAACGGTAAAGCCCATGCTTGTATCCCAAAAACCACCGTGCTAGTTTCCCATAACGAATCCACACATCTTACAAATCCATTCATCTTGTAATAATAAAAGCAAAACACCGCATTGGTGGCTATTCATATCCTAGTGCAAACCAACCACCGTGTTGTGGTGATAACTTATCCTACACTACTACTGTGCTATCCTGAAATTTGTTGCATAGTGCTATACTAAAACACTCGCCTTTAGACTATTTATCATTTTGTTAACCGTCAGATTTCATCCCATGCTTGCTTTTACTATATTTCAACAACCACCATGCTGGTTTCCCATAATGAATCCATTCATCTTGTAATAATAGAAGCAAACCACCTCGCTGGTGGCTGTTCATATTCTAGTGCAACCAACCACCATGTTGGCGATAACTTATCTTGCACTACTACTGTGCTATCCCTACACTACTGCAGTGCTATCCTCAAATTCGTTGCATAGTGCTAGTGCCATTTAGACTGGGTATAGTTAACCATCATATTTCAACCACCGAGCTACTTAAAATATTTAAGTACTAACATGGAAGCATGTCGATACAAATTCAAGTATTACAAGCACCATGAGAATATTCACAAGTTTAAGAAATGTCTGCAAGATTTTTATTATTTCAAAACACAACAACATTTTGATTTTTCAAGGAAATTCTAGACTCCCAACAATCTCAACAACCTCTCTATAGCAAGCATCTCCTAGCTCTTGAGGCCAGTCTGCTGTACAATGGCAGACCTCTTCACACACTCGGATTATACTCTGCTTGCTTGAATTTGCTGACTTATATGCCCATAGTAACTCCTTTTGCTAGGGGTACTCTTCGTCCTGGTCTTTGCATTCTATACATCTTCATGCCTCTATCATGTCTTGCCAAAAGAAACCTACATCATGAGCTTGACAAGTATCTTAAAGGAGAAGGAAAAACAATAGCCAGGGAAATTAATATTCACTATCTGTGCCCACCACTCCAAGTAATATACCCACCACTGAAGCATGTCCTCCTTGTAGCTATTTCCCTCCTTCTTTGGGTCTGTTTCTGCGCAAAGATGCCATCCAACATCGTTTTTAGATAGAACAAAAGCATTCCAAAGTCTTTTGCATATGCCATAGATTCGCAGTAGGTGGATCGATGGACAAAGTTTTGGGGCTAGCTTTTCTAATGGGCTCTTAGAGTTGTCTACATTGCACTTAAATAGGGAGAGAGTTCATTGAGCCCATGAGCCCGACCTTCTCATTCTTCAATCTCATGCTAGTTTTCTAATCTAAATCTTTCGTCTCACATTAGTTGTCTAATCAAAATCTTTTGTCTCACATTAGTTCACTAATCGAAATATTTAAGTCTCACATTAGTGATCTAATCAAAATCTTTCATCTCACATTACTTGACAAATCGAAATCTTTCATCCCATTATTATCACCGTGTTGGTGTGGATCAAAGGACACTATGTAGTCACTTAGCTGAGAAAACATTGCCCAAGTAAACTCTAGAGAAGGTTAACAATTAAATAGATTACACACAGATTACATAGATTACAATCTCAAAGACTCCTTTACTTCATATTACATCTCAAGGACTCCTTGTTGAGCTCCATGATTGTAGGCTCAGCCCTCCTTGCTCCTTTCTAGAATGGGATTGGTTCCTTCCTGCAAGGGCTTGGCCCTCCCCTTCATGCTGCTTCCTCTTTCCTTGATTTGAGCTTCCTGGTTGCAGGCTTGGCCCTTCTTGCTCCTTTCCTAAAGGGGCTGGTACCTCCCTTCAGGCTTCTTTTCCTTGTAGTCAGGTTCTCAGTCTTGGCCTTCTTCAATTTGAGCTCCTTGTCTTTATGATCTTTTGCCTAAATGGCAAATTGAGCTGGAGCATCTACTTTCTCATTGTAGATAGCTGTAGTGGGTAGGAACATTTGATCTGTCTTGGCAATGGCAAATAAAATTCTCTACATAGCGATTTTGTATGCACAAACACTCCAAAGCAAAAAACGTGCACAGGGTGGTAGCACGTAGGCCATTGGATACACAGTCATCTATGATTGGGGTGTGGTAGACCATGCAATTTAGACCATGTTGCATAGCAAGATAGGCATCCGATTTAACTATTAAATCCATCAATACCACAGTCTTTCTCTATACATGACGAAGTTGCTTCTTGATTCCTTCCTCCCTCATCCTAAGGATGCGGATGTTCTCCTTCATCTCCTCTACTTTTTGCTCACTCTGTGTAACAGCTTCATTTGAAGCTTTGTAAATTGCTAAAAAAACATACAAATGGGCGGTTTCCAAGACTTTCACTCTAGTTTGGAAATCTCGCAAGATGACGGACTGCTGTTCATAACTGTCAAAAGCCAAGGCAAGCTCATGCACACATCTATACTGATCTTCTTGTAGGGTCTTGTAGCTTGCTCTTTGGACTTCCAACAATGTTTTGAAAAAACAACCCTCATCGTGGTTGTTGCAAATTGCTCCACCGTGGTGGCTCGAACTTGCTCCACTACAGTGGATGCTCTTTGCATCCTTCTTGGCTTGGGGAGTTGCCTCATTGTATTCTCTACCCCGGCTGCTCTCTACCCCATCCTTCCAGGCCTTGAAGCTCTCTCGTAGTTCCTGCATCACCTTTCTAGTTTCTGCATTCTCCCTTTTCAGCTCCTCCTTTTTGGCTCTCTAATCTTCAAGGTCCCGTCACATTTTTTCTAGCTCCTTGTGCGCCATGTCTCCATCATTTCTCACTTCTTCGAGCCTATCTTGGAGCCTTCATGTGGTTCTCTGCTTCTTCTCCTCTATGCCTTTCCATGTCAACCAATTTTGTAGCAGCCTAAGCTCCGCTCTTATGCCTGCAAGGCCCTCGCTTGTGCCTCCTCTACCTTGGCTTCTGCACCTTCTGTGAGACTTTTCTAAAGTTGCGTTGCGTTGCCTTGCTGCATTGGTGGCTTTCTCTTGTAGAAAAGTCACCTTCTGAGACATCTGCTTCTCGTATTGCTCAAAAATCCCTTTGAGGGTAGATGCCATCAGGTGCATTGCCACTCCAATGGACAGAGATGAAAATTGGGATTTGCCATCTGTGCAATTCTTTAGGTTGGTTAACACACACTTGGAGATTGCCCTTGAGAAAGATACATCATGTCCTTTCAATTGCTTTACTGCTACTTGAACTTGCTAGAACTTTTTCAATACATGTTGTTCTTGTCATTTTGCTCATGGCTTGATTATGACTCCACATAGTTGACCTGCTGGTTCTTCAATATGCAATCTTCTTCCTTGTGTCCCACCTACTTGCAATGGTGACACTTTGGTTTGTTCTTCAGTGTGCAGTCACTTTGATAGTGATCCATTCTTTCGCAACTATAACACTTTATTGATGTTTTATTGAACAATTCTTATTCTTCATTATAGCTGTTGCATGTTGATGAGTTGTCAATTTCAATGTCGATGCCTTCAACTCTCTTTCTTTTTCAAGAAGAGAGGATACACATTCCTTAAACTCTGGATCTGGCAAATTCTTCAAAGTGGTTTTCAGTGCACTGTGCTTTGCAGGCATGCTTTTAAGGAGAATTTCACGTGCATCTTTTTCCCCTACTTTTGCATTTATGCCTTCTAGTTGGGTCATAATTATTTTGATTTTTTGACAAATTGTGCCATGGATTCATTGAAGCCCATGTGCAAACCATAGAATTCAATCTTAAGATGGATTTCTAGGTTTTTTGCTTTTGCACCAAACACTCTGTTCAACTCATGCCATGCATCTTTGGCATAATTCTTGGATTCTATATGATGAATTATGTTTCGACCCAAGTGCAAGCCAATGAGTGATAGTGCTGCTTCATCTTTTTCCTTCCAAGCATCATTTTGTGCAGTGGGTATGTCTTCTTTTACAGTCTTCCAAAGCTTTTGATGAATCAAGAGATACCTCATTTGTGTAGACCAGGTGTGAAATCCTTCCCCGGTGAACTTCTCAATAGTTGGGGTCATATTACCATTGCAAAGGTCTTACTAGATGAAGATACTTTTAAATATAGTAGTGTCTAATTGCATATAGAAAATCTAAGTTGATAGATGCATAGAGCTCAAAAAACTAGCTATTTTTTATTTTTGGAGCGCATGCAAATTCTTTATGGATTAAGAGTTATGGCTTGTCAAAGTTTTTATGAAGAAGAGGTGGTCTTTGATTATGTGGCACATGCTGTTCACATGCAGCTTACAAATTGTGCTTGGCAAGGGGTTACTATGCTGAGGTGGTCCTATGCCATGGGGTAATATTTTGACCCAACCATAACTTAACCAAACCTACAGAAACTGAACCATAGTAAAATGTAAACCTGACACAGGCCAAAAACTAACTATATGACTAACCTAAGGTGAGTGGCTTATCTGCCTCGTGTCTTCACCATTGGCTAGTTTTCCATACCGAATCCACGCATCTTACAAATCCATTCATCTTTTAATAATAAAAGCAAACCATCGTGATGGTGGCTGTTAATATCCTGGTGCAAACCAACCACTGTGCTGGCGATAACTTATCCTGCTACACTACTGCCATGCTATGCTAAAATTTGTTGCATAGCGCTATACTAAAACAGAGCCCTTTAGACTATTTATTATTTCATTAACTGTCAGATTTCATCCCATGCTTGCTTTTAGTATATCCCAACAACCACCATGATGGTTTCCCATAACGAATCCATTCATCTTGTACTAATAGAAGCAAACCACCTTGTTGGTTGTTGTTCATATCCTAATACACCATGCAAGCGATAACTTATCCTGCACTCAGGGGGGGTCACTATGTATAAACCCTCTATATCACGTGCATTCAAGGCCTATATCTAAAGTCCCTTATCTGTAAAAAATTTCATTAATAAAATGTACCACTTTTCTATACAAATCTGTAAATTTTTTCCAAAACTATTTTAAATAGTCCCTTATGTATATTTATTTCTGTAAATTTTAGAAATAAAAAAAATCCTTCTGTTGAACTCACATGATAGGGTTACATATGATGAGTGGCCCCCGCGAGATCCTGCACTAATCTTGCACTACTACCATGCTATCCCTACACTACTACCATGCTATCCTTAAATTTGTTGCATAGTGCTAGTGCCCTTTAGACTGGTTATAGAGTTAACCACCATATTTCAACCACCGAGCTACTTTAAATATTTAAGTACTAACATGGAAGCAGGCCGATACAAAATTAGGTATTAGGAGCACCATGAGAATATAACATGGAAGCATGTCAATACAAAATCAGGTATTAGGAGCACCATGAGAATATCCACAAGTTCAAGAAATGTACGCAATATCTTTATGATTTCAAGACACAACGACATTTTGCTTTTTCAAGGAAATTCTAGACTCCCAACTATCTTATCAACCTCTCTATAACAAGCATCTCCCAGCTCTTTGTTTAAGCACATTGACCAAGCTCTCCTATGGACCCTAATCTACTCCAATGACAACACTAATCTAAGGTGGATTAATCCTAAGAGTGATCATGATCTATAACTCAAGTCAATTAGGTTCCAAGATAGATTAGCTTGGACTCATAAAGAGAATCTTGAGATAGTGCAAAGTGCTTGATTGATATTACTTCAAATGAACCTCCCTTTTATAGGAGTGGGTGCTTATATCCATACGCATGCTCACATGTGGGATATCTCCTCCATGCCATGTGGTAGCTTGCCCTTTACTCATACCTTTGCTCTAAATGTGCTCATGGCACCACAACTTTTAACCCTTCCCTTGGTGCCATGATCCTTTGGCTACTCCAAGGTGGTTAGATGTGAGTTACAAGATCAAATCCTCCCCTGGGTGCTTACATGGCTACTTTCAAGTCATCACGTTTGGTTACAATAATATAGGCTAAAGGTGGAAAGGCTTTTGCTTCTCAGTACATGTTGTTCTTATCATTTTGCTCATGGCTTGATGATGACTCCATGTAGTTGACTTGTTGGTTCTTCAATCTACAATCTTCTTCCTTGTGTCCCACCTTCTTGCAATGGTGACACTTGGGTTTGTTCTTCATTCTGCAGCCACTTTGATAGTGACCCATCCTTCTGTAATGGTAACACTTCGTTGCAGCTTACCAATTGTTCTTGGCAAGCGGTTGCTATGCTGAGGTGGTCCTATGCCATGTGGTAATCTTTTGACCCAACCAAAACTTAACCAAACCTAGAGAAATTGAACCATAGTAAACTATAAATTTGACAGAGGCCAAAAACTAACTATATGAATAACCCAAGGTGAGTGGCTTATCTGCCACATGTCTTGACCATTGGCTGCCACATGTCCTAAGGTTACCACCTTAGAAAAGAAGGAAATGGAAGCTTTGAAGCTTCTGTGCAAACAGAGATGTGTTGAGGATGGTACAGGTGAGGACACTGTAGGAGAATTTGTAGTTGTTGAGGTCGTGGAGATCGTGTGCAAGGAGATGCCTTGAACATGCGAGCTACGAGCAGTCTTATTGCACAGCCATAGGGCAGGGCTGGTGTAGTTGGTTGATGGTTCATTGGAATCATCCATAGTCAGACATTGCAGCCCATGGTTGTGGATGAAGAAGCTACTCTCCTTGTTATAGGCTAGTTGGCCGTTTGGTTTGAGGCTAGGTCCGTTAGCTTTTGAAGGCCTGTTGTAGAGGGCATCTGAAGCTTGGAGTAGCGTTGCCTGATAGCTAGCCCATGTGCTAAGGTGAGGCCATTGGCATTGGTTTGCAAAGGCTGTGGGAAAAAGCATTTTGGAGCCTTTGGAGGTAGGTTGAGGTACTATTGCTTGCCTTTTGTGTTGTTAGCTCACTAAGGCTTGTGAGGAGATCAGGATTTGAAGCACCTTTGTAAAGTTGCATATAGAATAGCTGAGGCTAGATGGAGTTGATTGCTTGCTACTATAGAGGAGGCCGTGGACTCTTTCACTCTGTATGATCATCAACACCTCTCATCTCATGGAACACCTCTCCATGTCTCTCACAGAAGAAATGCAATGAACGGAATTCTCAAATGAATTGGATGGAAATTCTCTCTCTCATGAAATGTGTGGATGGAAATTTTCTCACAAAGGATGGACGAAAATCTCTCAATCAAGAAATCTACATCTAATCTAGGAGAGCTAGGACCTAAGCTCCATGTTGAAGCACATGGAACGACCTCTCCTACAGACCCTAATCTACTCTAATGACAACACTAATCTAAGGTGGATGAATCCTAAGAGTGATCATGATCTATAGCTCGTCAATTAGGTTCCAAGATAGATTAGATTGGACTCATAAAGAGACTCTTGAGATAGTGCAAAGTGCTTGATTGATATTACTTCGAATGAACCAGGAATGGGTACTTACATCCATATGCATGCTCACATGTGGGATATCTCCTCCATGCCATGTGGCAGCTTGCCCTTTACTCATACCTTTGCTCTACATGTGCTCATGGCACCACAACTCTCAACGCTCCTGAGGCCAGTCTGCTGCACAATGGCAGACCTCTTCACACACTCAGATTACACACTGCTTGCTTGACTCTGTTGACTTATACACCCATAGTAACTCCTCCTTTCACTGGGGGTCCTCTTCATCCTAGTCTTTGTGGTCTATACATCTTTGTACCTCTATCATGTCCTACCAAAGGAAACCTACATCATGAGCTTGACAAGTACCTTAAAAAAGCAGGAAAAACAATATATGGGGAAATTAATATTCATCATCTGTGCCGACTCCAATTAATACACCCACCACCAAAGCATGTCCTCCTTGTAGCTATTTTCCTCCTTCTCCGGGTCTATTTCTGTGAGGATGCCATTTGACATCATTTTCAGATAGAACAAAAGAATTCCAAAGTCTTTTGGGTATGCCATAGATTCATAGTAGGTGGATCAGTGTACAGAGTTTGGATCGGTGTATAGAGTTTGGATTGGTGTATAGAGTTTTGGGGCTAGATTTTGAATGGGCTCTTAGTTGTGTCTGCACTACACTTAAATAGGGAGAGAGTTCATTGAGCTCAACCTTCTCATTCTTCAATCTCATGTTAGTTGTCTAATCTAAATCTTTCCTCTTACATTAGTTTTCTAATCAAAATCTTTCATCTCACATTAGTTGTCTAATTGAAATCTTTCATCTCACATTAGTTCACTAATCAAAATATTTCAGTCTCACATTAGTGATCTAATCAAAATATTTCATCTCACATTACTTGTCAAATCAAAATCTTTTGTCTCATTATTTTCACCGTGCTGGTGTGGATCAAGGACACTATCTAGTCACATAGCTGAGAAAACATTGCCCAAGTAAACTCTAGAGAAGATTAACAATTAAATAGATTACACAGAGATTACATAGATTACAATCTCAAAGACTCCTTTACTTCAGAGTACATCCGAAGGACTCCTTGTTGAGCTCCCTGATTGCAGGCTCGGCCCTCCTTGCTCCTTTCTAGAATGGGGCTAGTTCCTTCCTAGAGGGCCCAGCCCTTCCCTTCATGCCGCTTCCTCTTTCCTTGATTTGAGCTTCTTGGTTGCAAGATCGGCCCTTCTTTCTCCTTTCCTAAAGGGGTTTGATTCCTCCCTTCAGGTTCCTTTTTCTCGCAGTCAAGCTCGGACTTGGCCTTCTTCAATTCAAGCTCCTTGTCTTTAAGATCTTTTGCCCAAATGGTAAATTGAGCTGTAGCATCTACTTTCTCATTGTAGATAGGTGTAGCAGGCAGGCACATTTGATCTGTCCAGGAATTAGGCAATGGCAATTGGCATTCTCTACATAGAGATTTTGTATGCACAAACACTCCAAAGCAAAAAACATGAACAGGGTGGTAGCACGCAGGCCATCGGATACAACAGCCATCTATGATGGGGGTATGGTAGACCGTGCATTCCGGACCCTACTACATAGTAGGATAGGCATCCGATCTAGCTATTGTGGCTGTCAATACCACAGTCTTGTTTTGTATATGACAAAGTTGCTTTTTGATTCGTTCCTCACTCATCCTAAGGCTACAGATGTTCTCCTTCATCTCCTCCACGTTTTGCTCACTCTGTGCAACAGCTTCATATGAATCCCTCAGCATCTATTAAAGCTACATAAATTGCTAAAAAACATCTTCATGGGCCATTTCCAAGACTTCCACTCTAGTTTGGAAATCTCTTAAGATGACAAACTACTTTCCATAATTGCGGCAAGCTCGTGCAATCATCTATCATGATCTTCTTGCAGGGTCTTGTAGGTAACTCTTTGGACTTCCAACAGTGTTTCAAAAAACAACCCTCACTGTGTGGCTGTTGCAAATTGCTCCACCACAATGCCTAGAACTTTCTTCACCGTGGTTGGTCTTTGCATCCTTCCTGGCCTAGGGAGCTATCTCACTATCTTTGCATTCTCCCTTTTTAGTTCCTCCATCATCTGGTCTTTTTCAACATTCAATGCATTCTGCATGTTGCAGAGCCGTTTTGTAAAGACCCTCCTTTTCGGCTCTCTAGATCTAATCTTGAAGATCCTTTCACATATTTTCTAGCTCCTTCTCCACCATGTCCCTGCTTCATTTCTCACGTCTTTGAGCCTATCTCGAAGCTCCTTCATGCTCTTCTCTACTTCTTCTCTTATATGATTTTCCAGGTCGACCAATTTTGTAGCGGCCTCAGCTTTTGATCTTGTGCCAACAAGGCTCTTGCTTGTGCCTCCTCTACCATGGCTTCTTCACCTTCCCTAAGACTTTTCTCAAGTTGCTCTACCTTTGTTGCAACGGTGGCTTTCTCTTGTAGAAAAGTCACCTTCTGAGACATCTGCTTATCGTATTGCTAAAAAATCCCTTTGAGGGTAGGTGCCATCAGGTGCATTGCAACTCTAGCGGACTGAGATGAAAATTGGGATTTGCCATCCATGCAATTCTTCAGGTTGGTTAGCACACTCTTGGAGATCGCCCTTGAGAAAAGACATCACGTCCTTTGAGTTGCTCTATTGCTACTGGAACCTGCCAAAACTTGCAAGTTCCTCTCGTATCAGGAAAGAAGTGAATGGTCTTCTTCAGCACATCTTGGAGGTCTGTTGGCAAGCTCAAAATCTTGACACCACCATCTTTATTACTAATATGAGCATTAGGGTATATATCTAGAATATCCTGTCTCTTCCATTATTTCTCAAAAAAGTGTGCTTGGAAATTGCCTCTAGAAATTCTTAGAGCATATTCAATCATGCTTTCATTGATGGTAACCTTTTGAACTTGACAAACTAGTTGCCCCTCCTTCATGTTTACCTCTTGTACCAACCTGGTGAAGTTGTGGAGAGCATCCAAATTGGGCTTTTGAAGAGCAAGAGAGGATATCCCATATGTCACGATTTCAACATCAAGGGAGGAGGGGCTATTGCATTGTGCTGTAGAGGGTGAGGAAAGATTGTGTGAGGAGCTCCCGAACTATGCAGGGTCCATTACGAGAGGGGATAGAAGTTGCAGGAAGAGTGCAATGGATATAGAAATGGTCGAGAGGGATAGAAGATGAAACAGTGAAGGAAATGGAATAGTGGAGGCTTGAGTTTGCAATTCAATTGCAAGGGAGAAAGAAATGGTCGAGAGGAAAAGAAGATGAATTAGTGCAGGAAATGGAATACTATACTCTCAAGGTGAGAGCCAGCATGTTGGTTGTAGCTTGACTATTGTCAAGGTGAGCCACCGCTGTGGTTGGCCTGAGTTTTGAATCATTCAAGGCGATAGTATTGACTTGCATGGTAATGAACGATTAGAGGTGGTGGCATCTAAGATTCCAAGCCACGTCTGTGGTGGTAGCTAAGACCCACCAAGCTAGCAGTTTACCAGCCACCACAGTGGCCCGCAATTACTTAGCTTCTAGTTACCACTACCAGGCTTACATGCATGATTACCATGAGTGCAGTAAATTACCAGTCCCCAGGCTTGCATGCTTAGGAGAGCAATAGAGTGTATGGTAACTTAGGGATTAGAATTACTGCCTGATGGTGGTGGTTGTCATCAGCGACATCCAACATGGCAATGATTCCACTGTGCCAGCGCCCACCCACCACCACGCTTTAGCATGCATGATCACTATGAGTGCAGTAAAAATTACCAGTCATGGAAGATTCTTCAAGGTAGTCACAACATAATCATAGTCTTGAGGCATACTCTTCAAGAGCACAACCATAGCATCATCTTTAGTAACTAGAGAGTTGATTGAGGCCAATTGTGTCATAAGACTCCTTAAAGTATTAACATGAGCTGCAACATTGTCTCCATCCATCTTGGGTTCAAAGAACTTAATTTTCAAATTCAACTTAGAAGCATGAGAGCTAGCACCAAATAACACATCCAACTTATACCAGGCCTCAAAAGGGTATTCCAAATCTGAAATATGATGCACATAATCATCTCCCAAACCTAATGCAATTATTGCATAAGCTTTCTCTATCCTTTTAGCATCTATAGGTGTAGTTGAAGAAGAGTCACATGCCTTCCCTTTACCTTTGGTTGTGGTGGATTCACCTTCTTGAGATGATTGATTCCATGATTTGACCAAGTCCCACAAATTCTCTTTCATAAGCACAAATTTGGTTTTCATTTGCCAAGTGTGAAAACCTTGGCCATTGAACTTGTCTATCTTAAAGGTAGCCATGAGAGGGTCTTACCTTTATTAGGCAGTGTCTACTCTCTTACAAAATGATTAATCTTGCTGAACAAAGAAATCTCCCTCACCATATAAATGTAGATTGCTAGAGAGAAACTCAGAAAAGCCTAGTTGTTTAGCATAAGTATAACCAGTTGGCTTTTCCTTCATAAGTTTTGTTACCTTCCTATTGACATATCTAGGTGCTTGTTTCTTCTTCTTTGCTTTCACATATGAAGCATTGGAAGATGAACAAGAGCTAGGCATTATTAACCAATAATTTTCTATCAATAAGTCATCTCCAAGCTTGCATCAAGCATCCAACAACCAAAAAATGCCCAAAATTGTAGTCGAAAAATAGAGTAACTTGAAGGGCTTGATTACAGTTCTATATAATAATTGAGAGGGATTTTAATGCACATTTGAAGACCTTATACCAATGATTGTCCACTTAGGAGGATTGCCAAAAAAACGCGCAACATTGCTCATGACAGTAGCAATTTCTTCGACTGGTCTTTTGCTAAATGCTCAAAAACCATTGGACCAAATGAGTTTAGATTTGGAAACAATAACTCCTCTAGTAGTTTCCCAGCTTCAACTGAGAGAATTTGTTGAGATATGGCTCCATCAAATGGAATTATGCAACAAATCAACGCACTATATTTATGTCGGCATGTGCAGTAGAGACAAATTGTTGGGAAATGCTTTGAGCCAAAGGTGCGCCCCAGGGGGAGGAAGCTTCAGTTTAGAGGGCTCTACAAATGGTCCACTACATAAGGAGAACAAGCTCTTGCAAAAAATTTGGAGAAGAGGGGAAGAGGGAGCTTCAAAATGGAGGTGGTGGAGAAGATGATGAGGTGGCACTTTCAAGGTGGATTCTCTAGAATCTAGGGGCTCTTGGTATGTTATCCAATCACCCACTTATGGGATGGGAATGCCACTTTGCATGTAAGTCAATTCCACGAATATAAAGGTGTGTGCAAAATATTGTGCCCATCGAATGTGCTTTGCGTTGTCGATCAAGCATAAAACACCTTTTTTGCCTTAGTGTCATGCACAACCATAAAAAAACACGGTCCTAGGTGTGTTAATCAAACATGTACTTATCATATGGGGGCTCCACTTTGCACGCAAGTTTGTTTCAACTAGGTTGAGATGCGTGCAAAGTATTTTCACCATCGGATTTGCTCTACATTAACGATTATGCATTATACAACATTTTTCCGGTAGTGATATGCACATCCGTAAAGAAACACGCCCTTAGGTATGTTATCTGACCAAGTACTTATCGGATGGGTGTGCCTCTTTGAGAAAATTTCAATACCACCTAGGTTAAGGCATAGGAAGATTATTGTGCCCATCGGATATGCTTTGCATGGTTGATCGAGCATTAAATACCATTTTTGCCTTAGTGTCACACACATCCGTAAAAAAACACACTGCTAGGTGTGTTATCCGATCAAGTACTTATGCGATGGGAATGCCACTTTGCATGTAATTCAAGTCCACCTAGTTGAAGGTGTGTGCAAAGTATTGTGCCCATCAGATATGCTTTGTTGTGGATTAAGCATAAAGCACTGTTTTTGCCTTAGTGTAATGCACAACCATAAAAAAACACGGTGCTAGGTGTGTTATTCAAACAAGTACCTATCAGATGGGGGCTCCACTTTGCACGCAAGTATCTTTCAACTAGGTTGAGGTGTGTGCAAAGTATTGTGACCATCAGATATTCTTGGCATGGCCGATCACGCATTATACACCCTTTCTCCCCTACTGATACGCACATCCGCAAAAAAACACGCCCTTAGGTGTGTTATCTGACCACTTGAGTACTTATCGGATGGGTGTGCCTCTTTCAAAACATTTTAAAAAAACCTAGGTTGAGGCGTAGAAAAAGTGTTGTGCCCATCGGATATCCTTTGCATGGTCGATCGAGCCTTAAATACCATTTTTGGTTTAGTGTCATACACATCCGTAAAAAAACACGCTGCTAGGCATGTTATCCAATTAAGCACTTATGGGATGGGCATGCCACTTTGCATGTAAGTCAAATCCACCTAGTTGAAGATGTGTTCAGAGTATTGTGCCCATAGGATGTGCTTTGCATTGTTGATCAAGCATAAAACACCGTTTTTGCCTTAGTATCATGCACAACCATAAAAAAACAAGTACTCATCAGATGGGGGCTTCAGTTTGCACCCAAGTCCATTTTAACTAGGTTGAGATGTGTGCAAAGTATTATCACCATCGGATATGCTCTGCATGGTTGATTACGCATTATACAACGTTTTTCCAGTAGTGATATGCACATCCGCAAAAACACACACCCTTAGGTATGTTATCTGACCAAGTACTTATCGGATGGGTGTGCCTCTTTGAAAACATTTTAATACCACCTAGGTTAAGGTGTAGGAAAAGTATTGTGCCCATCGGATATGCTTTACATGGTCGATCGAGCATTAAATACCAATTTTGCCTTAGTGTCATGCACATCCGTAAGAAAACACGCTGCTAGGTGTGTTATCCGATCAAGTACTTATGCGATGGGAATGCCACTTTTCATGTAAGTCAATTCCACCTAGTTGAAGGTGTGTGCAAAGTATTGTGCCCATCGGATATGCTTTGCATTGTCAATCATGCAGAAAACAACGTTTTTGCCTTAGTGTCATGCAAAGCCACATAAAAACACGGTCCTAGGTGTGTTACTCAAACAAGTACTTATTGGATGGGGGCTCCAATTTGCACGTAAGTCCATTTCAACTAGGTTGAGGTGCGTGCACAGTATTGTCACCATCAAATATGCTTTGCATGGCCAAACACGCATTATACACTGTTTTTCCCCTAGTGATATGCACATCCTCAAAAAAACACGCCCTTAGGTGTGTTATCTGACGAAGTACTTATCGGATGGGTGTACCTCTTTGATAACATTTCAATACCACCTAGGTTGAGGTGCAGGAAAAGTGTTGTGCCCATCGGATATCCTTTGCATGGTCGATCGAGCATTAAATACTATTTTTACTCTAGTGTCATGCACATCCGTAAAAAAACACGTTGCTAGGTATGTAATCTGATCAAGCACTTATGGGATGGGCGTTCCACTTTGCATGTAAGTCAATTCCACCTATTTGAAGGTGTGTACAAAGTATTGTGCCCATCGGATATGCTTTGCATTGTCAATCAAGCATAAAACCTCGTTTTTTCCTTAGTGTCATGCACAACCATAAAAAAACACTGTCCTAGGTGTGTTATTCAAACAAGTACTTATCAGATGGGGGCTCCACTTTGCAGGAAAGTCGCTTTAAACTATGTTCAGATGCGTGCAAAGTATTGTCACCATCGGATATGCTCTACATGGTCGATTACGCAATATATAACGTTTTTTCCATAGTGATATGCACATCCGCAAAAAAACACGCCCTTAGGTATGTTATTTGACCAAGTACTTATTGGATGGGTGTGCCTCTTTGAGAACATTTCAATATCACCTAGGTTAAGGTTTAAGAGAAGTATTGTGCCCATCGGATATGCTTTGCATGGTCGATCGAGCATTACATACCATTTTTGCGTTAGTGTCATGCACATCTGTAAAAAAACACACTGCTAGGTGTGTTATCTGATCAAGTACCTATGCGATGGGAATGCCACTTTGCATGTAAGTCCATTAAATCTAGTTGAAGGTGTGTGCAAAGTATTGTGCCCATCGGATATGCTTTGCATTGTCAATCAAGCATAAAACAACGTTTTTGCCTTAGTGTTATGCAAAACCATATAAAAACACGGTCCTAGGTGTGTTACTCAAACAAGTACTTATCGGATGGGGGCTCCACTTTGTACACAAGTCTGTTTCAACTAGGTTGAGGTGCGTGCAAACTATTGTCACCATAAGATATGCTTTGCATGGCCGATCATGCATTATACATCATTTTTTCCCTAGTGATATGCACATCCGCAAAAAAACACACCCTTAGGTGTGTTGTCTGATCAAGTACTTATTGGATGGGTGTGCCTCTTTGAGAACATTTCAATACCACCTAGGTTGAGGCGTAGGAAAAGTTTTGTGCCCATCGGATATCCTTTGCATGGTTTATCGAGCATTAAATACTATTTCTGCTCTAGTGTCATGCACATTCGTAAAAAAACACAGTGCTAGGTATGTTATTTGTCAAGGACTTATGGGATGGGCATGCCACTTTGCATGTAAGTCAAATCCACCTAGTTGAAGGTGTGTGCAAAGTTTTGTGCCCATCGGATATCCTTTTCATTGTCAATCAAGCATAAAACATCGTTTTTGCCTTAGTGTCATGCACAACCTTAAAAAAACACGGTGCTAGGCGTGTTACTCAAACAAGTACTTATCGCATGGGGGCTCCACTTTGCACGCAAGTCCGTTTAAACTAGCTTGAGGTGCATTCAAAGTATTGTCACTATCCGATATGCTCTGCATGGCCGATCATGCATTATACACCGTTTTTCCCCTAGTGATATGCACATCCATAAAAAAACACGCCCTTAGGTGTGTTATCTGATCAAGTACTTATCGGATGGGTGTGCCTCTTTGAGAACATTTCAGTACCACCTAGGTTGAGGTGTAGGAAAAGTATTGTGACAATTGGATATGATTTGCATGGTCGATCGAGCATTGAATACCATTTTTGCCTTAGTGTCATGCACATCCGTAAAAAAACACACTGCTAGGTGTGTTATCTGATCAAGTACTTATGCGATGGGAATGCCACTTTGCATGTAATTCAATTCCACCTATTTGAAGGTGTGTGCAAAGTATTGTGCCCATCGGATATGCTTTGCATTGTGGATCAAGCATAAAACACCGTTTTTGCCTTAGTGTAATGAACAACCATAAAAGAACACGGTCCTAGGTGTGTTATTCAAACAAGTACTTATCAGATGGGGGCTCCACTTTGCACACAAGTATCTTTTAACTATTTTGAGGTGCATGCAAAGAATTGTGACCATAGGATATGCTTTTCATGGCCGATCACGCATTATACACCCTTTTTCCCCTAATGATATGCACATCTGCAGAAAAACATGCCCTTAGGTGTGTTATTTGACCAAGCACTTATCGGATGGGTGTGCCTCTTTAAGTGTTGAGATATCAAGCTCTACCCCCGATACATCTCCTGGATGACTATCATTTATGTCACCGCCTATGTTAGTTTTACTCGTGGTGTAGTTAGACTACCACGTATGTTTTTGGTTTGGGTTCACATATGAACCACGTATTCTAGGTTTTGACATATAGGGTATTTCCCTCTTCTATTGTAGTGTTGTGTGCAAAAGTGAAGAAAGGCTTCACCCTCCAACCTTGTGTCCTCTCTCTTTTGTGTGTTGTGAAGAAAGCTGCACTTGAGTCTCCTATCTCTCTCCCTCATTCTTTACATGGTATCAGAGCCTTGTTCGTGGTAAGGAGCTCAAGAAAGCAAGCCAAGTTTGTGGTGTCCTGGTAAGAGGACCAGTGTTGCTTTCCTATTTCGAGTTTGGGAGCAAATCTCTGCAGGTAGCACAGCCAGAAGTGCAGGAGTGCACTGTTTCAGATTGAGAGGCCCTTCGCGGTGTGGCGAGAGCGCAGTATATGCTGCGGGGAAAGGGCAAGGCCCTTGGTGACTTTATTTTTTTGATTTGAGGCCGTTTTGGGGCCCGTTTTGAAGGCGGAAGTTCTTCGCAGGCACTCAGAAAAAGGCCCTGTTTTTCACTGTGCGACCACGCGCGGCTAGTCGGTGGAAAGGTGCCACAGAAATTGCATCGTATGCCTGTGTGCAGAGATATTGGGAGTTGCAGATTCATGCCTGTTGCCTGTTGATGCAAAATCGTCACTAGGAAGTGACTGTGTGGTGAAATACCACTTTCGTCAGTGTTGCAGATCTGCCCCTGTGAGGCTTTTTGCAGAAGTTTTGCTATTTGCCCTTGTGAGGCATTTGCTGTGTTTACAGGTTGCTGTTGCAATTCGTGATTTGTAAAATGTCTGCGAATCTGTCTACCATTGTCAGTGAGAAGCTTGACAAGAACAACTTCCAAGCATGGAAGTTCAGGATGACAAACTTCCTTATGGGAAAGGGAGTTTGGGATTACATCAGTGGTGAAACTACAGAACCAGTTTTGGGTGCTGCTCCCACTCCTGCTGAATTGAAGGCCCTTAAAGAATGGCATGAAAAAGCCAGAAAATGCTTGTATTGGCTGTCTGTTAGCATTTCAGATTCTATGATTGTGCATATACAGGATGTAGAGACACCTAAGGAGGCATGGGATACATTGGTGAAGCTGTATAGCACAAATACCAAAGCACGAAAGATGCAGCTAAAGCAGGAGTTGCACAATGTGCAAAGGAAAAATCTGAATATAAATGAGTATTCCTTGAAGGTGAAAGGCCTTGCAGATTCTCTTGCCTCCATTGGAGCACCTGTTGATGATGAGGACTTAGTGTCCGTGACCTTGAATGGTCTTGGGAAAGATTATGCACAGTTTCGGACATCCATTGGAGTCCGTGAAACATTTCCTGATTTTCAGGAACTTATTGCTCTCTTGCTGAGTGAAGAGCAAAGGAATGGTGGTTCAGCCACCTCAACTTCTCAAGAGACTGCTTTCTACTCGAATACAGGTAGAGGCAGGGGTAGAGGAAGAGGCCGTTTTGGTGGCCGTGCAGGAAATCAGAACCAACAGCAACAACAGGAAAACCAGTCCTATGGAGGAGGACGTGGTAGTTCTAGAGGCAGGGGGAGCCAAAGAGGCCGTGGTTCATGGCAAAGGAACCAGCAAGTAAATAGCAGCACAGAATGCTATTATTGTGGAAAGCCTGGACACAAGGAGAATACATGCTATAAAAAACAGAATGACATCAAAAGTGGGAAGTTGCAGCAAAGCAACTATGCATCATCAAGTGGGCATGGTGACGACAGAAATGAGCACCTTTTTGTGATGCAGCATATGGTTAACTCCATGTCAGGAGATGCTGCAGCTTGCAATGATGTTTAGTATGTTGATTCAGGTGCCTCTAACCACATGACCAGTCATGGTGAGTGGTTTCATGATGTTAGAAATTTGGATAAGCCAGGTTATGTTGAAACAGGTGATGATACTGCGCACCCAATTACGCAGGTTGGTAAAGTGCCATTGGCTATGCAGGATGGCAAAACGAAGTACTTGGCAGATGTACTTCATGTTCCAAAAATCACTAAGAACCTGGTTTCAGTTGGCCAGATGGTTGAGCAAGGTCTGCAGGTTAGATTTAACCCTGATGGATGCTTTGTTGAGGACTTGAAAAATAAGTGCCGCTTGGTTGCGAAAGGCAACAAAAATGGCAGAATGTTCACCTTGGATGTTGATATGCCTGAGGTGAAAGCTGCTATGTTTGCGCATGGGAGAGGTGTCATTGCAGATATTGAGATATGGCACAAGCGCATTGGGCACGTGAATATACAAAGGCTGAAATCTATGCAAACGAAAAACATTGTTGCAGGTTTGCCTAAATTCAGAGTTGAGGGAATGCAAAAGGTATGTGAAGCATGCCAAATGGGTAAGCAGGCCAGACATGCATTTCCCAAAAATGCTAAGGTGAGCAGAAGACCTTTGGAAGTGATCCATTCAGATGTTTGGACAACCAAAGCTGCTTCTATTGGTGGATGCCATTATTATGTGACGTTTATTGATGACTACACTAGGAAGGTGTGGATTTATTTTATGAAGCACAAAAGTGAAGTGTTCAGCCATTTCAAGGCTTTTAAGGCCATGGTTGAAAAAGAGAAAGGTGTGCATATTAAAGTACTAAGATCTGATGGAGGGGGAGAGTACTTTTCAGAAGAATTTTGTGAATATCTGAAAGAACAGGGAATTCAAAGGAAGTACTCATGCAGGTCTACCCCTCAGCAGAATGGGGTTGCAGAAAGGAAGAACAGGCATATTGTAGAAGTAGGACGGGCGATCCTAAATGAGAAAAACATGCCTGATTATTTTTGGGCTGAAGCAGTAGCAACTGCTGTTTATATTATGAACAGAACCCCCACTGCAGCTGTCCATGGCATGACACCTGAAGAAATGTATACAGGCCAAAAACCAGATATTTCTCACTTGAAGGTATTTGGTTGCATAGCTTATGTTCATGTTCCTGATGAGAAGAGAACAAAGCTGGATCCAAAGGCAGAAAAATGCATCTTTAGTGGATATGCTCTGCACCAGAAAGGGTATCGCTATTATAACCCTTCCACCCGCAAAATGCAAGTGAGCAGAGATGTTGTTTTTGATGAAATGAGCAGCTGGTATGCACCAACTGTTATGGTAGGAGATGCAGATGCAGGAAATGGGAATGCTGCAATAAATCTAGAGCAGCAATCTCAAGCCTTGAGTGGACCCAGAGAATCCTCTACTAGTGGATCTAATGCATGGACAGGGAGATTGAGATCTAGTGAATCGTCACATGGCAGTCTTGATAGTGTTGTGCAGGTATCACATAAGGGAAAAGAAAAAGTGGACCATGCTCCAGTGTTTGATGTGTCTGCTGGTAGCTCTCATGTTGATGGAGAGTCAAGTGGCTCTGAAATGAGCCTTGATGAGGAACTTGGGATTCCTTCTGTTGTTACACCTGGTGCAAGGAAAAGCAGGCATGATTTAAAGACTCCTGCAACTGATTCAGTTGTACGGAGGTCCACTCGTATTAAGTATCCAGTTGATAGGCTGAGATATGATGGGTATACAGCACATCACTATGCTTATATGGTCAAGGTTCTAGAGGAGCCAGAGCCCACATGTTTTGAGGATGCAGCAGGGCATAAAAATTGGGAAGCAGCTATGGATGAAGAGATGGCTGCCTTGGATGCAAACCACACTTGGGATTTGATGCCTTTGCCTCATGATAAGAAGGCTATTGGCTGCAAGTGGGTTTACAAAGTAAAGCACAATGCTGATGGGTCTGTTAGCAGGTACAAGGCAAGATTGGTTGCCAAAGGTTTTGCACAGACATATGGAATTGACTATGAGGAAACTTTCAGCCCAGTTGCAAGGATGGCAACCATGAGAGCAGTAATTGCTATGGCTGCTGCAAAGGGATGGTCTTTGCATCAGATGGATGTGAAAAATGCCTTCTTGCATGGTGATTTGCAGGAAGAGGTTTATATGATGCAGCCAGAAGGTTATGAGGATAATGCACACCCCGATTTTGTATGCAGGTTGCGCAAAGCCTTGTATGGCTTAAAACAGGCGCCGAGGGCATGGTCAGACAAGATAGGGCAATATCTTGTCACTATTGGATTTCAGATTTCCAATTCAGATTTTTCACTTTATGTGAAAAGGACAAACAGAGGGATTGTGCTTATAGTCATCTATGTTGATGACTTGATTATTACAGGTGATAGTGCTGCAGACATTAATGAAGTGAAGCTGCTATTGAAGCAGAAATTTGAGATGAAGGATTTGGGAGAGCTGCGTTACTTCTTGGGCATTGAAGTTATTAGATCCCCGAGTGGGATATGGCTGTTGCAAAGGCAATACGGTTTGGACATGCTGTCCAAATATGGGATGACAGGCTGTAAGCCTATCTTTGTTCCATTGGAGCAGAATGTGAAGCTCAATGCAGAGACAGGTGAGCTTCTTGAAGATATTACTATGTACAGGCGCATAGTAGGTAGCTTGATTTACATGACTATAACCAGACCAGATTTGAGCTATGCTGTGGGGCTGGTGAGTCAGTTTATGCAGGCACCGAGGAAGCCACATTTGGATGCGGCTAGGCGCATACTGCGGTATGTGAAGTCCACATTGCATTATGGACTGTTTTATGAAGCTGGGTGTGCATTACAGGTACATGGATACACAGATGCTGACTGGGCTGGTAGTGTCTCAGACAGGAGATCTACTAGTGCCTGGTCTTGCTCTACAATGCCAAGATCCATAAGGGAAAACTCAAATATCTAGGTCAAGGGCCTTATAGAGTCAAGAAGATGAGTTCAATTGGAGCTATGTTGCTAGAAACTCTAGATGGAGTCCAATTCACCACAACAATCAACGAGAGTCAACTAAAGCATTACTACATCAACACGCGAGCCATCCCCAACAATAAAGAGGATTTGGAAGCCCCAAACTTCTCCTAGTTACCACTAGATTGTATCACAAGACCCACTGGCATATGCACGTTTTCACACATATAGGTAGATTAAATCGTCGATCTCAACATAGAGGCCATTCTAGACATTCTGGACTATCAAAGTTAGGGAGATGAATAGGACGGAGGCTTCCATATGCACCTTCTCTTCGAGGAACTTGGTAACATGAATTAAAAAAAAAAAAACTAGACTTTTTCAAGGAGGCAGAACTCTGTCCTAAGAACATTAATTCCCTAATATTTGAATGGCAAGATTGAAATATTTGTAAGAAAACAATACAACGTCTGTGCTCAACAGACAACAAGATCTCATACGCAAGAGAGAAAACATATAGTATGGAGAATCAAAATTTTGATTACTATAGAACTGATACAATAGATGGCGTTGCCTCCCAACCATGTGCTCCTGTGAAAGAAGCTTTGATGGTGAGTTGGAAACAGTAGAGGATGGAGGCTGGATGCTAAGGAATCAGGGTTGCTGTAGCCAGTGATGAAATGGGCTTCATGGGCTTGCTCTTATATAGCCACTAGTCATTGTCGGTTAGACCCAATGTGGTGACCGACCCAGTCCACCCAAAACGGTCGACTGGGGGTAGGCCACTGACCACACGATAGAACCGGTGTGCAAAATAGAGCAATTGACCTATGGTCACCGTTTGGCCCATAGCCATCCAGGATCATCTGGGACTCCAAACAGGCCCTGCAACCCAAAAGTGGGCTGCCTCGAGAAATGCTCTGTCTACCCTCAATGCGGTCAATCATGGGATGCCTTCCCGCACTTGCATGTAGCCTAGTTGGTAGTGTTCCAACTCCGTCCAGCCATCAGGCCACACATGGCCCCCATCTGG
This sequence comes from Dipteris shenzhenensis, assembly GCF_047967505.1. Lineage (NCBI taxonomy): Eukaryota > Viridiplantae > Streptophyta > Polypodiopsida > Gleicheniales > Dipteridaceae > Dipteris > Dipteris shenzhenensis. Next base: position 19,899,432 of record NC_141619.1, read on the forward strand.
TGTCCAAACTAGGACCTACTGGATAACCGAGCCACTCAAATGCCTTCTCCTCATATGGGGGGCCTTACAAGTAGAGTTAGCTGGTTCCCGCGTAGTTACATGAGAGTGGAGCATTGATATATAACACCCCCTCTCAATGTCCACCCGCAAGTGAACTTACTTTTTCAGTCCAATGCCAAGTCGATGAAGATGCCTCTCTAGCAAGTCTCTTCCACGAGCCTTTGTGAAGATGTTTGCAGCATTCTCTGTAGTAGGACAGTACATGAAGTCGACCTCTCCATCCATGATGAGCTCGCGTACATGTTTTGTGCGAGCGTGGAACACAAGGTTCTTTGCAATCGCCATGCAACTCTGATTGTCACATGATAACTGTGTAGGCTTGTTTTGCACTGCATCCATGTCCCCCAGAATCCTCCTCAACCACACTGCCTCGTAAGAAGCAAAGCATGCTGATTTGTACTCAGCCTCAGTAGAAGAAAGAGCAATTGTGGGTTGCTTCTTGCTGACCCATGACACAACTCCAGATCCAAGTGAGAAACAATAACCTATCATTGATCTCCTACTGTCCACATCTCCTGCCCAATCTGAGTCACAGAATCTGGTCAAGATGTTGCCCTTGGTATAGGTGATGCCATAATCAAGTGTGCCTTTGATGTATTTTAGCACCCGCATACCTGCCCTCCAACGATTCTCCCGGGGCTTATTGGAAAACGTGCTTAGTACACCAGTCGCAAAGCTGATGTCCGACCGTGTGTTGCACAAGTAAATCAAACTGCCCACAAGCCTTTTGTACTTCACTTCATCCACTAGTGGTGATGAATCATCATTTGAGAGCTTCACATCAACCTCCATAGGGGTACCAATTGTCTTGCACTGAGCCATGCCAAATGCCTTCGATATCTCTCCAGCATACTTCAGCTGTGAAATGAAGATCTCTTTTGGCTCTTGCCAAACTTCAATCCCCAAACAAAAATTCATCAGTCCGAGGTCTGTCATTTCAAACCTTCTTCCTAGCAAATGCTTTGTCTGCGAGATCTTCTCTTCATGGTTCCCTGTTATGACAAGGTCATCCACATAAAGGACCACGATCATACACCTACCTCCTTCTCTGAAGATATACAAATTTGCATTTGATGGGCTCCTCCTGAACCCGTTTTGCAAAAAGTAGGCAACAATTCATTGGTACCATGCTCGTGGGGCCTGTTTCAGCCCATAAAGTGCCTTCTTTAGTTTACAAACTTTACCTTTTGAACTGGGGATCACAAAACCTGATGGTTGTTCCACGTATACCTCCTCTTTGAGATCCCCATTTAGAAAGGCGGATTTTACATCCATTTGAAACACGAGCCAAATTCCCTGTGCTGCTAAAGCCAAAACACTACAAATTGTACCATGTACTTGTGCAAATCCTTTTGCCATGAGCCGAGCCTTGTACTTATCCAATGTGCCGTCGGACTTGTACTTGGTCTTGTACACACACTTGGTGCCGATTACCTTGCATTTTGGTGGACAATCCACAAGGTCCCAAGTGTTATTCTTCATTATGCAGCCATACTCCGACTGCATAGCCTCCATCCACCTATCATCACCTTGTGCCTATTCAAGACACTTGGGTTCATCAGCATGGATCACTTCTGTCATCAAAGCATAGTTGACCAAGTGTTCCTGCGCTCTTCTTTGCTCCTCTAATCTCTTGGACCGGCAGTGTTCTGATGGTTCCTCCTTAATGACTGGAGGTTCTCTTCCATCCAAAAGCTACTTTACCCACTTACAGAATGGCTTTTGCCGTTGTGGTTCTGTAGGCTCTTCTTCATCTTCTTTATCTTGAATCCTCCCAAGCACTGTTGGGGGAGTTCGGTTTGCTATTGGTGGTGGTATTGGATGGATATCCTCGTCCTGGTTGTTTGGGAAGGTAGCATTCTCCTCCAATTGATGCGGCTGTTCTGAGAAGACCACATCGCGACTTACTATTACCTTCTTGGTAACGGGGTTATAGAGACGGTAACCCTTTGCCTCTTCATTGTAGTTCAAGAAAATGCACTTCCGGCTCTTCGGTTCCCAGTTGGTTCTCTTAGCATCAGGGACATGCACAAAACAGTCACATCCAAAAACTCTGAAATGTGCAGCTGAAGGTTTCTTACCAGAAAAGGCCTGTAGTGGAGTCATCTCATTCACAGCTTTCGTGTAGCTACAATTCAGAATGTAAATTGTAGTGTTACATGCTTCAGCCCAGAAAGTATTTGGCAAATCTTTCCCTTTCATCATACTCCTGTCCATTTCACAAATGACGCGCATCTTGCATTCTGCTACTCCATTTTGCTGTGATGTATGTGGCGGGGGTTTCTGCCTCTTGATCCCGTGACTTTACAGTAACTCTCAAATTCAGTTGATGTGAACTCTCCACCTCTGTCTGATCTCAATTTCTTCACCTTCTTCCCCGTTTCTTTCTTGACCATTACATGCCATTCCTTGAACTTACTAAAAGCCTCATCTTTAGTCTTCAGGAAGTATATCCATATCCTTCTACAATAGTCGTTGATCAGTGTCATGAAATAGTAGGAATCACCCAAAGCTTCTGTCTCCATCTTTCCACAGAGCTCCATGTGAACGAGCTCTAGAGGAGCCTTTGCCCTGCTAGACTCTTTAGGAAAGGGTTGCCGATGCTGCTTGCCCATCATGCAAGCTTCACATACATCAAGCAGATATGAAATTTCTAGTAGGTCTGCAATCATTCCACTTTTATGCATCTCCTTTAAAGAACTAAGGTTTAGATGACCAAACCTCTCATGCCACAACTTAGTGTTCTTCACATCGGCTCGAGCACTGAAAGCTAAGAGTTTGTAGATGTTGTTGCGCTGTGTACCTTTATCAACAACCTTCCCTTGAAGATCCAGGATCTATGCACCATTCTTATCGAATTGAACTTTGAGGTCCTGATCCGTGATCGTAGAAATGGACAACAAGTTCCTCTTGATATTTGGCACATAAAGAACATCGGACAACTGTTTTACAACTCCATCTGACTTGAGAGCAATAGTACCTTTTCCTTTTGTTGGACATTTTGCATCATTGCCGACTGCTACCAGGATGTCATTCCCTACTAGCTGTAGAGAGGTATACCAATCCTTCTGACTGGTCATGTGGCACGATGCACCACTGTCAATGATCCAAGGTTCATCTGTAAGTACATGAACTGCCTCCATGCAAATCTCCTTAATTGCTACAAATAGCTCTACTGGTGCTGCTTGCGCACTGTTGTTGGACTCTTTCTTTACTCTGTTCTTCTCATCTGCAATCTTCTTTCGTCACTCATTCTGCTTGTGCCCTGCCTTGTTGCAATAGAAGCACTTGATCTTCGTTTTTCTCTTTTTATCATAAGAATAAGATGGGTTACCAGAGTCCCTACCCTTACCTTTCTTTGATCCAGTGTAGAAAGCCAAATCTTCTCCAGTCCTCGTCTTTTGATGCATCTCCTCCTCCAGAAGCATCGTGCTAAAATCCTCAAAGTTAAGGGGTGGATTTCTGTTTTGCGTATTCAACGCCATAACAAGACCGTCGTACTTTGGTGGGAGAATCCGTATACACCTTCGTGCTAGATTCTTGTTGGTGATGGTGATGCCAATTGCAGTCATCTGATTGCGCAGATTCTTCACCCTCGTGATGAACTTCTCTACCACTTCAGACTCAGACAATTTCTCATTCACGAGTTGAGTCTCCAGATTCTAAATCCGTGTTTGATTCATGGTCTCGTACTGATTTTTCAAGACTGTCCATGCCTCCTCTGCTGTGGTGACATGTTGAATTAATGCCATGATGGAATCACTTACACTGTAGATAATAGAACATAGCGCATTTGCATTTCTTCTTGTCCACGCGAGAATCTCATCCACAGTTGGTACTATATGTTGTCCTTCATTGGCCAGATTCGGTCTCGAAACTGGCCTCACGTCCACCCCAATAGCAGTGTCCCAAAGCTCATATGCACTTAGGATGGTCTTCATCTTGAACTTCCAGAGTGGATAGTTAGAGCCGTCCAACTTTTTGCTTTCGCCAAACGGTGGGATTCACAGTCTTGCGGGCTGGGCCATCTCTCAAGGCTCTGATACCATGTAAGAAAACAATACAACATTTGTGCTCAACAGATAACAGGATCTCGTATGCAAGAGAGAAAACAGATAGTATGGAGAATCAAAATTTTGATTACTGTAGAACTGATACAATAGATGGTGTTGCCTCCCAAACGTGCACTCTTGTGAAAGAAGCTTTGATGGCGAGCTGGAAAGAGTAGAGGACGGAGGCTGGATGCTAAGGAATCAGGGCTGCTATATCTAGTGATGAAATGGGCTTCACAGGCTTGCTCTTATATAGCCACTAGTCGTAGTCAGTTAGACCCAATGTGGTGACCGACCCAGTCCGCCCAAAACGGTTGATTGGGGATCGGTAGGCCACCAACCACACGATAGAACTGGTGCACAAATTAGAGCAACTAACCTACGGTATCCATTCGGCCCACATCCATCCAGGATCATTTGGGACTCCAAACGGGCCCCACAACTCGAGAGTGGGCTGCCTCGGGAAATACTCCATCTACCCTCAATGCGGTCAGTCATGGGATGCCTTCTCGCACTTGCATGTAGCCTAGTTGGCAGTGTGCCAACTCCATCCATCCATCAGGCCACACATGGCCCCCATCTAGTGTCCAAACCAAGACCTACTGTATAACTGAGCTACTCAAATGCCTTCTCCTCATATGGGTGGGCTTACAAGTAGAGTTAGCTGGTTCCCATATAGTTACATGAGAGTGGAGCATTGATATCTAACAATATTCCTGTGCGACTATCCAAAGGCTTGGTTTCAACTTTGGTAGAGGGAAAGATATCTACATAGAAAGCAAAGAAAGATGTTAATGGGCTAATCTATCTGTCTCTCTCACTCTCTACCTATCTCTCTCTCTCACACACACACACTTCTCTCTCTCTCTCTCTCTCTCTCTCTCTCTCTCTCTCTCCCTCACTCACAAATCTCTTCCCTCTACTATCTCCCCCTAACACCCCTCCATCTCTCTCTCTCTCTCCCTCCCCCCCTCCCCCTCTATTATCACCACAAGACACCCTCTCTCAAAATGCATGCACACATACAATCATTAGAATGCACAATTGAACTAAAAATGAAAAAAAGTTAATGTAAAAGAGAGATACAATTTGAAGGAAAGCAAGTTCGATTGGCAGGGTCCAAGTTCATGTCTCGAGACATGTACACGTGCTGAACCTTCACCTTAAGTCCAACAGTGTGACCCTTCCAATGCTTCTCTTTATTTTCTCTATCCTTTCTAGAAACCTTGAATGGACCTATTGCAGATGGTTGCGTTATGTGACCAAGGACATTAACCTAAACTCTTGAGGGATCCAAATATCATTGATCCTGAACTGCTTATCCTACAGCTGGTCATCAAATTGTGCAACACATATTTTGGGATGGATTGAATGACGTGACCTATAAGCTCTTTTGGCTAAGTGATCTGATATGACGATAGCCATATCTTTCTATTGGATCCTTCGACGTTGACATTTTAAAATATCCTCCCCTTTAGAGCAACATGGTTGTCTTCCCTCATTTCATTTGGATAGAAATGAAATGTTTTCTTCTTCAACTTTAGACTGCAATTCTTGCATGTGCCACGAATGCATTCAATATGTTGCCACTCACGGTCTCCCTTTGGACAAACCAGTGGCTCCCACAGAGACCTTAGGCTACAATACTTTCTCTTCCTTGCAGCACATGATGAGGATCCAGGTGGCCTATAGACTGCAGATTCATCAGGGAGAATGGGCATTGATCCCCATGGAGAAAATTTCCAACACGACCAGATCTTAAGTCATTCATAGCTTGCCAGAAGTCTATTTGTTTTGCAACAATAAACATTCTTGTCTTTGAGTTTCCTCGCATATTCTTGACATACCAAGGCTTACAATTCTCACAGCTCCCCTTCCTAATTGAAATGTCAGGATTCTGATCCATAAACCTGAGATACAACTGCATCTGTTGATCTAGCATGTGAGAAAAACAAAAGAGTGTGCCCTCTTTTAAACGGAACAATAGTATAGTGAGACCCCTTTTTGCACTACTAAAACAAGACAAATCATAGTCTAATTAGAGTGTATAATGAAGCACAACAATTTTCAACCACCGTGCTGGTTTTTCAGTCACAATTTCTACTATTAAACTGGTTTAGGACAGAGTCACAATTTCAATCAGTGAGCTGTTTTAAGACATGTTTAGGACTGTCAACCACCAAGCTAGTTTAGGACACATTTAGGACAGTCACAATTTCAACCACTAAGATGGTTTACAGCTCTGTCACAATTTTAGCCACTGGGATGGCTTGATGGTCTCAACTTCACATATGAGACAATAACAAGTATACTGTTGTTAGTAGCCACGTCTTTTTATCAGATCCTTCAACATTAACATTTTCAAATCTCCTCCATTTTAGAGCAACATGGTTGTCTTCCCTCATTTCATTTGGACAGACATGAAATGTCTTCTTCTTTAGCTTCAAATGGCAATGCTTGCATGTGCCACAAATGCATTCGATGCGGTGCCACTCATGGTCTCCCTTTGCACAAACCAGTGACTCCCATAGAGACATTAGGCTACAAAACCTGCTCTCCCTTGCAACACATGATGAGGATCTAGGTGGCCTACAGAGACTAGGCATTCATCAAGGAGAATGGTCATCGATTCATATGGAGCAATGCTCCAACACAACTAGATCTCAAGTCATTCATAGCTTGGCAGGCTAGGTCAAAGTAAATGTGTGCTTTACAACAACAAACATTAATGTCTTTGAGTTTCCTGAGTAGCAAGGCTTAAAATGCTCAAAGCTCCTCTACCCAATTGAAATGTCAGGATTTTGATCTATCAACTTGAGATACAAGTCTATCTGGTTGACCCAACATGCAAAAACAACAAAATAGTGAGCCCTCTTTTAAATGGAACAATAGTAGTAAAGTGAGTCCGCTTTGTGCACTACTAAAACAAGACAAAATATAGTACACACAAAAACACGGTCTAATTAAAGTATATAATGAAGCAAAATAATTTTCAACCACTGTGCAGGTTTAAAATAGTCACAATTTTAGCTATTGGGCTGATTTAGGACAGTCACAATTTCAATCACCAGGTTGGTTTAGGACATGTGTAGGACAGTCACAATTTCAATCACTAGGTTGGCTTAGGACATGGTTTAGGACATGTTTAGGATAGTCAACCACCGGGATGGTTTAGGACATATTTAGGACAGTCACAATTTCAACCACTGGGATGATTTAGAACACTAATACAACTTCAACCACCTGGATGGTTTAGCCTGATGGTCTGAACTTCACATATAAGACAATAACAGGTATCTTGCTTTTCATTTCTGAATTTCACAATTAGAAAATAATATTTCACACTTAGGAAATAACAATATAATGCTTCTAATTTTTGAATTTCACAATTTCAGTCTAGTAAAACTCATTAAGGGAATTTTGAACTCAAAAAGTTCCTCTTGGATTAGTCCCTTAAGATTTATGATCAGCAAACTAGCCAATGGGAAGGCTTGGGCATTAAAAGAATGGAGGATTTCATATTGGCCTCTTGTTGGTGGAGAGTCCTCCTTGGTCCCCACTAGGCTCCCACTTACCTCTCTCTTGCCCCCACCACCTCTTGAGACATTTAATCCCCCTCTCTACTTTTGGATGGTCCTCATACCGTCCTAGACTCTCTTGGTAGGCCCCCAAATCCATGACTTTTTTTGGCTTCCAAAAAGTCAAAAATTACCAAAAGTGTCCCTAGCACCCCAAACTCCTCCCAGGAGTCTCCCCAAACTATCCCCATTGACTCCCCACCTTTCTCTGAGCCTCTTCCTCCTCTCTACCTCCTCTCAGCCTCCTCCCAACCTCTTCCTCCTCTCAAACTTCCTCTCAACCTCCTCCTCTCAACCTCTTCCTTTTCCCAATCTCTTTATCTTTTCTTGCTCCCATTATTTCTATAATTTTGAAGCACTCCCCTTCCCCTAGGCCAAAGCTATCAATTCAATCTTGTGTGGGTCACATTTTGAAGGACAACCCTTGCCAATTTTCCCCATGACACTATTGTCTCTGTCATAGATTTTGCTGAAAATTATTCATTTCAAGAACAAGATGAGATACAAAGTGCTCACTCGTACAACAACAAAATAACAATTCTTGTGCATATCATGTACAATCATTTGCTTGATTCTTCCACACCTAATGCCAATCTTTTTGCTGACTCATAGGAGTCCAGGTTAGCGCAACACACATACCATTTCTACATTTCAGATGATATGGAACATGACACATTATTTGTGTAGCATGCTTTTCTACTACATTGGGAATGGCTGAAAAAGGAAAATCCCCATGCAAAAAATAGAAAACAACATTGGTTGTTTTGATATGGTGCTTCCTCTCAATTTAAATCAGCCAGTGGATTCAACTTTGTCTCAAGGTTTGGCCCACAGCCATCTGGGATCATCTGGGACTCCAAACCGGCCCCGCAACCTGAGAGTGGGTTGCCTTGAGAAATGCTCTATATACCCTCAATGCGGTCAGTCATGGGATGCCTTCCCGCACTTGCATGTAGCCTAGTTGGCAGTGTGCCAACTCCGTCCAGCCATCAAGCCGCACATGGCCCCATCTAGTGTCCAAACCAGGACCTACCTGATAAAACCGAGCTACTCAAATGCCTTCTCCTCATATGGGGGGGCTGACAAGTAGAGTTAGCTTGTTCCTGCATAGTTAAATGAGAGTGGAGCATTGATATCTAACAATATTCCCATGCGACTATCTAGAGGATTGGTTTCAACTTTGGTAGAGTGAAAGATATCTACATAGAAAGCAAACAAAGATGTTAATGGGCCAATCTATTTGTCTCTCTCACTCTCTACCTATCTCTCTCTCACACACACACACACACTTCTCTCTCTCTCTCTCTCTCTCTCTCTCTCTCTCCCTCACTCACAAATCTCTTCCCTCTACTATCTCCCCCTAACACCCCTCAACCCCTCCATCTCTCTCTCTCTCTCCCTCCCCCCCTCCCCCTCTATTATCACCACAAGACACCCTCTCTCAAAATGCATGCACACATACAATTATTAGAATGCACAATTGAACTGAAAATGAAAAAAAGTTAATGTAAAAGAGAAGTACAATTTGAAGGAAAGCAAGTTCGATTGGCAGGGTCCAAGTTCATGTCTCAAGACATGTACATGTGCTGAACCTTCACCTTAAGTCCTTTTTTTGTATTACGAAACCCAACAGTGTGACCCTTCCAATGCTTCTCTTTATTTTCTCTATCCTTTCTAGAAACCTTGAATCTACCTATTGCAAATGGTTGCATTATGTGACCAAGGACATTAACCTAAACTCTTGAGGGATCAAAATATCATTGTTGTCCTTCAAAATGTGACCCACACAAGATTGAATTGATAGCTTTGGCCTAGGGGAAGGGGAGTGCTTCAAAATTATAGAAAGAATGGGAGCAAGAAAAGATAAAGAGGTTGGGAAAAGGAAGAGGTTGAGAGGAGGAGGCTGAGAGGAGGTTTGAGAGGAGGAAGAGGTTGGGAGGAGGCTGAGAGGAGGTAGAGAGGAGGAAGAGGCTCAGAGAAAGGTGGGGAATCAATGGGGATAGTTTGGGGAGACTCTTGGGAGGAATTTGGGGTGCTAGGGACACTTTTGGTAATTTTTGACTTTTTGGAGGGCAAAAAAAGTCGTGGATTTGGGGGCCTACCAAGAGAGCCTAGGAGGGTATGGGGACCATCCAAAAGTAAAGGGGGGGATTAAATGTCTCAAGAGGTGGTGGGGGCAAGAGAGAGGCAAAAGTGGGAGCCTAGTGGTGACCAAGGAGGACTCTCCACCAATGAGAGGCCAATATGAAATCCTTCATTCTTTTAATGCCCAAGCCTTCCCATTGGCTACTTTGCTAATCATAAATCTTAAGGGACTAATCCAAGAGGAACATTTTGAGTCCAAAATTCCCTTAATGAGTTTTACTGGACTGAAATTGTGAAATTAAAAAATGAGAAGCAATATATGAGCAATATATTGTTATTTCCTAAGTGTGAAATATTATTTTCTAATTTTGAAATTCAAAAATGAAAAGCAAGATACTTGTTATCATCTAATATGTGAAGTTCAGTTGAAATTGTATTAGTGTCCTAAATCATCCCAGTGGTTGAAATTGTGACTATCCTAAATATGTCCTAAACCATCCCGATGGTTGACTATCCTAAACATGTCCTAAACCATGTCCTAAACCAACTTGGTGATTGAAATTGTGACTGCCCTAAACATGTCCTAAACCAGCCTAGTGATTGAAATTGTGACTGTCCTAAACCAGCCCAGTAGTTGAAATTGTGACTGTTTTAAACTTGCACGGTGGTTGAAAATTATTTTGCTTCATTATATACTTTAATTAGAGTGTGTTTTTGTGTGTACTATATTTTGTCTTGTTTTAGTAGTGCACAAAGCAGACTCACTTTACTACTATTGTTCCATTTAAAAGAGGGCTCACTATTTTGTTGTTTTTGCATGTTGGGTCAGCCAGATGGACTTGTATCTCAAGTTTATAGATCAAAATCCTAACATTTCAATTGGGTAGAGGAGCTTTGAGCATTTTAAGCCTTGCTACTCAGGAAACTCAAAGACAGTAATGTTTGTTGTTGCAAAACACACATTTACTTTGACCTAGCCTGGCAAGCTATGAATGACTTGAGATCTAGTTGTGTTGGAGCATTGCTCCATATGAATCGATGACCATTGTCCCCGATGAATGCCTAGTCTATAGGCCACCTAGATCCTCATCATGTGTTGCAAGGGAGAGCAGGTTTTGTAGTCTAATGTCTCTATGGGAGTCACTAGTTTGTGCAAAGGGAGACCATGAGTGGCACCGCATTGAATGCATTGTTGGCACATGCAAGCATTGCCGTTTGAAGCTAAAGAAGAAGACATTTTATGTCTATCCAAATGAAATGAGGGAAGACAACCATGTTGCTCTAAAATGGAGGAGATTTGAAAATGTCAATGTTAAAGGATCTGATAAAAAGACATGGCTACTAACAACAGTATACTTGTTATTGTCTCATATGTGAAGTTGAGACCATCAAGCCATCCCGGTGGCTGAAATTGTGACAGAGCTGTAAACCATCTTGGTAGTTGAAATTGACTGTCCTAAAGCTAACCTAGACCAACTTGGTGGTTGACAGTCCTAAACGTGTCTTAAAACAGCTCGGTGATTGAAATTGTGACTCTGTCCTAAACCAATTTAATAGTAGAAATTGTGACTGAAAAACTAGCACGGTGGTTGAAAATTGTTGTGCTTCATTATACACTTTAATTAGACTATGTTTTGTCTTGTTTTAGTAGTGCAAAAAGGGGTCTCACTATACTATTGTTCCGTTTAAAAGAGGGCGCACTCTTTTGTTTTTCTCGCATGCTAGATCAACAGATGCAGTTGTATCTCAAGTTTATGGATCAGAATTCTGACATTTCAATTAGAAAGGGGAGCTGTGAGAATTGTAAGCCTTGGTATGTCAAGAATATGCTAGGAAACTCAAAGACAAGAATGTTTGTTGTTGCAAAACACAAATAGACTTCTGGCAAGCTATGAATGACTTGAGATCTGGTCATGTTGGAAAATTTCTCCATGGGGATCAATGCCCATGTCTCCCTGATGAATCTGCAGTCTGTAGGCCACCTGGATCCTCATCATGTGCTGCAAGGGAGAGAAAGTATTGTAGCCTAAGGTCTCTGTGGGAGCCACTGGTTTGTCCAAAGGGAGAATGTGAGTGGCAACATATTTAATGCATTCGTTGCACATGCAAGAATTGTAGTCTAAAGTTGAAGAAGACAACATTTCATGTCTATCCAAATGAAATGAGGGAAGACAACCATGTTGCTCTAAAAGGGAGGAGATTTTAAAATGTCAATGTTGAAGGATCCAAAAGAAAGATATGGCTATTGTCATATAAGATCACTTAGCCAAAAGAGCTTATAGGTCACCTCATTCAATCCATCCCAAAATATGTGCCGTGCCCAATTTCACGGCCAGCTGTAGGATAAGTAGTTCAAGATGCGCCTTGCCAATTTTCCCCATGACACTATTGTTTTTGTCATAGATTTAGCTGAAAATTATTCATTTCAAGAACAAGATGAGATACAAAGTGCTCACTCGTACAACAAGAAGATAACAATTCTTGTGCATATCACGTACAGTCATTTGCTTGATTCTTCCACACCTAATGCCAATCTTTTTGCTGACTCATAGGAGTCCAGGTTAGTGCAACGCACATACCATTTCTACATTTCAGATAATATGGAACATGACACCTTATTTGTGCAGCATGCTTTTCTACTGCATTGGGAATGGCTGCAACTATTTAAAATAAGAAAACTTTCTCGTTTCTGTAGTGTGTGCATCATAAGGGATCATGACAATCTTGAGAACATTGCAACTGTAGACATGGAAACGAATTTAAGTTTTCCCTCTATGTTTAGATGGAGTGACAAATAATGACTTGGCACAGTTTTGGGAGAATTTCGATGACCTCACTAGCTATTTGGAAGAGGGGGATAACTTTGCAGTTGTCTCTGCCTCTGGGGGGAACGAGAAAGATGACCCATACTTTTTGTTTGCAGTGCACTAAACCTAAGCACAAGGTTGAGCTAGCATTTAAGGATAATTGGGGGACAACCTATGAGAAGTGGGATGTAATAGTCAGAGCTTTTTGGTACAAAAAAACATCCAAGAGAGATTGCAATCATGAACTACTACATAAGAGTCCACAAACATTTGTGTACTCTCATCTAGTAAGAGCTATTAAGTTCCAAATGCATTATGTGCCACAACGAAAGAAGGGCAAGAGTTTCTTCAAATTGGATTTAGACACGCATGAGCACATCTTGGGGTGTCTTGGATTGGTGGGACAAGGATGCCATAAAATAGTACTAAGAAAAGGTAGTCTCATTGCAATGAAACAATATCCCACTTATCCTCAAAAATCAAAAATGTATTTAAGACTGCTTCTTTTAGTAAATCCCTAACTAACCATCGCACTTGTTTTTGTAAATCCCAAATGATAAATCCCATTCTTGATTTTATTATGTCCCAAATAGCCACCGTGCTTGTTTTATTGAATTGTTTTTGTAAATCCCAAATGATAAATTTATGCTTGTTTTTAGTATATCCCAAACAACCGTGTTGGTTTTATTAAATTCCATAACTTGTTTTAGTATATCCCAAACAACCACCGTGCTAGTTTTATTAAATTGTTTTTGTAAATCCCAAACAATAAATCCCATGCTTGTTTTTAGTATATCCAAAACAACCACCGCACTGGTTTTATAGAATCCCATAATGAATCCACACATCCACAAATCCATTCATCTTGTAATAATAGAAGCAAACCACCACACTAGTGGTTGTTAATATCCTACTATGCAACCAACCACCATGCTGGCTCCCATGCTGGCGACCACTTATCATTCACTACAACCATGCTATCCTAAAATTTGTTGCATAGTGCTATACTAAAATAGTCCCCTTTACACTGGTTATCTTTAACAACCACTGGGCTACTTAAAACATTTAAGTATTAACATGGAAGTAGGTCGACACAAAATTAGGTATTACTAGCACCATAGATCATGGATGGCAATCCGAGAAAGTTCACAAGTTCAAGAAATGCTTGCAAGATTTTTACTTTTTCAAAAATACGATGATGTTTTGTGGCTCAATGAAATTCCAAAATCCCAGCTATTGTATCAACCTCTCTTTAGCAAGAATCTCCCAGCTCTTTAGGCCGATATGATGAACAATCACAAATCTCATTACCCACTCGAACCACCAACTGCTTGCTTGCCTTTGCCAACTTGTATGCCCATAGTAACTCCTCCTTTTGCTCAAGGTCCTCTTCTTTCTAGTATTGGCACTCTATACAACTTCATGCTGCCCTCAAGTCCTACCAAAAGAAACCTATATCATGAGCTAAGGAAATTAATATTCACTGTCTTTGCGGAGTCCAAGTCATACACAAAAATTTGAAGCATGTCCTCCTTGTAACTATTTTTCTCCCTCTTCTTCGAGCATTCCAAAGTTTTTGGGTATGGCATAGATTTTTAGTAGGTGGATTGTTTTGGGGCTAGATTTCAGAATGGGCTCTTAGTTGTGTCTGCACTGCACTTAAATAGGGAGAGCGTTCATTGAGCCCGACCTCCTCATTCTTCTTTCATACATCCAACATGTCCACCTCATCATTCAACTATTTAATCAAAATATTTCATCTCACATCAGTTGTCTAATCGAAATCTTTTATCTCACATTGGTTGTTTAATCAAAATCTTTCATCTCACATTATGGGGGTTGACAAGCATGAACATAATGATTTTCTTGTCTGAAAAAAAGTAAAGTTTTGTCAATAGAATAAAAATTTCATATGAAAAAAGATGAATTTCGATTTATAAATGAACAAAAATATCGTTCAAAACACTTTGTCACGTAAAACTTTCATCGACAGAAAATTTCCATCATCGGAACTTTTTTTTTCATCAACAAAAATTTCATTCCCTCAACATAATTTTTTTCGTTGATGAATTTGGGATTCTAGAATCCAGTGGGATTCTGGAATCCCAAATTTCATCCACGAAAAAAAAAATTTCCCCCTAAATTTCATCGATAGGAAAAAAAATAACTTCCCCCAAATTTCAATGACGGGAAAAAAAATAATTTCCATCGATGTCCACGAAAAATATTTCCATTGACAGGATAAAAAATTCCGTTGACAAAAATTTTCCATCCATGAAAGTTTTACGTCATGAAATGTTTTTCCTTATACTAGAATGACATTTGCATTCATTCATGTTAGAAATTTTCCTTTTTTGGGATGAAAATTTTGTTTCATTGACGGAAATTTTATTTGTTCTACAAACTACTACATAAGAGTCCACAAATATTTGTGTACTCTCATCGAATAACAGCTAGTAGTTCCAAATGCAAACCTGTGCCACAATGAAAGCAGGGAAAGAGTGTCTTCAAATTGGATTTAGACATGCATGAGCACATATTGGGGTGTCTTGTAGTGGTGGATGAGAACGACTGAGATAGTACTAAGAAAATGTAGTCTCATTGCAAGGAAACAATATTCCACTTATCCTAAAAAATGGAAAATGTATTTGAGACTACACTTCTTTTACCAAACTAACAACCACATTTGTTTTTATAAATCCCATGCTTGTTTTTAGTATATCCCAAACAACCACCATGCTGGTTTTATTAAATTATTTTTGTTCCCAAACGATAAATCCCATGCTTGCTTTTAGTATATCCCAAACAAACATCATGATGGTTTTATTAAATCCCATAACTTGTTTTTAGTATATCCCAAACAACCACCGCACTGGTTTTATTAAATTGTTTTTGTAAATCCCAAACGATAAATCCATGCTTGTTTTTAGTATATCCCAAACAACCACCATGCTTGTTTTATTAAATCCCATAATGAATCCACACATCCACAAGTTCATTCATCTTGTAATAATAGAAGCAAACCACTACACTAGTGCCTATTAATATCCTAGAGCAACCAACCACTGTGCTGGCGACCACTACCGCCATGCTATCCTAAAATTTGTTGCACAATGCTATACTAAAACAATTCCCTTAAGACTGGTTATCTTTAACTATCAGATTTCAACCACCGGGCTACTTAAAACATTTAAGTATTAACATGGGGGCAGGTTGACACAAAATCAGATATCACAAGCACCACGGATCATGGACTCGGATGGTAGTTCGAGAAAGTCCACAAGTCCAAGAAACGCCTGCAAGATTTTTACTTTTTCCAAACTACGAGGAGATTTTGATGCTCAAAGAAATTCCAAACTCACAACTATCTTATCAACCTCTCTATAGCAAGCATCTCCTAGCTCTATATGCATGTTTGATGAACTATCACAGACCTCATTGCACACTCGGGCCACCACCTACTTGCTTGCCTATGCCAACTTGTACATCCATAGTAACTCCTCCTTTTGCTCAGGGTCATCTTCATCCTGGTATTAGTACTCTATACAACTTCTTGCCGCCATGATGTCCTGCCAAAAGAAACCTACATCATGAGCTCAACAAGTACCTTAAAGCAACAAGAAAAATGATAGCTAAGGAAATATATATTCACAGTCTTTGCAGACTCCAAGTCATACACCCAATTACGAAGCATGTCCTCCTTGAGACTATTCTCCTTCGTCTTCTTTGAATCTGTTTCTACCAGGAGGTCATCCAACATTGTTCTCAGATAGAACATGAGAATTCCAAAGTCTTTTGGGTATGCAATAGATTTGTAGTAGGTGGATCAGTGTACAATGTTTGGGGCTAGATTTCATAATGGGCTCTTAGTTGTGTCTCCACTGCACTTTAAATAGGGAGAGAGCTCATTAAGCCTGACCTTCTCATTCTTCTTTCATACAACCGACATGTCCACCTCATCATTTGACTATTTAATCAAAATCTTCCATCTCACATTAGTTTTCTAATCGAAATATTTTGTCTCACATTAGTTGTTTAATTGAAATCTTTGGTCTCACATTATGGTCCTTGACTTGTCAAAGGACACTATCTAGTCACATAGCTGAGAAAACATCACTTCAGCCACTTTGGAAATATTATAATATTGCATATATATACATATACATATATTTGTATATGTATATATATATATATATATCTTAACAACTACACTTACATTGAGAAATATGAAATCCCACAACTAATCCACAATTTCTAAATGAATGAATTGTATGCCATTCATCTTGTCTTGTAATAACAATAATAGAAGCAAACCACCGCATTGACGGGAGTTATATTCCTAGTGTGCAACCAACCACCATGTTGGCGACCAACCACCATGCTGGTGGCAGTTAAGTTATTATCCTTGTAATAATAGAAGCAAACCACCACACTGGTGTTATCCAGAAACATATATATTGCCCAAGTAAACTTTGGAGAAAATTACTAATTCAATAGATTACACACAGATTACATAGACTTCATCTCAAAGACTCCTTTCCTTTAGGGGATCAGCTCCATGTTGCTTCGAGCAGGTCGCCTTTTTGAGATCTCTAATTGCAAGCTCGGCCCTCCTTGCTCCTTTCTTGAAGGGGGTTGGTTCCTCCCTACAGAGGCCTCACCCCTCCCTTAATGTCACTTCTTCTTTCCTTGATTTGAGCTTCTTGGTTGTAGGCTCAGCCCTTCTTGCTCCTTTCCTGAAGGACGATGGTTCCTCCCTTAGGGCTACTTTTCCTCCCAGTTAGGCTCATTGGCCTTCTTCAATTTGAGCTCCTTGGCTTTTGTATTTTGTGCCCAAATGGCAAATTAAGCTACAACATCTACTTTTTTGTCATAGATAGCTGTAGCAGGTAGACACATTTGATGTGCCCATCACTTGGGCAATGGCAAGGACATTCTCTACATAGTAATCTTGCATGCACAAACACCCCAAAGCGAAAAATGTGCATAGGGTGGTAGCACGCAGGCCATCTTATCATGCAGTAATTTATGATGGGGTAATGGATTTCAAGACCTGCTGCATAGCAGGATAGGCATCTGATTTAACTATTACAGCCATCAATACCATAATCTTGCTATTGTGGCCATCAATACTATAGTCTTGCTCTGTACATGATGATGTATCTTCTTGATTTCTTTCTCCCTCATCCTAAGGCTATGTATGTTCTCATTCATCTCCTCTACTCTTTGCTCACTCTATGCAAAAGCTTCTCTAAAGCCCTGAGCATCTATTGAAGCTGATTAAATTTCTCAAAAACATCAACATGGGCCATTTCCAAGACTTCCACTCTATTTTGGAAATCTCTCACGATGATAGAATGCTTTTCAAAATTGTCGAAAACCATGACAAGCTCATGCACAACCCTATCATAATCTTGTTGTAGGGCCTTGTAGCTTACTATTTGAACTTCTAACAGTGTTTTGAAGAAACAACCCCCACCATGGCTGCTACAACTAGCTCCACCATGGTCGCTCTTTGCATACTTCCTCACCTAGAGAGCTGCCTCATTGTCCTCTCTGCCGCAGCTACTCTCTACCCCATCCTTCCTGTCCTTGAAGCTCTCTCATAGATCTTGCATCGCTGCTCCACTTTCTACATTGTCCCTTTTCAACTCCTCCATCATCTGATATTTTTCAATGTTCAATGTGTTTGGCATGTTGCAGAGCCATTTGTAAACACCCTCCTTTTGACTCTCTGATCTTCATGATCCTTTTGTAGCATTGCTAGCTCCTTGTCTGCGATGTCCCCATCACTTCTAGCTTCTTCAAGCCTATCTCAGAAATCCTTGATGCTCTTCTCTCCTTCTTCTCTTCTATGCCTTTCCATGCCGACCATTTTTGTAGTCGCCTCAGCGCATGCAAGGCCCTCACTTCTACCTCCTCTAGCTTGGCTTATGCACCCTCCTTGAGAATTTCCTCAAGTTGCATTGCCTTTGCTACATCGATCGATTTCTCTTGTAGAAAAGTCACCTTTTGAGACATCTTCTTATCGTATTGATAAAAAATCCTTTTGAGGGTAGATGTCATCAGGTGCTTTGCAACTCTAGTGGACTGCATTGCCAATCGGGATTTGTCATCCACACCATTCTTTTTGTTCACTCCCCAATCCTTAGGAGGTGGAAAAACAAGCTTTTTAGCACACAAAAATGCAAATCTCACCTACTTCCCTATGGATCTAGTCTTTGAAGTCTTCTGACACAACATCACACTTGCTATTTTGCACACAATCATATAGTCTGATCGAAAATTCGATGCACACACAAAAAATTTCTTTGTGTCACACGGCATGGTTCCAGGGTGGTCACACGTTTGTCATGAACAGAGAATGTCATATTAAATTCTAAATTTCTCACTCATTTTACATTAAATGTTATTGAAACTTTGTAAGTGGTCTCTTTGCATTATGTAGAGCTTAACTTGATTTATTGGTAATTTTTTGAATGATTTATCTAATTATTTATAATAAATAAAGTCATAAAATACATGCATTTTAGTAGCACACCACATTTTTTTAGTATTTTGAATAATTAAGCAAATCCAATTCGGTGGAAAGTTAGTAGGCACATAAGGGTGTGTGGTTGAATCATCAAATCCCAAATCTAACGGTTAGATTTAGGATCAACAAAGAATATTAAAAATAAATCTAGTAATTCTCAAACATGACCAAACATTTCAAAAATGTGAATATTTTTAGTCCTCTGCATGATGAATAAGAGGAAAAAATTTTGGTTAAATTTGAGTAAGGGAAACGTACGATATGGCCTCCGAGTTAAATCTCCCTTTTGTGGGGGAAAAAGGGCCACCCAAACCTAATACCAAGACAAGGGAGGCTTGGTATTAGGCTTGGTGAGGTAGGCTAGGAGATCACCGACCCTAGTGGCAAGCCTTTGGAGTGTGCATGCTGCCCATGCGGAAGGCTGAGTCATCAAAACCATGCCACGTTGTTAGACCACGTGGTGCCATGTCATCAAGGAGATGTGACATCACTCCTTGCCATGTCACCTTACATTGCCACACGTGCTACCACATGTGCCACCTCATCATTCCACATCATGAGCCATGTCATCACACCTTGCCACCTTGGCATACCTCATCAACCTTGCCACGTCACCACTCCCTCCACCTCAATTTGCCATGTCAATCTACCACCTCATGAATGCCAACTCATCATGCCACATCACCTTTCCACATCATGGAAGAAACTATATTGCCACATGATGACCATGCATGGTGCCACATAAGCCACATGTATACACATCACGATGTGCGAGGCATAGAATACCTCGGTCGAGGTATATGACCTGCATGAGGCATAGAATACCTCGATCGAGGTAAATGACCGAGGGGTATGTGCTATGACCGAAATACCACATGTCTCGATTGACGTATTCGACATGCGGCCAAGTCATCGGTCCAGCATACCTCGATCGAGGTATGTCAGCTGCCCTGTCAGATGGCACATACCTCGATTGAGGTATAGCTAGACATGCCACACTACCTCGATCGAGGTGTAGCTGGATTGCGACAATACCTTTAACGAGGTATATGTGGCATGTATAGGTGGCATGCCAGCAGACCTCGATCAAGGTATAGGCTCGGTTCGGTGAAAAAAGCCCAGCACCTCGATCGAGGTATCAGCTTGGCTCGGTTGTCCTCGTGTGTGATTTTCATTAGAGATAATATCTCGATCGAGGTATTCCAGACCGAAGCAAAACCTTTGTATTTTCACTCGAGTGGGTGTCACACTCACTTGAAAGTGGTCCGGAAGTGGACACCCTTAGCTTGCTACCACCCTCTATTAATGAATGCCTTGTGAGCTAAACATTTTAGAGTTGTAATTTTTATTCGAAATTGTAATTGTCCACTATAGACGTGCTTGGAATTGTGCTAATTAAAATGCCAATTGTGCTAACTAAAATGTGGTTGGCTGTAAGGATTGAATTGCACAATGTGGAAATGGGATTCTTATAACCACATAGCAAACACAACATACAAAGCATTTTGTTCAACCACACAAATTTTTGCTTTTATTATATATAAAAAATCTGCAGAGCATCTATAAGCGTGTTTATGAGTGCGTCTTTCTGTTTGTTTTAAATTTCTACAGAGCATCTAAAGCACGTCTATAGGTGTATCTGTCTGTTATATAGACGTGCCTATGGACGCGGGTCTGTAGACATGCAAATGGACGGGCCCATAAGTTTCTTTTTAAGTTAAAGAAATGCATCTGTGTGCACATCTATGGGTGCTTTGTGTTGTTGCATGTGATGTGGGAAGACAAGTAATGCCCATGTTCCCCAGCTTGTTATTGCTTTTACCAAAGAGACTTAGACCTACAAACTGATTCTAGGGGCGGAAACAATTAAATTGAATGGATTTAACAGGGGGTAGTCCACACCCAAGGATAAAGGCAACTTAATTGAAATAGTAGGCGGGAATAGTCCACACCCAAGGGTGGAAACAATTAAGTTGAATGAGTTTATCAAGCAGTATCCAAACCTAAGAGAAAAAAGCAACTTAATTGAGTTAATAGGTAGGGGGTAGTCCACATCTACCAAAAGAGTCCACTATTTTATGTCAAAAAATAATTGAAAAGAGGTTAGTCCAAACCCTAGCTAAAGACCCTAAAAAATGAAAGCAAAATATTATAAATTCCTAGAACCTATTGTATATGGGGAGTGTTCCGCACCCATAATGAGAAAGTTAATTAATGATATGGGGACTAATCCACGCCCAATACAAATAAAAGAAAACATCTTAGGGGGTTCCTCCGTGACCTTATCTGAATAGCTAAGAAGAAACAATCTAAAGAGGGGTAGTCTGCACACTAGATTGAGAATTAGAAAGAAAACATTAAACAAAATTGGGGGTATTCCACACCCATGCAAAAAGAATTTACATCGCATAGCATTTGAATATAAACACAAAATTTTTTGGTAATTTTTTTTGACAAGGGGGAGAAGAAGCATGTTTCCTCTAATTAAAGTAACACCTTGGATCTTTTGGGTGGCCAATGGGAAGCATGGGTTTCGAAGTAAGTCAGATGAATCAGAAAAGAATCCTTTTGAAAGGGAAACAAACTCATACTCCAAGATGTTGAACAATATACAAACAAACCCTGAGGTAAAAGGTAAAAATTGGTAGAAAGATTGACTAAACCTACTAGAAAAGTTTTCCTTAAATTTAACTTGATGTAAAATCATTATTAATTATAAGTTATAAAGATGAGAACCTAGAAGGATATTAGTTAATGTAAAACTAGATAAAAATAAAACGTAGAACTCCCAAGCCCAACAAAAAAGGACATATATGTTCTTATAACAACACATTTATATCAACAAGTATATAAAAATGTAACAAAAATTATTGAATAGAATTTTCAAGAAAAACATTAAATATAATTTAACGGAAATAAAGAAATAAGATGTAAAACTAGAAACCCATTCCCTTCCCCCCCTCCACCCCCACAAACCCCCCTCCCTCCACCACCCCCATCTCCACCACCCCCCTTCCCCCCCCATCCCCAACTCCACCCCCCATTCCCTCTCCCCCCTCCACCCCCACCCCCCATCTCCCCCCCCCCCCCCCCTCTGCCTCCACCCCCCATTCCCTTCCCCCCCTCCACCCCCCTCCACCACCCCCCTTCCCTCCCCCCCCCCCCTCCCCCATCTCCGCCTCCACCCCCCATTCCCTCCCCCCCCCCCTCTCCTCTCTCTCTCTCTCTCTCTCTCTCTCTCTCTCTCTCTCATTCTCCTTCCTCCTCTTGCCAAATCTACCATAAATTTGGGGGGTATAATAAATAGTGCTCTATAGGTATAAACATATATAAGGTTACATGACTAGAAGCCTTTAAGGAGATAAGTGAGTAAATTGGCCGTTGACATTATTTGAGACATGGCTTTGACATTTCAGGTTTGAGAACGTGACCACTGACAAGTGTCAACATCTTTAGAAATAAAATGCAAAACAAAGTTTTTTTTAAATTGAAAGTGGTTTGCTCTTGTATTACTTAAAAGATCCCAAAGGACATCTCATACATAGCACTCTGTAAGCAACATCTAGCAACTTTATCAGGCCAATACGCCACTAACCAACCAACCTGTGAGGAGATCTCCAAAGTAGCCTTTTTACATGGTAGATCAAAAACATTGATGCCTCATATCAAGCAGTCCAGATCCGGTGAAGAGTAGCATATCTAGTGATATCCCATAGGAGAAACATATATGAGCCAAGGTCCGCTCCAAAGATGGTAGCACCTTTGGATATGTACTCCATTCCCAAGCTCGTAGCACACTTCGACTTGATATTCCCCACACATTCTGGACCCAACGGGAGTCCCAGAATAGGGGGTGAGAGTCTCTAGAGAGGCCTTGCAAAATTTGCATCCATCCTCCACATGTTGCCACGATACGTGGCTGCCAATAGAGAAGTTGAAAATTGCAAAACAAAGTTCGAATAGAAAAATTGTTCGAATTCAATTGAAAAGAGTTGTTGTTCAGTGTAGCTACGGTACTTAATACACGTCAAAGAAGAAATCAATGAGCGTTGAGTGTGTGAGAGGATGACACTCGACAGGACTGCCATAAACAGAAAAATTGATCTCGAGGAAGACGACAGGGGTGACGGGAAACGTTGGCAGATCAGTTTATTATCCCACGCAGACTCAAGCACTCGAGAGAATTTGAATGCAGATATCAAGATTCAAACATTTGACGACAAATCAAAATTCAAATACGAAATCAGACAAAACTCTTCTTACGCGACAATCACAAGATTCACGAATCACAACTGTACAAAAGAGTTAGATACGGTAATAGTTATACAGTGTAAGGACAAAGTCAATGAGCGTTGAGTAACAGAAATTCGATCGTCTCGGTACACTGTCGGTAGACGACGATCAACTCCACACGCGCTAGAATGCGTTGGACTCGGTTGAACTGTCGCAGATTTGGTTTTATATCTCAGACAGAATCTGCAGGAGGGTATCAAACCCTGCAAGGTCGACGTAGCACGTCGTTAATCGTCGTCGAAAGAATCGCGGGCCGGCTGGAGAAAGACCATAGGTAATATAAGGATATATCCTTCTACGTTCTCAGCATCGTTGAAGTGTCACATTGGATTATCTGAGCTGCCGGCCCTTCCTTGTGATAGATTAATCATAGATAAATCACGCATACAACTCCCTTAGATTTATATCTAGCCCCCGATCACTTTATTCAACGCTGCCGGCCGGGATCGTTGGTATCATTCCGCCTCACCGCCTGTGCTCTTACTCGATCTACAATACAATCAACTTGTTATCAACGCCTCCTGTTTGATTTCTTTCACCTCACTCGTCGTCACCGATTCAACCTTGTTTGTTGCTCCTCTCCAAAAAGAGATTCACTTTATCTTTCACCTCATTCATCCGCTGATCCATTGCCCACTGTGAGCACCTTCGCCTCCCAGCTTTTTGACAGCATTGCTCGCACCATCGGACGTAGCTTCTCCTTGAGCTTGAGCAGGCCGAAGAAGATCAACCGGTACACCACCGCCATCCCCAGTAGAATTGCCAGATCCACCCACTTTGAGTAGCTCATCGTCACCTGGAAGGTGTCCCTCAGGACGGTGTCCCCACTAATCGAGACTGCGCCAGGCACACTGTTGTCAAACATGAGTCCCTCGAAGTCGTTCTTGTAGAATCCCTGTTGCCGGGCATAACCTCGCCGATTAGGCTCGCCAAATAACATTTAAATTCTCCAAGAGCAGAGCAGTTAATCTTCTGTACATGAACTTGAACAAAAGAACTGTCTACGTACCTGATTAGCGTAAGTGTGAAAAGCGATATATGACACTGGATATCTCCAAAGAGGTTTCGGAATATCATGAGGTAAACGGAAGAAGCCACCGTTCAGCATGAATACGCCCTGAGAGCACATGCAGGTAACACGGTTTGAAATCAGACTTTCTGCGCAAGCCTCAGTCTGCTGATCCTTGTCGCATTGACGAGTTGCAGCAAATGCGTGCTAATTAACTGGTAGCTATTTCCAGCAGCATTTCTTAACGGATCAAATCGTCGCCCAGCTAGCGTAATCGAAAGACGCACCTGAATTCCTGCGCCTGTGATGATTCCCAACAGAAAGTCTGGCACAATGCTTGCAACTGTCATCATTAGGCTTTCCACCACAAGCATGCAAGCGTACAGTGTGAGTACAAAGTATATGAAATGTGTAAATCCATGGTGGAGATCAACCAAGAAGTAGGCTATGGCTCCAGGCAATGCCGATATCAAGAGTAAGTAAGGACTGGAAGAAAGAGTATTTGCCACGACAAATGATGCCACACCGTAATGGCCATTTAGTCTCTCCCTATCGAAGACCTGGAAAGCAAAGAATGCAGTCAGTACCAATTAGTGATCACTTGCATGTCTCATTTCTGCTCACAACAAAATATTAAAACCGAGAAATTTGTTCGAGGATTACCCTCATGTCTTCCACGAACGCAGGAAATCCGCCAATTGCCATGAAAGTAAGAAATGCGGCCACAAACATTAGCATTGCACCTCGCGCCTTCAGAATCAAACAACTTCAGAGTTAGAACTTTGTACTTTCCTAACGGATATCACAGTGCGTTAAGTATATCACATGTCGAAAATCATCTCATTGACGGTCAATTTGCTGCTCAATAGCCTCACCTGGATAGCGCTGAAGCTGTATCCGACTTTGTAGTAGACAGTTCCGACACAAAGGCATAAAGCAATATAGATGGCAAGTCGAAGCCAATAGTATCCGAGGTCTCTGTACATATTCTTGAACGACCTTCGGGTGAGAACGTGAACTTGAGTGAAGAAGCCGGCACCATTAGAAACGATACTCTCCAAAGGCGCCCCTTCCTGCGCGGAAGTTTATACCATAGTGAAAGTCCATGAGAGCTCTCTCTATTTTGTACTTTCAAGAGTGACAAACGATAATAGGTTAACCTCATACCATTCTGGATATCTCGCCCACACGGCCTGCAACTGCCAGAGCAACCTCCGACTGGCTGTAAGCTTTGACAAGAACGTCTATCACTTGCTCAGTTTTGAACTTCACTCCTGGAGCACCTTCCTCAATGTCCTGCAATAATGTCATGAAAACCAAGGGATCGTTGGCATGGATACACAGCCACAGCGCTCATGAAAATCAAAACTGCAGAATATAATGAACGCGGTGAAAAGGGATATCGACAGCTTACGCGCTCGAAGTCTTTGTTGATAGTTCGAAGATAATGATCAGATGGGTTTCGAAGAGACGGGCAAGGGAAACCGTTAGTGGAGAAGAACTGCACAAAGTTGCTGTCCGATGTTAGAGGAACAGTATACTGTATACATGGGTATAGATCGGACAAGATCATTGACTTGGAGGACTGCATTTTCTTGACTTGGAAAGTGAATTTCAGATTAAGGTCGGGTGTACCTCTCGAGCTTCCGAAGCGGCACCGAAGTACACCGTGCGTCCGTTGGAAAGCAGATAGAGGGACGTGAAGAGCTCAAAGACGTCGCTGCTGGGTTGATGGATGGAGGCGATCACAGTTCTCTCGTCCAGGGCCAGATGGCGGAGCCGGTTGATGACATGAAATGCGGCAGCACTGCAGTGATGGGAAGAGAAATTCATGATCAGCTTGAGTTTGGGACGTTTTATATTCTCATTGCACGAATTGGACGGTATGCGAGCTAAATTTCCGTCGATCGTCAACAGAACTTGATCCCAGAAAGTAAACAAGACAATGAGTTTGCAGCTTTCTCTCTGCCTCGTCACCTGTCGAGGCCACTCGTTGGTTCATCGAGAAACAGCAAGCGAGGTCGCGTGAGGATCTCTATGGCGATACTCACTCGCCGTTTCTCCCCTCCACTCAATCCCCTCGCACGCCACCCGCCGATTTGAGTATTGACTACTCCCTGCAAGCCCATGTCTTTGATGGTGCTCTCCGCCCTCTCCCTCTTTTGCTGTATGGGCATGCTGTTCGGGAGTTGCAATTGCGCCGAGTAGAAGACAGCTTCTTTCACGGTCAGCGTGGCCATGAGAACGTCGTCCTGAGTCACGTACGCCTACAGGATACAGCATACGCTCTCTGAGTGTGATTGAAGGCAGACAGATTTTTCTTTGAAAAAAAAAAAACAAGGCAGACAGATTTTAGCTCATATTTCCGTTCTTAAAAATTTGACGCAGAGACTTACAGAATTTCCGTAGGACAAAGATTGCCTTCTCCCATTGAGCAAAATCTCTCCCGTCTGCTTGGTGTTGGAAGCCAATCGTCCTGCGTGTAGCAAACACACGACGAAGTGACCAGAGATGTCCATTTGAAACAGAGGGTCTAATATCACGGAGGAAAACTTGATGGAACATCAAACCAAATGTCAAACAGACAAATACCAGCGAGAGCGTCCAGAAGGGTGGATTTCCCAGAGCCGGAAGGCCCCATGATCGCCAAAACCTGTCGAGGCTCCGCATATCCGGTCAGTTTCTGCAGCAGAGGTCTGGTTCCGCCGTTGGCGTGTGACACGGTAACCCAAAGGTCTTTCCAGCTAAGTGTGACACCTTGCGCGAATTTGGGCGATTTGCGGCCGATGCCTTGATCCGGGGTGCGCGCACGGTGGGGGGATTTGGAAGCAGCCGAGGGTTTGGGGCCGGCGCCATTGCCGAGTGCAGGGACTCGGACGTACCCAAGAGTGGGAAGGGTGGAGTCGTCGGAGATCTGACTGAAGGAGTTTTCCATCTCTAAAGGAACATAATCTCCGTGAACAACACCACCTGGAGGCGAACGGGCGGATGATTCCCAAGGGCTGATCATTTCCGGCTTATTGCTGCTGCGCTGCTGCTGGCCATGGTAGGCGTCCAAACCGACGGAACCAGGAAGGAATTGGGACTGGCGAGAGCTGTCCATATTGGAGGGAGGTTTCTGCGGGGGGGAGGGCATGATATTGTGGCGATGGTGCTTAGGGCTCCAGCGAGGGACTTCAAGGCCTGGGGAGCTCTCCATAGCGTTACTTCACAGCAGCTAAAAAAGACTTAGATAAACGGCCTCACTCCTGGGGAAGAGAACAGAGCTGACAAAAGTTCACGAAGATGAAAGGACGTTCACGCAGACGGACAGAAATTCGTTGATGAAAACAAAATTTCTACTAGAGCTTTACTACGGGCTAAACGGAAAGCTATGAGGGATTGGACCGAAGCGACGGACATTGACGAGATTGGACGGATGTTGTCGATGCTACGGTCCGTGATGGAGTAAAATTGCCAGAAATGTGACGGGAAAGAGAGAAGCTACGAAGATCAACGGAATGCATGGAAACTATGCCGGAAACGGACGGAAATGAATGGAATTTCGGCAGGAGTGGACGGACGTATTCGCCGGAGTATTCTGCCCAGCTCATGCTATTTATACTTTCATGGCTCATTTTAAAATTTCTTTCCCTTTTTAAATTTCTTAATTCAAATATAACGCGTCAAACTTTGACTTTGAATTCCTTAATGCCTTCTTCGATATTTTTGCATTGAATAATAATACCTTTTTTATTTTTTCGAATAAACAACTGCCGTGCCTTTCTTCTTTTTTCTTTTTTAACCCTGCTTTTAAAAAAATTACTATGCTATCCTTTTTCCTTTTAATTTCCAGTTTTATTTTCCCTAAATCTCACTTCACAGCTTTTTATTTAACAAGAAAGCCTAGTTGCTTGAAAGATCGTGCCCAATTACACACACCTTTTCTTTTTCGAGTTTTTGTTTAGTTTCCAGTCGAAACGTGCATTTTTTTCCCCCTAAAAGCGCACCCAATTTCAAACCACTTTTCTTTTTTCTTTTTTTCTTTTTTCAATCTAAACGTGCACTTTTCTTTTCTTTTTAAAGCGCTATGGACAAAGGGGAACTAATACAAGAGTGTGCCCTCTCTC
This sequence comes from Dipteris shenzhenensis, assembly GCF_047967505.1. NCBI lineage: Eukaryota > Viridiplantae > Streptophyta > Polypodiopsida > Gleicheniales > Dipteridaceae > Dipteris > Dipteris shenzhenensis. The sequence goes on from NC_141619.1 coordinate 19,927,960, forward strand.
TTCTCTCCTCACAATGTGACATTTGGCAACCTTTCAAGCACTTGCTCTCATGTCACCCCTTTTGTTTCCCTTAAATTCTTTGTTAATTCATCTAGTAGAATTTATATACTTATCATCGTACAACTAAGGGGATCATTCAAAGAACCTCTCCACAAGATGGTTCATAGGGGATCATTCAAAGAACCTCTCCACAAGATGGTTCATATTCTGAGAACCGGAACCAAAGGTTGATATTCCATAATGTGATGTCATTTCAACCCCCTACAAATGTTTAGGCCTAGCACTTTCCAACTCCATCCTAAACAATACCACCTTAATCTCCATGTTTTAAAAAATTTCTCAAAACTTGATAAGATATGATAGGTGACTTGCCTTTCATAGCCTTCATGGGAGGGCAAGACGAACAAGACATTGTTGTGACTCTCAGAATCTTTACTGACATGTTTAATAAAAAATGCAAAGTTTCCCTAAGGTATCCACGATGTAAGATTCCTCTTAATGCATTGCCTATGTTTTTCTGATTGCCTTTTAGATTGTCAAATTTGCTTATGGCTACCTAATTAAAAATGTCAGTTATTTAGCATGTGAAAATATGGGTACTCACTTGTCAATACACACTTCCCAATTACTTTCATTGGGTTCAAATGAAATAATCACCTTCTTGAAAGAATACTTTGATAAATGTGCGAGATAGTAAACTACATGTGGGCTTTCATAAAGGATGCACCACTACTTGAAAATTTTCATCACATGAGAAGCATGTTTCCTAATAAATTGAGATCATATCTCCTTTTTGCTTGGAGAAGCATCCGCATATTTGTGGTTAGCATGCTATTGTGAGGGAATATAAGAAATAATGTTAAATTGTAGCACACTCTTGCTTTATTTTGGACATTTTCAATTAATTCATTTTTGTCAAAAAACAAAACTGAACATGAGAAATGGTATGGATATGTTGCCCCAAGGGGTGGAGTACTAAAAAACCATACATACAATGTGCTTTCAAGGGGTAATATGTCCTACTTACATATGCTCCTACATTTCTTTAACTTTGTAAAAATTTAGGGTCAACGTTTGCTTGAGTGTAGCCAATCATGGAACTATTTTCAGGGCCGTATTGAGGCTACGACATGCTCCTGAGTGAAATTTTAAATATTACACAGACCCGCACTCTCGCCAAAAATTTTCCCCACGTGATGATGCTGCACTAGCATAATAATGAGACGCAATCTATTTATTCTAAACACCGAAGCGCAATCTCTTGCCTGACCACCTATCATCGCACATTCTTTTGCCACATCTTTGCCCACCTGTCATCACTCAGTAGCACACCCATGCAAATCATTAAAATTCAAAGTTGGCTTGAAGAGACCACTGCTCTGGTTTATGGCATAATAATGAGACGCAATCTATCATTTTGAACACTGCCGCAGCGCAATCTCTGGCTTGACCACTTGTAATCATGTAGCATTTTGTCGTAGCTCTGCCACCTGCCACTGGGCAGCGTCCCCATGCAGATCATAGGTTGGTTTTGAGAAACCACCATGCTAGTTTTTGGCATAATAATGAAACACAATCTATCATTCTGAACATTGCCTCAACGCAGTCTTTGACTTGATGACCTGCAACCATCGCCCAGAATTCAAGGTTGTCTTGGAGCGACCACCGTGCTTGTTCTTGAAGTTATGGGTTGTTGTTTGGTTGGGTGTAGCCATTTTTAAAGAGGTTTAGGGACTTTTCTGTATATAGGTATCTTCAATGACCTAATTCAAAATTACACTACATGAAATTCTCCTCAACCCAAGGACACACCTAAATGAGAACATTAGGCATGGGTTAATGGGCCTCCAATGTTGTGCTAAATTGATGCATACCCATTTGAGGGCACGCTCCATAACTTTGGCCACATTGCACTTGTTTGGGATATCCAAGTCTGCTGACGTGTATTGTTGGAGGGAAAAAACCGGTAGCTGAAATTTCACTACTCCCTCGAATTTCTAATTTTCACACCTCCCACCCATAAAATCTTGGAAGATTAAGTACCTGCAACCTGCCCCTGCCTTGCAAATGCCCTACAACCCGCACGCACCTCGACATGACCTTGTGCAAACTTTGGTTTGCCATTGTCTTCTTTCGAGTAAGTTGTCTTCTAATCTTTGCATGCCTCACCAGCTAGCTTATCTAGGTCTATTCTGGACTAATCATGGCCATGGCGTCAATGGCAACATGTAGCTCGCTATGGCTTGCAAGAGAAGCAAACAAAGGCTACGAGACAGGAAAGCCGAAAAGCCAAGTCAAGGCACAAGGAACAGAGTGCAGGTCGAGGAAAGCACTGGCACGGTATCAAATCAACAACGGAAGACACTTTTGTGACATCTACGAAGGGAGAAACAACGAGAACAAAGAAGACTTTACAGAGCAGCAGCAAGAAGCGGTTGCAGATGTATGCATTCAATCATTGACGTCAGAGCACAGAACACAAGGTGTGGTGTCACAATTGGTGGGAGCATTCGAGGTAGCAACATCATGCCATTCAAGTGATTACTTGTCTCGAGTCTTCACAAGATTTAGCCTGCACCCTAAAGTTCGTAGAGTAACAACCCTACCAACACCTTGGGAGATGCATGCCCAAGAGGCGATGCTCTCTAGCCTCCGAAATGGCCTATAGAAAGTGAAAGAGGTGCAAAACTTAGATCAACTATCTGCAAAGATTACAACATTAGCTATGTTGGTGTCCCCTGAAACAAAGGAGAAATGGCTTGGGCACATAATGTTCAAGATGTTAATCAAAAGCACCAAAGTGGCTCCAGCATTTAAATGTGGAGCAGAAGCGATGCACGATCATCCCAATCCGAGAATTCTGTGGGCTTCAACAGAACACTGGAAAAGGAGAGACAGCCTTAGTGCAGAAGTCATTGCTACATTGAAGACGTTTGGGCACAAAAATACGAGAGCTTCTCCAAATAGAAAGGACATCTGTAAGAAGCAGATGAGATGCAAGGTGTTTGAGGAGTGCATCATACACACACGCTAGATACAATGTAGGTCAGTGGTGCCTAAACTAGCCCGATGGTTGTTTGTGATTAAGCTTTGGGATAGTTTACTTGTTTCATTTCTTAAACTAGGCTTTGGACTAAATGTGATTGTCCTAAACCAGCCCGATGGTTGGAACATCATGCAGCCATAGGCTAGTTTAGCTTAATTGTCAGTGATGTAATTATCTTGAACCAGCATGGTTGAATAGACATTAGTTGTTGTCCAGCTTGGTGGCATAGTTGAGCACAAATTAACAGCAATATATTTCACAATATATTGTTATTTTACCAAACCAGCGTGGTGGCTGGAACATCATGCAACCGTGGCTGCTTCAGCTTAATCACTAGTTATGTGATTGTCCTGAACCAACCTGGTGGTTGAAATTATTATGTTTCTTAGTGCTTAAATTCATTAAATTTAAGGGAGGTAGCAAGCTAAGGGTGTCCACTTCTGAACCGCTTTCGGGTGAGTGTGACACCTGCTCAAGTGAAAATACAAAGGTTTTGCTTCGGTGTGAAATACCTCGATCGAGGTATTGTCTCAAATGAAACTCACACACGAGGACAACCGAGCCAAGCCAATACCTCGATCGAGGTCCTAGACTTTCTTTCACCGAACCAAGCCTATACCTCGATCGAGGTCTCGTGGCATGCCTCCTATACCTCGATCGAGGTATCATGGCAAGCCAGCTATACCTCGATCGAGGTATTGTGGCAAGTCCACATACCTCGATCGAGGTATCGTGGATACATGACTTTGATTGTGTCAAATACCATGATCGAGATATGTGCCATCCGACATGGCAAATGACATACCTCGATCGAGGTAGCAAGTCCAGAAACCATGATCGTGGTATGCTGGACCGATGACTTGGCCGCATGTCCGATACCATGATCGAGGTATGTGGCATCTGACATACCTCGATCGAGGTAAATGGACCGATGTGTATGTGGCATGTCAAATACCTCGATTGAGGTATCGAGGTATGATGGAGCGATGTGTATGTGGCATGTCAAATACCTCGATCGAGGTATCGTAGCATGTCTATACCTCGATCGAGGTATGATGGATCGATATGTATATGGCATGTGAAATACCTCGATCGAGTAGTGAAACCCTAAATTTTCGTATATAAAGAGAGGGACCCCCTCATTCTTCATATCTCGATCGAGCTCCTCCTCATCGAAATCGACGGATTTGCGGGAGCTCGACGGAATTGCGGCAACGATGGACAACGATCGACGGAGAATGACGGAGATGGATGGAGTGGGAGATTCCAGGTAAGGTTTTTTTAATGTAGCATTTTTTTCCGGTGTAAATTTATTTAGATTTTAGTTTATAGGAATATCTAATTTAATTATAAAATATTTCAAATTTTTTAATGCATTTTAAAGTTTCTTTAAATTAGTTTTTTAATTACATAATTTTTTATTTAAAATGTGAAAATGTATATATTTTGTTTTTTAAAATCATCTATTAAAAAAAAAGAGATTAAAGTTATTTTTCAAATTAGTGCTATTTTTATTTAAATTAAAAAACATTTAAATTTTATTTTTGAAAATCATCTTTTAAAAAAATAGAAAATAAGAGTTTAAGGTAGCTTTTATGTTATTTAACTTAGTGAAGTTTTTATTTAAATGTCAAAAAGTATATATTTTGTTTTTTAAAATCATCTATTAAAAAAAAGAGAGATTAAAGTAGTTTTTATGTTATTTTTTAAATTAGTTAAGTTTTGAATTCAATATAATGTTTAAATTTTGTTTTTAGAAATCATCTATTAAATAAGAGTTTAAAGTTGCTTTTATATTATTTTAGTTTATAGGAATATCTAATTTAATTATAAAATATTTCAAAATTTCAAATGCATTTTAAAGTTTTTTAAAATTATTTTTTTAATTACATAATTTATTATTTAAAATGTGAAAATGTATATTTTTTATTTTTTAAAATCATCTATTTAAAAAAAGAGAGATTAAAGTAGTTTTTATTTTATTTTTCAAATTAGTGCTATTTTTATTTAAATAAAAAAATGTTTAAATTTTATTTTTAAAAATCATCTTTAAAAAAAAAAGAAAATAAGAGTTTAAGGTAGCTTTTATATTATTTAAGTTAGTGAAGTTTTTATTTAAATGTCAAAAAGTATATATTTTGTTTTTTAAAATCATCTATTAAAAAAAAACCAGATTAAAGTAGTTTTTATGTTATTTTTTAAATTAGTGAAGTTTTGAATTAAATATAACGTTTAAATTTTGTTTTTAGAAATCATCTATTAAAAAAAAGAAATTATTGCGGTGTGCGTTTATCTATCTTTATGTGCAATATTATAGATTATATAGTTGGTTAAGAGTTGTTTCATAATTTAGGTAGAGTAAGTAGGTTGAGTTAACAAGCTAGAGCAAGATGATCTAGTTAAGGCCTAGTCAAAAAGTTGTTTAGGGCTAGCTATTCCCAACTAGCTAGGAGCCAGTCATGCCAACCAATCATTCAACAGATGCTCCACGTCAAGCAGTATAACCAGGGTTATCTCAATGACCATAACCTATCTCTATCCTATAAATATTTTCATTTCCTATATATTGTATACATTTCAAGATGCTATTCTACTTTAGTCATGGCTTCGATTGGAGAGCCATTCGAGAGTTGTTTGAGCGTGAGTCACCTCATAGGCAAGCCTTAGAGGATATGTTTTGGGATGGTCACATTGAGGCGATGCGACCACGATCAAGGCTGCCCTTTCATATTTTACGTTGTGGGCACCCTGTCATAGCAGCACACATTTATCTGAGATATCTTGCTGCAAATGGTGGTCGATTGCCTCACAACCGTTAGATACCCAGGTCATTTGCCATGCAGCTATACGCCGAGTTTGTGCTTGGCCATCGGGTAGACTACCTCAGTACCCGTCCACGATCAGGAGCGGGACATGGTAGGATGGGGCATTAGGAGCGTCAGACTGCAGGTGTTCGGCATTGATGTGAGGCACCAGAGCTGCACACTATCCCTGCACCGGCATTGCGAGCTGTTGGAGGACGGATTAGGAGGGATGTTCATTCAGTGGCATCATCCTTGCACGACATGGTCTCTGCCCTATCGAGATCACTTTCGATTCCACCTCCCACATCTATGGAGCCTCCCACATCTACACCACCTCCCACATCTACACCGCCTCACATGAGTTGGAGACTCGAGATGCATGGATTGCAGAGTTGGAGGCATTGTTGGCTGAGTCTAGGGATGAGGTTAGTTATTCTGATTATTTTAGTTTATTTTTTTGTTGCGTGTTTTGAACTAAAGTTTTTTGGTTAATTCTCACCATGTACGCAACATGTTTGCATATTGCAGGCACATCTATTGCAACAGGATATGGAGTCTCGTGTATGACTATTGGAGGAAGATTTGTGGAGGAGCAGAGGATTCGAACACGCATAGCATACCATCGAGCGGAGCAATATATTTTGTAGTTGAGACATATTAGTCATGATCCATCTTGCCATAGGATCGACCCCAGCATGGCCCTGTACCCCGCTCCTCCTGTAGATATGCCGACTAGGACACCCATAGATGTACCAGTCATAGCCAGGCTTCCTACCACCACTTGCGTACTTTGCCACGAGGATTTTGACACTGTAGGGTGGTTTGGACTAGGGTGCAGCCACATCGCACATCTCCATTGCATGACCCATCACGTGGTGGCAAGATCAGTGTGCCCTATATGCTTTGCTGACATTGATGTGGCCACATATAGAGGACTAGGCATGGATGATCTATATCCTGGTCATCGTGAGGCCATTGATCCATTTGCCCATGTGGTCTTGACAGAGCACTACAGGGAGGAGGCATAGAGAGCTTTGCTGCAGTAGGAGGGTGCTGATACGTCAGTGGTTGCAGCGTGTGTTCCACGACGCTTCTCATATGGTGATTTCATGCCAGGTGACGAGGCACGAGCAAAGGAGGCATGCCGTATTGAGCGAGAGGTAGAGCTTCAGATATCATTACAACAGTGGGTGGAGTAGCAGCCTGGGCAGGGCCGAGACCAGCATCTTCTACATGTAGAGACGATTACTCACGCTGGATTTGAGGCAGGAGTATTCACAGATGCACGACTTTGGGAGCTGAGGCACACATACATAGAGGAGGCGAGGGAGGTACAGATGGCAGTGGTGGCTCATGTAGCATGCCCTCCTCTTCATCAAGATGAGGCTGGCCCATCTCATGCAGGAGATGAGGCTGGCCCATCTGATGACGGTTGGGCAGTGGGTCATACAAGAGCCACATCAAAGGATAACTAGAGGATCATATGTGGAGTTATTAGATTTTGATTCAAGATGATTGTTTAGGCTTCACAAATATCTTGTTTAGGGATGCACTTCTGCACGATGATGATGATGATGTACACATTCATTTTGGTACTTTCATGATATTGTTTTTACTTTTATGATGTATGAGCATTTTGGTACTTTCATGATGTTCTGCTTACTTTGTTTATCTTAGTTTATAGTTTGTTCAAATCTAACATAAACATTTAAAATTAGGAGTATGAATTTGAATTTCAGATGTCTCAATTCACACATCTAATACATAAGGTATTTTAAAAATAATGCCGTGTGAAGTAATTGTAAACATTAAGCATTGAAAAAGTGTTCAAGTGTAAGGTCTCTCTCTCTCTCTCTCTCTCTCGTGCTATGAACTTTATCATTTTGAATATCATATTGAATTTCGTATATATCAATGCTTGCAATTATTACACTCAACCTAAGAGCCGTGCGAAGTTTCATCCCCATGTGCATATTTAAAATTAGGAGTATGACTTTGAATTTTAGATATCTCAATTCACACATCTAATACGTAAGGTATTTTAAAAATAATGCTGTGTGAAGTAATTGTAAACATTAAGCATTGAAAAGGTGTTTCAGATACCTTCCACGTGGCACATACCAAATCAGTTGGAGACCAAATCTTGCATGGATGTAGGTCTAGGGTAGCCAAAGAGCCTTGCAAAGTTTCATCCCCAACAGATAAGTCCGCGTGCGTATTTGGTTAGTACATGCGCCATTTTTCATGCGTAGTCACTAGTAGGGATCGTAAAAATGTACGCATTATACCTTCCACGTGGCACATACCAAATCAGTTGGAGACCAAATCTTGCATGGATGTAGGTCTAGGGTAGCCTAAGAGTCCTGCAAAGGTTCATCCCCAACAGATAAGTCCACATGCGTATTTGGTTAGTACGTGCACCATTTTACATGCGTAGTCACTAGTAGGGATTGTAAAAGTGTACACATTATACCTTCCACGTGGCACATATGAAATCAATTGGAGACCAAATCTTGCGTGGATGTATGTCTAGGGTAGCCTAAGAGCCGTACAAAGTTTCATCCCCAACAAATAAGTCCACATACGTATTTGGTTAGTATGTGCGCCATTTTTCATGCGTGGTCACTACTAGAGATTGTAAAAATGTACGCATTATACCTTCCACGTGGCACATACCAAATCAGTTGGAGACCAAATCTTGCGTGGATGTAGGTCTAGGGTAGCCTAAGAATCGTGCAAAGTTTCATCCCCAATAGATAAGTCCACGTGCGTATTTGGTTAGTACGTGAGCCATTTTTCATGTGTAGTCACTAGTAGGGATTGTAAAAATATACGCATTATATCTTCCACATGGCACATACCAAATCAGTTGGAGACCCAATCTTGCATGGATGTAGTTCTAGGGTAGCCTAAGAGCCGTGCGAAGTCTCATCCCCAACAGATAAGTCCACGTGCGTATTTGGTTAGTACGTGTGCCATTTTTCATGCGTAGTCACTAGTAGGAATTGTAAAAATGTACGCATTATACCTCCCACGTGACACATATGAAATCAGTTGGAGACCAAATCTTGCGTGGATGTAGGTCTAGGGTGGCCTCAGAGCTGTGTGAAGTTTCATCCCCAACAGATAAGTCCATGTGCATATTTGGTTAGTACGTGCGCCATTTCTCATGCGTAGTCACTAGTAGGGATTGTAAAAATATACGCATTATACCTTCCACGTGGCACATACCCAATCAGTTGGAGACCAAATCTTGCGTGGATGTAGGTCTAGGGTAGCCTAAGAGCCGTGCAAAGTTTCATCCCCAATAGATAAGTCCACGTGCATATTTGGTTAGTACGTGAGCCATTTTTCATGCGTAGTCACTAGTAGGGATTGTAAAAATGTACGCATTATACCTTCCACGTGGCACATACCAAATCTTGCGTGGATGTAGGTCTAGGGTAGCCTAAGAGTGGTGCGAAGTTTCATCCCCAATAGATAAGTCCACGTGTGTATTTGGTTAGTACGTGCGCCATTTTTCATGAGTAGTCACTAGTAGGGATTGTAAAAATGTACGCATTATACCTTCCATGTGGCACATACCAAATCAGTTGGAGACCAAATCTTGTGTGGATGTAGGTCTAGGGTAGCCTAAGAGTCTTGTAGAGGTTCATCCCCAATAGATAAGTCCACGTGCGTATTTGGTTAGTACGTGCGCCATTTTTCATGCATAGTCACTACTAGGGATTGTAAAAATGTACGCATTATACCTTCCATTGGCACATAGAAATCAATTGGAGACCAAATCTTGCATGGATGTAGGTATAGGGTAGCCTAAGAGCTGTACGAAGTTTGATCCCCAACAAATAAGTCCACGTGTGTATTTGGTTAGTACGTGCACCATTTTTCATGCGTAGTCACTAGTAGGGATTGTAAAAATGTACGCATTATACCTTCCATGTGGCACATACCAAATGAGTTGGAGACCAAATCTTGTGTGGATGTAGGTCTAGGGTAGCCTAAGAGTCTTGTAGCAGTTCATCCCCAACAGATAAGTCCACGTGCATATTTGGTTAGTACGTGCGCCATTTTTCATGCATAGTCACTAGCAGGGATTGTAAAAATGTACGCATTATACCTTCCATTGGCACATACGAAATCAATTGGAGACCAAATCTTGCATGGATGTAGGTCTAGGGTAGCCTAAGAGCCGTACGAAGTTTGATCCCCAACAAATAAGTCCACGTGTGTATTTGGTTAGTACGTGCACCATTTTTCATGCGTAGTCACTAGTAGGGATTGTAAAAATGTACGCATTATACCTTCCATGTGGCACATACCAAATGAGTTGGAGACCAAATCTTGCGTGGATGTAGGTCTAGGGTAGCCTAAGAGCTGTGCGAAGTTTTATCCCCAACAGATAGGTCCATGTGTGTATTTGGTTAGTACGTGCGCCATTTTTCATGCATAGTCACTAGTAGGGATTGTAAAAATGTGCGCATTATACCTTCCACATGGCATATACCAAATCAGTTGGAGACCAAATCTTGCATGGATGTAGGTCTAGGGTAGCCTAAGAGTCGTGCAAAGTTTCATCCCCAATAGATAAGTCCACGTGCGTATTTGGTTAGTATGTGAGCCATTTTTCGTGCGTAGTCACTAGTAGGGATTGTAAAAATGTACGCATTATACCTTCCACGTGGCACATACCAAATCTTGAGTGGATGTAGGTCTAGGGTAGCCTAAGAGTGGTGCGAAGTTTCATCCCCAATAGATAAGTCCACGTGTGTATTTGGTTAGTACGTGCGCCATTTTTCATGCGTAGTCACTAGTAGGGATTGTAAAAATGTACGCATTATACCTTCCACGTGGCACATACCAAATCAGTTGGAGACCAAATCTTGTGTGGATGTAGGTCTAGGGTAGCCTAAGAGTCTTGTAGAGATTCATCCCCAACAGATAAGTCCACGTGCGTATTTGGTTAGTATGTGCGACATTTTTCATGCATAGTCACTAGTAGGGATTGTAAAAATGTACACATTATACCTTCCATTGGCACATAGAAATCAATTGGAGACCAAATATTGCATGGATGTAGGTCTAGGGTAGCCTAAGAGCTGTACGAAGTTTGATCCCCAACAAATAAGTCCACGTGTGTATTTGGTTAGTACGTGCACCATTTTTCATGCGTAGTCACTAGTAGGGATTGTAAAAATGTACGCATTATACCTTCCATGTGGCACATACCAAATGAGTTGGAGACCAAATCTTGTGTGGATGTAGGTCTAGGGTAGCCTAAGAGTCTTGTAGAGGTTCATCCCCAACAGATAAGTCCACGTGCGTATTTGGTTAGTACGTGCACCATTTTTCATGCATAGTCACTAGTAGGGATTGTAAAAATGTACGCATTATACCTTCCATTGGCACATACAAAATCAATTGGAGACCAAATCTTGCATGGATGTAGGTCTAGGGTAGCCTAAGAGCTGTACGAAGTTTGATCCCCAACAAATAAGTCCACGTGTGTATTTGGTTAGTACGTGCACCATTTTTCATGCATAGTCACTAGTAGGGATTGTAAAAATGTACGCATTATACCTTCCATGTGGCACATACCAAATGAGTTGGAGACCAAATCTTGCGGATGTAGGTCTAGGGTAGCCTAAGAGCCGTGCGAAGTTTTATCCCCAACAGATAGGTCCATGTGTGTATTTGGTTAGTACGTGCGCCATTTTTCATGCATAGTCACTAGTAGGGATTGTAAAAATGTGTGCATTATACCTTCCACATGGCATATACCAAATCAATTGGAGACCAAATCTTGCATGGATTTAGGTCTAGGGTAGCCTAAGAGTGGTGCGAAGTTTCATCCCCAATAGATAAGTCCATGTGCATATTTGGTTAGTACGTGTGCTATTTTTCATGCGTAGACACTAGTAGGGATTGTAAAAATGTATGCATTATACCTTCCACGTGGCACATACGAAATCAGTTGGAGACCAAATCTTGCGTGGATGTAGGTCTAGGTGGCCTAAGAGCCGTGCGAAGTTTGATCCCCAACAAATAAGTCCACGTGCGTATTTGGTTAGTACGTGCGCCATTTTTCATACGTAGTCACTAGTAGGGATTGTAAAAATGTACGCATTATACCTTGCACGTGGCACATACCAAATTAGCTAGAGACAAAATCTTGCATGGATCTAGGTCTAGGGTAGCCTAAGAGCCGTGCAAAGTTTCATCCCCAACAGATAAGTCTACATGCGTATTTGGTCAGTACGTGCGCGAATTTTCTTAGTCACATTTTTAAAATGTCCTAAAGCATAAAACACAATTACAACATTACTACTAATAAACAATTTTTTGTTTTACAAAAACAACAAATCCCATTGAGAAGACAACGGACATCATATATAAAATAGAATCTAATACAATGATGTGTATGAACATGTATAAAACCATCCTAGTGAAATATAAAATATGAGTCCATGAAAATTACAATGGTATGATCACACAGTGAGCCTATAGATACATATTGAATATAGAAATATGTAATCAACTAGTGATACCCAAAAAAAATCTATCTGATCAACTGATGATCCCAAAACTATGATATGTAATGTGCTACTCCTCAGGATCGGCTCTCATGCCAATAGTTGCAAGTATGCTCTCGTGATCCTCCACTAGAAGGTGCCATCGTGGAGTGGACGTCGCCTTGCGAGTGCGAACATGACTCAAAGTAATCTTGATTGCAACAACAAGATGATAATACATGTATGCCTCCTGATCCACCATGTACTCCTGGAACTCAATATAGCGACCACGCCTCTGTATTTGCTAAAAATAGTGGCCACCTACGATCATGCTATGAGCATTGAAGTGCATCCCATGCCCATCCGCTATATCCTCATTCAGCACACTCTTCACCATAGAGCATCGCAACAAGTAATAATCCACACCCTCCTCATTGCCCTTCGAAGCAATGACCGCGAAGATATGACCAATACACAAAATATCTGTAAGCTGGTCATAATCTCTAGAGGAATTGAATCCCACATCCTGATCATCATGTACCTCCTCCCAAGGCTAGAAGGGAGAAAGCACCCACCGTGCCCATGGATCGGCCCATGGTATCATGGAGCACCCTCCCCAATCATCATCAATGCATGCAGAGCAAAAACATGCAAACCGTCGAGAAAAGATCGTGGGGTGAGACTCACCTATGCTCCTGATGGAATGGAAATCAAGAGTGCCAGACATTGAATGACAATCAAAAGGCCTAGACCGATCCAGACTCCCAATGTCCACACACCAAAAATACCAGCTCACCACCCTATCGTCACACGACTGAAAGGAGGACATAGCACTAGTGGATAAGTGCTGGCTGCACCACCGCACCACATCATGTGCATCCTTGAAGTGATCAGCACTGTGATGCAACTGGTATCGACCCAAAGCATGCTTCACACAAGCACCTGCAACATCGTGCTCTCCCTTACCTTGCCCTGTCTCAAAGTAGCTCCATGTGATCGGAATGCCTGTCTCACGATGCCATCTGTAGAACTGATAAAACTATCTAGCAGATTTCAATTGACCACCACAGCCGTCTGACCAGAGCCAGTACCGCTGCCATGTGACACCATGATCCCTCAAGAAACTGTCATGCAAAGTGAAGCAATGCTGCACAAAATGGGCATCATGTGATCGATCATCACTAATGTAGAAGTGATACTCTCGCACAATGACACGTGAGTCCATGGTGCTATTAATGTCATCCACATGAGCCTGTGCATGACGATAGCTAATGTGCACAAATATAGCAACTTGCAATATGGCATTGAAAAAAAATATGACTATTGAAATAATTCAATATAATGAGGCCATAAAAAAACCAATAACTCAATCACACGTCACCTGTTCTGAGAAATAATACTCCGATTGGATCTCATGCTGTGGTGCAAAGGTATAATTCTCTGCAAAGTCCACCACTGAGACAACCACCCCTATAGGAAATGTCCTCAAACATGCACGGAACTGATGATACTCCCACTTCACAGTGTGCGAGTGGTGTATGTACTGGTACAGCTTCCCTAAAAAATTGTCAATGAATACAACACGTGGTGTCTCCTTCCCCACAAGCTGTAACCTCCTCGATTGTGCACCACCATCTAATGTCAGGGTACTGTACTCGTACTACTGCCAATGAACCATATGCATGTCACAAGTATCTACTGCAACTCGTGGCACTCTAGCAAAGTCACCACACAAAGTACACTTGCCTTCCACACAATCAAGGGAGTGGAATAAAGCATCGCCATCTCGTGTACACAATATGGAATGAATGAAGTCATGCGGGCTAGTAGGAACCACTCCCCTATGACCATCAAGGGAACGGAATACGTCATACATCAATCCAAAATCCACATGGTAGCGACAATAGCATGTGTCACGCTCCTGAGAGAATCGCACAAACCATGGCTCCAAGAGTTAAAAACGGTGCCAATAAAGACCATTCAGAGTTTCAAAAAGCAAAAATGGTATAATCTCAAAGAACTTTATAATGGTGCCAATAAACACCTTGCAATAATTACAAAGATTTTTTAAGCAAACACCTTCAAATGACGTATCTTGAAGGAGAGGGAAAGAGAGGGAAATTTGTTTTTTTAAATTAAAATTAAAAATTTTACTTTATTTTATTTTATTTAATTTTGTTTTGTTTTGTTTTATTTTATTTTATTTTGTTTTGTTTTATTTTATTTTTATCGTCATCCATCAGATATGCTTTGGATCGTAAAATATGCCAAAAACTCTATTTATCACTAAGTGTTGTGCACAATTGCCAAAGAATAATATCAGAGGTGTGTTATTCAAATGCCCTCATACATGATGGGCACAATACTTTTCATACATGTCAATACAACCTATGTTGAGATGCGTGCAAAGTATTGTGTCCATCCAATATGCTTTGGATAGTCAAAGTCGGCACAAACCCACTTTTTCATCAAGTATTATGCACAACTGCCAAAAAATAGTATTTGAGGTGTGTTATTTAATTGCGCACAAACCTGATGGGCATGATACCTTTCAATCATGTCAATTTAACCTTTTTTTATTCTTGTGCCAAGTATCATCGTCGGATATGATTTGGATGGTCAAACTCACCACAAATCCTATTTTTCACTAAATGTCGTACACAACTACCCAAAAACACGCTCTGGATGTGTTATTCAAGCGTGCACACACCTGATGGGTATGATACTTTGCACGTGTGTCAATAAAACCTATGTTGATCTGTGCGCAAAGTATTATGCCCATCGGATATGGTATGGATGATCGAAGTCACTAGAAACCTCGTTTTTCACCAAGTATTATCCACAACCACCATTAAATGTATCTGAGGTGTGTCATTTGAATGCATTCATACTCGATGGGAATAATACTTTGTGCACACATAAATATAATATATGTTGAGTCACGTTCAAAATATCATGCCCACCAGATTTGCTTTGGATGGTCAAACATGCCATAAACTCCGTTTTTCACCATGTCATGCACAACTGCCAAAAAATAGTATATGAGATGTATTATTCAAATGCTCTCATATTTGATGGGCGCGATTCTTTGCACATGTAATAATATAATATAATTAGAGATGCATGAAAATATCATGTCCATCGAATATGCTTTGGATGGTCAAACATGCCACAAACCCCATTTTTCATCAAGTGGTATGCACAATTGCTAAAGAATAGTATTTGAGGTGTGTATTCAAATGCACTCATACCTAATAGGCACGATACTTTGCACAAGAAGAATGTGCAAGATGTCATGCTAGGACAGCTCAACACAATCAGGACATCGAAAGAAGCATGGGATATGTTCGAATCTCTCTACGAGTCAAAGAACATATCCAGGATTCTCACATTGAGAAACCAGATCAACTAGAGTTTTTGCAACAGCAGCAGGAAGCTGGTCATGCTTATGTACTCCAGATAAAAGACTACAACAATCAACTTGCAGCAGTAGGAGAGACTATGAACCCCACAGAAATGGTTCAAGTACTCCTGAATGGACTAGGAGAGGGATACGAGAATCTAATCCAAAGTATTGTTATCCAACGACCAATTCTCACACTGGAAGAACTTCAGTCAGTCCTACTTGGTGAAGAACTCAGGACTCAGGAATTCAAAGCCATGGTAGAAAACCAGACAAGCAGAAAGATCAAGGTCATGATATCAGATAGAGGAGGTGAATACACATCTTCAGCATTCATGAACTTTTGCAAAAATCATGGCATTCAAAGACAATTCACATGTGCAGATAATCCTTAGCAAAATAAAAGGAAGAATGGGACTTTAGCAAAATCTAGTGCTAGAGCAATGCTTAGTGAAAAGCATCTTTCGAATCAGTATTGGGCAAAAGCAATAGCTACAGCAAACTACTTGCTTAATCGGCTTCCTACCAAACCGATACAAGGTATGACTCCTTATGAAGAATTCACTGGACATAAGCCACACATTGGGCATCTTCGCATGTTTGGTTGCATAGCATATGCCCACATACATGATGATCATCGTAGGAAATTGGATGCAAAGTCATGCAAATGCATCATGGTTGGCTACAGTGAAGAAAGCAAAGCATACAAATTGTATGATCCCATCAACCACAAAGTCATTATCTCCAGAGATGTAATCTGTGATGAGGAATCAGAATGGAAAACCTCACCTACATAGTAGATAGAAGCATCAACTTCATAGTCATCTATAGAATAGGTTGATGAAGAAGAGCAAGAATTGCCAGAAACACCCCAAGTAGAGCCACAGCAGCTCAGATGGTCTACTAGGGAAAGCAGACCTCCAGCTAGATTGACATATGCTCAGAAAGGCAAAGCAATTCAGGTGGAAACCACCAACTATGCTCTTATGACTACCATCATGGCTACAGAAGAGCTAGTGTACTTCAAAGATGCAGTAGATAAGCCACAATGGCAAACTGCTATGAATGAAGAAATGGATTCTTTGTATAAGAATAATACTTGGGAATTATGCGACCTTCCACCAGGAAAGAAGGCCATAGCAAACAAATGGGCATACAAAGTGAAGTACAATCCAAATGGAAGTATTCAAAAATACAGAATACAGAGAAAGTCATCCACAATTGCATGGATATTGTGACAGTGACTATGTCGGAGATCATGAGACCAGGAGATCGACACAGGGATATGCATTTTTCCTTGGTCAAGGTGCTATATCATGGTTGTCAAACAAACAGCCAACTGTTTCTTTATCTTTGACTGAAGCAGAATATAGAGCACTCACTATAGGTACATGTGAGGCTATATGGCTCAAAAGACTATTATTAGAAACAGATTACTTTGATGAGTTAAAGCCAACAACAATATACTGTGATAATCAATTGGCTCAAGCATTGGCCAAGAATCTAGTATATCACTCCAGGACAAAGCACATTGATGTCAAAAAGCACTTCATCAGAGAAAGAGTGTTACTTGGTGACATTACACTGCAGCATTGTGATAGCAAAAAGAATGTTGCAGACATCTTTACCAAACCAATTAGTAAAGAGCTATTCGAGAAACACCGACTAGCTCTTGGTTTGGCACAGAGGAATGACATTCCCATTAAAGGGGTGTGATGGAATGTAATGTTCAGTCCTTTGATTCCCCAGAATCATCATCTTGAGGGAAGGCCTACCTCATGATGTTGATCTTGAGGGAAAGTGTTGAGAGTTCACGCTCAACATCATGTGATCACGTGTGCATAGCACCATCATGTGATCATATGTGCATAGCACTAACCTTATAGAGTGCTATAAAGGAAAGGGTTAGATCCCCTAACCCTAACCCTAAATGGGTTTGTATATATTCTATTTTTTCAACTAAATCTAGTGTGTATAGTTAGTCATTTGTGGTGTGCTCTCTAGTTGTGCCCTCTCTCCTCATCGCCACTCTTCTCCTCTCACCTCTTCATATTTTGTCAAATGTGTATGCAAAATAATTTGACCTAGAATATATTTGAGGAAAAGGAGGGGGCGGGAAGGAAGCTCTTCAATTATTTATACCTAATATATATATCATGACAATAAATAAATAGAAAGCTGATAGTTTGTAAACATGTTGGGGGTTTGTGGGGTTGAGGTTGGGAGGGGTTGAGAAATTAATTAATAATTACACTTTTAAAAGGGGCTAAGAAATTAAATAGAAGGGGGATTAATTTATTGAAATTATAGGGGGGGGGAAGTGGGGAGGGAGGGTTGGGGAATTAGGTAAATGGGAAAATGAATGTGTGTGTGTGTGTGTGTGAGAGAGAGAGAGAGAGAGAGAGAGAGACAGACAGACAGACAGACATAGAGCTACATTATTTAAACAAAATGTGTGTGTGTGTGTGTGTGTGTGTGTGTGTGAGAGAGAGAGAGAGAGAGAGAGAGAGAGAGAGAGCTACATTGTTTAAACGAAATTAATGTGTGTGTATGTGTGTGTGTGGCCCAACCCCCAACCCTAAGGGTGAGACCACATGGTGGGGAGTAAACCCACCATGTGGAACTTATTCCCCACCTAGTGATAGTAAGTGAATAAAAGTGGGTCTATATGATTATTATCAAAATGAAAAAATGATGCCACTTATTCCCCACTTAATGATAATATGTGAATAAAAGTGAATCTGTATGATAATTGTCAAAATGAAAAAATGGTGCGATTAGTAGATACTGCAGATCACAAAATGACTAGGGATTTTATCCATGCCAAAGAAATATCCAATGGATGAGAATTAAATGTATGGTACTAGTTGGGAAATGAAATTGTGTGTTTAGATTAAAAAGTACTATAAGTAGTTGAGCCATACAATTCATTCCATCAATTGGATAAAAAGTCAAAAAAGAAAAACATATAAGGAAAAAATGTTTGAGACATCCAAGTTGAAAAATGCAACTAGGGCTTGTAACAAAATTAAGAATTTTTAATAATATTGAGTTTGACAAACATAATATTGAATAAAAATGTCGAATCCTTAGGCACTTCAAGTTTTGAGGTCAAGGTCCACTTACCTACCACCATCCGAACAAACTAGGTGTGTGAACATCATGGTTATGTTCGGGTAGATAGGTAATGCATGTTTCCTTGGCTTGTTATCACTTTACCTAGGAATATAGACAACCATATGGATTCTTAGATAACTAAAAAAGTTGAAGTCGCAAGTGAAGTTTATGTCACAATTTGAGTAAGGACCAAATGAGTGCATGAGTTGAGAAGGGACTAGAGGAGGTATGGGATGATTAGTGGGCTTGGTGTGTGGGGTGGTTAAAAAGAGAGTGTAAAGGGGAGATTTCATCAGAGGTACATAAAAGATTAATTCATAGTTGGGGAGGTATACATGTGTGTTTGTGCATGTGCACATGCGCACATGTGTGTGTGTGTGTGTTTGTTCATACTCCATTGTAGAGGCATTGTCTTGATCATGGCACTAAAGCCGAATGAGTGCTTCATGTTGTTGGCACGAGCATTGCTAATCCATTCGGTAGCCCACCTAGAATGTGCATGGTGAGTTGTGTTGCAATTTGTGAAGCATTTGTGAATTTGCTTCCATTCAATTGAGTTTTCAATCCATGGATTGCCACTCCTACTATTTCAAGAGGTGTAAACAAGGCTTTTCAGAACTCGAAGGAAAAATCTAGTCCCCACGGTGACTTTTTTTATTTTTCTCTTTATCCTATCCAGTTTTTTTCATATTTTCTTGCCCATGCCCAACTCCCGAGGGATTTACAAGAGGAAATTTATAATATCACGTGTGTACAATAGGTTTTTTTTTTAAAATGAGGCATAAGCTTATCCATTAGGGATGGGGGCCCTTTTTATTTTTTCCCAATATTGAATTTAAGTTAGGGGGGCCATGCCATATTTAAGAAGGGGGGACATAGTATAGGCTACTTTGGGTAATTAGTCCAAACAAGTTTGGTTTTGTGTATGGTTTCAAATTGTCATAGGGAAAGTAATATAAATTTGCTTATTGTGTAATCTAAATGCTTGAGAAAGAACGTAGATTTAAGGAAAGGGGGGGACATAATAGAATTTTGGTGGTATGTTATAAGCTTAAATAGGGGTGTTTTATCATCCTATGTGGATCTTAAATAGGGGGTTCTCTTGAAGTTCATGCATGCAGGTGACATCCCACTTTAATGAAGAGTGAATCCTCCTGGGCCCAACTAAAAAGAGAAAAAGGAAGGACAGATACTAGGGACAAAGAGATCTCTCTAGAAGACATGAAAGCTCTCTTAGAGAACGACCACAACTTTGCATATTGTGTCATCCTTGCAAGGATGGCTGATGAAGCTCAAGCTTAGTACATGTTCAGAATTGACAATAGTGTCAAGGGAATTACACAAGTTGATTAAAGAGAAAGCTCCATAGTGGAATGACCGTCTTGAACAAATTATAATTCTTTTCATAAGTTTGAGTTCTTCAAAACTTCAAAACAAAGAGACCAAAGTGATAGATTGTGAAAAGATATCAAGCTTAGCTTTAGTTTCATCTGTGCCAAAGGACTTTTGCTATTCAATTATATTGGAGAGGATGAATGACCAAGTAATAGTAGCTACCAGACAAGTGAACATGAAGTCAGCTAATATGTAGGTTTTTAATATTGTATATGCTATTTGTTATTATGTAGGTTCGGTTATTATGATAATCAAAGAATTTTTTTAGCTATTTGTGCTTGCATAATGCAAACTTATGGGTAGGCTTGCATTCAATGATGGCTGGCTATAGGACACAAAACATGTTCCAAAACCCAACAAGCATTGCCTCACTTGCATTTGACACCAAATTATGTGCTTCAAAGTTTTATTTTCATTATCTGAAGCTAATGGACTAAGGGTCCTTATGGAAATTTTGCTATAGGATAGAGGAAGTGCCACTGTAGATGTGTTATTTCATATTCTTGCTCTTTGGTGAGTCTTCCTTTGGGATTGAGACAATAGACTCTAGGAGGAAGTGTGGCTAGGTATGTGGATTATCCCAGAGTTTGTGTATTCTCCACTGTGCTACAACCTAGCACTTACATCAACAAGATGATGGATTTTAGGAGTGGAAGCTATGATTTGGATGTTAGCTTCTAGTGGATCTTATGGGATGATTCATCTTCCAATTGCTCTATTGTGAACAACACAACTATCTATGCATGCACACATGCAAGAAAATTGGTGCTTATTTCATTTGTACTTGGCCCGATGACTATACTGGAGATGGTTGTGTGAGCTTCTTCACCACTCACATCCACTCAATCAAAACTTTGCAAACAAGGAGCCAACCATATAATAATAGTTTAATCACAAAGGTATGCTACTCTAGGACTTTTGGCATCCATTTTAATTGCAACATGTAAAATGGGTGCATAGTCTTTGCAAGACATTGGTACAACACCAGGTGTAAGATCATAGACTTGTGCGTACATGTTTGGGTCAACCTCCTTGATTGACCACTGTCAAGACTTTGGTAGGGCTTCCTCTTGCCATGTTTTTTTGAGCAAAAGTTGCAAAACATCAATTTACTCCATTCCACATTGAGGAATGAAAGAAGCTATACAGTGGGAGGAACTAAGGGCATCTGTTCCATTTGAGATCTCAGGATCCTTGATATTGCCAATGTATATACAAGCAAATCTCATTCCCTTCAAGGTGGACTCAATCTACTTCTATATATAACAATAGTAGATCTCTAAGAATCTCCTATTGTAGGCATTATTTCTTCTGAGAAAGCAAGGGCAAAATTTTTGTCATGATATACATAGATCACCTTCTAAGTATGTTCTTGAATATTTTGTGTATTGTCCTCTTTAGAAGGAGGAACTCTTCTTTCTGTCATGATGTACGTAGATCACCTTCTAAAGTATGTTCTTGAATATTTTGTGTGTTATCCTCTTTAGAAGGAGGAACTCTTCTTTAGATAGAGAAATTCTTCTGTGGAATATGTATACATGAGATGGCTCTAATAGAGCCAAGATTTTCCTATTTACACACATTTTTTAGTAGCCTCATGTACAATCTGTGCACCCCCCAGATCAGTGGGAATTGCTTAACTATACCTTTCAAGATATTTAGTAGTGTAAGTGGATTTTTTAAAGCTTTATTTGATCTCCACAAATTTCCATGTAGTTACAAGAAGGAATGAATGAATTACTATTGTGGGACCAAGCATGATTTGCTACATTATGCCATATACCCTATAATGCAAGCATGATTTGCTCTACATTATGCTTCCCTAAAGAGAAGTTCCTTTACAACCCTTCCCCCCTATCAAAAATTTCTTCCCTTTCATATCGTGAACTTCATTCCTATCAAGAGAAATTTATATGAGAGGAGGAAACTCTAGTTCTCACTCCTTCCCAACCCATCCATTCCTCCCAGTCTTGCTAAGAGTCATCATTTATTCCCATCATGCCTTCCATGTAAGGATTAGAAAGGATCCCTTCTTCATCTAGCTATCCTCAATGACTCAGTATAGCCTACAAGAGAAAATCGTGGCACGAGAGTTTTGTGTGGAGTTCCAGGGAGCTTATATGAGTGATGAATAGGATTTAAGCTCTATTTTACCTCATAAGATTTGTTGGTCTGAATAAATGGTTCTACACAATAGTCTCCTTTACAAACATCTGGATGAAATTGCAAGTGACAAAATAGTTGCCAATGTGAGGAAACTATGAGCCACATTCGTAGTGCTCTTACGCTTTGGACATTTATTACATGAATTTGAAAGATTGGAAGCTAGAGGTACAGTGGCAGATGTCATCGTCAATATGTTATACGTGTTTGGAATGAGGTTCCTAGTTTGAGTGGCAGTAATGATGATGGAAGAAGGTAATATCAAAATTGAAAAGTTCAATAGCAAGAACTACCAACATTGGAAGATGTAGACTGAGGATTATCTATACTAGAAGGATCTTTTCTTGCCATTAGGCAGGATTGCAAAGAAGCCAATGAGTATGTCATTCAAAGACTGGGAGGTTTTCAACAAAAGGCACTAGGAACAATATGACTATTTTTGGTAGCATCAATGGATTTCAATGTTATTTAGCATAAGACAACAAAGGACTTGATGAGCATGCTACATACATTGTATGAGAAACCATCAACTTTTAGCAAGGCATTTCTCATGAAGAGCCTATTACATCTAAAGATGTCAGGAGGTGCATCTATAGTTGATCATTTGAATGCATTCAATACAAATCCAAGACAACTAAGATCTGTAGGAGTACACTTTGATGATGAGGTTTGAGTTCTTCTAATTTGTGCTCATTTCCAAAAATTTGGGATAGCTTGGTCATGGTTGTACGTAACTTTGTTTCTGGGTCAAAAAATTTAAAGTTTGATTATGTTAGTGGTGTTCTCCTTAGCAAGGAAATGTAATGGAAAAGCACAGCTAAAATATCAAGTAATGCTTTGACTCTTGAGAGGAAAGAGCCTAGGACATCATGATAAGTCAAGAAGAAGAAAATACAAATCCAACTTAGGGAACTTGGAGTGTTGGAATTGCAGGAAGAGGACACCTTAAGAAAGATTGTTGGTTGCAAAAGAAAAAGGAAGGAGATGGACAACAAGAGAATACGTAGGAAGAAAATGTAGCAGGTACTAGTTGCAAGATGCCTTAATTACTTCATTGGATACTATCATTGATGCATAGGCAGTGGACTCAAGGGCTTCATTTCATGCTACACCTCATAAGACATATTTTCAAGACTATATCCAAGGTGATTTTGGGGAAGTTCATTTAGGTGATGTGATGAAGCATTGAAGGCTATTGGAAAGGGCAAGGTGTTGATAAATTTGCAGAATAGAAACCAATAGTTGTTAAAGGAGGTAAGGCATGTTCCTGATTTAAGAAGTAGCTTAATTTCAGTAGGACAATTGGATGATAAAGGTTGCACAACCACATTTGTGAGAAATTTGTGAAAAGTCACTAAAGGGCCAACGGTAATAGAAAAGTACCCAAGGTAGTTACACTATATTGATGTATCGAAAATGCTTACTCCTCTATTATTGTAGCTTCTATAGAAGCAAATACAACTCTATGGCATCATAGGCTTGGACACATGAGTGAGAAGGAGATGTACATTCTTCATTCAAGAAAGTTGTTGGCATGTTTGAAGCAGGGTAATTTGAATTTCTATCAGAAATGTGTTTGTGGAAAACAGAAGAGAGTCAAATTTCTCTGAGTTGAAAAAGAAAAGAAAAGAGAAATGCTAGATCTTGTGCATACCAGTATGGGGTCCTATTGATGTGAAGATAGTGGGTAAGAGGGAAGGAGTCTCACTTGTGGCTTTCTCACATGCACAATGGGGGAATACACACAAAGGTGGAGGCTGAAAACAGTTTTCAGTTTTCCTCTTCTTAGTTGTGAAAAGCCAAAAGATCTCTAGTACAAAGAAATAGAAGAACCCTATATGTGGGTCTCAAACCAAACTCAACTAACTAAGGTGGCATACTAACTGAGCCACGAACTAGTGTAGATAAGGATAGCTGTCATCCAGCTATTATTCGTGGGCAGTGTACCAACCACATCTCTAGCTAACAAGTCGGTGACATAAATGCACAACGGTCACCCTGGCATATCGCGAGTGGAGCTCGATATCTCAACAATGGATGTATCATCTCTTGGTGGTTCTCACCATTCCATTACTTTTATTGAGAGGATGAAACTAGAAAAACTTGGACTAGTTGCATTCAAAGGAAATTTGATGTCTTTGAAACTTTTGAGAAATGGAAAGCTTTGGCTAAGAATGAGGCAAGAAATAAGTTGAAGGCTCTTAGTTCTAATAATGGAGGTGAATATTGCAGTGAAGAAGCTGATAGCTATTGTCCGTATAATGGCATTCTTAGAGAGAAGACAACTCCAAGAACACCACAAGAAAGTCTTGTGTTAGAGAGGATGAACAAGCATTGAGCATGCAAGGAGAATGAGACTACATGCAACGCTACCCTCACAGCTTTGGGCTAAAGCAATGAATACATTTGTTTACTTAATAATTCCTTGGATGGCACCTGGCATTCCAAAAGATGCATTGACAGGTAGAAAGGTTACTATTCTTTTCTGAAGGGTTTGGTTGTAAATCATTTGTCCATATTGATAAGGAATTAAGAACAAAACTTGAGGCAAAATCCAAGAAGTGCATCTTGATTGGATATTAAGGTATTGATTTTGGTTATTGTCTATGGGAGTCTGAAAGTAACAAAATCATTAGGACCAGAGATGTATTCAATGAGACTATTATGTATAAAGATCACTTGCAAAAAAGGAAGAAAGAAAATATAGACACAAAATACACAACTCTTGATGAAATCACAAGAGATGAAAATATGAAGGTTGCAAAACATGAGAATGTGAGACAATAACAGTAGGAAGAGCCTCAAATTTCTCTAAGTTCTACAAGGGTAAGTAGACCACCTGAGCGATTTTCTCCTTCTTAAATTATGTTTTGTTGACTAATTCTAGTGAACCAAAAATGTATGAAGGAGCAATGTAGGTAGAATCCAAAAAGGAGTGGGAGCAAGCCATGGAAGAGGAAATGGAAATTTTGCTACAAAACCAGATTTGGGAGTTGTTTTTCTTGCCTATGGGAAATATAGCATTGCAGAATAAAGTGGTTTACAAGGTGAAGGCAGAAGATGGAGGAAAAAGGAGGTACAAGGCAAGGCTTGTGGTAAAGGGGACTGCCCAAAACAAAGGTATAATAGACTTTGATGAAAGATTTTCTTCTGCTGTTAAAATGATTTCAATCAAAACTATTCTGAGTCTTGTGGATGTAGAAGACTTGCATCTTGCATAATTATATGTGAAGACAACTTTTCTTCATGGGGATCTAGAGGAAGAGATTTATATGTAGTAGCCATAGGGATATGAGGTCAAAGGAAAGGAGGAATTGATATGCAGGTTGAAGGAAAGATTGTGTGGTTTAAAGTAAGCTCCAAGGAAGTGGTATTTGAAGTTGGACACATTTATGGAAAAATAAGGTTTTAATAGATGTCAATTAGACCACTGTATTTATTCTTAGAAACTAGACAATGGCAGATATGTGATCTTATTATTGTACATTGATACATGCTTACTGCAGACTCTAACATGCAGGATATAAATGTTCTCAAGAGGAAGTTGGAAAACACACATGAAATGAAGGATTTGGGTGTTGCAAATCAAATTCGTGGCTTGAGAATGACAAGAGACAAGAAAAGCCACAAATTGACATCGTCTCAGAGTGAGGACATTAAAAAGGTATTGGAAAGGTTGAAATGCAGAATGCCAAATGTATTTCTACACCTTTAGCTAATTATTTTTTATTATGCAATTATATGTGTCCCAAGACAGGGGGAGATCATCTATATGTCAAGGGTTTCATATGTATCAACAATTGGTAGCTTAATGTATGCAATGGTATGCACAACGCCAGATATTGCACATGTAGTGGGAGTTGTGAGTAGATTTATGAATAATCAAGATAAAGAACATTGGATGGCTGTAAAGTGGATTCTCAAATATTTGAGAGGTATGACTGCTCATGCATTATGTCTTAAAGGGTAAACATTTGCTTGGGTGTAGCCAATCGTGGAACTATTTTCGGGCCATTTTGGGGCCACGACACGTTGCGCTCCTAGGGGAATATTTGAATTTGGCACAGACCTGTGCACTCATCGGACCTTTTTCCGATGTCACGAAGGCATACTGGTGTAATAATGAGATGCAATCTATTTGTTAAGAACACCTCATAGCTTAACACATGACATCTCTCCACTGCCTTGTGCAACATAGTTGCTGGCCTACTCCACTTGATCACTTATCATCGCGCAACCTTTGGCTATAGTTTTGCCACTTGTCATTAGACACACACCCATGCAGATCATTAAAATTGAACATTGGCTTGGAGAGACCAATGCGTTGGTTCTTGGCATACTTATTAGATGAAATATATCATTGTAAACATCGCCAGACAGTCTCTAGCCTGATCACCTGCATCATGCAACCTTTTGCCGCATCTTTGCCTACAACCCATTCAAATCATAGGTTGGCTTGGAGAGACCACCGCGTTGGTTTTTGGCATAATAATGAGATGCAATCTATCATTTTGAGCATCGCCCCAATGCACTCTCTAGCCTAATGACTTGTCATCACCCAAAATTCAAGGTTATCTTGGAGAGACAAGCGTGATGATTCTTGGAGTTATAGCTCCGTTACCTATTTTTATGTATTACATGAGGAGTTCTATGATAACCAATGCACTAGAAAATAGAAGGAGATCTATGAAAACCATGGCACTAGTTCTTGGAGCTATATATTTGTGTACCAAGGAAAATGTATTCCATTGTGTAACCAAGCAAAATGCAATTGATGATTTGGTGCATTTAGGCATATGTGGTCCCATGCCTACATAGTCATTAGGTGGGGATGAATACTAAGTGACATTCATTGATGATGCAACTAGGAAAGTGTGGGCTTATGATGTAGCTCAAAAGAGCGATGTGTTCCAGGTACTTCAGAAATGGTAGTCTTTTGTTAAAATTTAGTCAAGTAGAGTGCTTAAATGCCTATGGACTGACAATGGTAGAGAGTATCTCTCTCATTACTTTTAGTATGTCTATGATACACATGGGATCAAGAGGGAGCTCATGTCCTCTTGTAATCTAGAGAAAAATCTAGTTTCAAAACATATGAACTGCACCATTCTCCAATGCAAGTCTTTCTAGTGGTTTGTGGGGTCAGTAGACAATGAAGACTGCAGTGCATGTGCACCTAGTAAGAGTTTGTATGGTGGTATTCTAGAAGAGGCATGGAGTGGCAAGGAGCCCTCTTACTCTCACTTTCATATATTTGGGTGTTAGGCATATGAAAAATTGCCAAAAGAGCTTCGGAAGAAGCTAGATCCTGAGTCTAGGAAATGCATCTTTTCGGGTAATGGTGAAAGTGAAGGGATGGGCTATCGTCTTTGGGATCCAAAATCAAAGAAGATCATACAAAGACATCATGTGGTCTTCAATGAGAAGAAGATGCATAAGACACCCATGAGGGATGTGGGAATGAGGAGAATCAATTTCTAGGATATGAATCCACCTACATACATTGATAGATAGTTCCAAGTTATCCATGCATTGAATGTGCAAGAAATGGTGCCACCAGGTATTCCCATAGGTACACAATTAAGGGCAAATAATGGATCATCTATTGGTGGAAATGATGAGCCAAATGTAGCTGATATGCAAGCAGGACCACAAGCTCAAATGCCCTTGAGAAGATTAACTAGAATGTCTAGACCACCGAAGATATTTTTCTTACTGATTGCGGGGAGCCTTTTTGCTAAAGAGAGGCTATGCAAGTGAAATTATGCTATGTAGTCAGACAGACATGAGTTCCCTCATGAAGAATAAGACTTGGGACTTGGTTTCTTTTCCACATGGAAAGAAAGCATTGCCATGTAAATGAGTCTCCAAGATGAAGTTCACAGATGATGATGTGCCTAAGTACAAGGATTGTTTGGTTGCTAAAGGGTTCAAGCAAGAGAAGGGTGTAGATTTCGGTGGGATATTATCTCCATTTGTGAAGATGACCACACTTAGATGCATACTTGGACTTATGGGAGAAGAGGATATGGATGTGAAGAGAGTGGGAGAGAAGTAAGGAGTCTCACTTGCAGCTTTCTCACATACACAATGGGGGAATACACACAAAGGTGGAGGCTAAAAGTAGTTTTCCTCTTCTTAGTTGTGAAAGCCAAAAGAACTCTCTCTTAGTACAAAAGGAATAGGTGAACCCTATATGTGGGTCTCAAACCAAACTCAGATAACTAAGGTGGCATACTAACTAAACCACTAACTAGAGTATGTAAAGATAGTTGTCATCTAGCTAGTATTCATGGGCAGTGTACCAACCACATCTGCAGCTAACAAGTCGGTGATATAAATGCACAACGGTCACCCTGGCATATCACAAGTGGAGCTCGATATCTCAACACTCCCCCTCAAGCTCAATCCCAATTCCTGCACACCAAGCAGGTCTTTGAACTTGTGCAGCTTCTCTGCACCCAATTCCTTCATGAATATGTCAGCTACTTGGTCCTCTGTGCTGACCTAAAAAAGATCAATAAAACCTACTAGAACCTTCTCCCACACATAGTGATAATGCACCTCAATGTGCTTTGTTCTAGCATGATAGACTGGGTTATTTGCCAAGTGTATACTGCTCATGTTGTCACAATAAATGACAACTGGCCCATTTGCATACTGATGCATATCATAAAGTAGCTTACGCAACCAAGCTACCTCACATGCAGCCATTGCTACACCCATATACTCAGTCTCTATGCTCGACAAGGAAACTGTAGGCTATTTCTTGTTACTCCAAGTGACTGCAACACTCCCAAAAGAGAACACATATCCATTAGTAGACCGTCTATCAGAAATACTACCAGCCCAATCAGCATCAGTGTATCCATGCAACTATATGTGAACCCCAGTCTCATAAAATAGTCCATACTGCAATGTGGATTTCACATACCTCAGTATGCGTCTAGCCGCATCCAAATGCAATTTCCTTGGAGCTTGCATAAACTGACTTACCAACCCAACAGCATAGCTCAAATCTGGCCTGGTAATAGTCATATAAATCAAACTTCCTATTATGCGTCTGTAAATAGTAGGGTCTTCCAGAAGCTCACCTACATCTACAATCAGCTTCACATTCTGCTCCAAAGGAACTGAAATAGGTTTACAGCCTATCATCCCATATTTGGATAGCATGTCCAATCCATACTGCCTCTTCAAGAGCCATATCCCACTTGTGGATCTAATCACCTCAATGCCCAAGAAGTCACGCAGCTCTCCCAAATCCTTCATCTCAAACTTTTGCTTCAATAGCATTTTCACATGAAGGATATCTTCATCACTATCACCTGTGATGATCAAATCATCAACATAAATGACAAGCAGCATAATACCTTTCTCTATTTTTCTCACATAAAGTGAGAAATCTGCTGTGGAAATATGAAAGCCAATAGTGACAAGATACTGTCCTATCTTGTCAGACCATGATCTGGGTGCTTGCTTCAAGCCATACAAGGCTTTCTTCAACTTGCAAACAAACTCAGGATTAACAGCATGCACATAACCTGGTGGCTGCTCCATATAGACCTCTTCTAGCAAATCACCATGCAAGAAAGCATTCTTTACATCCATGTGATGTAAAGACCATCCCTTTGATGCAGACATAGCAATGACTGCTCTTACAGTTATCATCCTTGTAACCGGACTGAATGTTTCTTCATAATCAATGCCATATGTATGTGCATATCCCTTGACAACTAATCTTGCCTTGTATCTGATCACTGAACCATCTGCATTGTGCTTCACCTTATAAACCCACTTGCAGCCAATTGCATTCTTGTCTTTAGGCAAAAGCACCAATTCCCATGTAGCATTTGCTTCCAAGGCATCCATGGCTTTCTCCCATTTTTATTTTCCCATGGCTTGCTAAAAAGAAGTGGGTTCTGGTTCATGTATCACTTTGACCATATAGGCATAGTGAATGGCTGTAAATCCATCATATTTCAACCTATCCACAAGATACTTAACTTTGGTAGACCTATGCAAAATAGGCTCACTACTAGGTGCTCTCAAAACATCCCTTGTCTTCCTTACTCTAGGTGTAACAACAAAAGGAATACCCAACTCATCATCAAGGCTCTATTCTGAGCCACTGGATTCACCATCCACATAAGAGTGACCTGTATTCACATCAACCATGGGCTGATCTACTTTCTAAGAGTGCTCTCAATGGAAGCAAGAATGGAAGAAGGAGAGAGAGAAACAGAGAGCCACACAAGTTTTGGTGGGTGCAGTACCACCCTAATCTTCTTTCTCATTCATTTATATATGTCTTTGAGTATTGTACATAACCGGGGTAAAGGCACAGTGACCTTTAACCCCCACAACCTCCCACTTAAAGGACAATGTGCCTTTAAGGGAGAACAACCAGTGAGCATACTATCCAATGCCCATCAATACACGGCAATACTCAAACCGCTGACTAGGTAGACTCTTCGTCAGCATCTCTGCAGGGTTATCATCAGTATGAACCTTGACAAGCTCTATGCGCTTGTCCTCAAGTACCTCCCTGATGAAATGGTACCTGACCTCAATGTGTTTGGTCTTTGCATGAAAGACCGGATTTTGTGCTAGCTGAATAGCACTCATGGAATCACTATGCAATGTCGGTACACCTATATGAATCCCCAAATCTCCCACTAGCTGATCAAGCCACATAGCCTCCTTGCAACCCTCTATGGCTGCAACATACTCAGCCTCTGTGGTAGACAAAGCAATGCACTTCTGTGCACGAGACATCCACGACACTGCACCACTTGCAAAGGTGAACACATAACCAGAAGTGGATCTCCTACTATCCACATGCCCTGCATAGTCTGAATCTGTGTACCCAAGTACACGCATGTCTCCTTTACCAAAGCAGATGCACATCTCCTTGGTACCCTTCATGTACCTCATGATGCACTCAACTGCCTCCCAATGCCTCTTTCCTGGATACCGGCTAACAACTCCCACTGCAAATGCAATGTCTGGTCTAGTAGCTATCATAGCATACATAAGACTCCCAACCACTGATGCATAAGGAACCTTGGCCATCATGGCCCTCTCCTCTTCTGATTTGGGACTATCTGTATGACTCAGTTTCACATATGGAGGCAATGGAGTACTCACTGCCTTCCCCCCTCCATATTGAAACGCTGCAATACTTTTGTAACATACTCTTTTTGTGAAAGCCAAAGGAGTTTCCTACTCCGATCACGCGTGATGCGCATACCAAGAATATGACCTGCAAATCCCAAATCCTTCATATCAAAGGCCTCATGCAACTTGGCCTTTAATGCATCTAGCTCATAAGTATTCTTGCTAGCCAATAGCACATCATCCACATATAGTGCCAGGATTAGCAGGCTACTATCCTTAGCCCTTTTAGTGTAGAGGCAGTGATCAATTTCACTCCTTCTAAAACCCTGGGACCGAATAAAAGCATCAAACTTCTGATACCATTCTCTAGGTGCTTGCTTAAGACCATAGAGACTCTTCTTCAGCTTGCAAACTAAATGCTCTTTGCCCTTTTCTTCAAAGCCTTCCGGCTGCACCATGTAAATTTCCTCATGCAAATCCCCATGCAAGAAAGCTGTCTTGACATCCATCTGCATAAGCTCCATATCCTCTACTGCCACTAGTCCAAGCATGCATCTAAGTGTGGTCATCTTCACAACCGGAGAGAATATCTCATCAAAGTCCACACCCTTCTCTTGCCTGAACCCTTTAGCAACCAAACGGGCCTTGTACCTAAGCACATAATCACCTGTGACCTTCATTTTGTAGACCCATTTACATGGCAATGCTTTCTTTCCATGTGGCAAAGAAACCAAGTCCCAAGTCTTATTCTTCATAAGTGAACTCATCTTTGATTGCATAGCATACTCCCACTTGCGTTGATCCTCACGCATCGTAGCCTCTTTGTAGCAAGAAGGCTCCCCGCAATTAGTAAGCATCACATAGTCTACCCCTGGAACAAACCTATCAGAGGGTCTAGATACTCTAGATGATCTTCTCAAGGGCATTTCAGCTTGCTGTCCCACCTGCATATCAGCCACATTTGGCTCATCATTTCCACCAATAGATGATCCATCATCTACCCTTGATTGTATACCTATGGGAGTACTTGGTGGTACCATTTCTTGCACATTTGGTGCATGGACAGCTTGCTATCTATCAACATATGTAGGTGGATTTACATCTTGGAAAGTGATTCTCCTCATTTCCACATCCCTCATGGGTGTCTTATGCATCTTCTTCTCATTGAAGACTACATCATGGCTGCGTATGATCTTCTTTGCTTCTGGATCCCAGAGACGATAGCCCATCTATCCACTTTCACCATAACCCAAAAAGATGCATTTCCTAGACTTAGGATCTAGCTTCTTTCGAAGCTCTTTTGGCACATGTGCATATGCCTCACACCCAAATATATGCAAATGAGAGTAAGAGGGCTTCTTGCCACTCCATGCCTCTTCAGGAATACCACCATCCAAACTCTTACTAGGTGATCTATTGATCACATGCACTGCAGTCTTCATTGCCTCAGCCCAAAAACCACCAGAAAGACTTGCATTGGAAAGCATGCATTGCAACCTTTCTTGAATGGTATAGTTCATCTTTTTGTAAAGAATAAGAGAGAGAGATAGGAGACTCAAGTTCAGCTTTCTTCACAACACACAAAAGAGAGAGGACACAAGGTTGGAGGGTGAAGCCTTTCTTCACTTTTGCACACAACCATACAATAGAAGAGGGAAATACCCTATATGTCAAAACCTAGAATACGTGGTTCATATGTGAACCCAAACCAAAAACATACATGGTAGTCTAACTACACCACGAGTAAAACTAACATAGCCGGTGACATAAATGATAGTCATCCAATGATAGTCATCCAGGAGATGTATCGGGGGTAGAGCTTGATATCTCAACACTCCCCCTCAAGCTCAAATCCATCTCACGTACACCAAGCAAGCTCCTAAATCTGTGAAGCTTCTCGGTACCCAATGCCTTCGTAAAGATATCAGCCACCTGCTCCTCAGTGCTGACATAGACAAGATCAATCTCACCAGCTAGAACCTTCTCTTTCACAAAGTGATAATGCACCTCAATGTGCTTCGTTCTAGCATGATAAACTGGGTTATTAGCAAGCATGATGCTGCTAATGTTGTCACAATGAATGACAACTACCGCATGAACTGACTGTCCCATATCTGCAAGTAGCTTCCGTAACCAAGCTACCTCACATGCAGCCATTGCTGCACCCCTGTACTCAGCCTCTATGCTCGACAAGGCAACTGTTGGCTGCTTCTTGCTGCTCCAACTGATGGCACCACTCCCAAGGGAAAACATAAAACCACTGGTAGATCTCCTGTCTGAGACACTACCAGCCCAGTCAACATCTGTGTATCCATGTACCTGTAATGCACACCCAGCTTCATAAAACAGTCCATAATGCAATGTGGATTTCACATACCGCAGTATGCGCCTAGCCGCATCCAAATGTGGCTTCCTCGGTGCCTGCATAAACTGACTCACCAGCCCCACAGCGCATAGCTCAAATCTGGTCTGGTTATAGTCATATAAATCAAGCTACCTACTATGCGCCTGTACATAGTAATATCTTCAAGAAGCTCACCTGTCTCTGCATTGAGCTTCACATTCTGCTCCAATGGAACAGAGATAGGCTTACAGCCTGTCATCCCATATTTGGACAGCATGTCCAAACCGTATTGCCTTTGCAACAGCCATATCCCACTCGGGGATCTAATAACCTCAATGCCCAAGAAGTAACGCAGCTCTCCCAAATCCTTCATCTCAAATTTCTACTTCAACAGCAGCTTCACTTCATTAATGTCTGCATCACTATCACCTGTAATAATCAAGTCATCAACATAGATGACTATAAGCACAATCCCTCTGTTTGTCCTTTTCACATAAAGTGAAAAATCTGAATTGGAAATCTGAAATCCAATAGTGACAAGATATTGCCCTATCTTGTCTGACCATGCCCTCGGCGCCTGTTTTAAGCCATACAAGGCTTTGCGCAACCTGCATACAAAATCGGGGTGTAAATTATCCTCATAACCTTCTGGCTGCATCATATAAACCTCTTCCTACAAATCACCATGCAAGAAGGCATTTTTCACATCCATCTGATGCAAAGACCATCCCTTTGCAGTAGCCATAGCAATTACTGCTCTCACGGTTGCCATCCTTGCAACTGGGCTGAAAGTTTCCTCATAGTCAATTCCATATGTCTGTGCAAAACCTTTGGCAACCAATCTTGCCTTGTACCTGCTAACAGACCCATCAGCATTGTGTTTTACTTTGTAAACCCACTTGCAGCCAATAGCCTTCTTATCATGAGGCAAAGGCATCAAATCCCAAGTGTGGTTTGCATCCAAGGCAGCCATCTCTTCATCCATAGCTGCTTCCCAATTTTTATGCCCTGCTGCATCCTCAAAACATGTGGGCTCTGGCTCCTCTAGAACCTTGACCATATAAGCATAGTGATGTGCTGTATACCCATCATATCTCAGCCTGTCAACTGGATACTTAATACGAGTGGACCTCCGTACAACTGGATCAGTTGCAGGAGTCTTTAAATCATGCCTGCTTTTCCTTGCACCAGGTGTAACAATAGACGGAATCCCAAGTTCCTCATCAAGGCTCATTTCAGAGCCGCTTGACTCTCCATCAACATGAGAGCTACCAGCAGACACATCAAACACTGGAGCATGGTCTACTTTTTCTTTTCCCTTATGTGATACCTACACAACACTATCAGGGCTGCCATGTGACGATTCACTAGATCTCAATCTCCCTGTCCATGCATTAGATCCACTAGTAGAGGACTCTTTGGGTCCACTCAAAGCTTGAGATTGCTGCTCTGCATTTATTGCAGCATTCCCATTTCCTGCATCTGCATCTCCTACCATAACAGTTGGTGCATACCAGTTGCTCATTTCATCAAAAACAACATCTCTGCTCACTTGCATTTTGCGGGTGGAAGGGTTATAACAACGATACCCTTTCTGATGCAGAGCATATCCAATAAAGATGCATTTTTCTGCCTTTGGATCCAGCTTTGTTCTCTTCTCATCAGGAACATGAACATAAGCTATGCAACCAAATACCTTCAAGTGAGAAATATCTGGTTTTTGGCCTGTATACATTTCTTCAGGCGTCATGCCATGGACAGCTGCAGTGGGGGTTCTGTTCATAATATAAACAGCAGTTGCTACTGCTTCAGCCCAAAAATAATCAGGCATGTTTTTCTCATTTAGGATCGCCCGTCCTACTTCTGCAATATGCCTGTTCTTCCTTTCTGCAACCCCATTCTGCTGAGGGGTAGACCTGCATGAGTACTTCCTTTGAATTCCCTGTTCTTTCAGATATTCACAAAATTCTTCTGAAAAGTACTCTCCCCCTCCATCAGATCTTAGCACTTTAATATGCACACCTTTCTCTTTTTCAACCATGGCCTTAAAAGCCTTGAAATGGCTGAACACTTCACTTTTGTGCTTCATAAAATAAATCCAAACCTTCCTAGTATAGTCATCAATAAACGTCACATAATAATGGCATCCACCAATAGAAGCAGCTTTGGTTGTCCAAACATCTGAATGGATCACTTCCAAAGGTCTTTTGCTCACCTTAGCATTTTTGGGAAATGCATGTCTGGCCTGCTTACCCATTTGGCATGCTTCACATACCTTTTGCATTCCCTCAACTCTGAATTTAGGCAAACTTGCAACAATGTTTTTCGTTTGCATAGATTTCAGCCTTTGTATATTCACATGCCCAATGCGCTTGTGCCATATCTCAATATCTGCAATGACACCTCTCCCATGCGCAAACATAGCAGCTTTCACCTCAGGCATATCAACATCCAAGGTGAACATTCTGCCATTTTTGTTGCCTTTCGCAACCAAGCGGCACTTATTTTCAAGTCCTCAACAAAGCATCCATCAGGATTAAATCTAACCTGCAGACCTTGCTCAACCATCTGGCCAACTGAAACCAGGTTCTTGGTGATTTTTGGAACATGAAGTACATCTGCCAAGTACTTTGTTTTGCCATCCTGCATAGCCAATGGCACTTTACCAACCTGCGTAATTGGGTGCGCAGTATCATCACCTGTTTCAACATAACCTGGCTTATCCAAATTTCTAACATCATGAAACCACTCACCATGACTGGTCATGTGGTTAGAGGCACCTGAATCAACATACCAAACATCATTGCAAGCTGCAGCATCTCCTGACATGGAGTTAACCATATGCTGCATCACAAAAAGGTGCTCATTTCTGTCGTCACCATGCCCACTTGATGATGCATAGTTGCTTTGCTGCAACTTCCCACTTTTGATGTCATTCTGTTTTTTATAGCATGTATTCTCCTTGTGTCCAGGCTTTCCACAATAATAGAATTCTGTGCTGCTATTTACTTGCTGGTTCCTTTGCCATGAACCACGGCCTCTTTGGCTCCCCCTGCCTCTAGAACTACCACGTCCTCCTCCATAGGACTGGTTTTCCTGTTGTTGCTGTTGGTTCTGATTTCCTGCACGGCCACCAAAACGGCCTCTTCCTCTACCCCTGCCTCTACCTGTATTCGAGTAGAAAGTAGTCTCTTGAGAAGTTGAGGTGGCTGAACCACCATTCCTTTGCTCTTCACTCAGCAAGAGAGCAATAAGTTCCTGAAAATCAGGAAATGTTTCACGGACTCCAATGGATGTCCGAAACTGTGCATAATCTTTCCCAAGACCATTCAAGGTCACAGACACTAAGTCCTCATCATCAACAGGTGCTCCAATGGAGGCAAGAGAATCTGCAAGGCCTTTCACCTTCAAGGAATACTCATTTATATTCAGATTTTTCCTTTGCACATTGTGCAACTCCTGCTTTAGCTGCATCTTTCGTGCTTTGGTATTTGTGCTATACAGCTTCACCAATGTATCCCATGCCTCCTTAGGTGTCTCTACATCCTGTATATGCACAATCATAGAATCTGAAATGCTAACAGACAGCCAATAGAAGCATTTTCTGGCTTTTTCATGCCACTCTTTAAAGGCCTTCAATTCAGCAGGAGTGGGAGCAGCACCCAACACTGGTTCTGCAGTTTCACCACTGATGTACTCCCAAACTCCCTTTCCCATAAGGAAGTTTGTCATCCTGAACTTCCATGCTTGGAAGTTGTTCTTGTCAAGCTTCTCACTGACAATGGTAGACAAATTCTCAGACATTTTACAAATCACGAATTGCAACAGCAACCTGTAAACACAGCAAATGCCTCACAAGGGCAAATAGCAAAACTTCTGCAAAAACCTCACAGGGGCAGATCTGCAACACTGACGAAAGTGGTATTTCACCACACAGTCACTTCCTAGTGACGATTTTGCATCAACAGGCAACAGGCATGAATCTGCAACTCCCAATATCTCTGCACAAAGGCATACGATGCAATTTCTGTGGCACCTTTCCACCGACTAGCCGCGCAGTGGTCGCACAGTGAAAAACAGGGCCTTTTTCTGAGTGCCTGCGAAGAACTTCCGCCTTCAAAACGGGCTCCGAAACGGCCTCAAATCAAAAAAATAAAGTCACCACACCGCGAAGGGCCTCTCAATCTGAAACAGTGCACTCCTGCACTTCTGGCTGTGCTACCTGCAGAGATTTGCTCCCAAACTCGAAATAGGAAAGCAACACTGGTCCTCTTAAATGGACACCACAAACTTGGCTTGCTTTCTTGAGCTCCTTACCACGAACAAGGCTCTGATACCATGTAAAGAATAAGAGAGAGAGATAGGAGACTCAAGTTCACAACACACAAAAGAGAGAGGACACAAGGTTGGAGGGTGAAGCCTTTCTTCACGTTTGCACACAACAACCATACAATAGAAGAGGGAAATACCCTATATGTCAAAACCTAGAATACGTGGTTCATATGTGAACCCAAACCAAAAACATACGTGGTAGTCTAACTACACCACGAGTAAAACTAACATAGGTGGTGACATAAATGATAGTCATCCAGGAGATGTATCGGGGGTAGAGCTTGATATCTCAACACTTTTCTGCAACTGGATTTTGCTCTGGAGTACGAGGGGATGTGAGCTCCCTCTTAATCCCACGTGTATCACAGAAATGCTGAAAGTCATGAGAGAGATACTCTCCACCATTGTCAGTCTCTGTAGGCATTTAAGCATTCTACTTGAGTCATTCTCAGCCAAGGCCAGCCATTTCTGAAATACCTGGAACACATCACTCTTCCGAGCTATAGCATAAGCCCACACTTTCCTAGTTTCATCATCAATGAATGTCACATACTATTCAGCCCCGCCTAATGACTGTGTAGGCATGGGACCGCATACATCTGAATGCACCAAATCAAGCTTTTTAAACTCTTTCTTTCCCCTTCTTTTATGGGCTGATTTAGTCTGCTTCCCATAGAGACAGTGCTCACAAAATTCAAAATGAGAGAAACTCAAATGCGGTACATAACCCAAACGGCATAAGAGTTTCATTCCATTTTGGCTCATGTGCCCCAACCTGCAATGCCACAAAGAAGTGCTTGGCTGCTCAGTTATTGCAACAACATGATCAAATACCCCTGATACATGTAAGGGATACAAAGTCCCACACTTGGCACCCTTGGGCAAAAGCATAGAGCCCTTCTGAATTTTCCAACTTTGAAAGCCAAAAGTGGTGTGAAAACCAGCATCATCTAGCTGACCCACTGAAATAAGACTCTTGCTCAGCTTAGGCACATGTCTCACATGTTTCAAAACAAATGTAGACCCATTTGCAAAAGAAAACTTTATGTCACCTACTCCCACTATGTCACATGCATAGTCATTTCCAAGATGCACACAACCTGTCTTTCCACTGTCATAAGTGGAGAACCATTCCCTATGGGGAGTAACATGGAATGAAGCACCAGAATCCAAAATCCAATCCTAGGAATATGCATCATCTGAAGTGGTAAGCAACTCTACAGATAAACTAGACATGAAGAGAACGTCATTGTCACCATATGTGTTACTGCATTGATCTCCTCGATCTTCACTTTTCCTTTGTCCTCCCTTGGACTCTCTTCCTTTTGATTTGCACCCCAATTTGCTTTCTTTTTCTTATCTTTTTGCTCTCTTTTCAGCTTGTAGCAATCCTTTTTCATATAGCCCTTCTTGCCACAATGGTAACACTCAATGTTCCGTGCCCTGGATTTGCTACGAGACTTTCCTCTTTCTTGGGACTTCCCCCTGAACTGTGATCTGCCCCTTTGCACATTTAAGGCTGCATCCTGCTTGTTGCCATCCATAGAATTTCGTCTAATCTCCTCGGCCAACAAGCTACCCACAACATCATCAAATTTCAGTACTCCACCAGGTGCAGAGTTACTGATAGCTGTACGGAAGGTATCCCATGAGGATGGCAATGAACATAAGAGAAATATTGCCTTAGTCTCCACGTCAAAATTCATCTTCTGAGCCTGAAGCTAGCTGAAAATAATATTGAATTCATTCAAGTGAGAAGCAATGGAGACCCCTTCCTTCATCTGCAACTCAAACAACCTCTTCATGAGGTAAACTTTATTAGAGGTAGTTTCCTTCTCATAAGTGGCACACAGTTTCTTCCACAAATCTTCTGTAGTCTGCTCATTTATACTACTGTGAAATAAACTGACTCTGCAAGATGAAGTCTAATAGTAGACTTTGCTAATGCATCCAACTCATTCCAATCATCCTCAGACATATTTGCAGGCTTAGGTTCAATCCCTGCCAAGGGTTTAATCTGCTTCTTTTGAATAAGCACATCCCTTATTTGTTCTTTCCACAAAGAAAAGTTTGTCATATCAAACTTTTTAATGTTGAAAAACTCCTTTTTAGACATGGAAGAGGATGCCATGATGCAAATAAAGCAAAATCCCAAATGCTAGTGCCTGCAAGAGAGAATCACAACAAATACTAGGTGCATCCAAATGTGTATGCCACAATAGACTGAAATATCACCAAAAACTCAAAGCTCAAAGCATCAAAAGATGCATCTGACTCATGTGCATATACTATGCATCCATATGAGCAAATCTGACCCAAAAGAAAATGCCGATAAGTGCCAAATGACTCAAGCATAAACACCGTCCACTGGCATATGCATCAATAATATCTCATCCAAGAGAGCACATCACTATCAGTGCATCACCTGCAATGTGTCAAAGCTGTCCCTCAGCATAAAATAGCATCCATGTGCAAAGCATCCATAAAAAATAGCATCCCACAAGGCAATTTGGGTCTATCAGCGCATCCAATAAGGACCGTAATGCATCCAAATGGCCTATAAATCATCCACTGCAACCCAATGCACACCATGAATGAGCGCACATTACTCAAACTGCAACCAGAGTGATCTGCATAAGGTATGCTCAAGAAATCATAGTCCCACGGTAATGACTGCTACTGAAAATAGAACCAGAGATGCCTCAAAACATGGGCGCCATTGCATAATCGGAATCAGCAAGAAAATCTGCAAATATCTCTCTTCTGCCAAAACTCCAAAATCCCAACCGATGAGTGAGAAATGGGAGTCAACACTTATCGA
Source organism: Dipteris shenzhenensis (assembly GCF_047967505.1). Taxonomy (NCBI): domain Eukaryota; kingdom Viridiplantae; phylum Streptophyta; class Polypodiopsida; order Gleicheniales; family Dipteridaceae; genus Dipteris; species Dipteris shenzhenensis. Next base: position 19,969,017 of record NC_141619.1, read on the forward strand.
CTGCCATGTGGCATAATAAGGTTTCAAAACCTTAGAATGAAAAATGCATAACAGAGAGACGAAATCGAATACACAGAGATCTATAACTCTGAAAATCCTCCACCGAATCATGCAAGAACTGATAGGTAGGGGTTTTTGGGCATCCGGAACGCAATGGGACAGACGGTTTTGGAAACTGTGGTCTCAATCACTGGGTCCAACACACGGACTAAAAAATGTTTTTGGAAACAGAGCTGTTTGTAAACTCCACCGGAGTGCGAATGATGAGCAACATAGAAGTTTTAGGACCTCCTGAGTCCACCGGAACTGTCAGATCTGCAAATGGTTACTCCAAACTTGAGTTCCAACACCCGGGCAAAAAACGCAGAAACTGACACAGTGAGTTAGAAATCCAATGAAATGATCCCAGATTCAAGAATGAAGGTTTTTCCAGGCTCCTGAAGTAATGTGGACACCAAAAGCGAGCAATAGTTGCCTCTACAAGTCAATACGGAGTCTCTGTCATCGAATGGAACAGGGAAAAGCTCAAAAAACGACTTTTTCTTTGAAAACACTTTACAGGCTCTCAAAACCACTTTGCAAAGCCAAAGTGACTTTTCCAAAGGTTCCTCCAAGGTCTCTGCACACTCGGATGCAAGTAAAGTCACCCACAAAGCTACCCACAGAGCTTCTCCTTCCTCCCACAGAGCTGCTGAGCTTCAAGCATTCATGCACGCTCAACTAGATCACCCGGGCTCTGATACCAGTTGAGAGTTCTCTCAACGGAAGCAAGAACAGAAGAAGGAGAGAGAGAAACAGAGAGCCACACAAGTTTTGGTGGGTGCAAAACCACCCTAATCTTCTTTTTCATTCATTTATATATGTCTTTGAGTATTGTACATAATTGGGGTAAAGGCACAGTGACCTTTAACCCCCACACTTTCTCTTTTCCCTTTCGTGATACTTGCATACCACTATCTGCATGGCTTTGAGGAGATTCTCCTAATCTCAATCTGCTTGTCCATGGCAAAGTATGTGAATTATTATTAGAGGACACTACAGGTCCACTAATATTTTGTGATTGCTGCTCCAACAATGATTGCACCTGTAGTTAGTAGATCTTTCCATCGGATCATCATAAGTCTTCCCTTGGAAAATTGCATATACTTCACATTCATCTCCGCCATTGTGACTGGATTGGACGGAATGACTTGGACAATCTATGCCTGTAGCATTGGTCCCCCAGCTATCGTTGTCACTTGTGGAGTGAAGAATAAACCATGAACCACCAAAAAAACACCACCCACTATCGGTGAATATGGCTCACTTAACATAGATCGACCCTATGGAAGGGCACCACATTGTTCGCACTCATATTGCAATTGGCAACAAACAGGGCTCTTGTGCATTCTCTTGCGAGCCGCACTAAAACTAGGTGCCACCATGTCCTAGTATGCCACAACCAACATCTTGCAGAGTTTTTTGAGCATCTCAATCCACATGTAAGTATTCGTCTATGGAGAGTGACCATCTAGGAGGCCGACAGGGCAGCCTTGTTGTCGATACTAGTCATCATGAATGGACTAAGAAAGGGATAGTAGAATCTAGTCCAGAGTATTGCAATCCAAAGGCAAATTCTGACACGGGAAGAACTATAGCTAGTTTTACTTGGTGAACAACTCATCAGGACCCAAGCCATCAATGCACGCAAAGGTCATTCTAATGATCAATCATTCATAGCTTCAGATAAAAGGAGAGGCAAAGGTAGAGGTAGATCATTTCAGCGAAGTGGTCATTATCAACAACAAAGTTAGTTTCAAAGTCAAAATCAGCGTCAACATCATCCTCAACAACATTAGCATCAGCAAAGAAGAAATCATTCCAACAGAGGACGAGGGAATGCATCCATCAACGTGTCAAACATTCAGTGCAACTATTGTCATAATTTTGGACACTATAAAAAGCAGTACGACCAAGTCAGTCAATCTAGCAACATTTGAGGCAATTTTCACGGGAGAGGAACTGATTGGGGTGGACATTCCAGTCACAGTCATTATGCCAAAATATAAAGCTGAGAATATGTTTCTTGCAAGTGAGGATATGTAGAAGAATGAAACAATATTCCTTGACATTGATTACAATTTAAAAGGGGAATGCAATTATCAAGTTGATCAAGCAAATAAGGATCCTTGGTACATTGACAGTGGCACATCATCTCTTATGACAAAACATTAGGAATGGTTCACAGAGATGAGACCATTAGAAGGACATAAGAATTTCATCTACATGGCAGATGAAATTTCACTAGTACGAAAGGATTGGTAAAAGATGTACTCTATGTTTCGAAGCTTAACAAGAACCTCTTATCACTTGGTCAAATGATGGAACACAACTATCGAGTCATATTTGATAGAGATGAATGCACTATCAGAGACAAATATAGAGGATATCAACTAGTAGGATGCTTGTTCAAAATGCTAGCTTTAGTTCCAGATTTCATGCCATGTCATCCCAACCACAACATATGTATTTCTCCTTATATTTATGCAAGCAAAGAATCTCCAACACATGTTAAGCAATGAAGCATTCAAGGTTGAGGCATTTGTGTGTCTTCTTGTTTAGAGGTTAATCTGCATCATACGATGGCATCTCAAAGCATAGCACTGGCAGCCCAAGTGAAACAACACAGAGAGAACAACCTAGTCAGCTCCTAAGAGGCATCTCTAACAAAAGGCCATTGACACAACAACCTACTAGAAGAACCTCCTGCACCAAGTGTCGACAGTAGCCTCTTCATGGGTTTTCTTTCACAACACCAGTGCCTCAGCAGCTCTCGAGGAAGCTCTAGCCTTGCAACATACTCTAGAGCCTTGACTATCGGCTCACGGGCAAGCTCCATAGCCATCATAGCTTCATCAACGATGCCTAGCATGTCAACAGCCAAGTAATTAACCTCATGGCTCCTATGAGCATTGCAACGTGTCCCTTATGGCTCACCTCCATGACCCAATAGCCCACATAGCCATGGCACACATAAGTTGCCCACAACGACCACAGCTTGTAGCTAGACAGAAGAAGATTCTAGTTGTGCACAACAAACCACCACAAAGAGACCTTGCATAGTGAGTACTAAGCTCACAGACGTCACTAAGCTCGATTGATGAACCACAGCCACCAGCAATGAAGCACAACAATGACCTAGCAAGACCGACTGCTAAACAACTCCTAGTGCCTAGCAAAGGCAAACGGCGCCCAAGCTAGAAGCCACCCTGCACCTTCCATAAACGATAGTATAGCGATGAACACCTGCATCAATAGTGAGCATCACTAGCTCAAAATGATATCCAACACCTCTCATCTCTAATTTTCTACAGAATTTATCAAGGACCATGTGGAAGATAAGGCTAGCTGTGGTAAATTAATTGTGGTTAGGTTAATATTTTGAGAGTGATCAGAGGTTTCCATGTGGAAAAAGTATTCCAAGACACCACGGTGACTGGAGGCCTAGTGGTGCCATCCAGATAATCAACTACAATTCATGGAGTGAAATTTGGGAAAAAGAGATTACAATGTACATCTACATCCAATAACAGGTTATATAAAAGTTAACAACTTATACTAAGAAAAAATTGAAGAGTGGATCTTACATTTATAAAAACTTTGCAATTGTTGAGAGCCTTAAAGGCCAAAAGATTACATCTAGCGACCATAAACATTCAAATATAAAAGTTAACAATAGTGCATATTGAAATCCTCAAATTGAACAAAAAGAGATTACATAAATGTAATAAAAACTTAGCAATTGCTAAGAGCCTTAGAGACCAAATCATTACATCAAGCAAGCCAAAATATATTGAGAGCCTTAAAGGCCAAAAGATTATATCCAGCCATTATTGAGTGGTTATGAGCCTCGTTGAGCAAGAGGGAATTTGTACAACTGAGTATTCCTACCAACCTAGCTTGTTGTATTAAAATGTTTTAGGGAGCCAATGGAGGAGACAATGGAGAAGCCGAAGACCACGCACATTGCCAGGACTCAGATTATGGCCCCTTAACAAGTCGAGAGTACTCTGTTGTGAAAATCTTGAGGCCTTTGTTGACATCTAGGGGGAACCCATACATCAAAGCCATAAAGAGGCCAGAGGTAAGCATGTCATCTAAGGTGGTGACATACAGATATGGGGGGAATTGACTGTGGGAATGAAGGGTGTCCACCACTAGAGCTAGCATTTATACTCCATGTGAGTGCGACGCAATCACCTTATACGAGAAGGCAGATAACATTGGGATCATGTTGCATTGAGGGGTGGTAGTAGGCATGGTGAAGATGAGTGGGTGAGCAATGGAACAGATGAGTAGGGGAGCAAATGAGCAAAGGAGCAGATGAGTGATGAGAGTTGGAGGAGGGAGCATGGAGCAAAGTAGAGTAGGGGGGGAAAAGAGTTGGAGGAGGGTGTGTGGAGAAAAGTAGCAGAGCGTGTGGAGAAAAGTAGCAAAGTAGGGGAGGATGAGAGCAATGTAGTAAAATGCCAAATGCAACAGATCTTATATATCATAAAGTTTGAGGGAGGTAGCAAGCTAAGGGTGTCCACTTTTGGACCACTTGCAGGGGAGTGTGACACCCCCTCGAGTGAAAATAAAAAGGTCTTGCTTCAATGTGAAATACCTCGATCGAGGTATCGTCTCCAATGAAATTGGCACACGCGGACAACCAAACCAAGCCAATACCTCGATCGAGGTCTTCCATTTTCATCCACCGAACCAAGATTATACCTCGATCGTGGTATTGAACATGGGTCATGTTCAATACCACGATCGAGGTATGTGGCATCCGACATGGCAGTTGACATACCTCGATCGAGGTACCGTGGCAAGTCCAAATACCTCAATCGTGGTATGCTCGATCGATGACTTGGCCGCATGTCAAATACCACTATTGAGGTATGTGGCATCCGACATGGCAACTGACATACCTCGATCGAGGTACCATCGGATGTTACATACCTCGATCGTGGTATGGTTGACCGATGACATGGCAGTTACCATACCACGATCGAGGTATGTGGAATGGTAGCTACCATACCACGATGTATGTGGCATCCGATATGTACTGCGCTGGTAGATGACATACCTCGATCGAGGTATCATGGCATGTCAATACCTCGATCGAGGTATGCTAGATGGATGGGTATGTGGCATGTCAAATACCACGATCGAGGTATGTGGCATCGCAAGTGGTATGCTAGACTATGATGTATGTGGCATGTCAAATACCACGATCGAGGTACATGGCATTGGCATACCTTCATCGTGGTATTGAAACCCTAAATTTTCGTATATAAGAAGAGGGACCCCCCCTCATTCTTCAAACCTCGATCGAGCTCCTCCTCATCAAAATAGACGGAATTGCTGGAGCAATGGAGAAGCACCGATGGAGGTCGACGGAGAACGACGGAGCGACGAAAATGGACGGAGCGGGAGATTCCAGGTAAGGTTTTTTAAGTGTAGCTTTTTTTTTTTGCGAAAATTTATTTAAAATTTAGTTTATAGAAATATCTAAAATATTTCAAATTTTAAAATGCATTTTTAATTACTTAAGTTTTTATTTAAATGTCAAAACGTATATATTTTGTTTTGAAAAATCATCTATTAGAAAAAAGAGAGATTAAAGTAGTTTTTATGTTATTTTTTAAATTAGTGAAGTTTTTAATTAAATATAAACACGTTTAAATTTTGTTGTTAGAAATCATCTATAAAAAAAAAGAAAATAAGAGTTTAAAGTAGCTTTTATATTAGTGATATTTGATTAATCAGTCCATACTTCAATAGACGTAGGAGCCTACCTTCCATGTATCAAAAAAGAGATTAAAGTAGTTTTTATATTATTTTTCAAATTAGGGAAGTGTAGCATCTTTAACACAAAGTTTGAAATTTCTTTGAAAATGAAATAAGACCAAGGATGTACATCTAAATCCCTTTTTCAATAACACTGTTAAATAACTATTGTGTGTGCATCTTCCATTGAAGAGTGAAGCAACTTAGAGCTTGTAGGAAGTGCATGTGTTGCATTTGCAACATAGCACTGTTGTAGGCATAACCACACATTTGGCCCATCTACTGTTAGGTGCATAGGATGATCCCAACGACATCCTACCTCATCAAGGAGTATGTGCTAAGTGTAATCAATCAAACAAATAGGATGATTTGAACAACACATTCGCCTACACATCATTTTCAAATCATACGGTGCGAGAGGTTGATCCAAGGAGAGGGTAGATCATGTGGCTAGCAATCCCTTTATGTGGCACGTGAAACTATAGAAATAGGAAACTAGGGAAGTTTGTAGATTTATGTATGGATATAGCGACATAGACAAATACAAAGACTTATGTGATTCCATGAAAACTTGTCATGAGCTTTTGCAAAAATTCAATCGAAATTGGCTAGCTAAAAGTTTTCATTACCCAAATAGATTATTAAATCCCATTGAATAGAATATTAATTTTCATTACCCAAATAGAATATTAATTTCCATGTGTTTTTTTGTGCATGCGCCAGCCAGTGCACAGGTTTTGGCACCACTGTTCATATGCAGATAGCAATTTTGAGAGCTAAGATGAGGGCACTGCAGGATGCTGGGGCACCCCCTCACTTGGTTGCGAGTCTCAATTCAGTCATTGATGCTCTAGGTCGATTAGACACAATTGAGGACGTTTTGGATACCTTTTAGGCACAGGCTGAGGCAGAGATTGGTGGTCATGGCTTGGATTGGAGAGCCATTTGAGAGTTGTTTGAGCGTGAGTCACCTCACAAGCAAGTCTTAGAGGATATGTTCTGGGATGATCACACTAAGGTGATGTGATCACGATCAGGGTAGCCCTTTTATATTTTACATTGTAGGACCCCGTCATAGCAGCACATATTTATCTGAGATATCTCGTTGCGAATGGTGGTCGATTGCCTCACAACCATCAGATAGCGAGGTCATTTTCCATGCAGCTATACATCAAGTTTGTGCTTGGTGATCGGTTAGACTACCTTAGTACTCGTTCAGGATCAGGAGCGGGACATGGTAGGATGGGGTGTCAGGAGCATCAGACTGCAGGTGTTCACAGCATCAACGCAAGGCACCAAATCTGCACACCATCCTTGCACCAGCATTGCGAGCTATTGGAGGACGGATTAGGGGGGATATTCATTCAGTGGCCTCATCCTTGCACGACATGGCCTTTGTCCTATCAAGATCACTTTCAATTCCACCTCCCCCACCTCCCACATCTACACCACCTCCCACATCTACACTGCCTCAGCATGAGTTGGATACTGGAGACACACAGATTGTAGAGTTGGAGGCATTGTTGGTTGAGTCTAGGGTTGAGGTTAGTTATTCTGAATATTTTAGCTTATTTTTTTGTTGCGTGTTTTAAACTGAAGTTTTTTGGTTCATTCTCACCATGTACACATGTTTGCTTGGCAGGCACATCTATTGTGATAGGATATGGAGTCTCATGTACGACAGTTGGAGGTAGATTTGGAGGAGTAGAGGATTCGAACACACATAGCCTACTATTGAACGGAGCACTATATTTTGCAGTTGAGACATATTAGTTGTGATCCGTCTCACCATAGGATCCACCCCAATGTGGCCTTGTACCCCGCTCCTCCTGTAGATGTGCCAGCTAGGACACCCATAGATGCACCAGTCATAGCCAGCCTTCCTACCGCCACTTGCATCCTTTGCCATGAGGATTTTGACACCGTAGGGTGGTTTAGACTAGGGTGCGGCCACATCCCACATCTCCATTGCATGACCCACCACATGGTGGCATGATTAGTGTGCCCTATATGCTTTGCTGACATTAATGTGGCCACATACAGAGGACTAGGTATGGATGATCTGTATCCTGGTCATCGTCAAGCCATTGATCCATTTGCCTACATGGTCTTGAGAGAGCACTACAAGGAGGAGGCACAGAGAGCTTTGCTACAGCAGGAGGGTGCTGATACTTCAGTGGTTGTAGCGTGTGTTCCATGATGCTTCTCATATGGTGATTTCATGCCAGGTGACAAGGCATGAGCAGAGGAGGCACGTCGTATTGAGCAACAGGCAGAGCTTCATATATCATTGCAATAGTGGGTGGAGCAGTAGCTTGGGTAGGGCTGAAGGCCAACGTCTTCTACATGTAGAGACGATTACTCGAGCTAGATTTGAGGCACGAGTATTTTTAGATGCATGAATTTGGGAGCTGAGGCGCGCATACATAGAGGAGGCGACGGAGGCAGAGATGGCAATGGTGGCTCGTGCAACATGCCCTCCTCTTCATCAAGATGAGGCTGGCCCATCTAATCTAGGAGATGAGGCTAGCCAATCTGATTCGCCCGAGGGCACACAGCCGGATGGTTGGGCAGCGGGTCATACAAGAGCCACGTCAGAGGATGACTAGAGTATCATATGTGGAGTTATCAGAGCATCACAACAAGTAATAATCCACAGCCTCCTCATTGCCCTCCGAAGCAATGACCGCGAAGATATCTCCAATACGCAACATATTTGTAAGCTGGTCATAATCTCTAGAGGAGCTAAATCTCGCATCATGTACCTCCTCCCAAGGCTGGAAGGGAGAAAGCACTCACCGTGCCCATGGATCGGCCCATGGTATCATGGAGCATCTTGATCATCATGTACCTCCTCCCAAGGCTGGAAGGGAGAAAGCACTCGCCATGCCCATGGATCGGCCCATGGTATCATGGAGCATCCTCCCCAATCATCATCAATGCATACAGAGCAAAAACATGCAAACCATCGAGAAAAGATCACAGGGTGAGACTCACCTATGCTCCAGATGGAATGGAAATCAAGAGTGCTAGACACTGAATGACAATCAAAAGACCTAGACCGATCAAGACTCCCAATGTCCATGCACCAAAAATACCGGCTCACCACCCTATCGTCACGCGATTGAAACGAGGAGATAGCACTAGTGGATAAGTGCTGGCTGCACCACTGCACCACATCATGTGCATCCTTGAAGCGATTGGCACTGTGACACTAGTATCGACACAAAGCAGGATTCACGCAAGCACTTGCACCATCGTGCTCTCCCTTACCATGCCCTGTCTCAAAGTAGCTCCATGTGATCGGAATGCCTGTCTCACGGTGCCATCTGTAGAACTGATAAAACTATCTAGCAGATTTCAATTGACCACCACAGCCGTCTGACTAGAGCCAGCACCGCTGCCATGTGACACCATGATCCCTCAAGAAACTGTCATGCAAAGTGAAGCAATGCTGCACAAAATGGGCATCATGTGATCGATCATCACTAATGTAGAAGTGATACTCTCGCACAATGACACGTGAGTCCATGGTGCTATCAATGTCATCCACATGAGCCTGTGCATGACGATAGCTAATGTGCACAAATATAGCAACTTGCAATATGGCATTGAAAAAAAATATGACTATTGAAATAATTCACTATAATGAGGCCATAAAAAAACCAATAACTCAAACACATGTCACCTGTTCGGAGAAATAATACTCCGATTGTATCTCATGTTGTGGTGCAAAGGTATAATTCTCCGCAAAGTCCACCACTGAGACAACCACCCCTATAGGAAATGTCCTCAAACATGCACGGAATTGATGATCCTGCCACTTTGTAGTGTGCGAGTGGCGTATGTAGCGGTACAGCTTCCCTCGAAAACTGTCAATGAATAAAACACGTGGTGTCTCCTTCCCCATAAGCTGCAACCTCCTCGACTATGAACCACCATCTAATGTCAGGGTACTATACTCATACTACTGCCAACGAACCATCTACATGTCACAAGTATCTAGTGCAACTCGTGGCACTCTAGCAAAGTCACCACACAAAGTACACCTACCTTCCACACAATCAAGGGACTGGAATAAAGCATCGCCATCTCATGTACACAATATGGAATGAATGAAGTCACGAGGGCTAGTAGGAACCACTCCCCTATGACCATCAAGGGAACGAAATACATCATACATCAATCCAAAATCCACATGGTAGTGACAATAGCACTTCTCATGCTCCTGAGAGCATCGCACAAACCATGGCCTGCTGCTCACTCAAATGACCTCTAGCTAGTCCTGAACTCTAGGTGTGCCTCTATAAACTGACTGTAGAACTCAGTCTAGGTACGCTCCAAAAAATATGCACCATGCTCAATGTACACACCGCATGACACCCTCTTCCACAATGCCTTCTTGAACACCGGGGATGCTCTACAATGCTCCTCCCAAAACCGTTGTGTGAACAACCTAGTGGAATCATCCAACAATCAATCGCTGTGAGGTGCACGACCACTCAAAGCCCAAAGAGCATCAGTCTCACTATCCTCTAGACTCTGCCTCCTAATCATGCCTACTCACAATGTGCATGGTGCAATCTGAAGAAGACGTGAAGCAGTATGCACATGGCCTATCATATGAGGTCTACTAATGGCAGCCACAATAGCATGATGTGTTGCCAAGGCACTAGAAGCATAGGAACGTTGAACATTGCTAAGGACCTCACTACATACAACCCTATCTCTACGTGCACCAAGACTAGCAAGCCTCCTACACTCTACCAAGTCAAGGTGATCAATCAGGGACGTGAGAAGAGCAGAATGCAAAGCTGGCGTAAGGTCACTAAAAAAATATTGCACAATCTTGCTAGTACGACAACGGATAGTGGACTTCGGCAAGTCACGTCGTGAAGCAATAGTGCTGTTGCAAGGTGGGGCAAGGGGATCAATTGGAGATGGTAGGGTGGAGGGGGGAAGGGAGTTGCCAAGGGGAAGGGGGGAAGGGGGAGGGGGAGGGGGAAGAGGTAAAGGTGGAGGGAAAAATGTAGGTGGTTAGGGGAAGGGCGGAGGCTAGAGGTAGGGGAGCAGATGAGGATGTGGAGGGGGGGACAATGGAGGTGGGGGTGGGGGTGGGGGTGGAGGTGGAGGCGGGATGTAGAGGTGGAGGTGGATCGGTGGTGGTAGTGTGAACTCTAGCTCTAGAGGCTCTCTTGCGCTCGTGAGCCTTTCGCTTTCTTGCGCTCCTCGTCAATGACATTTGGTGGGGGGTTCCTACATCTTTCACGTCTACTAGCTCTACGGCTTTGAGAACCCATTCTCAATGAAAGTAGGATGGAAGGTGTGACAAAGTGATGGGGAGGCAAGAATGGCTAAGAATGGGGAAATGAACCAAAATGTGGTGTCTTATAGAGAGCTTGAACTCATCCACTAGATTGCTCTTGATTATTATTGGTGAAGAAGGTGCTAAGATTGAAAATAATTGGCTACTAAAATTCCGTTTGATTTTGTTTTGAAACTAATTTTGTGGTCTACTCAAATAAATTGATTTTAATAATATTATATATACATGGAATCCAATGTTAATTTTGAATATTTGCATCGTTTGATTTTATTTCAGTTTAATATCTCGGGGGGGTCACTCATCATATGTAACCCTATCACGTGAGTTCAATAGAAGGATATTTTTTATTTTTAAAATTTACATAAATAAATATACATAAGGGACTATTTAAAATAGTTTTGGAAAAAATTTACAGATTTGTATAGAAAAGGGGTACATTTTATTAATGAAAAATTTTACAGATAAGGGATTTTAAATAAAGGCCTTGAACGCACGTGATATAGAGGGTTTATACATAGTGACCCCCCTGAGTTTAATATTCACATAACATATGTGCCTATCTTGATTACTATTCTCGTTAATGCAATTTGAGAATAACCTATGTGATAAACCATGATAATTTTATTATTTTGACACTTCCAAATATCTCCAAAGACCTCGATCGTGGTCATAAACCATGACAATTTGATTATTTTTCCACTTTTGGATACCTCTAAATACCTCGATCGTGGTCATTAACCATGACAATTCGATTATTTTGCCACATCCAAATACCTCCAAATACCTCGATCGTGGTATTCTGTGCGTGATCTGTGGTCATAAACCTCGATCGTGGTATTCTATGCCTCACGCACTCAAATCACATGCATGTATAACTTACCATGCATGTTGATGATGTGGCTCACCATCATCATGATGTGTATACATGTGGCTGATGTGGCACCATGCATGGTGATGATGTGGCAATATGGTGTGGAATATATGAGTCTCTTCCATGACATGGATATGTGATGTGGCATGATGAGTTGGCATTCATGAGGTGGTAGATTGACATGGCAAATTGAGGTGGAGGGATTGGTGATGTGGCAATGTTGATGAGGTATGCCAAGGTGGCAAGGTGTGATGGCATGGCTCCATGAATTCCTCTGATGTGGAATGATGATATGGCACATGTGGCTGATGTGGCAACATGTGTGGCAATCTAAGGTGATATGTCAAGGAGTGATGTCACTTCTCCTTGATGACATGGCACCATGCGGTCTATCAACGTGGCATGATAGCAAGGCAAAAATAGATGACTCAGCCTTCCACATGGGCAACATTCACACTCCAAAGGCTTGCCACTAGGGTCGGTGATGGTCCTAGCCTACCTCACCAAGCCTAATACCAAGCCTACCTTGTCTTGGTATTAGGCTTGGGTGGCCCTTTTTCCCCCACAAAAGGGAGATTTCAATCTTGGAGGCCATATTGTACATTTCCCTTACTCAAATTTAACCAAAATTTTTTCTGCTTATTCATCATGCGAAGGACTAAAAATATTGACATTTTTGAAATGTTTGGTCATGTTTGAGAATTACTAGATTTATTTTTAATATTCTTTATTGATCCTCTAAGGAGTAAAAGTAAAAATTAAACTTCAATCTTCCTAAATCTAATCATTGGATTTGGGATTTGATGATTGAACCACACACCCTTATGTGCCTACTAACCTTCGACTGAATTGGATTTGCTTAATTATTCAGAATACTAAAAAAATGTGGTGTGCTACTAAAATGCATGTATTTTATGACTTTATTTATTATAAATAATTATTTATAATTAGATAAATCATTCAAATAATTACCAATAAATCAAGTTAAGCTCTACATAATGTAAAGAGACCACCTACAAAGTTTCAATAACATTTAATCTAAAATGAGTGAGAAATTTAGAATTTAATGACACTCTCTATTCGTGACAAAGGTATGACCGCCTTGGAACCATGCCGTGTGACACAAAGAAATTTTTTGTGTGTGCATCGAATTTTCAATCAAAGTATACCATCATGTGCACAATAGCATGTGTAATGTTGTGTCTGAAGACTTCAAAGACTAGATCCATAGGGAAGTAGGTGAGATTTGCATTTTTGTATGCTAAAAAAGCTTGTTTTCCACCTCCTAAGGATTGGGGAGTGAACAAAAAGTGGACACCCTTACCTTGCTACTTCCCTTAAGCCACCATGGTGGTAGGTGTAGAGGCCTTTGGCCCCTACAGGGAAATGATCCCATGAGAGACTGTCAAAATAGCAAGAATAAGAAGACACGTGAAAGAATGGTAACTAACTCACACATTGCTCTTGCATTGCATGCATACATATATAGAGAGGTCTATATCCCTTCATTGCCCACACATATGTCTCTTGGTATCCCCATGTGCGCACACCTTTTGGCATCCCCACTCAGGGCTAAACCTGTGTGGTATTAGGCCCTAACACATGGCACTCATGGTGGACTGTGCGAACCACACATGCACAAATATCCCTTGAGTGGAAGTCAGATGCCAAAGAAAGAGTGCAAAGGAGAACAATCGTTTTGGCCACAAGCCGAGGCAGAGAACCTTGTGATTGCATATTTGAAATACAATAATAGGTATAGAATGCCACATTCTTGAAGAAACTCCAGCAATGTCGATGTAGATCATGCACCAATAACTACCCACACACTTGCAATCCGCAAAACACCGTACATTCTTCTTTGCCACATCACTCCACAAAATTTTGCATGTTCCTCTTCCATGAATCAAATTCTTGGATCTAGGTGCTAAATCTGATCTCTTGCCAGTATGTCCCCATCCTGCATTTTCCTCCATCTCTTGGACACTATAGTTATCTTGGTTCACTTCAAGAAGAACTTAGGTGTTTATAATTAAGTGCATTAAAGGAATAAGGTACAAGAAATTCCTCCACGAGTATATGAGTTGCTGGAAGCCACACCAACAATGGACAAAACCACCCTCACTAGGTCCTTGGATCGTTCAGCCTCACTTCTTCTCTCTCAGCTCCTTTGATCAGAATCTACATGCATTCATGCCTCCCATTTTGCTTATAGATCTCCTCACTTTGCATTGGAATGGTTCTGATCTCCACCATGATCAAATGCATGCAACCCGTCATCGAAATGTGGCAACAGAGACTAAGTCTTTGGAGAGTGCTCCTCCCAACTAGTGATCAGTTTCCTCCGCCACCATCTCAATATAGCTTTGTGAGCAGATCCGCTCATGACCCTACGGCACAACGCCCATACACACTGAGACTGCCATAGTAGCTACAACGATGATCCACCAAAATGGGCACCGCCTCCGCAACCAAAAAATAGCATCGCAATAACATCGTTGTCAGATGGCTCCACACTAGCTCCACAATAGCACCCTGCAAATCGTCCCATCATCTCGCTTGGCAACTGCAACAATCTTCGCATACAGCATCGACCCTGCAATAACTTTTGCACAAGTCCATATAATCAGCACTGTAGGTCTGCATGCCGTATTTCATCTGCAATCAACCCGCAAGATGGTTCCTGATGCCCATGCATGATTCTTCACCCGCACTCCATAATTAGCATCTTTGCATTCTGCATTCTACCACAAGCCTCCTAATGTCTCTCATCCCCGCCGATCTCCTAATGCTGCAGTTCTGGTCTTCCGCTCCATTTCGAATTGCTCTTTGATCTTCTGCTCCCTTACTGCTAAATCGGAGAGACTTGCATCGTCCATCATTCCTTTGGGTTGCGACTCCGACCGCACCTGTCTCTGCATCATGGACAGACTTACGAAGTAGAGAGATGTCATAGCCTTTTTTCTCAGCGTGCTCCAACAGTTTGGACTAAAACTCTTCATCCAACTCGGGAGTGCGGCTAAGGACCCAAAGGTACTTCCTCAAACTGACCAACAAGTGCCTGTTTGTAATCTTTGTCCACAAGCATTACCCAATAATCTCGCGTAACAGGGATCATAGGTAGGAGCGGTAAACCGAACTTGCAACTTTGCTTCGTTGCTCTTAGGATCGACCTTCCACTTATCACATGAAGCTTATAACCGCTCCCATTAAAGCCTCCCTTCAGATCTGCTCTGTCTTTTGGCCAAATTGTATTGCCATAGCCGTAACTGCCCTTGGTCTCGAACTGCTAAAGTGTATGGTCGAGCTTCGATGTGGGCTTGCCCATCAATAGTGGCGGGTTTGCCTTGAAAAACTTGAGAAGCAAGAGATGCCTTCCGAGAGCCTGCTCTTTTGATAACTCTGACTACATGGAAGATGACACCTTCCACATTGGCCATGGTCTTCCTGAGGTAAGTCATGAAGGACACTGGGTAAAGCAGGGCGAGATGGAGAGAGAGAGAGAGAGATCATAGCACATTAGAATCATGTGTAGCTTAGCTTCAATCATCCCAAGGCCCATGAGCAAGAACCTTGTGGTCAACAACGAGAGACTCTCAAAACAGCAAGAACAAGAAGACACGAGACAAGAATGAAGAAGAATGGTAACTAAATCACACATTGCTCTTGCATTGCATGCATACATATATAGAAAGGTCTATGCCCCTTCATTGCCCACACATGTGCCTCTTGGTATCCCCATGTTCACACACCTCTTGGCATCCCCACTTAGGGCTAAACCCGTGTGGTATTAGGCCCTAATAGGAGGAGACCAAGAGGCTCGAGGTTCCATCCATATTAATTGTAGGCCATCATGGTGGAATCTTGGGTGTCATTCTAGACGGGTTGGTAATCATGAAGTAGATGCCCAGTGGTGGTAACTGGCAGGTGAGCAGGAAACTGTGGTAGCTAGTAATTAACTGCCAGCCCGATGGAATCTTAGCCATGATAGACATGATGGGGCTGATGTGAGCCACCACCTCAGGGCAGTAATTATCACAAAAGTAAATCATGAAGCCTAATCACCTCTAATCACTCATTACCATGTACTCTACTACTCTACTGAGCATGCAAGCCCATTGACTGATAATTTGTTGCACTCATATCATGTCTACATAGAAAAAGATATGCAACTTCCTCCATCATTTAATCAATCTAAGATACCATCACACTGTGAGCCTTTCTATCTTTGTACCTTTTTCACTTGTAAGTGTAATGAGTCCATTTGGAAATTTTGTGTTTGGTTTCTAAGAGCTCTTATTCATGGCATATGTTTTCCCTTCAGACTTTGAAAAGTGGGAACCAGTTGAGTCATTCATAGGCAAGTTCACTGGTACAATTCATGAGAATTTAGGTAAGCAAATGCATGTAGGGGAGAAGTTGGCCTCCTTGCAAAATAAGAATGTGTAGTGGTATAATGCAACACTCCAACGACATCATCAAGCTATGGCCATCTACAAACCATTGCACCACCACAACTTGAAGACATGGATTGAATCATTGTGGACTCAAGGACATTGCCAATCGTAGAAGGTCAAGATTGCAAAGGATGTGGACATGTCCATGAAGTTTACATTTGGCCAAATGGGAAATGTTGTCTTGGTTTATGCCTCTGCACATTTTTTCTTCTTTGTTACAGAATATACATATGCATAGAATGAAAACTATGTGGTCCTACAAGCATGTAGATGAAAATGCTCTTGAAGATTTACTTGGGATGAATTGGGGACCCTAGTCGGGTGAACAAAATGGTGATGTGTTTCAATGTCATGCATGTAAACACAATGTGGTTATTAGATACCATTTTTCACACTAGATGTTGTATTTAGCTTCTCAATACAGGCATTGGAAGAAAGAAAATGGCACATTGCAATGGACTCTAAGTTTGTCTATTGATGTTGAAGAGGGAGATGTTAGAAATGTGAATGTCACATCGCAATGGACTCTAAGGGATGTACAAGAACACCTATTGGTCATGGAGGATGGCATGTTAGAGTCCTTTAACTTTACCTTAAATGGTGGTAAGATCAGCTGCCACTGATGTGTGGAGAACTTCATGCATAGTGCCAATTTCATTCCTCCTACAACTTTGAATATTGTTAATAATGTGTTTGACTAGTGCAACATTTAATTTTTTATCAAATCCTAGTTCTTGTTTCAAAAGATGATGGATAATTAAATTGACATGTTATTTCTTTTGATGTTTTCTCCTTTGATTTCATGGTGGTAAATTATTTTTCCTTTGAGTTCATGGTAAATTTTTTTTTTAAAATTTGGGGATTTTATGATTAGTTTTAATTTTTAGGGTTTTGATATATATAAAGGCGTAAGAGCCATTTTTAAGTTACATTATCACTTTCACTTTTAGAGAGCCATAGAAACTTCCTTTTTTGGTTAGAGGCTTTTTCGGGGCCCGTTTTGGTGGTGAAAGTTTTCTGCGGGCACTCAGAAAAGTGCCATGTTTTTGTTGTGTGACCACTGTTCCGCAGGTCGGTGAAAAGTTGCCACAGAAATTGCATCGTATGCCTGTGCGTAGAGATCTTGGGAGTGACAGAATCATTCTTATTGCCTGTTGATGCAAAATCGTCACTAGGAAGTGACTATGTGGTCAAATACCACTTTCGTCAGTTTTGCAAAATTGCCCTTGTGAGGAGAAGTTGTGTTTTTCGTAGTGACATAATATTTTACAGTGTTCTGTAATGGCGTCTGATGCTCTTTCACAGATTGTCACTGAAAAGCTTGACAAGAACAACTTCCCAGCATGGAAGTTTAGAATGACGAATTTCCTTAAGGGAAAAGGCTATTGGGAGTTCATTACTAGAGCCTCAGGGGGGTCATTATGTATAAACCCTCTATATCACGTGCGTTCAAGGCCTATATTTAAAATCCCTTATCTATAAATTTTTTTATTAATAAAATGTATCCCTTTTCTATACAAATCTGTAAATTTTTTCCAAAACTATTTTAAATAGTCCCTTATGTATATTTATTTCTGTAAATTTTAGAAATAAAAAATATCCTTTTGTTGAACTCACATGATAGGGTTACATATGATGAGTGACCCCCCCGAGACTAGAGCTGAACAAGAACCAGTTATTCCTAATGTTCCCAATCAATAGGAGTTGCAGGCATTTAAAGGTTGGTATGAGAGGGCTAGAAAAGTCATGTAGTGGTTGTCTATCAGTATTTCATATTCTATGATTGTGCATATTCAAGATGCAAGCACACCGAAGGAGGCATGGGATACTTTGACAAAAATGTATAGCACAAATACATAGGCTAGGAAAATGCAGCTCAAGCAGGAGTTGCATAATGTGTAGAGAGAAAATATGAGCATCAATGACTACCACATGAAGGTGAAGAAGATTGCAGATGCACTTGCTTCTATTGGGTCACCAGTGGAAGATTATGATTTAGTTTCTGTGACCTTGAATGGTCTAGGAAAGGATTATGCATAATTTCGAACATCCATTGTCGTCCGTGAAAAATTTCCTGATTTTGAGGAGTTGATTTCTCTTCTAATTTCTAAAGATGGTGGTGCATCTTCTTCAGGAGGAACTTCAAAAGAAGTTGTCTTCTACTCAAATGCTGGAAGAGGTAGAGGCAGAGGTAGAGCAGGCCAATCTGGAGGCCATGGCAGAAATAAGAATATGCAACAAATTCAAGAAAACCAATCCTATGGAGGAGGATGTGGTAACCTTAGAGGCAGGGGGAGTCAAAGAGGTCATGGTGGATGGCAGAGAGGCCAAAATGCAAACAACAATGTTGAATGCTGCTATTGTGGTAAAATGAGTCATATGGCTAAAGACTGCTATAAAAAGTAGAATGACATCATGAATGGAAAATTGAAGCAAGGCAATTATGCATCCTCTAGTAGACAAGGTGATGACAGAAATGAGCATGTGTTTATGGTGCAGCACATGACCAATTCTGTGAAAAGCGTAGAAGAAAGCAATGATGTGTGGTGTGTTGACTCAGGTGCATTAAACCACATGACAGGTCATGTAGAATGGATGCAAGATCTTAGGAAAATGGAAAGACTAGGATTTGTGGAGACTGGTGATGATACTGCACATCCTATTATGCAGATTGGTAAAGTTCCTTTGTCTATACAGGATGGGAAAAAGAAATACATATTTGATGTATTTCATGTCTCGAATATCACCAAGAACTTAGTTTTTGTTCGTCAAATAGTTGAGCAGGGCTTGCAGGTCAGATTTAATCCTCATGGATGCTTTGTTGAGGATATGAGAAATAAAGGTTGCTTGATAGCAAAAGGAAAGAAGAAGGGCAGGATGTTTACGTTAGATGCAGACATGCCTGAATTGAGTGCAGCAATGTTTGCACATGGGACCGGTGTAGTTGCAGATATTGATGTTTGGTGTAAAGACATTGGTCATGTTAATGTACAGTGACTTAAATTAATGCAGGCCCAAAATATTGTTACAAGATTGCCTAAGTTCAAGGTTGTAGAAATGCATAAGGTATGTGAAGCCTGTCAATTTGGAAAACAGGCAAGGAAACCATTTCCTAGAGATGTTCAAGAGAGTAGGAGGCAATTGGAATTAATCCACTCTGATGTCTGGACTACTAAAGTTGCATCTATTGGAGGCTGTCATTATTTTGTCACTTTTATTGATGCCTACAGTAGAAAAGTTTGGGTGTATTTTATGAAAAAGAAAATTGAAGTGTTTGGGCATTTCAAAGCTTTTAAAGCTATGGTTGAAAAAGAAATAGGCTTGCAAATAAAATGCCTAAGGTCAGATGGAGGGGGAGAGTACCTCTCAAATGAGTTTGCAAGTTTCTTACAGGAGCTTGGCATAAAGCAGCAATATTCATGCATTCATACCCCACAGCAAAATGGACTTACAGAAGGAAAAATAGGCATGTTGGAGAGGTATCTCATGCCATGCTCAATAAAAAAGACCTGCCAAATTATTATTGGGCTAAAGCAATTGTTACAGTAGTCTACATAATGAATAGGACTCCCACTGTAGCAAAACATGGCATGACACCAGAGGACAGGTATACTGGTAGGAAATCAGATATTTCTCATTTGAAAGTTTTTGGTTGCATTTTCTATGTTCATGTGCCAGATGAGTTGAGATCCAAGTTGGATCCAAAAGCTGAGAAGTGCATCTTTATTGGTTATTCTATGTAGCAAAAAGGGTATAGATGTTATAACCCTTCTACTCGTAAGTTTACAATGAGCAGAGATGTTGTTTTTAATGAGATGAGCAGCTGGTATAAACCAGTAAATGTGATTGATGATGTAGATGCACGAAATGGTAATGCTACACAGGATTCACAGCAGTAATCACAAAATATTAGTGGACCTTTAGTGTCCTCTAGTAGTGGTTCACATACTTCACCATGGACAATAGGCAGATTGAGATCACGAGAATCTCCTCAAAGCAATGCAGATAGTGGTATGCAACAAGTATCACGAAAAGGAAAAGAGAAAGTAGATCAGCCCATGGTTGATGTGAATGCAAGTCACTCTTATGTGGATTGTGAATCTAGTGGCTCAGAACAGAGCCTTGATGATGAGTTGGGTATTCCTTCTCTTGTTACACCTAGAGTAAGGAAGCAAGGGATGTTTTGAGAGCACCTAGTAGTGAACATTTTGCATAGGTCTACCAGAGTTAAGTATCCTGTGGATAGGCTGAAATATGATGGATTTACAACCATTCACTATGCCTATATGGTCAAAGTGATACAAGAACCAGAATCCACTTCTTTTGAGCAAACCATGGGAAAAGAAAAATGGGAGAAAGCCATCAATGAAGAAATGGATTCCTTTGAAGCAAAAGCTACATGGGAATTGGTGCCTTTGCCTAAAAAAAAGAATGCAATTGGCTGCAAGTGGGTTTATAAGGTGAAGCACAATGCAGATGGTTCTGTAAGCAGATACAAGGCAAGATTAGTTGTCAAGGGGTATGCACAGACATATGGCATTGATTATGAAGAAACATTCAATTTGGTTGCAAGGATGGCAACTGTAAGAGAAGTCATCACTATGGCTGCATCAAAGGGATGGTCTTTACATCAAATGGATGTAAAGAATGCTTACTTGCATGGTGATTTGCAAGAAGAGGTCTATATGGAGCAGGCACTAGGTTATGTTCATGTTGTTCTTGAGTTTGTTTGCAGGTTAAAGAAAGCCTTGTATGGCTTGAAGCAAGCACCCAGAGCATGGTTTGACAAGATAGGACAGTATCTTGTCACTATTAGCTTTCAGATTTCCAAGGCAGATTTCTCACTTTATGTGAGAGAAATAGAGAAAGGTATTATGCTGCTTGTCATTTATGTTGATGATTTGATCATCACAGGTGATAGTGATGAAGATATCCTTTATGTGAAAATGCTAGAAGTTTGAGATGAAGGATTTGGGAGAGCTGCGTTATTTCTTGGGCATTGAGGTGATTAGATCCACAAGTGGGATATGGCTCTTGTAGAGGCAGCATGGATTGGACATGCTATCTAAATATGGGATGACAAGCTGTAAGCCTATTTCAATTCCTTTGGAGTAGAATGTGAAGTTGAGCGTGGATGCAGGTGAGCTTCTGGAAGACCCTACTATGTACAGACGCATAGTAGGAAGTTTGATTTATATGACTATTACCAGGCTAGATTTGAGCTATGCTGTTGGGTTGGTAAGTTAGTTTATGCAGGCTCCAAGGAAACCGCATTTGGATGCAGCTAGACGCATACTGAGGTATGTGAAATCCACATTGTAATATGGACTATTTTATGAGACTGGGGTTTAGATATAGCTGCATGGATACACTGATGCTGATTGGGCTGGTAGTATTTCTGATAGACGATGTACCAGTGGATATGTGTTCTCTTTTGGGAGTGCTACAGTCACTTGGAGTAGCAAGAAACAGCCTACAGTTGCCTTCTAAAGCACAGAGGTTGAGTACAGAGGTGCAGCAATGGCTGCATGTATGGCTGCATGTAAGGTAGCTTGGTTGCGTAAGCTAGTTTATGATATGCATCAGTCTACATATGGGCTAGTGGTATACATGAGCAGTATACACTTGGCAAATAACCCAGTCTATCATGTTAGAACAAAGCATATTGAGGTGCATTATCACTATGTGTAGGAGAAGGTTCTAGTACGTTTTATTGATCTAGTTTATCTCAGCACAGAGGATCAAGTAGCTGACATGTTCAGAAAGGCATTGGGTGCAGAGAAGCTACGCAAGTTCAGAGACCTACTTGGTGTGTAAGAATTGGGATTGAGCTCGAGGGAGGGTGTTGAGATATCAAGCTCTACTCATGATATGCCAAGATATCGAGCTCTACTCATGATATGCTAGGGTGACCATTGTGCATTTATGTCACCGACTTGTTAGCTGCAGATGCGGTTGGTACACCGTCCATGAATAATAGCTCAATGACAGCTATCTTTATGTACTCTAGTTAGTGGCTCGACTAGTATGCCACCTAGGTTAGATGAGTTTGGTTTGAGACCCATATATAGGATTCACCTATTCCTTTTGTACTAAGAGAGAGTTCTTTTGGCTTTCACAACTAAGAAGAGGAAAACTATTTTTAGCCTGCACCTTTGTGTGTATTCCCCCATTGTGTATGTGAGAAAGCTGCAAGTGAGACTCCTTACCTCTCTCCCACTCTCTTCACAGGGAAAACCTTCCCTTTACTGCAGGTGGGGGTGGGCGAGCGATAGCATGGGCAAGTGCAGGCGATGGGGAGCGGGCCATAGTGTGGAATCGATGGGCGATGGGGGTGATTGCGATGGCAAATAATGGGTAGCGACGGTGACAATGACGAAGAGCAATGGCGATGGCGTTGGTCTAACTTTTGGCGATGTGGAGAACGATGGAAATTTTGAACATAAATTTTTGAGCGAGGCGAGCGATGTGGCGGGCGATGATGGAAAATTGATGCTGTAGTGGGGGACGATGAGAAATTGATGTTGTGGTGAGTCATGGACATTTGAACGTCGATAGAAATTTTGATTGACGAACATTCAAGAGCGGGATGGAGGGAGAGAAAGAGGTTGGAAGAAATTAGGATGGGAAACCAAGTAGAAGTACGAGAGAAGGGAGTGAGAAGAAATTGGGAGGGATCCAACTAGAAGTGTCATACTCTAAAAAAATACAATAGAGAAAAAGTGTCAAAAAGATCTCTTACTCGTATACTATTGTCGGTAAGAGATCTTGGGAAAAAGAATGTCGTGCGTGTTTAGTGAGGAAAGGATGAAAGAATGTTTAGGAGAATGTTGGGTTTTTTCAAAGAAGAATAACGGCTCTTTTGTTTGTAGTTTAAATTCAAATTCTTCTGCACTTTTAGTTTATATTTTAAATTTAAATCTCCAAGGTAAATTTTTTCCTAAACTCTCTAGAAATTTGAATCCTTCTGATTTCTATTCTCACTTTCCTCACCTCTTCTTTTCCTAATCTCCTCCTCCCCTAATTCATCATCGTCGATCCCTACAATCCTAACAGGTGGAGATTTTTCTCTCTCTTCCCCTTTCTCCCCACCCCTTAATCTCCACCACTACCTTAATCCCCTAATACCCTTTCATCCCACCCCTTAATCCCCCAATCACCCCCTGAACTTCCGTCGACTCTCCAAAATTCCATCACTCCGTTTGAATCTTTGTCGCAACGCGATGGAAGAGAGGGGATGGGGTGACATCAGAAAGGGGATGGGGCGATGGAAGAGAGGGAATGGGGTGATGGAAGAAAGGGGATGGTGTGACGGAAGAGAGGGGATGGGATGCGAACAAAAGGCGATGGAAGGAGGAGAGTAGGGAAGGGGGTTACAAGGGAGGGGGGTTAGTAAGTTAGGGGGTTATAAGGGAGGGGGTTTAGTAAATTAAGGGGGTTATAAGGGAGGCGGGTTGGTTAAGGGGAGGGGTTATAGGGAAGGGGGTTAGTAAATTAATTAGTTAAGGGGAGGGGTTATAGGGGAGGGGGTTAATAAATTAATTAGTTAAGGGGAGGGGGTTAGTAAATTAATTAATAAATTAGCTAATTATTTAGTTGATTAGTTACTTAGTTAATTAGTTATAAGTTAATCTAGCATAAAGTGGAGAGCGAGGTCTACCATTTCACCATTTTATTTTTAATTATTTATCTTAATTTATACTTTATGTGTTTACATAATTTTTATTTCATTAGTTTGTATATCATTTTTTATTTAAATCAAAATTAATGAATTTAATATATACATTTTTTGTATTTTTAAATTTAAGTTTATCTTAGATAATGTATTTATATTTTTAATTTTTAATTCATTTTACATTAAATGTATATTTAATTTAGTTTGAAATATTTTGCTATATATATATATATATGCATATATATATTCATATATATATATATAAGAGAAAAAAATGAAGGATTCTTTTTATGTCTATCATTTCATCGTTTTATTTTCAATTATTTTACCTTAGTTTATAATTTATGTGTTTACATACTCTCTATTTCATGAGTTTGTAGTTTTTCTTTGATTTGTAATTTTTAATTCATTTTAAATTAAATGTATATTTAAAGTATAATTAATTTAGTTTAAAATGTTTTGCGAAATTGAATATACTTTAATTATATGTGAAAAGAATCAAAATTTGTTTGTAACTCTTGTCTTGTAGGTAACCTATTAAAATGAATATGAAAAAGAAATTATTTCTTGCATTTTCTTCGATTCGACAATTGGTATAGCTTAGATTAGAATACATTAGTTTATCCATAGAGGAGAGAACTCCAAAAGAACCAATCAAAGCCATGCTAAAAAATTCCCAACTAGTTCCTAATCGGCGTCAGTCCTACGTTCACATACGGTTTCACACTCATAATACAACCCTATGAGCAAAGTTTCAGATGACAAATGACACATCAGAGTGAGTTTCAATAAGCAGAGTTTCACTGGACACAATGTAATTGTTGTTAATGATGGATCATAGTTTTATTTTTGCTCATCTCATTGTAAAGCCTTATTAACACCATATTAGAGAATTTGGAAAAATCCTGATAATTCGGGAACTTTTGAGGGGTTGTAATTATGTAACATTCAATGTTTTTCATTGATTTTCCCCATAGATTTGGCAGTCCATCCAAATCTTGCAAATGTGCATGGTTTGCATCAACATAAATAAAATGTCAAATGTTGAGGTTTCAACCAATGCATGGTATTTTTTGAGGGGTTGAAATTACAATGCATTGAGTGCACTCCATTGACTTTCTCCCTGGATTTGGCCGTGTATATGAAACTCACAATTTGGAGTGTGCCTGTTCTGCATTAGCCGAGGAAAAAACATCATATGTTTGAGTTTAACGAAGCATTTTTTGCATCTTCTCGAAAAATGGTGGTGTTCAAAAGCACCATTTTAGTTTAGTTGGAGAAAAAGTAAGAATGCAACACTAGTCCTTGATATTTTGTCGAGTGTGTAGAACTTGCAACCACAAAGCAATGGTCTGCAAAATAAAAGATAAAGAAAAAAGATCAATGTCATACCTTCCAAATATTTGTCAGTATTCAATTAAATTATCGTTGTGCAAGGAAAAAAAGTCATGCTTTTCAAGTACCTTCACTCCATTGTGGAGTCAGGATCAGAGTCGGCGGAATCTGTTCTATGAGACAAACTAGATAAAGCTCGCTTGCGTGCAATGGTTGGTATCTTCACCTTGATGGGGAGGTTGCTGCTCTTCGAGGAAACCTTCTTTGAAAGGTTACCTTTTGGAACCCATGACCATACAATAGCATCAACAGATTCCCAATGTGGAGGATCACCTTTATTACACATCCAAATCTTGTTCCAACAATCTGCATACACCTCCTCAATTTGTGCATTGTGTCTTTTGCATATAGGTGCCCAATATTGTATGAAAATCTTCTTGAAATTTTTAGATTTATTCTTATGCTTAAGCATAAGCATAAGCATACGCTCATGCTTATGCTCATGCATGAGCATGAGCTTATGCGGAAATAGAGAATGAGAGAAGGGGGAAATAGAGAAGGGGGGAAGAGAGAAGCATAAGCATGAGCATAAGCTCATGCTTATGCTTATGCATGAGCAAGAGCTTATGTGGAAATAGAGAATGAGAGAAGGGGGAAAATTGAGAAGGGGGAAAGAGAGAAGCATAAGCATGAGCATAAGCATAAGCTCATGCTTATGCTTATGCATGAGCATGAGCTTATGCGGAAATAGAGAATGAGAGAAGGGGGAAATAGAGAATAAGAGGGAAAGGAAAGAGAGAAGGGGAAAAGAGATAAGAGGGAAAGAGAGAAAGGGAAAAGAGAATAAGAGAAGGGGGAAGAAGGAAAGAGTTTGAGGGGAAGAGAGGGTTCCTACGCCCATCATTGCAGCTAGCACTTAAGGCGACAGCTGCAGGCCAATGCAAATAACAAAAATAATAAATGGATAAAAGAGGAAGCACTAACCTAAAATAGTATGTCCTGCTCGGTGTAGTGGACTGGCCCTACAAAAGAGAGAAAACAACCCATTTTTTCAAATAAGATGTTAGAGGAAGGAGGAGATTACAAAAGCAACTTCTTGAAAGGAGGAGATTAAGGAGACAAGGAAAGGAGGAGATTGAGGAGACAAGGAAAAAGAGAAGGAAGAGAAATACAAAAAAAAGAGGTGAGTCTTCTTTCTTTCTTGAAATCTCGTTTTTATGTTTCAATCCTTTGAAAACAAGCATGAGAACTAGTTTACAGGTTTAGCAATACAAGAAGAAACACTCACAAAACTAAAGCTAACAAATAAACAACCTACATTGTTGAAACAAACTCACCTCTTGAAGAACTTCCTTTCAAGAAACCAAAGAGGGAAAAGGGTAGAGAGGGAGTACAAGAGCTAGGAGAAGCGTGAGGAGTGGAAAATAGAGTGGGAGGTTGCTTGAAATAGGTGGGAGGTCATCGAAAATAGGTGAGAGGAGATATTGGCTTGCTATCTTGAGAGATTAGAGAAAAGTATGAAGAAAACGCCGCGCGATGATAGTTTCAAGTTTTAACCCACAGCGTCGCTATATAGCGACGTTTTTAATTAAAAATGTCGCTATATAGCAATGGAATAGAGCAAAAAGGTCGCTATATAGTGACGCTTATAGTCACTTTTTGTTGTAACATAAAAAGAAGCTCAAACATGCTATTTTATAACGGTTAATATCTCTTCTTCATGCTTATGTTGTGATTTTATAAGTGTAGATGGAAGGAATGAGCAGAAGCTCGTCCGATGATGCGCCAATGCCCGGGAGCACAAAGTTGCTTATGGAGAGGTTATACTGTCATTGCACTCATTGCAAGTGAGAAGTATGACATCAACGTCGTATTATCATGCGCCACTTGCAGATATATGGGGAGGAGCCGAAACCAATACCCACCATTGGTGTTGCACATGTTGATGGACCATTGGTAAGTCAAAGCTATTTAAGTTCGCAGTACCAAGAAATAGAAGATCTTATATTTACACGAAATCTTAAAACAGGATGAGGAGGGTGACCAGGGTACGCATATACCTTCTCACTTTCAGCAAGACTATAGTCTCTCGGAGGATGATGAGGGTATGGTCGACATGATGGATTCCATTTTTAGGGGCACTACATCCCACGTACACGTGATGTCAGAGTCTGAGGTCAAAATGCGAGAGTTGCAATCAACACAATTGTATGAGGGTGCTAGGATGTCTAAACTATGTGCTTGTCTCTCAATCTTGAATCTACAAGTAAAGTATGGGTGGTCGGATACAAGTGTCTCGGCCTTAATGAGGTTAGCTCTTGCATTAATTTGACTCATTATTTGGATATTGTTTGTTTTGAGAATCATCATTTGGATAGTGTCTTTGTCATAGGTTGCTCCAGAAGATGTTGCCTGCACCAAATACCATGCCCGCATCAAGAGATGAAGTGAAAAAGATGCTAACAACGGTGGGTATGGATTATGATACCATCCATGCTTGTCGTAATGATTGTATTCTCTTTTGTCGTGAGCATGGAGAATTGGCTAGTTGTTCAAAGTGTGGGGAACAATGATATAGAGATGACTTGCAGGGTGAACGGATACCCGTAAAGGTCTTGAGACACTTTCCCATCATTGCAAGAATACAACACATGTTCCGATGCAAATCCATAGTGGAGTTGATGACATGGCATGCATCTCATCGGTCCACTGATGACACATTGAGGATTCTCGCAGATTGTGCAGCTTGGAAGCACATAGATAATCAGTGGCTGGACTTTGCAAGGGAGCCACGCAACTTACATCTTGGGCTAGCCATGGATGGCGTGAATCCTTTCGAGTTACGCTCGACATCTTGGTCGACATGGCCCATAGTCGTGGTGAATTACAATATCCCACCATGGCTAATAATAAAAAAGGGACACCTCATGCTTGTACTACTTGTGCCAGGAAAGTACAAGGCAAAAAACATGGACGTGTACATGGCACCTTTGATAGAGGAGTTACAGATATTATGGAGAGGAGTACAGGTCTTTGATATTTCCAGAGCTCCTAGACATACCAATGATATTTTGGTCAAGGGTATCTTGATGTGTACCATGCATGACTACCTAGGATATGGAGAGTGCACAGGTACATGGTTGTGTCTTTACATGTACAATGAGGGATTATGCCTTTTTGACTCTCTTTTGCATGCATGTCTTATACTAACACATTCATGCACGTGTGCAGGACTTGTTACAAGTGGGTACCATGCTTGTCCTGTTTGTGGACCGGCTCTGAAATCGCTTGCACGCTACTCCAAACATATGAGGAAAAATGTTTATGAAGGTCATGCTCTATACCTTCTACTTGACCATCTCGCACGTGGAGGTTAGCTTGATCCACCACCATCATATTTGAAGGCAAGTGACTGGATTCAAGCTTGGAGGGCGAATGGAGAGGAACCTCCTCCTGGTATGAAGAGGCTATCAATCTTTCACGATCTTCCTTATTGGGGTCAGTTACAAATCAATCATCTCTTGGATCCCATGCATATCTTCAAGAATGTGGGGGCTACTATTTGGGCACACTTGGTTGGTTCCAAGGACTCAAGAGGAGTGCGAGAAGACTTGCGTGCTATGAATAGGATGTCTCGTTTGTGGCCCCAAGTGCATGCTTCGAGAAAAGTTGTCCTCCCGAAAGCAACGTGGATCCTCTCTACGAGGGAGGAGGCAGCGATCAAGGTAGACATTGCCTCTTTTCAAACACCGACAGGGTACATGTGTTGCTTGAAAGAAGCATTTTCAAAGGACAATAAGCTTAGTGGGCTCAAGTCCCATGATTGGCGCAAGGTCTTACAGGTACTCTAAGTAGAATTAGTGTACTAATAATCGTGATGCGTTAGCATAATTATTATTATGTTATATTGTTGACATGACTTCATTGTTGCTTTGATAGTTCATCCTCCCAATTACAATAAAAGGGTGCTTACAAGAAGATGTTAGAAATGCTATATTCAAGATCTGTGGTATTGTGAGGTATGCTTACTATCAAATCGCATTATGTATTTTCTTCATGGACATGTGAAATAGGTGGATATCTCAAATATCTTACATATGCATGGACATGTGAAATAGGTGGATATCTCAAAAAGAGATCTCTATATCGAGCATCGAGAAGGCTAGGGTGGAATCCATCAAAGCTGTATGCTTGCTTGAGAAGCACTTTCTCTTGAGCATTATGGCAACTCAAGTCCACTTGCTTGTGCACATAGTTGATGAGGTGGCTATAGCAGGTACTGTTCATAGTCGATGGATGTTTTTTCTCGAGCGGTTTATGAAAACTTTTAAGGGATTCGTAAGACAAAGAGCAAGACCAGAAGCAAGCATGGCAAAGGGATGGCTTGTGCAAGAGTCATTAGTATATATCACAGAGTTTCTTGCATCCACGGATCCCGATATGCCACAAGCTTGGCACAACAAGGATGATCATCGCATCGTTGGCAAGGTTCCCCAAGGAAAAGGGATTGAAAGAAAGATGAGCGAAGAGCAAATGGAGAAATTCAATAAGTTTTGTATCCTCAATAGCCCTGAGATGTAGAAGTGGATTGAGAGATATGAAGTGGCCAAAGCAGAAAGAATAAATGCAAGGACGAGATTCAGAGTAATGTACAGGTGATCACAACCATATCCACGGGATCTAGCTCTTCTCCCTACTCACATGTCACTTGATTGGCTACAACTGGCTCTACGTAAAGCCGAACGTGATGGAGAGACAATAAACGAGCGCGAGCGAGAGTTATCATCTGGATGTATGGTGCATGTAAGTTTCTTACCTCTTAACGTAATTAAGTAATTATTTGTGGCAATATATGCTATAAAATAGATGCATCTTCATTGTTTTAATGATGCTCTTTTACAGTACAAAAAGTACAGTGCATTATGATCATATGGACGACATTTTTGCATGGAACGCATCGATTCAAAGAGAGTCACATTTGATTGTGGAGTCATGGCTAACTTCACACAAGATAGCCGAGCAAGTGCTTCAGATACCAATCTTCTCTCCTCACAGTTGGATTATTGTGGAACCATATGCGACATCTATGAAATTGATTTCAGATGATTTACTATTTTCATTCTTGATGTAAAATGGTTTAGAACTACTTACAATAGTCTCCATGCGATAGTGAGAAAAGATAGTAGCAGTCTCTTTGCAATAGACTCCACCAAACATTGGACCGATGAAAGTGATACTTTTGTTCTTCCCGAGCACTGTGAGCAGGTGCATACTAATGATTTAATTAGTCAAAGCTTTTGTTTTTAAATTCCATTGATACATGTACTTGAGCATAATTTCATATATATAACTGACGACATTTGGCACCCATCTTCAATATAGGTGGTTTTTCATCCAGATCGTTCTGATCCAAGATGGTGGTACGTGATCCAAGTTGCACCACGAAGTAAGCAAATTTTTGAAGATCGAGATGTGGATATGGAAATGCCACTACCAATGCCGGATCCAATTGATGAATCTAGCGAAGAAGATGTAGATCACCATATGAGCCAAGAGGAAGATGCTCATAATGACATCGCACGAGAGGAGGATAGAGATCACGATATTGAGGAAGAAGACAAGAATCATCAAGAATCACCACACTTTATTGAAGAAGATGATCAAATACGACTTGGCTCAAGATGAAACAGTTGATGTAAATGCTCTTATTTGATTTTTCTCATCTCAAACTTGGACATGAATATATGAGCTTCAAAGGCTTGATGTACATGCTCTCATTTTTTAATTCTCTTTGAGCTCAAACATGTATGAAAATTTAAAAAAATTTGTCATTGGAAAAAACTAACTTTTAAGGCCTATAAAAAAAAAAAACCTCTCTAGAAAAACGTTGCTATAAATTTGTATATCAGTGTCACTATATAGCGACACTTAAAAGTCGCTATATAGCAACTTTTAGCAACAATCGCTATATAGCGAGGATTTAGGAAACCCGCTTTTCATACCGACAATTAATGCTAAGCTGGTCCTAAACATCGGTATGTAAACATCGCAATAGGATCCGTGTGTAGTAGTGACTCATCGTTTTCATTATCAACTACTTGCACACAAACAATATGTTGCATCTTTGGCCAAAATCTCTCATACATGCTCTCTACACTATTGTTTGGTTTATCAAGCTCATCAATCATGTTCTTCCAGTACTTCACTACCGGCTTGTAAAACTTTGTGAAAGATGCTTCTGGACCTTGCAGGTGAATCCATTTTTCCCAAAAGTGAACATACTCCTTGATACCAACTATCACATCTAAGTGATCCTTCACATACTTAAACATGGTTACACAAGGTGGCTCTCCAATTGGTAGCATTGGATGACCATTTGGATGTCTCTTCCACAACTCAATGCCACCTTCACTTGGTTGCCAATCTAATGATCGTGGATGCACTTTATATTGCATGATAGGAACTTCATTTCACATAAAGAACCAAAATTGGAGAGGCTTTGAGTGTCCCACTAAAGCATCTTGCCCATCGCATAGGCATCCATCAACATAGCTCTTGAAATCAAGGACTTTCATTACCAAAAATGGCATTGGAGAAGACTCCTCACATTGTCTAAAAGTATCCATGAGATGTGCAAATGTCAATGTTTGGCTAGTTCTTAACCTCTCTGAAAACTTGCTAAACATTGCATCAATATCCTCATGTGTATGCCCAACCATCAAGAATCCCAATTGAATTGACTTGAAAATCCCTCGAGCAACAAGTAATGATACGTATGCAAACAAGTACCTATTCTTGTTTTTAGAACCACAATTATCCAATTGCAACAATAGGTGTTCGGGTAGTTTCATAAAAGGATTTTCTTGATGGGAACTTCTAAGTCCAAGTTCTTTGAATGTTCCACCCACTGCTCCAAGATGAAGTTGTTGCTTGTCATTAGAAACATAGTGAGAATCCAATGCTTCTCTTGAGGTTAGTGCATTTAGCAGAGCGTTGTCAGACCTTGGCATCCCATCATGTACCAAATCTCCAAGTGCATGGTTATCAAATCTTTCAAGATTTCTCAAACACAAAGCCAATGAACCAATTGTGAAGTTAGGATCTGACGGCCACAAGGATAAAGAAAAGTGACCATAACATCCTTGACCATGTCCATGTGTTATCATGCCAGTCAAAGCCACTGGGAGCTGAAAGGATTTGTCTGTGTCCTTTGAACGATTGTGTAATCTAGGGAGGCTATCTTCTTTTGGTCCATCTTATCATGGATAATGCACAAGTATGTCTAAGGATACATTTCAGAAAATCTACGCCAAGTGAAGTACACATTTCTACAACTTTTTTGTTGTAACATGTGCTTTCTTCTATCTTCCATCAACTTATTATGTTCATCTTGGCATTTTGTCGCTGCAAGCTGAGCCTTGATTGCACTACATAAACCACACTTAGAGAATTCAATTGTTTTTGACAAAGTTACATGCTTGAATTTAGAGTTCCATATGCGGTTGAATGTGGAAGTTGACATCTCCTTACAACCCAAACTATGCTTTAACTACATGTTAACCTCATAGAGAATATCAACCTGCTTGTATACATCTGGTATCACCAATTGTGTTTCCCTTGATCCATCCTGAAGTGTTCTACTTTTGTGTGGCATATGCTCAGAATTGTTATCCACAAAATCTTGGATTATGGCTCTACCCCATTCTGTGTGGTCCCAACCTCTCCACACAATTCCTTTATTACCATGCATGCACCTTCGTATACCAATTTCAAATTGCTCCCTATATCGATAAAATGTTGTTTTTGGAATACCATGCTCTACAACAAACTTGAATACCATTCAATGAAAAGACATATTTGAACTGCCCATTGTCATCTTTTCGACAAGCAACCCCAAGAGTGTCATATACATAATTGGTGCGAGCCTCCAAAATTTGGCCCCAGTACTCTATGCATAATTTGGATATCATTTGACGATCGGCAAATTGACAACAATTTTGTTTACAACAATCAATGATAGATACTTTTGTGATTGCATCCCTTGTGAGTCTAGATGATGCTAATGGCATGCCATGTTTTTTAGCTTTCCTCTTTATCATGCAGTAACGCCTCTTTTTTGTGGATTTTTCCATTGGGTCCTCATCTTCCATGTGCTTTTTCCTAGAACCATGGTGCTTTCAAAGAAGCTAGCAAGATTTGGATGCACGTCCAAATCCTTAAAGACCTTGGTGCTTCTTTCAAAGTACTGAGAAGATTTGGTTGTGGCGTTCTTTCAAACTTGGGGAGATTTGGTTGTGTGGCCAAATCTTGTAGGCTTCTTTCAAATCACTAGGGTATGGGGAGTTTTGGCCGTGCAACCTCCTCTTGCATGCTTCTTTCAAATCACCAGGTTCTGGGAGATTTGGCCGTGTGGCCAAATCTTTCAAAGCATTAGGGTTTGGGAAGATTTTGCCGTGCTGCGAAATGTTGCTAGCTTCTTTCAAATCACTAGGAAGATTTGGCCACATGGCCAAATCTTCAAACGTTAAATTTAAAAATTGAAAATCTAGATTTTAAAATTTAAAGTTCAAAATTCAAAATTCAAAATTCAAAATTTAAAATAAAAAATTCAAATTTGAAATTTCAAAATTCAAATTTCTAGTTTCAAATTTTGAAATTCAAATCTAGAGATCCTACTTTCAAAAAAATTGTACATGCTTTTCATGATTCACGCTATTACACTTTAAAATCATACTATTACTTTAAAAGCAAACCAAAAATTCTAAAACTATTAAAAAACCAAAACTTTAAAAGGAAAGCTAAACAAGCTTTTTAAACCAAGCATAAAAAGTAAACCTATGAGAAGGAATTGAATTCATCTTCATAGGGGATCAAGTGCTAGGCTCACCTTGTTCTCTCCCTTCCTAGATCTCAAATCTGTAACTAGGGTGGTTTGAGAGCCTTAGGACAATGTCTTAGATGGGGTAGTTCTTGGAAAACACTCCTCCACCCTTGGTTAGCTAATTGCAAGCAAAAAAGTTCAAAACTATGTCAAAATAAGAGGTCTCGGGAGGCTCCCCATCCCTAACAGTGTGCACTTAACTATGTAGGTTTTAAACTTCCATTACCAATGAAACTCTCCATAGATTCCACACTCAATAGTGGGATTAGAAAGAGGTCCTTTTTTTTTTTTTTTTTGCTCTGCATGCTTTTGGGGAGATTACTCCTTCCCCCCAAAAGCATTCTTTTTTTGGGTGATTGTTTCACCTCTTCTATCTCGCTCACACCTCCTCCTCACGATTTCTCCTCTCCCCCTCACGCTCCTCCTCCTCACGATTTCTCCTCTTCCTACCGCTCCACTCTTCTCGCAGTTCTCCTCTCCGTCCCTCCGATGAAAGCTCTAGATGAGGAGATGCTGAGGAGCCACTGGTTGGAGAAGGGGACGATCCTCACCATGCCAGAGACGGGAGCTCTAGAGGGGTCTCGGATGGTGCGGGCAATGGAATTCTTGATGAAGAGGCAACCAAAGCTAGAAGGATTGCCACCAAAGAGCTTCTCGAAGGAAGCGACGACAAAATCGGGCCGGAAGAGAGAGAGCACGAGGGAGTCCATGTCCTTTGGAGCCAATGCCGAGGCATCGAGCAGGACATGCCATCCCCTCTGCTGCACCATAGCCATCCACTGATACAAATACTTGCTACCGGAAACTCTAGATTGCACAAGGAATGTGAAAAATCCCTTTGCCATTGCCACCTCCTTCTTCCTCCTCATCCCCCTCCTCTTCCTCACCTCCACCAGCTCCTTCCTCAGCTCTCTCCAACATACCCTCAACGTCGGCCACCTGAACCTCGCCTTGCTCACCCTCGCTCCCCTCTCCCTCACCCTCTTCTCCATCCACCCCATCGACTCGCTCTCGTAGTCGTACATCGTCACCAGCCTCCCACTCTCCTCCCACAGATACGCATCTGCCAACAGTCAAAACTTTTGGCGCTCTTCTCTCTATGCTTCTCCCCTTCGGCTATTTTCTAGCAAGAAAGTCAACTCCTACAATTGCTACAGCTACTCTCTCTATAGCTCCTAGGATTTCTTGAAATCCAAAGAGCACAAGATCACAAACAACAATGGCTACTCAATCATCCAAGTAAGAAAACGAAAGAAATCGAAAGTGTACCTAAATTCTTGCATTATCTCCATTTTTTCCATTTTGAAACACCACGATTTGAAAGAAAGAGTCTTGTAAAAGTAGGAATCTCGAAGTGTGATTTGAAAGTACGGTCTTTATTATATTATTTGACTTTTGGATCTTGAAATTTGAAATTTGAATTTTGTATCTAAGGTTCAGAATTTCAATTTTAGATCTTGAAATTTGAATTTTGAATTTTGTATCTAAGATTCAGAATTTCAATTTTGAATTTTGAATTTTGGATTTTGAATTTTAAGTTTTGAATCTAAGATTTTGAATTTTGAATTTTAAAATTTTCAGATTTGAAATTTGAATCTTAAGATTTGAATTTCGAATTTTAAAATTTTTAGATTTGAAATTTGAACCTTAAGATTTGAATTTTGAATTTTAAATGGGGAGATTTGGCCATGCGACCAAATCTTCTCGCTTCTTTTAAAACATACAAGATTTGGCCGTACGGCCAAATCTTCCTAGACCTTGGTGATTTGAAAGAAGCTATAAAGATTTGGCATCACAACTAAATCTTCCTAAACCTTGCTGCTTTGAAAAGATTTGTCCACATAGCCAAATCTTCCTAGACACTTGTGATTAGAAAGAAGATAGCAAGATTTGGCTACATGGCCAAATCTCCCTAGACCCTCGTAATTAGAAAGAAGCTAGCAAGATTTGGCTACACGGCCAAATCTCCTTAGACCCAAGTGATTTAAAAGAAGCTAGAAAGATTTGACATCACAACCAAATCTCCCCAAATACTGCTGCTTTGAAGAGATTTGGTTGCACGGCCAAATTTCCCTAGACCCTTGTGATTAGAAAGAAGCTAGCAAGATTTGGCCACACAGCCAAATCTCCATAAACCCTCATGACTTATAAAAAGCTAGAAAGATTTCGCATCATAGCCAAATCTCCCCAAACCTTAGTGCTTTGAAAAGATTTGGCTGCATGGCCAAATCTCCCCAAACCTGGTGCTTTGAAAAGATTTGGCCGCACGACCAAATCTCCATAGACCCTCGTGATTAGAAAGAAGCTAGCAAGATTTGACCACATGCAAATCTCCCCAAACCCTAGTGCTTTGAAAAGATTTGGCAGCACGGCCAAATCTCCATAGACCCTCGTGATTAGAAAGAAGCTAGCAAGATTTGGCCACATGGCCAAATCTCCCTAAACCCAAGTGATTTAAAAGAATCTAGAAAGATTTGACCGATTTGAAAGAAGCTAGCAAGATTTGGTTGCACAGCCAAATCTCTCTAAACCCTAGTGCTTTGAAAGAAGCCCACAAGATCTAGCCACAAGGCTAAATCTCCCCAAACTTTGGTGCTTGGAAAGAAGCCCATATGATTTGGCCACACATCCAAACCTCCCCTTCCAGTGCTTTAAAAGAAGCCCATAAGATTTGGCCACACAGCCAACAAATCTCCCTAGTGTGGCCAATCTCCCTAGAATCTAGTGCTTTCTCAAATCTACTACTATGTTTAGTGTCAATTCTAGATTCTATTTCAGATATGTTTATCGATAATGTGTTTTGTCTAACATTAAAGATTATAAAGATGATACTTTGTATATTGCTTGGGTTTTTTTATAGGAAAGACACAAATGTGAAGAAGGTTGAGAAAGTTGTAAGTGGATCTGGAGAAAAAAGCATACCTTGGTACTTTGACATATATAGTATTGAGGGAGCACAATTGACACGAGTTCACTTATTTGTTTTGTTACCTAATAAAAGTGCATACACTTGTGTTGGATCGGTACATCAAATCACAAAAGATGTGGTTGGAAAAGAGGGAGATATTGGATTGTTGATCATTATAAGAAATTTCTCTTGGATCCCAATGATTATGAAGCATCTCGTATGAAGTCTGATGTAGATGACAACATGCACTCACGAGGCTAGATAAGTGTTGAATCAATTGATGGAAATGAAATTGACACAGTGACAACAATCATTGAATCATATCGCAAAGTTTCAGCAACATTAAAGAAGCGTAAGAGTGGGGAAGATAGTGGGGAAGGAACAAAGAAAGGAAAGTCGACTATGGTTCAAGCACCAGGTGGTAGTGGAGAAGGGGCAAAGAAAGGAAAGCTAACTATAATTGATATACCACAAGAAGTAACACCTCTAGAGGGTATGCTAGTAGTTGTGGAAAGAAGCAGTGGTAGTGAATTGGAGCCAAGTGGAAAGGTCATAGGAAAAAAAGGGCAAAAGAAACCATCAGCCATTCGGGTTGCATGCAACAACAAGATGTCAAAAAGCTCCTCCAAGCTATGTATATAGAGGGTTGAACAAAGAGCATGTGGAGAAGCTTGCTGCAGACTTCGGTTATAACTCTAGGCCTCCTGCTGCTATAGCAGATTTAATGCCTTTCAATCTTGAAACAAAGCAGCCCCTAGAAAGGGTAGATAAAAAGGATTTAACCAAGTGCCACTACTAGATACTATCTGGACAACATTCAATATATGCTGCTAAAATATTTACATCTAATGATGATAACAGCATAGCCCAAAGAAAGAACTACTACTGCACCTGCCACACGAGGATTGTAGTCAATTGTCCCGCACGCTTTTGTGTGGAGGTATCAAAGATGGCAAACCTGGAGTCTCAAAATATCTTGAGACAATCTCCATACATTGATATACTTAAGCAGGTGAGGGGACAATGGATTCTCTTTAACAGACCCAAGAAATCACAGCAAGGGCTTGCAAAAGGACATCCATATCATGAGAATTGGGATGTAATTACAGAGTTTAATTATAAATCATTTTTTACAAGTCTATTTTCTTAATTATTGCATTCTAATGGATTCATATATTTTGCAGGCTTTCATTGACACTGGCAAGGTAACATTGGGCAATAGCTTTGCCACAAAGGATGTACATATGATAATCACAAGCGATGCCATTTATGATGGTTGGATCTCCATCCTTGAGGATTACATTGCAAGCAAATATTCACAAGATGGAAAATGCCGTAGGCAACCCACAGTCTCAATGTTTAGATGCTTGCATGGATTGAGTGATGATCAAATTGGTCAAATTCAAAATGACATTAAGGAAGGTAGAGTAGTCATAGCTAAAACAAAGACTGATGCCATGATTCTTGATATTGAAGGACGAGCTATGCAGATCAAGAGAGATGATGCACTACAAGAAGAACTTTATATGTTTATATCAGTAGAACAACCTTCTTTAATGTTAATAAATTGGGATGAGTGCAGATTACATTTTAAAATTCCTCCTAAATTGTATCAACAGATTTGTGGTTGCTCTAACTTATGGTTAAAAGTGAAGCTTCAACAGGGCAAGGAAACTCCACCATTGCCTGATGCTACAAAGGGGTATGTGAGGTGGATTATGGGACAAAGTGAAGGTGCAAGTCATGGACAGAATTCCACCCAGCCTTGGAGGTTCTACACAGTCAGTTCAAACATGGAGGGAATGGAATTTATACATAATGTGTACCAAGAGCCAATGGCAATAGGGGTTGCTTTTTTGGATGTAATGTATGGACCAAGCAGAAGTAGAAATCGGAACGAGGATCGCTTTGAATATTTGTTGAAAAGCTTGATGACAGTCGCTTCTCCCCCAGTGCAATTCCTTCTTGTGGTCTTCTTGACCATGGATCATGTATCATGTTTGAAGAATGCATTAAATAAGACATGCAGACAATATAAAATACACTTCGGTTGCCTTAATTTTGAAATTGCAGATATATTTGTCACTGGATCTATGGATGGCTTAATTGCCTATGTACTGGTAAGCAAGGAAAAGGATTTCAACGATATTGAGCACTATACCAATGCACAATGTAAGCCACCAATGTATGTTGCAGATGAAAAATATGAAAAATCAAGTGGTGCAGAAGAATCAGGTGACGAGGATGATGATGACGAGGATGATGATGATGAATTCGACATTGAATTGTCCTTGAAAAGAAAATGTTCAAGTATCAGACATGATCATGGGTTTCTGTCGTGAAGATGAGTATGTATTGGACTTGTTCTCTGAGGGGCTTGCTGCAATAGAGTCTCTTTCTTGTAAGAGGCATGTTGTTTCAGTTGTTGAGACTTATGAGGAGTTGACAAATGTTGAAAGCATATGTTGCATGTATGCTTACAGTAATCATGAAATTTGACAATGGGCTAGCTTGCAAGAACCAATATTGGCAATAGAGGTGGTACCAAAAGAAGATGATACAATTAAAGGTGGAGGGGATAAAGAAATTGATACCATAAGTTAGGACAAAAAGAGCTTCAACCCTTCAATGAAGAGCAGCATGAGCATTTACAAAAACACGCTTCAAAGTTTTGGGAAACAGAAGAGGAAGCAACAGGTCCTTGAAATTGTCCTTTTATATGGTGTTCGTGTTTTCCATATGTTATCTTGCTATATTCTCCATATGATGTATTACTTTTGTTCCAAAGATCTTTTAATATTACTTGGAGATTTCTTCTATCTCATTGCCATAATTCAAACATTCATACGTATTCTTGAATATGTTTAATTTTCTATATTTCATGAAAAGATGTATTTGCATATTGTAATACCTTCGGAGTGTGATACACATCCAAATTTATTTATGAGTTCATAAATGTTAAAAAGTGTGTTGAGTCTTGATCGTGATGAATGAATTAGTGTAAATTGTTGTTTCTATCCTTATTCATTCATATGAATGCTCAAATATGTTTTGGCCGCTTGGCCAAATCTTTTCTTAGTGGGAACACTCGAGCAATGCTAGATAATGTTGGACTCCACTCTATGTATTACGCAAAGATTTTTGGCATTGTAAGGATATATAGTTTTGGGGATTAAAATAACTTGAAAGGTTATAGATTCAACAACTTTAGGGGGTATACTAAGCATATGAACATGAATGATTTCTTTTTTTTAGTAATCCAATTTTGTTTTGAAAAAGAAAAACATGAATGCCGCAGTTTCACACAAACAAATTGCGTTGAGAGCACACAACCTAAAGTTTGACAATTTGGTTTTCCATCTCAATCTTCAGTTTTTTTCTACTTATGAATTTCATTTCCTTATTTATCAACAGATCTTGGCCATCTCAATTTCACATCGCTAGAAGCATTGCCTGTACATGTCACACCTGATCCAATGATTCGTTATGTGCCTAATTTGAACATTAGCATGCAAGTTCCAAGCTCAACATGGTTGATTGAAAATGTTGAGGATGCAATGTCTGGAGTTAATGTTCCATTGACAAATGTGGATGCAAGCTTAGAAGGTAAAGGAGAAGATGCAATGTCTTTGTATGAAGCCAAGGTGCAGGAAGAAATCTTAGAAGGTAAAGGAGAAGACATAATGTCACCCTCAGAAATAATGCCAACAGAGGTGATAACAAAAATAAGACTAGCAATAATCATAGATTTGAAAGGGTTATTGCTAGAGTGTTGTTTTTCGAAGTCAAACAAACATATGAGCTTGCACAATGGGAAGCATTGGCTTGTTCTCCATCTTGGGTGTTTGGAGTTTCTACAATGGTTGCTCGATCAGTACCATGTTGGCATTTGGTCCATTGGAGGAGAAAAGAGCACGGTGCAACACATGCTGGACACTTTGGAGCATCATGTTAACAGAAAGTTACATTTCTTCATGGTTTGGGGTGTGATGGCATGCCATAATCATACAAAGAGTAGAATCATTTGACCAGATAGGATGAATGTGGAAGCAGAGTTTAAACCATTAATGAGAGTGTGGTGTTATTTTAAAGAGGAATGCAAACCAGCAAGAACAGTGTTCATTGATGTTTCGCCTTACACGGGTTGTGTTAATCCAGTAGAAAATTGCATTTTCCCTACCAAATTTAATATAGATTGTGGTGATTCTAGTTTGCTTCATGAGTTATTACCATACCTACAGATGCTAGATGATGCAGTAGATGTGCGCAGTGCCATCTCTTCTAATAGATTTGGTCAGGCTCCGATTGTCGAAGGGCATGATATGTTCTATTATTTTCAACAAGTGATCCTTGAATTCAAAGAAAAAAACAAAGAAGTGCTCAAAAGGATGAATGTCGAATCTCATATGTCTACTCATAGTTCAAAAAAAGACACAGAGAAAGGTATTACTTCACCTATAACCAAAACTAGAGTGAGAGGGACTTGTCCTACTGCAAGAAGTATGGTGCATGCTCAACATGTTACATTGAATGAAGAGGAAGAATGCATGTTAGGAAAAATTGCCAAAATGGGGCCATTGAAAGATAGTGGGGCAAAACGCTTTGCTATGGTTCTTGGATGCAAGGAAAGGGGAATCACTGTCGATGCTGCAAGGGCATTCTTAGCCAACTTGATTCGACTTTATTGCATAGACAACCCTTAGTGAATCTGAGTGATCTTGGGCGGTAGCAAGCTAAGGGTGTCCACTTCC
The DNA here is from genome assembly GCF_047967505.1 of Dipteris shenzhenensis. NCBI lineage: Eukaryota > Viridiplantae > Streptophyta > Polypodiopsida > Gleicheniales > Dipteridaceae > Dipteris > Dipteris shenzhenensis. The sequence continues at coordinate 20,011,035 of NC_141619.1, forward strand.
GGACCACTTTCGGGTGAGTGTGACACCCACTCGAGTGAAAATACAAAGGTTTTGCTTCGGTCTGCAATACCTCGATCGAGGTATTAGTTCCAATGAAAATCACACATGAGGACAACTGAGCCAAGCCAATACCTCGATCGATGTGCTGGGCTTTTTTCACCGGACTATACCTCGATTGAGGTTTGCTAGCATGCCACCTATACATGCCACATATACCTCATTCGAGGTATCGTGGCAATCCAGCTACACCTCGATCGAGGTCATGTGGCATGTCCAGCTATACCTCGATCGAGGTATGTGCCATCTGACAGGGCAGCTGACATACCTCGATCGAGGTATCCTAGACCGATGACTTGGCCGCATGTCGAATACGTCAATCGAGACATGTGGCATCCAGCTGCTGCCGACATACCTCGATCGAGGTATCGTGGCATGTCCATACCTCGATCAAGGTAGATGTACCGAGATGTATGGGCATGTCACAATACCTCGATCGAGGTAGCGTGGCATGTCTTTAATCGAGGTAGCGTGGCATGTCTTTACTTCGATCAAGGTACATGTACCTAGATGTATGGGCATGCAAAAATACCTCGATCGAGGTATCGTGGCATATGTATGTTGCATGCGAAATACCTCGATTGAGGTAGGGAAACCCTAAATTTTCTTATAAAAGGAGAGCGACCCCCCTCATTCTGCATACCTCGATCGAGCTCCTCCTCATCGACCGATTTCGGATTTGCGGGACGTTGACGGACTGCGCCAGCGATGGAGAGCGACCGACGAACAGCGACGGAGATGGACAGAGCGGGAGAGTCCAGGTAGGGTTTCTTTTATGTAGCTTTTTTTTTTTTGCTAAAATTTATTTAAATTTTAGTTTATAGGAATAATTATAAAAATTTTGTAAATTTCAAATGCATTTTAAAGTTTTTTTGAAATTTTTGAATTACGATATTTTTTATTTAAAATGTGAAAATGTAAAAATTTTGTTTTTTAAAATCATCTTTGAAGAAAAAGAGATTAAAGTTATTTTTTAAATTAGAGGTATTTTTATTAAATAAAAAAACGTTTCATAGGAATAATTATAAAATATTTCTAAATTTCAAATGCATTTTAAAATTTTTTTTAGATTTTTGAATTACAACATTTTTAATTTAAAATGTGAAAATGTAAAAATTATTGTTTTTTTAAATCATCTTTGAAAATAAAGAGATTAAAGTTATTTTCTAAATTAAAGCTATTTTTATTTAAATAAAAAACGTTTAAATTTTAGTTCACAGGAATAATTATAAAATATTTCTAAATTTAAAATGCATTTTAAAGTTTTTTTTAAAATTTTAAATTATGACATTTTTTATTCAAAATGTGAAAATGTAAAAATTCTGTTTTTTAAAATAATCTTTGAAAAAAAAGAGATTAAAGTTATTTTTTAAATTAGAGGTATTTTTATTTTAATAAAAAAACTTTTAAATTTTAGCTCATAGGAATAATTATAAAATATTTCAAATTTCAAATGCATTTTAATTTTTTATTTAAAATGTGAAAATGTAAAAATTAGGTTTTTAAAAATCATCTTTGGAAAAAAAGAGATTAAAGTTATTTTTTTAAATTAGAGCTATTTTTATTGAAATAAAAAAACGTTTAAATCTTAGTTTATAGGAATAATTATAAAATATTTCTAAATTTGAAATGCATTTTAAAGTTTTTTTAAATTATTTTTAGAATTACGTAATTTTTTATTTAAAATGTGAAAATGTAAATATTTTGTTTTTAAAATCATTGTTTAAAAAAAAGAGATTAAAGTTATTTTTTAAATTAGTGCTATTTTTATTCAAATAAAGAAATGTTTAAATTTTAGTTTATAGGAATAATTATAAAATATTTCTAAATTTGAAATGCATTTTAAAGTTTTTTTAAATTATTTTTGGAATTACGTAATTTTTTATTTAAAGCCTGAAAATGTATATATTTTGTTTTTTGAAATCATCTTTTAAAAAAAAGAGATTAAAGATATTTTTTTAATGTGTTATTTATATTTAAATAAAAAAACGTTTAAATTTTATTTTTAAAAATGATCTTTAAAAAAAAAGAAAATAAGAGTTTAAGTTAGTGAAGTTTTTATTTAAATGTCAAAAAATATATAATTTATTTTTTAAAATAATCTATTAAAAAAATTTTATAACTGAAGTTTACAAATTACTGAAGTTTTGAATTTAATATAACGTTTAAATTTTGTTTTTAGAAATCATGTATTAAGAACAAGAAAATAAGAATTTTGTTAAAATAAGAAAATCATGTATTAAAAACAAGAAAACAAGAAAAAGAGAGATTAAAGTAGGTTTTATGTTATTTTTGAAATTGGTGCTATTTTTATTTAAATAAAAAAACGTTTAAATTTTAGTCTTCAAAATCATCTTTTATGTGGAATATTATAGATTATATAGTTGGTTAAGAGTTGTTTCATAATTTAGGTAGAGTAAGTAGGCTGTATAAAACACCACATGGGCATTATCCCTAAAACACCACACCACATGGGCAAAGACCCCAACACTAGAGTGGTTAGATGCATAAGCGTATGGCTAATTGGATCTTCTAAATGCACCAGCGCATCGAAAACACATACGTAAATGATTGTCCAAAGGTCTCCTCTCTCCCCAAGCATGGAAACCAAGTGATGATCTATAGGAATGGCCACTAGTTAAGGTGGATTGCCCAACCAAAATAGATAATATTGAAAAGGCCTAATTATTTTCTCAAAGTTGTCGCTTTAAAAGGTCTGTAGTGTCAACCTGCTCTCTTTTTTAATGTGTAGTCCGAGAAATACTAGATGTGCCTTGCTTGTGTATCGTTCAAAGTAATGTTACATTAGGTATCCTTCTATCTCCTCCATATCTATTGCAAACCCAAGGCAGTAAAGCATTCAAAGAAGGTCTTATTAACCAAACCTCTCCACTATCTGTCCTTAGTATAGGGGCCATAAGTGGACAATGTGGTCCTTACACCACATGTGGAAAAGTTTCATATTGGATAAAAAGTAAAAAAAGGGAAACATATAAGGAAAAAATATTTGAGACATCTAAGTTTAAAAATGCAACAACTAGAGTTTGAAAAAATTTTAATCAAAATTAAGAATTTTTAATAATATTGAGTTTGATAAACATAATATTGAGCCACACATTTGGCCCATCTACCAGTATGTGCATAGGATGATCCCAACGACATCCTACCTCATCAAGGAGTACGTACAAATAGTTTTCATTACGTAAATAGATTACAAGTCATATTAAATAGAATATTATTTTCATTATCCAAATAGAATATTAATTTCCATGTGTTTTTTTTGTGCATGCGCTAGCCAGCGCACAGGTTCTGGCACCACTATTCATATGCAGATAGAGATTTTGAGAGCTGAGATGAGGGCACTGCAGGATGCTAGGGCACCCCCTCACTTGGTTGCGAGTCTAGATTCAGTTATTGAGGCTTTGGGGGGTCGATTGGACACAGTTGAGGACGTTGTGGATAGCTTTTAGGCACAGGCTGAGGCAAAGATCATTGGTGATGGCTTGGATTGGAGAGCCATTCGATAGTTGTTTGAGCGCGAGTCACATCACAGGCAGGCCTTAGAGGATATGTTTTGGGATGGTCACACTGAGGCGATGCGACCACGATCAGGGCTCCCCTTGCATATTTTACGTTGTAGGCACCCATCATAGCAACACACATTTATCCGAGATATCTCGCTATGAATGGTGGTCGATTGCCTCACAACCGTCAGATAGCCAGGTCATTTGCCATGCAGCTATACGCTGAGTTTGTGCTTGGTCATCGGGTAGACTACCTTAGTACCCGTCCAGGATCAGGAGCGGGACATGGTAGGATGGGGCATCATGAGCATCAGACTGTAGGTGTTTTGGCGTCGATGCGAGGCACCAGAGTTGCACACCATCCCTGCACCGGCATTGCGAGCTGTTGGAGGACGGATTAGGGGGGATGTTCATTCAGTGGCATCATCCTTGTAGCACATGGTCTCTGCCCTATCGAGATCACTTTCGATTCCACCTCCCCCACCTCGATCATCAATGGAGTCTCCCACATCTACACCACTCCCACATCTACACCGCCTCAGCACGAGTTGGAGGCTCGAGACGCACAGATTGTAGAGTTGGAGGCATTGTTGGCCGAGTCTAGGGATGAGGTTAGTTATTTTGATTATGCTAGTTTATTTTTTTGTAGCATGTTTTGAACTGAAGTTTTTTGGTTAATTCTCACCATGTACGTGACATGTTTGCATTGCAGGCACATCTATTGCATCAGGATATGGAGTCTCATGTATGACTATTGCAGGCAGATTTGGAGGAGCAGAGGATTCGGACACGCATAGCATACCATCGTGCAGAGCACTATATTTTGCAGTTGAGGCATATTAGTCATGATCCATCTCGACATAGGATCGACCCCAGCGTGGCCCTATACCCCACTCCTCCTGTAGATGTGCCGACTAGGACACCCATAGATGCAGCAGTCATAGCCAGGCTTCCTACTGCCACTTGCGTCCTTTGCCATCAGGAGTTTGACACCGTAGGGTGGTTTGGACTAGGGCGCGGCCACATCGCACATCTCCATTGCATGACCTGCCACATGGTGGCACGATCAGTGTGCCCTGTATGCTTTGCTGACATTGATGTGGCCACATACAGAGGACTAGGCATGGATGATCTGTATCCTGGTCATCGTCAGGCCATTGATCCATTCGCCCGCATGGTCTTGACAGAGCACTACAAGGAGGAGGCATAGAGAGCTTTGCTGATGCAGGAGGGTGCTGATACATTGGTGGTTGCAGCGTGCATTCCACGATGCTTTTCATATGGTGATTTCATGCCAGGTGACAAGGCACGAGCAGAGGAGGCACGCCGTATTGAGTGAGAGGCAGAGCTGTAAACATCATTGCAGCAATGGGTGGAGTAGCAGCTTGGGTGCCAACGTCTTTTACATGTAGAGACAATTACTCGCACTGGATTTGAGGCACGAGTATTCGCAGATGCATGACTATGGGAGCTGAGACGCACATACATAGAGGAGGCGAGGGAGGCAGAGATGGCAGCGGTGGCTTGTGCAGCATGACCTCCTCTTCATCAAGATGAGGCTGGCCCACCTCATGCAGGTGATGAGGCTAGCCCATCTGATCCGGCTTTGCCTGAGGGCACACAGCGGACGGTTGGGCAGCGGGTCATACAGGAGCCACGTTAGCGTTCCACTAGAGGATCATATGTGGAGTTATCAGATTCTGATTCAGGATGATTGTTTAGGCTTCACACATTTCTTGTTTAGGGATGCACTTCTGCACGATGATGATGATGATGTATAGATTCATTTTGGTACTTTTATGATATTGTTCTTACTTTTATGATGTATGAGCATTTTCGTACTTTCATGATGTTCTTCACACTTTGTTTATCTCAGTTTATAGTTTGTTCAAATCTAACATAAACATTTAAAATTAGGAGTATGATTTTGAATTTCAAATATCTCAATTCACACATCTAATACATAAGGTATTTAAAAAAGAATGCCATGTGAAGTAATTGTAAACATTAAGCATTGAAAAAGTGTTCAAGTTCCAACTTTATCATTTTGAATATCATATTGAATTTCATATATATCAATGCTTGTAATTATTACACTAAACCTAAAAGCCGTGTGAAGTTTCATCTCCATGTGCGTATTTAAAATTAAGAGTATGATTTTGAATTTCAAATATCTCAATTCACACATCTAATACATAATGTATTTTAAAAATAATGATGTGTGTCGTAATTGTAAACATTAAGCATTGAAAAGGTGCTTGCAAAAATGTATGCATTATATCTTCCACGTGGCGCATACCAAATCAGTTGGAGACCAAATATTGCATGGATGTATGTCTAGGGTAGCCTAAAAGCCATGTGAAGTTTCATCCCCAACAGGGTTTAGGATTTAGGGTTCAGGGTTTAGGGTTTAGGGTTTAGTTGTGCTAGTAGGGATTGTAAAAATGTACGCATTATACCTTCCATGTGGCGCATACCAAATCAGTTAGAGACCAAATCTTGCGTGCATGTACGTCTAGGGTAGCCTAAGATCCGTGTGAAGTTTCATCCCCAACAGGGTTTAGGATTTAGGGTTCATGGTTTAGGGTTTAGGGTTTAGTCGTGCTAGTAGGGATTGTAAAAATGTACGCATTATACCTTCTATGTGGCGCAAACCAAATCAATTGGAGACCAAATCTTCCATGGATGTACGTCTAGGGTAGCCTAAGAGCTGTGTGAAGTTTCATCCCCAACAGGGTTTAGGGTTTAGGGTTTAGGCGTGCTAGTAGGGATTGTAAAAATGTATGCATTATACCTTCCACGTGGCGCATACCAAATCAGTTGGAGACCAAATCTTGCATGGATGTACGTCTAGGGTAGCCTAACAGCCATGTGAAGTTTCATCCCCAATAGGGTTTAGGATTTAGGGTTCAGGGTTTAGGGTTTAGGGTTTAGTTGTGCTAGTAGGGATTGTAAAAATGTACGCATTATACCTTCCACGTGGCGCATACCAAATTAGTTAGAGACCAAATCTTGCGTGCATGTACGTCTAGGGTAGCCTAAGAGCCATGTGAAGTTTCATCCCCAACAGGGTTTAGGATTTAGGGTTCAGGGTTTAGGGTTTAGGGTTTAGTCATGCTAGTAGGGATTGTAAAAATGTATGCATTATAGCTTCTATGTGGCGCAAACCAAATCAGTTGGAGACCAAATCTTCCATGGATGTACGTCTAGGGTAGCCTAAGAGCCGTGTGAAGTTTCATCCCCAACAGGGTTTAGGGTTTAGGGTTTAGGGTTTAGTCGTGCTAGTAGGGATTGTAAAAATATACGCATTATACCTTCTGGCACAAACCAAGTTGGAGACCAAATCTTGCATGGGTGTACGTCTAGGGTAGCCTAAGAGCCGTGTGAAGTTTCATCCCCAACAGGGTTTAGGATTTAGGGTTCAGGGTTTAGGGTTTAGGGTTTAGTCGTGCTAATAGGGATTGTAAAAATGTACACATTATACCTTCCACGTGGCGCATACCAAATTAGTTGGAGACCAGATCTTGCGTGCATGTACGTCTAGGGTAGCCTAAGATCTATGTGAAGTTTCATCCCCAACAGGGTTTAGGATTTAGGGTTCATGGTTTAGGGTTTAGGGTTTAGTCGTGCTAGTAGGGATTGTAAAAATGTACACATTATACCTTCTAGGTGGAGCAAACCAAATCAGTTGGAGACCAAATCTTGCATGGATGTACGTCTAGGGTAGCCTAAGAGCCCTGTGAAGTTTCATCCCCAACAGGGTTTAGGATTTAGGGTTTAGGGTTTAGTCGTGCTAGTAGGGATTGTAAAAATGTACGCATTATACCTTCTACATGGTGCAAACCAAATCAGTTGGAGACCAAATCTTGCATGGATGTACGTCTAGGGTAGCCTAAGAGCCGTGTGAAGTATCCCCAACAGGGTTTAGGATTTAGGGTTTAGGGTTTAGTCGTGCTAGTAGGGATTGTAAAAATGTACGCATTATACCTTCTACGTGGTGCAAACCAAATCAGTTGGAGACTAAATCTTGCGTGGATGTAGGTCTAGGGTAGCCTAAGAGCTGTGTGAAGTTTCATCCCCAACAGGGTTTAGGATTTACGGTTCAGGGTTTAGGGTTTAGGGTTTAGTCATGCTAGTAGGGATTGTAAAAATGTACGCATTATACCTTCTACATGGCACAAACCAAATCAATTGGAGACCAAATCTTGCGTGGATGTACGTCTAGGGTAGCCTAAGAGCCGTGTGAAGTTTCATCCCCAATAGATAAGTCCACGTGTGTATTTTATTAGTACGTGCGCCATTTTTCATACGTAGTCGTGCTAGTAGGGATTGTAAAAGTGTACGCATTTGTCCTTCCACGTGGCGCATACCAAATCAGTTGGGCACCAAATCTTGCGTGGATGTACGTCTACAGTAGCCTAAGAGCTGTGCAAAGTTTAATTTCCAACAGATAAGTCCACATGCATATTTCGTTAGTACGTGCACCATTTTTCACAATAAGTCGTGCTAGTAGGGATTGTAAAAATGTATGCATTATACCCTCCACGTGGCGCATACCAAATCAGTTGGAGACCAAATCTTGCGTGGATGTATGTCTAGGGTGGCCTAAGAATCATGCGAAGTTTCATTCCCAACAAATAAGTCCACATGCGTATTTCGTTACTACGTGCACCATAGCTTTGCCGCAGTCATGCTAGTAGGGATTGTAAAAATGTACGCATTGTACCTTCCACCTGGTGCATACAAAATTAGTTCAGACCAAATCTCGCGTGGATGTATGTCTAGGGTGGCCTAAGAGTCATGCGAAGTTTCATTCCCAATAGATAAGTCCACACGCGTATTTCGTTAGTACGTGCACCATAGCTTTACCGCAGTCGTGCTAGTAGGGATTGTAAAAATGTACGCATTGTACCTTCCACGTGGTGCACACCAAATCAGTCCAGACCAAATCTCGCATGGATGTATGTCTAGGGTGGCCTAAGAGTCGTGCAAAGTTTCATCCCCAACGAATAAGTCCACACGCATATTTCGTTAGTACGTGCGTGAATTTTCTTAGTCACATTTTTCAAATGTCATAAAGCACAAAGCAAATTACAACATTACTACTAATAAACAATTTTTTGTTTTACAAACACAACAAATCCCATTGAGAAGACATCGAACATCATGTATAAAATAGAATCTAATACAATGATGTGTATGAACATGTATACAGCCATCAGAGTGAAATACAAAATATGAGTCCATGAAAATTACAATGGTACGGTCACACAGTGAGCCTATACATATCGAATACAAAAATGTGTAATCAACTAGTGATACCCAATAAAAATCAATCTGATCAACTGATGATCCCAAAAAATATGATATGTAATGTGCTACTCCTCAGGATCAGCTCTCATGCCAATTGTTGCAAGTATGCTTTCGTGATCTGCCACTGCAAGGCGCCATTGTGGAGTGGATGTTGCCTTGCGAGTGTGAACACGACTCAAAGTAATCTTGATCCCAACAACAAGATGAGAATACATGTATGCCTCCTGATCAGCCATGTACTCCTGGAACTCAATATAGTGACCACGCCTCTGTATCTGCTGAAAATAGTGGCCACCTACGATCATGCTATGAGCATTGAAGTGCATACCATGCCCATCCACTGTATCCTCATTCAGCACACTCTTCAGCACAGAGCATCACAACAAGTAATAATCCACACCCTCCTCATTGCCCTCCGAAGCAATAACCGCGAAGATATCACCAATACGCAAAAAATCTGTAAGCTAGTCATAATCTCTAGAGGAACTGAATCCCGCATCCTGATCATCATGTACCTCCTCCCAAGGCTGGAAGGGAGAAAGCACTTGCCGTACCCATGGATCGGCCCATGGTATCATGGAGCACCCTCCCCAATCATCATCAATGCATGTAGAGCAAAAACATGCAAACCGTCGAGAAAAGATCACGGGGTGAGACTCACCTATGCTCCTGATGGAATGGAAATCAAGAGTGCCAAGCACAGAATGACAATCAAAAGGCCTAGACCGATCAAGACTCCCAATGTCCATGCACCGAATAATACCGGCTCACCACCCTATCGTCACGCGACTGAAACGAGGAGATAGCACTAGTGTGGATAAGTTCTGGCTGCACCACTGCACCACATCATGTGCATCCTTGAAGCGTTCGGCACTGTGATGCAACTGGTATCGATGCAAAGCATGCTTCATGCAAGCACCTGCACCATCGTGCTCTCCCTTATCGGGCCCTGCCTCGAAGTAGCTCCATGTGATCGGAATGCCTATCTCACGGTGCCATCTGTAGAACCAATAAAACTATCTAGCGGATTTGAACTGACCACCGTAGCCGTCTGACCAGATCCAGCGCTGCTGCCATGTGACACCATGATCCCTCAAGAAACTATCATGCAAAGTGAAGCAATGCTGCACAAAATGGGCATCATGCGATCGATCATCACTAATGTAGAAGTGATACTCTTGCACAATGATGCGTGAGTCCATGGTGCTATCAATGCCATCCACATGAGCCTATGCATGACGATAGCTAATGTGCACAAATATAGCAACCTGCAATATGGCATTGAAAAAAAATATGACTATTGAAATAATTCAATATAATGAGGCGGGGAAAAAATCAATACTCAATCACACGTCACCTGTTCAGAGAAATAATACTCCGACTGGATCTCATGCTATGGTGCAAAGGTGTAATTCTCCACAAAGTCCACCACTGAGACAACCACCCCTATAGGAAATGTCCTCAAACATGCACGTCCTAGTTTGGCTCAGAAATAGCCTAGACAAGGATCCCCACATCAAGGGTCTACACGCAAACTCTTTGAGATAGAAGCAGAAGCAAATGTTGTGTTTGAACTAAAAACTGAAGAAGCGACACAACCAGTGCAGCCAAAAGAAATACAAAAGATAGAAGAAGAGGAAGGACGACGAGCCACGGCCACTTTGGTGCAACCTATCAAAGGAAAAGAAAGACAAAATAGAAAAGATTAATACTACAAGGGCCACAATTCCAAAGGCTACTCTCACAAAAATACAACGTTCCTCCATTCAAAAAGTACAGGTAAAAGATAAAGAGGACACAATTCCAAAGGCAACTTTGAAAAAAAGGCAATGTTCCTCCACTGAAAAACTTTAGGTACAAGAGAAAGAGGAGGACTGATAAAATATAGAGGAAGAAGAATTCGATCAAAAGGTTGAGGAAGATCAAGATTAGATTATGTCAATAAAGAATCTCAATTTGCGTCTCAATGAGACAATCAAAGAAGATGATGTCGGATATATATGGGGACAAAAGCCCTATCTTGTGAATGCTCGAGATGTGGAGTCATAATTTTTTTTTACCAATAATAGGAATCTTGATATATCTTATGCGATGCAAATATTCAAGCTTTGGTGGATGGCAAGAAACCGGTGGTCTCTAATGTAGTCTTAAGTCCAATCATGTTCTATCCAAATATAAGTCGCCACCATGAAAATGGAGTTATGTTTAAAGGACCTACCCATTTTGAGCAGACTTTTAGCAAATTTTGCACATAAGCCTTCGACAAATTCTGCATGAACAGGGTGAAGAGGCAAATTCTGAGAAAGTTTTGAAATAGGCAATGACAAATTTCTTGCTGCATTGTAAATTTGAGCCGATTGATGGTCACCATTATGCATATGCTTGTAGTGAACTCGCTAGACAAGCAAGGGACTCTAGAAGACTCACTATAGAGCAAATGTCAAAGGTACTTCCCTTCAATTTTTATATGGCTACAATATGCATTTTTAAGCATCCAACAAAACATTTGATTGAGTTTAAAAGACTGAATCATGATATTTTTGCAAAACGTAAGATAAGCTCGACATCAAAAATCCTAATGAAAGCGAGGTGTCTATGGACTACACTTGGTTCTCTAGCAACACATTTTCAAAAAACTTCCACAAATGCGGATGCAAACACATTAGTCAAATTTTATACATGTTTAAGTGCAGTTGTACCAAGGAGACATCAAGAATGGGAAGAATCTCTCACAAGGTTCAAGGTAGCAGGAGAGATATGCTGAGTACACAAGTATAATTTTTCCACCCTGATGAGGTGTTTAAGCAAGTTGTGGTAGTTTGGAGTGCATATGAGAAGGGTGAGGTTACTTATGAAGGTCCTTTGTTACTGTCACAAAAGTCAAAGGTTGAGAAAAAGGAGGAGACAGCAAGAATGTAAAGGCCCATGAAGTATTTGCTGGATAGCTATGTAACAATGGCAATGGAAAAACTCCTCAAGAAAGAATGGTTTTTTGGCACGAAGAAGTGCATCAAAATACAGGTGAAACATGATGCAGTGGATAGTGTAATTAGATATTTGCTCACAAAAAAAGATATCCCTATAGGTCAATGCAATATTGACCCTAATATTGTGAAGCATATAGCCGCTTTATCCATAGCTAAGGAAAAGGCATGGGCGCATAAGTGGATGAAGAATCAAGAAGATGGGGCTGAAGTAGTTACCTCATCACAGGTGATTGCATATGTTGAGAAGCTTGTGAATGAGCATAAACTGAGAATAACAAGTGCAGTCAACCACGACTTTCAATTCAATGTGAACATCACTTCAGAATCTGGAAAGCTTGTAGCGTACATGGGCATTTCAAATGAGGACTTTTTAATTGATGAAACAAGCTAGGATAAGTCCCAAGTATTCTTTATTGATGAGGTTTCTTCCAATGATATTCACCAATTCATCGATAGAATACTATATACCACCATTAGTAGAGCTAGAATTTGCATATTGTGTTTTTTGTCAATAAATAAAACAAGGAAGAGACACTTTGGAGAAAGTTTATGCCTCTGATTTTAATATCTACAATGGTGTGTATGCATCCAAGACAAGCAACAGAGAATGTGGATTAAAGATCCAATGCCTCAAATTATTCCTCTTATGCATGCGGAGTCCATATCCTGACCAGTTTATACACAATCTTACTCTATCTTTTGGTCTCTTAGTCTTGATTAGGAATTAAAACCCTCTTTTTTATCTTGTTTAACCTTGTGATGGACAACCCCCTGATTTGGTTCATAACTGAATTCGATAGGAAACTCCAGTGAAGAACTCAAACAAATTCCGTAGGACCACTAGGATGTCCGCAATCATAGACCCTACCAAAATGGTCTATATTTCTCAAAAGATGGAGGATGCATGAAGGGAAATGCAAACTATTGGACAAAAAAATACAACTAGACCATTTTTATATCAAAAATCAAAATGGGAGAAATAATAGATAACTTATGGCATCCATTTTGAACACTATATTAGGGAATTAGGGAATTTTCAAATAGTTTGGGACTTCCCAATATGGGTATGATTTGGCCCTATGGTCAAATCTGAATCCATTATTTGATAGTGGAATCCATCCTAAACACCATATTAGGGACTCCTCACAAGTCCCACTTTCAAATAAGGGTTCAAGTTTTGGCCACATGGTCAAATCTTAACCCTTTACTTGAAAGTGGGACTTGGGAGATCGCCAAATACTCTAATATAGTGTTTTTGGTTTATTTGGTGTACATTTAGAATCTTTTTATGGTTCTAAAGTTTCTTTGGTATAGGTGATAACAAGTTGGGGAGCATAGACATTACCTGTCTTTCTACATGATGCCAAAATTGTTTTAACTAATGGTTTTCTATGGATGGTGGCAGGTAAGTGAACCCTAACCTTTTTTTGAAAAAAAAACAAAGTGGACCCTAACCAAGGTACCTAGAACTTTGGAAAGATTCAACACTTTATGTTATTCCTGTATTAGTTCCTCAAAGGCATTTGGAATTATTAATGAAAATATTTTTGGATATTTCGCTCCTCTCTACAACATAACATAAGGGGGACTTCCAAGGGTTTGCATCTCATGCTAGATGAGAAAGAAAACCATAGGTCCTCTCATCATCATGTGCACTCCAAAATCTATGAATATCCTCCAAAAAGTGCAAGTCTTTTGATTACTATGCTGGAATACTTGCAACTGCCTAATTGGGCAGTCAACCTATTATGGATGGGATATCTTTTCGAAGATCTTCTGAGAAAAGGATATTCCACTAATATTACTTAAAGAAAGGCTTACATGGCACACTTCCACTTGCAAGGTGATCTAACTGTCTACTATGAGAAAGAGGTGGAACATAACAGGATTGGAGATGATGACATGGAAGATCTTGATGGCTCCCAAGATAAAGATGAATGTGATGCAGATGATGAAATGGATGATCTTCCTGGTTCACAAGATTACGCAAAGAAATCACGGACACGAATCTTGGTATGACCCTTTACTTTTCTTTTACAACCATTGCATTTAACTATAACCTATCAATCTCACAAGCTTTTGTCTTTTTACAGACGGCAGAGGGGAAGGAAGAAGAAATGAGTTCACGTGGATTTGAAGTCAGGAAGGCCACAATATTTCCTTCAAGTCTAATTGATATGGTGATTGCTGGAAAAACTGAAAGTGAAATATTTATGACAATAAAAGGATCACCAAAAGACTTTCCTAATATATAGAGTCAACTACTTCACTTATATGGGAGCTCAGAGGATATGATGATGGCATGGCTCACGCTTAAGAATTCTTAAGATTTGTCCAAGTTACAAGAAATAGGAAGCAACTTTTTATATTCACGTTGTGATTGGACAACGACCTCAATGTCTATCATTTGGTGCTAAAGAGTTTCAAATCCTAAGATATTGAGGAAAAGAGGTTTATGATAAAGTTATAATGGCTGCCCTCAGTTTGACACAAACTTTATCTTGGCTTAGTATTTATATTTTGATTAAATCTAATGAGCTAATGTCTGGTTATTTTCTTTATCTTGGCTTAGTATTTGTATATTGATTAAATGTAATGAGCTAATGTTTGGCTATTTTTTAATGCAGTATAATGATATCTAGGTTTCCTGTAAATTTTACAAAGTGTGTATATATCATAGATTCTCTTCTTGCTCAATAATAATAAAAAGTCAATAGAAGATATCTGCACTTGGCTGCAAATTCTCAATATGGACAACATTTGAGTTATCATTTTTCCATATAATGAGATGTAAGTGACACCGCAACCTCATATTTACTTTTGTGAGATGTAAGATGAAGTAAAATAATAAAGATTCTTAATTGGCCATGCAAAAAACATTGGAATTTGATAGCTTTGGACCTACAAGACAATAAATGCTATTTTGCCAATTCAATGCCAAGATATCATGGCAATGTGTTAGCGTAAGTATACTTTTAATGAATTGTAACTTTCATGGTACACTTACTCTTAATGCATTGTAACTTTCATGGTATGTATCTTTTGCGATGCACTTATTCATTCCCTTGTATGTTATGATGGATAGGTACACATCAAGGTTAATAAGTGCAATTGAACAAGTCACAAACTATGATGGTGACTTGCAAGAAGCAATGGACTTACAATGATGCAAGGTTGTAGAGAAAAATGATCCATACAGCTGTGGGTGGAGGGTGTGCTACAACTACAAGTTGCTCCTTGATGAAATATTTGATGTGAAGGGCTCACAATCCTCAATGTCTACATATTCCGATGTAGAACTATATAGATTTGTGGCTCATACCACTCGATTCATAATTGCTCAATCTCCAATTAAAGTTATTGAGACACCCAAGTCTACATCAAAGAATCTCGAGGAAGTAGAGAGTCAATATAGTCCCAATCTATACAGCCTTTAAAGGAGTCTACTCCCGAAGCATCACAATCAAGTCTAGCCACCACAAAAGTAGAGATTCAACATACCCCCAAGGAGTATAAACCCAAATCATTAGAAGGGAGTCCACTCATGGAAGTAGAGACTCAATCTACAACCAAAGAGTCATACCATTTTGGGGAGTCTACACCTAAAACATCCCAGCAAAGTCCACGAGTGGAAGTAGAGACTCATTCTATGCCACAGGCATATACTCTATCAAGGTCAAAAGATTACCATTAATGAAAGCGTGGTTGAGAATGCGCTAGTCATTCCTAGAGGTAATTTGCAACAAGCACATAAGCAGTGGAAGTCTGCGATAGGATATTCTAGATGTATACCCCAATGCTCATATTAGTAAAGATGGTGGAGTCAAGCTTTCTATCTTGCCAATGGACCTCCAAGATATGCTAAAGAAGACAATGCACTTCTTTCCTCTAATACGAGAGGAACCGTGAAATTCTGGTAGGTTCAAGCAGTAGTAGAGAAACTAAAAGGACATGATGTATCTTTCTCAAGGGAAATCTCCAAGAGCATGATAACCAACCGACAACCCTTTGCCTCAATTTTCCACATAAATCAAGCCCCATATCTCAAGTCTATGATACTCCCTTGGTCTCTTTTCAATTTTATAATATGTTCAAACCTTTAGGAGGACAAGTGGAGGGTTGGCACAAGGAATCTTGCCACCTCATCCTACTTTCCCCATTATTTAACTTGCTCTCTTGGACCTTCTATACCTCCCCCACATGAGCCTATCCCATATGGAGGGAATATCTCAATATAATATCCATTTCCACCTATTTTATATTGCTTCTCCCATGGACTTTGAGCCATATCTCACTAAATGCAGCCTAGGTGGAGAGGTGGCACATGGAGGAGCCATGCCACCTTACATTTTATAATATTACTATCATGGATTATGTACAACACACCTTATGGGTCCTCTTACATGGAAGGGTGGCACATGGTCATGCCCTGCCACCTCAACCTTGGGCCCTATGCACACCATATTTTATTATACTATTGCCACATATACAAACACACATACATATTAATGCCTTTTTCCTTAGACAATTTTATCCATAACAGTTCCCCCCCCAGGCAGGGAATGCATAGCATTTCCATGCCTGGGTCCATCACGCACAAAGCAAGGCTTGAGGTAACACTTGTTGATCACCTTCTTGCCATATGGTTCATGCAGCTCCTGAACTTGTACAAACCCATTGCTACGTTCCTTGATGACTTTGTATGGACCAGTCCACAGTGGCAGAAACTTCTTATCCGTTTGGTGGTCCAATCTGTTATCAAAGCATAGCACAACATCCCCCTCAGTAAAGTGTCTTTCCCATCCCTTGCGAATCTTAGCATCCAATCAGGCCTTTTGTCGATTCTTTTGGATCTTTGTTTGGTGTAGTGCAAGGCGTCGGGTTTCATCTAACTTCTCAAGTTGTACCAATCTAGCCTCTACATGTTCATCTTCTGTCATCCTCTGTTCTTGTGCCAATCTCAAGGCTGGAATCTCTATCTCTAGTGGTAAAACTGCTTCAGTACCATACACCAACTCAAAAGGAGTGTGACCTGTAGATGTTTTATGAGTGATGTTGTAAGCCCACACTGCTTCAGTGACCTTCTGATCCCATTGGCTCCTGTTCCCTACAGCCATTTTTCCCATGGTTTTACAAAGGAGGCCATTGGTCCGCTCTGTTTGACCCATGGATGCTGGATAATAGATGCTAGAAGTGTGATGATCAATACCCATGCAATCCATGAGTAACTCCACTGCTTCATTTAAGAATGGACTCCCATGGTCAGATACTATCTCCATGGGTGTCCCAAACGTTGTGCAGATACGTTCAAATATGAAATTTGAAACTGCCTTGCCATTTTCAGTAGGGAGGGCAATAGCTTCAGCCCACTTAGTGACATACTGAGTGGCTACCAAAAGATACTTCTTTTTGCGGGCAGTCATGGGCAAGGGCTCGACAAAATCTATTCCCCACTTCTGAAACGGATGGATGGACATCACTGGGTGATGTTGCCCGAGACACAAATCCTTCCTACCAAAGAATTGACATGGTTCACAGGTTTTGCAATACAAAGTGACATCCTTGAACAAGGTCGGCCAATAGTATCCAGCATGTAAAATCTTCTTAGCTGTATAGTCACTGGCATAGTGGCCTCCACAAAATCCATCATGATAATGCTTCAATACCTTAGGCACTTCATCTGCATCAATGGACCGTCTTAGTACCCCATCCATGCCTTGACGGTACAACACCCCATTAAGGAGGGTGTAGCGCCTACTATCTCTACGAATCTTCTTTCTCTCATAGCTAGTACTTTCTGAAGGAAAGGAGAAAGCAGTCAAAAACTTGTAGATACCACCATACCATGGATCCCCAACTTCTATGGCTGCTATAAGGGTTACATCAAGGCACTCCTCTAAATCAATCAAAGCATTCTTCAAGTTGGAACAACCCCCTTTTACAATTTTGAAAGAAAAATCATATTCTTGTAGAACTGCCAACCATTTGGCCAACCGACCCATGGGATTTGGTGATTGAAGAACCTGCTTTGCAAGACCAGTGCCACTGAGTATAAAGAAGGACTTTCCAGCCACATAATGCTTAAATTTCTCAATGCGAAACACCAAAGACAAGGCATGCTTGTTGGCCTTTGAATAGCATCACTGAGTGTCGAGCAATTGTCGAGAAGCAAATCGAATGGGATACATGAACCGATCCTTCCCTTGCTGGAGAAGAATACCTGCCAGAGTGTGCTCACCAAACCCAGGATTGATATAGAAGCTCTTTGACCAGTCTGGATTGCGTAGAATGGGTTCTGAAGCCAGAGCATTCTTGATTTGTGCAAACCCATGATCACAATCCTCATCGCAAGAGAAATCAACCCCATCTTTTAATAGCATAGTCATGGGCCGTGTCAAAGCAGCATATTGATCAATGAAGCGGCGATAGTATCTTGCTAGATTGACAAATGAGCGTACCTGACATTTGGTTGTAGGTGGGGAGAGCTTGAGGATGGCTTCTATGTTCTCGGGGTCAGGCTTGATGCCCTCGGATGAGACAACATGTCCCAATAACCTCCCTTGAGTGGCTCCAATGGTGCATTTCTCAGGGTTGAGACTGCCATTTGCATCATTGACCCTTTGGAAGGCCAATCTAACCTTCATGATGTGCTCCTTACGTGATGAGAATATATAGAAATCATCTAAAAACACCTCCAAGAAATCCCCGAAATAAGGAGCAAACACCATCTGCATAAATCTTTGAAAGGTAGCAGGAGCATTGGTGAGGCCGAATGGCATTACTTTGAATGCAAATGTCCCCCGGGGTGGCAAATGTGGTTTTAAGCACATCTTCCTCGGCAATTCTGATTTGATAAAATCCAGAGTAACCATCACAGAAAGTATACATCTCATGACCACTTACCTTCTCAAGAATGAGGTCTTGAAAGGGCAGAGGATGATGATCCCTCTTGGTGGCAGCATTGAGCTTCTTATAGTCGATGCAGGCCCGCCACTTGTTGTTTTTCTTTGAGATGACTACCACTGGTGAAACCCATTCAGTATTGTGAACCGGAACAATAAACCCAGCCTCTACAAGCTTCTGCAACTCTGAGCGCAAAGCATCGATCTGTAGGGGCCCTAATCTCCGATACTTCTGAGCCACAGGCTTCGCATCAACAAGCTTCAGCTCTATCTTGTGCTCTATGGCAGTCACATGGCAAAGGTGGTGGTAGCTAGTTGCAAAGAGGTCAGGGAAATCTTTGAACATTTCTAGAAACTCATCTTTCTCACTTGGAGTGAGATCTGGGGAAAGCATAGATTCAAGCTATTGAGGACTAGCTGTTATCTTCTCTGCAGGTGGTAGGGTCGGAGACACCCCCATCATGTAAACTTCCTCCTCTGATAATTCCTCCCCCCCATCTGATTCTTCCATGGACTCAGACATTGAGGATGAGAGAGTATCACTGTCATGCTCCTCTTCTTCTTCCGGTTCCATGGCACCAGGTTGCACCGGGATCTTCTCCTTGGAAGCACCAAAAGACATGTTTCCTGTCTTCTAATAGCTGACTGCATCACTCTTTCTCAACCATGGTCTCCCGAGTATGGCTGGGTAACTTTTGCCTGTATCTTCAATGTCCACTACATAGAAATTGATAGTGGTGGTCAACCCATTGACAATGATGGGCAAATCCTCAATGACTCCCATGGTGGCGAGTCATCGACCATCTGCTACCTTGATTCTGTTGGGATATCTCAAGGTGTATGCCTCAGGCACACCTTATGTTTCTATGTGTGAGTGCTAAAGGCATAGTTAGGTGCCCACAAGCACAGTTAGGTGGTGGAGAGCCACATAGGATGATTGAGAGAATCTAGGAGCAGATTGAGGAGATGATTGTGGAGCTCTGAAGTCATCAGTGATGTCAGTAAGCATGTATGAGGTGCCTACTTAAGGATCTCACTCTTCTTCATTCTACAAGCAAGTAATGCAAGTATTCTGAGTTTGTGTCCACTCTACTCTTTCCTTTCAGTGTTCCAACATGGTATCAGAGCCCTTTGATCCCCCTTGAGCCCATTTCTGCTACATCATCTTCTTCTTCTTCATCTTCTTCTTCCCCATCTTCCTCCTTCTTCCCAAAATCTTTGAGAGCTTGGTTCTCCACTTACAAATGACCATTGCCCAAACCCTTTGAGCTGGAAACTCCTCTAATATGGGCGAACTTCCACCTGCAAGCAATTGAAGAAAAAACGTCTGTGGTGGCTGCCATTCTCCAAAGAGCAAATTTCATCTGTTGCTCAATACTCCCTACCTGCTCCGCCATTGCCTGAGCCCTCTTAGGAGTAGATGGGCGACCTCAAGACGAAGATTTTGAGCCATTTTTCAGGTCATTTGGTTTAGTAACGAGGGAGAAATTGTCAAAACTCAGTTTCAGCCTGTAGCAACTCTCCCGGGCAAAAGTGCGCACCATTTCGTCCAACCTCTGTGCTGGACCCTCTCTGGTATATGAGCTTTCTTTTGCTTTAGAAATCCCTCTTTTTCTTGCTTTGAAGAGTGAACTACAAGCCCTCCAAGTTTAGCCTGTTGGTTTTGACAGTTTTGACAAGTTTTTGAAGAAGATACTACACTAGCATTTCTGGTTTTTTGAAACTTTCAATAACTTTAGTACAAGTGTGGCTTCAGTTTTGTTTTGAATTACTAGACCTGGTTTTGATTGGAAAGTATTCATTTTAGCCACTTCTATGAAGCATGTAAGAAGAAGCATCATTGTTTGAAATTTGGTCACAAGACTTTGCTACATTAAATGCTTATATTTTGAAGCATTTCAGTTGTTATTCTAAGCCCTGTAAGAGAGAAGACACTACCCAATACCTGGGTTAGACCCTCTCATGGCTTGCTTATGCAAAATATGTGAAAAGCCAAAACATAAAGCAATGTCTTGTTATGCTACAAAGGATGAAAATGTCAACCTGACTTCCTTGTTGAAGATTGCCAAAACAATGGTTGCCAAAAAGGAAGCAACTACAAAGCCAGAGATCTACCCTCTCATGGCACTTTTATTTGACTCCAAGTACAAGAAAAAGATGAAGGTCAGATACCTAAGATATGCTTCTTTACACAACTATGGAGATGACAAGATAATTGTTCTCTTGAAGGATATGATTTTTAGATCCACTTGTTCTATCATAGTACCATCTTATAAGGCACTAGACACTGCCCATGTGGTAAGACCTTGCCTTAACATGGATATTTTGCCTCCACAAGTTGAGGCATCCCATGAAGATTATGCATTTTAAAACATCTCTATGTATGCTCCAGATCTCTCTTTTTATGTCGAGGTACTCAGCCTGGATAGTCCTCCAAAATGAATGAAATAAACTATTGTGTTTTGTAAACACCTTTGGTCACCTTATGATGTAGGCCATGTGTATGTTTTGCTCCATGGTACCTCCTGTAGGCATTGTATGCATGTACATGCAGGGGAGATAACCATTGGAAGGTCTTTTGTTATCCCTTTTGTTTACCTTACACCCAAGGGAACCCTTGCTAGCATGAGAACCTAGCCATAGATTTATCCTTGACCACCATGAGATGGCATGAGAAACTATGAGACTAGATGTATCCTTGACATAGCCTGAGGCATTCCCTTGAGGGGGGGTTTGTTGGGATATCTCAAGGTGTATGCCTCAGGCACACCTTATGTTTCTATGTGTGAGTGCTAAAGGCACAGTTAGGTGCCCACAAGCACAGTTAGGTGGTGGAGAGCCACATAGGATGATTGAGAGAATCTAGGAGCAGATTGAGGAGATGATTGTGGAGCTTTGAAGTCATCAATGATGTCAGTAAGCATGTATGAGGTGCCTACTTAAGGACCTCACTCTTCTTCATTCTACAAGCAAGTAATGCAAGTATTCTGAGTTTGTGTCCACTCTACTCTTTCCTTTCAGTGTTCCAACAGATTCGAGTGGAGGAACGCCTTGTACATTTCAAATTCAATTTCTTCATGATTCGGGGCACCATGATATTACATGCAGCTCCCCCATTAACACACATATTTTTGACACGGCAATTATCTATGATGACATCTACTATATGTGGGTGCTGATCAATTTCTTCAGAGATAGAAGTTCAGAGATAGAAGATACCTCTCGTACCTTTCTCTTTTTCTTGCTCTTCCTTGTTGAGAGACCTTGCTGTAGCTCACGTCTCACCTTAGGGCTTAATGTGATTAGTTGAGGGAGTGTGATGCTCAGAGACCGATGAGCAAGGTCCTGAACGACCGAATAGTCCTCTTGCCCTGAGCCGATGGGAAAATCCGAGGGTGACCACTTACTCCTGCGAGATCTTTTAGTCTTCTCTGTTGGTGGGTCTGCCATCTCAGCATCTGAGGGCTCTGAGAAGGACACCTTTTTCATGGGGCAGCCCGATCCACGGTTTGGAGAGGGGTCCGAGGTGGCACGACTTCTTTTCCCGAGGTCAAGGATCTCTACATCAGAATCCTCAGTGCCCGACTCATTTAGAAGATTCACCCTTGAAATATTGGGGCATTCTGTGCGATAATGACCCTTCTGGTGGCACTCGTAGCATACAACATTAACACGGTCTCTTGGAGGGCAGTTGGCTTAATTTCTGATGCCCACCATCTCAAGCCGAAGATCATTCAGGGCCTTGGCTAGGTCATTGACTCCAGGTTCTATTGCAGGTTGGGCCTCTTTAGTTGGAGAGGCCATGGGAGTAGAGAGGAGGGGGGCTCGTGGGCGAGGCTGGGAAAATCTTCAAGGCGGAGGGTAAGGATATACGCCTTGTTGAGGGTAAGCATCTAAGGGAGGACCATACATTTGAGGTGGAGGCGGTGGATACATCCCTGATGAGGGGTGGGGGTATGCCCCTGAGTTAGACCCCCCAGGTTGTTGTTGCAGGAATTGAGGGGGTTGCGGAGGGACAATCGTCTTCTTTGAAGCGGGGTCAGACTGAACTTTATCAAACTTTTGAGCAATCTCATGTGCTAGCATCATAGTTTCTGGATTCTCCCATTTAAGCTTGAGGCGGAATTCATCACTCGCTCCTGCTATAAGGTAGCCCATCACATGCTGAGTCATTCCAGCTCGAAATCCGGCATTGTCCTCCTGTGTGGCAATCAAACGGTCCAGGAGCACGGCCGCTCGATCCACATATCGACGTGCCGTCTCACCTTCTTATTGCTTCAAGTTTGTCACCTGCAGGTACACATTCTCCGGCTCCTCTTCTTTGCCGAAATACTCAATCATCGCTGCTGTCAACCTTGGCCAGCTTTGGCGAACGTCTTCGGCTTGCTTCTCATACCACACTTGAGCCAAACCCTCTAGAAATGTGGGAAGAACCAATAGCCATCTGTCTTCAGTAAGGAAGTTGAGAGAAACACAACGGCGCTTGAAGGCCACAAGATACTCATTTGGATTTTCTTCCACCCGTCCACAAAACACGGGAATGTCAGCCATGCTTGGAAGATGGAAAAGAGAGGCTTATCTATGGACGAACAATAGTAACAGGAAGCTTGAACTGAAAATCGGGTGAAGATACATCCACAAAGCACACATAGGCAGGGTAGGGTGTGACCGGTGTAGTGTGAAATACTACACGAGAAGAATCTTCAGCATAGAATAGCACATAGACAATCTTAAAAGGACCAACCCTCATGATATCACATCGATCTTTACAAGCGAGGGTTAGAAACGCGGTGTTGCATGAGGTTGTTCATCAAGGCAAACAAGAATGCCATGACAAATGTCAACAGTTGGAGAGCTTGCACATCACCTTCAGCTTCTTCCACTTCTTGTAGTCGCCATGCTATTTCTTCAAGGGGTGTGCGGTCTGGCATCCTTCTTTTGAGAAATGTCCTTGAGAACCCTCCTGATGATCTTCTGAAGTCGGTGAACTAGTATCAAGTATGCCCAACACTTAGTTTCATGATGACCACAGCCATTGCATTCCTTACAAATGATCACCCTCCTTTGTGGCTTGCGGCTTTGTTGGGGTGGCGCTTTCACTCGCGTCATGCGTGATTGAAGTACAAGCTTCACGTGCCAAGAAATCAACAACAAGATTTCGAGCTCGAGGGATATGCTGAATTTTTACCTCTTCAAATTGGTTGCAAAGTTCCAATGCTTGTTGATGTCATGGAACCAACACAACAAGACAAAGCACCCATAGACGCGCGCACAGACGCGTTTCATGAACTAAATAAAAAACTTACGGGCGCATCTATTTATGCGTCAGGAGACCCGCGTCTATTAGCGCGTCTATATATCGGACTTACGTGCGTATAGACGTGCTCATACATGCGTAAATAGACGCACAAATAAACGCTTTCATAGACGCACGTATAGATGCAAATCGAACAGACAGACGCAAATATAAACGCATTTGTAAACGCACTGATAGACGCGCCTTTTTTTTTTTTTTTTAATTTTACAGAATACTGTGTATGTTGTGTATGCTATATAGTTACAAGAATCCCATATCCACATTCTGTAATTCAATTCTTACAGCCAACCTCATTTTAATTACAATTCCAAATAAAATATTACAACTCCAAAACGCAATAAAATTGAAAGCTCAAAAAGTGCTTGTATATACATATAGCACGAAGCTAAGCCACGTCATGTGGCTCCAAGTACAAAAAATAAGGAAGCTAAGCCATGTCATGTGGCTTCAAGTACAAAAAATAAGAGGAGTCTATATACAAGAGGCACGAAGCCAAGCCAATGGCTTTAAGTACAAAAAAGAATAGTAGCACTACTTCTACGACTAATCCTCGCTGCCTTCCATGCTCCCTTCTGCGCTGCCTTCTGCGCTCCCTTCTGCACCTCCTTCCTCGTCTTCCTCGTCGTCTTGTGCAGGGGCGCCCTGTAAACAAGGGACAACATATATCAATGTATGAAAAATCAAATCTTTACTTATAATTTTGGCATTATTTAATTACTTTCAAATACCTGGGGGGCCTGTCCAGTCGCTCGGGTATATTGCTCCTCAGTAATCAACCCATCATCATAGAAGTGCCTCCATGTATCTCCTCTGCGATGGTGGTGGTGGTAGGCTGTCTCCACTGGAGTAGGGTATCTGCCCACGATCTCAAGCCGCATGACCGCGATACACTTTGTGGAGGGATTAGTACAAAGAAACAACCAACCTCCTAATAAACTCCATAAGCAATATAATTTGAGATCGATACTTACAAATTGGGCCTCCCATGATTTAACACCCCCTGCTCCAAAATGCGCGCTCCCATACTCCTCCATCTGGATCCTCCGTGCCTCCACGTGCTGCAGACTGGGCTCCTCCCTCGCTGACTTCATTGCCTTCTTCCACTCACGCTTCTGAGCGGTGTGGGGCGGGCCCCTTGGAGGTTGACCTGCCTCAAGTCTGGCAAGCTCTGCTAGTGCCTGCCTCTTAAGGGAAGATCTTTTATTGCTAAGTATCGTAACAATCTTTGACTTCCCCCATTTATCTGTGAACTGGCGATTGGGGGGGTTAGGATACCTAGAGCGAACAGTAGCGAGGGTCTCATCAGCCAACCTCTTTGGGTGGTCTTTATAGTGGATAAAGCAATCTCTGTAATTGTTAGCAATTACAGAGCGCATGAAGGCCATTACATCCTTCCCCCGCGCATCCATCAAGATGCCTCCTGTCTGGGTGATGTCATAATAAATCGTACCATCACCCAGAGGCACGTCTAAATCATCGGAATCATCATCCTCGGCCTCACCGCCACATGGCCCAAAGCACTGTGCCATGCATCCGCCACCGCTCTCCTTGCTACTACGCCTGCCACCCTATCGTGTCGAGCTCGTACGCTGGCCACTCGTAGCTGGGGACTGCGTGGGACTACGCTGACCACTCGTAGCTGGAGAACCGAGTCTCGACGGCTGGGGAGTACATCGACGGCTCGCTGAGGCAGAAGGACCTCTTGAAGGCATGGGGGAAGGGGCATAAGACGGGATGGCAGAAGGGACATAAGACGGCATGGGGGAAGGGGCATAAGACGGTACGGGGGAAGGGGCATAAGACGGGGCATAAGACGGCTGTGCGGACTCCGCTGGGGTGATCTCAGGCGGTGTGGGGTGGCTCAGAGTCTGTAGTGCCGACTCCTGGGGAGTGTTAAGGGTACCCGTCATGTACCCGTATAACTCCGTAGGACTAGGAGGGTGCCCTGAAATATTATATAAATCCTTCCATTCTACCACCGCATCTAACAGACCGTCAAAACAGCCATCTAACAGTGCGTTAAAAAGTGCGTCTAATAGCCCGTCCAAACATCCGTCTAACAGCGCATCTAAAAGCGCATCTAACAATTCGTTTAAACCTCCGTTTAACAGATCGTCTGTTTGAGCATCTATATACGCGTCTGTGCGTGTCTGTAGCAAGCCAGACGCGCAAATAGACGCGCTTGTAGACGCACATTTAGATGCGCCCTCAGACGCCTATATACACGCGCTCCGACAGTCGAGAATACTCAAAAGTGGAAAAGGACGTTTCGCCCGACAAAAGAACGTGTCGCTCATACCTAGATGCTGCGTTTCGTGGATGCGAAAAAGTACAAAACTGGAAAGAGCAAGGAAGAACAACTTCAAAAGGACTTACTTGGAAAAAGGTATGGAAGGATCTTTCTTTTCCAAACTTTTTTCTTCTCCTTGTTTGTACTCCTCCTCTTCTTTAGGCTTGGAAGCAAGCTGTGTAGGTACGGTCCCTTTGTCTTGAGTGAAAGCTTGGAACTGTGTATGGGAGGCTCTCTCTTAAGCTTCGAATCTATAGAACTGCTAATAAAGAAGGAAGAAAGCCGCTCGCGAAGTTTAAGTAGTTAAAAGAAAAGCAAAGCGAGCGGCGCGCCGAAAAGCAGGTTTAAAAGTCACGAGCATAGTCGCGTCTATTAGCGCATCTATAGTCGCGTTTATTAGCGCGTCTATAGGCGCGTTTAAATACATAGAGTAGACAGGTATTTAGACGTGCAGGTAGACGCGACATTAGATGCGACAATAGACGGGCATTTAGACGCGACACAGAGTTTTTAAGTTAAGCATTTGAAGAAGAGCAAATTTGGTGGGTTGTTTGTTTGTAGGATGTCTCCATCTTCAACAAGCAGCTCCAGTGAGGATGAATCCCTCCGTATCCACCATCGCAAAATGTGGTTGGAGCAAAAAATCAAATGTCTATGTGATCGATGTCGAGGAAACATGTATCGTGCACGCAGGATTACGCTCAATCATATCTCAAAGTATGGAGAATGGGATGTGACCGTAAACAGGGTAAGGATTTGTAAGTTAAGGTTGATTGAGATACCTATGGGTGTTCATATGTTTGAGTTATAATGATCCCGTTTTAATTTGATACATGATGCAGTGCCACACCCGCACATGTTACCCTATGCCCGTCATGAGGAGGCGAAGCGTCGGCGATATGAGGTGGGATCTTCAGGAGGGACCGTTATGGATGCATGGAGTGATGGTGATAGTAGCCCTCCACCATTACCTCATGAAGCCGTGGAGGAGGAGGTGTTTGATGATATGGTGCAGGATTTATATGTCCATCAAGGGAGGGATAATAGCATGGAGCAGGATGATCTTTTTACCGCAGCATCGACTCCACTGTTTGAGGGCATTCTCTGTTCTACGTGCCTCCCTTGAGTTACTAAACTTGCAAACCATCTATGGATGGAGCAATGCAAGTTTGAATGCATTACTCAAGTAAGCTTTAATTTAAAGTCGATTTTGCAAACATGATGAATTATGCGCGTGGGTCAATTACTCGAATGCTTTTCCTCATTTATGGTCTTCATGTGTAGGCTATTGTGTAAAATGCTTCCAAGGGAGAATAAATTACCGACCTCAAGAGATATGGCAAGGCAACATGTGACCTCTCTTGGAGGATTAGATTACAAGCGCATCCATGCATGTGTCAACGATTGCGTTTTGTTTCGTGGACTACATAAGGATGCAAGAGAGTGTCCTACTTGTGGAGAGGCAAGATATAGAGCAGATCTCAAAACCTTGGACGTGACTCGTAAGGTATTGCGACATTTTCCCATAATCCCTCGCATCCAACATATGTTCAAGTGCAAATCTATTGCAGAGCTCATGTCATGGCATTCCTCACATCGATCAACCGATGGCAAGTGGAGAACTCCCGCGGACTCTCTTGCGTGGAAGCATATTGAAGACACATGGCCAAGCTTCAAGGAAGAACCTAGGAGCTTGAGACTTGGATTGGGTATGGACGGTGTGAACCCATTTGGTCTCAAAAGCACGTCTTACAGTGTATGGCCAGTGGTATTGGTAAATTACAATCTTCCACCCTCTATGGCTATTAAGAAAGGACATGTCATGCTGTCCCTTCTAATTCCAGGGAAACATAAAGTCAAAAACCCTGATGTTTATTTGGAGCCTTTGATTGATGAGCTAGAGATACTTTGGAGAGGTATCGAGGTGCATGATGTGAGCAGGCCTCCCTCGTCACGAGACTTCAACTGCAAAGTAGTCTTGATGTGGACGATGCATGACTTCCCAGGCTATGGCGAGTGTTCAGGTAAGCATTGCATTTTTTAATTATGAATAGGCAAGGACGTGGCACCCTAAACCCACCTTCCACTCTTAATTGCATCTATTGTTTCAGGTCTCACTACATCGGGTTACCATGCATGTCCTGTTTGTGGTCCTTTGCTAGTTGCCTCACGGGCAGACACATTGAATAAGGTCATCTATGAGAATCACCATCGATTTCTCCCACCTGATCATCCTAGATATGTTGCCTCTTGGAATGAAGTCCTCCCACAATCACTCACCGCGGGAGATTGGATGAGAATTTGGGATGGTTCCACGACTCCTCCACCACTTGGCATGAGCCGATAAGGATTTGTAACTATTGGGCTGGAAGTAAAGATTGGCTGTAACTATTGGTTGAAAGTGAGGATTGCACGCTAACACTTTATTTTGTTTAGATACTCCATCTTTTATCATTTACCATATTGGTCCCACCTCAAGATCAATCACCTGCTCGATCCCATGCATATCTTCAAGAATGTGGCATCTACCATTTGGGAGCATTTGAATGGGACACGAGATTCGGCAGGCATAAGGGAGGATCTACGTACCACAGGGAGGATGCATGAAGCTTGGCCTCAAGAGAGACCAAATGGGCGTGTTTTTTTACCTCGTGCACCGTGGATGTTATCAAAGCTAGAGATAGCGACGGGGAAGCGTGCTATTACGACAATTCGTACTCCCACTGGATGCATGAGGTGTTTGAAGGGAGCCTTTACAAAGAGTAAGAAAAGAGGTGTAGAGCAATTATATGGCTTGAAATCTCATGATTGGCACAAGATGCTCCAAGTAAGTATTTTATATGCATAATATCTTTTTCCTTTCAAATTTGTGAGTGAATAGCTATAAGCAACTAATCAACCACCTCCTCGCGGGTTCAGTTCATACTACCTACTAGCATTTCACGTAGTGCATCAAAGGACGTGAAAGATTGTATTTACAAGATGGGCGAGCTTGTGAGGTATGTGAGCTCAAAGGAAATAGATCCCACCACGCTTGAGAATGCTCGAGTTATGTCAGTGGAGGCGGTTTGTTTAGTGGAGGAGACATTTCCACGTTCTATTCTCACAAGCCAACTACATCTCATAGTGCATTTGGTGGATGAGATTGCTATATGTGGTACTATACATGCACGATGGTTGTTCTTCCTCGAGCACTTCATGAAGACCTTGAAGGGCTTCGTGAGACAAAATGCAAGACCCGAAGGTAGCATGGCCGAGGGTTGGTTGGTACAAGAGTCACTTGTATATATTTCTGAGTTTCTTATTGATGTGGATAGCTCTCTCCCACGACTATGGAGAGATGATGAAGACCTAAGGATGACCTCTATTGTGCCTCAAGGAAGAGGACACAACAAAGTAATAGACACGGAGTTGCGTAATAGTATCAACCTCTTTTGCGTGCTTAATAGTGATGTGATGAAAAGATGGGTGACAAGATACGAGGATGCAAAGGCAAGAAGACAAGAAGAAAGGGCCCTCTTTCGTACACACCACGGATCTTGTGTGCCATACCCTCAGCGTCTAAGAGCACTTCCAAAGGATATTCATGTGGATTGGCTACTTGATGAAATGGAGAAAGCAGAGAAAGACGAGGGGATGCATATCACAATGGAAGAATGGGAGTATGCTAGGGGATGCATGAGCAAGGTCGGTATATAGAATGTTATGCATAAGTTAGGAGGTTTTTATAATTTAGATTGCTTATTTAATTGATTTTTTCTTGGTGTAGTGCACTATGTTCAATGCTATATGGTGTGAGGGCAAGCATTCTCGAACACAACGGATTGATGATAAGAGAAACACACAAGATTGCGGCGTCATTGCTAGCTTTGAGGGAGCCAATGGAGTCATGGATGATTATTGTGGCATAATCCAAGATATCATTATGCTTGACTTTCGACGCTTCTTTGTGTATGTTTTGGATGTAAAGTGGTTTAAGGATGTGGTGGAAAGAGGCCCTAATGCAACAATCAAACGCCATGCAAGTGGCTTTGTAACTATTGACTCCACAAAGTTTTGGCAAAGTAGGAAGGACACACTAATACTACCGCAACAATGTGAACAGGTACTGTGCACACACATAAAAATACTCGCTTTTAAATATTTGATGCAAGAAAAGTAACATGATTGTATTTGTGTTTGAATTAGGTTGTCTATCAACCAATGGTGGATAATAATAGGTGGTGGCATGTCATACCTATTATGCCACGTTCCAAAGTGATGTATAGTACATTTACTAATATGGAGCGTATGGAGGATGTTCATGCCCATGGACGTGATGATGACCGTGATACAAGAGAGGAGGATGATCATGAGATAGGAGATATAGATATTGAGGCCGGCATTACCCGTGAGGACGAGCCTACCATTGGAGATCTTGATTTCGATGAGCACATGAGTGGCACAAGTAGTAGTGGGTGAGAAGTTCTGATTCGGCGATCTAGTAGGAGATGTGGGTTGAGCACATAAAATGAAGTATTTTTGCTTTTTACAGCAAGAGCAAACTCCCTACGGTTAGAGAGTTACAGTTCCTACGATTTCAATATATGAACAAAAATCATTACATTTTTACCACTTCCAACTTGTTGGCCCAATGATAAGTCTTTCTTTTGTGAAGGGGGAGGTCTTGGGTTCAAATCCTACTCTTTAATAAAAAGAGAGGAGAGGAGAGGAGAAGGAGAAGAGAAAGAGAAGAAGAAGAAGAGAATAGAGAGGGGGGCGCGGGATTTGCTGTTACAATTTTGCAGGAGCTCAGAAAACTGTCCGCGACCAGAAGCCGCAGCAGTCCAGAGAACTGTCAGAATTGTCGCGCAGGTGAATGCAGAAAACTGTCCGCAACCAGAAACCATAGCAGTCCAGAGAGCTGTCGGAACTGTCGCACAAGTGAACGCAGAAAACTGAAGTTGTAGCAGCCCAGAAGACTGTCGCACGAGTGAACGCAGTAGATGGGCGAAATGAGAAAACTGTCCGTGACCAGAAGTTGTAGCAGCCCCGAAAACTATCACACGGTCAAACATAGGAGACGCGCGAATCAAATGCACGTGCAGTAGCTTAGAAAGAGCACAGATGGTATAGTTTTGTAGATGTGACCTGTACGAGTAGAAGATTCGCCACTAGCCATGGAGATTTGTATCCCAGTAGCCACACCAAATCTATTAGCCAGAAAAGAAATCGAGACCAGAGGCTAGAGGCTAAGCATGGCGATGCTCAAGGGCCATAGAGAAAAGGAGATCATGAGGGCGAACGGTTGTCATAGGAGGAAAAAGGAATTAGAAGTGGAGGGAAGGAAGAGGGAGACTATGACACAAGGGGAAAAGGAGAGGGGGAAGAGAAGCATGTACATGATATGAGGAGGAATGTAGAGATGGAGACATCAAGGGAAGAGAACCATACTTTATTTGAAAGAAGGGATGAGAGGGAAATATCAAAATACTAGCTAGGTGGCTTTACAAGAATGAGCGTGTCCCATCAAGGAATAGCCCCCTCCTTTTATAGCCAAAAGAGGGGGTTTCTCCCCATTAATGTATCCTCCCACATGCACGGTGTGTGTGGAAAAGTCTCCCATGTGGGCTAGGTGGTTATGCACTCTCAATTGTGTGCGACAACCCTTTGCCTAATCAAGCCCCATATCTCAAGTCTATGATACTCCCTTGGTCTCTTTTCAATTTTATAATATGTTCAAACCTTTAGGAGGACAAGTGGAGGGTTGGCACAAGGAATCTTGCCACCTCATCCTACTTTTCCCATTATTTAACTTGCTCTCTTGGACCTTCTATACCTCCCCCACATGAGCCTATCCCATATGGAGGGAATATCTCAATATAATATCCATTTCCACCTATTTTATATTGCTTCTCCCATGGACTTTGAGCCATATCTCACTAAATGCAGCCTAGGTGGAGGGGTGGCACATGGAGGAGCCATGCCACCTTATATTTTATAATATTACTATCATGGATTATGTACAACACACATTATGGGTCCTCTTACATGGAAGGGTGGCACATGGTCATGCCCTGCCACCTCAACCTTGGGCCCTATGCACACCATATTTTATTATACTATTGCCACATATACAAACACACATACATATTAATGCCTTTTTCCGTAGACAATTTTATCCATAACAACACACACACACTTTTTCACTTGATCATCTCTTTACACAAACCAGGGATGTTTTTATCGAAGCCATGCTTATATATTAATATAAAATCTTGGCGAAAGTTTATCAAGCTAATTTTTTTAGTTTCATAATATTTTGTATAACATATTACACTTTTAGATATTTTCTTTTCAATTTGAAAGAAAAAGTTGTAAATCTTGGCAAAACTTTAAAATTTTTCTCATAAGAGTTTCAAAACTTGGCAAAATTTTCAAACCTTTATTTTTATCAAGGCATATAAACTTTCAACACCAATATAAAAGTTTTTCTTCTTAACGAAACTAATAGGAAAAAATCATCCATCACACACACACACACACACATGCACACACACACATACACACACCCATAGACATAAACTCCCTTCCTCACATTTTCTTATCTTTGATAACCCCCCCAACTTGGTTTTATCCCCCCTTGGTAGCCTAATTATTTGATAACCCCCCTAACCTAGTTCTCCCCCCTTATCTTTGATAACCCCCCTAACTTGGTTCTCCCCCTCATTTTACTTTTTGAAAAATTGTCTATTGAAGATACACTCACCCTCTTCTTATACTCTAATGTAACTATTCAGCTCAAAACAAATGGACCAAACCTAAAACAAACCCACCTTACTTGGGCCACCACCCACCATGACCTTGATTGTTATACACAACAACTTAGGTCTCTTTGTATTTTCCTGCCAAATTTAAAGTTCTCTATCCTTCTAATTCCTGCTTATTTTCCCCATACTTATCGATGGGTTTACTACACCTCCTCTTCTATAATCTCTTTCTCTTTCTCTACTTTCTCTCTCTCTCTCTCTCTCTCTCTCCCTCTCTCTCTCTCTCCCTCTCTCTCTCTCTATATATATACTCTCTCTCTCTCTCTCTCTCTCTCTCTCTCTCTCTCTCCCCCCCCCCCACCCCTTCCATTCTCTTTGACACACTCACACTCATATGCCATAATAAATTTCTACTCCCCCCGTAGGATGTACTCAAATTTCCCCTAACAATACTTCTACATTTCACGTTGACATAAGTTATTTTGTATTGGATTTAATTTCCCTTTTATATTTATTTTCGATTGAGAGAATCTAGGAGCAGATTGAGGAGATGATTGTGGAGCTCTGAGGTCATCAGTGATGTCAGTGAGCATGTATGAGGTGCCTACTTAAGGACCTCACTCTTCTTCATTCTACAACCAAGTAATGCAAGTATTCTGAGTTTGTGTCCACTCTTTTCTTTCCTTTCAGCTTTCCAACAAATCTTAAATGCCACCACGTCTAATCATTCATTACCATGCAAGTCAGTACTACTGCCTTGAAGTATTCAAATTCAACCCAACCATCCCAGTGGCTCTCATGTCCTTGATAGTAGTCAGGATACAACCACCGCAGTGGCTCTCACCTTGACAGTGTTGTCAGGCTACAAACCTCTATTCCATTCCCTTAACCATTTTGTCTTCTATCCCTCTCAACCGTTTTATTCTGTCTTGTAATCTCAAGCCTCCACTATTCCATTTCCCTCATTGCTTCATATTCTATCCCTGTCAACCATTTGTTTCTCCCTTGTTGCAATCGGATTGCAAACTCAAGCCTCCACTATTCCATTTCCTTCACTATTTCATCTTCTATCCCTCACGACTATTTCTATCTCCCTTGCACTCTTCCTACAACTTCTATCTCCTCTTGTAATGGACCCTGCACAGCAGTCTGGGAGCTGCTCACACAATCTTTCCTCCCCCTCTATAGCACAGTGCGAGAGTCCCTCCTCCCCTGATCTTGAAACTATGACATATGAAAGCTCCTCTCATGCTCTTCAGAAGCCTAATTTGGATGCTCTCCGAAACTTCACCAGGTTGGTACAAGAGGTGAACATGGAGGGCAACTAGTCTGTCAAGGTCATAAGATTACCATCAATGAAAGCGTGATTGAAAATGCTTTAGGACTTTCTGGAGGCAGTTTGCAAGCACGCTTTTTCAAGAAGCAGTGGAAGAGAGAGGATATTCTAGACGTATACCCCAATGCTCAGATTAGTAAAGATGGTGAAGTTAAGATTTGAAGCTTGCCAACGAACCTCTAAGATGTGCAGAAGAAGACCATTAACTTTTTTCTTGATATGATAGGACCCTGCAAGTTCTGGAAGGTTCAAGCAGTAGTAGAGCAACTGAAAGGACATGTTGTATCTTTCTCAAGGGTGATCTCCAAGAGCATGTAAACCAACCTAAAAAATTGTGTGGATGGCAAATTGCAATTGTTATCTCAGTCCACTGGAGTTGCGATGTACCTGATGGAATCTACCCTCAAAGAGATTTTAGAGCAATACAATAAGCAGATGTCTCAGAAGGTGACTTTTCTACAAGAGAAAGCCACCGATGTAGCAAAGGTAGTGCAACTTGAGAAAAGTCTAAGGGAAGGTGCAGAAGCCAAGGTAGAGGAGGCACAAGTGAGGGCCTTGCAGGCACAAGAGGAAGCTGAGGGCGCTACAAAATTGGTCGACATGGAAAGGCATAGAAGAGAAGAAGTGGATAAGCACATGAAGGAGCTTTGAGATAGGCTTGAATAAGTGAGAAATGATGGGGACATGGCAGACAAGGAGCTAGAAAAGATATGAAAGGATCTTAAAGATTAGAGAGCCAAAAAGGAGGGTCTTTACAACGGCTCTGCAATATGCAAAACACATTGAACATTGAAAAAGATCAGATGATGGAGGAGCTGAAAAGGGAGAATACAAAACTAGAAAGGTGATGCAAGAGCTGCGAGAGAGCTTCAAGGCTAAGAAGGATGGGGTAGAGAGGAGCTAGGGTGGAGAAGATAACGAGGTAGCTCCCTAAGCCAAGAAGGATGCAAAGAGTAGCCATGGTGGAGCACGTTCCAACCACCAGAGTGGTAATTTGCCATTTGGGCAAAAGATATTAAATACAAGGAGCTCAAATTGGCCAAGACCAAGCCTGACTGCTAAAAGGAAAAGGAGCTTGAAGATAGGGTCTTCCCTTATCAGTAGGATTAATGGTTGGTGTCGTTGGTTGAATTAGGGATACAATGATGGTTTAGAAAGGAATTGTTGGGGCAGGAGTGGCATGTGACAAGCATTGTATCTACAGCTGACTGAGAATGCATTCTTATAGCCCATGGCCATTGTTGCAACATTTGGGACACTAGACACCATGACATAGATGCAGCATGGCATCTTCGATTAAGAGTGTGTTAGCAAGGCCATGTTCTATGGATGATGTCTTAAGTTTCTTGGTCGCTCTTTTGTGCTCATGATGTTCATGGGATTTCTCATCTCCTCTACTATCATTAGAGTCTATATCAGAGTTGTGGTATGCTCAATGGGACAGTGGTTCATGATTCATGTCGATCAACATGTGTTCAACATGGCATGGACCATTAACAAGTTGGTCAAAGTTCGATGCTACCATATGTGCATGCGCATGCGCATGCATGTGTATGTGGAACTAGCCCCCTTTAGGAAAGGAGCAAGAAGGGCCATGCCTGCAACCAAGAAGCTCAAATCAAGGAAAGAGGAAGTGGCATGAAGGGAGGGGCCGCCCCTGTAGGAAGGAACCAGCCCCATTTTGGAAAGGAGCAAGAAGGGCCGAGCATGCAATCAGAGAGCTCAACAAGGAGTCCTTGAGATGTAATCAAAAGTAAAGGAGTCCTTGAGATGTAATCTGAAGTAAAGGAGTCTTTGAGATTGTAATCTATGTAATATGTGTGCAATCTATTGAATTGTTAATCTTCTCCAGAGTTTACTTGGGTAATGTTTTCTCAGCTATGTGACTAGATAGTGTCCTTTGATCCACACCAGTGCAGTGATAATAATGAGACAAAAGATTTCGATTGGACAAGTAATGTGACACGAAAGATTTCAATTAGATCACTAATGTGAGATTGAAAGATTTTGATTAATGAGCTAATGTGAGACGAAAGATTTCAATTAGACAACACCACCATTCTCAAATCCGACAACATTGCTCAAATTTGTGGGTGACGGAACAAAAGGTATGCATGGATACATCATGGCTCAGTATCAAGTTGTGCACATGTATAAGTCTTTATATGAGCAAGAGGCGAATACAAAAATATAGTAGATAGCCGAAAGCTCTAGATTGAAAGATTAGTTACATAATGAAATTGCAGAACATACAAAGATGAGGGAGAAGTTACGTAAAGCAAGATCAAAAGCGACCCCTTTGGGAGATAGACTTACAAGTAGAAAACTTTGCAACCTTGAAAAATTGAAAGCAGGAATTGGATGGTGCAAGTGTCGAGTACAAGTAGCAAGGTTAGATTGTTTAAAGCATGAGATTGTTAAAAGCATTTACTATTTGCAATGTGGCTACGTAAATCTTCCTTTGTTAGCTCTTATTTATGCATCCGGTTTATAGGAAAGTGTTGGAGCCCCAAAAGGAAAATGTTGATTCGAACACTCTTCCCGTACAACAAATGAAAGATCTATTTTCAACGACTATTGCAAAAGGGATGATTGAAGAAAAGAAGTTTAAAACCATCAAACGCAATGTTGTGCAATAGTTCATGGAAAGCAATAAAGTTGATGTAAACTTAATTCAAGCAGCTCTCAATGAGAGTGGAGTTAGCAGGAAAGGTTATTCTTCTATTTTCAAAGCAGTGTCATCAACTTTTAAAGATTAGAGGATCAAATGTGTGCTTCTTTCAACTCTTGCAGAAGTTTGGAATTTAAGAGCTTCACTCAATGAACAAGTAGATGATTTTATTGGTTAGTGGTTGCATATTGAGGATTGATTTGAAGGTAGTAAGGGGACCACTGTGTATAATCCTTGGAATAATATTTTTGTTGATCTTGAACAATTACAAAAAAGAATGGTTAAATTCTACGGAATCACATTTGAAGAGTGTCAGTTTGTGGAAAGTAATAAAGTTGATGTAAACTTAATTCAATAGGCTCTCAATGAGAGTGGAGTTAGTAGGAAAGGTTATTCTTCTATTTTCAAAGCAGTGTCATCAACTTTTAAAGATTATAGGATCAAACGTGTGCTTTTTCCAAATCTTGCAGAAGTTTGGAATTTAAGAGCTTCACTCAATGAACAAGTAGATGATTTTATTGGTCAGTGGTTGCATATTGAGGATTGATTTGAAGGTAGTAAGGGGACCATTGTGTATAATCCTTGGAATAATATTTTTGTTGATCTTGAACAATTACAAAAAAGAATGGTTAAATTCTATGGAATCACATTTGAAGAGTGTTAGGGACGCTTATATTTGTCATAAAGTTGGATGAATGTGAAATTGTGAAAGAGAAAAAGATTGAAAGATTGACCATCACACTTATGAATAGGGCACTTGATACATCAATCACTAGAGAAAACTCAAAGCATTTCAATGTATAATCCAAGAAGCATATTTGGTGGTTCGGAGCATTTGAGGTAAGTGTCAACTTTCATTTTTCAAATATATTGCTGTTTGATTCCATTTATTATATCTAGATGCTTCAATATAGTTTCTTCTTAATGGCAGGTAAAGACAGAGGACCACCAAATGTTGTTTTGGGTGTTTCACCATACCAAAATACCAGAAGTCATCAAAAACCAGGTTCAAGGAGGGCAACTTCATGTTGAAGGCAAGGTGATTTCCAAGTTGATTGGCATATGGCAAGGGACCTCAAGACCCTCAAATGTATGTTTAACATAAGCAAAGGAGGTAATTCAAAATCTCCATGCCTTTATTGCAAGGAGCTAGCCCATGTCATGGATCCTAAATGGTGGAGTAAAGCTCCTAATAGGGACAAGATTGATCTTGAATTCAAAGCAGTTCTTGATATTCCTTTGTGTAATGTACATATATGCACATTGCATGCTTTATCTAGAATCATAAAAAAGTTGATCTTTTTGTATATTGGATTTGCTTGGAAGCTTCGACCAAAAAAAGAGAGGAAGAAAGCAATTGCTACATTAGAAAAAGTATTATCGGACATGGGTCTACATGGAGGAGATGTTCATATCATAACAGATATCAAGAAGTACTCAAATTGAAATATGTTCCTATCAAACCATCAATTGGTGGAGTGAAAGCAATAAGATTTTTATCAGAACCACAAAGAGAAGGGAAATTTGGTAGATAGACAAGATATGCTTTCAGGGTGAGATACGGACTTTGGAAGCATGTGCATAATGTAGTCAAAGATGATATGGCAGATAGTCTTGCTTGAAATGTTAAAGTGGAGGTATGGAGATCCTTAAACAAGCTTTTCCAACTTTGTGACAAAAAACATGGACGAAGAGTGATCATTGTCCATTAGAAGAGGAGCTAAAGACTTTTGGAAAATCCATGAAACAAGCATGGACAAGCATTGTTTCATGGACAATCCATGAAACAAGCATGGACAAGCTACAATATAACACACTACATGGTAAGTTGAATTAATTTGTTTTGTATGCATAGTTTGTACTTTCAAACATGGTTTACAAAATTCTGACTTACTACTTTCTATGATTGTAGCATATTCTTTACAACCACCTTCCATATTTTGTTAAAAAGTATGGATGCCCTACAATATGGTCAACACAAGGAATAAAAAAGTCTCATTACACAACAAGAAATGCTTTTTTCTGACATACACAACGTTTTGGAGGAGCACATAAGGCAAATAGTCTCAAAGAAGTATTTTAGTGGTTTTTTAGAGGTATACTTCAAAGGTTGCAAATCCTTAAAAGAGTTTAATTGTCAAAATTAAACTTGCCTTTAATATGGCACAAAAGAAAAAAAGAAGGGAGATCCTTGATAATTCAACAGCTGCACAGAAACATGCAGACTGGAGACAATCAAAGGTCTATGTGCATCACAAGTGGATGGATAGAGTTGGAAACCTTATGGAGATTTATAAAAATGAAGCAGAGACTTTTTAATATTTTCCAGAAAAAATAAGTACAAATTCTGAGCTTACTATCTTTTCTTGTAGGACTTTGTGTCCTTTGTAACTTTTGACAATACAATATGATTGAGTTTCCTCTTGTACTTTTTTTACATCGAGCTGCTCTCCTTCAATCTATTTAGCCTCAAAATCTAGAAGAAGAGGTTCTCTAAACCTAATTAAATGATGCTTTCAATAACCATATAATTGGCTAGGATCTTTGATTCTAAGTGCTAAAGCATAAGCAGTGTATGTCAAAAAGTACCTTGCCCTTGAGCACTATTTACTAGGGCCATATCCAAAAATGTCTAAAGCAGATAATCTCTCAATTAATATAACTTTGTCATTCCGCCAATTTACCTAGTATTTATGCACTAAAAAACTTTGACAAACATTTTAACATTAGGGGAGAATTGGGGTTTCAAAAGGGCCTCCAATTAGTGTTTCCTAATTTCAAGGGATTAGAGAGTGATTTGAGATGTACCAATGAGAGTGCTAGAAGGCGTGGGGCAATGGTATGTTGAGGTGGAGGGTGGGCAGGCCTGCAGAGAGCCCCTATTGGTTGCTCCCCTTACATTAGGTACCACCCAAACCATCCCCCACCTCTTAACCAATGTTTGACCCTCTCCTTCTCCCTCTCCTGTGTCTCTGTTGTTGTTGCTGCTCTGTCCCTCTCCTTCTCCCTCTTTTGTGCATCTGTTGGAGCTGCTCTGCCCCTCTCCTTCTCCCTCTCTT
The DNA here is from genome assembly GCF_047967505.1 of Dipteris shenzhenensis. Taxonomy (NCBI): domain Eukaryota; kingdom Viridiplantae; phylum Streptophyta; class Polypodiopsida; order Gleicheniales; family Dipteridaceae; genus Dipteris; species Dipteris shenzhenensis. The sequence goes on from NC_141619.1 coordinate 20,051,240, forward strand.
GTCCCTCTATTGCTACTACTCTGTCCCTCTCCTTCTCCCTCTTTTGTGCCTCTGTTGGAGTTGCCTTGCCTTGTGTAGGAGTCCCATTCTTGCTGTTGGAACTTCTACAAGCATGGTGAGGAGAAAGGCTACAAGACCACGCAATGCTGTGACCTCTTGTGTCTTCCACAACACCAAAAATGCATTGGTTGAGTGGATCCCTTGCACCTACAGCTTAAATGACTGGATAGTGATGAAAGGATTCGCCAAAGGTCCACATAAGCTTCCCAAGAGCAAGAGAGGTGACATCTTGCATGAGTCAAAGGGGCACATCTTGAAGTTCAAGTTTGGGAAGAAAGGATGACTCGTAAAAGTGCAATATGTTTACATGGGAAAAGATATGTGGCTTCCTCCATCATTCAATCAATCTAGGATACCATCACACTGTGAGCCTTTCTATCTATGTACATTTTTCACCTGTAAGTGTAATGAGTCCATTTGGAAATTTTGTGTTTGATTTCTAAGAGCTCTTATTGATGGTGGCAGATGTTTTTCCTTTGGACCTTGAGGAGTGGGAACCAGTTGAATCATTCATCAGCAAGTTCCTGAAATCCATGAGGATTTAGGTAAGCAAATGCATGCCGGGGAGAAGTTGGCCTCCTTGCAAATGAAGAATGTGTATTGGTGTAATGCAATATAAAATCACTCCAATGACATCATCAAGCTATGGGCGACTGCAAACCATTGCACCACCACAACTTTAAGACATGGATTGCAGCAATGTGGACTCGAGCCTCATTGCAATCGTACAAGGACAAGATTGCAAAGGATGTGGGCATGGCCATGAAGTTTACATTTGGATTCAAATGAGCAATGTTATCTTGGTTTATGCCTCTGCAAATTTTTGCTTCTTTATTTCAGAATATACATATGCATAGAATAGAAATTGTGGTCCTGCAAGCGTGTAGATGAAAATGCTCTTGAAGATTTACTTGGGATGAATTGGGGAACCAAGACAGGCGACCAAAAGCCTGGTGATGTGTTTCAATGTCACGCATGCAAAGACAATGTGGTTATTAGATACCATTTGTCATGCCAAATGTTGTATTTAGCTTTTCAGTATAGGCGTTGGAAGAAAACAAATGGCCGGTGGCTTCCCCTTGACTCTAATGATGAAGACAATACGGGGTTAAGTTTGTCTATTGATGTTGAAGAGGGAGATGTCAAGAATGTGAATGTCACATCGCAATGGACTCTAAGGGATGTGTGAGAACACCTATTGGTCATGGAGGATGGCATGTCGAAGTCCTTCTACTTTACCTTAAATGGTGGTAAGATCAACCGCCATGTGGAGAAGTGCATGCATAGTGCCAATTTCATTCCTCCTGCAACTTTGAAGATTGCTAACAATGTGTTTGACTAGTGCAGCATTTAACTTTTTGTCTGTCAAATCCTAGTTATTGCTTCAAAAGATGATGGACAATTAAATTAAATTGTTATTTCTTTTAATGTTTTCTCCTTTCAGTTCATGGTAAATGTTTTTCAAAAAATTTGGGGATTTTATAATTAATTTTAATTTTTAGGGTTTTGATATATATTAAGGGGCAAGAGCCCTTTTTACATCACATTCTCACTTTCACATTTAGAGAGCCATGGAAACTCCCGTCCTTAGAAGTTACTCTGCCCATCAACTGCTATTTGCCATGGATTCAACTAGAACTGCGTTCCATGACTTCATCTCACAAACTACATTTGCACATCATGAGGAAGAGCTATTTTTAGTGTTTGATAGGACTTTAGATGTCCTAGGCACATATATGCAAGCCAAGGATGACTTCTCAGATCTCATCCTTTACATGCAAGATAATTTCTCAAAATTTGCCTATACACTTGACCACACTTCAAAGACGTGGGTTCCCATAAACTACATAAAGTATCTGTTCGTAGAGGAACCAAAGTTTGTAAAGCACTTGGCCTGCTTTTGTGACAACCTTACAAATGAAGAGTTTAGGATAGTCGAAGGTCAAGATGTCCTAGACATAGGGATCACAGGAAATATAGGCACCAAATTCCTTTCATGGGAGATGACATTCATCTTCTTTCTACAAGAAGGAAATTTAGAGGTATAAGTCTCATCGTCTAGCACCCCCTCTAGTAGAACTGCTGAATTGGTCATCCCTAGACTAGACTCAGACATCTACATGGAAGAGAGTCTTGATGATCCAACAGAGGAGATTGAAGCAGCTCAAGCATTGAGCCTACTTCAAGAGCCTTTAGTAGGGCAAGAATCTGCATCGGAGACCATTGACCCAGACTCTGAATCACTCAAAGTCCTATCGGGGTTCGATGTTGATACAAGTGTCCAAGATCCCGAGGTTTTAGGTACCGAAGACTAGACAATGGAAGACTTTCTTTTGACCATGCTTGTTTCAATGAGGGATGCAGACATGTAGGTATACGATGCACAACCCTCTCATGCAGAAGCTTCCCCCTCTAACACAAGTTAGGAGAAAGCGTCCAACACCTATTTCATTAATTTTGGACTTTTTCTGTTGTTTTTGGATGAAGCCCAGAAATCCTTCCCAAATGAAAAGTTTACTTTGTGAAAATATCCTTCCCAAATCAAAATTTTACTTTCTAAAAATATTCTTCCCAAATCAAAAGTTCACTTTGTGGCACTATCATATTCACATAAAAATCTTGTTTTTTCAATCTATACTTTTGCACCAACATGCAAGAATTTGAAATAATCCTATTTTAGAAATTCTAGCTATACCTAAGTTATTTGTTAATTTAATTATTTTTAATATTTTTCCTTGACATGATAAATTTATAAATCCATGACACTTTGTGGCACTATCATATTGACATAAAAATCTTGTTTTTTCAATGTATACTTTTGCACCAACATGCAAGAATTTGAAATAATCCTATTTTAGAAATTCTAGCTATACCTAAGTTATTTGTTAATTTAATTATTTTAATATTTTTCCTTAACGTGATAAATTTATAAATCCATGAAAGGAGACTTAAATATTTCATGTAAATAACATTATCACTCGCAATATGCACAAACTTTTTAAAACTTTCAATAAATAGAAAAAAGACATGATGCCATAAGACCCAAGTTTTGTATTGAACCAAAGAATTATAATAGCAATTATAGCTATCATTATATGTTTACATTGAGAGATGTTGCTCTCAGCTGGAGTCTTTGTATAAAATGATATATATTGAACATATGTTTACAATTTAAATTGTTGCTCTTAAAGAGCCTCAATTCGTGCCATCTGCATAATTTGACTCCCCATTGTCTTATTGCTCAATGTGACAATCCCTTGCCAGGTGCCATCTACATTAACTCCCACTTGTCTTGCCAAGCCTTGCCTCTTGGGTGCATTGACTCCCCATTGTCTTATTGCTCAATGTGACAGTCCCTTGCCAGGTGCCATCTACATTAACTCCCTATTGTCTTGCCAAGCCTTGACCCTTGGGTGACATCCACTGCATATTTTGACTCTCATTTGACATAGGAAGTGACGACTTTGATTATAATTGTCAATTGGCTTCTTGCCTAGTACCCAAATAAAATCCTTCAATGGACTTCAATACAAAGCTTTAATCATCGACATTCTTCATTTGCATTGTCTCCTGCTTCCTCCATGGCGAGCATCCTTAAAAATTCGTGTATATGCAAAATACTTTGCTGTGGTATTTTTATTTTTCCTTCTACCTCATATCCCATGCGCTTCTTTGATTTCTTTGCCGTTGAATGCCAAGACACTATGATTGTCTCCATCGAAACTTGTGAGACTGCTTCATCATTTGGGACCCACTCCTTCATTATACAATTAGTATACAATGTGTTGTTATCCATATTCTCCTTCCTACCCTTTGGCTCATACCATACCGCTGTAAATGTTGTAGCTCTCCCTTGATCATCTCTTTGCACATCAACTACTTTTGTAACCCAAAACTTCACATTCTCATATTCATCATTCGATGGACAAACCACAACATGTTAACACCATTGTAGATATTGTGAGAGTTTGCTTAATATTGTACAACTTTTGAAGGTGTTTGTGAACACTCCTCAGTAGCCTTCACGTACCTCATGATGCACTTAACTGCCTCCCAATGTCTCTTTCCTGGATTAGCCATATACCGACTAACAACTCCCACTACAAATGCAATGTCCGGTCTAGTAGTTATCATAGCATACATAAGGCTCCCAACCGCTAATGCATAAGGAACCTTGTGGCATAAACTCTCTCTTCTTCGGTCCACAATATGGACATGGGAGTAATGATACAAATTCATTTTCAAAGACTGGAGCTGGGCGCAAATCGTTATGAACATTTGGCCAAAACATATTGCATTCTTCCTTGACATCCTTTGAGCCTCGCATTCTCTCAAGGTCCTTTATTAATTTTCGTGTCTTGTTAATTATAGTGGTAGTGTGTTCTCTCCAAGTAGGCTTCGAATGCGGATATCTCCGGAGCATTTCCTCTTTGTATGTAATAAATGCTTTTAATCCTTCTATTTCACAGTTAGAACTCTCATTGAATTCTTGTATAAATTCTTGTATAGGAGCCCATGTTGGATACCTTTCCTTGCTAGGAATTGAAGTTAAGAGACTTAAGGTTCTTTAGGTTCCCATTTTGTATCATGAGAGTATTGTTGCCATTGCATTACGGGTTTTTCATCTTTAAAAAAAAAACAAAAGTAGTGTGGATTGGTATGACCTGTCAATGCATCACCACCCGTTTGTATGAAAGGTAGAACGAAGCTCTTCCAATCATACATTCTTTCGAGCCTCTCACATATTGTACTTTCCTTATGACCACCAACTTGCCTGCCACATCTTCTTACCAAGTCATCTATTGTCTCCTTATCCTTGCATTTAAGCTCTCTTGAGACTGTGCTAAAAACCTGATCGATATCCTCATGTGTATGCCCAACATACAAAAATCCACATTCGACCTCATTGAAGATTTGATGAGCAACTAGCATGGAGCAGAATGCAAACATGAGCACATTCTTATTTTCTCGCCAGCAATAGTCAGCTTGTATTCTCAAAGTCGGTGGTAGGCAACCTTTTTCTGCATGTGCATTGCGAATTGCCTTCATAATAGATGTTACAACTTGATTGCTATCATGTAGATGCAAGGAATCAATCCATATATCTGCAAAGAACTTAATTCCATGCACTAACACTCCACATAGATTTGTCTTTAGAAAGTGCTTTCCTTGTAATTTAGGTGGAGTTGCAACAAAACAAGGCAATGTTGTTGTATTCTGATCCATGCCATCTACAATAAGGCACATGTAGTCATCGGGATGCGAAATAGCTTGCTCCTTCCAAAATGCATATTTTTGTGTGGAATGTCGAATAAGGTCATGATGAGATTTTCGGTTTTTTTTGTATAATTCCATTTGATTTGGACATATTGCACTCTCAATTGCTCACTTTAAATCATCACAAACATTGCACTTTGACATTTTTTGCCTCCTTGGGACTTTAACATATCCAAAGTTCTTCTTCCAAAGAGTATACAAAGTATGAGAAGAAGCTACGGCATCCCCTCTTTGCCTTTGCTTTTTTGCAATAGAGTCAAATACTTCGAGCTTTGTCAAGCCCATTGGAAGGTGCGTTTCAGTGATCGTGTCACCGTTAGGGAGTTTGGTAGATATATGGGGTTGAGGTAAAGCATTTTCATGTATGAAGTCTTGCAAAATTGATGTTGCCCTGACAGTTGAGATTTTTGATTTGGACCTTCCTCTATTACCGTGAATGCTAAATTTATTGCCGCCCTTTTCCTTGGTCTAAATCCCAATATGTACCATGGGATAATCCAGTAATATTGCGATATGCCTTATTGCAAATCTTTTTTCCATTTACGAGAGGTTTTACCTTTTGTCTTGAACTTAGCCTTTTATTGCCATTCTAAAGAAAGCAAGAGAGACTTGTGAGAAGGTATTCATTTCTTTCGCTTTCTCTACTTTGCCACACGTGTCCTCTACATTCCCTGATGTCTGCAAGATCAATGAAGCACATACATCTTCACTTGCAACATAGATATCCCAATGAATTTAACATGTTCTCCTCCTTCATTACTCTCTTTCTCTTTGGTTGCTTTTGTGGATCTGCTTGGATTTGCTTTCTCTTCATGCATATGTATGACCATTTTCATTCCTCGTGCATGTTGTTATCTGTATTTATGCACTTCTTCTCCTCACATTTTTTTGTAACCAAGCATCCATGATTGGTCGTTGCATCCTTGGCCATATCACAATCAAAGTTAAATATTGAATAATCCTCTATTGATCTCATCCTCGTTTTTAACATACTCTTAGGACCATTCAATGAATTCAATATTCTACGAGAGTATTGAGAACCTTGAAACTCTTCCACTCCTGAGAGAACATCACTCATTGGGACATCTTGCATGGCTTTCACAAATCCACAAGCTTGATTGACACCAGGTTTGTTAATATTCTTGAACTCATCCACACTTGACAAGACATCGCTATTGAAACCTTTGCCCTTCTCACTGAGCAAGAATTCATCCACCCCAGATAAGGCTTCACTTCTAAAATCATTTTGTTTCTTAGAACCAATGAACTCATCCACTCCAGATAAGATGTCACTTCTATAATTGAGTACATTGAAATCATCCACATTTGAAGTAATAGAGCCTGGCACATGGGCATGCTTTCTAAGTCCTTTGATATTGTAGTATACTTTGTCTTTATCATTGAAAACCACATGGCTCTTTCTCATGTTTAAAAATTGCATGCTCCATCTCATATTCTTGCCTACCTCATAGTAGGGATCACATAAGGATGTTATGTTATCAACCATACCATCATCAATGACTTTTAGAATCTCATCTATGCAAATGACCATTGCTTCACTTGTTCAAATCCCAATACTTCACCTTTTGCTACAGTCTTATTTGCAAATGATCTCATTTGTAAAATGTCCCCTATAGTAAAATCCAAGGTGGTGCACTTTGTATTTTTGATAATGTTTGTTGCATAAGTCTCATCTTTGTCCCATGCTATAAATGATTTGTTGGATGTATTATAGGGCATAACATCTCCAAGTGTCTCCATATCTCCACATTTATACTTTAGCTCAACGTGTGCGTTAAGAATCTTTGATACAGTAACTGCCACCTTATCTTTGCCAAGTCTTCGAAACTGGCAAACTGAATTGGGATCACTATCATGGATTGTAGCAAATGCAACTACTTCTCTTTTGCTACATAAAATCACATCCATCCCTGGAATAAAATCTATAGCCATCTCCTTTGTGAGAGTCCTTTGCAAGCAAGCTGCAGTAGCAACAATTACATAAAATATTAGTCTCTTTTTAATAATCTACTCATTTATTATAATTTTTAATTAGTACTTAATTTATTGGTGGGAAAAGTTATCCGATCAAGTACTCATCAAATGGACATGCCACTTTGCATGCAGCTCAATAACACCTACGTTGAGGTCCGTGCAAAGTATTGTGCCCATCGTCTATGCTTTGCATTGTATATCATGCATTAAACACCATTTGTGCCTCAGTGTCATACACAACCATAAAAAACACAGTCCTATGTGTGTTATTCAAACAAATACTTATCAGATGGGGGCTTCACTTTGCATGCAAGTCAGATATGCTTTGCATGGCCAATCATGCATTATACACCATTTTCCCCCTAATGATATGCACATCCATAAAAAGACACGCCCTTAGGTGTGTTATCTAACCAAGTACTTATCGGATGGATGCGCCTCTTTGAAAACAAGTCAATACCACCAAGGTAGAGGCGTAGGAAAAGTATTATGCCCATCGGATATGCTTTGTGTGGTCGATCGAGCATTAAATACCATTTTTGCCTTAGTGTCATGCACATCCATAAAAAAACACGTTGCTAGTTATGTTATCCGATCAAGTACTTATGGGATGGGCATGCCACTTTGCATGTAAGTCAATTACACCTAGTTTAAGGTGTTTGCAAAGTATTGTACCCATCGGATATGCTTTGCATTGTCGATCAAGCATAAAACACCGTTTTTGCCTTAGTGTCATGCACAACCATAAAAACAACACGGTCCTAGGTATGTTATTCAAACAAGTACTTCTCAGATGGGGGCTCCACTTTGCATACAAGTCCATTTCAACTAGGTTGAGGTGCGTGAAAAGTATTGTGACCATTAGATATGCTTTGGATGGTCGATCATGCATTATACACCGTTTTTCCCTAGTGATATGCACCTTTGCATGGTTGGTCATGCATTATACAATGTTTTTCCAGTAGTGATATGCACATCCACAAAAAAACATGCCCTTAGGTATGTTATTTGACAAAGTACTTATCAGATGGGTGTGCTTCTTTGAGAACATTTCAATACGACCTAGGTTAAGGCGTAGGAAAAGTATTATGCCCATCGGATATGCTTTGCATGGTCGATCGATCATTAAATACCATTTTTGCTTTAGTGTCATGCATAGCTGCTAGGTGTGTTATCTGATCCTTATGCGATGGGAATGCCACTTTGCATGTAAGTCAATTCCACCTAGTTGAAGGTGTGTGCAAAGTATTGTGCCCATCGGATATGGTTTGCATTGTCGATCAAGCATAAAACACCGTTTTTGCCTTAGTGTCATGCACAACCATAAAAAAACACGGTCCTAGGTGTGTTATTCAAACAAGTACTTATTGGATGGGGGCTCCACTTTGCACGCAAGTCCCTTTCAACTAGGTTGAGGTGCATGAAAAGTATTGTCACCATCGGATATGCTTTGCATGGTCGATCATGCATTATACAACGTTTTTCCGGTAGTGATATGTACATCCGCCAAAAAACATGCCCTTAGGTATGTTATTTGACCAAATACTTATCAGATGGGTGTGCCTCTTTGAGAACATTTCACTAGCACTTAGGTTGAAGTGCAGGAAAAGTATTGTGCCCATCAGATATGCTTTGCATGGTCGATCGAACATTAAATACCATTTTTCCCTTAGTGTCATGCACATCCGTAAAAAAACACGCTGCTAGGTGTGTTATCTGATCAAGTACTTATGCAATGGGAATGCCACTTTGCATGTAAGGAATTTCACCTAGTTGAAGGTGTGTGCAAAGTATTGTGCCCATCGAATATGGTTTGCATTTTCGATCAAGCATAAAACACTGTTTTTGGCTTAGTGTCATGCACAACCATAAAAAAACACGGTCCTAGGTGTGTTATTCAAACAAGTACTTATCGGATGGGGGATTCACTTTGCAGGCAAGTCTGTTTCAACTAGGTTGAGGTGCGTGCAAAGTATTGTCACCATCGGATATGCTTTGCATGGTGGATCACACATTATACAACATTTTCCCGGTAGTGATATGCACATCCACAAAAAAACACGCCCTTAGGTATGTTATTTGACCAAGTACTTATCGGATGGGTGTGACTCTTTGAGAACATTTCACTACCACCTAGGTTGAGGCTTAGGAAAAGTATATTTCCCATCAGATATCCTTTGCATGGTCGATCGAGCATTAAATACTATTTTTTCTCTAGTGTCATGCACATCCATAAAAAAACATGCTGCTAGGTATGTTATCCAATCAAGTACTTATGGGATGGGTGCTCCACTTTGCATGTAAGTCAATTTCACCTAGTTTAAGGTGTGTGAAAAGTATTATGCCCATCGGATATGCTTTGCATTGTCGATCAAGCATAAAACACCATTTTTGCCTTAGTGTCATGCACATCCGTAAAGAAACACGCTGCCAGGTATGTTATTCGATCAAGTACTTATGGGATGGGTGCTCCACTTTGCACACGAGTCATTTTCAACTAGGTTAAGGTGTGTGCAAAGTATTTTGACCATCGGATATGCTTTGCATGGTCGATCATGCATTATCCACCGTTTTTGCCGTAGTGATATGCACATCCGCAAAAAAACACGCCCTTAGGTATGTTATTTGACCAAGTACTTATTGGATGGGTATGCCTCTTTGAGAACATTTCAATAACACCTAGGTTGAGGCATAGGAAAAGTATTGTGCCCATCAGATATCCTTTGCATGGTCGATCGAGCATTAAATGCCATTTTTGCTCTAGTGTCATGCACATCCATAAAAAAACACGCTGCTAGGTAGAAACCCATCTCTATCATCAATATCTTCATGGGTATGGCCAACCATTAAGAAACCCATCTCTATCATCAAGAAAACCCGCCTAGCCACCAGCAAAGATAGGTATGCAAAAGCATATATGCTTTTGTTCTCCAATCCACAATTGTCTAATTCCAACAAGAGGCAAGGTGGAAGAGTTTTGAAAGCTGTAGTGGATGTGTTATATGTGCTTGCAAGCACTTGTTGAGTGTAAGGATTTGACTTCCCATGCATTGATAGATGAATATCCATGGCTGTCCTCGAGGTCACACAATTTAGGAGCTGGCTTTAAGTATTCAAGAACTGTGTACAAGATCACCATACTCATGCTTATCTTCTCTTTCCAAGTTACAAAAACATAGTGCTAATAATCCCACAGTAAATTTTGGGTCTACGGGGCTCACAGACCAAGTGAAATTTTTCCATATGCTTCTTGTCCATGTCCATGTGTTAGCATTCCAGTCAGTAATACTAGAAACTGATATGACAATAATATCTTTTGCTCTAACTTTGAGCCACGGTATGGCTCTCTTCTATTGATCCATCTTATCATGTATGATGCATAAGACTTGTTGAGGGTCCTTCTTTGATTTGTAACACCATGAATAACATACATGCCAACAACTCATTTGTTGTTTCATATGCTCCCTCCTCTCTTACAAAGAGCTTTTCATGTTCTGCTAGTATCTTAGTAGCACCCAATTTCAACTTGATTGCACTATAAAGGCTACACTTTGAGAATGTGCTTGTATGAGAAATGAAGACATGCTTGAAGTCTGTGTTCCAAATTCTATTGAACGTCGACTTTGGAACCGCCTTGTACCCTAGCTCTTTCATGATCAGATTGATCTCATGCATTATGTCCACTTGTTTGTATATACTTGGAATGACAAGTTGTGTCTCTCATGCCATCTATTGTTGTTTGAGCTCCAGGTGGCATCCTTTCAGCATTGTTATTCACAAAGTCACGTTATACAGCTCTTTCCATCTCCACATGATCCCACCCTTTTCTAATGATGCCTTTGTTTCCATGCATGGAATTTGTGCATCCAACATTATGTTGCTCCTTGTACCTATAGTATGAAGTTTTAGAAATTGTGTAATCCACATAGCATTAGTGAAGCTATTGAAGATATAGTTCATTCGATTTTCCAAGTTCATGCTCCAAAATTCCACTCTCATTTGCAAAACCAAATTACGAGGGCAACTTCAGCTCACAACAATATATAAGTTCCACTTGTTGAACATCTTCATACGTGAACTTCTTCATCAAATGGCATTCAATTTCCTCTCTAGGCTTGTGATTGGCCATATGACAATTTCTTTTTGTGCGAAGTGGTTCGACATTTAGGCAAGTACTACCACTCCCATCATGTACTTTGGATTTTTTCAACCAATCATCCATGTAGCTTTCATAGACTAAGGGTTGTAACAATGAGCCATCCTCAAATGTGATCTGATCTATCGACCATTTCTCTAGCACTGGAATAGAAACTATAACCTTTTCACTTCTCAAGTTCTTTGAGTGTGGCATATTACTTGCTACTATTAGTCCAACATCATTTTCACCTAGCTCTTGGAAGTTTACAACCTCATATGGTTGTACTAGAAACACTACCCCTGTTTCAAGTGTTTGTGTCTTATCCTTAGCCCATAGAAGAACTTTTTGCTCTCTCCATGTCTCCCGTACATCATATCCATCTGATTTGCTAAGTTGCATACATACATTATGTTCATGCATGTCAACCTCCTTTGCAATGCTATGTTTATCATAGAACTTTAAGTCTTTCCTATCCCAGTACCTAATAGTGCATCCCACTGCATCTCTAAGTTCACATGTATCCATTGTTGGAAAAGGAAGTTTAATGTCTACATCAAAACAAACATCGACTGACACAGGTACACATGAAAACCCAATTTGCACACCCTAACACAAGCCACCTGCATCATTGTTGAATACTCTATCGTGTGCAACAATAGCGCCACTAATACTAAGTTCCACCATATCACCAATGTTAAGCATATTGCCTACAGAATGTTCATGACATTGTGTCCAACATCATCATCCTCAAGAATTCAAAAAAATTTCACAATTCTCCCTTAACTCTAATTTCAAACTTTACATGAAGATTGGTTTTAAAACCAATCTCGATGGAGGATAGGAAAAAAAAGTTTAGTAATTGGTCCAGAATTCAAACTTTGAAAAAAATCGAATTAGTTTTTTGAAATTTCTCTAATCTTAAAGCTTTTTGTACAAGCTAAAGTTTCAAATATTATGTTGGTAAATTTTGGGATGCTATCATTTATATTGTACCTCAGTTTGGGGTTACATATTTGTCTAATTTTCTTCACTGGAATGGAATCTATTTTGTTAAGCTTAACTTCAAATAGAGGATGGGGCTAAAGGTGAAGGTGAAACCCTTTTCCCTTCATCCCCTTAAGCATGATCGGTTTTAAAACCGATCTTTAGTTGAGGGAATGAAGGGCAAAGGGTTTCACCCTCATCCTCTAATTCTTTATCTTAGAATTTCGTACAAGCACAATCATATAGATATAAGATTGTGATTGATCAAGGCATCTTTTCCTCAATATTTCATTGATTTGATGTGGTATGGACACCCATTACTAGCAACATCTTAGATTACTCAAATGAGTAAAAGCTTGACACTATAGAACACGCTCAGCAGTTGGTTGGGAAAAAATTTTGAAGAGGTAACTTACCACAAAACTTATAATGCAAGGTACTATTATCAAAAGGGAGACTTAATCAAACCTGAGACAATATAACATGCATCAAGCCTATTGCTATCTTGCCCCATGCATGCACATGATAAATTTGTAGTGAAAGGGCTTGCATACATGCTACCATAACTTCAAATTACTAGCTTAAGACTTTGCTCTTAATCTTCCTATCAGAGATCGGTTTTAAAACCAGTCTTGGTTGGGGGATCAAAGGAAGGAAAGTGAGAGAATTTGTCCTCCATTGAAATCAATCTTCTTTGGATTTGAATGTCGACCATGACTTTGCTCTTAATCTTTCCATCAAAGATCGGTTTTAAAACTGGTCTTGGTTTCAAAACTGATGTTTAATAGGAAGATTAAGAGCAAAGCCCTATTGTTTCAAATCCAAGGTCACCCCTAATTCCAAGTTCTCATTCACCAATATCAGTTTGAAAACCAGTCTTGGTTAGCAGATGAAAGACCTAGCCTTATCCTGTTATCCTTCCCTTCCTTCCTTTCTTTTGTTATCTCTCCATCCCCAAGAATATCAAAGGCAAGGCCTTTTAGATCACCAAAGATCGGGATCTTGGAATTGCGCTCAAATACTAATGTTAAATTTTGGCATTTAAATTTGATACTTGCTTAAAATTTTAGCCATTCTAAATGAAAAATAAATTATGCATATGAAAGGTGGTAGTGTTTGGGTTTTTATTTGTGTTTTGTTTTTGGACATTGCGTTGTGAAATAGGACATGGCAAGTAAGAGTCCTGAAATGTCGACTAAGAAGTCAAAAGGAAAGAGTAGTAAGTGGAAAGACTGGTGATAGTAGTGCAACCAACAAGAAGAGCAAGCCCTCCCAGGATGTTTGTAATGGTTGAATGATCCACAGTGGGGATGGTATGTGGACACATATAGTGAAAGTGGAAAACCTTTCAAGTCTTCATCCAAGTCAGCTTAAAAGTCTACTACCTGTCACCAGCGCATTATGATGAATCAAAACATAAGAAGGGAAAGAAGGATTCCATGGAAAAAATGGGTTGGAATATTGAGATTCATGAAAACAGAACTCCGGACATGATTGTTGACAATATCAACACAATCCGTCAGACCATTAAGATAGGTGAGAGTAATGTAAAATGAGCAAATACTGAGGAGATACATGAAAGATCCTTGGTGACTATCACTCAAGCAGAGCCATCGAGGATAGCGCCATCAGTAGAGGACATTATTAGTTGGAAGGAGAAAGGAGAGGGGATACACAATTTTCAATAGTACTATCCTTTTGGACTAGATGGGTTCTCAATCCCTATTTTTTAAATTGTACACAAGCACCAACTGATTACGTGTATAGGCCCCTAGTGGAACAACACGTTTGCAATTTGGTCAAAGAATTCTGCATGAATCCAAGAGACTGCTCCACAAAAGCAAATGTGATGCCTTATGATCCAAACACTGATTTGCCACTAACCAATGTAATGTTTGAAGACATACACACCTATGATTATTGGGTTCTATCGGGCCATCACTCAATTGAAGCAACTAAAATTTTGCAACTGAATTATTTTCCAATAGTTAAAGAAATCAAAGGTGTTCATGCAAAAAGAACCGCAAGAATAGTATTGAATTGTCCAAAGCATATGTGTTGGCTAATTTCATGAAAGGCGAATGAGGAACTTCAAAAGAACATGAAGGATGCACGTTACGCATAGCAACTGAAGTAGCTACAAAGTCAGTGGGTTGCATTTGGGAGACCAGAGAAGCCTAAAGCTAGAGCCGCTAAAGGACACCAACCACGAAAAGAATGGCATGTAAGCATTTCTTCTATAATTCTATTATTAAAAGTTGTTATCTTCATGATATTATTTATTAACTATATAAGATCAGTTTTAAAATTGATCTTGAGAGAAGTATGTGATTCCATGTTGTTGTTTTTGCTTTCTCTTCCTTGTGTAAGCTCGGTTTTAAAACTGATCTTGAGAGTAGTGTGTCATATATGCTGTATTGGTGTTATGCAGGACTTTATTGATACTGTGCATTTGTATTTTGGAAAGAGTTTCAACCAAAAATATGTTTATATGATTATATGTTCAGATGATCTCTTCCAAGGATGGATGGATATCATGCATAGATATGTTAAGGGAAATTTGCCAAATCAAAAGCATCAAGTATCGGTCCAAGAGATGAGCACAACACAAATTCCTACTTTCGGTAAAGTGGGAGAAATTAATCAAGCAAAGGACACTAAAAGACTAGGACCGACAATGTTCCGTTGTTTGTTGGGCATGGAGGACTCTATTATATCCACTTTGCAGCATGAAATCTTAGAGAAAATTTTGATTTTATATCATTCCAAGTCATCAACACAGGCACTGCTAGAGCAAGAGTGGAACGTGTCTTTCTTTGAAGAGACTTTTTAATGCTAAATGAAATAACACATGAAGCACTTGAATATGGATTACTTGCCTTTGTTTTGGTAAAAAATGTATCATATTTGTTGGAAGCAATCAAAGGCTTCCAATTGTAATTCAAGTATTAAGAGGGTGTGTATGACACAAAGTCTTCCCAAGATTCTTTGTTTAAAGATGCTCTTGGAGATTTGGTTGTTTTGAGTGTGGTTTACAAAGAATCTTCACTATAAGGCATAGGCCGTTTTTTGGAAATACTGACCTTTTTTACACTAAAAAGTTTTTTTTTGATGGGTGCAAAGGTCAGTATTTACATCGCTATTAGCGTCACTATATAGCAACTCTAGTAAACATCGCTATATAGCAACACTACTAAACATCACTATATAGCTACGCTTAATAGAATCTTGAAAAAAATATTAGTGGGCCTAAACAGGGCCACAACAAGCCCTATTTTGCCCGACTAATGTTTTTTTTATAGTAGTTACAAAAGAATATTGTTTGTTACAAAATTTCCCTTGTGAAAGGGGTGATACAAAATCGCTTAAATGAGGCGAGCGACAGAAGCATATACATGCCAAAGATATACAACATTGTTTGTTACAAAATTACCCTTTTGAAAAGGGTTGTACAAAATCGCTCAAACAAGTTGATATACAAAACCATATACATGCCGAAGTATATACAAACTACTATCAATACTACTGCTACTATTGCTCATCTGAATCATCATCCTTGTCCTCAGCGTCATCGTGGTCGTGCTGGCCTAATCCCTATCCCTTGTGAGCTACGCTTGATGCATGGCCCTCGTGAGCTACACCTGATCCTTGGCCCTCATCAAAGCCATGTAAACCAAATCCCTCATCATCACTGTTCACCTCTGCTGATGGGATGTTCAAACTTGCACCCTAAGAGTGAAACCGTATTGATTGGAAATTAGATTGGAACTTAAAGAATAAAACAATTCAAAAAGTGAGATTACAAGTAGGAGTAGACTTATACCATGTAAGCAGCCACCTTAGCCCAATCTACCATCACTCTCATGGCCTCCATATCAAAAAATGATAGCTTTGTTCCATGTGGAATCTTATGCATGAGCATATGAGGGAAAGAGGGGGGAAAGAGGAAGGAAAAGAGGAAAAGAGGGGAAGAAGAGGGAATAAGAAAAGAGAGGGGAAGAGAGGGTTCCTACACCCATCACTGCAGCTAGCACTTAAGGCATTAGTTGCAGGCCAATGCAAATAATGGAAATAAAAGAGGAAAAAAGAGGAAGCACTTTCACTACTACACATGGATCCTATTGCGACACTTAAGTACTGACGTTTAGCATGCGTGGGGTGCTAATCATCGGTATTGGAAATGGGGTTCGTTAAAGGTCGCTATATAGTGACTTTAGTAAAATGTTGCTATATAGTGACGTTTGCCTAAAGTCACTATATAGCGACTTTTATCAGATTGGTAATGGTCGTTATATAGCGCCACTGAGATAGTTTTTTATAGCAACGTTTTACAAAGAGTTTTTTTTCCCATACCGGCCTTAAAAGATAGTTTTTTCCAATGACAATTTTTTTTTAAATTTTCATACATGTTTGATCTTTTGAGAGAATAAAAGTACGAGAGCATGTACATCAAGCCTTTGAAGCTCATATATTCATGTCCAAGCTTGAGATGAAAAAAATCAATGCAGAGCATTTGCATCAACGGTTTCATCCTGAGCCAAGTCTAATGCACCAAACAAGTCTTTCTGTAACTCTATACTGAGTTGATCTCCTATATCATCATCGTATTCTAGCATCGTACATTCACCTAAGAGTACTTGATCATCTTCTTCAGTAAAGTGTGGTGATTCTTGATGATCGTCATCTTCTTCCTCAATATCATGATCTCCATCTTCCTCCCATATGATGTCATTATGTGCTGGATGGACAAAAGCAGTAGAGCCCAATCCGCCTTCATAGCCACCCTCATCCAATCCATGTCACCTTACTCCTCTCTCTCCTACTCACAGAGCTTACAAAGCTCCCATATCCTCCCCCCGGTGCTCTTCCTATCGTTTGAGATCCTCCGGGTGTCCACCACCCTTCATGAACTCATAGGCTCCCTCCTTTAGTCATTTCAACCCCCTCGACAAGCAACAGCTCCTCCTCAGCTCACGCATCCTTCCTTCAACACGAGCCTCTCTTGCTCACCTAATTTCTATCGAGAGGAGCCCCTCTATAGCAGCGCCTACTTCCAGTAGCCTCCTCCATGTACGTGACTTCCTGCCAACTCATCGACGAGAAGCCTCCTTTCTTTTTCATGTAGCATGCATGGCTTCCTCTGATTATAGCCACGTTATGCATTTCCTTTTTCACCACTCTTCCACCCTTCGTTCAAACTTTACAGCAAGACCATGGATCCCCAAAATCCCATTCTTTAACACACCAATGCATGCTAAAAGCGCTTAGCACCATATTGCCCATGCTTTCACATATGGTGAGCACCATTCCGACATAATGGATTTTCAAGACAGCCACGACAAAAAAATACTCATGTCCTCCTACAAAAAGGATTCGGGACAACCATGAAGAGTACATGGCATCCCAAAACAAAACTCGGCCACACTCTGGATACCATACTCTGAATTGTTTGGTACACCTACACTACTTTTCATCATCTCCCAGAAGTTCCTGTAGATGCTCTACCGTTTGTACATCAGTGTAGCGTCCTTTTAGGAGTGCCCAGAGCTCAATACCACCACCAACTAGCTATATACATAGCTATGCACCTACACTGCAACATGCAATAAGTAAAAAACATATTTGCATTTTTTTCCACACATCTCTAGCAACCCCTTGCTTCTGCTGTGACATTCATGTCCAGTAGTGAGCCAAAAAGAGATGACAGATTCAAACTTCCTTCTTATTCATTTTGCATTGACTTCCATTGATTCTGCCACTGCTCATTATCTTCATGATCTTCCTCTTTCAGTGCTACCATCAGCAGTGCAAAGTATCTCTTCAACCGGACACCATTGACTCTCTTTTTATGCCTCTTTCCATCTAAATCCATCAATTGATAAGTTCCATTTTCAAATTTTTTCTCCACTTTGTATGGACCTTCCCACTTGGTTTGAAATGTAGTATGAAATGTATTGTCTAGTTTGCTATTGTATTTGAGAACCAAGTCTCCATCTTCGATCTCTTTCTTTTTTATTTTTACATTTTCTAATTCTTGCCTCCGCATTTGCACTCTGGCATAATGCTCAAAAGCCAAATCCCTATCTAACTGCATCACCTGTAATGCTAGTAATCTCTCCTTGTAACTGTCTATAGACTCATATCCTTCTTCCACTAAAAATTTCAAAGCTGGTATCTCTACATCCAATGGCAGAATTGCTTCTTTCCCATATACCAAATGAAATGGAGAGAACTGAGTGCTATGCTTCACCGCTACCCTGTATGCCCACAAAACTCTATTCATCTCCAAATCCCAGTTTTTGGTGTGGCTCCCAGTCATCTTAGTCATCATCAATTTGAAATCCCCATTAAAATTTTCATTCAACCCATTGCACTGAGGGTAGTATGGGGTGATATACTTGTGATTTATATTCATCTTGCTACATAAGTAATCTATCACTTCCCCTCTGAATCCAAGACCATTATCTGAAAGTAACTCCAGGGGAATTCCAAATCTGTAGCATATGTATTCATATATAAAATCAGCAACCCCTTTGCTATCCACTCTCTTCACTGCCTTCACCTCTACCCATTTTGATAAATACTCCACTGCAGTCAGCATACTCTGCAGTCAGCATATAACATTTCCCTCTGGCAGTTCTGGGTAGAGGACCAACTGCATCTATCCCCCATCTTTCAAAAATATCATAAACTAGCATAATATTTCTCGGCTCCATTTTAAGAATTCTTTTTCCCATTCTCTGACATTCATGGCAGGATCTGCACCAATGTTGCACATCCTTCTATATTGAAGGCCACACATAACCTTCTAGAAGTATTTTTTGCGGTGTAATCTTAAAAGCATAGTGTCCTCCACAAGTTCCTTTATGACTGGATGACAGTATATGATATATTTCTTCTCTCCAGGGCACTCTTCTCAAGATTTGATCAGCTCCTCTCATGTAAAGCTCATCATCAATCATCATATACTGTCGGCTCTTCTGTATGAAGTGATATTTCTGATTCTTCTTAAGCTCCTGAGGTAGATGTCCACTAAGTAAGAAATCCACTATCTGAGCCAGGAATTCTCTCCCTCTGTACAGTGGATCTTCAAGCTTTGCTATCATTGGATCTTGGCTACTCATCTCCTGAGCCAATTCATGTGCCATTTGATTATCCTCCCTTCGCACATGCTGGATATTCCATGCTGTAAATTGTTGAAGCAGCCTTTTTACTTTGGCTAGACACCCTCTTAATCTTGGGTTTCTTGCTTGCCAACTTCCTAGAACCTGCTTTACAACAAGTAGAGAATCTTCCTTGATCATTATCTTCTGAATTTTCAGCTTAAGTGTAGCCAGCAATCCCTCATATAATGCTGCATACTCTACCTCATTATTACTTCCAGCTTCCACATGGACTCCCTCCTTCTGAATCAGCTTGCTCTCTAAATCAGTAAATCACATAGACTCCATTAGCTTGATGTAAACTCTTCCTGTATGAGCCATCAAAATGCAAAGTAAATGCCCCAGGAATGATAGCTTGCTCCTCTTTATCTATCTTCTTCTCTACTTCCTTTACCAGAATGGGCCAGGAGACTATAGTCTTGCTCAAAGTGTGAAGGTATATGCACACACTCGTCACCCTCCTCATCATGTTTCAAGATTTTGTGTAAATATAAGATCTTGTCTCAAGGTTTCGTGTCATAATGGTATCCAATATTAACCACAAACTCAAATAGCATTGACTTACCAATAATCCATCACCATGTGCAACACCAATAATGGGTACTGGTTCGGGCTCCTCCCCATACATCCGCAAGTGGCGCATGATAATACGACATTGATGTCGTACTTCTCGCTTGCAATGAATGCAATGATAATACAACCTCTCTATTGCTAAAAAAGCAAAAATCTCTCCTCCCACCTTATATTGGACGACCTCGCTTTCCTCCTCTCTATTCTCCACTCCTCACCACTACTCAGCCCCTCTCCTAACACTTGTGCTCCCTCTCCACCCTTCTCCCTCTTTGCTTGTGTGACAAGAAGTTTTCAAGAAGGTGAGTCTCTTTAAGCAATGTAGGTTCGTTTTTTGTCAGGTTTTGTTTTGTGAGTGTTGAAGCATGTTTCTCCTTGTATTGCTAAGGCTATGTGCTAGTTTTCATGCTTAATTTTCAAGGGTTAAAGACAAAAAATAAGATTTTATGAAAGAAAGAAGACTCACCTCTTCTCTTTTTTGTATTTCTCTTCCTCCTCTTTCTCCTTGTTTATAGGCTTATGCTTTCTCCTTGTTTGTAGGCTTATGCTTGTCTCCTCAATCCAATCCCTTTAAGAAGTTGCTTCTCTAAACTCCTCCTTCCTCTAACTAGTTATTTGAAAAATGGTATGTTTCCTCTCTTTTCTAAGGCCAGTCCACAAAACACCGAGCAGGACTATTCCAAGTAAGAAAGTCCTTCCTCTTTTTTTCTTTTGTAATTTTTGTTATTTGAATTGGCCTGCAGATTGGCCTTAAGCGCTAGCTGTAGTGATGGGTGTAGGAACCCTCTTTTCCCCTCTCTTCCCCTATTCCCTCTTCTTTCCCTCTCTTCCTCTCTTCCTTTTCTTTTTCCCTCTTCTTTATCCCCTCTTTCAATCTCTTTTTCCCCTCTTCCTCCTTTCCTTCTCTTCTTTTTCCCCTCTTTCAATCTCTTTTCCCCTCTTCCTTCTCTTATGTTTATGCTCTTTTTCCCTCTTCTTTTTTCCCTCTGCCTATGCCTATGCATGTCTTTCTCCTTCTCCTTCTCCTTCTCCTTTCTTTCTCTTCTTTTTTTCTCTCTTTTTCTCTTCTTTTCATAATCATATGCCTATGCCTTTGCTTATGCTTATGCATGAGCATATGCTCATATGCTTATGCATAAGCATATGCATATGCTTTCTTAATGTATTCTCTTATGCTCTGTCAATGTATTCTCATATGATTTCTCAATATATTCTCTTGTTTTTTGTTTTTTTTTTTGTATTTGTGTCTACATTAGACATGGGATCACGTCGCACGTCTGACGAGTACAAAAACCCTCGTAGGAGGAGACATCATGATCTCTATTCTCCAGAGGTTTTTCATTCCCCTCATGCAACACCTCAGGAGCTTGCCCCTACGACTACCCCTGGCCCACTCCTCTCGGACGTAGCACTGTGACTACCCCTCGTGCCCCTTCGACTGAGGGGTCATCACCTGGGTGTGCCCATCGTAATGAAGGAAGAGTAGGAGGGGTCGCTTATGTTGTGCTAACTCGGGAGATGTAGATGAGTCAGCACACTCACATCCCTACACATCTCCACTTGGTCCCGAGACCTAGTACCAGTCAGGTCCCTTGCCCTCTCCTACTCATCGTGCCCCTCGTGCCCCTTCGACTGAGGGGTCATCACCTGGGTGTGCCCATCGTAAGGAAGGAAGAGTAGGAGGGGTCGCTTATGTTGTGCTAACTCGGGAGATGTAGATGAGTCAGCACACTCACATCCCTACACGTCTCCACTTGGTCCCGAGACCTAGTACCAGTCAGGTCCCTTGCCCTCTCCTACTCCCACTACTACTTCTCACTCTAGAAGTGCTCGCACAAA
Source organism: Dipteris shenzhenensis (assembly GCF_047967505.1). NCBI lineage: Eukaryota > Viridiplantae > Streptophyta > Polypodiopsida > Gleicheniales > Dipteridaceae > Dipteris > Dipteris shenzhenensis. The sequence goes on from NC_141619.1 coordinate 20,073,266, forward strand.
CCACTTGCTCTAACTCTGCCACTACCATGAGTCCTCCTTACCCAGTCGAGGACTCGTCCTATCAAATCACAGTTGCTGGAGAGATAATAGAAGATAAAAATGGCAAAGTAGTGATGGCCACCATGAGGCGATTGATGAGCCACCACTTCAAGAGTGGCATTGCTACTGATTGGCAGTATCAAGATGACCAAAAGAAGTAGGCGGTCATTGATGAATTAAAAGATAATACCCCAACCTACCAAATTGGGAGTTCAATGAAAATTACATGCGAGAGCACATGGGTTTGGTCTTGAAGCATCATAGATCAACCTTGCATACTTCTGTCACAAAGAGGAGGGCTAAACTGAGCTGGGTAGACTAAGTTGATTGGAAGTTTTTCAAGAAGCAAAATAGGGACCATCTCGAAATGTTCGAGGGTCAGAGGAGGGCTGTGAGGAGACGGCTGGATGCCATGGGTACTTCACACTTTGGTGCAGGCGAACGGTTGGCATTCGAGGCAACTGTGGTAAGTTTAATTCTTCTCATTTAATGTATTGTTCTATTTGTTTTGCTACATATTACATGCACTTTATCTAACTCTCATAAATTAGGTCCACAACAAGCTGCAATGGGTCACCTTCCTACAGATGCAGAGACACGATGCTTGTTTTGCGTAGGAACAAAGACGTGGTTTATTGAGAAGGAGGCAATGGGATCAATGGTCGATTGGGCTGACGTGGCTGATCATACAGCATAAGTCTACTCCTACTTGTAATCTCACTTTTTAAATTGTTTTATTCTTTAAGTTCCAATCTAATTTCCAATTAATATGGTTTCACTCTTAGAGCCAAAGCTCGAGCGTCCCATCATCGAAGGCAACGCGATGACGAGGGCCAGGGATCAAGCGTAGCTCACGAGGGCCAGGGATCAGGCGCAGCTCATGAGGGCCAAGGATTAGGCCAACAAGATGAGGATGAGGAGGACGACGATGATTCAAATGAGTAGTAGTAGTAGTACTAGTGGTAGTTTGCATATACTTCGCCATGTATATCCTTTTGTATATCGGCTCGTTTGAGCGATTTTGTATCACCCTTTTTGAAAGGGTAATTTTGTAATAAACAATGTATATCTTCGACATGTATATGCTTCTGTTGCTTGATCTATTCATTTGAGTGATTTTGTATCACCCTTTTCACAAGGGAAATTTTGTAATAAAAAACTTTTTTTTCTAATTACAAAAAAAAAAACATTAGTGGGGCAAAACAAGGCTTGCTGTGGCCCTGTTTAGCCCCACTAATGTTTTTTTTAAGTTCTGTTAATCGTCGCTATATAGCGACGTTTACTAGTCTCGCTATATAGCGATGTTTATTAGTGTCACTATATAGCGATGCTTATATAGCAATCGTTCTTTTTCGATGCTTATAACGATGTAAATAACGACCTTTGCACCCATTTTATCAATGACTACCACATGAAGGTGAAGAAAATTGCAGATGCACTTGCTTCCATTGGGTCACCAGTGAAAGATGATGATTTAGTTTTTGTGACCTTGAATGGTCTAGGAAAGGATTATGCATAGTTTCTGACATCCATTATTGTCTGTGAAAAATTTCCTGATTTTCAGGCGTTGTTTGCTCTTCTTATTTCTGAAGAGCAGAGAAATGGTGGTGCATCTTCTTCAGGAGGAACTTCAAAAGAAACTGTCTTCAAATGCTGGAAGAGGTAGAGGCAGAGGTAGAGGTAGAGGAGGCTGATCTGGAGGCTGTGGTAGAAATCAAAATATGCAACAAACTCAAGAAAACTAGTCCTATGGATGAGGACATGGTAACTCTAGAGGCAGGGGGAGCCAAAGAGGCCGTGGTGGATGGCAGAGAGGCCAAAATGCAAACAGCAATGTTGAATGCTACTATTGTGGGAAAATGAGGGGAAAATGGGTCATATGGCTAACGACTGCTACAAAAAGTAGAATGACATTATGAATGGAAAATGGCAGCAAGGCAATTATGCATCCTCTAGTAGATAGGGTGATGACAGAAATGAGCATTTTTTTATGGTGTAGCACATGACCAATTCTATGACAAGTGTAGAAGAAAGCAATGATGTGTGGTATGTTGACTTAGGTGCATCAAACCACATGACAGGTCATGCAAAATGGATGCAGGATCCAAGGAAAATGGAAAGACCAGGATTTGTGGAGACTGGTGATGATACTACTCATCCTATTGTGCAGATTGGCAAAATTCCTTTGTCTATGCAGGATGGGAAAAAGAAATACCTGTCTGATGTATTTCATGTCCCGAATATCACCAAGAACCTAGTTTCTATTGGTCAAATGGTTAAGCAGGGCTTGCAGGTCAGATTTAATCCTCATGGATGCTTTGTTGAGGATATGAAAAATAATGGTCGCTTGATAGCAAAAGGAAAGAAGAAGGGCAGGATGTTTACATTAGATGTGGACATGCCTGAATTGAGTGCAGCAATGTTTGCACATGGGACCGATGTAGTTGCAGATATTGATATCTGGCATAAACGCATTGGTCATGTTAATGTACAGCGACTTAAATCAATCGAGGCCCAAAATATTGTTGCAGGATTGCCTAAATTCAAGGTTGCAGAAATACATAAGTTATGTGAAGCCTGTCAATTTGAAAAACACGCAAGGAAACCATTTCCTAGACATGTTCAAGAGAGTAAGAAGCCATTGGAATTATGGACTACTAAAGCTGCATCTATTGGAGGCTGTCATTATTTTGTCACTTTTATTGATGACTACAGCATAATAGTTTGGGTGTATTTTATGAAAAAGAAAAGTGAAGTGTTTGGGCATTTCAAAGCTTTTAAAGCTATGGTTGAAAAAGAAATAGGCTTGCAAATAAAATGCCTAAGGTCAGATGGAGGGGAAGAGTACCTCTCAGATGAGTTTGCAAGTTTCCTGCAGGAGCATGGCATAAAGCAACAATATTCATGCAGTCATACCCCATAGCAAAATGGACTTGCAGAAGGAAAAATAGGCATATTGGAGAGATATCTCATGCCATGCTCAACAAAAAAGACCTGCCAGATTATTATTGGACTGAAGCAGTTGCTACAGCAGTCTACATAATGAACAAGACTTCGACTAGAGCAATACATGGCATGATGCTAGAGGAGATGTTTACTGGTAGAAAACCAAATATTTCTCATTTGAAAATTTTTGGTTGCATTGCCTATGTTCATGTGCCAGATGAGTTGAGGTCCAAGTTAGATCCAAAAGCTAAGAAGTGCATCTTTATTGGTTATTCTCTACAGCAGAAAGGGTATAAATGCTATAATCCTTCTATTCATAAGTTTATAGCAAGCAGAGATGTTGTTTTTGATGAGATGAGCAGCTGATATAAACTAGTAAATGTGATTGATGATATAGATGCATAAAATGGTAATGCTGCACAGAATTCACAGCAGCAATCACAAAATATTAGTGGACCTGTAGTGTCCTCTAGTAGTGGTTCACATACTTCGCCATGGATAGGTAGATTGAGATCAGGAGAACCTTCTCAAAGCAATGCAGATAGTGATATGCAGGTATCACAAAAAGGAAAAGAGAAGGTAGATCAGCCCATGCTTGATGTGAATGCAGGTCACACTTATGTGGATGGTGAATCCAGTGGCTCAGAACAGAGCATTGATGATGAGTTGGGTATTCCTTTTGTTGTTAAACCTACAATAAGGAAGACTAGGGATGTTTTGAGAGCACCTGGAAGTTATCCTGTGGATAGGCTGAAATATGATGGATCTATAGCCATTTACTATGCCTATATGGTCAAAGTGATATAGGAACCAGAACCCACTTCTTTTGAGCAAGCCATGGGAAAAGAAAAATGGGAGAAAGCCATCGATGAAGAAATGGATGCCTTGGAAAGAAATGCTACATGGGAATTGGTGCCTTTTCCTAAAGACAAGAATACAATTGGCTGTAAGTGGGTTTATAAGGTGAAGCACAATGCAGATGGTTTTGTGAATAGATACAAGGCAAGATTAGTTGTCAAGGGGTATGCACAAACATATGGGATTAATTATGAAGAAACATTCAGTCCGGTTGCAAGGATGGCAACCGTAAAGGTAGTCATTGCTATGGCTGCATCAAAGGGATGGTCTTTACATCAGATGGATGTAAAGAATGCCTTCTTGCATGGTGATTTGCAAGACGAGGTCTTTATGGAGTAGCCACCAAGTTATGTTCATGCTGTTCATCCTGAGTTTGTTTGTAGGTTGAAGGCAGCCTTGTATGGCTTGAAGCAAGCACCTAGAGCATGGTTTGACAAGATAGGACAGTATATTGTCACTATTGGCTTTCAGATTTCCAAGGCAGATTTCTCACTTTATGTGAGAAAAATAGAGAAAGGTATCATGCTTCTTGTCATCTATTTGATGATTTGATCATCACAAGTGATAGTGATGAAGATATCCTTCATGTGAAAATGCTATTGAAGCAGATGTTTGAGATGAAGGATTTGGGCGAGCTGCGTTATTTGGGATACAGCTCTTGCAGAGGCAATATGTATTGGACATGCTGTCCAAATATGGGATGATAGGCTGTAAGCCTATTTTAGTTCCTTTGGAGCAGAATGTGAAGCTGAGCGCAGATGCAGGTGAGCTTCTGGAAGACCCTACTATGTATAGACGCATAGTAGGAAGTTTGATTTATATGACTATTACCAGGCCAGATTTGAGCTATGTTGGATTGGTAAGTCAGTTTATGTAGGCTCCAAGAAAACCACATTTGGATGTAGCTAGATGCATACTCAGGTATGTGAATTCCACATTGCAGTATGGACTATTTTATGAGGCTAGGGTTCAGATACATTTGCATGGATACACTAATCCTGATTGGGCTGGTAGTATTTCTGATAGACGATCTACCAGTGGATATGTGTTCTCTTTTGGGAGTGCTGCAGTCACTTGGAGCAGCAAGAAACAGCCTATAGTTGCCTTGTCGAGCACAAAGGCTGAGTACAGGAGTGCAGCAATGGTTGCATGTAAGGTAGCTTGGTTACATAAGCTACTTTATGATATGTATCTATCTATAGATGGGCCAGTTGTCATTTATTATGACAACATGAGCAGTATACACTTGGCAAATAAACTAGTCTATCATGCTAGAACAAAGTACATTTAGGTGCATTATCACTAAGGTGCATTATCACTATGTGCGAAAGAAGGTTTTACTAGGCCTTATTGATCTAGTTTATGTCAGCACAGAGGATCAGGTAGCTGACATATTCAAGAAGGCATTGGGTGCAGAGAAGCTGCACAAGTTTAGAGACCTACTTCGTGTGCAAGAATTGGGATTGAGCTCGAGGGGAAGTGTTGAGATATCGAGCTCCACTCACTCGTGATATGCCAAGGTGACCGTTGTGCATTTATGTCACTGACTTGTTAGCTACAGATGCGGTTGGTACACCACCCATGAGTAATAGTTGGATGACAGCTATCCTTATGTACTCTAGTTTGTAGCTCAGTTAGTATGCCACCTTAGTTAGTTGAGTTTGGTTTGAGACCCACATATAGGGTTCTTCTATTTCTTTGTACTAGAGTTCTTTTGGCTTTCACAACTAAGAAGAGAAAAATTGTTTTCAACCTCCACCTTTGTGTGTATTCCCCCATTGTGTATGTGAGAAAGCCATAAGTGAGACTCCTTCCTTCTCTCCCACTATCTTCACACCACATTCTTGAAGATATGCATGGGGAGTCTAAGAGATGATTGATTTGTAACTGAATCCAATAAAGAAGCTCATGAAAGATGGATAGCCTCTTCGTACCATGAGGAGGCTCCTCTCCATTTGCACTCCAAGCCTAAATCCAGTCACTTTTCTTCAAATATGGTGGTGGTGAATCAAGCTGACCTCCACGTGCGAGATGGTCCAGTGGAAGGTATTGAGCATGACCTCCATAAACATTTTTCCTCATATGTTTGGAGTATCGTGGAAGTGGTTTCAAACCCGGTCCACAAATAGAACAAGCATGGTACCCACTTGTAACAAGTCCTGCACACATGCATTAATGTGTTAGTATAAGACATGCATGCACAAGAGAGTCATAAAAGCATAATCCTATATTATACATGTAAAGACAACCACGTACCTGCGCACTCTCCATATGCTAGTATTTTTTCCTCTTTTTTTTAGGGCTAGTCCACGAAACACCAAGCGTGACTTTTCCAGGTAATGCATCCTCTAGTAGACAGGGTGATGACAAAAATGAGCATCTGCTTATGGTGTAGCACATGACCAATTCTGTGACAAGTGCTAAAGAAAGCAATGATGTGTGGTATGTTGACTCAGTCCATCAAACCACATGACAGGTCATGCAAAATGGATGCAGGATGCAAAGAAAATGAAAAGACTAGGATTTATGGAGACTGATGATGATACTGCACATCCTATTGTGTAGATTGGTAAAATTCCTTTGTCTATGGAGGATGGGAAAAAGAAATACCTATCTAATGTATTTCATGTCTTGAATATCACCAAGAACCTGATTTCTATTGTTCAAATAGTCCAGCAGGGCTTGCAGGTCAGATTTAATCCACATGGATGCTTTGTTGAGGATATGAAAAATAAAGGTCACTTGATAGCAAAAGGGAAGAAGAAGGGCGGGATGTTTACATTGGATGCAGACATGCCTGAATTGAGTGCAACAATGTTTGCACATGGGATCAGTGTAGTTGCAGATATTGATTTGTTGCATAAACGCATTGGTCTTGTTAATGTACAACGACTTAAATAAATGCAGGCCCAAAATATTATTGCAGGATTGCCTAAGTTCAAGGTTGCAGAAATGCATATAAGGTATGTGAAGCCTATCAATTTGGAAAACAGGCAAGGAAACCATTTCCTAGACATGTTTGAGAGAGTAAGAGGCCATTGGAATTAATCCACTTTCATGTGTGGACTACTAAAGCTGCATCTATTGGAGGCTATTCCTATTTTGTCACTTTTATTGATGACTACAGCATAATAGTTTGGGTGTATTTTATGAAAAAGAAAAGTGAAGTGTTTGGGCATTTCAAAGCTTTTAAAGCTATGGTTGAAAAAGAAATAGGCTTGCAAATAAAATGCCTAAGGTCAGATGGAGGGGAAGAGTACCTCTCAAATGAGTTTGCAAGTTTCCAACAGGAGCATGGCATAAAGCAAAAATATTCATGCAGTCATACCCCATAGCAAAATGGACTTGCAGAAGGAAAAATAGGCATATTGGAGAGATATCTCATGCCATGCTCAATGAAAAAGACCTGCCAGATTATTATTGGACTGAAGCAGTTGCTACAGCAGTCTACATAATGAACAAGACTTCGACTAGAGCAATACATGGCATGATGCTAGAGGAGATGTATACTGGTAGAAAACCAAATATTTCTCATTTGAAAATTTTTGGTTGCATTGCCTATGTTCATGTGCCAGATGAGTTGAGGTCCAAGTTGGATCCAAAAGCTAAGAAGTGAATCCCTTCTACTCGTAAGTTTACTGTGAGTATAGATGTTGTTTGTTGAGATGAGCAGCTAGTATAAACCAGTAAATGTGATGATGTAGATGCACAAAATGGTAATGCCGCACAGAACTCATAGCAGCAATCACAAAATGTTAGTGTACCTATAGTGTCCTCTAGCAGTGGTTCACATACTTCGCCATGGATAGCCAGATAGAGATTAGGAGGACCTCCTCAAAGCAATGCAGATAGTGGTATGCAAGTATCACAAAAAGGAAAAGAGAAAGTAGATCAGCCCATGGTCGATGTGAATGCAGGTCACTCTTATGTGGACAGTGAATCCAGTGGCTCAGAACAGAGCCTTGAGGATGAGTTGGGTATTTTTTCTATTGTTACACCTAGAGTAAGGAAGACAAGGGATGTTTTGAGAGCACCTGGTAGTGAGCCTATTTTGCGCAGGTCTACCAAAGCTAGGTATCCTGTCAATAGGCTGAAATATGATGGATCTATAGCCATTCACTATGCCTATATGGTCAAAGTGATATAGGAACCAGAACCCACTTCTTTTGAGCAAGCCATGGGAAAAGAAAAATGGGAGAAAGCCATGGATGAAGAAATGAATGCCTTGGAAGCAAATGCTACATGGGAATTGGTGCCTTTGCCTAAAGACAAGAATGCAATTGGCTGCAAGTGGGTTTATAAGGTGAAGCACAATTCAGATGGTTCTGTGAACAGATACAAGGCAAGATTAGTTGTCAAGGGGTATGCACAGACATATGGCATTGATTATGAAGAAAAATTTAGTCGGGTTGCAAGGATGGCAATCATAAGAGTAGTCATTGCTATGGCTGCATCAAAGGGATGGTCTTGTCCACATTGCAGTATGGACTCTTTTATGAGACTGGGGTTCAGATACACTTGCATGGATACACGGATGCTGATTGGGCTGGCAGTATTTCTGATAGACGATCTACCAATGGATATGTGTTCTCTTTTGGGAGTGCTACAATCACTTGGAGTAGCAAGAAACAGCCTACAGTTGCATTGTTGAGCACAGAGGCTGAGTACAGGGGTGTAGCAATGGTTGCGTGTGAGGTAGCCTAGTTGCATAAGCTACTTTATGATATGCATCAGGCCAGTTGTCATTTATTGTGACAACATGAAGGGTATACACTTGGCAAATAACCCAGTCTATCATGCTAGAACAAAGCACATTGAGGTGCATTATCACTATGTGCAGGAGAAGGCTCTAGTAGGTTTTATTGATCTAGTTTATGTCAGCATAGAGGATCAAGTAGCTGACATATTCACAAAGGCATTGGCCACAAAGAAGCTGTGCAAGTTCAGAGACCTGCTTTGTGTAACGGAATTGGGATTGAGCTCGAGGGGGAGTGTTGAGATATGGAGCTCCACTCGTGATATGCCAGGGTGACCGTTGTGCATTTATGTCACCGACCTGCTAGCTGTAGATGCGGTTGGTACACTGCCCATGAATAATAGCTGGATGACAGCTATCTTTATGTACTCTAGTTAGTGGCTATGTTAGAATGCCACCTTAGTTAGCTGAGTTTGGTTTGAGACCCACATATAGGGTTCACCTATTCTTTTGTACTAAGAGAGCTCTTTTGGCTTTCACAACTAAGAAGAGGAAAACTGTTTTCAACCTCCACCTTTGTGTATATTCCCCCATTGTGTATGTGAGAAAGCCGCAAGTGAGACTTCCTTCTCTCCCACTCTCTTCACACTAGATGGATTCAATGCACCAGATTTTGAATCTTACATGGGCATCATGAAATACGTGGATCTCTTGAAAAGAGATCTTTGTATCAAGAACTCATGGGGTGCACTACTAAGAAACCCTATGTATCACATGTGTTCAAGGGGTATTATAAAAACCCCTCGACTAAAAATTTCCCCCTAATAAAAATACCCCTCTTTACTTATGAACTAAGTGATTGTTTTCTAAAGTTGAATTAAAAACCCCTCTTGTTATTGTAAACCTATTAAATTTCCCACAAAGTTCAATCAAAGTACCCCTCCTTTTAAATGCACGTGGTACACTAAAATATTTTAAGATAGCATGGCAATAGTGCAGGATAAGTGGTCACCAATGTGAGGCCAACATGGTGGTTGGTTGCGCACTAGGATATTAATTGCCACCAACAAGGTGGTTTGGTTCTATTTTTTTACAAGATGAATGTCATACAATTCATTCATTTAGGATTTTTGGATTAGTTATGGGATTTAATAAAACAAGCACGGTGGTTGTTTGGGATATATTAAAAACAAGCATGGGTTTTATCGTTTGGGATTTAAAAAAACATTTACAAAAGTAAGCGCGGTGGTTAGTTTGGGATTTATTAAAAGAAGAATAGTCTCAAATAAATTTTTCATTTTCCAAGATAAGTGGAATATTGTGTCCTTGCAATGAGATAAAATTTTCTTATTACTTTCTTAGTCGTCCTTGTCCACTACTCCAAGCCACCCCAAGATGTGCTCATGCATGTCTAAATCCAATTTGAAGAGACTCTTTCCCTTGTTTTGTTGTGACGCAGGTTGCACCTCAAACTTAATAGCTCTTACAAGATGAGAGTACACAAATTTTTGAGGACTCTTATGTAACAATTTATGATTGTGGCCTCTCTTGGATGTCTTTTTGTACCAAAAAGCTCCAACTACTGCATTCCACTTCTCGTAGGTTTTTCCCCAATTATCCTTAAATGCTTCCTCAACCCTGTGCTTAGGTTTTGTGCACTACTACAACACAAAGTATGGGTCATCTTCCTTGTTCTCCCTAGAGGCAATGATGATTGCAAAAATATCCCCCTCTTCCAAATAGCTAGTGAGGTCATCAAAACTCTCCGCAAATGGTGGCAAGTTTTTGTTTCTCTCCATTATTTGTCACTCCATCTGAATATATAAGAAAAACTTGAACTCGCTCCCATGTCTTCACAGTTGCAATGTTCTTACAATTGTCAGGATCCCCTATGATACACACATTATAAACCATGAAATCCTTTAATTTTCTCACAACAATCATGCCGGATTCTCCTTTGCACTTCATCCACTTTCACTTCATGAAAAACTCTACGTACTACACTACTCTTAAGGCTTTATATATTAAATGCACACATCTAGAGAGGTTGGCTGTACTACACTATTCTTAAGGCTTTGTTTACTGTATGTTGAATGCGTACATCTGGAGAGGTTGGCTATAAGCCATGATACAGCATTATGGGAATCGTTGAGGTTTTCTTGAGGGAATATTCATTGGTTTTTAGAAAGAGCTTGATTAATAACAGCACCACATGCATCATGTTCACCCTTGCCATGGCTAGACCCAAAGAAATACCACATCATGTCTAGACCCCCAATCAGGGATTTGAACCATGAGAAAAAGTAGAATCTGTGGGCTTATTTAAATTGATAGGAAACACCATCTGACCACACCCAATGTTGTTTTATATTTTCTACATGGGGATTTTCTTTTCTCAACCATTCCCAATGCAGTAGAAAAGCATGTTGCACAAATAAGGTATCATGTTCCCTATCATCTGAAATGTAGAAATGGTATGTGCATTGCACTACCCTCGAATCCTGTGAGTCAGCAAGCATATTGGCATCACTCATAGAGGAATAAAGCAAATTATTGTATGTGATGATATGTACAAGAATTGTTATTTGCTTGTTGTACCAGTGAGCACTTTGCATCTCATCTTATTCTTGAAATGAATATTTTTTTGCAAAATCCATGACATAGACAATAGTGTCATGGGGAAAATTGGTCCTGAGTTGCTTTTTCTCGTAGCTCACCTCGTGAAATTTTGAACCACATATTTTAGGATGGATTAAACCGCATGACCTATAAGCTCCCTCGGCAGCGAGACTGAGTGCTCTTATACAATAGTAGCTATCTCTTTCTATTGGATACTTCAACATTGACATTTTCAAATTTCCTCCATTTTACAGTAATAGGGTTGTATTCCCTCAATTCATTTGGATAGACATAAAATATCTTCTTCTTGAGCTTAGACTGCAATCCTTGCATGTGCCATGAATGTATTCAATGTGGTGTCAGTCACGCTCTCCCTTTGGACAAACCATTAGCTCCCATAGAGGCCTTAGGCTACAAAACTTGGTCTCTCTTGCAACACATGTTGAGGATCTAGGTGGCCTACAAACTATGCATTCATCGAGGAGACATGGGCATCAATCCCCATAAAGCAATGCTCCAACACAACTAGATCTCAAGTCATTGATAGCTTGCTAGTCCAAGTCAAAGTCTATGTGTGTTTTGCAACAACAAACATTTTTTTCTTTGAGTTTCTTGACATACAAGGGCTTACAAGGATCAAAGCTCCTCTGCCCAATTGAAATGTCAGGATTCCAATCCATAAACTTGAGATACAACTCCGTCTACTGACCCACAATGCAAAAACAACAATACAGTGAGCCCCCTTTTAAATGGAACAAGAGTAAAATGAGCCCCCTTTTTGCACTACTATGAGGAAAAGGAAAACAACACAAAACACTACTGAACACATTACTCACAAAAATGTGGTCTAACTAAATTAATCAACCTATGGAAAATAAAACAATTTCAAGTCCCGTGCTGGTTTAATACAGTCACATATAATGAATCTAATAATTGAACCAATCAAGCTACTAAAAAAACAAAATAATTTCAACCACCACGCTTGTTTAGGATAGTCACAATTTCGACTACCGGGTTGGTTTAGGACAGTCACAATTTCAACCACTAGGCTGGTTTAGGACACGGTCACAATTTCAACCATTGGGCTAGTTTAGGACACAGTCACAATTTCAACCATCGGGCTGGTTTAGGACACGATCACAATTTCAACCACCAGGCTGGTTTAGGAAATAGTCACAATTTCAACCATTGGGCTGGTTTAGCCTGAGGCTCTCAACTTCACATATTAGATAATAACAAGTATATTGCTTTTCATTTCTAAATCTTTGAATTTGAAAATAACAATATATTACTTTTAATTTCTAAATTTCACAATTTTAAACTCAGTAATAAATGTTGTTTGTCTTGAACTAGCACTAGGATGATTTAGGATAATCACATTAATTCCAAGCCATCCCAATCTAGAAATTAAGTGGTATATCACCTAGATAGTAGGAAATTAAATTTAACTAATTTTAGAACTAAGAAACATAGTAATTTCAACCACCGGACTACTCAACAACTAATGTCTATTCAACCACATTGGTTTAGGAAAATTGTTGGAGGTGCAAATCTCTCATGGACAAAGGGGATAAGAAGAAGGAGAAAGGGTTGAATTATCCCACATACAAAGGTGTGTGGAAGATGAAGGGACATAAATAGTCCAAGTTGCCCCTCCTATCTTCAATTCCCCCAAGCTTGCCTTTTGTGGAGGTTGGAGGGCTGGCTAGGCAAGGGTGCCTTATGGCAGGGGTGGGGACCTGCCATACACACATGCCAGAGCCTCCGTAGTGGCCATGAAGGTTGTGCACTTCCGTGAGGTGCTAGCGGTCTTGGCGGGGGGCACGCTAGGCACATGCTCTTGGATTCTAACATGGTATCAGAGCCCGGGTCTGATCCCCGGCCACCTCTCTCCATGATCGATTGGAGGGGGGTGTTGGAGGTGCAAATCTCTCATGGACAAAGGGGATAAGAAGAAGGAGAAAGGGTTGAATTATCCCACATACAAAGGTGTGTGGAAGATGAAGGGACATAAATAGTCCAAGTTGCCCCTCCTATCTTCAATTCCCCCAAGCTTGCCTTTTGTGGAGGTTGGAGGGCTGGCTAGGCAAGGGTGCCTTATGGCAGGGGTGGGGACCTGCCATACACACATGCCAGAGCCTCCGTAGTGGCCATGAAGGTTGTGCACTTCCGTGAGGTGCTAGCGGTCTTGGCGGGGGGCACGCTAGGCACATGCTCTTGGATTCTAATAAAAATCACATAACTAGTGCAAACTTGCCATGGTTGCATGATGTTCCAACCATCAGGTTTATAAAAGAATAATATATTGATGCTCTATTACAAAATATATTGTTGTTAATTTTTGCTCAACCACAGTGGTTCAGGACAATCACATAACTAATGCTTGAGTTGAACCAGCCATGGTTGTATGATGTCCCAACGACTGGGCTGATTTAATTATATAAGACAATAAAAACATAATACCATTCTATTTCAAAATATATTATTGTTAATTTTTGTGCAACTACACTAGTTCAGGTCAATCACATAACTGGTGTTTGAGTTGAACCAACTACGGTTGCATGATATTTTAACCACCGAGCTGGTTTAGGACAATCACATTAAGTCCAAGCTTGGTTTAAGAAATGAAACAAGTAAACTATCCCAAATCTCAATCACAAACAACCACCGAGATGGTTTAGGCACCCTTAACATGCATTATATCAATCATGTGTATGATGTGCTCATCAAACACCTTGTGTCCCATCCGCTTTTTACATATGTTCTTTCTATTTGGAGAAACTCTCGTATTTTTGTGCCAAATTAATGCCATCTCTCTAGCAATCACACTTAGGTTGTCTCTCCTTTTCTTGCATTCTGTTCAAGTCCAAAGGGTTCTCAGATTAGAATGATCATGAATTGCTTTTGCCTTACGTTCAACCACTGGAGCCACGTTGGTCCTTCTGATTGACAACATCTGAATGAATTGCTTTTGCCTTACGTTCAACCACTGGAGCCACGTTGGTCCTTCTGATCGACATTATGACCCAAGCTATTTCTCATTTTTTTGAAGGGACACCCACATTGTTAATGTTGCCCTCTTTTCATCTAGTTTATCTAAGATATGCTCCCCTTTCAATTTTCATTGGCCATTTCTTAGGTTAGAGAGCAAAGCCTCTCAGGCTTGTATCTCACGAGGTATTGGTAGGGTTGTTACTCCATGAACTTTAGGGTGTAGGCTAAAGCTTGTAAAGACTCAAGACTAGTATTCAACTGAATGGCTTGATGTTGCTGCCTGAAATGGTCCCACCAATCATGACACCACAGCTCGTGTACTTTCTCAGGGGGGTCACTATGTACAAACCCTCTATATCACGTGCGTTCAAAACCTATTTCTAAAATCCCTTATCTGTAAATTTTTCATTAATAAAATGTACCCTTTTTCTATACAAATCTGTAAAATTTTCCAAATTTTTTTTAAATACTCCCTTATGTAAATTAACTTTTGTAAAATTTAGACCTTAAAAATGTCCTTTTGTTGAACTCACATGATAGGGTTACATATGATGAGTGACCCCCCCGATGTTCTTTGCTCTGATGGCAATGCATGCATCTACAACTGCTTCTACTATTTCTCTACAAGGATTCTTCTTTCTTCTTGTTGTTTCTCCTTTGCAAACCTTTCAAAAGTGTCTTCCATTGCCATTTTGATAGCGTGCCATTTCTTTCCTTGACCTGCAATTTTTTCTTTTTGACTTGACCAAGCTTTTGAGATTTCCTGTCTCGCACCCTCTATCTACTTCTCTTGCAAGCCATGGTGAGCTGCATGTTGCCATTGACACCATGGCCATGATCAGTTTAGAATAGACTCAAAGAAGCTATCTTGTAAGTCAATCAAAGAATAGAAGAGAACTTACCCAAAAGAAGACAATGCCAAACCAAAGTCTGTGCAAGGTTGTGTCGAGGTGCGTGCAAGTTGGAGGGTAGGGGAAGGTTCACTACTACACATGGATACTATTGTGACATTTACATACCGATGTTTAGTGCATGAAAAGCGTGTCCCGTAAAGCATCGCTATATAGCGACGTTAAGCAAACATCGCTATATAGCGACTATTATAAACATCGCTATATAGCGACTTTTAAGTGTCGCTATATAGCGACACTGAGATACTATTTTATAGCGACGTTTTCCAGAGATGTTTTTTACTCATATAGGCCTTAAAAGTTAGTTTTTTCCAATGACAAATTTTTTTAAATTTTCATACATGTTTGATCTCATAGAGAATAAAAGTACGAGAGCATGTACATGTTTGATCCTTTGAAAGAATAAAAGTACAAAAGCATGTACATCAAGTTTGAAGCTCATATATTCATGTCTACGTTTGAGACTTGGCTTCATCTTGAGCCAAGTCTAGTGTGCCAAACAAGTCTATCTCCAACTCTATACTGAGTTGATCTCCTATATCATCATCGTACATTCACCATAGACTTGATCATCTTCTTCAATAAAGTCAGGTGACTCTTGATGATCGTCATCTTCTTCCTCAATATCGTGATCTCCATCTTCCTCCCATATGATGTCATTATGCACATCTTCCTCTTGGCTCATATTGTGAAGAGTCATAGATTTAAATCTAATACAATAGCTAAAGACATGGGATGATGCTCCTTGAAGAGAGCTTCATGCTAATATAAGCTTCATCCAAATCGGACCATCGAGCAAAAGGTTATGAGCAAAATATTGACAGGGGGTTAAACTGTCATGAAAAACACCTACTCCTTCTACTGGTGCCGACTTGGGAGAATACTACCTCCATGCTTAGACTTCATCAATGATCCAAGTCCCATAGAGGTCGCCTAGGAGGGAAGTAAGAGCTCCTTTTATGGCTTGGGAAATAGATAAACCATGTATGTGCAATGAGCGGCCGAATAGACAATACTTTTGAGCACTTTGGAACACAAAGCAATGAAAAAAAAGGGAAAAGACACTCAAGAGAGAGAGCCTGAAGTGACCTTCATTACCAATAGAGTGAGATTCCACTCCAATGCAACTCAAAATACTATAAAGACAAGCAAGAAGAAGAGGTTTCATACATACAAGAGGGAGTGAAAGCTCCTAGACTACTCATAGAGAGAGAATAAACTAGAGAGAGATGGACTCAAGACTCTACATAAGAGAATATCTACAAGAGGGAGAGAATGCTCATGGAAGAGGCTTGAGGAGACTAGAGCTACAACAACATGAGGGCTAATGGTGGAAGAGATGATGAACAAGGGAGAAAAGGGCTCCTTTTATAGAGATTTTATCACCCTCCTTCACCCATTTAAAATTGTTGCTTGTAGATTCCTTTCCCCATCAATCACATAAGCCCGTATGTCACCATCCATGTCCTTTTTGGATACTCTTGCCATGTGTCCCATCAAAAGATGCTCAAGACTCTTAAAATATTGAGAAAGTCAAGAGTCTCCCCACATGGAGCCCATAGGGACCCTCTCTTTTCCATATGTCCACATCCTCCTTATTCCACATAGGAATTTTAGAAGGATTCCTCTTGACTCCACACTCCTCCACATGCCTTCCAAACGCTTGGCATATGACCTCTCTTATATTATTGGAACACATGGACATGAGCCCACCTCTTTATATGACACTCTTCCTATATTTTCTCAAAACCCCATAATATCCTATACACAAATAACTCTCACCCCATACCAAGGTATTTATAATTTATACCTATGGCATTTACAATGATCCATTTCACTCATCCTCTTAATCCCATACAATATCTTAGAAAATAGAAATAAGTGAGAGCCACTAGGCTATCACTTGATACTCAAACTCTTATCAAACATAGAAGAAAACAATATCAATGTGGCATCACAGACTGTCGCTCTCTTGCTTCAAATAAATGTTTTTAGATTAGGAGTAGGGATGGAAGTTCTTGTTTGTCTAAAGAAAAGAATTAATCTTGAGATACTAGGCCCATGATGCCTACTTTAAACCATAAAGTGCACGATTTAATTGACAAACAAAATGTTATTTTCATTTCATAATGAATCCTAGAGGCTGCTCCATGTAGATTTCTTCTTGTAAGTTTCCTTTCAATAAAGAAGTTTTTTCATCCATCAAATGAACTTCCAAATCAAAGTAGGTGGCAATGGCAAATAGGACACAAATGCTACTAATGCAAACAACATGGTAATTAGTACTCCTACCACCTGAGAAAAACCTTTAGCAACCAACCATGCTTTCTATTTGTCAAAGGTACCATCAGCTTTGAGCTTGGTCTGTAAGACCCACTTGCATTAAATTGGTTATCATCCCTATGGGAGTTCTTTTAGAATCTAGGTGCCTTTGGATTGCATCCTACCATGTTGAGCCTTTTGTGAAGAAAGGGTAGCTTTCTTAAGAGATGTGGGACCTTCAACAATGGAAAGTGCAATTGAATTTTCACGATCGAGAGGAAGATCAACATTTTGAGGATCAAGAGGAAGATCAACAAAGATATCAATTTCCTTTTCATTCGTTACCTTAGGGTTGTGATTGGGATCAGACATGGCAAAATGAAAATTCTCTAGGTTCATTTGAGCAATCAAACAGATGACCAAGACCTAGCCATAGAATATTTATTAAAAATGGCATCTGTGCTAATGATCTCCTTTTTAGATAGTGGGTCATAAAACTTGTACCCTTTTACACCATTTGCATAGCCCAAAAAAAAACATTCTCTATCCAGATGGTTCAAACTTGGTCCCTGTCTCTTCTGGGATGTTAATGTAAGCACTACCAATCAAAGACACGCAAATGAGAAATGGACAGAGTATTACCTATCCAAGTTGCAGTTGGTATTATGACATGAATTTGGGGGTAATAAACTTCAAGCACCTCTTCACTTCCTACTGCTTTCAAACTGAGTGATAGCAATATTCATCACTGTGAAAGGGACATTAAAAAGAAGCTTTTATACCAAGAGACCACACCATACTATCCTCCCTTATATGAGAATGAAGATGGTAACATCCCAAGTGATGTTGTACTCAAGCATAGGAAGAAGGAAAGGATCAGTGGAGGCCATAATCTTAACACGCTAGTCTGTGGCAAAGAGAAGAGTGATACATTGTTGAAATAAGATCTTGTGGCTCAGCATGACATGAACTGATATATATCAAGGAGTTTAAAGGGGCTGATTGGGTTGGATGGGTAGGTTTCGAGGAAACATTTCACCTCCTTCATCAACACCTTTACACTTAGCTCAAAACACTCTCCAAACCGTCATAAGACATAGAGACCCATCACTTTCAGTAGAGACCTAATATAAAATATCCAAACACATATCTAGATGCGTCTTAAAATGGGCTTCGCCCTGATATAAGCTTCATATACAAAAATTCACATTCGACCTCATTGAAGATTTGCTAGCATGGAGCAGAATGCAAACATGAGTACATTCTTATTTTCTCGCCAGCAATTATCAGCTTGTATTCTCAAAGTCGGTGGCAGGCGACCTTTTTCTGCATGTACATTGCGAATTGCCTTCATAATAGATGTTACAACTTGATTGCTATCATGTAGATGCAAGGAATCAATCCATATATCTGCAAAGAACTTAATTCCATGCACTAACACTCCACATAGATGTGTCTTTAGAAAGTGCTTTCCTTGTAATTTAGGTGGAGTGGCAACAAAACGAGGCAATGTTGTTGTATTCTGATCCATGCCATCTACAATAAGGCACATGTAGTCATTAGGATGCGAAATAGCTTGCTCCTTCCAAAATGCATATTTTTGTCTGGAATGTCGAATAAGGTCATGATGAGATTTTCGGTTTTTTTTGTATAATTCCGTTTGATTTGGACATGTTGCACTCTCAATCGCTCGCTTTAAATCATCATAGACATTGCACTTTGACATTTTTTGCCTCCTTGGGATTTTAACATATCCAAAGTTCTTCTTCCAAAGAGTATACAAAGTATGAGAAGAAGCTACGGCATCCCCTCTTTGCCTTTGCTTTTCTGCAATAGAGTCAAATACTTCGAGCTTTGTCAAGCCCATTGGAAGGTGCGTTTCAGTGATCGCGTCACTGTTAGGGAGTTTGGTAGATATATGGGGTTGAGGTAAAGCATTTTCATGTATGAAGTCTTGCAAAATTGCTGCTGCCCTGACATTTGAGATTCTTGATTTGGACCTTCCTCTATTACCGTGAATGCTAAATTTGTTGCTGCCCTTTGCCTTGGTGACTAAATCCCAATATGTACCATGGGATAATCCAGTAATATTGCGATATGCCTTATTGCAAATCCTTTTTCCATTTACGAGAGGTTTTACCTTTTGTCTTGAACTTAGCCTTTTATTGCCATTCTGAAGAAAGCAACAGGGACTTGTGAGAAGGTATTCATTTCTTTCGCTTCCTCTTCTTTGCCACACGTGTCCTCTATATTCCCTGATGTCTGCAAGATCAATGAAGCGCATACATCTTCGCTTGCAACATAGATATCCCAATGCATTTAACATGTTCTCCTCCTTCATTGCTCTCTTCCTCTTTGGTTGCTTTTGTGGATCTGCCTGGATTCGCTTTCTCTTCATGCATATGTATGACCGTTTTCGTTCCTCGTGCACGTTGTTATCTGTATTTATGCACTTCTTCTCCTCACATTTGTTT
Organism: Dipteris shenzhenensis; assembly: GCF_047967505.1. NCBI lineage: Eukaryota > Viridiplantae > Streptophyta > Polypodiopsida > Gleicheniales > Dipteridaceae > Dipteris > Dipteris shenzhenensis. The sequence goes on from NC_141619.1 coordinate 20,093,065, forward strand.
GTAACCAAGCATCCATGATTGGTCATTGCATCCTTGTCCATATCACAATCAAAGTTAAATATTGAATAATCCTCTATTGATCTCATCCTCGTTTTTAACATACTCTTAGGACCATTCAATGAATTTAATATTCTTTAAGAGTATTGAAAACCTTGAAACTCTTCCACTCCTGAGAGAACATCACTCATTGGGACATCTTGCATGGCTTTCACAAATCCACAACCTTGATTGACACCAGGTTTGTTAATATGCATGAACTCATCCACACTTGACAAGACATTGCTATTGAAACCTTTGCCCTTCTCACTGTGCAAGACTTCATCCACCCCAGATAAGGCTTCGCTTCTAAAATCATTTTGTTTCTCGGAACCAATGAACTCATCCACTCCAGATAAGATGTCACTTCTATAATTGAGTATATTGAAATCATCCACATTTGAAGTGATAGAGCCTGGCCCATGGGCACGCTTTTTAGGTCCTTTGATATTGTAGTATACGTTGTCTTTATCATTGAAAACCCCGTGCCTCTTTCTCATGTTTAAAAATTGCATGCTCCATCTCATATTCTTGTCTACCTCATAGTAGGGATCACATAAGGATGTTATGTTATCAACCATACCATCATCAGTGACTTTTAGAATCCTCATCTATGCAAATGACCATTGCTCCACTTGTTCAAATCCCAATACTTCACCTTCTGCTACAGTCTTATTTGCAAATGATCTCATTTGCAAAATGTCCCCTATAGTAAAATCCAAGGTGGTGCACTTTGTATTCTTGATAATGTCTATTGCATAAGTCTCATCTTTGTCCCATGCTATAAATGATTTGTTGGATGTATTGTAGGGCATAACATCTCCAAGTGTTTCCATATCTCCACATTTATACTTTAGCTCAACATGTGCGCTAAGAATCTTTGATACAGTAACTGCCACCTTATCTTTGCCAAGTCTTCGAAAGTGGCAAACTGAATTGGGATCACTATCATGGATTGTAGCAAATGCAACTACTTCTCTTTTGCTACATAAAATCACATCCATCCCTGGAACAAAATCTATGGCCATCTCCTTTGTGAGAGTCCTTCACAAGCAAGCTGCAGTAGCAACAATTACATAAATATTAGTCTCTTTTTAATAATCTACTCATTTATTATAATTTTTAATTAGTACTTAATTTATTGGTGGGAGAAGTTATCCGATCAAGTACTCATCATATGGACATGCCAAGTTATCCTTTGCATGGTCGATCGAGCATTAAATACTATTTTTGCTCTAGTGTCATGCACATCCGTAAAAAAACATGAGCCTACTAGGTATGTTATCCAATTAAGCACTAATGGAATGCATGTGCCACTTTGCATGTAAGTCAATTCCACCTAGTTGAGGGTGTGTGCAAAGTATTGTGCCCATCGGATATGCTTTGCATTGTCGATCAAGCATAAAACACCGTTTTTGCCTTAGTGTCATGCACAACCATGAAAACATGTGGTCCTAAGTGTGTTAATCAAACAAGTACTTATTGGATGGGGGCTCCACTTTTCACGCAAGTTTATTTCAACTAGGTTGAGATGCGTGCAAAGTATTGTTACCATCAGATATGCTTTGCATGGTCGATCACGCATTATACACCATTTTTCCCTAGAGATATGCACATCCGTAAAAAAACACGCCCTTAGGTGTGTTATCTAACCAAGTACTTATTGGATGGGTGTGCCTCTTTGAGAACATTTCAATACCACCTAGGTTGAGGTGTACAAAAAGTGTTGTGTCCATCGGATATGCTTTGCATGGTCGATCGAGCATTAAATACTATTTTTGCTCGTGTCATGCACGTCCGTAAAAAAAACACGCTACTAGGTGTATTATCCGATCAAGTACTTATGCGATGGGAATGCCACTTTGCATGTAAGTCAATTCCACCTGGTTGAAGGTGTGTGCAAAGTATTGTGCCCATCGGATATGCTTTGCATTGTCGATCAAGCATAAAAAACCGTTTTTGCCTTAGTGTCATGCACAACCATGAAAAAACACGGTTCCGGGTGTGTTATTCAAACTAGTACTTATCGGATGGGGGCTTCAATTTGCACGCATGTCCGTTTCAACTAGGTTAAGGTGTGTGCAAAGTATTGTCACCATCCGATATGATTTGCATGGTCGATCACGCATTATACACCATTTTTTCCCTAATGATATGCACATCCGCAAAAAAACACGCCATTAGGTGTGTTATCTAACCAAGTACTTATCGGATGGGTGTGCCTCATTGAGAACATTTCAATACCACGTAGGTTGATGCGTACGAAAAGTTTTGTGCCCATCGGATATCCTTTGCATGGTCGATCGAGCATTAAATACTATTTTTGCTCTAGTGTCATGCACATCCGTCAAAAAACACGCTGCTAGGTATGTTATCCAATCAAGCACTTATGGGATGGGCGTGCCACTTTGCATGTAGGTCGATTCCACCTATTTGAAGGTTTTTGCAAGGAATTGTGCCCATCGGATATGCTTTGCATTGTCGATCAAGCATAAAACACCGTTTTTGCCGTGGTGTCATGCACAACCATTAAAAAACACGGTCCTAGGTGTGTTATTCACACTAGTACTTATCGGATGGGGGCTCTAGTTTGCACGCAAGTCCGTTTCAACTAGTTTGAGGTTTATATAAAGTATTGTCACCATCGGATATGATTTGCATGGTCGATCACGCATTATACACCATTTTTTCCCTAGTGGTATGCACATCCGCAAAAAAACACGCCCTTAGGTATGTTATCCGACCAACTACTCATCGGATGGGTGTGCCTCTTTGACAACATTTTAATACCACCTAGGTTGAGGTATAGGAAAAGTATTATGCCCATCGGATATGCTTTGCATGGTCGATCGAGCATTAAATACCATTTTTGCCTTAGTGCCATGCACATCCGTAAAAAAACACGCTGCTAGGTGTGTTATCCGATCAAGCACTTATACGATGGGCGTGCCACTTTGCATGTAAGTCAATTCCACCTAGTTGAATGTGTGTGCAAAGTATTGTGCCCATCAGATATGCTTTGCATTGTTGATCAAGCATAACACACCGTTTTTGCCTTAGTGTCATGCACAACCATATAAAAACACGGCCATAGGTGTATTGGGCTCCACTTTGCACGCAAGTCCATTTCAACTATGTTGAGGCGCGTGCAAAGTATTGTCACCATTGGATATGATTTGCATGGTCGATCACGCATTATACACCATTTTTCCCCTAATGATATGCACATCCGCAAAAAAACACGCCATTAGGTGTGTTATCTGACCAAGTACTTATCGGATGGGTGTGTAAATACTATCTTTTCTCTAGTGTCATGCACATCCGTCAAAAAACACGCTCCTAGGTATGTTATCCGATCAAGCACTTATGCGATGGGTGTGCCACTTTGCATGTAAGTCTATTCCACCTATTTGAAAGTGTGTGCAAAGTAACATGCCCATCGGATATGCTTTCCATGGTCGATCGAGCATTAAATACCATTTTTGCCTTAATGCCATGCACATTCGTGAAAAAACACACTGCTAGGTGTGTTATCCGATCAAGCACTTATGCAATGGGCGTGCCACTTTGCATGTAAGTCAATTCCACCTGTTTGAAGGTGTGTGCAAAGTATTGTGCCAATCAGATATGCTTTGCATTGTTAATCAAGCATAACACACCGTTTTTGCCTTAGTGTCATGCACAACCATATAAAAACACGGCCATAGGTGTGTTATTCAAATGAGTACTTATCAGATGGGGGCTCCACTTTGCACCCAAGTCCATTTTAACTACATTGGGTGCGTGCAAAGTATTGTCACCATCGGATATGATTTGCATGGTCGATCACGCATTATACACCATTTTTTCCCTAATGATATGCACATTCGCAAAAAAGCACGCCATTAGGTGTGTTATTTGACCAAGTACTTATCGGATGGGTGTGCCTCATTGTGAACATTTCAATACCACCTAGGTTGAGGCGTACAAAAAGTTTTGTGCCCATCAGATATGCTTTGCATGGTCGATCGAGCATTAAATACTATTTTTGCTCTAGTGTCATGCACATCCGTCAAAAAACACGCTGCTAGGTATGTTATCTGATCAAGAACTTATGGGATGGGCATGCCACTTTGCATGTAAGTGTATTCCACCTAGTTGAAGGTGTGTGAAAAGTATTGTGCCCATCGGATATGCTTTGCATTAAAATACCACCTAGGTTGAGGTACATGAAAAGTATTATGCCCATCGGATATGCTTTGCATGGTCGATCGAGCATTAAATACCATTTTTGCCTTAGTGCCATGCACATCTGTAAAAAACACACTGCTAGGTGTGTTATCCGATCAAGCACTTATGCGATGGGAATGCCACTTTCCATATAAGTTAATTCCACCTAGTTGAAAATGTGTGCAAAGTATTGTGCCCATTGGATATGCTTTGCATGGTCGATCGAGCATTTACTACCATTTTTGCCTTAGTGTCATGCACATCCCTAAAAAAACACACTGCTAGGTGTGTTATCCGATCAAGCACTTATGCGATGGGCGTGCCACTTTGCATGTAAGTCAATTCCACCTAGTTGAAGGTGTGTTCAAAGTATTGTTCCCATTGGATATGCTTTGCATTGTCAATCAAGCATAACACACCGTTTTTGCCTTAGTGTCATGCACAACCATATAAAAACACGGCCATAGGTGTGTTATTCAAATGAGTACTTATCAAATGGGGGATCCACTTTGCACCCAAGTCTGTTTTAACTACATTGAGGTGCATGCAAAGTATTGTCACCATCGGATATGATTTTCATGGTCGATCACGCATTATACACCATTTTTTCCTTAATGATATGCACATTCGCAAAAAAGCACGCCATTAGGTGTGTTATTTGACCAAGTACTTATCGGATGGGTGTGCCTCATTGCGAACATTTCAATACCACCTAGGTTGAGGAGTACGAAAAGTTTTGTGCCCATCGGATATGCTTTGCATGCTCGATCGAGCATTAAATACTATTTTTGCTCTAGTGTCATGCACATCCGTCAAAAAACACGCTGCTAGGTATGTTATCCGATCAAGCACTTATGGGATGGGCGTGCCACTTTGCATGTAAGTTTATTCCACCTAGTTGAAGGTGTGTGCAAAGTATTGTGCCCATCGGATATGCTTTGCATTGTCGATCAAGTATAAAACACCGTCTTTTCCTTGGTGTCATGCACAACCATGAAAAAACACGGTCCTAGGTGTGTTATTCAAACTAGTACTTATCGGATGGGGGCTACAGTTTGTACGCAAGTCCATTTCCACTAGGTTGAGGTGTGTGTAAAGTATTGTCATCATTAGATATGATTTGCAAGCATGGTCGATCACGCATTATACACAGTTTTTCCCCTAGTGGTATGCACATCCACAAAAAAACACACCCTTAGGTATGTTATCTGACCAAGTACTTATCGGATGGGTGTGCCTCTTTGACAACATTTTAATACCACCTAGGTTGAGGTATAGGAAAAGTAGTATGCCCATCGGATATGCTTTGCATGGTCGATCGAGCATTGAATACCATTTTTGCCTTAGTGCCATGCACATCCGTAAAAAAACACGCTGCTAGGTGTGTTATCCGATCAAGCACTTATGCGATGGGAATGCCACTTTCCATGTAAGCCAATTCCACCTAGTTGAAAATGTGTGCAAAGTATTGTGCCCATTGGATATGCTTTGCATGGTCGATCGAGCATTAAATACCATTTTTGCCTTAGTGCCATGCACATCCCTAAAAAAACACACTGCTACGTGTGTTATCTTATCAAGCACTTATGCGATGGGCGTGCCACTTTGTATGTAAGACAATTCCACCTAGTTGAAGGTGTGTGCAAAGTATTGTTCCCATCGGATATGCTTTGCATGGTCGATCGAGCATTAAATACTATTTTTACTCTCGTGTCATGCACATCTGTCAAAAAACACACTGCTAGGTATGTTATCTGATCAAGCACTTATGGGATGGGCGTGCCACTTTGCATGTAAGTCTATTCCACCTAGTTGAAGGTGTGTGCAAAGTATCGTGCCCATCGGATATGCTTTGCATGGTCGATCGAGCATTAAATGCCATTTTTGCCTTAGTGACATGCACATCCATTAAAAAACATGCTGCTAGGTGTGTTATCTGATCAAGCACTTATGCGATGGGCATGCCACCTTGCATGTAAGTCAATTCCACCTAGTTGAAGGTGTGTGCAAAGTATTGTGCCCATCGGATATTTTTTGCATTGTCGATCAAGCATAACACACCGTTTTTGCCTTAGTGTCATGCACAACCATATAAAAACACGGCCATAGGTGTGTTATTCAAATAAGTACTTATGAGATGGGGGCTACACTTTGCACGGAAGTCCATTTTAACTATGTTGAGGTGCGTGCAAAGTATTGTCACCATCGGATATGATTTGCATGGTCGATCACGCATTATACACCATTTTTTCCCAAATGATATGCACATCCACAAAAAAAGGTGTGTTATCTGACCAAGTACTTATCGGATGGGTGTGCCTCATTGAGAAAATTTCATTACCACCTAGGTTGAGGTGTACTTAAGGTTTTCTGCCCATCGGATATCCTTTGCATGGTCGATCGAGCATCAAACACTATTTTTGCTCTAGTGTCATGCACATCGATCAAAAAACACGCTACTAGGTATGTTATCTGATCAAGCACTTATGGGATGGGCGTGCCACTTTGCATGTAAGTCGATCCCACCTAGTTGAAGGTGTGTGCAAAGTATTGTGCCCATCGGATATGCTTTGCATTGTCAATCAAGCATAAAACACCGTTTTTGCCTTGGTGTCATGCACAACCATGAAAAAACACGGTCCTAGGTGTGTTATTCAAACTAGTACTTATCAGATGGGGGCTCTAGTTTGCACACAAGTGTGTTTCAACTAGGTTGAGGTGTGTGCAAAGTATTGTCACCATCGGATATGATTTGCATGGTCGATCACGCATTATACACCGTTCTTTCCCTAATGGTATGCACATCCGCAAAAAAACACGCCCTTAGGTATGTTATCTGACCAGGTACTTATCGGATGGGTGTGCCTCTTTGACAAAATTTTAATACCACCTAGGTTGAGGTATAGGAAAAGTATTATGACCATCGGGGATATGCTTTGCATGGTCGATCAAGCATTAAATACCATTTTTGCCTTAGTGCCATGCACATCCATAAAAAAACACGCTACTAGGTGTGTTATCCGATCAAGCACTTATGCGATGGGAATGCCACTTTGCATGTAAGTCAATTCCACCTAGTTGAAGGTGTGTGCAAAGTATCGTGCCTATCGGATATGCTTTGCATTGTCGATCAAGCATAACACACCGTTTCTGCCTTAGTGTCATGCACAACCATATAAAAACACGGCCATAGGTGTGTTATTCAAATAAGTACTTATCAGATGGGGGATCCACTTTCCACACAAGTCCGTTTTAACTACCTTGAGGTGTGTGCAAAGTATTGTCACCATCGTATATGATTTGCATGGTCGATCACGTATTATACAAACCATTTTTTCCCTAATGATATGCACATCCGCAAAAAAACGCGCCATTAGGTGTGTTATCTGACCAAGTACTTATCGGATGGATGTGCCTTATTGAGAACATTTCAATACCACCTAGATTGAGGCATGAGAAAAGTTTTGTGCCCATCGGATATCCTTTACACGGTCGATCAAGCATTAAATACTATTTTTGCTGTAGTGTCATGCACATACGTCAAAAAACACACTGCTAGGTATGTTATCCGATCAACCACTTATGGGATGGGCGTGCCACTTTGCATGTCAGTTGATTCTACCTAGTTGAAGGTGTGTGCAAAGTATTGTGCCCATCGGATATGCTTTGCATTGTCGATCAAGCATAAAACACCATTTTTGTCTTACTGTCATGCACATTCGTCAAAAAACGCAGTCCTAGATGTGTTATTCAAACTAGTACTTATCGGATGGGGGCTCGAGTTTGCACGCAAGTCTGTTTCAACGAGGTTGAGGTGTGTGCAAAGTAATGTCACCATCGGATATGATTTGCATGGTCGATCACGCATTATACACCGTTTTTTCCCTAGTGGTATGCACATCCGCAAAAAATCATGCCCTTAGGTATGTTATCTGACCAAGTACTTATCGGATGGGTGTGACTCTTTGAAAAAATTTTGATACCACCTAGGTTGAGGTATAGGAAAAGTATTATTCCCATCAGATATGCTTTGCATGGTCGATCGAGCATTAAATACCATTTTTGCCTTAGTGCCATGCACATCCGTAAAAAAACACGCTGCTAGGTGTGTTATCCGATCAAGAACTTATGCGATGGGAATGCCACTTTTCATGTAAGTCAATTCCACCTAGTTGAAGGTGTGTGCAAAGTATCATGCCCATTGGATATGCTTTGCATGGTCGATCGAGCATTAAATTCCATTTTTGCCTTAGTGCTATGCACATCCATAAAAAAACATGTTGCTAGGTGTGTTATCTGATTAAGCACTTATGCGATGGGCGTGCCACTTTTCATGTAAGTCAATTACACCTAGTTGAAGGTGTGTGCAAAGTATTGTGCCCATCGCATATGCTTTGCATTGTCGATCAAGCATAACACACCGTTTTTGCCTTAGTGTCATGCACAACCATATAAAAACACGGCCATAGGTGTGTTATTCAAATAAGTACTTATCAGATGGGGGCTCCACTTTGCACGCAAGTCTTTTTTAACTATGTTGAGGTGCGTGCAAAGTATTGTCACCATTGGATATGATTTGCATGGTCGATCATGCATTATACACCATTTTTTCCCTAATGATATGCACATCCGTAAAAAAACACGCCATTAGGTGTGTTATCTGACCAAGTACTTATCGGATGGGTGTGCCTCATTGAGAACATTTCAATACCACCTAGGTTGAGGTGTACAAAAAGTTTTGTGCCCATCGGATATCCTTTGCATGGTCGATTGAGCATTAAATACTTTTTTTTCTCTATTGTCATGCACATCCGTCAAAAAACACGCTGCTAGGTATGTTATCCAATCAAGCACTTATGGGATGGGCGTGCCACTTTGTATGTAAGTTGATTCTACCTAGTTGAAGGTGTGTGCAAAGTATTGTGCCCATTAGATATGCTTTGCATTGTCGATCAAGCATAAAACACCGTTTTTGTCTTAGTGTCATGCACATTCATCAAAAAATGCAGTCCTAGATTTATTATTCAAACTAGTACTTATCGGATGGGGGCTCGAGTTTGCACGCAAGTCCGTTTCAACTAGGTTGAGGTGTGTTCAAAGTAATATCACCATCGGATATGATTTGCATGGTCGATCACGCATTATACACCGTTTTTTCCCTAGTGGTATGCACATCCGCAAAAAAACACGCCCTTAGGTATGTTATCTGACCAAGTACTTATCGGATGGGTGTGCCTCTTTGAAAAAATTTTAATGCCACCTAGGTTGAGGTATAGGAAAAGTATTATGCCCATCGGATATGCTTTGCATGGTCGATCGAGCATTAAATACCATTTTGGCCTTAGTGCCATGCACATCCGTAAAAAAACACGCTGCTAGGTGTGTTATCCGATCAAGAACTTATGCGATGGGAATGCCACTTTGCATGTAAGTCAATTTCACCTAGTTAAATGTGTGTGCAAAGTATCGTGCCCATCGAATATGCTTTGCATGGTTGATCGAGCATTAAATACCATTTTTGCCTTAGTGCCATGCACATCCGTAAAAAAACACGCTGCTAGGTATGTTATCTGATCAAGCACTTATGCGATGGGCGTACCACTTTGCATGTAAGTCAATTCCACCTAGTTAAAGGTGTGTGCAGAGTAATGTGTTCATCGGATATGCTTTGCATTGTCGATCAAGTATAACACACTGTTTCTGCCTTAGTGTCATGCACAACCATATAAAAACACGGCCATAGGTGTGTTATTCAAATAAGTACTTATCAGATGGGGGCTCCACTTTGCATGCAAGTTTCTTTCAGCTACGTTGAGGTGCGTGCAAAGTATTGTCACCATCGGATATGATTTGCATGGTCGATCACGTATTATACACCATTTTTTCCCTAACGATATGCACATCCGCAAAAAAACACACGATTAGGTGTGTTATCTGACCAAGTACTTATCGGATGGGTGTGCCTCATTGAGAACATCTCAATACCACCTAGGTTGAGGCATATAAAAAGTTTTGTGCCCATCGGATATCCTTTGCATGGTCGATCGAGCATTAAATACTATTTTTGCTTTAGTGTCATGCACATCCGTCAAAAAACACGCTGCTAGGTATGTTATCCGATCAAGCACTTATGGGATGGGTGTGCCACTTGGCATGTAAGTTGATTCTACCTAGTTAAAGGTGTGTGAAAAGTATTGTGCCCATCAGATATGCTTTGCATTGTCGATCAAGCATAAAACACCGTTTTTGCCGTAATGTCATGCACAATTGTCAAAAAACACGATCGTAGGTGTATTTTTCAAACAAGTACTTATCGGATGGGGATGCCACTTTGCACACAAGTCAATACTGCCTAGGTTGAGGAATGTGTAAAGTCTTGTGTCCATTGGATATGCTTTGCATAGTCGATCTCACATGATACACCATTTTGTTGCTAGTGTTATGCACAATCATCATAAAATACGTTTGGAGGTGTGTTATCCGAACAAGTACTTATGAGATGGGTGCACGACTTTGTATGCAAGTCAATAAGACCTAGGTAGAGGCGTGTACAAATTTTTGTGCCCATCGGAGAAATGTAGATGCGATAATATTAGAAAATTCTCAGTATGTGTATATGTGTGTGTGTGTGGCAAACAATTTTGACACAAAGTGAACACATAGTGCACAAATTATGCACTTCATACCTTGAGTAAATAAGCTTGTTGATGAGGATAAATATGCCCTTGAATAAAAGCACAGTTGTTGTATGACCACAATAGGATCGCTTTGACACCTGTGATTTTGCCCATATGTAAGTTTGCAAATAGTATAAAAAATCATATAATAATATATTAATAGTTTGCAAATGTGTATAGCAAGTGAGTAATGGGAAGTGGCAGTGGGAATGAGGAGGGAGGAGTGGAATAGGAGAGGGAAGTAATAAGGGTGTATGATAATAAGTATAAAAAATAGTATAATAATATATTAATAGTTTTCAAATGGCAAGTGAGTAATGGGAAGTGGAAGTGAGAGTGGGGAGGGAAGAATGGAATGGGAGAGGGGAAGGTAATAGGGGAGTAGGATAATAAGGGAGTGAAATGAGTGAGGGAGTTAATAGGGGATGAAAAAGAGGAGGGTGATATGGGGAAATATGGGATTTTGGGAAATGGGACGTGGTGGAAATGTGGGATGGGAGTGGTGGCAATGGGGAGGAAGAAGAAATGGATGGATGGGGGGAGGGCTAATGGATGAGGGATGGGGGTCCAATAGGAGAGGGGGAGTAATGGGAGCCAATGGGAGAGGGGATAAATGAAAAGCCAATAGGAGAGAGGGGAGGAATGGAAAGCCAATAGGAGAGGAGGAGGAAAACCTAGTTTTTCTTATATATAGTCTTCCTTGTTCATTCATTCTCCCCTCATTTCATTCACTGAAGCAAGAAAGCAAGGACGATCAAGAGAGCAAGGAAGGAAGAGCAAGAAAGCAAGAAAGAGCAAACTTACAAACTTTTTCCAGGTACTTGCAAATTTTTTTGATTAATTTCTCTAGTTCCTTTTTTAAAATTTGAAGAAAGAGGAACTAGAGAGAGAAAGGTTCAGGGGAGGAGAAGAAGAGGATGGAGGGACTGGAGGGAAGGGAGGAGGAAGGGAGGCAGAGGGTGGGGTTGAGTAGAGGAAGGAAAGGAGGAGTGAGGGGGGGAAAGGGAGGGACTGTGTCTCCCATGGAGGGGGGAAGGGGGGAGGGGGAAGGGGGGGCTGAAGGGGGGGCTGGTGGCCTGGAGGGGAGGAAGGGGGCTGGCGGGGTGGCGAGAGGGGTGAGTGGGGGGAAAGGGGATCGAGGGCTGAGAGGGGGGGCAGCTGACAGTCGCGGCCACCAGGGAGGGGAGGGAGGTGGGTGGAAGGGAAGGGGGTGGGAGGGGCTGAGAGGGAGGGGGGGCTGGCGGCCACGGCCACCAGCTTGAGGGCGGGGAGGGGGTCGGGTGGGAGGCGTGAAGGGGGTGGGAGGGACGGCTGGCAGCCACGGCTGGCAGCCACGGCCACCAGCTCGAGGGCGGGGAGGGGGGTGGGTGGGGGGGAAAAGGGGGTAGGAGGGGCTGAGAGGGGGGGGGGCTCGGTGGCGCGGAGGGGGTTGGGTGGGAGGGGTGAAGGGTGTGGGAGGGGCTGAGAGGGGGGGGGGCTGGCGACTGTGGCCGCCAGCTCGAGGGCGAGGAGGGGGGTGGGTTGGGAGGGTGGGAGGGGTTGAGAGGGGGGGCTGGCGGCCGCGGCCACCAGCCCGGGGGAAGGGGGGGTGGGAAAGCGAGGGGAGGGCTAGGGGGGTCGCGAAGGGGGGGGCGAAGGGCTGAGAGGGGGGGGAAGGGGGTGGGAGGGGTTGAGAGGAGGGGGGGGCAGGCGGCCGCGGCCGCCAGCTCAGTGGTGGGGAGGGGGTTGGGTGGGGGGGAAGGGGGTGGGAGGGGTGAAGGGGGTGGGAGGGGTTGAGAGGGGGGGGAGGAAGCGGGGGGAGGGCTGCGGAGGGCTGAGAGGGGGGGAAGGGGGTGGGAGGGGTTGAGAGGAGGGGGGGCTGGCGGTCACGGCCGCCAGCCCGGGGGAAGGGGGGTGTGGGGAAGAGGGGGGGGAGGGCTGGGGGGTCACGAAGGGGGGGTGGGGAAGGGGGGGGGAGGGCTGAGAGGGGGGGGTTGGTGACCGCGGCCGTCAGCCCGGGGAGGGGGTTGGGTGGGGGGGAAGGGGGTGGGAGGGGTTGAGAGGAGGGGGCGCTGGCGGCCGCGGCTGCCAGCCCAGGGGAAGGGGGGGTGGGAAAGGGGGGGAGGGCTGGGGGGGTTGCAGAGGGGGGGGGGAGGGCTAAGAGGGGGGGGAGGGGGTGGGAGGAGTTGAGAGGAGGGGGGGGCTAGCAGCCGCGGCCGCCAGCCTCGGGGAAGGGGGGGTGGGGAAGAGGGGGGGTGGGCTAGGGGGGGTCTCGAAGGGGGGGGAGGGCTGAGAGGGCAGGAAGGGTGTGGGAGGGGTTGAGAGGAGGGGGGGCTAGCAGCTGCGGCCGCCAGCCCGGGGGAAGGGGGGTGTGGGGAAGAGGGGGGGGAGGGCTGGGGGGCTGGGGGGTCGCGAAGGGGGGGTGGGGAAGAGGGGGGGGAGGGCTGAGAGGGGGAGGGGGCTGGCCGCGGCCGCCAGCCCGGGGAGGGGGTGGGAGGGGTGAAGGTGGTGGGAGGGGTGGGAGGGGTTGAGAGGAGGGGAGGGGGCTGGCGGCCGTGGGTTGAGAAGAGGGGAGGGGGCTGGCGACCACGGCCGCCAGCCCGGGGGAAGGGGGGTGGGAAAGGGGGGGAGGGCTCGGTGGGGTCGCAAAGGAGGGGGGGGAGGGTTGAGAGGGGGGCAAGGGGGTGGGAGGGGTTGAGAGGAGGGGGGGGCTGGCGGCCGCGGCCGCGGCTGCCAGCCCGGGGGAAGGGGGGGTGGGGAAAAGGGGGGAGGGTTGAAAGGGGGTAGGGGGGAAAAAGGGGTAGGGGAGGAAGGGGTTATGTGACGGGAGAGGGGGAAGGGGAGGGGGGGAGCGGGAGGGGAGGGGTCGACAGGGGGGTTTTGGCGACAGAGGGAGGGAGGGGAGGGGAGGGCGGGGGTCGAGAGAGGAGTTTTGGTGGCAGAGGGACGGGAGGGAAGGGGAAGGGAGGGGAGGGAAAGGGGGCAGGGCCGGGTCGAGGGATGGATGGAGGGAGGGAGGGAGGGGAGAGGAAGGAGAGAGAGGAGAGAGAGAGGGAGAGGAGAGGAGGGAGTAGAAGGAGAGAGAGGGGAGAGGAGGATTTGACTTACTATCAAGAGCAAGAGTGACAAATAAGATTTGACTTACGAGAAGAATGAAAAAGACTTACGAGAAGAATGAAAAGGACTTATGAGAATTGAGAAGAATGTTGAAGAAAGTATCAAGAAGAATGTTGAACACAAATTTGAATTCAAAAGGAACATACGAGAAGAAAGTATAAGAAGAATGTTAGAAGAAAGTATAAGAAGAATGTTGAACACAAACTTGAATTCAAATTTATAATGAATTCAAATTTCCCTCTCTTTTTTGAAAATTCAAATTTATGCATAGGAGGAGTGGGCTAGTTTTAACTCTCTCCTCATTTCATTGAAGCAACCAAGAGCGGAAGAGAAAGGATAAGCGGAGCCTTACTTTTTTCACTTTTTCTAGGTACTTGCATTCTTTTTTATTCGTCTTGTAATTCTTTTTCTTTACTTACAATTCTTTTTCAATTAGTTTCTTGTTAAAGTTTTTGAGTTCTATTTCTTAAAATTCGTCTTGTAATTCTTTTTCTTTACTTATAATTCTTTTTCAATTAGTTTATTCTTAAAGTTTTTGAGGAGGGTGGTCTTTTAGAAGGCATTACAATTCTTTTTAAATTAGTTTCTTATTTGAGTTTTTGAGTTCTATTTTAATTAGTTTTTTATTTATATTTGAGTTTGTAAATTTGAGAAATGAGAGAATAGGGAGGGAGGGAAAGAGAGAAATTAAGAGAGAGAAGAGGGGCTCCTTAAATGAGAGAGGAGAGGGAGAGAGGGAGAGAGAGAGAGAGATTCACAGAGAGAAGAGGGACTCCTTAAATGAGAGAGAAGAGTAGGGAGGGAAAGAAAGAGAGAGGAGAGAGGGGGAGAGAGATTAAGAGAGAGAAGAGAGTCTCTTGGGGGCCGTGGCTGCTTTGAGGGAGGGAGAGAGTAGGGAGAGAGAGAGAAAGAGAGAGAGAGGGAGAGAGAGAAAGAGAGAGAGAGGTAAAGAGAGAGAGGGAGAGAGAGAGAAAGAGAGAGAGGGAGAGAGAGGGATTAAATTAGTTTCTTATTTGAGTTTTTGAGTTCTATCTTAATTAGTTTTTTATTTATAGTTGAGTTTGTAAATTTGAGAAATGAGAGAGTAGGGAGGGAGAGAAAGAGAGAAGAGAGAGGAAAGAGAGAAATTAAGAGAGAGAAGAGGGGCTCTTGGCGGCTGTGGCTGCCAAGAGAGAGGGAGAGAGGGAGAGAGAGAGAGAGATTCAGAGAGAGAAGAGGGGCTCCTTAAATGAGAGAGAAGAGTAGGGAGGGAAAGAAAGAGAGAGGAGAGAGGGGGAGAGAGATTAAGAGAGAGAAGAGGGTCTCCTGGGGACCGTGGCTGCTTGAGGGAGGGAGAGAGTAGGGAGAGAGAGGGAGAGAGAGAGAAAGAGAGAGAGGGAGAGAGAGAAAGAGGGAGAGAGGGAAAGAGAGAGAGGGAGAGAGAGAGAGGGAGAGAGAGGGAGAGAGAGAGATGTTTATCAGAATGAAACGTGGCAAGAGGAGAGAGGAAAAGAGAGAGAGAGAGAGAAGAGAAGAGGGAGACTTAGGGAGAGAGAAAGAGAGATAGAGAGAGAGAGAGAGAGAGAGAGAGAGAGAGAGAGAGAGAGAGAAAGAGAGAGAGAGAGAGAGAAAGAGAGAGAGAGAGAGACACAGAGAGAGAGAGAGAGAAAGAGAGAGAGGGAGAGAGAGGGAGAGAGAGAGAGAGGAATGAAACTTCTATGCTAGAGGGAGGGAGAGGGAGAGAGAGACTAAGTGGGATGAGGATAGAGAGAAAAATACTTAAGAGTTGTCACAGAGAGAGAGAGAGAGATTAAGAGAGAGAATGAGGTGTCTTGACTATGGCTACAAAGAGATTTAGGAGTCGACAGAGAGATAGAAAGAGAGAGAGAGAGAGAGAGAGAGAGAGAGAGAGAAAGTAAAGAGAGTTTTATATATTTACATGTTTTATATTATACTTTTAAAAAATTATAAAAGAGTGAATTTATGGTTTGTTTTGAAGGTGAGATAATATTTTTATATATATTCATCTTTTAAATTGAAAAATGTTAACTTTTCTTTAGATACTTGTTCTTCATTTATATCACATGCAGGTTTAGCCTCTACATCACAACCCCTTCTTTTGCATATTTAAGCCTCTTAAACCCCAGCACATTAAAATGAACAAATAAAAAGAAATTATTTATTGCTTTTCTTTGCTTCAACGGTTGGTTTAGCATAGTTTAGCATAGATTAGATTGCCTTAGAGGAGAGACAATTCTCCAAGTTGCCAATCGAAGCCATGCTCAAATTTTTCTAACTAGTTCCTAATCGTTGTCAGTCCCTTTGCTCACATGTGGTTTAACACTCATAACATGCTATTAAATAAGACCTTTTACCATTTACCAAGAAGTTTATCAGTGGGCAGATTGCATGAGCAGATATCAGTGGACAAATTACATATATCAGTGGATAGATTACATGTCATGGGACATATTGGAGCTTGATGATTATCGGTTATTTTTATTGAATTTGTATAAATATTTAAACTCCTTTATTGTCATAAAAACCCTTGAAAAGCCTTCTATGCTATTTTTTACATTTATTGTCATATGAAGCGCCTTGTAATAAACCCGACCATCCCGACCATTCACTATTTAATGAGTATCAGTGGGATGCATAAGTGGATATCATGTGGGCTACATAAGTGGATATCAGTGGAACAGTTTTTAGTGGATAGATTGCATCAATTGGGTATCAGTGCATAGATATCAATGGATGGACAGATTACATGTCATCACAAAGATTGAAGCTTTATGACTAGAGGGTAAATCAATGGATGGACAAATTACATGTCTTCACGAAGATTGAAGCTTTATCACTAGATGACATTTTATATTACTTGTAAAGCTTTATTGGCTAATTTTTTTACATTTGTACAAATATTTAAGCCTTGTAAAGCCTTTTAGGCTATTTCCCACATTTATTGCCATATGAAGCCTTGTAAAGCCTTTTGGGCTATTTCCCACATTTATTGTATCAAGGGTTGTATATTGTACTTTACTTGTATGTATCTAAATTCTTCATTATCTTTTCTCGTAGGATTATGGAGCAATCAGCTAATGTGATGGCTATCCTAAATGATTTTGAGATCAGAGAATGGGTTTCTGATGTCACTCTGAATTTCAAAGGAAAGGAATATAGCCCCAATGGCTTTGGTAGGTGGACTCAATATCACATGGGCAGAAGAGCTTGGTTTCTTCATCAAAAGGAAAAGAGACTCTTTCTACTTATGTCAAAAAGGGAGTTCAATGGTGTTGAAGATCCATGGGATGCTACTTTCTTCAAAAAAGATATGACTTCAAGCCTTATGGTAGGCATAATAATACAGCAAAAAGACACCTTTGTGGATATTTTAACAAAGAGTTTAGATCCTGAAGTTGGCGGTATTCATTTTATTGTGTCAAGGAGAAACTCAAAGACCTTTGTAATGCCTCCTCCTCAACCATCAAAGTTTCCAGAGCTGCAAAGTGCATTGGAGACTCTTTCATATACTTGGGAGCAATTTCCTAGTGTGGTGGCAAAAAGGATGCATGCAAAGATAATGTTTGAATACTTTCAAGATGGAGAATATGCTCCTCATATTCAAGGATTTTCACATGAAGGAGATCAAAAAGCTCAGACTTCGATGCAGGGACAAGAAGAACAGGCACACTGTCACAAACCTGTAGAACATGAGCGCAAACTTCTAGAGCCAGAAATGGTGGATGTAACTAAGGATGATGAAAAACAAGCCTTGAGTGCACGAGAATTAAAAAAAATTGAAGAAGATCAAGGTCGATCCACTGCAGTTATGCTAGAAGCTCTTGCTAGCAAACCACGACGTGAAATGCAAAAGGCTAGTACTGCAAGAGCCACGGTTCCAAGTAGTAAAAAAAGACATCGTCCCACTATAGAGAAAGATAATGTGGATGAAAAACGGTCAAAACAAGAGAAAGATGAAGAAGACTCAGAATCCGAGGCTGAAGATGATCAGGATGAACTCACATCAATCAAAAATCTTAATCTGCATCTTAATGAAGCAGTTACAGATGATGATGTGGGATACATCTGGGGTCAAAGGACGTGGTTTGTGAATGCCAAAGATGTGGAAGCTACAGCTCTCTTTACTAATAGCCGAAGCCTTGATATATCCTATGCAATGCAAATATATGAGGCTTTGAGAGATGGTAAGAAACCTGTGGCAAGCAATGTGGTCTTGCGCCCAATAATGTATTGTCCAACCAAAGATAGTTTTCTGGATCAAATAACATTTACAGGGCCTACACATTTCGAGGAAACCTTCAATCAATTCTTTAAAGACACTCTTAAAAATATTCCACATGAACAAGGCGAAGAGGCACAAGGTGAGAATATGCTAAAGGAAGTAAAGAAGGAATTCCTCCTTCATTGTAGATTCCAGCCCATTGATGGTCAACATTGGGCTTATGCTTGTAATCAGATCGCAAGGGAAGCAAAGGAGGGCAAAAGACTCACTCCAGAACAATTTGTAAAGATAAGCTCATTCCATTATTATCCTACAACAATCTGTATATTCAAGCATGAGATCAAGGATTTGATTGAGTCCGAAAGACTTAATCATTATGTCCATGGAAAGCGTAAGATATCCTCAACATCAGAGGTCTTATAGAAGGCAAGGGTTATATGGACAACATTTGGTCCTCCAAAAATCCTGATTTGAAGCGAAAGGTCACAAAAGCAGACGCCAACACACTCATAAACTTTTATACTTCTTTGAGTGCAGTTGTGCCTAGGGGAACTCAAGAGCAAGAAGAAAGTATGACAAGCCTCAAGGTGGTGAGGGACAGATATGCCGACTACACTTCTATCATATTTCGTCCTGTTGAATTGTTCAATGAGATGCTTGAAACGTGCATTGCTTGTGAGCGTGGACAGCTGACCTATGAAGCTCCTTTATTTATCTCCGGCAAGTCAAAGGTAATGGATAAGAAGGAGTTGATGGCAAGGATGTGGAGGCCTGTAAAGTACTTACCTGATAAGTATGCATCCATGGTAGCACAAAAAATTTTAAAGAAAGAATGGTTTTTTGGAAAAAAAGACAAAGACCACTGCATGGAAGAATGCATCAATGTACAGGTGAGGCGTGATGCAGTGCATAGTGCCATTAAGTATTTGCTGTCAGAGAAACAAATTCCACTTACTCATTGTAACATTGACTATAATGTGGTGAAGCATATAGCTTCTTTGTCAACACCCAAGGTAAAGCTATGGGCAAACAGGTGGATTAAAAAGGATGAAGATGGGTCAGAAATAGTAACCTCTTATATGAGAAAAGAAATCCCACAACAGGTGGTTGCATATGTGGAAAGATTAATCAGCGAGATAAGGATGCCGACAGATATGCACCAAAGCTTTCAATTCAATGTAGAGGTTATAGCAGAGTCTGGAAAGCTTGTGAACTTCAGGGGAGTCTCAGAAGATGACTTCTTCAAGAATGAGTCAGCATGGGATAAGCCACAACTATTCTTTATCAATGAAGTTTCTAGTGATGATATCCATAAATTCATTGATAGAATAGTATATACCACCATTAGCAAAGTGGCGATTTGCAACATTGTCATTTTTGTTGATAAAAAAGACAAAGAAGCCATGCAGGTTACTCTAGAGCGAGCATATTCATCAGATTTGAAGATCTATAGTGGTGTTTATGCAGCAAAGAGAGGCAAGAGAGAATGTGGCATAGCGATTCAAACTCTTGAATCATTCTTTCTATGTATGCGGAGTCCCAACCCTGATCACTCCTTACAAAAGAACATAAGAGGGAATCCAAATAATTTGAGATTGATGCTAGAAGAGCAAGATATTCCCAAGTCCATACATTATCAAAAAAACAACTATGGAAGTCCTGCAAAAGTTTGGAGTCTCTTCCTTACCATGATGGAGAATTTGCTACCGGCAGGTTGGGAGGTCACCTTGTGCAGGATGGGATATTTATTTGAGGATCTCCTAAGAAAAGGCAACTCCACAAATATTATTGAAAATAAGCATTTCATGGCTTATTTCTAGCTTCAAGCAGATCTAACCACAGGCTATGAAAAAGAGGTAGACCACAAGGACACCGATGACATGGATGATCACCTTGAAGATCATAATGCCCCAGTTTATGATGATGAAAAGATGGACTTACATGACCCGTTCACACAGAGGTTGGTGGATGAAGACAAACATGATGATGCCTTCTTTGATAATTATGGCTCGCAGGGTTATGAAAAAAGGCCACTACAACAATACTTAGTGGTATGAACTCTCTATTTCTCAACTAAATACAATTTTTTAAATAAGATTTAAATTTAAAGATAATGAATCTAATCTCTCATATTTGTTTACAGGCAATAGAGGGAGAAGAAATGAATGAAGTCAATACGGAGGCACTCCCTTCTACTTCAACAATGCAACCACCTCTAAATTTGATTGAAAAATCAAATTTAGTTGCATTGGATAAAATGGAGAGCTCATTTGAAGTTAGGATCGTTTTGAAACGAGAACCTCAGTATTTAAGCTTTGGTAGAGAGGAGGTTTCAATCCTCTCTAATCCTTTAAAAGAGGCTAATGACAATGTTATCTTGGCCATTCTTAGGTAACGTTTATTTATTTGTTGCTACTTCTCGGGGGGATCACTATGTATAAACCCTCTATATCACGTGCGTTCAAGGCCTATATTTAAAGTCCCTTATCTGTAAAAAATTTCATTAATAAAATGTACCCCTTTTCTATACAAATCTGTAAATTTTTTCCAAAACTATTTTAAATAGTCCCTTATGTATATTTATTTCTGTAAATTTTAGAAATTAAAAAAATCCTTCTGTTGAACTCACGTGATAGGGTTACATATGATGAGTGACCCCCCCGAGTGCTACTTCAATGAGCTAACATCTGTTTATTTATTCACAGTGTAGTTATATATCAGTTTCCTAGTGCAGAATGCAAATCAATTCTATGAGCTAATGTTTGTTTATTTCTTGGTGCAGTGTAGTTATTTCTCAGCTTCCTAGTGCAGTAGTGCAGCATCATGTCTACATGCTCGATGCTCTCCTTTCTTCTATTCTTAGCTCTCCTCGAAAGACTATAGAAGATGTTTGTACGTGATTAAGCCCTTTGAATTTAGATGGGGTGCGAGTCATCTTAATGCCTTATCATGAGGCGTAAGTATCAACTCTAACCTTATTTTTACTATTTCTTTGGCAAGTTTGTGTAAAACAATAATCATTTTTATTCTGGTCGTGTAGCTCACATTGGAGTCTGATCTTCTGGGACCTTGAACTCAATCATTTATGGTTTGTGAATTCAATAGAAGGCTATCATGCCAACTCCCCAAGGTAATTATTCTCTTAATATTTTTGATACTTTCTTATTTTGTATCTTATGATCATGACATATTAATATATTTAATATGTCATGCTGGACAGTGCTGCATATCGGCTAGTATCTGCTGTCAGAACAACCACAGAGAGCAACAGGATCAAGTAGAATTCAAAAGACATCTGCCAGTGGAGCAAAAAGATGGACACAGCTGTGGGTGGAGAGTTGCCTACAACTGCATGTTGTTTCTTAGAGAGATTTTTGATTTGGAGTTACCAGTCAAAATGGAATCATATACAGAAGCTGATCTGCTAGCATTTCGGGCTGAGAGTATTCAGCATCTAATTACTACCATTGGGAAACAACCTGAAAATATGACTACATTGCAGCATGTATAAAACCTTATCTTTATACTTGTATGCTTGTTCCAGCCTTTAACTGGGATGTGTAAATCTCATAAATTTTTTATATTTTCTTCCAAGAGGAGAAGAGACTGAGTCTAATGAAAGCATGCTATCTTTTTACTTTTATGATTATTTAAACCATTATTTTTATTTGGGATGTGTAAATCTCATAACTTGTCTAATGAAAGCATGCTATCTTTATACTTCTATGATTATTTAAACCATTATTTTTATTTGGGATGTGTAAATCTCATAACTTTTTGAATTTTTCATCCAAGAGGAGGAGAGACTCACTCTAATGAAAGCATGTATGAAACCTTTTTAAATTTTTGCTCCAAGTAGAGGAGAGACTCACTCTAATGAAATCATGTATGAAACCTTATCTGCTTGTTTAAGCCTTTATTTGGGATGTGTACATCGCATAACTTTTTTATATTTTTATGGTAGAAGGAGGATGTGGAGGACATAGCAAGTGAAGAAGAATACGATGTAGACTACTCCCTCAATAAGATGAGTCATGAAAATATGAATCTATTGGAGCAGATTGGAAGTTCATTCACTGCTATGTTGTTAATTTGACAACAACCTCATTTTTTTGAATTTGGTGAAGAAGAGATTTCAATCCTCTTGAATCCTAAGAATGAGGTTAATGTCAAAGTCATTACAACCATCCTCAAGTTTGATGCAGCCTTTTCCTTGGCTTTATACTTTGCTTATTTTGATTAAACCCAAGAAGCTAATACTTTTTTTTTTAATATAGTAATGTTATGGCAAATTTTCCACAAAATATACAAAGCGTTTCATATATGCTCGATCCTCGTATTTCAGAAGTGCTTAGCAACAAAGAAGAAACCATAGAGAATGTTTGCAAGTGGTTGAAGCACGTTCCTATGAATGACGCACGAGTTATTTTTACAACATATTATGAGAAGTAAGCATCAAACCCTACTTGTTTTTTCTATTGCATTGCTAGAATTGTCTCAAACACAGTAATTATTCTTTATTGATAATGCAGCTCACATTGGAGTCTGGTAGTCGTGGACATCCTTGCGAAGAAGTGCTTCTTTGCCAACTCAATGACATCCGTCCATGGCAATGTGTTAGAGTAAGTATAGACTATACTTGTTGTCACTTCTTGACATGTAGATTGATATGCAATGCACATATTCACTGTTGTTATATGTTTTGATGTGCAGATCAGCTCAAAAGTTAGTAGGTGCTATCGACATAGTAATGTGGCAATGTGACTTGGCACAACAAATAGAGTATATAACATGTCAGGTATCACATCAAGAGAATAATTGTGGATGGAGGGTGGGCTACAATTGCTTTTTGATACTTGGTCAAATTTTTGAGATACAAAATGACACCACACTGTCAACATATACAGATTTGCATCTCTATGCATTTATAACATGTACCATTCGAGCAATCATTGATTGCGAAATGAATGCCATCAAAGAGTCAAAGAGGATAGAAGACCTCAACTCTACAAACATGGCTTCATTGGAAGAATTGGGAAGCTCTTTTAATGTTAGGGTTATGATTCAACATAGATCTCAGTATCTTGAATTTGGGGGAGAGGAGATTTCAATTCTCTCTAGAGCTTCAAATGAGGTAAATAACAACATTATGATGGCCATTCTCAGGTTTGATACAAACTTTTTCTCTACTTGATAATTCAATATTTTGATTAAATCTAATAAGCTAATATTCATTTATTTGTTGGTGCAGTATAGTTATCTCACGATTTGGTAGAGTCGTACAAAATCGTGTGTATATGTTGGATTCCCTCCTTTCTCCTATACTTAGCAATAGCAAAAAGACAATAGCCGATGTTTGTAAATTGTTACAGCCTTTACATTTACATGGCGTGTGAGTCCTATTTATGGCATATCATGAGATGTAAGTATCATGGCAACCTTTATTTTCATCTTATACTGGTAACATTGTGTTAAATAATAATGGTTCTTAATTATTCGTGTAGGGAACATTGGAGTCTGGTGGTTTGGGACCTTGAAGACAACTATTGTTGGTTTGTTAACTCGATTGCAGGCTTTCATGGCTTAGTGCAAACGTAAGTATTCTATTAATCTGTTGTTACTTCTATATTATGTACCTTATGTAATAGACACACACAGTTTTTTTTAATATGTCACGATGAGCAAGTCAATTGAGAAGTTGGTATCTGCTATCAGAGAAACAGGACAGTACAAAGACTCGGTAGACTTCCAAAAGCGTTTAGTAGTAGAGCAGGAAGATGGGCATAGTTGTGGGTGGAGAGTTGCCTACAATTGCATGTTGATTTTCAAAGAAATTTTCTCACTTAAGCCACAGATCTCATCGGAAGACTCTTTGGAACTCAAATATTCAGAGGAGGATATACAATTGTTTAGGGCTGAAATCATTCGAGACCTAATTGCTGCCATTAGAATGCAATGTGCAACTGAAGCAATATCAGAGCTTCCCTTTAAGGAAGAGGAGACTGAATCTACTATGAAAGCACTGCACACTACAGAAGAAGTAGAGACCCAGTGTACACCTACAGCACCACATCCTCCACTGGAAGCATCAGAAGAGTTGCCACCACCTCCGCTTGCATTTAAGGAAGAGGATACTGAGTCTACTCCAAAAGCACTACTACATACTATAGAAGACTGAGTGTACATCTACAGCACCACAGCCTCCATTGGAAGCATCAGAAGAGTTGCCACAGTCTCCACTAGAAGCATCACAAGAGTTGTGATGCATGTATGATGTTGTGTTTGTAGTTTTTGTTGATTATACACCAATTTGTGACTTATTACTTAAGTGGCATTTTCTGATGATATTTATATAATTTCTTTATGCACATAATTTTATGATATGAATGTGTGATGATGTGATTATTTGGAAATAAATCCTTGTGTGATGAGAATTTTGATATGAATATGTGATGATGTAATATTTGTAATATATTTCTTCATGCACACAATTTTATGATATGAATGTGTGATGATGTGATTATTTGGAAATAAATCCTTGTGTGATGAGAATTTCGATATGAATATGTGATGATGTAATATTTGTAATATATTTCTTCATGCACACAATTTTATGATATGAATGTGTGATGATGTGATTATTTGGAAATAAATCCTTGTGTGATGAGAATTTTGATATGAATATGTGATGAATATGTGATGATGTAATATTTGTAATATATTTCTTCATGCACACAATTTTATGATATGAATGTGTGATGATGTGATTATTTGGAAATAAATCCTTGTGTGATGAGAATTTTGATATGAATATGTGATGATGTAATATTTGTAATATATTTCTTCATGCACACAATTTTATGATATGAATGTGTGATGATGTGATTATTCGGAAATAAATCCTTGTGTGATGAGAATTTTGATATGAATATGTGATGATGTAATATTTGTAATATATTTCTTCATGCACACAATTTTATGATATGAATGTGTGATGATGTGATTATTTGGAAATAAATCCTTGTATGATGAGAATTTTATTCAGTTGGACAGTCTCCACTCACTTAAAGTACAGCATTCGCAATGCTTCTCTTACTTTATTCCAACCCTTATCCTTATCATCTCCACTCACTTAAAGTAGAGCATTCAATCTCCACTCGCTTTATTCCAACCCTTATCCTTATCATAGTGAACACATCGTGCCTCTCACTTTATTCCAACCCTTTCCTTATCATAGTGGACACATCGTGCCTTAGTGCAGTTGTATTCTTCCATCCTAGTCCTTGCACAAACACTCTCTTATTTCTTACATCCTAGTCCTTTTGAGTAACTTGTATTCTTCTATCCTAGTTCTTCCGCAAACACTCTCAGAGTCTTCTTTCATCCATCCTAATAACCAAGTATTCTTCTATCCTAGTTCTTCCACAAACACTCTCTTCTTTCATCCATCCTAGTGCTTCTCATTAACTTGTATTCTTCCATCGTAGTCCTTCTGCAGACACTCTTCTTTCTTGCATCGTAGTCCATCTCCCTTTCTTTATCATCTCCCCACCCATGGATGTCCTTGGCATTGTCGAAGACGTGGAGTTCAGAATTAACAATCTCAAAGAATGGATTGCTGAACAAGGAGCACAGACAGAGGTCAGAATTCGACAAGGTTCTCCTTTGACACACATGGAGAGAGAGGAATTTGCTGCACAAAGGCATGCAGAGAGGGAGGAGACTCTCAAGATAGCAGAGAGTGAAAGACTTTTAAGACATATGATAAAAGCACTACAAGATCTATTAGACTTCTTAAGTAACCTACGTTATCGCAGCTCTCATCATGGGCGATTTGATGCGGATGCTGAGAGAACAATAAGAGCCTCTCAGAGAAATTATAAAGAAACAATTTGTGATTGCTTAAATTTCTTCTTCGCATGTAATTATGTTGAGGATACAGCTGTGGAGGTAGTGAAAGATTGGGTTGTTGAGAAGATAAGAGAGACCAATGATGAGATCTTCTAGACTTAGGGTGATTAAGAAGATAAGAGAGACTGTATTAAGGTGTTTTTTGACACCATATGGCTTTGTATTAAGGTGTTTTTTGACACCATATGGCTTTGAGTAGTATGATCTACTTCTTGTACAAATGTGATGTTAAGATGATGTTAAGAGAGACTATATTAAGGTGTTTTTTGACACCATATGGCTTTGAGTAATATGATCTACTTCTTTACAAATGTGATGTGCTCTTTTTGAAATGTACTCTAGTTTTCATAACATGTCACACCATTTTTTCTAATTTGATTTTTTAAAATCTTACTTTTTGTCTCTTTTAACAACGTGATGTACTCTATTTTTAATGTACTCTAGTTTTACTAACATCTCACGTCATTTTTTCTAATTTGATTTTTTAAAATCTTCCTTTTTGACTCAATGTTTTGTTTTATAAGAGCCTCTTTTTTTGAAATGTTTTATCCAAAATTATCTCACAAAATGAATTTGGATAGTGCAAGAGTCCAAAATTAATGAAATAGGTGTTATGGAGCCCATAGGGACCCTCTCTTTTCCATATGTCCACATCCTCCTTATTCCACATAGGAATTTTAGAAGGATTCCTCTTGACTCCACACTCCTCCACATGCCTTCCACATGCTTGGCATGTGGCCTCTCTTATATTATTGGAACACATGGACATGAGCCCACCTCTTTATATGACTCACTCTTCCTATTTTCTAAAAACCCCATAATATCCCATACACAAATAACACTCACCCCATACCAAGGTATTTATCATTCATACACATAGTATTTACAATGATCCATTCCACTCATCCTGTCAGTCCCATACAATATCTTAGAAAATAGAAATAAGTGAGAGCCGCTAGGCTATCACTTGATACTCAAACTCTTATTGAACATAGAAGAAAACAATACCAATGCTAAATAAAAAATATCAATTTTTGGCATCACACCCTCGGGGGGGTCACTCATCCTATGTAACCCTATCACATGAGTTCAACAGAAGGATTTTTTTAATTTCTAAAATTTACAAAAATAAATATACATAAGGGACTATTTAAAATACTTTTGGGAAAAATTTACAGATTTGTATAGAAAAGGGGTACATTTTATTAATGAAATTTTTTACAGAGAAGGGACTTTAAATATAGGCCTTGAATGCACGTGCTATAGAGGGTTTATACATAGTGACCCCCCCGAGGTCACATCTTCCCCCCCCCAACAGATCCTCTCTAGCAATAGAGGGTCTGTTGGCCCTCAAGGTGGTCGAGCATAGAAGAATTTAAGGTGATACTCATTGGTGCATCTGGGTATCACCATGCCGTCAACATCCTCAAGCTTATAGGTTCCATTGGTGACATTTATATACATCCTTATGGAGGCACAGCCAAAAGTAACCAATATTTGCTTCTATTGTGGAGTTAACCCTCAAGGAAACATGCCTTCTTTCACATATTGCTGGACATCTTGTAGTTCTGGCCATCCAGTGTCTACCAAAGAAGCCACCCCCCGTTCTTGTACTACAATGGCTTGAGTAGCTAACTCATTAGCCCTTTTATTTTCTTTTCTATTTATATGAACAAACTTGCAAAAGTCAAACTGACTACAGAGTGCCATAGCCTTTTGATTAAGCTCCTTCAAATGAGGACTTCTTGTCTTGTAATGCCCTTGCATTTGCTTTATAATAAGCTGAGAATCTCCTCTTACTTCCAATTCTTTAACTTGACTTTGAAGACAACCCTCCAAACCAAGAATCAAAGCATTATACTCAGCTGCATTGTTAGTTGTGATACCCAGAAACTCTTGTCGTCTTGCCCATAGCACTTGACCTTCAAAATTCATCAAGACTATCGCCCCAGCTCCTTGTTGGTGTGAAGGACTAAAAGCCCCATCAAAATACAAGGAAAAAGCTGTTGGTGGTGTCTCCCTTTCATCATTAATGTCCTCCTAATATTTCTTTTCTTCTCTTAATCCTGCTGTCCTATGAGCAAATCTGCCGTAGTGGACCTAGTGGTATTTTCAGCGACAAAAGAGAGAGATAACTCTTGAAGCTCTGACAACCATTTTGCAAATCTCCCCCCAAGATTAGGCTTGCAAACTAGATATTCTAATATAGACTGAGAGGTAAGGAAGAAAAATGGCTGAGGTAATAAATACGAGCGAAACTTTCTAACTGAAAACACCAAAGAGAGGGCTTGCTGCTCCATTTATTCATACCTTGTTTCCACCTTTGTCAGCTGTCGGCTGACATAATAGATGGGTTGCATTCTACTTGCCTCTCCTTTTTGTAGCAATATAGCACCAACTGAATGCAAAGATACACCTAGATTTACATAAAAGTCTTGAGACCAATCAAAGGGCTTCAATATTGGGCCCTTAGTCATGGCCTCCTTAAGTTGCTAAAAAGACTCCTATTGCTCCACACCCCATTGAAAAGAAAATTTTTTTCTTATCAACAAGTTCATGGGATGCACTATCTCTGTGAAATCATCACAAAAGTGTTGATAATACTTACTTTTTCCTAAAATTCTATGAACACCAGTGACACTCTCAAGACTTGGCAACGCCATGATTGCTTGAACCTTGTCAGGATCCATTTGCAAGCCTTCTTTAGACACAATATGCCCCAACAAGACTACTTTTGTTTGAGCCAAATGACACTTGCTAGGATTTAGACACCCTTTTGCTTCATTAATCCTAGCTAAGGCCATCTTTAACTTCTCCATGTGATCTATGCACCAAGAATAAATGCCAAAATCATCCAAAAACACCCTTATGAACTTTCCCAAGTAAGGCTCGAGCACTTGACTCATGAACCTTTGAAATGTAGCTCATGCATTGGTCAACCCAAAAGGTATCACTCTGTAAGCAAAAACTCCCCAAGGTGTGACAAATGATGTTTTCTTTTAATTCTCCTCCCGAACACGAATTTGAGAGTACCCAGAATACCCATCACATATAGAATACATCTCATGCCCTAGCACTTGGTCTAGTATTTCATCTTGGAATGGCAAAGAAAATGATCCCTCTTAGTGCATGCATTCAAAGGACGAAAGTCCACACAAACCCGCCACTTGTTTCCTTTATTTGGTGTGACAACTACAATCATCAATAGTAGGAAAGATGAATCCCACCTCAAGTAGTTGTGCTACCTCTTTCTTTATCGCCTTAGCTTGGATCACCCCCAATCACCTTAAGCATTGCACAACTGGCTTGCTTTCTAGCTATAACTCAATATTGTGCTCCACAAGAGATACTGGTCAAGCCTGTGAATAGCTTGTTGCAAAGAGATATGGAAAATCATCTAACATATCCAAGTACTAGAGCTTCTCACTACCTGATAGAGAATCACCAAGAAGCTCTTCATTGCATTGGCGTCATTTAGTGTGCTCCACATCCTCTACATGAAGTGTCTCTACAGGATCTTCTTGCACCACCACCTTGTCCCTTCCTGACTCATCTCGATCAGCACCAAGACAAAGACCAAAGGCTACTCCTTCCACCTCACCCTTCGAGCTAGACTCTTTGGAGCTATGCCCTATCTCTTCTTCTTCATCGATCGAACTCTCTGATGTTGAAGGCTCCTCCTTGACAACTTCCTTTTTGTGGCTTCTGATGTTGTAGCACACCTTCCTATCATTTTCGTACAAAATCAATTCTCCAATATCCCACTTTTGAACAGCCTTCACCTTGCGTAGCCAAGGCCTTCCCAAAATCAATGGATAGGCACATGCATTTGGATTAGTAGGGATCACCTAAAAAGTAGTCGGCACAGAAATTCCACATACATCCACTTCTAGATTCTTCACAACTCCCAAGGTCTTTACCTGAGTATTGTCAGCCAATTTGATGCAATAAAGAGAGGTAGAACTAGAGTATTTTGAATCAGCATCTATCATGGTCTTCTCACTCATGACATTAATCGGTGCACCTCCATTAATGTACACATTAGAAATCACTTGACCATCCATGATCACATCAACCACAGGTACATCATCACCAACCTCTATATCTACCTTTTGAACAATAGGAATGGCACTTTTCTTCGTTTTCTTCTTCGACACTCTTGTGCTTGCTAGCTTTTCCCATTCCTTTTGTAGTTTTAGAGACAAAGCTCGGGGGGGTTACTATTTATATGTAACCTTATCACGTGAGTTCAACAGAAGGATATTTTTTATTTCTAAAATTTACAGAAATAAATATACATAAGGGACTATTTAAAATAGTTTTGGAAAAAATTTACAGATTTGTATAAAAAAGGGGTACATTTTACTAATGAAAAAATTTACAGATAACGGATTTTAAATATAGGCCTTGAACGCACGTGATATAGAGGATTTATACATAGTGACCCCCCCAAGAGACAAAGCAAGTAATTGAACAAAGGTGATATGAGCTTCCTTTTCTTTAAGGTCGAACAATAAGTCATAGCTCCCAATGCCTTGTCCTTAAGGAAAGTCTGACTAGCTAATTCTCCTTCTAGATGCCTTCTTTTTCTTACTACGGCATTCCTCCTCCTGATGTTACTCATCTACTTCTTCCTTGCTTTCTTCTTCTTCTTTTGCTTTACCATGCCCCTGTTTAGCCATCATTACCTCTCTTTCCTCATCCCCTGAAGAAGTTTCTAACAAGGATACTTGTTTTCCTTCTTTTTTTCTCAATCTAGGACACTCGGGGTGATAGTGACCTTTTTAATTACATTCATAGCAAGTGACCCCACTCTTATCTCGAGGCCTATCTTCACTCTTTGGTGCTCTAGGTTGTCATGCATTAACCAAATGCAATTTCAAATCAGCAAACTCTGCCATCAATTGGGAGATATTATGATCTAACTCAGAGGAATTTGGTACCTGAGGAGTGCCCCCATTACCTCCACCTTAGAAGTTGAAGTTGTTAAAGACACAAAAGAGGATTCGATCTTTAGAGAAGCTTCTTTCTTGGTCGCAATGCGAAGTGCCTCCATGTATGTTATTGGATCTTTACTCATTATTTTTGAGCAAAGATGAGGCTCCAAAGCCATAACAAATTTGCTCATCTTTAAGTGCTCCATCCCTGAGAGACTTTGAGGGGCCAATGATGCAGATGCCATAGCTCGCAAAGCTGCCCTTTAATACTTTGCCCATAAAGTTTCATATCGGACTGCCAACGTAGAGACCATCTCACCCTCTCCTTGATATAACTTGTCCAACTGTAACATCAAAGCATTTGGTGACTCCACTTTCCCAAATCTCTACTTCACTACAGCCACCACTTGGTCCCAGTCCTCCTTGGTAGAGTCTGGCAAGGCCTCATGCCAACTCAAGCCTACACCTTCAAGAAAATCAGGCAAAATCTCTGCTCGATCCTTCATGGACTATCCAAAAAGCCAGCATCCTCGAACAAAATCCCAAAGATAAGACTCTGGGTCTTCCCCTTGGATCCCTCAAAACACTAGAATCTTCTGTGAAGAGAGTGGGAGAGAAGTGAGGAGTCCCACTTGTAGCTTTCTCACATACACAATGGGGGAATACACACAAGGTGGAGGCTGAAAATAGTTTTTCTCTTCTTAGTTGTGAAAGCCAAAAAAGCTCTCTCTAAGTACAAAAAGAATAGATGAACCCTATATGTGGGTCTCAAACCAAAATCAGCTCACCTAGGTGGCATACTAACTGAGCCACTAACTAGAGTACATAAAGATAGCTGTCATCCAGCTATTATTCTAGTGCACCAACCGCATCTGCAGCTAACAAGTCAGTGACATAAATGCACAATGGTCACCCTGGCATATCACGAGTGGAGCTCTCGATATCTCAACACTCCCCCTCGAGCTCAATCCTAATTCCTAAAAACTTATGTAGGTCTCTAAACTTGCGCAGCTAGCTTCTCTGCACCCATTAGGAAAAAAGGGAGCTCATTTTGGGGCCTTTTAGAAGAGAGAGAAAATAGGCTCTCAACCAATCAGGAGTGAGCTAATGTAACGTTGAAAATTCAACAAAAGAAGATGAAAATAAGAAAAAGAAATAGTACTATATGTTCGTAGAAGCATGTCACATTAATGAGGTGATCTAATTTGAATCTTTTAAAAATTTATTTTCTGTGCAGAACTTGGTGATTCTGACAGTGCAGACGCGTTCAAAACGGCCCAAAACCCCAAAAACGGCACTAGAAACGCTGGAATCGGACATCCGGAGGCCCGGAAACGGCCAAAAAAGGCCGAAAAGTGGGATTTGCAGCAAAACGCGATCTGGCACCTTTTGCCAGATCGCGTTTTGCTGCAAATCCCACTTTTCGGCCTTTTTTGGCCGTTTCCGGGCCTCCGGATGTCAATCTCAAAAGGTGCCAGATCGCGTTTTGCTGCAAATCCCACTTTTCGGCTTTTTTTGGCCGTTTCCGAGCCTCCGGATGTCCGATTCCAGCATTTCCAGTGCCGTTTTTGGGGTTTTGGGCCATTTCGGACGCGTCTGCGGTGTCAGAATCACCAAGTTCTGCACAGAAAAGTGTTGCTCTTATATGAACATTGAATGTAAAGCATGTGAAAGAATATATTTATTCCTTTTCACACTGACATTTCTCACGCAAGTATCCATATTTTCTTGCTTTTGTAGAGAGAGAAAAGAGAAAATAGTGAATTTCTTACAGGGCCGCAAAATGAGCTCCCTTTTTTCCTAATGCAATGCCTTCGTGAGTATTTTAGCTACCTAATTCTCTATGCTGACATAGGCCAGATCAATAAAACCACACAAAGTGATAATGCACCTCAATGTGCTTTGTTCTAGCATGATAGATTGGGTTATTTGCCAAGTGTATACTGCTCATGTTGTCACAATAAATGACAACTAGCCCATCTGTAGACTAATGCATATCATAAAGTAGCTTACGCAACCAAGCTACCTCACATGCAGCCATAACTACACCCCTATACTCAGCCTCTGTGCTCGACAAGGCAATTGTAGGCTATTTCTTGCTGCTCCAAGTGACACTACTACACACAGATCCTATCGTGACATTTAAGTACCGAAGTTTAGCGCACACGGGGCGCTAATCATCGGTATGGAAAGCACATCTCATAAATCATTGCTATATAACAACTTTAAGCAATCGTTGCTATATAGCGATGATTTCTAAAGTTGCTATATAGTGACATTTATCAAAAATGTAAGTGTCACTATATAGCGACACTGAGATACTATTTTATAGTGACGTTTTCCATATAGGCCTTAAAAGTTAGTTTTTTCCAAAGATAAATTTTATTAAATTTTCATACATGTTTGATCTTTTGAGAGAATAAAGGTATGAGAGCATGTACATCAAGCCTTTGAAGCTCATATATTCATGTCCAAGTTTGAGATGAAAAAAATCAATGAAGAGCATTTACATCAACTGTTTCAAGCCTAACGTGCCAAACAAGTCTATCTCTAACTCTATACCGAATTGATCTCCCATATCATCATCGTACTCTAGCATTGTACATTCACCTAAAAGTACTTGATCATCTTCTTCAATAAAGTGTGGTGATTCTTGATGATCGTTGTCTTCTTCCTCAATATCATGACCTCCATCTTCCTCCCGTGCGATGTCATTATGCACATCTTCCTCTTGGCTCATATTGTGATCTTCATCTTCTTCGCTAGATTCATCGGGATCAATTGGATCCGGCATTGCTAGTGGCATCTCCATATCCACATCTCTATCTTCAAAAGTTTACTTACTTCGTGGTGCAACTTGGATCACATACCACCATCTTGGATCAGAACGATCCGGATGAAAAACCACCTATATTGAAGAAGGGTGCCAAATGTCATCAATTATATATATGAAATTATGCTTAAGTACATGTATCAATGGATCTTTAAAAACGAAATCTTTGATTAATTAAATCATTATTATGCACCTGCTCACAGTGCTCGGGAAGAACAAAAGTATCACTTTCATCAGTCCAATGTTTGGTGGAGTCTATTGCAAAGAAACCGCTACTATCTTTTCTCACTGTTGCATGGGGATTGTTGTAAATAGTTCTAAACCATTTTATATCAAGAATGAAAATACTAAATCGTCTTAAATCAACTTCATAGATTTCGTGTATGGTTCCACAATAATCCAATTGTGAGGAGAGAAGATTGGTATCCGAAGCACTTGCTCGGCTATCTTGTGTGAAGTTAGCCATGATTCTTTAGCAATATCTATTGTAAGCAAAGCAATCTCTCCTCCCACCTATTTCTAATGATCTCCCACTCTATTCTCCACTCCTCACCACTACTCACCCCTCTCCTAACATTTGTGCTCCCTTTCCACCCTTCTCCCTCTTTGCTTTCTTGAAAGAAAGTTTTTCAAGAAGGTGAGTCTCTTTGAACAATGTAGGTTCATTTTTTGTGAGATTTGGTTTTGTGAGTGTTGAAGCATGTTTCTCCTTATATTGCTAAGGCTATGTACTAGTTTTCATGCTTGATTTCAAAGGATTGAAGACAAAGAACGAGATTTTGTGAAAGAAAGAAGACTCACCTCTTCTAGTCTTTTTTGTATTTCTCTTCCTTCTCTTTCTCCTTGTCTCCTCAATCCAATCTCTTTGAGAAGTTGCTTCTTTAAACTCCTCCTGCCTCTAACCAGTTATTTGAAAAATGGTATGTTTCCTCTCTTTTGTAGGGCTAATCCACAAAACACCGAGTGGGACGTACTATTCTAGGTAAGAAAGTGCTTCCTCTTTTTTTCATTTCTTATTTTTGTTATTTGCATTGGCCTGCAGCTAGCACCTTAAGCACTAGTTGCAGTGATGGGTGTAGGAACCCTCTCTTCCCCTCTCTTTGCCTCTCTTCCCTCTTCTTTCCCTCTTCTCTCCTCTTCCATTTCTTCTTTTTCCCTCTTCTTTTTCCCCTCTTTCAATCTCTTTTCCCCTCTTCTTTTTCCCCCTTTTTCAATCTCTTTTTCCTCCTTCTCGTCTCTTCTTTTTTTCATCTTTCAATCTCTTTTCCCCTCTTCTTTTTTTCGCCTTTCAATCTCTTTTTCCCTCCTTTCCTTCTCTCTCCTTAAATCTTTCAATCTCTTTTACTTTCCCTCTTCTTCTCTCTTTCCCCCCCTCTTCTTCCTCTTCTTTCCCTCTTCTTCTCTCTTCTTTCCCTCTTTCGTTTCCCTCTTCTTCTCTCTTTGCCCTCTTCCAATCTCTTTTCCTTTCCCTCTTCTTCCTCTTTTCCTCCCTCTTTTCCCCCCTCTTTCCCCTCTTTCATGCTCATGCTCTTATGCTCATGCATAAGCATAAGCATAAGCATGAGCATATGTCTCTTTCTCTTATGCAAACAATATCCAAATAATGAGTCAAATTAATGCAAGAGCTAACCTCATTAAGGCCGAGACACTTGTATCCGACCACCCATACTTTACTTGCAGATTCAAGATTGAGAGACAAGCATGTTGTTTAGACATCCTAGCACCCTCGTACAATTGTGTTGATTGCAACTCTCACATTTTGACCTCAAACTCTGACGTCACGTGTACATGGAATGTAGTGCCCCTCAAAATAGAATCCATCACGTCGACCATACCCTCGTCATCATCCGGGAGACTATAGTCTTGCTCAAAGTGTGAAGGTATATGCGTACCCTCGTCAGCCTCCTCATCCTTTTTTAAGATTTCATGTAAATATAAGATCTTGTCTCAAGGTTTAGTACCATAATGCGTGATCGACCATGCAAAGCATATCCGATGGTGACAATACTTTGCACGCCCAATATTAACTGCGAACTTAAATAGCTTTGACTAACCGATAATCCATCAACATGTGCAACACCAATGGTGGGTAATGGTTCAGGATCCTCCCCATACATCTGCAAGTGGCACATGATAATACGACTTTGATGTTGTACTTCTCGCTTGCAATGAGTGCAATGACAATATAACCTCTCCATAAGCCACTTTGTGCTCTCGAGAATTGGCACATCATGAGACAAGCTTTCACTCATCCCTTCCATTTGCACTTATAAAATCCCAACATAAGTTGCAAGGAAATATATTAATAGTTATAAAATAGCATTTATGAGCTTCTTTTTTAACTTTAAACATAAAGTGTCCTGAAGCATCACTATATAGCGACATTTTGACCTATTCCATCGCTCAAGTTTAGTCTTGATGAAGATATTGTAATTGCTATCTTACTTAGAAGTCTCACTGGAGAATATAGCACTATTGTATCCACACTCACCAATATACCAGAGATAAGTCTAGTAGAAATTGAAGCATCCCTCTTGGAAGAGGAAAGAAATATCAAGCAAAGAAGTGATTACAAAGAAGGGGCATATTTAGCCAAAATCAACTTCAAGGGCAAGAGAAAAATGAAGTGTAACTTTTGTGGCAAACTTGGACACTTTGAAAAGGAATGTTATGCCAAGAAGAAGTGTTTAGACAATCTTGTTGAGGAAGCATAGATTGAAGAAGAAGAAGAACCAAGGAATGTCAAATCTCTCACTGCTTATACAACATGCAAGTCAATTCTGACAAGGGTGAGGATCCATATGTTTTCTAAGTTATGTGTGTGTGAGGTCAATAATGGTTCTCTACCATGGATAGTCCATCCTTTAATGATTGTTAATCTTTTGAGATTCTTTCCTTGTTGGACTCATTGGTCTTTTCATACATAGTCATTGTATATCTCCCACTTGTAAACCAAGAATCCTAAGAGTGAGTAACAGGCTGGGGCCATGTGTGTTGCCACATGATGGTGGGCAAGCCATGGAGCATCCCATGTACTACTACTGAGGGATGAGGTCATCAATATGTGGGGGGAATGAAGGAGCAAATTGATGTGGGTGTGTGTATGCTTATGGGCTTGGAGTCTTATGCAAGGAGTGTGTGAGTGTAGGTGTGCTAGAAGGTTCTAGTGACTCATCATTTAGGTGTGCGAGGTTGGTGTGATGTGTGAGTGACCATAAGAGGTGACTGATTGAGCTAATCATGGAGATGATTGTGGATCTAGGATCTACCAACATGGAGGCAGTTTCCTATATATGTAACAATTCTTTGAATAAAGCTTTACATTTGTGCCTCATTGCTTTCTCTATGGATTCATAGAAATTCTATGTTCACATTGTGGTGACTCAATGGCTTAATTGCAAAGTCTTCTCATACGGGAGCTTTCCCTCACTGATGATCATGTCAATCTAGTCACAGCGTTTGGCAGCAAAGAAAATTGGATATGGTTTTCTCGCTTTGCACATGTAGACTTCTACAAAACCCTTGATCTTCGTTGCTCATCAGGATTGGCTTCAGGAATTCAACTCAAAGAATCGTCAAGAATTGGGATATGCAAACACTACACGATCGGCAAGAATCAAAGGAAACCTTTTACTTCTTCAGGGAATATCTCCTCTTTTGGTCTTCTTTAGTTGGTCCATTTAAACATATGTGGTCCCTTCCCTTGATCAAGACATCACCAAAGGTATTATATTACTTTCATAGATGATTTCACTCACTTCATGTATGTGTTCCTTCTTTAACACAAGTTAGATGCTCTTTAAGCCTTCAAATAGTACCACAAAATTTTTTGAACAACAAACAAGGAAGTCGAGGGGATCAAAAGCTATAGCTCTAGTCTCCTCAAGCCTCTTCCATGAGCCTTCTCTTCCTCTTGTAGATATTCTCTTATGTAGACTCTTGAGTCCATCTCTCTCTAGTTTATTCTCTCTCTATGAGTAGTCTTGGCCTTCTGCTCCCTCTTGTATGTATGAAACCTCTTCTTCTCCCTTGTGTTTATAGTATTTTGAGTTGCATTGGAGTGGAGTCTCACTCTATTGGTAATGAAGGTCACTTTAGGTTCTCTCTCTTGAGTGTCTCTTCCCTTTTTCTTCATTGCTTTCTCTTCCAAAGTGCTCAAAAGTATTGTCTATTTGGCTGCTCATTGCGCATACATGGTTTATCTATTTTCCAAGCCACAAAGGGAGCTCTTAATTCCCTCCTAGCTGACCTCTACGGGACTTGGATCGTTGATGAAGTCTACGCATGGAGGTAGTATTCTCCCAAGTCGTCACTAGTAGAAGGAATAGGTGTTTTTCATGACAGTTTGACCCCATTTGGACAAAATTTATATCAGCACAAAGCTCTCTTCAAGGAGCATCATTGATTGTCCTCAATTATTGTATTATATTTAAAACCAAAAATCTATGACTCTCTGTGTGTGATTGTTTCTTTTTTAGATAGTTTTTACCCCCGTCCAGTAAAATGCCCATATCTTTCTGACCACTTCTTTGTTTTGTATGAACCTTATATCAAGGCAAATGTCATTTCAAGGTGCATTTGGATATGTCTTTGAATATTTTATATCATGTCTCTGCTGAAAGTTATGGGTCTCTGTGTCTTATTATGTCTTATGATAGCTTGGAGAGTGTTTTGAGCCTCAGGGGGGTCGCTATGTATAAACCCTCTATACCATGTGCATTCAAGGCCTATTTCTAAAATCTCATATCTATAAATTTTTCATTAATAAAATGTACCCCTTTTCTATACAAATCTGTAAATTTTTCCCAAAACTATTTTAAATAGTCCCTTATGTATATTTATTTCTGTAAATTTTAGAAATAAAAAATATCCTTCTGTTGAACTCACGTGATAGGG
Source organism: Dipteris shenzhenensis (assembly GCF_047967505.1). Lineage (NCBI taxonomy): Eukaryota > Viridiplantae > Streptophyta > Polypodiopsida > Gleicheniales > Dipteridaceae > Dipteris > Dipteris shenzhenensis. Next base: position 20,131,882 of record NC_141619.1, read on the forward strand.
TTACATATGATGAGTGACCCCCCTGAGTTTTGAGCTAATTGTAAAGGTGTCTATGAAGGAGGTGCGATGTTTCCTCTGAACCTACCCATCCAACCCAATCAACCCCTTCAAACTCCTTGATATATATCGTATCATGTCATGTTGAGACGCAAGATCTTCTTTCAACAACGTATCACTCTTCTCTTTGGGGAAGACCAACTTGCTGAGATTATGGCCTTCGGTGATCCTTTCCTTCTCCCTATGCTTGAGTACAACATCACTTGGGATGTTACCATCTTCATTCTCATATAAGCGAGGATAGTATGGTGTGGTCTCTTGGTGTAAAAGCTTCTTTTTAATGTCCCTTTCCCAGTGATGAATATTGCTATCACTCAGTTCAAAAGCAACAGGAAGTGAAGAGGTGCATGAATTTTGTTACCCCCAACTTCATGTCACATCCTTTGGTGGAGACACTAGGTAAATTTGGTATTGGATTCATCCCACCTTACAAAATGGTCTCGAGTGTATTTGATTGCATGTTATGCCTAGTATAGGCATGTGTTTTCTGGTGTGATAAAGAAGATGCCTAGAAGAACTCCGTTAGAAGAGATTGCAGCCTGTTTAAGAGAACTAGAAGATTGTGAAGGTGATGTTCAAGCTATTCGCACGGTCATCATGATCATATCCTTTATGTTTTCACTCTTGAATATGTTGGTGAATCACCAATGCCGGTAGCAGGCACAATGATAGATTGGAGATTGTTTCATGCGCTAGCAGCTTGGTGTGAAGAAGAGTTGTCTTTGGGTAGTTTTGACTATAACACTAAAGTAGTGATTCTCAATGATTTCAACTTCTTTTGCTATGAAAATGATGAAGAGTATAATATCTTGAAGCTGTTATGTGTACTTCCAATTGTGAGAAGGGTGATACTTGAATGCATGTATACACAATGTTTTCATGGTGCTGGTTGGTCATTTATTTTTAAAGATTTTATTGAGGATCACATTGTGGAGAATTTTCAACAGGTGGTTATCCATAATAAGTTGGTCTTGGTATACTAAGGCTTTGTGGGATCTTGTTTGGATCTTGTTTGGGATATTATTTGAATCTTGGTGTTTCCTTTTTGTGTTTCATCATGGTGGAGATGTTGAGATATCGAGCTCCACTCGTGATATGCCAGGGTGACCGTTGTGCATCTATGTCACCGACTTGTTAGCTACAGATGCGGTTGGTACACCGCCCATGAATAATAGCTGCATGACATCTATCTTTATGTACTCTAGTTAGTGGTTCAGTCAGTATGCCACCTAGGTTAGCTGAGTTTGGTTTGAGACACACATATAGGGTTCATCTATTACTTTTGTACTTAGAGAGAGTTCTTTTCACTTTAACAACTAAGAAGAGGAAAACTGTTTTCAGCCTCCACCTTGTGTGTATTCCCCCATTGTGTATGTGAGAAATTAGCTGCAAGTGAGACTCCTTACTTCTCTCCCACTCTCTTCACATGGTATCAGAGCTTGGTTCATGGTAAGGAGCTCAAGAAATCAAACTAAGTTCGCAGTGTCTTGGTAAGAGGATCAGTGTTGCTTTCCTTTTTCGAGTTTGGGAGCAAATCTCTACAGGTAGTACAGCCAAAAAGTGCAAGAGTGCACTATGGGACGCCCTTCGTGGTGTGGTGAGAGGGTAGTATATGCTGCGGGTAAGGGCAAAGCCCTTGGTGACATTATTTTTTTGATTCGAGGACATTTCAAGGCCCGTTTTGGTTGCGGAAGTTTTCCACAGGCACTCAGAAAGGTGCCCTATTTTTGTTGTGCAACCACTGTTCTGCAGGTCGGTGAAAAGTTGCCACAGAAATTGCATCACCATCGTCTCACCATTCTCCATGATCATGACCATCCCGCCACTACGACATCTCCTGGTCATCACCATCGCTCTGCACAGAAGAGCTCTCTACATTTCTCTCTCCTGCCATCCATCTGACATGTGGCAGATAGGCTCTAACCATGGTCAAGTTTAGTTAAGCTAACTGTGGTTAGCTAAGGTTTAATCTCGGGGGGGTCACTATGTATAAACCCTCTATATCACGTGCGTTCAAGGCCTATATCCCTTATCTGTAAATTTTTTTATTAATAAAATATACCTCTTTTCTATACAAATCTGTAATTTTTTTCCAAAACTATTTTAAATAGTCCCTTATGTATATTTATTTCTGTAAATTTTAGAAATAAAAAATATCCTTATGTTGAACTCACGTGATAGGGTTACATATGATGAGTGACCCCCCCGAGGGTTTAATCAGTGGTCATATTTAATCATGGTCAGTGGCCAGATTTAACCATGGTTCAATTCACCATGTGTTAGGAGTGTTGGTTAATATTCTACCACATGCCATCCTCATCCGCCAGTGCCACGTCAGACTTATTAGCCACCTCATCTTCCACGATGGTAGCCATGTCATCATCGACTGCCACATTATCATCGATTACCACATCATCATCGACAACCATGTCATCATTGCCATGTCATCCTGCCAGCTTTACTGCCACATCATCAGGGACACATCATCATTACCACATCATCTGCTGGCATCATATGTGCCACCTTAGCATAGGCTCCATTGGCACACCTCTTGCTAGGCACAGTGCCACGTCACATTGCATGTGACCCATAGTGACACATCATCATTGAGCACCATTTGCACTCCTTTTGCCCCTCCACCTAGATCAAGTCGTATCTCTTGATCTAGGAAGAATTTGAGGGCATTCCAAAAAGGAAAGTCGCTCTTTTTTTTGTGCTCTACGTGCTCATCACATCACGCACACATTTTGTCACAAGTTACACTCACATTTTAGCCTCGCCGACAAAACCACTTCCTTCATGCACATTTGCCTCTACATTGACGCATTTGACCCAGCACTTAAAAAGAACAAAAGAAAAGGAATTATTTGTTGTTCTTTCATCAATTGACGATTGGTATAGATCTAGATTAGAGTAGACTAGATCGCCATAGAGGGGACGCTTTGAATTCCCCCAAGTTGCCAATCTAATCCATGTCCGAAATTCCCGAATAGTACCTACTCGGAGTCAGTCCATACGCTCACATACAGTTTCACATCATTACATTACCTAAAACCTTACGTTCATCAGTTCAGTGAGCAGACTTCAGAGTTCAGAGGCATTGTAGATTGTTTCAGTGGGCAGAGAGCATTTGATTTCACACACACATGCCACCATTGTAAAGCCTATTCGGCTATCTCACGGCATTGTGCACATCATTTCAGCCTTGTAAAGCCTCTTGGCTATTCCTGGCATCATTGCCACAAGCCTTGTGATACAGATCAGATTTTATATATTGTAGTTCTATCTTCACTGACGGTTCAGAGATTTCACTTGGCATAGACAGTGTATTTGTAGTTGATTCATATAGAGATTTTCACGACACTTTTGAGTACATTTCTTGCATCATGTCGATTAGAAACCTCAATTTGGAGGCATCTACTAAGCTAGACCTCCAATTACGGTATATGGAAATACTGAATGGAGATCATTCTTGTACTTCAAGACAAATGGGAGTATGTCGATGGGTCTACACCTAGACCATTGGACAATCTAGCCACTAGTAGCTCTACTCCATCTATTATCACAACACTAGCAACGGGATCTATAGCTACACAAACAAATTTCGCACCAGTAGCAGATCCTACCATTGCCTGAGCTCAAGCAAAATGGGATACGAAAGACAAGTACGCCTATCACCTGATCAACCTGATCAAGCAGAATGTGCAAGATGTCATGCTAGGATAGCTCAACATAATCAAGACATCAAAAGAAGCATGGGATATGTTCGCAACTCTCTACGAGTCCAAGAACACATCGAGGATTCTTACCCTGAGAAACCAGATCAACCAGAGTTTCCGCAACAGCAGTGAAACTAGTCATGCTTAGGTACTCTGCATAAAAGACTACAACAATCAACTTGTAGCAGTAGGAGACACTATGAACCCCACAAAAATGTTAAGTCATCTTGAATGGACTAGGAGAGGGATGCGAGAATCTAGTCTAGAGCATTGCCATTCAATGGCCAATTTCGACACTAGAAGAACTTCAATCAGTCCTATCTGGTGAAGAACTCAGGACTCAGGCCATTCAAGCATATAAAGGTCATTCTAATGATTAGGCATTCACAGCTTTAGATAGAAGTAGAGGCAAAGGTAGAGGCATAGGTAGATCATATAAGAAAAGTGGTCATCATCAGCAACAAAATCAAAGTCAGCATCAGCATCGTCCTCAGCAACATCAAAATCAATGTCATTTACACAGCAGACAATACACCAAATTGAGTTCAAGGGACATGCGTTATCCCTATGAACAATTTCACTGATACGAAAGGATTAGTGAAAGATGTGCTCTATGTTCCAAAGCTCAACAAGAACCTTTTGTCAGTAGGTCAAATGACAGAACACAATTACAAAGTCATCTTCAACAGTGATGAATGCACTATCAAAGATAAATCCAAAAGATGTCAGCTAGTAGCAAAAGGTGTCAAGGAAGGATGCTTATACAGAATGCTAGCTATAGTACCAGATAAGCATGCCATGTTAGCTCAACCACAATAGATGCCACTATCTAAAAATGGCACAAGAGATATGGTCATGTCAACTTCAAGTACTTGTTAGATCTCAGGAATTAGAATATGGCAATTGGGATTCCGAAGCTATATTTTCTTGGAAAAGTTTGCGAAGCATGCTGATTCGGCAAACAAAAACGAACCAAATTTATCAAAAGTACCTCTCGTGCATGAGGTATTCTTGATTTGATACATACAATGTATGGGGTTATGCCCAGACCTGCAGCATCAATGGTTCACTTTACTACTTGAGTTTCATCGATGATTACAACAGATATTGTTGGGTCTACTTTCTAAAAGAGAAATCTGAAGTGTTTTCTAGATTTCAAGAATTCAAAGCCATGGTAGAAAACCAAAAGAACAGGTTGATGAAGAAGAGCAAGAATTGCCAGCAACACCCCAAGCAAAGCCATAGCAACTCAGACAGTCTACTAGCAAATGCAGACCACCAGCCAGATTGACATATGCTTAAAAAGGCAAAGCAATTCAGGTGGAAACCACCAACTATGCTCTTATGACTACCATCATGGCTACAAAAGAGCCAATGTACTTCGAAGACGCAATAGACAAGCCAGAATGGCAAACTGCTATGAATGAAGAAATGGATGCTTTGTATAAAAATAACACTTGGAAATTATGCGACCTCCACCAGGAAAGAAGGCCATAGCAAACAAATGGGTATACAAAGTGAAGTACAATCCATATGGCAGTATTCAGAGATACAAAGCTAGACTAGTTGCAAAAGGATTTGCACTATATAGCAAACTTGATGGATTCCATACGCTTCTTGATATCACTAGCGACACTCATCAGATGGAATGTGTATCAACTCAATGTCAAGAATGCATTTCTCAATGGTTATCTAGACGAGGAAGTCTACATGCAACAACCAGCAAGTTATGTTGAGCTAGGAAAGGAGAATAAGGTTTGCCATCTCAAGAAAAGTCTCTACAGCTTAAAACAAGCACCCAAAAGTTGGTACAACAAAATCGACAAGTATTTTGCTGATTTGGGATACATGAAGTCCAATGCAGATCATACTTTCTACTACAAAGTTCAAGGGGAAGACATTACTATTGCACTTTTGTACGTAGATGATCTGATTATGATAGGAAGTAAGGATAGCTTCATCAGAAAACTAAAATAAGACTTATCTGCAGAGTTCGACATGAAAGATCTTGGACTTATGCACTATTGTCTTGGAATTGAGTTTTGGAGAGATTTAGATAGCACATTCATGAGTCAGCTCAAGTATGTTGACAGTCTCGTGAAGAAGTTTCATATGGCAGATTGCAAGATTGCAGCCACTCCCATGGAATAGAGTTTGAAACTTACTAAAGCTTCAAAAAAGCCTACAATCAATGATAGATACTACAGGCAGCTCATCGGATCTCTTATATACCTGACAATCACACGTCAAATATTTGTTATGCAATAAGCTCACTAGCATAGTTTATGTCAACTCCAAAACAGTCTCATTGGAATGCAGCCAAAAGAGTCTTGAGATACATCAGAGGTACAAGACAATTTGGGATAGAATATAGAGGAAATCATCCATGGTTGCATGGATACTGTGACAATGACTATGTTAGAGATCATGAGACTAGGAGATCAACACAGGGATATGCATTTTTCCTTGGTCAAGGTGCTATATCATGGTTATCAAACAAACAGCCAACTGTTTCTTTGTCTTTGACTAAAGCAAAATTTAGAGCACTCACTACAAGTGCATGTGAGGTTATATGGCTCAGAAGACTATTGTCAGAAATAGATTACTTTGATGAGTCAAAGCCAACAACAATATACTATGATAATCAATCGCTCAAGCATTGGCCAAAAATCCAGTATATCACTCAAGGACAAAGCACATTGATGTCAGAGAGCACTTCATCAGAGAAAGAGTATTACTTGGTGACATCACACTATAGCATTGTGATAGCAAAGAGAATGTTGCAGACATCTTTACCAAACCACTCGGTAAAGAGCTTTTCAAGAAACACTGATTAGCTCTTGGTTTGACGCAGAGGAAGGACATTCCCATTAAAGGGGTGTGATGGAATGTAATGCTCAGTCCTTCTTCGATAACCCAGAATCATCATCTTGAGGGAAGGCCTACTTCATGATGTTGATCTTGAGGGAAGATGTTGAGAGTTCACGCATAACATCATGTGATCATGTGTGCATAGCACCATCACGTGATCATATGTGCATAACACTAACCTTATAGAGTGCTATAAAGGAAAGGGTTAGATCCCCTAACCCTAACCCTAAATGGGTTTATATATATTCTATTTTTTCAACTAAATCTAGTGTACATTTAGTCATTTGTGGTGTGATCTGTAGCTGTGCCCTCTCTCCTCATCTCCACTCTTCTCCTCTCCCCTCTTCATATTTTGTCAAACCTTTCCATCACTCCCAACCTAGGGTGCTTTGAGCCAATGTGTGTTTTTCTTTATCAACATTGTGGTTGGACAAGAACCTCCTTGCCTTTCCTCCACCCATGGACACTTTAGCAAGAAGATTTTGTGTTTTTCTTGATTGTTTCTTGTCTTGCTTCACATTGCCTCCATGAAGTCCCATTAGTGAGAGTACTTCTTCAGCTTTTGCAATGCATTGTGTAGATACTTGCTGTGGCCTCAAATTCCAAGCATAAACTAGATGGAGAAACAGTAACTTATCAAGTATATGTAGTTCAACATGCAAAGTACACACGTGTACCAGCCCCAATGGAATTGGTAGAATGGGGTCCCACTTAGGATCCTTCTTGAGCCATTTTCCCACTGTAGGCTTCCCTTTTGCATCTTCTGAGAGTGGGTGCAATACAAGCATGTCCATCTTGCATGTGCACCTATATCACAACCATACAAGCACTTAAGAGTCTTCAAATCACCAGCTAGATGCCATTCAACTTGAAAAGTTTCGTGCCCATCCACAATTAATGTTTGCCCTGCCTCTTGTCTTTGAATAATCGATGGGATGCTGGTTCTCTCCAAAACCCGCTTTAATGTCTCGTGGCACTCCTTTGGGGTCTCAAAGGCTACAAGCCACCATATGTCCTCAGATTGGATTGAGAAACCCTGCTCAACTTCCTTATCCTCTTGAGCAAAACGAAAGGCGTTGTTTATAGTACAAATGCTCACCCTCTCTAGCTTGTGCTTTTTTACCAACTGAGCTTCATCCATTTTTATAACAAATACTAGCTTGTCATCTGTACAATGAAAGAGAAATTTAGTAAGGATATAGAAATAAGAAGAAATAAAGTTGAATGTGAAGAGGGAATTTATTTACCTTCTTCTCTCATCCCATAGAATTTGACCATGGCTCTTTGCAAATTCTCTACATCCACATAAACATTATTAAAAGCATTCATCTCAAACATTTGGATGCTAGATTCCAAGTCATTGTGCCACTTACACAATGGTATCCTCCAAGCCTTTCTCTAGCACATTGGTTTGTTTCTTGACATGCAAGCCTTCCAGACCACGGTGTTGGCAATGGCATTGTAGATATCTTATACTTTTCCTCCATAGCAGACTTGAGAATTTTAAAAACAGAGTTGTAAGCTTCACGACTTACACCAGCAACATCACAAGCTCCAAGCACCTCCTTCGCTTGGACGAGGCCCTTGAAATCCTTCATTACCTCTCTAGAAACTTGTTTACATAGCCCTTTTTGTCTGGGGTCCTTCAACACTTCCATGACATCACTTGGCTTTATTAAACTTCTTAGAACATATGAAGGATCACTATCATCCAATTCCATTGTTCCCATCACATCCTCCATGAAATTCCTAAAGTAGAGTACAAATGAGTCTTAGTGGAAATAATGCAACACCACAAATATTTTGGGGTAAGAAATTTCATTGAAAATTTGGGGAACTAATCTTGCAGCCCGTATTCTCCTCTTTTGGGAACCACTATTGGTTGAAAATGCATCCATAGATTGCAATTGTCTTTTCCTCTCCTTCAGTCTCAAAGGTGTTCCCTTCAACTTTTGTACTCATTCTATCGACTTCTCTCGTTCCTTCTCCACATCACATTGAACTTGGCCATAGATAGACCTTTCCAAATCTTGTTTTCTTTCAGTAAGCTCCATAGATAGACCTTTCCAAATCTTGTTTTCTTTCAGTAAGCTTCTGGATTGATTCTTCCAATTCATGTCACTCCAAGTCCAGTGCATGTGCTTTGTCATTGAGTTATTTGTTTTGCAATTGGAGATCCTGCATACCATTATGCATTGCCACAATAGTAATATTTCCCAAATGTGCAAGTTCTTCTACTTGGGCTCTCTACACCTCACTTGCTTGCATAGCCAATGTCTGAGAATGGTTTAATCGATTGCAATAACCAAGCAATCCAGCATGTCTGAGAATGGTTTAATCGAACAAACCAAACAACATCATGCACTGTATGAAAAGGAGGACTCTTTTGGGTGGCACGGTCTAAAGGATACAAGTTTCCATCCACCCAAAGGTCAAGATTCTTCTTCCCTTGCAATCGAAGACTCTGGAGCACACTTTGAGGAGTTCCACTATATCCCAAAGAGCGTGTGCTTGCATATTCTGCCTCTAGTTGTAGGTTCACATGGTACTTGTTGGATATGTCCTCGAATGGTGCCACTCAGGGGGGTCACTGATCTTATGTAACCCTATCACATGAGTTCAACATAAGGATATTTTTAATTTCTAAAATTTACAAATTTTAACTTACATAAGGTATTATTTAAAATCATTTCAAAAAAAAATTACAGATTTGTATAGAAAAAGGGTACATTTTATTAGTGAAAAATCTACAGATAAGGGATTTTACAAATAAGCCTTGAATGCACGTGATATAGAGATTTTATACAAAGTGACCCCCCCGAGTGGTGCCATGAGTACTCAAAGAGAGGTATCAGTGATGCAGGCTAAAATGTAGGGGAGAGTTGGCAAATATGGAGCAGTGAGAGGGAGAGAGTAGAAAGGAAGAGGGAGGAGGAGAATTAGATGAGGGCAAGAGGAAGAGGGGGAGAAGAGTAGGGCGACAGGTGTAGAAGGGAGGGAAGGAGCTACTGTAGAAGGGAGGAGGAGGGGAGAGATGATACAAGAGGGAGGAGGAGGGGAGAGATTCTATAGGAGGGAGGAGCAGAGGAGAGGGATCCTCGGTGGCTAGAGAAGGAGGGGAGAGGAAGGAGGGAGGAGGAGCCAGAAGGAGGAGGAGCCAAAAGGAGGAGGAGGAGGGGAGAGGGAGGACGGAGGAGGAGGAGCAAGACGAAGGAGGGGAGAGGAGGAGGGAGGGGGAGGGAGGGAGAGGGAGAGGGAGAGGGAGGAGGAGGAGGGAGGGAGGGAGGGAGGGAGGGAGGGAGAGAGAGGGAGGGATGGAGAGAGAAAGGAGGGAGGGGAGTCTATGCCTAAGCATTGCAGAAAGTCCACAAGTGGAAGTAGAGACTCATTCTGTGGCTATGGGCATCACACCCTCCCGAGGAATCTATGCCCAAGGAATCACCATCTACCCCACACTCAAAAGTAGAGATTCAATATATGCCTGAAGAATCACAACCTCTACTAGATTCTATGCCTAAACCATCATACCGAGTCCACACTTGGAAATAGACAAATTCTATGCCTGAAGGAAGAGTCCATATATGCCTAAAGCATCAAAGCCTCAAGTGATAGAGTCTACTTCCAAAGAATCACAACAGAGTCCACATCAAGCATCAAAATCCACGTCATTGTGAAGATTTATGATGGGTTTTAGCATGTACATGAGTTATTTTTTGAAGTACTTGGCAAGTGATGCATGTAAAAGTGCAAAGTCACAAAACTTTGTATTTGTGATTTTGTTGCTCATAATGTTATTTTGGTTGATTGTATTAAATGTGAATACATAATGGGCATTCATCATGGATACATATTAAATGTGTGACTTGTTTTCCTTCTCTCACAATGTTATTTTGGTTGATTTTATTAAATATGTGAATACACAAGGGGCATTCTCTCATGGATACATAAGGGGTATTTATCATGGATACATTTGATGAGAATTTGGAACTCAAAACAATAAGATTGCTCAAATCATACTATAGGGTCAAAGTTTATAACATTATAGAGTCATAAGAGCCACATTGCATGAGAATTTGCTACTCAAAAATTGCATGAGAATTGCATGAGAATTTGCATGAGAATCCAAGGGCGATATCACTGCCTCTTTCAAGAGGGGCATGGCTTTGGTCCATTTACGCAGGTGATCCATTTTCCCGATCAGGTTTGTGAATTTTATTAGCAATTCTAATATGATCTTCTCAGCCCTACTAGGCTTGTTGCAGAGAATTAAAAATAAGATTAATGACTATTACAGGCCACACACGCGCCAAGACCACACTAGAAGATCTCATCATTAGGATCTCTTATCTTGTCAACAACTGAATCTTCCACGGACTCGACGTCCAGATCCTCAACATAATTACAATGAAGGAAGAAATTCAAGCAGTCACAGATTGTTTCTTTATAATCTCTTTGGGAGTCCCTCATTGTTCTTTCAGCATCTGCATCAAATCGGCCATACCAAGTGCTGCGCTAATGTAGGTTGCTTAAGAAGTCCAAGAGATCTTGTCGTGCTTTTATAATACATTGTAAAAGTATTTCACTCTCTACTATCTTCTGAGTCTCCTCCCTCTTTGTATGCTTCTATGCATCGAATGCCTCTCTCTCCATCCATGTCAGTGGAGAGCCTTGTCAAATTCTTGCATCTCTCCTTGCTCCTTAGTTAGCAATCCATTCTTTGAGACTGTCGATTCCAGACTCCACGTCTGGCGATGATGCCAAGGACATCCATGGTGGGTGGGGAGATGATAAATTAAGAGTGATGAAAGAAGAATGTGCTTGTAGAAGGACTAGGATGGATGACAGAAGGGAGTCTAATAATTATATTATTCTTGTATTCAATCACTTTATTTGATAGCTTTAAGCCAATTCAAAATCTATCATCTCATGTGTCTCTCACATTTATGGTCTTACATCTTTTATTCACTCAATGGACAACTCACCTCTCTAAATTTATTTCATCAGTTTCACTTTATTTGAAGTCTAACTTATTATATACAATAAATGTCTCATGATGAGAATCTAATAACTATATCATTCTTGTGTTCCATCACTTTATTTTATAGATTTCAATGTACTCAAAATCCATCATCTCACATGTCTCACATTACGGTCTTGCATCTGCAAGTCTAACTTTAAAATAAATATCTCATGATGAGAATCTAATAATTATATCATTCTTGTGTTCCATCACTTTATTTTATAGATTTCATTGTACTCAAAATCTACCGTCTCACATGTCTCGCATTACAGTCTTGCATCGGTTACTTCACATAGTCTAGTCATCTCAACCTCTCCCCATTCTTTATTCTAAATATTTCATCTCACATTATGGGTCTGTGGTTCTATAAATCCCTCTCTAGTCATTCATCTTCTACATCTCGCCTACAGCAAACACTTCTTCCACTTTTCTCTCGTTACCTTCCTCCTCTCCTTAAGCTTACTCCTTCCATCTTGCCTACAGCCTTAGAGCCAAACACTTCTTCCACTTTGCTCTAATTACCCCCCTCCTTTCCTAAATCTTACTCCTTCCATCTTGCCCACAGCCATACAACAAAACACTTCTTTCACTTTGCTCTCATTACCTTCCTCCTCTCATAACCATGGATCTTTTTGAAGTCATCGATTCTATCAAGGAAGCCATTAGCACCAACAAAGAATTGCCAAGAATGAGGGGAAGAGAAAGGAGAGAAAGAGACATCTAGCTCCGTTAACCCAGTACGAGAAGGATGATTCTGCTTGTCAAAAGAGCTTAGCAAAGGAGGAGAGAGGAGAAATAAGTAGGTCTACTAGCAAAATAGATAGATTACATTCATATAGGAGAGAGCTAACAGACTTTCTAAGTGAGATATCTTCGTGTATGCTCGTTATGGAAGATTTCCACCCCAGGAAGCACAAGCCATTCAGAATAAACAAAGTGCTATATAGGAGAAAGTTTATAATTCCTTACTTCTCTTCTGTAATTTTAACTACATTGATGATGATGAGATGAACTCAGCCCTTGAATGGGTTGAATCTAGGATTTCAAGAGAAAATATTAATTCCTTCCAGGAGAGGCTTATTGTAACTTTTGGTGTTTGTCAAAAGCTTTATAAATATTGTCAGAGTTTGGTTAATACATTTGTAACTTTTGGAGGTGTTTGTTAACACCATTATAAATATTGTGAGAGTTTGTTTAATACTGTAACTTTTGAAGGTGCTTGTTAACACCATTATAAATATTAAGAGAGTTTACAACTGCAAAATCTTATTTTTCGGTCTAACTTATCTGAGGTTGCATTAAATTTTATAATTTTAGTTTGATCTCCTAAAAAAATATTTAAAAAATTGCTTGTTTTTATGTTGTCATATGTGCTTTGAAAATTGGGTTTCTTCTTAAATTTTATCCAAAAGTATATGTAAAAATGAATTTGTACATTGACAAGTCCAAAATTAATGAAATAAGTGTTGAGATTTTGATGGATGCATCGACACTGTGAAAGATAGATGGCAAGTTGGAAGAAGATGGCACGATGTAGAAGGCAGAAGATGGCACTATGTAGATGGCATGCATTAGGAAAAAAGGGAGCTCATTTTGGAGCCTTGTAAGAAATTCGCTATTTCTTCTTTTATCTCTCTTCTAAAATGTGGAGAAAGGTATTTGTATATGTGTGTCTGTCTTGCAAGAAAATCTATGATATTGCAAAGTGTACTTGTTGCAGGGAAATTTTGAGACCTCAGAAAGAAAACATTAATCCTAATTTAATTCCCTTCAAACAAATGAAGGGTTTAGTCTCCACTATTGTTGCAAAGAACATGATGGAGAAAAAGAAGTTTAAGAAGGTAAAATGTGAAGTTCTTGAAGACTTTGTATCAGAAAGTAAAGCTGATGTCATGAAAATTCAAGAGGCTCTTCATGTGAGTGGAATGAGCAAAAAGGGATATGCTTTAATATTTAGAGTTGTGTCATCAACATTAAAAGATCAATTGATAAAACATGTGTTGTTACCAGCACCAGCACAAGTGTGGTAGGAATGAGGTCATATCAACCAAGAAATTGATAAGTTCATTTGACAATACTTTCATATCAAAAGTGTATATGAAAGTGAAAAGGTAAGCACTACATATAAGTCTTGGAATAATATTTGTGTAGATCTTGAACAATGACTGAGACTAATGGTTGAGTTCTACAGTATCACATTTGAAGAATGTAATCGGAGTTTTGAAGTTTGTTTTGTGAAGCTTGATGAGTGTGAAATTGTCAAGGAAAAAAAGATAGAGAGAGTTTCTATCACTTCAATGAATTGAGCACTTGATTAATCGATCACAAAGTCCAACTCAAAGTACTTCAGTGTCCAATCGGAAAAGCACATATGGTGGTTGGGCTAATTTGAGGTATGCAAACTATTGCATTCCAAATTAGCCTTGGCTCAAAATGTTATAAATTTTATATCATATATCTTGCAAACCTGTGGTTTTAAACTACAGGTGAAGACTGAGGACCATGAAGTACTTTATTGGGTATTTCATCAAATAGATATACCATCAATTATAAAGAGTCAAGTCCAAGGACGCCATCTTCATGTTCCAGGGAAGGGTGATTTTCAAATTGAATGGCATATGGTAGGTGACCTGAAGACACTGAAGTATATGTTCAATATAAGCAAAGGGGGTAACTCAAAGTCTCCTTGCTTGCACTACAATGAATCAATGCATGTCTTAGATTCTAAATGGTGGAAAAGAGCACCCAAAAGAGATAAAGTAGATAAAAACTTCAAAGCAGTTCTTGAGATCCCATAATGCAATATTCACATTTGTACATTGCATGCATTATATTGCATGCATTATGTAGGATCATTGAGTTTCCTATATATTGAATTTGCATAAGAAAAGAGGCACTACCAATCATTAGAAGAAGTGCTATTAGAAATTGGTCTCCATGCAGGATATGTACATATTACAAAGGATCTTTAAAAAACTACAAATGGAAAGATGTTTCTATCAAGCCATCTATTGGTGGAGTAAACGCTAGAAGATTTTTTTCTCATCCAGAGAAAAGAAAAATAAATGGCATTAAAACAACATACATATCAAGGATAAAGTATAACTTGTGGAGAAAAGTACACAATGTTGTCAAAGATCATCAGCTAGATGGATTGGCAAGAGATGTCAAGGCAAAAGTGTGAAAATGCTTAGATAAGATTTTTGTTTTTTGTGATCAATCTACCTTTAGCAAAAATGATCAACAAGAATTTGAAGAAGCAATAAAGAGTTTTGGAAAGGCAATGAAAGAGACTTGGACAACATGTGACATCCTCGGGGGGGTCACTCATCATATGTAACCCTATCACGTGAGTTCAATAGAAGGATATTTTTTATTTCTAAAATTTACAGAAATAAATATACATAAGGGACTATTTAAAATAGTTTTGAGAAAAATTTACAGATTTGTATAGAAAAGGGGTACATCTTATTACTGAAAAATTTACAAATAAGGGATTTTAGAAATAGGCCTTGAACGCACGTGGTATAGAGGGTTTATAGATAGTGACCCCCCAAGGTGACATCACTCATTACATGGTAAGAACAATATCCTATTTTTGTGCATGTTTCTTTTTAAAGCAAACAATATTAGTTTTATATATTCTAATGCCCACTTGTCTATGTATCAAAACATCATATAATCTACAATAAACTTCCTTTCTTTGTAAAAATATGGATTCCTTGCAATTTGGTCCACACAGGGAATGGAGAAATCACACTACATGGCACGAAATGCATTCTTTAAACATACACAACATTTTGGACAAAAACAGAAAGCTGATAGTTCAAAAGAAGTCTTCTAGTGGTTCTATCAAGGAATACTAAAAATGCTTGAAGCCAAGAAGAAGTTAATACATCATAGGTTAAGCCATCTTTCAGATTGGCTCAAAAGGAAAGAAGGAGGCAGATTTTGGAGAACTCAAATGCAGCACAAAGACATGCTCAGTGGAGACACTCAAAGATATTTGTAAACCACAAATGGGTAGATAGAAGCTAAGTGCTAAACCTTGTTCATCAATAGATGTGATTAAATGTTTTTTTTTTTTTTGCAATGAACAAGAATTGGATCTTTCATTCATAAGAAGTCATTTTATGCAACCATTGAAATATTTGAAATGTACCACATATATTTAAATTTCAAAATGCACATTGTTTTTGTCACAAATACACATAAACATAACTAAGACATTTTAAAATGAGAGTGTTCTCACAATTCACCTCTACTTCTATCTTGTAAAATATACAAACGCCATACAGGCTATCCTTGTAATGGTTTGCCAACTTTGCTTGGAATCCTTCTCGTGACTTTGATTGGAGACCGGTTTTTCTTGAGCTGAGGAGCAGCCGAACTCTTCTCATCTTGTGCAAGAGTTGTTGTGGTTGCAATTTGTTCTTAATCTATTTTGTTGGGAAGGGCCACTAAAGAAGGCTCTTGATTCCTTATGAGCTTATGCTTTCCATAAGCTTCAAAGGAGAGGGGATGCTTTACACCACAAGCTAGTGCCCAAGCAGTATATGCCAAAAGGTAACCAGCTCTTGAGCCTTGCTTTACAACATAACGCCCAAAAATAATTGAAGCAGACTGCTTCTCTATCAGAATGATCTTATCTGTTTGCCATGATATAAGATGACCACCCAAATATTTTGACAAACACTTGAAAAAAAAAGTAAGAGCAACTCCATTGTTGCTAAGCAATTTGCCAAAAATCAATATCTTTCTAGCAAATAGGTCTTTCATATAATGAGAAAGGCTTAATAGTTTACCAAGCCCAGGAATTCTACTTTCAGCTACCCTCAGGAGGAATCTGTCATTGTCAACGAACAACTTTCATACACGAAACACACTTAGATTTGAAATAGGCCATCAAATTGCATATCTAAACTCCAAATTCAAGAAAGGTAGGTGCCTTACCTCAATATTCTCATCTTTATCGAGTATATCATTATTAAACAAGGAGATACCCATCTCCTCCTTCCCTCGGAGCTCTGACTGATATCCAAGCTTGTTGTAAGGTTCATTTGTGCTTGGGTTTCCTGGAAGATTGTATCATCCACCTCTTCATACATTTTGGCTTGCTCAAAAAGGATGGACAATGCTTCCAAAGGACTAAATTTGTCGTCTAGCTCTAACAAAGGATCATCATCAATCCTTACTTCGTTGTTAGCCCTGCAAGATCGTGCAATAAAGCAATTGCAATGGTCCTCTCTCAA
Source organism: Dipteris shenzhenensis (assembly GCF_047967505.1). NCBI lineage: Eukaryota > Viridiplantae > Streptophyta > Polypodiopsida > Gleicheniales > Dipteridaceae > Dipteris > Dipteris shenzhenensis. The sequence goes on from NC_141619.1 coordinate 20,148,801, forward strand.
ATTAAAAAGGCATTGTATGTCATACAACAAGACATACTCTTTTCCCTCATTATTGAATGAGGGAAGAATGGGCATAGTGAGGTTGAATCTCTCAGCCTCAACATCATCCACTAGGACAACATCTCTAGGGTCTCATTTTTTAAGGCCACTAGGTCCAATGCTACAACTGCAAGCTCCTCCTCTTTTGGGTTGATCTTCTTTTGCTTCTGGTAGGTCTAACTTATCTTTTGTTTCCTCTTCCTCATCTCTATGCTTTGTGTCCTCAACTGATCCATCATCATAGTGTACATACAGGGCAAATGCAAGAAAATCCTTGTACTGTGTTAGAAGAGACTACAAATCCATCTCCTTATTGAGCATCTCATGGTATTTGTGATAGTGCATTTTGCATTTTGACTTTTGTAGAAATTCAAAGAGTTGTAGTTAGGGTGACTTCTTTTCCTCCTTCTCCTTTCCCTTAGCAATTGACTGTCCACCTTTGTTTGAACCCTTGTCATTGGGCTTTCTTCTCTTGACTGCATCATACAAAATTAAATTTGAGTCCTGCACATGTAGCCAAAAAGAAACATAAGCACTCATAAAGAAATTCTTACCAGGAGATTCCTCCTCCCTTACATCATAAGCTAAGAGGTAAATGGTCTTCTTAATAGGTCTTGCTACATCATCTACATCACCTGGATGGCTAGCTCCTCCTCTTTGAAAGTTTGTAGAGAATTCTGATATGACAGTCTTTCTAGTTAAATACACTGAAATCGTGTTTTCTAGCAAAACATTCTATTGATGCAAATAAACTTCGAGATATGGTAATAAATTTGCTCATAAAAGAGATGTGGAATAATCCTAAGCTAAATAAGGCTCAAATCATGTTTTCAATAAAACTCCTTGGCCACACAATATTAATCTCCAAACTCCATATAAAACATCAGGTCCAGACAAATGCAAGTAAATCTTATAGGTAATTGTCTTGATCATTCAAAAGATGAAGCAAATGCCTAATATCTGATGCAGTAGAATTGGATAGATCAATGAAACACTTGGAGAGGTAGATCAAGACTATGGTGTATTTAAGTACATGTATCCTTTCTCTCGATGGCTTTTGCACAAGTGTAGGTAGGTGAGGATGATGGTGGGAGACAAGACAAGGTCTAAAGTGTTGTCCAGATGAAGATGAGGAAGAAGATGAAGATGAGGAGAAAGATGAACATTCAGAACTGTTGAATGTAAGGAGTAAAGTGAAGATAAGAGGAGATGGCACATATATCTATGCAAGTCATACTTATCAGCCATACATGCCAAAAATGGTCTTCAAGGTACTAGTGAGTTAAGTATCTAGTGATTGCATGCACCTATTTTTAGACCAAGCTACCAAACTTAATCATCCCCCTTGTAATCTCCATATCGAGTTTCATCTTCCTCCCTATAGGCTTGTGCTATCTAACCTCAACAGCTCTATCACACTGACCCAATATAGCTCCAACTCCATCATCCAGACCCACTATAACTCTATCTCAACCTATCAACTGACACCCCATCAAACTATCATCCAAATCCTCGACAGCTTTATCACATTGACCCACTACAGCTCAAGCTCCATCACCCAGACCCACTACAACTCTAGCTCAACCCATCAAGCTGACACCCATTAAACTGTCACCCACAACCTCACTAGATCCATCACACTAATCCACTATAGCTTAAGATCCATCAAGCTGTCACCCATGAAGCTCTTTTTATCTACATACTAATAAGGTTAGTACTTTTTGTAAACCGGTCTTTCTCCATGCATTCTACAGACTCTTGCATAACATTTTGCTCAAAAACGCAATTTTCTCTTTTGTTCAAGAAAACTACTCCAAATCGCATTTTTTATCAAATACTAGCACACATAGCATGTTTTGTGCATAAACGCGATATGGGGTGTTTCTATGCAAAGAGGGCCTTAAATTATGTTTTTTGAGAAATATTGATGTTCTCTATGGAGCAAGGACTAGGATCTAAGGAAAAGTGAGGTCTAGCAATCATAGATCAATAAAACACTACTGCCCACAAATATAGCAGATTCCAAAGTGGGATATATGAATACCTAGATTTTTTTAGTCCATGGCTAGCCCTGATGACTTGTCATTAGCTCTTGTAGGGGGGGGATGATGGGAGTAAGGGGGGGATGATGGCAGTGATGCAGGTAAGGATGTAGTGTAGGGATGGAGAATAGTGTAAATCAAAATTGCTGGAGGGATGGAGAAAAGTGTAGATAAGAGGAAAGGGCACAGTTTTCAATGCATGTCACACAACAAGACAAAGCACCCATAGACGCACGCACAGACGCATTTCATGAACTAAAATAAAAACTTACGGGCGTGTCTATTTGCGCGTCTAGAGACCCGCGTCTAATTGCACGTCTATATATATCAGACTTATGTGCGTATAGACGTGCACAGAGATGCATAAATAGACGCGCTTATAAATGCTTTTATAGACGCACGTATAGATGCAAGTTGAACAGACAGACGCGAATATAAATGCGTTTTTAAACGCACTGATAGACGCGCCTTTAAAAAAAAAAAAAAAAATTTACAGAATAGTGTGTATGTTGTGTATGCTATATAGTTACAAGAATCCCATATCCACATTCTGTAATTCAATTCTTACAGCCAACCACATTTTAATTACAATTCCAAATAAAATATTACAACTCCAAAACGCAATAAAATTGAAAGCTCAAAAAGTGCTTGTACATACATATAGCATGAAGCTAAGCCACGTCATGTGGCTTCAAGTACAAAAAATAAGGAAGCTAAGCCATGTCATGTGGCTTCAAGTACAAAAAATAAGAGGAGTCTATATACAAGAGGCACGAAGCCAAGCCAGTGGCTTTAAGTACAAAAAAGAGTAGCTAGCATTACTTATATGACTAATCTATGTTCTCTAGGTCCTCGCTCCCTTCCACGCTCCCTTCTACGCTCCCTTCCGTGCCTCCTTCCTCCTCTTCCTCATCGTCTTGTGCACGGGCCTGTAAATAAGGGACAACATATATCAATGTATGAAAAACCAAATCTTTACTTATAATTTTGGCATTATTTAATTACTTTCAAATACCTGGGGGGCCTGTCCAGTAGCTCGGGTATACTGCTCCTCAGTAATCAACCTGTCATCATAGAAGTGCCTCCATGTATCTCCTCTGCGATGGTGGCGGTGGTAGGCTGTCTCCACTGGAGTAGGGTATCTGCCCATGATCTCAAGCTGCATGACCGCGATACACTTTGTGGAGGGATTAGTACAAAGAAACAACCAACCTCCTAATAAACTACATAAGCAATATAATTTGAGATCGATACTTACAAATTGGGCCTCCCATGATTCAACACCCCCTGCTCCAAAATGCGCGCTTCTATATTCCTCCATCTGGATCCTCCGTGTCTCCACGTGCTTCAGACTGGGCTCCTCCCTCGCTGACTTCATTGCCTTCTTCCACTCATGCTTGTGAGCGGTGTGGGGCGGGCCCCTTAGAGGTTGACCTGCCTCAAGCATGGCAAGCTCCGCTAGTTCCTGCCTCTTAAGGGAAGATCTTTTATTGCTAAGTATCGTAACAATCTTTGACTTCCCCCATTTATCTGTGAACTGGCGATTGGGGGGGTTAGGATACCTAGAGCGAACAGTAGCGAGGGTCTCATCAGCCAACCTCTTTGGGTGGTCTTTATAGTGGATAAAGCAATCTCTGTAATTGTTAGCAATTACAAAGTGCATGAAGGCCATGATGTCCTTCCCCCGCGCATCCATCAAGATGCCTCCTGTCTGAGTGATGTCATAATAAATCATACCATCACCCAGAGGCACGTCTAAATCATCTAAATCATCCTCCTCCTCACTGCCACATGGCCCAAAGCACTGTGCCATGCATCCGCCACCGCTCTCCCTGCTACTACGCCTGCTACCCTGTCGTGTCGAGCTCGTATGCTGGCCACTCGTAGCTGGGGACTGCACGGGACTATGCTGACCACTCATAGCTGGAGAACCGCGTCTCGACGGCTGGGGAGTACGTCGACGGCTCGCCGAGACAGAAGGACCTCCTGACGGCATGGGGGAAGGGGCATAAGACGGGATGGCAGAAGGGACATAAGACGGCATGGGGGAAGGGGCATAAGACGGTACGGGGGAAGGGGCATAAGAAGGGGCATAAGACGGCTGTGCAGACTCCGCTCGGGTGATCTCAGGCGGTGTGGGGTGGCTCGGAGTCTGTAGTGCCGACTCCTGGGGAGTGTTAAGGGTACCCATCATATACCCGTATAACTCCGCAGGACTAGGAGGGTGCCCTAAAAGATTATATAAATCCTTCCAACTCGATTCCCGCGGATCAGGTGAGCTAGAAGCACTTCCTGGCCACATGTTGAACTGGAAAATAGGAAACAAATCTATTACTTTAGGAGCTGAGAAGAAAGGGGAAAAAAAAAGAGGCTCTGTCAGAGCGCATCTATAGACCCGTCTGATCTGTGCATCTATAGACGCGTCTAATAGAGCATTTAACAATTTAAGTAAAAGTGCATCTAACAGTCCGTCCAACAATCTGTCTAACAGTGCATTTACAAGCGCGTCTAACAGTCCGTCTAACAATCCATCTAACAGCGCATTTAAAAGCGCGTCTAACAGTGCGTTTAAAACTCCGTTTAACAGGGCGTCTATGTGAGCGTCTACATACGCGTCTGTGTGTTTCTGAAACAAGCCAGACGTGCGAATAGACGTGCCTATAGATGCGTGTTTAGACGCACCCTCAGACGCACCTATAGACGCGCTCCGACAGGCGAGAATACTAAAAAGTCGAAAAGGACGTTGCGCCCGACAAAAGAACGTGTCGCTCATACCTAGATCCTGCGTTTCGTGGATGCGAGAAAGTACAAAACTAGAAAGAGCAAGCAAGAACAACTTCAAAAGAACTTACTTGGAAAAAGGTATGGAAGGATCTTTCTTTTCCAAACTGGTTTCTTCTCCTTGTTCGTACTCCTGCTCTTCTTTAGGCTTGGAAGCAAGTGTAGGTACGGTCCCTTTCTCTTGAGTGAAAGCTTGGAACTGTGTATGGGAGGCTCTCTCTTAAGCTTCGAATCTATAGAACTGCTAATAAAGAAGGAAGGAAGCCGCTCGCGAAGTTTAAGTAATGAAAAGAAAAGCCAAGCGAGCGGCGCGCCAAAAAGCAGGTTTAAAAGCCGCGTCTATTAGCGTGTCTATAGTCGCGTCTATTAGCGCATCTATAGTCGCGTCTGAATACACAGAGTAGATGCGTCTATAGTCGCATCTATTAGCACGTCTACAGGCGCATTTAAATACACAGAGTAGACGCGCGTTTAGACGCGCTGATAGACGCGATGTTAGACGCGACTATAGACGCGGCGATAGATGCAACACAGAGTTTAAATTAAGCATTTGAAGAAGAGCAAATTTGGTGGGTTGTTTGTTTGTCGGATGTCTCCATCTTCAACAAGTAGCTCTAGTGAGGATGAATCCCTCCGTATCCACCATCGTGAAATGTGGTTGGAGCAAAAAATCAAATGTCTGTGTGATCGATGTCGAGGAAACATGTATCGTGCACGCAGGATTACACTCAATCATATCTCAAAGTATGGAGAATGGGATGTGATTGTAAACAGGGTAACGGTTTGTAAGTTAAGGTTGATTGAGATACCTATGGGTGTTCATATGTTTGAGTTATGATCTCGTTTTAATTTGATACAGGATGCAGTGCCACACCCGTACATGTTACCCTATGCCCGTCGTGAGGAGGCAAAGCGTTGGCGATAGGAGGTGGGATCTTCAGGAGGGACCGTTACGGATGCATGGAGTGATCGTGATAGTAGCCCTCCGCCATTACCTCATGAAGCTATGGAGGAGGAGGTGTTTGATGATATGGTGCGGGATTTATATGTCCATCAAGGGAGGGATAATAGCATGGAGCAGGATGATCTTTTTACCGCAGCATCGACTCCACTGTTTGAGGGGTGCACATTCTCTGTTCTACGTGCCTCCCTTGAGTTACTAAACTTGCAAACCATCTATGGATGGAGCAATGCAAGTTTGAATGCAATACTCAAGTAAGCTTTAAAGTCGATTTTGCAAGCATGGTGAATTATGCTAGTGGGTCAATTACTCGAATGCTTTTCCTCATTTATGGTCTTCACATGCAGGCTATTGTGTAAAATGCTTCCAAGGGAGAATAAATTACTGACCTTAAGAGATATGGCAAGGCAACATGTGACCTCTCTTGGAGGATTAGATTACAAGCGCATCCATTCATGTGTCAACGATTGCGTTTTGTTTCGTGGACTACATAAGGATGCAAGAGAGTGTCCTACTTGTGGAGAGCCAAGATATAGAGCAGATCTCAAAACCTTGGATGTGCCTCGTAAGGTATTGCAACATTTTCCCATAATCCCTCGCATCCAACATATGTTCAAGTGCAAATCTATTGCAGAGCTCATGTCATGGCATTCCTCCCATCGATCAACCGATGGCAAGTGGAGAACTCCCGCGGACTCTCCTGCATGGAAGCATATTGAAGACACATGGCCAAGCTTCAAGGAAGAACCTAGGAGCTTGAGACTTGGATTGGGTATGGACGGTGTGAACCCATTTGGTCTCAAAAGCACATCTTACAGTGTATGGCCAGTGGTATTGGTGAATTACAATCTTTCGCCCTTTATGGCTATTAAGAAAGGACATGTCATGCTGTCCCTTCTAATTCCAAGGAAACATAAAGTCAAAAACCCTGAAGTTTATTTGGAGCCTTTGATTGATGAGCTAGAGATACTTTGGAGAGGTATCGAGGTGCATGATGTGAGCAGGCCTCCCTCGTCACGAGACTTCAACTGCAAAGCAATCTTGATGTGGACGATGCATGACTTCCCAGGCTATGGCGAGTGTTCAGGTAAGCATTGCATTTTTTAATTATGAATAGACAAAGGACGTGGCACCCTAAACCCACCTTCCACTCTTAATTGCATCTATTGTTTCAGGTCTCACTACATCGGGTTACCATGCATGCCCTGTTTGTGGTCCTTCGCTAGTTGCCTCACGGGCAGATGCATTGAATAAGGTCATCTATGAGAATCACCATCGATTTCTCCCACCTGATCATCCTAGATATGTTGCCCCTTGGAATGAAGTCCTCCCACAATCACTCACCGTGGGAGATTGGATGAGAATTTGGGATGGTTCCACGACTCCTCCACCACTTGGCATGAGCCGGTAAGGATTTGTAACTATTGGCTGGAAGTAAAGATTGGCTATATTGGTTGAAAGTAAAGATTGCATGCTAACACTTTATTTTGTTTAGATACTCCATCTTTTATCGTTTACCATATTGGTCCCACCTCAAGATCAATCACCTGCTTGATCCCATGCATATCTTCAAGAATGTGGCATCTACCATTTGGGAGCATTTGAATGGGACACAAGATTCGGCAGGCATAAGGGAGGATCTACGTACCACAGAGAGGATGCATGAAGCTTGGCCTCAAGAGAGACCAAATGGGTGTGTTTTTTTACCTCGTGCACCGTGGATGTTATCAAAGCTAGAGATGGCGACGGTGAAGCGCGCTATTACTACAATTCGTACTCCCACTGGATGCATGAGGTGTTTGAAGGGAGCCTTTACAAAGAGCAAGAAAAGAGGTGTAGAGCAATTATATGGCTTGAAATCTCATGATTGGCACAAGATGCTCCAACTAAGTATTTTATATGCATAATATCTTTTTCCTTTCAAATTTGTGAGTGAATAGCTATAAGCAACTAATCAACCACCTCCTCGCGGGTTCAGTTCATACTACCTACTAGCATTTCACGTAGTGCATCAGAGGACGTGAAAGATTGTATTTACAAGATGGGCGAGCTTGTGAGGTATGTGAGCTCAAACAAAATAGATCCCACCACGCTTGAGAATGCTCGAGTTATGTCAGTGGAGGCGGTTTGTTTAGTGGAGGAGACATTTCCACGTTCTATTCTCACAAGCCAACTACATCTCATAGTACATTTGGTGGATGAGATTGCTATATGCGGTACTATATATGCATGATGGTTGTTCTTCCTCGAATGCTTCATGAAGATGTTGAAGGGCTTCATGAGACAAAATGCAAGACCCGAAGGTAGCATGGCCGAGGGTTGGTTGGTACAAGAGTCACTTGTATATATTTCTGAGTTTCTTGTTGATGTGGATAGCTCTCTCCCACGACTATGGAGAGATGATGAAGACCTAAGGATGACCTCTATTGTGCCTCAAGGAAAAGCACGCAACAAAGTAATAGACATGGAGTTGTGTAATAGTATCAACCTCTTTTGCGTGCTTAATAGTGATGTGATGAAAAGATGGGTGACAAGATACGAGGATGCAAAGGCAAGAAGACAAGAAGAAAGGGCCCTCTTTCGTACACACCATGGATCTGGTTGATCTCATTGAGGATGAGATTGAACTGTAGCCCCACAATTGATATTGGCAAAACTATTTTACATATTGTCTCATTCTCTTCATTTCACTTAATTCTTGTATATGTGGGCTTGCAAAAAATTATGTGCTTTGGTAATCATGGGCAATGTTTGGAAAGCAATGATGTACACCAAAATCTCACTTTCTGTATTCTCTGGAGCGCATTTATTTACGTGTCTAAATTCGCGTCTGAGTCTCAGTGTAAATGCACAAATAAACACGCAAATACACGCGCTAATAAACGGGATGTTAGACGGGCCCGTATTTTCTCAGGTCAAATGCGCAAATAGATGCGGTGATTTATGCGCAAATAAACGAGCGTTTAGCCGCGCCTATAGACGCGCCCGTAATTTTGCTACTAGAGCAATGCCTATAGACGCGCCCGCTATTTTGTGCGTCTACCAAGCGCGTCTATAGTTGCTTTGTGTTGTTGTGATGGTCGAAATGAAAACACGTATTTTGGATTTTGGAATCAACCCAAGGTCGATTTATACTTTAAATAAGTGATCAATGTTATGATGTCATAAATAAGAAAATCAATTGGTGATGCAATTGTGTTTTTTGAGTCTGAAATGGACCCAAGGTTGACTTGTAAATTGAAATAGGCATGCTTATACTATCTCCCTACTATCTGGGAATATAATTGAGCCATGATGGTGATGATAATGTGCTCGGGGGGGTCACTCATCATATGTAACCCTATCACGTGAGTTCAATAGAAGGATATTTTTTATTTCTAAAATTTACAGAAATAAATATACATAAGGGACTATTTAAAATAGTTTTGGAAAAAATTTACAGATTTGTATAGAAAAGGGGTACATTTTATTAATGAAAAAATTTACAGATAAGGGATTTTAAATATAGGCCTTGAACGCACGTGATATAGAGGTTTATACATAGTGACCCCCCTGAGATAATGTGCTTGTAGAGATTTGAAATCAACATAAGGTTGATTTGCAATTGAAAGATGTGATGTCTAGCAATGTTTGTGAAGCAAAGTTATTGATAAAAATATTTATATTGGATTATGAAATCGACCCAAGTTCAATTTATTTTCAAATATGCGATCCTTGATAAGATGTGGGAGAGTAAGCAAAGCCAATAGTGGCGATAATATGTTTTTAGAGTTTGGAAATTGACCCAAGGTCAATTTACAACAAGAGTTCTTATACTGTATGGGAATGCATTTGGTCCCTAATGGTGATGCTATGTGCTTTAAGAGGTTTCAAGTCAACCTACGTCTGATTTGTGAGTGAAAGATGTGATTTTTAGGAGTGTGTATGGAACAATGTGTTGATGAAACATGTATTTTGGATTTTGAGGTCGACCCCAGGTGGATTTGTGCTTCAAATATGTGATGTGTGACATGTAGGAGTAAGCAAAGCCAATGGGTGGTGATGAGTGTATTGAGAGTTTTGAAATTGACCCAAGGTCGATTTACAATGAGAATGCTTGTACTTGTACTGTATGGAAATATTTTTGAGTGAGGATGGTGATGATAATGTATTTGCAAAGATCTGAAATCAACCTAAGGGTCAATTTGTAATTGAAGGATCTAATGTCTAACAATATCTATGAAGCAATGGTGTTGATAAAAACATGTATTTAGGTTTTAAAATCTACCTAAGGTTAATTTATACTTCAAGTATGTGATACATGATATCATATAGGTGAGTGCCAAGTGAAACAATGGTGATAGGAATGCATTTTCATAGTCTGGAAATTGACCCAAGGTTGATTTACAATGGGCATGCTTCTATCGTACATCAAAATGCATTTGAGCCATGATGGTGATGATAATGTGTTGGGATTTGAAATCGACCTAAGGTTGATTTGCAATTTATAAATGTGATGTTTAGTTGTGCATACGAAGCAATGGTGTAAGCCATAGGGCCGTATAAACGAGGGACAACATGTATCAATGTATGAAAAAACAAATCTTTATTTACAATATTGACATTACTTAATTACTTTTAAATACCTGGGGGGCGCTCTAGTAGCTCAGATATACTGCTCCTCAGTAATCAACCCATCATCATAGAAGTGCCTCCATGTATCTCCTCTACGATGGTGGCAATGGTAGGCTGTCTCGACAGGAGTAGTGTACATGCCCACCATGATATCAAGCTACAAGGTGACAAAATTTGTGGAGGAAATAGTACAAAGAAACAACCTCCTAATAAACCACATAAACACAATATAATTTGAGATCGATACTTACAAATTGGGCCTCCCATGAGTCAACACCCCCTACTCTAAAATGCACGTTTCCATATCACTCTATTTGGATCCTTCGTGCCTCCATGTGCTGTAGACTGGAGTCTACCTTCACTACCTTTATTGCTTTCTTCCACTCATGCTTGTTCACTCATGCTTGTGAGTGGTGTGGGGCTAGCCCCTTGGTGGTTGACCTCCATCTCTCCTGGCAATCTCGGCTAGTGTCTCCTCTTAAGCGAAGATCTTTTATTGACAAGTATCATAACAATCCTTGACTTGGCCCATTTATCTGTGAACTGAACATTGGGGGGATTGGGATACCTAGAGCGAATAGCAGTATCACAACAGTGAAAGTCTCATCAGCAAACTTTTTTGGATGGTCTTTGTAGTGAATAAAGCAATCTCTGTAGTTGTTAGCAACAATTATAGGGTGCATGAAGGCCATGATGTCCTTCCCTCATGCATCCATCAAGATGCCTCCTGTCTGAGTGATGTCATAGAAGATCATACCATCACCCTCCGGCACATCTGCATCATCTGAATCATCCTTGCCCCCACCATTACCCCCCCCAAAGCACTGTCCCATGCATCCCCGACCGCTACTACGCCTACTGCCCTGTCGTATCGAGCTAGTACATTGGCCACTCATAGTTGGAGAAGCGACTCTCGACTGCACGGGAGTATGCTGGCCACTCGTAGCTGGAGAAGCGACTTTGTGAAGGAAAGCAAGTGTGCTAAAAGTAGGTTCTAAAATTAGCTCACAATCTGTGCATCTAAAAGTGTGTCTATCAACATGTCTAAAAGTGCATCTAAAGGTGTGTCCATCAACACATCTAAACTATGTTTTAGACGTGCCTATAGACGCGTTCCACAGTACAGATGCAGTGTTAGATGCACTTTTAGATGCTCCATAGAGTTTGACATTTACAACTCATGCAAGAACACATTTTTTGGGTTGTTTATCTGTAGGACATCTTCATCTTCAACAACTAGCTCCAGTGAGGATGAATCCCTCTTTATCCACCATCGTGAAATGTGGTTGGAGCAAAAAAACAAATGTATGTGTGATCGATGTCGAGGAAACATGTATTGTGCACATAGAGTTACACTCAATCATGTGTCAAAGTATGGAGAATGGGATGCAACCATAAACATGGTAAGTGTTAAGAGTTAAGGTTGATTGAGATACCTATGGGTGTTCATGTGTTTGAGTTATGATCCCACTTTAATTTGATACAAGATGCAGTGCCACACCCGCATATGTTGCCGGAGTGACTCTCGACTATAGGAGATTGGATGAGAATTTGGGATGGTTCCATGACTCCTCTACCACTTGGCATGAGCCAATAAGGGTTTGTGGCTATTATGTCCTATATTGAATGGAAATAAAGATTGCCTCCCCTAACACCAACTTTTGTTTAGATACTCCATCTTTTATCGTTTACCATATTGGTCCCACCTCAAGATCAATCACCTACTTGATCCCATGCATATCTTCAAGAATGTGATGTCTACCATTTGGGAACATTTGAATGTGACACGAGATTCTGCAGGCATAAGGGAGGATGTATGCACCACAGGGAGGATGTACGCACCACAAGGAGGATGCATGTCTTTTTACCTTGTGCACCGTGGAGGTTATCAAAGCTAGAGATGGTGGCGGTGAAACGAGCTATCACTATAATTCGTACTCTCATTGGATGCATGAGGTGTCTCAAGGAGGCCTTCACAAAGAGCAAGAAAAGAGGTGTAGAGCAATGATATGGCTTGAAATCTCATGATTGGCACAAGATGCTCCAAGTAAGTTTTTTATGTGCATAATATATTTTTCCTTCCAAATTTGTGAGTGAATTAGAAGCAACTAATCAACCATTCCTCGTGTGTGCATTTCATACCACCTACTAGCATTTCTCGTAGTGCATCGAAGAACATGAAGGATTGTATTTACAAGATGGGCAAGCTTGTGAGGTACTTTACTGGATACAAAATGTGAAGCGTATCAATGCTCCATGCAAGGTGTTCATATTGCTAATATGGCATACTTTTTCCTTTCTAGGTACGTGAGCTCAAGGTAAATAGATCCCACCACGCTTGAGAATGCTTGAGTTATGTCAGTGGAGGTGGCTTGTTTAGTGGAGGAGACATTTCCATGTTCTATTCTCATAAGCCAACTACATCTCATAGTGCATTTGGTGGATGAGATTGCTATATGCGGTATTGTACATGCACGATGGTTGTTCTTCCTCAAGCACTTCATGAAGACCTTGAAGGGTTTCGTGAGACAAAATGCAAGGCCCGAAGGTAGTATGGCCGAGGGTTTGGTTGGTACAAGAGTCACTTGTATATATTTCTGAGTTTCTTGTTGATGTGGATAGCTCTCTCCCACGACTATGGAGAGATGATGAAGACCTAAGGATGAGACCTCTATTGTGTGTACGAGGATGCAAAGGCAAGAATACAAGGAGAAAGGGTCCTCTTTTGTACACACCACAGATCTCGTGTGCCATACCCTTAGTATCTACAAGTACTTCCAAAGGATATTCATGTGGATTGGCTACTTGATGAAATGGAGAGAGTAGAGAGAGACGAGGGGATGCATATCACAATGGAAGAATGGGAGTATGCTAGGGGATGCATGAGCAAGGTCGGTATATAGAATATTATGCATAAGTTAGGAGATTTCAACAATTTAGATTGCTTATTTAATTGATTTTTTCTTGGTGTAGTGTACTATGTTCAATGCTATATGGTGGGAGGGCAAGAATTTTTGAACACAATGGATTGATGATGAGAGAAACACACAAGATTGCAGTGTCATTGCTAGCTTTGAGGGATCCAATGGAGCCATGGATGATTATTCACTACTACACACGGAGCCTATGTCCAAGTTTGAGATGAAAAAAATTAATGAAGAGCATTTACATCAACTTTTTATCTTGAGCCAAGTCTAACATGCCAAACAAGTCTATCTCTAACTCTATACCGAGTTGATACTCTAGCATCGTACATTCACCTAAAAGTACTTGATCATGTTCTTCAATAAAGTGTGGTGATTCTTGATGATCGTTGTCCTCTTCCTCAATATCGTGATCTCCATCTTCCTCCTATGCAATGTCATTATGCGCATCTTCCTCTTGGCTCATATTGTGATCTTCATCTTCTTCGATAGATTCATCGGGATCAATTGGATCTGGCATTGGTAGTGGCATCTCCATATCCACATCTCTATCTTCAAAAATTTTCTTACTTCATGGTGCAACTTGGATCACATGCCACCATCTTGGATCAGAATGATCCGGATGAAAAACCACCTATATTGAAGATGGGTGCCAAATGTTGTCAATTATATATATGAAATTATGCTTAAGTACATGTTGTTGAGAGATATGGTGCCATGAGCACATAGATTAAAGGGCTAAGGTATGGTATAGGAAAGAATTAAAGTAGCCACCCTAGGATGTGGACTACATGATGTGGAGATGTGGATTGAGGATATCCACAAGGAGAGATGTGGATGAGAGGATCCCACATGGTTTGACTATTCTAAAGGCTTAGTCTATATAAGAAGCCTATCATGTATAGTTGAGAACACAAAAATTGCAAGAGATATAGATTTGCAATCTCCCTCTCATGTCTTATTTAGTGTGCTTTGAGCCTCCGTAGTTCTTATGTTTATCTAGTTGCACTAGGTTTAGCGCGATCTTACATTCTTTAACATGGTATCAGAGCTAGTTAGCTAATCCTAGAATAGCTTATATTGAGAGTCCTAGAGAAATCTTTATCGTGCATTTCCATTCATTAGAGATTTTCGTTTTTGGCCACTCTTCTTCTTAGAGAGTTTGAGAGTGTGAAAGAGAGATTTGTTTCTTCTTCGTAAAGCAGAGAGAGAAAGATTTTTGAGTTGTTCGTTCAAGTCAATGCTTCATTTTAGAGAGAGGGACTCTAGGCTACAACATATTCTGCCTCCTTCAAGCTCCTACGACCTGCAACACAAAACTCACGTTAGACCCGCAACAGCTCTTGGCGATGAGTCGTAGCTTCTACATCTATGCAGATCTCCACAGCAGCTTCGAAGTCAGCCAACAATGGACGGGTAGAGCCAGGAACTCAACAGTGCCAATCGACTTCTCAACAACTCCTCTACTCAGTAGCAGCAACAAACAAAGGCTTCAAGGGAATAACGAGCACAACAACCAATGCCTCTCGACATGCAACTCTTCAATTGGATGATCGTCGTTGACCTACGAGACCTTCTGCAATAAGCGATAGTGCCACAACTCTATGACCCAAACCAACGCTATTTGAAATCCAATCGGCACAACGGGACTCAAACAAATCAAGCAACGTCTGGTACAACTCTTACAACATACTACGCGGCCACATCAACGAACACAAGAGGGGAGCGTCTGAAAGAGGCAGTTTCGGAGAGCTCAGATTGCACTCTCTGAGTTGTAGTTTCTGATGAAGATAGAGAGGGAAGAGCAGGGATGATTTTGTTCAACTGCATCGGTCGTTTTTTGCTCAAAATTTGTAAGTTTGGAAATATCTTGCATGAGTCTCAACGATGGAGTTCTTGGGCCTACGCAAGGCTCACAGCTTCACAGACCAAGCAGTAATCCATAGTGATGCGAAAGGCGCTAGCTGTGATAAAAGAGTTCACACCAAAGCTCTAGCCTCCCTCCTCGACCAACGCCTTCTATCTTCGTTGCTTTCAAGGTGGCTCCAACCCCTCTTGGTCTTTACACAGTTGCAGCGCCTGTGCAGCCAGTTCTCTGCCTCACCGGGTGCGCAAATGGGTCTACAATAGCTTGACCACCCTCCTGCTTTACAAGCCTTGCAGCTAAGGCCATCCCACCGCCCTCCAAGCCCATGCTTCCAAGGGCGACGCTGGATTATGAGCAACATCCGTGAGCAGCACCTGTGAGCGGTCTCCAGCCGCCTCACAATGAGTTATGCATAGGCAAACACAGCTCCTGCATTGCCAGAAGCCCGCTCCATCACAACTAAGCAGCAAACGACCTTATCCTCCACTCTCTCATACGGTTCCCATTCATTGACATGTGGCAGTTAAAATTCAACTCGAGCTAAGCGAAGTAGAATTGTGGTTAAATAGTTGGTCTAGAAGTGGACACGTGGCACCTTATCCCAATTACCAAGGTGAAGTCACATTGACCCTAGGTTTGCTCAATGGTCAAGTAACTCACACTGAACCAGGGTTAGGTTTTAGTTCAATATTGGTTAACTGCCACATAAGCATGCACAATCAGTAGTGCCACCTAAGCACATAGCCCCTGCCAAGCACAGTCGTGCAAGCAGCATGTGAATAGGCAAGCCACATCATCAAGGCCCCCTCTTCTTCACAAAAGCTTCAACAAGCCATAACTTGCAATCCAGGAAGAATTTGCACACGCTCCAAAAAGGAAAAGTGATCGTCTTTTTGAGCTCTACCCGTCTGTCATGTCAGAATCATTGTATATGCAATTAGACACTGCCAATATTGAAAGAAATCAATTGGTAAGACCTTTGTAACAAATGGAAAAGCAAAGCATGAATGTACACAGCAAGCCGCAAGCACAAGTGTATGAGATGACCATAGCAAAAAGCATGGCATCCACAGAAAAAGCATCAAGGCACATGGAAGAACAAAGCATCATGCAGGTAGCTACACCAAACAAAGAAGCAAACGAGTCGTCATCAAGCCATGAGCCAAAAGGTGACATCAATGGAATGTATTGAGAAACAAAAACCTTGCCAACCTTGCCTATGTTTTGTAAATCAAACCTGACCACCTGAGAGTAGCTATGAAAGCACCCAGGGGAGGTATTGACATGTAAAAGCCACACTTTACCACCTTAAGTAGCAATGCATGCACTAAGGGGAGGTGATGGAATGTAACTCACATCTGACCACCTTGCAGTAGTCAAAGGATCATGGCACCAAGGGGAGGTGTTGAGAGATATGGTGCCATGAGCACATAGATTAAAGGGCTAAGGTATGGTATAGGAAGAAAAAATTAAAGTAGCCACCCTAGGATGTGGACTACATGATGTGGACATGTGGATTGAGGATATCCACAAGGAGAGATGTGGATGAGAGGATCCCACATGGTTTGACTATTCTAAAGGCTCAGTCTATATAAGAAGCCTATCATGTATAGTTGAGAACACAAAAATTGTAAGAGATATAGATTTGCAATCTCCCTCTCATGTCTTATTTAGTGTGCTTTGAGCCTCCGTAGTTCTTATGTTTATCTAGTTGCACTAGGTTTAGCGCGATCTTACATTCTTTAACACATGTATCAATGGATCTTTAAAAATGAAATCTTCGATTAATTAAATCATTAGTATGCACCTGCTCACAGTGATCAGGAAGAACAAAAGCATCACTTTCATCAGTCCAATGTTTGGTGGAGTCTATTGCAAAGAAACCACTACTATCTTTTCTCACTGTCGCATGGGGACCCTTGTTAATAGTTCTAAACAATTTTACATCAAGAATGAAAATACTAAATCGTCTGAAATCAACTTCATAGATTTCACGTATGGTTCCACAATAATCCAAGTATGAGGAGAGAAGATTGGTATCCGAAGCACTTGCGCGGCTATCTTGTGTGAAGTTAGCCATGACTCCACAATCATACATGACTCTCTTTGAATCGATGTGTTCCATGTGAAAATGTCATCCATATGACCATAATGCACTGTAATTTTTGTACTGTAAAAGAGCATCATTAAAACAATGAAGATGCATCTATTTTATAGCATATATTGCCACAAATAATTACTTAATTATGTCAAGAGGTAAGAAACTTACATGCATCATACATCCAGGTGATAACTCTCGTTCATGCTCGTTTATTGTCT
The DNA here is from genome assembly GCF_047967505.1 of Dipteris shenzhenensis. Lineage (NCBI taxonomy): Eukaryota > Viridiplantae > Streptophyta > Polypodiopsida > Gleicheniales > Dipteridaceae > Dipteris > Dipteris shenzhenensis. The sequence continues at coordinate 20,166,348 of NC_141619.1, forward strand.
CTCCATTGCGTTCGGCTTTACGTAGAGCCAGTTATAGCCAATCAAGTGACATGTGAGTGGGGAGAAGAGCTAGATCCCATGGATATGGTTGCGATCACCTGTACATTACTCTGAATCTCATCCTTGCATTTATTCTTTCTACTTTGGCCACTTCATATCTCTCAATCCACTTCTACATCTCAAGGCTATTGAGGATACAAAACTTATTGAATTTCTCCATTTGGTCTTCGCTCATCTTTCTTTCAATCCCTTTTCCTTGGGGAACCTTGCCAATGATGCGATCATGATTCTTGTTATGCCAAGCTTGCGGCATATCGGGATCCATGGATGCAAGAAACTCCGTGATATATACTAATGACTCTTGCACAAGCCATCCCTCTACCGTGCTTGCTTCTGGTCTTGCTCTTTGTCTTACAAATCCCTTCAAAGTTTTCATAAACCGCTCAAGAAAAAACATCCATCGACTATGAATGGTACCTGCAATAGCCACCTCATCAACTATGTGCACAAGCAAGTGGACTTGAGTTGTCATAATGCTCGAGGGAAAGTGCTTCTGGGGCAAGCATACGGCTTCAATGGGGATTCCACCCTAGCCTTCTGGATGCTCGATATGGAGATCTCTTTTTGAGATATCCACCTATTTCACATGCCCATGTAAGATATTTTCGTAATCAGTCTACAAATTATTCAGCTTAAATTGAAAAAAATGCAATCAATGCAATCTGATAGTAAGCATACCTCACAATACCACTGATCTTGAATATAGCATTTCTAACATCTTCCTCTAAGCACCCTTTTATTGTAATTGGGAGGATGAACTATCAAAGCAACAAAGAATTCATGTCAATAATATAACATAATCATAATTATGCTAATGCATCACGATTATCGATACACTAATTCTACAGCTTAGAATACCTGTAAGACCTTGTGCCCATCATGGGACTTGAGCCCACTAAGGTTATTATCCTTTGAAAATGCTCCTTTCAAGCAATGCATGTACCCTGTCAGTGTTTGAAAAGAGGCAATGTCCACCTTGACCACTGTCTCCTCCCTCATAGAGAGGATCCACATTGCTTTCGAGAGGACAACTTTTCCCGAAGCATGCACTTGGGGCCACAAACGAGACATCCTATTCATAGCACGCAAGTCTTCTTGCACTCCTCTCGAGTCTTTGGAACCAACCAAGTGTGCCCAAATAGTAGTCCCCACATTCTTCAAGATATGCATGGGATCCAAGAGATGATTGATTTGTAACTGACCCCAATAAGGAAGCTCGTGAAAGATCGATAGCCTCTTCATACCAGGAGGATGTTCCTCTCCATTTGCCCTCCAAGCTTGAATCCAATCACTTGCCTTCAAATATGATGGTGGTGGATCAAGCTGACCTCCACGTGTGAGATGGTCCAGCGGAAGGTATCGAGCATGACCTTCATAAACATTTTTTCTCATATGTTTGGAGTATCGTTCAAGAGATTTCAAACCTAGTCCACAAACAGGACAAGCATGGTAACCACTTGTAACAAGTCCTACATGTGTGCATGAATGTGTTAGTATAAGACATGCATGCAAAAGAGAGTCATAAAAGCATAATCCTATATTATACTTGTAGAGACACAACTGTGTACCTATGCACTCTCCATATCCTGGGTGGTCATGCATGGTCCACATCAAGATACCCATGACCAAAATATCATTGGTATGTCTAGGAGCTCTAGAAATATCAAAGACCCACACTCCTCTCCATAATATATGTAACTCCTCTATCAAAGGTGCCATGTACATGTCCATATTTTTTGCCTTGTACTTCCCTGGCACAAGTAGTGCAAGCATGAGGTGTCCCTTTTTTATTGTTAGCCATGGTGGGATATTGTAATTCACCACGACTATGGGCCATGTCGATCAAGATGTTGAGCATAATCCGAAAGGATTCTTGCCGTCCGTGGCGAGCCTAAGATGTAAGTTGTGTGGCTCCCTTGTAAAGTCCGGCCACTGATTCTCTATGTGCTTCCAAGCTGCACAATCTGCGGGAATCCTCAATGTGTCATCAGTGGACCGATGAGATGCATGCCATGTCATCAACTCCGCTATGGATTTGCATCAGAACATGTGTTGTATTCTTGCAATGATGGGAAAGTGTCTCAAGACCTTTACCGATATCTGCTCACCCTGCAAGTCATCTCTATATCGTTATTCCAAGTTTGAGATGAAAAAAATCAATGAAGAGCATTTAGATCAACAGTTTCATCAAGTCTAACATGGCAAACAAGTCTATCTCTAACTCTATACCGACTTGATCTCCTATATCATCATCATACTCTAGCATCGTACGTTCACCTAAGAGTACTTTATCATCTTCTTCAATAAAATGTTAAATATTTTTGATCGTCGTCTTCTTCCTCAATATCGTGATCTCCATCTTTCTCTCGTATGATGTCATTATGTGCATCTTCCTCTTGGCTCATATTGTGATCTTCATCTTTAGATTCATCTGGATCAATTGGATCCCACATCTCCATATCCACATCTCTATCTTCAGAAATTTGCTTACTTTGTGATGCAACCTGGATCACGTACCACCATCTTTTATTAGAACGATCCGGATGAAAAACCACCTATATTGAAGATGGGTGCCAAATGCCATCAATTATATATATGAAATTATGCTTAAATACGTGTATCAATGGATATTTAAAAATGAAAGCTTCGATTAATTAAATCATTAGTATGCACTTGCTCACAGTGCTCAGGAAGAACAAAAGTATCACTTTCATCGGTCCAAAGTTTGGTGGAGTCTATGGCAAACAAACCGCTACTGTCTTTTCTCATTGTCGCATGGGGACCGTTGTAAATAGTTCTAAACCATTTTCAATCAAGAATGAAAATATTAAATTGTTTGAAATCAACTTTATAGATTTTGCGTATGGTTCCACAATAATCCAACTGTGAGGAGAGAAGATTGGTATCCGAACCACTTGCTTGGCTATCTTGTGTGAGGTTAGCCATGACTCCACAATCATATGTGAGTCTCTTTGAATCAATGTGTTCCATGCAAAAATGTCATCCATATGACCATAATGCATTGTACTTTTTGTACTGTAAAAGCACATCATTAAAACAATGAAGATGCATCTATTTTATAGCGTATATTGCCACAAATAATTACTTAATAATGTCAAGAGGTAAGAAACTTACATGCATCATACATCCAGATAATAACTCTCGCTCACACTCGTTTATTGTCTCTCCATTGCATTCGGCTTTACGTAGAGCCAATTATAGCCGATCAAGTGACATGTAAGTGGGGAGAAGAGCCACATCCCGTGGATATGGTTTCAATCGCCTGTACATTACTCTGAATCTCATCCTTGCATTTATTCTTTTTGCTTTGGCCGCTTCATATCTCTCAATCCACTTCTGCATCTCCTTGCTATTGAGGATACAAAACTTATTGAATTTCTCCATTTGCTCTTTGCTCATCTTTCTTTCAATCCCTTTTCCTTGGGAAACCTCACCAACGATGCGATCATCATCCTTGTTATGCCAAGCTTGCGGCATATTGGGATCCATGGATGCAAGAAACTCTGTGATATATACTAATGACTCTTGCACAAGCCATCCCTCTGTCATGCTTGCTTCTGGTCTTGCTCTTTATCTTACAAATCCCTTCAAAGTTTTCATAAACCGCTCGAGAAAAAACATCCACCATCTATGAACGGTACCCAATGGCCACATCATCAACTATGTGCACAAGCAAGTGCACTTGAGTTGTCATAATGCTCGAGGGAAAGTGCTTCTCAAGCAAGCATATGGTTTCGATTGATTCCACCCTAGCCTTCTAGATGCTCGATATGGAATTAATCTCTTTTTGAGATATCCACCTATTTCACATGCCCATGTAAGATATATTCATAATCAATCTACAGATTAATCAGCTTAAATTGAAAAAAATGCAATCAATGCGATTTGATAGTAAGCATATCTCACAATACCACTGATCTTGAATATATCATTTCTAACATCTTCTTGTAAGTACCCTTTTATTGTAATTGGGAGGATGAACTATCAAAGCAACAAAGAAGTCATGTCAACAATATAACATAATCATAATTACGCTAATGCATCACGATTATCGGTACACTAATTCTACATCTAAGAATACCTGTAAGACCTTGTGCCAATCATGGGACTTGAGCCCACTAAGCTTATTGTCCTTTGAAAATGCTCCTTTCAAGCAATGCATGTACCCTGTGGGTGTTTGAAAAGAGGCAATGTCTGCCTTGACCGTTGCCTCCTCTCTCATAGAGAGGATCCATGTTGCTTTCAAGAGGATAACTTTTCCCAAAGCATGCACTCAAATCCACAAATGAGACATCCTATTCATAGCACGCAAGTCTTCTCGCACTCCTCTCGAGTCTTTGGAACCAACCAAGTGCGCCCAATTGTGTAGACCTCATCTTTTCTTAGGTGCAAGTACTTGGTCCATATAGGATAACATTGTTTTCTAGAAAATGCGATTTGAGGCTCTTTTCCATAAAAACACCCTATATCGTGTTTATTAGCAAAGCGTGCTAGAAGTGCACAAGCATATAGGGAGGACAAAATGAATGATACTCTAAAAAGCCTCCTCCAAAAATAGGTTCACGCAATCACTAGATACTCTAAATATAGTACCTTGATGACTAGTTTTGGCATGTGTTTTCTCCCATGATTAGCCCCACCTACCTATACTTGTGCAAAAGCCACAGTCGTGATCTATCTCCTGCATCAGCATCAATTAGGCATTTACTTGAACTTGTCTGGAGATGATGTTTTTGCATCAAGAGAAAGGATATTTTGCTAGAAAACGTGATATGGAAGAGAAAAATAAAGAAAGAGCTTAAATCACGTTTTTTAGCAAATTTTGCTTAAGACCAATCTAATCAATCAGTTGTACTCCACCATCCTCCTAAACCCTAGATTACAAATGAGATGTGCTTACCTGGGCTTGTGTGTAGAGCTAGAGCTGTGGTGGAGAGGTGTGAGATGGGAGCTGGGGTGGTTGTGGTTGTGGAGCTGCAGTGGGTGGTGGTGGAGCTGGTGAGGTTGGAGTTGGAGCTGCACTGGGACTCTATGATGGAGGTGGTGAGGTAGTGAGGTTGGAGCTGGAGGTGGTGAGGTTGGGAGCTAGAGGTGGTGAGTTAGTGAGGTTGGAGGCAACTGAAACTAGAGATAGGGATGAAATGAAGGGTAACTCTACTTAGAGGCGATTTTGTCTCAAAATGTGTGCAAGCAATCATGGGGAAATAAATGCACAAGTACCTAGAAGATCGTTTTCCACATGTGGCTGACAAGACAGATGTGTCATGCATTGAAAATTGTGCCCTTTTCCCTTATCTACACTTTTCTCCATCCCTCTAGCAGTTTTGATCTACACTCTCCTCCATCCCTACGCCAAATCCTTACCTTGCATCACTGCCATCATCCCCCCCCCCCTTTACTCCCATCATCCCTTCAACACCCCCCCTCCCCCCCTTACTCCCATCATCCCCCCAACCCCCCCCTTACTACACCTATGCAAGAGCCACACTAGCCATGGACAGAACAAATCCAGGTACTCATATATACCACTTAGGAATTTGCTATATTTGTGGGTAGTAGTGTTTTTTTAATCTGTGGTTGTGTAGACCTCACCTTTTCTTAGGTGCCATTGACACAGCACATAGAGAATAGCTTTTTTTGCTAGAAAACGCCATTTGAGGCTATTTTTCATTAAAACACACTATATCGCATTTATTAGCAAAATATGCTAGGTGTGTAAGAATTAGATAAAAAATGCGATTTGGAGTAGTTTTCCTAAAGAAACATGAATATCGCCTTTTCTAGCAAAAGGTACTAAACTTATTAGTATGTATCAGCTTGAGAAGAGCTTGATGGGTGCCAGCTTGATGGTTGTCAACTTGATGTATCTTGAGCTATAGTGGGTCAGTGTGGATAACAGTTTCATGGGTGTCAGCTTGATGGGTTGAGATAGAGCTGTAGTGGGTTTGGGGGAAGGACCTGGAGCTGTACCGGGTCAGGGTAATAGAGCTATTGAGGTTGTCTATCACAAGCCTATAGGGAGGAAGATGAAACTAGAGATGGAGATGACAACGGGAATGATTAAGTCTGGTAGCTTGGTCTAAAAATAGGTGCATACAATTACTAGATACTCTAAATATAGTACCTTGAAGGCCAGTTTTGGCATGTGTGGCTGACAAGTATGACTTGAATAGATATATGTGCCATCTCCTCTTATCTTCACTTTTCTCCATCCATTCAACAATTTTGAATCTTCATCTTCTTCCTCATCTTCATCTAGACAATACTTTAGACCTTGCTTTTTTCCCATCATCATCCCCACCTACATATACTTGTGCAAAAGCCATGGAGAGAAAGGATACAGGTACTTAAATACACCACAGTCTTGATCTACCTTTCCAATTGTCTTCTTCATCTATCTAATTCAACTGCAAGAGCTAGTAGTCATCTGCTTCATCTTTTGAATGATCAAGACAACTATCTTGCAGATTCACCTGAATTTTATTTGGACATGATGTTTTTGCATCAATAGGACTTTTTGCTAGAAAACACAATTTTAGTCTATTTAATTATAAAGACAGACATATTGCATTTTTATGCAAACTTTCAAAGAGGAGGAGCTAACCATCTAGGTGATGCACCAAGACCTGTCAAGAAGACCATTGACCTCTCAGCTAATGCTGTAAAGGAGGAGAAATCTTCTGGTAAGAATTTCTATATGACTGCTTCTGTTTCTTTTTAGGTATATGTGCAAGAGTCATTTTTTGATTTTGTATGATGCAGTGAAGAGAAGAAAGCCCGATGACAAGGGTTCAGACAAAGGTGGACAATCAGTTGGTAAGGGAAAGGAGAAGGAGGAAAAGAAGTCACCCCAACTGCAGCTCTTTGAATTCCTGCAAAAGTCAGAATTCCAATTGTACTATCACAAATACCATGATATCTTCATTAAGGAGCTGGATTTGTAGTCTCTTCTGACACAGCACAAGGATTTTCTTGGAGAGATTATGAATCCTTCCACAAGCTTATAGTTGAAGGATCAAAAGTTATCAACAGCAAGACTTTTGTACATGTCAAAGACATTGCTACAAACGATAGGATGAGGTATCAGATGCATAAGGAAATATGCACTGTACACAAGGGCAATTTCAGGATACTTGAAGAGGCACTTGCATTTGCCATGTATGTACACTATGGTGATGGATCAGTTGAGGACCCAAAGGATAGCAATGAGGAAGAAGAAACAGACAAAAAGTCAGATCTACCAGAAGTGGAAGAGAAGATCAACCTGATAGAGGAAGAGCTTGCAGTTGCAGCATTGGACCTAGTGGCCTTTTTGTATTTTGCATGGGCTTTTTTTATGCATTTCACCGTATACAACATCATTGGTTTTATATAGTGTCATGCACATCTTGTATTTGACTCTATTTTATTCATGATCCGCATTGCCTCCTTCATTCCATTCCTTGTTTTTATCATCTACAAAATTTTAATTATTAGTTATGTTCCAATGGCATATCGTGTTTTGGTAATTTAAGTGGTTGTTGTACACGTACGGTGGAATAAAGGAATAATAAATTGTGTAAAGGATTTGCATGTCCATGTGCCGGATTGGGCTCAAAATTTGCACAGGTCCTAGACCCTATGGTTTCAATTTTTTGCAAAATTTGAATCCCATCCGATACTAGATGTCGGCATGGGGAGGTCAAAGGGCCCATTTTCACCCTATGCACCTCGTTACATTAGTCAAGGTGCAAAATATGGAATGGGTCATTATGATTTGCATGTCCATGTGTCCGATTGGGCTCAAAATTTGCACAGGTACTAAAACCTATGATTTCCATGCTCTTGCAATTTTTGATTCCCATCTAACACGAGATGTGGGTACAGGGGGGTCAGAGGGCCCATTTTCACCCTATGCACCTCGTTACATTAGTGAAGGAGAAAAATATGGAATGGGTCCTTAGGCTTTGCATGTCCATGTGCCTGATTGGCCTCAAAATTTTCACAGGTCCTCAACCCTATGGTTTCCATTCTCTTGCAAAGTTTGAGTCCCATCCAATGTGGAATGTGGGGATAGGGAGGTCAGAGGGCCCATTTTCACCCTATACACCTTGTTGCATCAGTGAAGGAGCAAAATATGGAATGGGTCATTAGGATTTGCATGTACATGTGCCCGATTGGGCTCAAAATTTTCATAGGTCCTAAACCCTATGGTATTTGTGCTCTTGCAAAGTTTGAGTCCCATCCAACATCGGATGTGGGCACAAGGAGGTCAGAGGACCCATTTTCACCTTATGCACCTCATTGCATCATTGAAGGAGCAAAATATAGAATGGGTCATTACCATTTGCATTTCCATGTGTCTGGTTGGGCTCAAAATTTTCACAAGTCCTAAACCCTATGGTTTTCATGCTCTTGCTAAGTTTGAGCCCCATCTGACAATGGATGTGGGCACGGGAGGTTAAAGGGCCCATTTTCACCCTATGCACCTCGTTGCATCAGTGAATGTGCAAAATATGGAATGGGTCATTAGGATATTTTGTCTTTCATAATTTCTATTGAATATTTTGACTTCAAAATTTGGACTTGACAAGAAAGCACATTCTTGTCAAGCACATGTTTTTGTTTTTTTTACCTCTCCAGGAAGACATTTATGACACACTAAAAAGTTCTCGAGTAGGAACTTCAAAATGTCATTTGATATGTTTCAAGATTTGGTGTAGCATTCATGACACACTAGAAAACAAGAGTGGGAACTTCAAAATGTCAGTGTGTCGAGTGTCTCTAAAGAGACTGTCTAATCTTTTGAAAAAATAAAAGCATTTCCAATGATGATCTTGCATAGGTTTTTGGATTTTTTTACCTACAAAAGAGAGGAAACATACCAACTTTTAGAAAAATAGTTAATCAAAGGAGGAGTTTGGAGAAGCAACACACCGAAGGAATGGAGAGGAGACGAGGAGAAGCCCACAAACAAAAGAAAAGCATGAAAATAAGGGGTAAATATTTCCTATTCCTCTATTTCATGCCTTTTTTCTCATACATTGCTCTTTTCTTTCATAGTATTGAGGGAAAGAAAGGAAAGGAGGAGAGAAACAAAAGAGAAAGGGAGGGAAACTAGAGGAGAGGGAGAAGGAAACATAAAGAGAAAATAAAGAAAAAGAAAGAACTTGAAATAGAAGCAAATAAGAGAAAGCTTTACCTTGAGGTGGAGAGGGAGCTCTTGCAAGTCTTAGAGGTAGAGAGGGAGAATATAGGAGAGGATGGAGAGATGGGAGGGGGAGGAATGAGGGAGGAGTGAGGAGGCAAGGATGGAGGGAAATCATGAGCTAAAAGCGAGGAGGGAGGATACAAGAAAGAAAAATGTGAATAGCATCACGGGAAGGGACAAGCGTGGGTTTTTGTCTATGGTACTATTGGTATGACCGACGGTATCGGTGTCAATATATATAGTGGAGGCATCGATATGGGCATGAGTATATACCGAGACCCATCCCAATACCTTAGGGGTTTGGGGGATTTTGGGGGTTTAGGTTTTAGGGGGGTTGTGGGACTTTGGGGGGGATCAAGGGTGTTTGAGGGGAGTTCGACATCTTGGTTGAGATGGACCATAGTTTGTTGAACTACAATATCCCACCATGGCTAATAATAAAAAAGGGACACCTCATCCTTGCCCTACATGTGCTAGGGAAGTACAAGGCCAAGAATATGGTTGTATACATGGCACCCTTAACTGAGGAGTTGTAGACCCTATGAGGGCATACATGTCTTTGATGTTTCTAGAGCTCCAAGGCGGGCCGCAAATAGTTCCATAAAGGGAATTTCGATGTGGACCATGCATGACAATCCAAGATATGGGGAGTGCGTAGGTACGTGCTTGTGCATGCCTATTGATACCTTTATACTTTGTGGTGTGATCTATACATGTTTAATGACCTATTTATGCATGCATATATGTAGGACTTTAAACACAAGGGTGACATGCTTGCCCTATTTGTGGTCCTAGTTTGAATGTGTGACACTCCAAACATATGAGGAAGATGTTTTATGAAGGTCATGCTTGATACCTTCCACTTGTTCATCTTGCACGTGAAGGTCAACTTGATCCACCAACGTCTGTAGGAAGCCAAGTGAGTCGATTAGGGATTAGAGAGCTAATCGTAAAGGAGCTATGTGTTTCTTAAGGGGAGTGTTTACAAAGGAAAGGAAGATTAGTGGCCTCAAGTCCCATGATTGGCACGAGGTTTCCTAGTATTCCACATGTTAGCTTGAATGCTTAGTAGAACTAAGATTGTGATGCTTTCACATAGCTTATGTGATTGTGAAACATTGTTATAACTCCTTTGTTGCTTGAGTAGTTTATTTTCCCAACTATAGTGAGAGGATTATTATCAGAAGATGTTAGAAAAACTATCTACAAGATCATTGGCATTGTCAAGTATGGTTACTACCATATCACCTTGATTATATTTCATACAATTTTATATGATCAGTAGAAAATATTGAATCTTCTGTGTGCATGTGGAATAGGTGGATCTCGTAAAAAGAGATCTCTGTATTGAGCATTGAGAGGGATAAGGTGGACTACATCGAAGCTGTGTGCTTGCTTGAGAATCACTTTCACTTAAGCATTATGACAACTGAGGTACACTTGCTTGTACACGTAGCTGATGAGGTCGCATTGCAAGAACCGTTCATAGTCGTTGGATGTTTTTCCTTGAATGATTAATGAAAACTTTGAAGGAATTTGTAATTTGTAGACCCAAAGAAAGAATGGCAAAGGGATGGCTTGTGCAAGAGTCATTAGTATACATCACAAGAAGTTTTCTACACTACTACACATGCACCCTATTCCGATGCTTAACCATCGACACTTAGCACGTGCGGGGTGCTAATCATCAGTAATCAAAGCGGGATTAGTTAAGTGTCACTATATAGCAACTTTAGACAAGTGTCCCTATATAGCGATCTTTAAAGAGAGTCTCTATATAGTGACACTTACTAGACTTGTGAATGGTCGTTATATAGCGACATTGAGATAGTTTCCTATAGCGATGTTTTATAGAGAGTGTTTTTTCCCATACCTACCTTTAAAGATAGTTTTTCCCAATGACAAATTTTTTTTCCTTTTGATACATGTTTGATCCTTTGAGAGAATAAAAGTACAAGAGCATGTACATCAAGTTTGAAGCTCATATATTCATGTCCAAGTTTGAGATGAAAAAAATCAATGAAGAGAATCTACATCAACAGCTTCATCTTGAGCCAAGTCTAATGCGCCAAACAAGTCTATCTCTAACTCTATACCGAGTTGATCTCCTATATCATCATCGTACTCTAGCATTGTACGTTCACCTAAGACTTGATCATCTTCTTCAATAAAGGGTGGTGATTCTTGATAATCGTCATCTTCTTCCTTAATATCGTGATCTCCATCTTCCTCCCATACGATGTCATTATATGCATCTTCCTCTTGGCTCATATTGTGATCTTCATCTTCTTTGCTAGATCCATCTAGATCAATTGGATCTATCATTGGTAGTGGCATCTCCGTATCCACATCTCTATCTTCAAAAATTTTCTTACTTCGTGGTGCAACTTGGATCACGTACCACCATCTTGGATGAGAACGATCCGGATGAAAAACCACATATATTGAAGATGGGTGCCAAATGCCATCAATTATATATATGAAATTATGCTTAAGTACATGTATCAATGGATCTTTGAAAATAAAAGATTTGATTAATTAAATCATTAAAACACCTATTTCATTAATTTTGGACTCGTGCACTATCCAAATTCATTTTGTGACATAATTTTGGATAAAACATTCAAAAATAAGAGGCTCTTATAAAACAAAACATTGAGTCAAAAAGGAAGATTTTAAAAACTCAAATTAGAAAAAATGACGTGATGTTATTAAAACTAGAGTACATTAAAAATAGAGGACATCACATTGTTAAAAGAGACAAAAAGTAAGATTTTCAAAAATCAAATTAGAAAAAATTGCATGACATGTTATTAAAACTAGAGTACATTTCAAAAAGAGCACATCACATTTGTACAAGAAGTAGATCATATAACTCAAAGCCATATGGTGTCAAAAAACACCTTAATATAGTCTCTCTTATCTTCTTAATCACCCAAAGTCTAGAAGATCTCATCATTGGTCTCTCTTATCTTCTCAATAACCCAATCTTTCACTGCCTCCATAGCTGTATCCTCAACATAATTACATGCAAAGAAGAAATTTAAGCAATCACAAATAAACTAATTGAAAAAGAATTGTAAGTAAAGAAAAAGAATTACAAGACGAATTTTAAGAAATAGAACTCAAAAACTTCAATAAGAAACTAATTGAAAAAGAATTGTAAGTAAAGAAAAAGAATTACAAGACGAATGAAAAAGAATGCAAGTACCTGGAAAAAGTGAAAAAAGTAAGGCTCCACTTATCCTTTCTCTTCAGCTCTTGGTTGCTTCAATGAAATGAGGAGAGAGTGAGAATGAATGAATGGAAAGAAGAGTATATATAATAAAAACTAGCCCACTCCTCCTACGCATAAATTTGAATTTTCAAAAAAGAGAGGGAAATTTGAATTCATTATAAATTTGAATTCAAATTTTTGTTCAACATTCTTCTCATACTTTCTTCTCGTACGTTCCTTTTGAATTCAAATTTGTGTTCAACATTCTTCTTGATACTTTCTTCTTGTAAGTCCCTTTCATTCTTCTCGTAAGTCAAATCTTATTTGTCGCTCTTGCCGTACGTTCCTTTTGAATTCAAATCTGTGTTCAACATTCTTCTTGATACTTTCTTCTCATAAGTCCCTTTCATTCTTCTTGTAAGTCAAATATTATTTGTCGCTCTTTCTCGTGATAGTAAGTCAAATCTTATTTGTCGCTCTTGCTTGTGATAGTAATCTTATTTGAACAAGAATCTTATTTGTCGCTCTTGCTTGTGATAGTAATCTTATTTGAGCAAGAATCTTATTTGTCACTCTTACATGCCTCAACCTAGGTCGTATTGACTTGCATACAAAGTGGTACACCCATCCCATTAGTACTTGTTCGGATAACACACCTCCAAACATATTTTATGATGATTGTACATAACACTAGGAACAAAATGGTGTATAATGTGAGATCGACTATGCAAAGCATATCCAATGGACACAAGACTTTTCACGTTCCTCAACCTAGGTAGTATTGACTTGTGTGCAAAGTGGCATCCCCATCCGACAAGTACTTGTTTAAAAAATACACCTACGATCGTGTTTTTTGACGGTTGTACACGACACCAAGGCCAAAAACGGTATTTAATATTCAATCTACCATGTAAAGCATATCTGATGGGCACAATACTTTGCACGTGCCTTGAAAGCGATGGTATGGTATTCCATGCAAAGTGGAACACCCATTCAATAAGTACTTGGTATGATAATATACCTTTTAAGAGTGTGTTCTTTGACGGATGTGCATAACACTAGGGGGGAAATGGTGTATAATGTGTGATCCCCCATGCAAAGCATAACCGATAGACACAATACTGTGCACGCACATCAACCTAGTTGAAATTTACTTTCTTGCAAAGTGGCTCTCCCATTTGACAAGTACTTTTTAGAATATCACACCTAGGACCATGTATTTTATTGGTTCTTGTCCATGACACTAAGGCAAAAACGTTGATTTATGCTTAATCGACAATGCAACGCATATGCGATCATCATAATACTTTGCACACATCTCAACCTAGGTATTATTGACTTACATGCAAAGTGGCATGCCCATCCCATAAGTACTTAGTCGAATAACACATCTAGGACCGCGTTTTTTGACGGTTATGCATGACACTAAGGCCAAAACAATGTTTAATGCTTGTTCGACAATGCAAAGCATATCCGATGGGAATAATAATTTGCACACACCTTCAACTAGGTGGAATTGACTTACATGCAAAGTGGCACGCCCATCCCATAAGTGCTTGATCGGATAACATACCTAGCAGCATGTTTTTTTATGGATGTGCACGACACTAGAGCAAAAATAGTATTTAAGCTCGATCGACCATGCAAAGGATATCCGATGGGCACAACACTTTTGGTACGCCTTAACCTAGGTGGTATTGAAATGTTCTCAAAGAGTCACACCCATCCAATAAGTACTTGGTCAGATAACACACCTAAGGGTGTGTTTTTTTGCGGATGTCCATATCACTAGGGAAAAAATGGTGTATAATGCGTGATTGACCATGCAAAGCATATCCGATGGTGACAATACTTTGCACACACCTCAACGTAGCTGAAACAAACTTGCTTGCAAAGTGGAGCCCCCATTCGATAAGTACTTATTTGAATAATATGCCTACGGTCATGTTTTTTCATGGTTGTGCATGACACTAAGGCAAAAATGGTGTTTTATGCTTGATCGACAATGCAAAGCATATCCGATGGGCACAATACTTTGCACACATATTAAACTAGGTGGAATTGACTTACATGCAAAGTTGCACACCCATCCCATAAGTGCTTGATCGGATAATATACCTAACAGCGTGTTTTTTTAAGGATGTGCATGACACTAGAGCAAAAATAATATTTAATGCTCGATCGACCATGCAAAGGATATCCGATGGGCACAACGCTTTTCTTACACTGCAAGCTAGATGGTATTGAAATTTTCTCAAAGAGGCACACCCATCCGATAAGTACTTGGTCAGATAACACACCTAAGGGTGTGTTTTTTTGCGGATGTGCATATCACTAGGGAAAAAATAATGTATAATGCATGATCGACCATGCAAATCATATCCAATGGTGACAATACTTTGCAGCACCTCAACATAGTTGAAACGGACTTGCATACAAAGTGGATCCCCCATCTGATAAGTACTTGTTTGAATAACACACCTAGGGCTGTGTTTTTATATGGTTGTGCATGACACTAAGGTAAAAACGGAGTTTTATGCTTGATCCACAATGCAAAACATATCCGATGGGCACAATACTTTGTACATACTTTCAACCAGGTGGAATTGACTTACATGCAAAGTGGCATTCCCATCGCATAAGTACTTGGTCGGATAACACACCTAGCAGCACGTTTTTTTTACAGATGTGCATGACACTAAGGCAAAAATGGTATTTAATGCTTGATAGACCATGCAAAGCATATCTGATGGGAACAATACTTTTCCTATGCCTTAACCTAGGTGGTATTGAAATTTTGTCAAAGAGTCACACCCATCCGATAAGTACTTGGTCAAATAAGATACCTAAGGACGTGTTTTTTTGCAGATGTGCATATCACTACGGCAAGAACGTTGTATAATGCGTAATCGGCCATGCAGAGCATATCCGATGGTGACATATACTTTGCACGCATCTCAATGTAGTTGAAGCGGACTTTGCGTGCACCCCAACATAGTTGAAACGGACTTGCGTGCAAAGTGGAGCTCCCATTCGATAAGTACTTGTTTAATTAACATACTTAGGACTGTGTTTTTTCATGGTTGTGCATGACACTAAGGCAAAAACGATGTTTTATGCTTGATCGACAATGCAAAGCATATCCGATGGGCATAATACTTTGCACACACCTTTAACTAGGTGGAATTGACTTACATGCAAAGTGGCACTCCCATCCCATAAGCGCTTTCATGTATAACTTAACATGGATGTTGATGATGTGGCTCGCCATGATCATGATGTGTATACATGTGGCTGATGTGGCACCATGCATGGTCATGATGTGGCAATATGGTGTGGAATATATGAGTCTCTTCCATGACATGGAAATGTGAGTCTAGCTGTAAGTAGTGTACCTAGAATATCTAATCAATTTTATTGTGCTTTGCAAGCACACTTGCTATTATTTATGGTTTCCATGAACGATGTGCATGACACTAAGGCAAAAATGGTATTTAATGCTCGATCGACCATGCAAAGCATATCCGATGGGCACAATACTTTTCCTACACCTTAAACTAGGTGGTATTAAAATGTTCTTAAAGAGGCACACCCATCCGATAAGTACTTGGTCAGATAACATACCTAAGGGCATGTTTTTTTGCGAATGTGCATATCACTACGGAAAAAACGTTGTATAATGCGTAATCGACCATGCACAGCATATCCGATGGAGACGATGCTTTGCACACATCTCAACCTAGTTGAAACGGACTTGTGTGCAAATAGAGCCCCCATCCGATAAGTAAAGTTTGTTTGATTAACACACTTAGGACCGTGTTTTTTCATGGTTGTGCATGACACTAAGGCAAAAACAGTGTTTTATGCTTGATCGACAATGCAAAGCATTTCCGATGGACACAATACTTTGCACACACCTTCAACTAGGTGGAATCGACTTATATGCAAAGTGTCATTCCCATCGCATAAGTACTTGATCGGATAACACACCTAGCAATGTGTTTTTTTACGGATGTGCATGACACTAAGGCAAAAATGGTATTTAATGCTCGATCGACCATGCAAAGCATATCCGATGGGCACAATACTTTTCCTACACCTTAACCTAGGTGGTATTGAAATGTTCTCAAAGAAGCACACCCATCCGATAAGTACTTGG
Organism: Dipteris shenzhenensis; assembly: GCF_047967505.1. Taxonomy (NCBI): domain Eukaryota; kingdom Viridiplantae; phylum Streptophyta; class Polypodiopsida; order Gleicheniales; family Dipteridaceae; genus Dipteris; species Dipteris shenzhenensis. The sequence goes on from NC_141619.1 coordinate 20,182,995, forward strand.
TCAGATAACATACCTAAGGGCATGTTTTTTTGCGGATGTGCATATCACTATGTAAAAAACGTTGTATAATGCGTAATCGACCATGCAGAGCATATACGATGGTGACAATACTTTGCACGCATCTTAACATAGTTGAAATGGACTTGCATGCAAAGTGGAGCCCCCATCCGATAAGTACTTGTTTGATTAACACACTTAGGACCGTGTTTTTTCATGGTTGTGCGTGACACTAAGGCAAAAATGGTGTTTTATGCTTGATCGACAATGCAAAGCATATCCAATGGGAACAATGCTTTGTACACACCTTCAACTAGGTGGAATTGACTTACATGCAAAGTGGCACACCCATCCCATAAGTGCTTGATCGGATAACATACCTAGCAGCATGTTTTTTTAAGGATGTGCATGACACGAGCAAAAATAGTATTTATTGCTCGATCAATCATGCAAAGGATATCCGATTGGCACAAAACTTTTCGTACGCCTCAACCTAGGTGGTATTGGAATGTTCTCAAAGAGGCACAACCATCCGATAAGTACTTGGTCAGATAACACACCTAAGGGCATGTTTTTTTGCAGATGTGCATATGACTCGGGAAAAAATGGTGTATAATGCGTGATCGACCATGCAAAGCATATCCTATGGTGACAATACTTTGCATGCACCTAAACTTAGTTGAAACGGACTTGCGTGCAAAGTGGAGCCCCCATCTGATAAGTACTTGTTTGAATAACACACCTAGGACCGTGTTTTTTCATGGTTGTGCATGACACTAAGATTAAGACAGTGTTTTATGCTTGATCGACAATGCAAAGCATATCCGATGGGCACAATACATTACACACACCTTCAACTAGGTGAAATTGACTTACATGCAAAGTGGCACACCCATCCCATAAGTGCTTGATCGGATAGCATACCTAGTAGTGTGTTTTTTTACAGATGTGCATGACACTAGAGCAAAAATAGTATTTAATGCTCGATCGACCATGCAAAGGATATCCGATGGGCAAAACACTTTTTGTACACCTCAACCTAGGTTGTATTAAAATTTTCTCAAAGAGGCACACCCATCCGATAAGTACTTGGTCAGATAACACACCTAATGGCGTGTTTTTTTATGGATGTCCATATCACTAGGGAAAAAATGGTGTATGATGCATGATCGACCATGCAAAGCATATCCGATGGCAAAAGTACTTTGCATGCACCTCAAGGTAGTTAAAACAGACATGCGTACAAAGTGGAGCCCCCATCTGATAAGTACTTATTTGAATAACACACTTACGGCCGTGTTTTTCTATGGTTGTGCATGACACAAAGGCAAAAATGGTGTTTTATTCTTGATCGACAATGCAAAGCATATCCGATGGGCACAATACTTTGCACACACCTTCAACAACGTGGAATTGACTTACATGCAAAGTGGCACTCCCATCGCATAAGTACTTGATCGGATAACACACCTAGCAGCATGTTTTTTTATGGATGTGCATGACACTAAGGCAAAAATGGTATTTAATGCTCAATCGACCATGCAAAGCATATCCGATGGGCACAATAATTTTCCTACACTTAACCTAGGTGGTATTGAAATTTTCTCAAAGAGGCACACCCATCCGATAAGTACTTGGTCAGATAACATACCTAAGGGCATGTTTTTTTGCGGATGTGCATATCACTATGGGAAAAACATTGTATAATGTGTAATCGACCATGTAGAGCATATCTGATGGTGCCAATACTTTGCACGCATCTCAACGTAGTTGAAACGGACTTGCATACAAAGTGGAGCCCCCATCCGATAAGTCCTTGTTTGATTAACACACTTAGGACCGTATTTTTTTTCCTGGTTGTGCATGACACTAAGGCAAAAACGGTGTTTTATGCTTGATCGACAATGCAAAGCATATCCTATAGTTGAAACGGACTTGCGTGCAAAGTGGAGCCCCCATCCAATAAGTACTTGTTTGATTAACACATTTAGGACCGTGTTTTTTCATGGTTGTGCATGACACTAAGGCAGAAACGGTGTTTTATGCTTGATCGACAATGCAAAGCCTATCCGATGGGCACAATACTTTGCACACACCTTCAACTAGGTTGAATTGACTTACATGCAAAGTGGAACTCCCATCCCATAAGTGCTTGATCAGATAACATACCTAGGAGCGTGTTTTTTTACGGATGTGTATGACACTAGAGCAAAAATAGTATTTAATGCTCGATCGACCATGCAAAGGATATTCGATGGGCACAACAGTTTTTGTATGCCTCAACCTAGGTGGTATTGAAATTTTCTCAAAGAGGCACACCCATCCGATAAGTACTTAGTCAGATGACACACCTAAGGGCGTGCATATCACTAGAGAGAAAATGGTGTATAAGGCGTGATCGACCATGCAAAGCATATCCGATGGTGATAATACTTTGCACGCACCTCAACATAGTTGAAACGGAATTGCATGCAAAGTGGCGCCCCCATCCGATAAGTACTTGTTTGGATAACATACCTAGGACCGTGTTTTTTCATGGTTGTGCATGACACTAAGGCAAAAACGGTGTTTTATGCTTGATCGATAATCAAAAGAATATCCGATGGGCACAATACTTTGCACACACCTTCAAATAGGTGGAATTGACTTAAATGCAAAGTAGCACGCCCATCCCATAAGTGCTTGATTGGATAACATACCTAGCAGCGTGTTTTTTTACGGATGTACATGACACTAGAGCAAAAATAGTATTTAATTCTTGATCGACCATGCAAAGGATATCTGATGGGAACAACACTTTTCGTAGTTGAAACGGACTTGCGTGCAAAGTGGAGCCCCCATCCGATAAGTACTTGTTTGATTAACACACTTAGGACCATGTTTTTTCATGGTTGTGCATGACACTAAGGCAAAAATATTGTTTTATGCTTGATCGACAATGCAAAGCATATCCAATGGGCACAATACTTTGCACACACATTCAACTAGGTGGAATTTACTTACATGCATAGTGGCACTCCCATCCCATAAGTGCTTGATCAGATAACATACCTAGCAGTGTGTTTTTTTATGGCTGTGCATGACACTAGAGCAAAAATAGTATTTATTGCTCAATCGATCATGCAAAGGATATCCAATGGGCACAACACTTTTCATAGGCCTCAACCTAGGTGGTATTGGAATGTTCTCAAAAAGGCACACCCATCCGATAAGTACTTGGTCAGATAACACACCTAAGGGCGTGTTTTTTTACGGATGTGCATATCACTCGGGAAAAAATGGTGTATAATGTGTGATCGACCATGAAAAGCATATCCTATGGTGACAATACTTTGCACGCACCTCAACGTAGCTGAAACGGACTTGGGTGAAAAGTGGAGCCCCCATCTGATATGTACTTGTTTGAATAACATACCTAGGGCTGTGTTTTTATATGGTTGTGCATGACACTAAGGTAAAAACGGTGTTTTATGCTTGATCCACAATGTAAAGCATATCCGATGGGCACAATACTTTGTACACACTTTCAACCAGGTGTAATTGACTTACATGAAAAGTGGCATTCCCATCGCATAAGTACTTGGTCGGATAACACACCTAGCAGCACGTTTTTTTTATGGATGTGCATGACACTAAGGCAAAAATGGTATTTAATGCTCGATAGACCATGCAAAGCATATCCAATGGGAACAATGCATTTCCTATGCCTTAACCTAGGTGGTATTGAAATTTTGTCAAAGAGTCACACCCATTCGATAAGTACTTGGTCAGATAAGATACCTAAGGGTGTGTTTTTTTGTAGATGTGCATATCACTATGGGAAGAACGTTGTATAATGCATAATCAGCCACGTAGAGCATATTCGATGGTGACAATACTTTGCACGCATCTCAACCTAGTTGAAGCGGACTTGCTTGAAAAGTGGAGCCCCCATCCAATAAGTACTTCTTTTATTAACACACTTAGGACCATGTTTTTTCATGGTTGTGCATGACACCAAGCCAAAAACGGTGTTTTATGCTTGATCGGCAATGCAAAGCATATCCGATGGGCACAATACTTTGCACACACCTTCAACTAGGTGGAATTGACTTACATGCAAAGTGGCACACCCATCCCATAAGTGCTTGATTGGATAACATACCTAGCAGCGTGTTTTTTTACGGATGTGCATGACACTAGAGCAAAAATAGTATTTAATGCTCGATCGACCATGCAAAGGATAACTTGGCATGTCCATCTGATGAGTATTTGATCGGATAACTTCTCCCACCAATAAATTATATACTAATTAAAAATTATAATAAATGAGTAGATTATTAAAAAGAGACTAATATTTATGTAATTGTTGCTACTGCAGCTTGCTTGCGAAGGACTCTCACAAAGGAGATGGCTATAGATTTTGTTCGAGGGATGGATTTGATTTTATGTAGCAAAAGAGAAGTAGTTGCATTTGCTACAATCCATGATAGTGATCCCAATTCAGTTTGCTACTTTCAAAGACTTGGCGAAGATAAGGTGGCAGTTACTGTATCAAAGATTCTTAGGGCACATGTTGAGCTAAATTATAAATGTGGAGATATGGAAACACTTGGAAATGTTATGCCCTACAACACATCCAACAAATCATTTATAGCATGGGACAAAGATGAGACTTATGCAACAGACATTATCAAGAATACAAAGTGCACCACCTTGGATTTTACTATAGGGGACATTTTACAAATGAGATCATTTGCAAATAAGACTGTAGCAGATGGTGAAGTATTGGGATTTGAACAAGTGGAGCAATGGTCATTTGCACAGATGAGGATTTTAAAAGTCACTGATGATGGTATGGTTGATAACATAACATCCTTATGTGATCCCTACTATGAGATAGGCAAGAATATGAGATGGAGCATGCAATTTTTAAACATGAGAAAGAGGCATGTGGTTTTCAATGATAAAGACAAGGTATACTACAATATCAAAGGACCTAAAAAGCGTGCCCATGTGCTAGGCTCTATCACTTCAAATGTGGATGATTTCAATATACTCAATTATAGAAGTGACATCTTATCTGGAGTGGATGAGTTCATTGGTTCCGAGAAACAAAATGATTTTAGAAGCGAAGCCTTATCTGGGGTGGATGAATTCTTGCACAGTGAGAAGGGCAAAGGTTTCAATAGTGATGTCTTGTCAAGTGTGGATGAGTTCATGCATATTAACAAACCTGGTGTCAATCAAGGTTGTGGATTTGTGAAAGCCATGCAAGATGTCCCAATGAGTGATGTTCTCTCAGGAGTGGAAGAGTTTCAAGGTTCTCAATACTCTCGTAGAATATTGAATTCATTGAATGGTCCTAAGAGTATGTTAAAAACAAGGATGAGATCAACAGAGAATTATTCAATATTTAACTTTGATTGTGATATGGCCAAGGATGCAACGACCAATCATGGATGCTTGGTTACAAACAAATGTGAGGAGAAGAAGTACATAAATACAGATAACAACGTGCACGAGGAATGAAAACGGTCATACATATGCATGAAAAGAAAGCGAATCCAGGCAGATCTGCAAAAGCAACCAAAGAGGAAGAGAATAATGAAGGAGGAGAACATGTTAAATGCATTGGGATATCTATGTTGCAAGCGAAGACGTATGTGCTTCATTGATCTTGCAGACATTAGGGAATGTAGAGGACATGTGTGGCAAAGAAGAGGAAGCGAAAGAAATGAATACCTTCTCACAAGTCTCTCTTGCTTTCTTCAGAATGGCAATAAAAGGCTAAGTTCAAGACAAAAGGTAAAACTTCTCATAAATGGAAAAAGGATTTGCAATAAGACATATCGCAATATTACTGGATTATCCCATGGTACATATTGGGATTTAGTCACCAAGGCAAAGGGCGGCAACAAATTTAGCATTCACAGTAATAGAGGAAGGTCCAAATCAAGAATCTCAACTCTCAGGGCAGTAGCAATTTTGCAAGACTTCATACATGAAAATGCTTTACCTCAACCCCATATATCTTACCAAACTCCCTAACGGTGATGCGATCACTGAAATGCACCTTCCAATGGGCTTGACAAAGCTCGAAGTATTTGACTCTATTGCAGAAAAGCAAAGGCAAAGAGGGGATGCCGTAGCTTTTTCACGTCTAAAATTTTGTTTCTTTTCCCTGCTCTTTTTCTTCATACACAACATACATTTGAAAGCTAGTCTACACCCCCACTAGGATCGAGGGCAACTGCTTTCCTGGATCCCCCCTTGCGGGTTTGGTATTATTGCAAGAAAGTTTTATTACAAGTAACTGCAGAAGCAGCCTGTCTTCCAAAATCCCAGAACTAAGAACTAGTCTAGAATCATTACAAGAGGTGAGACTTATCTCAAACCTCTAAAAATAGTAACCGGTCATGTGCCTTCACATTAGCCGCTAGTTGCTAGGTACAAGCCACCTAGCTAGCTGCCGCACACACTCGAAGCTACTTATGCACACTCGGTCACATGAGCCTTGGCAAGCCGATGCATGTGTCCCGCTCTTTAAAATCCTTTTTAATACATCCGGGTACCTGTAACAATTCTAATGGCACCACAACGAGCGCACATTAATAGTTAGCCTTGCATGCATCATTAAAAATAATAAACTTGACTAATCCCAGTCATAGCGGACGTCCCCACACACATATATGTGCACATATTATTATTAATTACTTGGTTGACCCAAAGTCAACCCACTTTGATCCAGGTCAAACCTCTTTGACCGAGGTCAATCCCTTGAAAGTCCTTTGTATACTCTTTGGAAGAAGAACTTTGGATATGTTAAAATCCCAAGGAGGCAAAAAATGTCAAAGTGCAATGTCTGTGATGATTTAAAGCGAGCGATTGAGAGTGCAACATGTCCAAATCAAAGGGAATTATACAAAAAAAACCAAAAATCTCATCATGACCTTATTCGACATTCTAGACAAAAATATGCATTTTGGAAGGAGCAACCTATTTCGCATCCCGATGACTACATGTGCCTTATTGTAGATAGCATGGATCAGAATACAACAACATTGCCTCGTTTTGTTGCCACTCCACCTATATTACAAGGAAAGCACTTTCTAAAGACACATCCATGTGGAGTGTTAGTGCATGGAATTAAGTTCTTTGCAGATATATGGATTGATTCCTTGCATCTACATGATAGCAATCAAGTTGTAACATCTATTATGAAGGCAATTCGCAATGTACATGCAGAAAAAGGTCGCCTACCACTGACTTTGAGAATACAAGCTGATAATTGCTAGCGAGAAATAAGAATGTACTCATGTTTGCATTCTGCTCCATGCTAGTTGCTCATCGAATCTTCAATGAGGTTGAATGTGGATTTTTGTATGTTGGGCATACACATGAGGATATCGATCAGGTTTTTAGCACAGTCTCAAGGGAGCTTAAATGCAAGGATGTGGAGACAATAGATGACTTGGTAAGAAGATGTGGCAGGCAAGTTGGTGGTCGCAAGGAAAGTACAGTATGTGAGAGGCTCGAAAGAATGTATGATTGGAAGAGCTTCATTCTACCTTTCATACAAATGGGTGGTGATGCATTGACAGGTCATACCAATCCACAGTACTTTCGTTTTTTTTTTAAAGATGAAAAACCCGTAAGGCAATGGCAATAGTATTCTCATGATACAAAATGGGAACATGAAGAACCTTATAGTCTCTTAACTTCAATTCCCAGTAAGGAAAGGTATCCAACATGGGCTCCTATACAAGAATTCAATGAGAGGTCTAACTGTGAAATAGAAGGACTAAGAGCATTTATTACATACAAAGAGGAAATGCTCCAGAGATATCATGATTTGAAGCCTACTTGGAGAGAACACACTACCATTATAATTAACAAGACACGAAATTTAATAAAGGACCTTGAGAGAATGCGAGGCTTAAAGGATGTCAAGGAAGAATGCAATATGTTTTGGCCAAATGCTCATAACGATTTGCGCCCAGCTCCAGTCTTTGAAAATGACTTTGTATCATTACTCCCACGTCTATATTGTGGACCAAAGAAGAGAGAGTTTATGCCACAAGTAGATATAGAGGTCGATTGTTTTGTTGTGGTTCAGCCATCGGATGATGAATATGAGAATGTGAAGTTTTCGGTTGCAAAAGTAGTTGATGTGCAAAGAGATGACCAAGGGAGAGCTACAACATTTACAGTGGTATGGTATGAGCCAAAGGGCAGGAAGGAGAATATGAATAACAACACATTGTATACTAATTGTATAATGAAGGAGTGGGTCCCAAATGATGAAGAATGTCCATGATTAAAGCTTTGTATTGAAGTCCATTGAAGAATTTTATTTGGGTACGAGGCAAAATAAAAATACCACAGCAAACTATTTTGCATATACATGAATTTTTAAGGATGCTCACCATGGAGGAAGTAGAAGGAGACAACACAAATGAAGAATGTCCATGATTAAATCTTTGTATTGAAGTCCATTGAAGGATTTTATTTGGGTACTAGGCAAGAAGCCAATCCAAGACAATTATAATCAGAGTCATCACCTCCTATGTCAAATGAGAGTCAAAATATGCACTGGATGTCACCCAAGGGTCAAGGCTTGCCAAGACAATAGGGAGTTAATTCAGATGGCACCTGGCAAGGGACTATCACATTGAGCAATAAGACAATGGGGACTCAATGCACCCAAGGGGCAAGGCTTGGCAAGATAACTTGTGGGAGTTAATGCAAACGGCACCTGTATTTTGCATTGGATGTCACCCAAGGGTCAAGGCTTGGCAAGACAATAGGGAGTTAATGCAGATGGCACCTGGCAAGGGACTATCGCGTTGAGCAATAAGACAATGGGGAGTCAATGCACCCAAGGGGCAAGGCTTGGCAAGACAAGTGGGAGTCTAATTATGCAGATGGCACCTGGCAAGGGACTGTCATGACATTGAGCAATAAGACAATGGGGAGTCAAATTATGCAGATGGCACGAATTGAGGCTCTTTAAGGGCAAGAATTTAAATTGTAAACATATGTTCCATCTAGATCATTTTGGATATAAAGACTCTAGCGAGAGCAACATCCACAATAATCCAACTGCGAGGAGAGAAGATTAGTATCCGAAGCACTTGCTCGGCTATCTTGTGTGAAGTTAGCCATGAGTCCACAATCATACGTGACTCTCTTTGAATCGATGCATCCACGCAAAAATGTCATCCATATGACCGTAATGCACTGTACTTTTTGTGAAGATAGTGGGAGAGAGGGAAGGAGTCTCACTTGAGGCTTTCTCACAAGCACAATGGGGGAGTACACGCAAAGGTGGAGGCTGAAAATAGTTTTCCTCTTCTTAGTTGTGAAAGCCAAAAGAACTCTAGTACAAAGAAATAGAAGAACCCTATATGTGGGTCTCAAACCAAACTCAACTAACTAAGGTGGCATACTAACTGAGCCACGAACTAGTGTAGATAAGGATAGCTGTCATCCAGCTATTATTCGTGGGCGGTGTACCAACCGCATCTCTAGCTAACAAGTCGGTGACATAAGTACACAACGGTCACCCTGGCATATCGCGAGTGGAGCTCGATATCTCAACACTCCCCCTCGAGCTCAATCCCAATTCCTGCACACCAAGCAGGTCTCTGAACTTGCGCAGCTTCTCTGCGCCCAATGCCTTCGTGAATATGTCAGCTACATGATCCTTTGTGCTAACATAAACTAGATCAATAAGACCTAGTAAAACCTTCTCCCGCACATAGTGATAATGCACCTCAATGTGCTTTGTTCTAGCATGAAAGACTGGGTTCTTTGCCAAGTGTATACTGCTCATGTTGTCACAATAAATGACAACCGGCCCATCTGTAGACTGATGCATATCATAGAGTAGCTTATGCAACCAAGCTACCTCACATGCAGCCATTGCTGCACCCCTGTACTCGGCCTCTGTGCTCGACAAGGCAACTATAGGTTGTTTCTTGCTGCTCCAAGTGACTGCAGCACTCCCAAAAGAGAACACATACCCACTGGTAGATCGTCTATCAGAAATACTACCAACCCAATCAGCATCAGTGTATCCATGCAACTGTATCTGAACCCCAGCCTCATAAAATAGTCCATACTGCAATGTGGACTTCACATACCTGAGTATGCGTCTAGCCGCATCCAAATGCGGTTTCCTAAGAGCCTGCATAAACTGACTTACCAACCCAACAGCATAGCTCAAATCCGGCCTGGTAATAGTCATGTAAATCAAACTTCCTACTATGCGTCTATACATAGTAGGGTCTTCCAGAAGCTCACCTGCATCTGCGCTCAGCTTCACATTCTGCTCCAAAGGAACTGAAATAGGCTTACAGCCTGTCATCCCATATTTGGACAGCATGTCCAGTCCATACTGCCTCTGCAAGAGCTGTATCCCACTTGGTGATCTAATCACCTCAATGCCCAAGAAATAACACAGCTCTCCCAAATCCTTCATCTCAAACTTCTGCCTCAATAGCATTTTCACATGAAGGATATCTTCATCACTATCACCTATGATGATCAAATCATCAACATAAATGACCAGCAGCATAATCCCTTTCTCTGTTTTTCTCACAAAGAGTGAGAAATCTGCCTTGGAAATCTAAAAGCCAATAGTGACAAGATATTGTCCTATCTTGTCAGACCATGCTCTAGGTGCTTGCTTCAAGCCATACAAGGCTTTCTTCAACCTGCAAACAAACTCAGGATGAATAGCATGAACATAACTTGCTGGCTGCTCCATAAAGACCTCTTCTTGCAAATCACCATGCAAGAAGGCATTCTTTACATCCATCTGATGTAAAGACCATCCCTTTGATGCAGCCATAGCAATGGCTGCTCTTACGGTTGCCATCCTTGCAACCCGGCTGAAAGTTTCTTCATAATCAATGCCATATGTCTGTGCATACCCCTTGACAACTAATCTTGCCTTGTATCTATTCACAGAACCATCTGCATTGTGCTTGATCTTATAAACCCACTTACAGCCAATTGCATTCTTGTCTTTAGGCAAAGGCACCAATTCCCATGTAGCATTAGCATCCAAGGCATCCATTTCTTCATCCATGGCTTTCTCCCATTTTTCATTTCCCATGGCTTGCTCAAAAGAAGTGGGTTCTGGTTCCTGTATCACTTTGACCATATAGGCATAGTGAATGGCTGTAAATCCATCATATTTCAGCCTATCCACAAGATACCTAACCCTGGTAGACCTGTGCAAAATAGGCTCACTTCCAGGTGCTCTCAAAACATCCCTGGTCTTCCTTACTCCAGGTGTAACAACAGAAGGAATACCCAACTCATCATTAATGCTCTGTTTTGAGCCACTGGATTCACCATCCACATAAGAGCCACTGGATTCACATCAAACATGAGCTGATCTACCTTCTCTTTTCCTTTTCGTGATACCTGCGTACCACTATCTGCATTGCTTTGAGGAGATTCTCCTGATCTCAATCTACCTGTCCATGGTGAAGTATGTGAACCACTGCTAGACGACACTGTAGGTCCACTGATGTTTTGTGATTGTTGCTATGAATTCTGTGCAGCATTACCATTTTGTGCATCTACATCAATCATCACATTTACTGGTTTATACCAGCTGCTCATCTCATCAAAAACATCTCTGCTCACTGTAAACTTACGAGTAGAAGGGTTATAGCATCTATACCCTTTCTGCTGCAGAGAATAACCAATAAAGACGCACTTCTCAGCTTTTGGATCCAACTTGGACCTCCACTCATCTGGCACATGGACATAGGCAATGCAACCAAAAATTTTCAAATGAGAAATATTTGGTTTCCTACCAGTATACATCTCCTCTGGCATCATGCCATGTATTGCTGCAGTGGGAGTCCTGTTCATTATATAAACTGCTGTAGCAACTGCTTCAGCCCAATAATAATATCTGGTAGATCTTTTTCATTTAGCCTAGCCCGAGATACCTCTCCAATATGCCTGTTTTTCCTTTCTGCAATTCCATTTTGCTGTGGGGTATGACTGCATGAATATTGCTGCTTTATACCATGCTCCTGCAAGAACCTTGCAAACTCATTTGAGAGGTACTCTCCCCCTCCATCTGACCTTAGGCATTTTATTTGCAGGCCTGTTTCTTTTTCAACCATAGCTTTGAAAGCTTTGAAGTGCCCAAACACTTCACTTTTCTTCTTCATAAAATACACCCAAAGTTTTCTGCTGAAGTCATCAATAAATGTGACAAAATAGTGACAGCCACCAGTAGATGCAGCTTTAGTAGTCCACACATCAGAGTGGATTAATTCCAATGGCTTTTTACTCTCTTGAACATGCCTAGGAAAAGGTTTCCTTGCCTGTTTCCCAAACTGACAGGCTTCACAAACCTTGTGCATTTCTGCAACCTTGAATTTAGGCAATCCTGCAACAATATTTTGGGCTTGCATTGATTTAAGTCGTTGTATATTAACATGACCAATGCGTTTGTGCCAGATATCAATATCTGCAACTACACCGGTCCCATGTGCAAACATTGCTGCACTCAATTCAGGCATGTCTGCATCCAATGTAAACATCCTGCCCTTCTTCTTTCCTTTTGCTATCAAGCGACCATTATTTTTCATATCCTCAACAAAGCATCCATGAGGATTAAATCTGACCTGCAAGCCCTGCTCAACCATCTGACCAACAGAAACCAGGTTCTTGGTGATGTTCGGGACATGAAATACATCAGACAAGTATTTCTTTTTCCCATCCTGCATAGACAAAGGAATTTTGCCAATCTGCACAATAGGATGTGCAGTATCATCAACAGTCTCCACAAATCCTGGTTTTTCCATTTTCCTTGCATCTTGCATCCATTCTGCATGACCTGTCATGTGGTTTGATGCACCTGAGTCAACATACCACACATCATTTCGTTCTTCTGCACTTGTCACAGAATTGGTCATATGCTGCACCATAAATAGATGCTCATTTCTGTCATCACCCTGTCTACTAGAGGATGCATAATTGCCTTGCTGCAATTTTCCATTCATAATGTCATTCTGCTTTTTGTAGCAGTCTTTAGCCATATGCCCCATTTTACCATAGTAGTAGCATTCAACATTGCTGTTTGCATTTTGGCCTCTTTGCCATCCACCACGGCCTCTTTGGCTCCCCCTGCCTCTAGAGTTACCACGTCCTCCTACATAGGATTGGTTTTCTTGCATTTGCTGCATATTTTGATTTCTACCACAACCTGCAAATCGGCCTCCTCTACCTCTGCCTCTACCTCTGCCAGCATTTGAGTAGAAAAGACAGTTTCTTTTGAAGTTCCTGCTGAAGAAGATGCACCACCATTTCTCTGCTCTTCGGAAATTAGAAGAGCAATCAACTCCTCAAAATCAGGAAATTTTTCACGGACGGCAATGGATGTCTAGAACTATGCATAATCCTTTCCTAGACCATTCAAGGTCACAGAGACCAAATCATCATCATCCACTGGCGATCCAATGGAAGCAAGTGCATCTGCAATTTTCTTCACTTTCATGTGGTAGTCATTTATGCTCAAATTTTCTCTCTGCACATTGTGCAACTCCTGTTTGAGTTGCATTTTCCTGGCTTGCGTATTTGTGCTATACATTTTTGCCAAAGTATCCCATGCCTCCTTTGGCGTATTTGCATCCTGAATATGCACAATCATGGAGTCCGAAATACTGATAGACAACCAGTACATAACTTTCCTGGCTCTCTCATGCCATCCTTTAAATGCCTGCATTTCCTGTTGACTGGGAACATTAGGAAGAACAGGTTCTTCTTCATTTCCTGTAATGAACTCCCAATAGCCTTTTCCCATAAGGAAATTCGTCATTCTAAACTTCCATGCCTAGAAGTTGTTCTTGTCAAGCTTTTCAGTGACAATCTGAGAAAGAGAATCAGATGCCATTTCAGAACACCGCAATCACTGCAAAAAACACAGCTTTTGCCTCACACGGGCAGATCTGCAAAACTGACGAAAGTGGTATTTTACCACACAGTCACTTCCTAGTGACGATTTTGCATCAACAGGCAATAAGGATGATTCTGCAACTCCCAATATCTCTGCGCATAGGCATACGATGCAATTTTTGTGGCAACTTTTTACCGACCTGTAGAACAGTGGTCGCACAGCAAAAACAGGGCCTTTTTCTGAGTGCCTGCGGAGAACTTGCGCCTCCAAAACGGGCCCCGAAATGACCTCGAATCAGAAAAATAAAGTCAGCATATAATGCCCTCTTGCCACACCGCGAAGGGCATCTCAATCTGAGGCAGTGCACTCTTGCACTTTCGGCTGTGCTACCTGTAGAGATTTGCTCCCAAACTCGAAAAAGGAAAGCAACACTTGTCCTCTTACCAGGACATTGCGAACTTGGTTTGCTTTCTTGAGCTCCTTACCACGAACAAGGCTCTGATACCATGTGAAGATAGTGGGAGAGAGGGAAGGAGTCTCACTTGAGGCTTTCTCACAAGCACAATGGGGGAGTACACGCAAAGGTGGAGGCTGAAAACAGTTTTCCTCTTCTTAGTTGTGAAAGCCAAAAGAACTCTAGTACAAAGAAATAGAAGAACCCTATATGTGGGTCTCAAACCAAACTCAACTAACTAAGGTGGCATACTAACTGAGCCACGAACTAGTGTAGATAAGGATAGCTGTCATCCAGCTATTATTCATGGGCGGTGTACCAACCGCATCTCCAGCTAACAAGTCGATGACATAAGTACACAACGGTCACCCCGGCATATCGCGAGCGGAGCTCGATATCTGAACACTTTTTATACTGCAAAAGAGCATCATTAAAACAATGAAGATGCATCTATTTTATAGCGTATATTGCCACACATAATTATTTAATTATGTCAAGAGGTAAGAAACTTAAATGCATCATACATCCAGATGATAACTCTCGCTCGCACTCGTTTATAGGAGGTAGCAAGCTAAGGGTGTCTACTTCCGGACCACTTTCGGGTGAGTGTGACACCCGCACGAGTGAAAATACAAAGGTTTTGCTTCGGTGTGCAATACCTCGATCGAGGTATTATCTCCAATGAAACTCACACATGAGGACAACCGAGCCAAGCCAATACCTCAATCGAGGTCCTAGAACTTTTTTCACCGAACCGAGCCTATACCTCGATCAAGGTCTCGTGGCACGCCACCTATACCTCATTCGAGGTATCGTGGCAAGCCAGCTATACCTCGATCGAGGTATTGTGGCAAGTCCACATAGCTCGATCGAGGTATTGTGGATAGATGTCTTCGATCATGTCAAATACCTCGATCGAGGTATGTGCCATCCAACAGGGCAGTTGACACACCTCGATCATGGTAACGTGGCAAGTCCATGAACCTTGATCTTGTGTGTTGGACCGATGACTTGGCCGCATGTCCAATACCACAATCGAGGTATCATGTGGCATCTAGCTGGCAGCTGACATACCTCGATCAAGGTATCGTGGCAGGTCCATACCTCGATCGAGGTAGATGGACCGATGTGTATGGGACATGTCAAATACCTCGATCAAGGTATCGAGGTATGACAGAGCGATGTATATGTGGCATGTAAAATACCTCGATCGAGGTATCGTGGCATGCCTATACCTCGATCGAGGTATGATGGATCGATATGTATGTGGCATGTGAAATCCCTCGATTGAGGTAGTGAAACCCTAAATTTTCGTATATAAAGAGAGGGACCCCCCTCATTCTTCATACCTCGATCGAGCTCCTCCTCATCGAAATTGACAGATTTGTAGGAGCTCAACGGAATTGCGGTAGTGACGGAGAACGACCGATGGACAACGACAGAGATGGACGGCGGAGTGGGAGATTCCAGGTAAGGTTTTTTTATGTAGCTTTTTTTTTTTGCGAAAATTTATTTAAATTTTAGTTTATAGGAATATCTAATTTGACTATAAAATATTTCTAAATTTTAAATGCATTTTAAAGTTTTTTTAAATTATTTTTTGAATTACGTAATTTTTTATTTAAAATGTGAAAATGTATATATTTTGTTTTTTAAAATCATCTATTTAAAAAAAAAGAGATTAAAGTAATTTTTTAAATTAGTGCTATTTTTATTTAAATAAAAAAACGTTAAAATTTTATTTTTAAAAATCATCTTTTAAAAAAAAAAGAAAATAAGAGTTTAAGGTAGCTTTTATGCTATTTAAGTTATTTAAGTTAGTAAAGTTTTTATTTAAATGTCAAAAAGTATATAATTTGTTTTTTCAAATCATCTATAAAAAAAAAAGAGATTAAAGTAGTTTTTATGTTATTTTTTAAATTACTGAAGTTTTGGATTAAATATAACATTTCAATTTTGTTTTTAGAAATCATCTATTAAAAAAAAGAAAATAAGAGTTTAAAGTAGCTTTTATATTATTTTACTTTATAGGAATATGTAATTTAATTATAAAATATTTCAAAATTTCAAATGCATTTTAAAAATTTTTTAAATAATTTTTTTAATTACGTAATTTTTTATTTAAAATGTGAAGATGTATATATTTTGTTTTTTAAAATCATATATTTAAAAAAAGAGATTAAAGTAGGTTTTATGTTATTTTTCAAATTAGTGCTATTTTTATTTAAATAAAAAAAAGTTTAAATTCTAGTTTTAAAAATCATCTTAAAAAAAAAAAGAAAATAAGAGTTTAAGGTAGCTTTTATGTTATTTAAGTTAGTGAAGTTTTTATTTAAATGTCAAAAAATATATATTTTGTTTTTTAAAATCATCTATTAAAAAAAAAGAGATTAAAGTAGTTTGCATGTTATTTTTTAAATTAGTGAAGTTTTGAATTAAATATAACGTTTAAATTTTGTTTTTAGAAATCATCTATTAAAAAAAAGAAAATAAGAGTTTAAAGTAATTTAATTATAAAAGATTTCAAAATTTCAAATGCATTTTAAAGTTTTTTCAAATAAATTTTTTTAATTATGTAATTTTTTATTTAAAATGTAAAAATGTATATATTTTGTTTCCTAAAATCATCTATTTAAAAAAAAGGAGATCAAAGTAGTTTTTATTTTATTTTTCAAATTAGTGCTATTTTTATTTAAATAAAAAAACTTTTGAATTTTAGTTTTAAAAATCATCTTTTAAAAAAAAAGAAAATAAGAGTTTAAGGCAGCTTTTATGTTATTTAAGTTAATGAAGTTTTTATTTAAATGTCAAAAAGTATATATTTTGTTTTTTAAAATCATCTTCTAAAAAAAAAGAGATTAAAGTAGTTTTTTAAATTAGTGAAGTTTTGAATTAAATATAACGTTTAAATTTTATTTTTAGAAATCATCTATTAAAAAAAAGAAAATAGGAGTTTAAAGTAGCTTTTATATTATTTTAGTTTATAGGAATATCTAATTTAATTATAAAATATTTCAAAATTTTAAATGCATTTTACAGTTTTTTTAATTATTTTTTTTAATTACGTAATTTTTTATTTAAAATGCAAAAATATAAATATTTTGTTTTTTAAAATCATTTATTTAAAAAAAGAGAGATTAAAGTAGTTTTCATGTTATTTTTCAAATTAGTGCTATTTTTATTTCAATTAAAAAACATTTAAATTTTAGTTTTAAAAATCATCTTTTTAAAAAAAAGAAAATAAGAGTCTAAGGTAGCTTTTATGTTATTTAAGTTAGTGAAGTTTTTATTTAAATGTCAAAAAGTATATATTTTGTTTTTTAAAATCATCTATTAAAAAAAAAAGAGATTAAAGTAGTTTGCATGTTATTTTTTAAATTAGTGAAGTTTTGAATTAAATATAACATTTAAATTTTGTTTTTAGAAATCATCTATTAAAAAGAAGAAATTATTACGATGTGCGTTTATCTATCTTTATGTGGAATATTATAGATTATATAGTTGGTTAAGAGTTGTTTCATAATTTTGGTAGAGTAAGTAGGCTAAGTTAACAAGCTAGAGCAAGATGATCTAGTTAAGGCCTAGTCAAAAAGTTGTTTAGGGCTAGCTATTCCCAACTAGCTAGGAGCCAGTCATGCCAACCAATCATTCAACAGATGCTCCAAGTCAAGCAGTATAACCAGGGTTATCTCAACGACCATAAGCTATCTCTATCCTAAAAAATATGAATGTATACCGAAATTGAGATAAAAACACTCATATATTTAAATCTTTCAAATGAACAAACTTATGGTCAAAGATTATTTTGGATCCCCTTAGTAACGACGTTCTGTAAAAACATTGGTATGGAAATTTTAACCCAAATTTGATATCGGTAATGGTCTCAGAGTTGGTATAACCATCGACAATCATTGATATGCGCATTAGTATAGGCGTTGGTATATACCAATGCCTATACCGTTGCACATACCAACATCTATACCTAGTAGCATTTCATCATTGATACCAACACCTCCCATGCCCGCCAACCGTACCAATGATTCTTGTGCCTACACCCACAAAGCGTTGATACACAACATGAAAAAGAGGCCTGTGTCTTATAGTGTTGCAATACCCAAACAATTGACTATTGTGTATCTTTACTACACATAAGCATTTTGTGGTACCATTTCTCATCTTTGTAAGAAATTGCACTCAAGAAAAAACTGTCATTTGGTATTGGCCGACAAGAAAATGTCATTTCCTATTACCATTTCTTGCACTAATGGTAGTTGAGAACTGGCTCAGGGGGGTCACTATGTATAAACCCTCTATATCACGTGCGTTCAAGCCCTATATTTAAAATCCCTTATCTGTAAAATTTTTCATTAATAAAATGTACCCCTTTTCTATACAAATCTGTAAATTTTTTCCAAAAGTATTTTAAATAGTCCCTTATGTATATTTATTTCTGTAAATTTTAGAAATAAAAAATATCCTTCTGTTGAACTCACGTGATAGGGTTACATATGATGAGTGACCCCCCCGAGAGAACTGGTGACCAATTCTAATTGGGATTTCTACCAAATATATGGCACTTGGAGAAATGTTTGCCATTTCATACATATGAAATGGAGAAAATGAAAATTGGGTGTCATTTTCTATTACCATTTCTACCTAGTTTTCTTGTAGTGGGGATTTTAGGATTTGATGAGCTAGGGTTCAAGATAGTGGGCAATTTGATGTAAAACTTTGTGATTTCAAAAAGGGCTCTATGTTTTCCATGCGAGGCCATTGTTTAATGGCCCTTCATTACTCTGTACAATATGGGTACAATAATGCTTGCCATTTGAGGGCTTTCTTGAGTGGGCAATTCAATGTAGAAATTTGGATTTTGAAAAGGGTTGTAAGTTATTTTTGGTGACAAGACTATATATTTGCCATGCAGCTATTTTTTTAGTGGCCCTTCATTAATTTATATAACATGGTACAATAAAGCTTGCTATTCAAGGCCATTCTTGAGTAGGCAATTTAATTAATACTTTGGGATTTCGAAAAGGGCTCTAATTTATTGTGGTGACAAGACCATATATTTCCCATGGGAGGCCATTCCTTAGTGGTCCAGGCATTATTTGTACAATATGGGTACAATAATACTTACATTAATAAAGAAATATGCATTTTTACAACTCCAACTCTCATCGTACAGATGATAACATGTGGTAAAGTAGATTGAAATAAAGCCTTATTGTATAATAAACCCAAAATGGAGCATATGTAAGTGTAAAGACGAGGAACACCTTTCGCAAATGGATAGATGATTATAGCAAAGTGACATGAAGCGATAAAGAGAAATGTTGGAATAATGTGCTTTCAGCATAAGCTTTGTACCGAAAGAAAGAATAGACTCTTGTTTACATAATTCACAAACATCGATGCATGCAAACTACATGAACCATGTTTTGCAATGGTACCTATCTATCTTTATGTGGAATACTATAGATTATATAGTTGGTTAAGAGTTGTTTCATAATTTAGGTAGAGTAAGTAGGCTGAGTTAACAAGCTAGAGCAAGATGATCTAGTTAAGGCCTAGTCAAAAAGTTATTTAGGGCTAGCTATTCCCAACTAGCTAGGAGCCAGTCATGCCAACCAATCATTCAACAGATGCTCCAAGTCAAGCAGTATAACCAGGGTTATCTCAACGACCATAAGCTATCTCTATCCTAAAAAATATGAATGTATACCGAAATTGAGATAAAAACACTCATATATTTAAATCTTTCAAATGACCAAACTTATGGTCAAAGATTATTTTGGATCTCCTTAGTAACAACGTTCTGTAAAGACATTGGTATGGAAATTTTAACCCAAATTCGATATCGGTAATGGTCTCAGAGTTGGTACAACCATCGATAATC
Source organism: Dipteris shenzhenensis (assembly GCF_047967505.1). Taxonomy (NCBI): domain Eukaryota; kingdom Viridiplantae; phylum Streptophyta; class Polypodiopsida; order Gleicheniales; family Dipteridaceae; genus Dipteris; species Dipteris shenzhenensis. The sequence goes on from NC_141619.1 coordinate 20,203,257, forward strand.
GTTGATATTATGCACATTAGTATAGGCGTTGGTATATACCAATGCCTATACCGTTGCACATACTGACATCTATACCTAGTAGCGTTTCATCGTTGATACCAACACCTCCCATGCCCGCCAATTGTACCAATGATTCTTGTGCCTACACCCACAATGCATCGATAGATAGCATCAAAAAGAGGCCTATGTCTTGTAGTGTTGCAATACCCAAACATTTGACTATTGTGTATCTTTACTACACATAAGCATTTTGTGGTACCATTTCTCATCTTTGTAAGAAATTGCACTCAAGAAAAAACTGTCGTTTGGTATTGGCCAACAAGAAAATGTCATTTCCTATTGCCATTTCTTGCACTAATGGTAGTTGAGAACTGGTGACCAATTCTAATTGGGATTTCTACCAAATATATGGCACTTGGAGAAATGTTTGCCATTTCATACATATGAAATGGAGAAAATGAAAGTTGGGTGTCATTTTCTATTGCCATTTCTACCTAGTTTTCTTGTAGTGGGGATTTTAGGATTTGATGAGCTAGGGTTCAAGATAGTGGGCAATTTGATGTAAAACTTTGTGATTTCAAAAAGGGCTCTATGTTTTCCATGCGAGGCCATTGTTTAATGGCCCTTCATTACTTTGTACAATATGGGTACAATAATGCTTGCCATTTGAGGGCTTTCTTGAGTGGGCAATTCAATGTAGAAATTTGGATTTTGAAAAGGGTTGTAAGTTATTTTTGGTGACAAGACTATATATTTGCCATGCAGCTATTTTTTTAGTGGCCCTTCATTAATTTATATAACATGGTACAATAAAGCTTTCTATTCAAGGCCATTCTTGAGTAGGCAATTTAATTAATACTTTGGGATTTCAAAAAGGGCTCTAATTTATTGTGGTGACAAGACCATATATTTCCCATGGGAGGCCATTCCTTAGTGGTCCAGGCATTAATTTGTACAATATGGGTACAATAATACTTACATTAATAAAGAAATATGCATTTTTACAACTCCAACTCTCATCGTACAGATGATAACATGTGGTAAAGTAGATTGAAATAAAGCCTATTGTATAATAAACCCAAAATGGAGCATATGTAAGTGTAAAGACGAGGAACACCTTTCGCAAATGGATAGATGATTATAGCAAAGTGACATGAAGCGATAAAGAGAAATGTTGGAATAATGTGCTTTCAGTATAAGCTTTGTACCGAAAGAAAGAATAGACTCTTGTTTACATAATTCACAAACATCGATGCATGCAAACTACATGAACCATGTTTTGCAATGATACTTATCTATCTTTATGTGGAATACTATAGATTATATAGTTGGTTAAGAGTTGTTTCATAATTTAGGTAGAGTAAGTAGGCTGAGTTAACAAGCTAGAGCAAGATGATCTAGTTAAGGCCTAGTCAAAAAGTTATTTAGGGCTAGCTATTCCCAACTAGCTAGGAGCCAGTCATGCTAACCAATCATTCAACAGATGCTCCAAGTCAAGCAGTATAACCAGGGTTATCTCAATGACCATAAGCTATCTCTATCCTAAAAAATATGAATGTATACCAAAATTGAGATAAAAACACTCATATATTAAAATCTTTCAAATGACCAAACTTATGGTCAAAGATTATTTTGGATCTCCTTAGTAACAACGTTCTGTAAAGACATTGGTATGGAAATTTTAACCCAAATTCGATATCGGTAATGGTCTCAGAGTTGGTACAACCATCGATAATTGTTGATATTATGCACATTAGTATAGGCGTTGGTATATACCAATGCCTATACCGTTGCACATACTGACATCTATAACTAGTAGCGTTTCATCGTTGATACCAACACCTCCCATGCCCGCCAATTGTACCAATGATTCTTGTGCCTACACCCGCAATGCATCGATAGACAGCATCAAAAAGAGGCCTATGGCTTCTAGTGTTGCAATACCCAAACATTTGACTATTGTGTATCTTTACTACACATAAGCATTTTGTGGTACCATTTCTCATCTTTGTAGAAATTGCACCCAAGAAAAAACTGTCGTTTGGTATTGGCCAACAAGAAAATGTCATTTCCTATTGCCATTTCTTGCACTAATGGCAGTTGAGAACTGGTGACCAATTCTAATTGGGATTTCTACCAAATATATGGCACTTGGAGAAATGTTTGCCATTTCATACATATGAAATGGAGAAAATGAAAATTGGGTGTCATTTTCTATTGCCATTTCTACCTAGTTTTCTTGTAGTGGGGATTTTAGGATTTGATGAGCTAGGGTTCAAGATAGTGGGCAATTTGATGTAAAACTTTGTGATTTCAAAAAGGGCTCTATGTTTTCCATGCAAGGCCATTGTTTAATGGCCCTTCATTACTCTGTACAATATGGGTACAATAATGCTCGCCATTTGAGGGCTTTCTTGAGTGGGCAATTCAATGTAGAAATTTGGATTTTGAAAAGGGTTGTAAGTTATTTTTGGTGACAAGACTATATATTTGCCATGTAACTATTTTTTTAGTGGCCCTTCATTAATTTATACAACATGGTACAATAAAGCTTGCTATTCAAGGCCATTCTTGAGTAGGCAATTTAATTAATACTTTGGGATTTTGAAAAGGGCTCTAATTTATTGTGGTGATAAGACCGTATATTTCCCATGGGAGGCCATTCCTTAGTGGCCCAGGCATTAATTTGTACAATATGGGTACAATAATACTTACATTAATAAAGAAATATGCATTTTTACAACTCCAACTCTCATCGTACAGATGATAACATGTGGTAAAGTAGATTAAAATAAAGCCTTATTGTATAATAAACTCAAAATGGAGCATATGTAAGCGTAAAGACGAGGAACACCTTTCGCAAATGGATAGATGATTATAGCAAAGTGACATGAAGCTATAAAGAGAAATGTTGGAATAATGTGCTCTCAGTATAAGCTTTGTACCGAAAGAAAGAATAGACTCTTGTTCACATAATTCACAAACATCGATGCATGCAAACTACATGAACCGTGTTTTGCAATGGTACCTCCATCGCTAAGTGCACTAGTATGCATGTGCCTTACACACACACACACACATGCACACACATGCAGTGCATGTGTATGTGTGCACACAAAAAGATATGTGCACGTGCGTATGAGTGCATACAATAGTTATATGCATCCTTCTGCACACACACATGCCAAGGTTCAAGAATAGCGAGCCTCAACTCAGTGCTCAACATTCACTTATTTAAAGCAATGTTCATAAAAAACCAAGGTTTCATGTTAGGTGAATAGTTAAATTCAAAAATAAACCTTAAAGTATTGGGAGAGAAGGTTTTTGAATTTGCAATTTTGCGGCCATTTTAGTTATATTTGGTGAAAAAACCTACAAAAACCTTGTATATTTTGGAGTTGAAGGTTTTTGTATTGGTACCAAAAATGCTTTTGGTGAACACTGATTTAAAGTTTCAAATTAGCTGAAATCAACCTGTTAGAATTTCAAACTTTATAATATGTTGCATCACGACTTCCGGTCAGAATTTCAAAATTGCGATTTGATTTGCATCTCGGATAGAAATTGACTGGCTGAGCTTCTTTTTCCCAAATAGTACTGTCGCATGCATGGGAATTTGCAAGGATGCACATAGTGTGCTTGCTTTTGCACCACATGTATGTGATGTGCTATTGTTGTGCGTGAGGACAAGGCATTTGAACGCGTTATGGCAACGCTCGAACGCCCTCTCCCTCTCTCTCTTTTTCTCTAGTCACACAATCTCCAATGCATCACGCTCCAAAGAAGGGAATCACACACGTTACCAATGAAATGAAATCCTTCATCTTGTAGATTGATTGAGCAAAAAAAGCTGCACCTCTTAAAGGTGACACACAGCCCTTCTAATTACAAACCTCGATCACCCTACTCCTTGCTTTCAACAAAAGAAACACCACCTCTGCAGGAGAATCATATGCGCCTTCTGCCGTGTGAAAATCTTTTCTGCAGCTCACCCTCATCTGTAAACTGAGATGGCTGCAGCTCCAAGAATTTATCCGTTCTCATTAGGGGAAGGCAAAAGTCTTCTGCTGCCTGTGACAGCTTTGCGACACAAAAATTCCTGCTCGGACCATCAGTCTCTCTGCAGAAATTAATCCCAAGAAAAGGGATGGATGATTGGAAAACCATTGCAACTCAATCAAATTGATGAGCAATCGCCTGCGCAAGACGTCCTCAAACACTAGGCTATAAGGAAAACTGTCAAACGGAGTAAAGTCTTTCTTTCATCTGCTTCTTTACGGACTTGATGAACAATTCCACCACTGCTACTGAGGAGGGCCATTGCAGCAGGGCGTGGCAGCAATTGTGAGGAGAGCAGCTGGAGCTATGGCGGTTCCAGCAAGAACCGTAACTTCCTGAAGTCGACTGCTGTTGTTGTTGCCTTGAGAGGCAGAGCCTGCATGAAGCGGGTGAAGAGGAGCAGGGATGACCCTGCACAGAGTCGGGGAAACAGCCCCTGAGGGCGTAGTTGCGAGAACAATCTGCACCTCTGCCGATCTCTTCTCGGGAGCTATGGCGGCCATCAAGCTGTTTCTGCAGGTCGGGCAAGAAGAGTGGGAAGACAGCCATGGATCGATACACTTCGTGTGAAAGCCATGCCGGCATTTAGGTAGAACTCGCAAGCTCTCGCCATCGGCAAAATCGTTCAAGCAGACGGAGCACTCCGTCCCAACCTCCAGCGCGACTTGACCTTTGGCATAGACCACCGTAGGCAGCGACTTGACTTCATTCTTCTTGAGGCCAGTGTTAGCTTGCCGGATTGCTGCTTCCTCGGATGACTCGAGACCTATGCGACGGGTGCAGATTCTCAGAGCGCATCTCACGAAAGAATTGATGCCGAGGGCGCAGATCAAAACGCAGAGGAGAGCAGCCGTGATGATAACAACGTTGGTGTCGAATGTTGTGGGGCTGTAGCCATTAGCAGCTGGTTTCGGGTTGGGATCATCTCGAAGGCTGGCTGAAGCATAGGGAGCCTCAGAGTATCTGAGCATGCGTCTCCCAGAGAATAGTGCGAGAGTCTCCGACTTCATTTCCATCTCTCTCTTCCTCTCTCTCTCACACACACACTCTCTCTCTCACTCTTTCTTTCTCTCTCGGTCTCTCTGTTCGATCTTTCGCGCTTGTTCGGTACCACCAGGTTAGACGAAAGGCTCACCAGAGTACTGCGCAAGCCTTGCAGGGAAATAGAGATGGAGAATGAGACGAGCAAGCAGTTGGATCAAACTCTCGACATTGCAGACGACGCCAAGGAGCATCACCAACGAGGATGATATATAGAGAAGGACGCGGGGGATCGACTGAGGGACCGGAGTCTATGTGTGAGAGTCTATGACGTCTATGCAAACAAGGGTTGAGTTGAATCCAGGCAAGGCGAGCCGGACGGGGAGATCATGAGGGAAGGGAGGACAGGGAGGGAGACGAAACCTGTACTAGAATGGTACACCAGGGAGGTCTGATATAGGGAGGGGAGAGAGGAGACTAAGGTTGCTATCGCGAAAGATCGAAGTGGGTGGAGAGAACAGCGAATGGAATAAAGTAAGACCCGGGGAGGCGAGTATAGGCTTAGAAAAGACAGGCACTTGCACTACCAGCAGGGTGGTGCTGGTGCTAGTGCTGCTGCTGCTGCTTTGTGCTGGTGGGAGTCCATTCATACGTCCCTTGGAGTCCATTCATAAGTTTCGCCATCTCTCTCTCTCTCTCTCACACAGATTTCCTCTCTTTCACGGTCAAGCGACTTCTTCCTGTTCGTGTCTCTCACATCCCAGCCACTTCTCTCTCTCTCTCTCTCTCACATCCCAGTCTCCTACCCCAGCCACTTCTCTCTGTGTGTCTCCATCTCATATAGACCCTTTGGTCGTCGGAAGATTTTAATAAACTCTCTTTTTTATTCACAACGAAACATTCTGTTAATAATAGAGAGACTTTTCGTAATAAACTCTCTTTCCCTTTGGCTTGCCCTTTAGCGAAACTCTCACTAAGGTTCATTTTGAAGGTTAACCTTCTTTTGTGGGATTTTTCCTTGGTCCTAAGGAAGGTTCATTTTGAAAGTTGACATTATTTTGTGGGATTTTATCTGGTTCATCCTTCTAACATAGGGGCTTCGTTAATGTTTTTGAAGTTTAGAGGGTAGGCTTGATGAATGCTATTTCCTTGGTTTTCATTATCAGAGGCTATGCACCAGAGCCAAAAATGAGCAATTTGGTGCCATGGCCATGGAGCTTCAAAGCCCCTTCCCACTCACCAGCATTGTTGAGCAAGCAGTGGGCATTTTTGAATAATTGTTCTAGCTAGATGTAGAGGCTATCCTCATCACTTATGTCTGACAAAAACCTGCAACATTGGCTGGAAATTGCAAGAACATTGGCAAAAAGAGATGAGGCCTAAAATGTTCACTTTGGAAGGCTTTTTTCCCATCTCTAAGATGACGGTAGAAGGCCAACATTTGGCTCCTTGAAAATTAGGGCAACTAGCAGGAACATAGCAAGCCTTCAAACTTTATGTTACTTTGTAGCAATTATGTCCAATTAGCCAGAAGCAAGAACGGGCTCTAATTACCAATCCTCTTCAGGTATTTATTACGTTTAAGTATGAGTAGGGGAGCTCTGGGTGTGAGACACCATTTGTTACAGAGTTGGCTATTTTTTCATTGGCATGTGCAAAGTAGCTTGTCAAGGTCTGTACTTATCTAGATTGCAAGAGAAACATTGAAGCCATTGGGACTTAATTTCCATTGAAGCCATCAGGACCTAATGTCCGAGCAAGATGGTAACTTGAGATTGGCTCGGACATAACGTTAGAGCCAAATAACATGTGATTGCCCGGATGGAAAATGGATCCTTGGGATTGGCTAGATTAAACTCCTTTCTTGCCTAAAGTATTTTCCCATGATCCATCATTTGATGGAAATTAGTGTGAGCTCTACTATGCAAAGCTTCTCCCTGCAAAATTGGGGTGCTATATTGCGCAAAATTCGAGTTGGCCGTGGAAAGTTGAAAGCAGTGAGGAGATCTTTGGCTCCACGTGCACAACCTCACATACACGCATAGAGTTGGCGTGTTCACGGGTTTGGTATTAGGTGAAGGGAAGAATTTTGATTAAACTAAGCTCACAAAAACCAGCATTTTTCTTTTCTTTTGTGGAGAGTGACACACACTCGATGTCTCTATACTTAGCTTTCTAGCTTTCTTCCCTTCGTGTGTGCACTGATATCGAGCATAGTTTGTTCCTCTCTCTCTATCTCTCTCCCTCTTTGTGTCTCTTCCTGTCTGCCTAGCTGTTCTTTTCACCTGGGTCCTGCAATAGTTCCAACACTATGCGCTTTTGTGAGTCTATATCTGCTAGCAAGGCCAGCCACTTTGTGACCCGTTGTCTCCCACCTTGCTTGTTGCCAGCGACTTCAAGTGTGACTTCTACACTGTGTTTCTGTTTGCTCACTTGCTTTTAGTGCAGTGTGCCTGTAGATAATATGTTACCTGAGCTGGCCAACGCAGCAATAACAAGGAGTCTTGGACTTGGACAGTGTCACAGTCCCCCCGCGCTCTCTGTCGAGTTTCTCTCTTTCTAGACTCTCCTGCTCAAACGTCAGAGCTTATCCTAGTGACAAAGGATCTTGGCGTATCTCTCCTAATAAGTCCCCACCTTGCCAGCAGCATCTATCTCTATCTGTTTCTAATTTCTCCAACTGCTGTTGTTTTTGCTGCTCGTCTCCGTTACCCCTTCCAGCCGCCCGACATTTAGTATGTTTGCCACCTGGCCACAAGAGACCCACCACACCGTCTCGTAGATAATTTACTGGTCGCGGACCCTCCTTCCCCACCGCACGCCAACCCCGGTTGCGTCGCCGCGTTTAGTTTTGTTCACACAAAGGTGGTGCTGCTCCTGATGGCGCTGCAGGTGCCGGGATTGACAAAGGAGTGGTTTTCCAGCTTTTGTTGCTGGTCACGAAAAGGTGGTGGAGGAACCAAAACCATAATGGTGATGGTGATGATCATAGAGTGGCTGTCACCAAGAACCCCACGAAGCGTTGGTGGAGCTGGTCGGGACGAAGGTGAAGAGTCCTTTCGTTCATCACATTGGTGGTGTTGGCATCTTGGCAACTCATTCGGTATCTTCCAAAAGAAGCATTCAATCAATCAAGCTCACGTTATTTCAGTTTCCACAGTGTTTGGGAAATCTTTACGTCTTTCACCAAGGAGTCCTTACATCTGATCCGCTGCGCAGGTCGACCAACTATGCACGATACTCTCCCATTCGATGTAGTTCTGTGGACCATATTCGAGCTTGCTTTGATACACAGCTGAAGAAAATATAGAACAGAAGTGCTTAATGAAAGATTCTTTTTGGATTGGTTCAACAAAACGGGCTACTTATTCGCTATGATTTTCAGTCGCAGTGGTTCTCCTTTCGGTGATATCGAAGATTATATCGTTAATCAGCTCAACGCACTGGTAGTGGTGAAACAGGCTACTTAGTAATTCAATGTCCAAGATTCGTTTATTAATGACTAAACAAAGTGTTTACGACATACCATGGGTTACCAATGCATGCTTCCATAATCCATTACGCTTTCTTTCGGCAATATGGAAGTGGTTTATCAACAAGATGTGAATCAGTCCAACGAAGCGATTGAAAAGATAGTTAACGGCGAGAAACTTAGAGCAGCTTCCCGCGTCACTCTTGACGCTGGGGACTCAGTGGGGAGGCTTCTGAGACAGCAGCAGGGTTTGCAATCTGTTTTGCATCCCCGCGTGTCTGTCTCAGTCCTGTGCGTGCTGGTGGCACCATCTACAACCAGAATAGCCAGTTCTACTTGCGCTCCACTTTGCCCATTTTCGTTGCCCTCCTTTCAACTTTAGCAATGATGTTCCGGTTCAACCAGTCCAGCATTGCAATGCTGGGCTGGATTTCTCGATTTCTCGGATGCTGGCTTGGCATTTCACTACCAGGGGCAGAGGTTGGCCTTAAGGGGTCGTGGGGTTGTGGAACTGCCATGCCAGTAGGGCTGGTCCAGCCCTACTGGCAAGTGCAGCGAAGCGCTCTTACACACATTCATTAGAAAACTTGTTATGGCAAAGATGATAATGATGAAATCAAAACAATTCTATCTCCATGCAGTTGATCGATTAAATTCTCTTTCAAAATTTATTGGGGCCACCTTTGGCATGTGTGGGATGACTTTGTTCTCATTGGTGGATTAACAAAGTGAAGGCACTTAGTACAACCCTAGGTACCTATCTATGCACATTGAATGATAGGATGCCCACTCAATGACTACCAAGTCACCCACATTTAGTGAATATAGTTCCCTATTTGGAAAACTTGAGCTACTATTCTATCCCTCAATCATGACATGAGTGTCTAACCCTCGTCTAACCACCTTTATCACCTTTTGGGGTGTGTTTAAAAACATCCCAACAACTTATGCCAAGTTTGTGAGGAACATTTATATCTATTCATTGCTCTTCCATTAATTCTCGATAATGAACTTTTTTTAAGAATTCCTACTCTAATAAGAGAGAGAGAGAGAGAGAGAGAGAGAGAGAGAGAGAGAGAGAGAATAATTATCATCTTTGGTAAATAGTTTACATAGTAAACAAACATATATACCATGATATAAAGAAAGATACTCATGATTATGCCAATGAATTCAAGGAAAGGGTATGCTCTTGCACATGTGTGCATGCATGCGTCTACAAAAATTTATTACCACTATGACATGATGTGCTTGACCGTATCTTTTCAAATCTCAAACAGCTATTAATTTAGCATTGGATAAGGACAATAATTAAAGAGGATAAGATAGGGATAAGGTGCACTCATTAATAAAAAAGCTTATACCATAGAAAAGGGTGGCAAGAAAGTAATGTGATTGTTTCCATAATATACTTGAATGCTACTAGGAATGCTTGCCCATTCATATATGCCTTATAATGTTGTACTTGAGATCAAACATCAAGAGGGTCACCCATCTTTTCTTCACAAAGGTAGAGCACTCAATGCATTACTTAAAGAGTTAACAATACTCCCCCTATAAGATCTACAATCATTCTATCTACTTCAAAGAAGGGTTGCTATAATCATAATAAAGCTTGTTCTTTGAATTGTTTAGTAGCTGGCTACTCAAAACTTTTGTAAGTCCACCCATCATTGCTTGTTCAATTTGTCTATATAAGTTGATATTTTGGGATCTTCTTGAAATGTATTGGAATTGAGGGCTACTCAAATGATGACAATGCTTTAGCTTTAGTTTCTTTAGTTCCATCTTCTTAATCAAAACCTTTGTAAGTCCATCCACATTCCCTATACCATTTGTCAAACTATATGATAAAATTATGAGGTCTTCTTAAAGTAGATTGATAAATCACTTATACCTTAGATTCTAGTTAGAGCCCTAGGTCCCTTTGGCAAGCTTTACTCCACATCTAAAATATAATAGCATCAACGTCTAAATGTTATTGCATATTAAAGCAAAAGAGGTTTTGCTTCTATGAACTCCCTAACGAGTTTAATGTATTTATGTTTGACAATACACATCATCCATTGCATGCTATCATCTTATTAACTATATGGTTGTACCATAATAGAGATATTCACATAGGAATATGCTAAGTAACATAATAATTTACATATTGGTGGAGGTATCACAATATAGAAATGTTGCGTAGCACAATGTCTTCAACAATTCGAACCCCTATGTACATGGCTTTTTCGCAATATTTAGCATTACATGACAAGACAAAGCAACTATAGAAGCGCTTGATAGACGCGCGAAATAGCAGGTGCATTTATAGGCACTGTTAAAATAGCAAAAATATGAGTGCGTCTATTAGCGTGCCTGCACTGCAGATTTAGATGCAAAACAGAGAATATAGAAAGTGAGATTTTGGTGCATGCTGATAAATGTACATCACTGCTTTCCAAACATTGCCCATGATTACCAAAGCACGTAATTTTAACAAAAATATCAATGCTTTTTGGCAAACTCATATATACAAAAATAAAGTGAGGTGAGGAGAATGAGACAATATGTAAAATAGTTTTGCCAATATCAATGATGGGCTACGGTTCAATCTCATCCTCAATGAGATCAACCCTTGCCAAACTATCTACTTCAAAATCCAAACCAGTGTTGAGATCTACAAATACATTCAATTCACTACTACTTGTGCTACTCATGTGCTCATCGAAATTAGCATCACCAATGGTAGGCTCGTCCTCATGGGTAATGGTCTCAATATCTGTGTCTTCTATCTCATGATCATCCTCCTCTCTCATATCACAGTCATCATCACCTCCATGGCCATGATCATCCTCCATATGCTCCATATTAGTAAATGTACTATACATCACTTTGGAACATGGTGTAATAGGTATATATGACATGCCACCACCTATTATTATCCACCATTGGTTGATAGACAACCTAATCCAAACACAAATACAATCATGTTATTTTCCTTGCATTGAAGGTATTAAATATTTAAAAGTGAGTTTTTATATGTGTGTACAATACCTGTTCACATTATTGCAGTAGTACTAGTGTGTCCTTCTTACTTTGCCAGAACTTTGTGGAGTCAATAGTTACAAAGCCACTTGCATGGCATTTGATTGTTGCATTAGGGCCTCTTTCCAGCACGTCCTTAAACCACTTTACATCCAAAACATACACAAAGAAGCATCAAAAGTCAAGCTTAATAATATCTTGGATTATGCCACAATAATCATCCATGGCTCCATTGGCTCCCTCAAAGCTAGCAATGATGCTGCAATCTTGTGTGTTTCTCCTATCATCAATCTGTTGTGTTCGAAAATGCTTGCCCTCACACCATATGGCATTGAACATAGTACACTACACCAAGACAAAATCAATTAAATAAGCAATCTAAATTATTGAAACCTCCTAACTTATGCATAACATTCTATATACCCAACCTTGCTCATGCCTCCCCTAGCATACTCCCATTCTTCCATTGTGATATGCATCCCCTCATCTCTCTCTGCTCTCTCCATTTTGTCAAGTAGCCAATCCACATGAATACCCTTTGGAAGTGCTCTTAGATGCTAAGGGTATGGCACATGAGATCCGTTGTGTGTATGAAAGAGGGCCCTTTCTCCTTGTCTTCTTGCCTTTGCATCCTTGTATCTTGTCACCCATCTTTTCATCACATCACTATTAAGCATGCAATAGAGGTTGATATTATTAAGCAACTCCGTGTCTATTACTTTGCTGCATCCTTTCCCTTGAGGCACAATAGAGGTCATCCTTAGGTCTTCATCATCTCTCCATAGTCATGGGAGAGAGCTATCCATATCAACAAGAAACTCAGAAGTATATACAAGTGACTCTTGTACCAACCAACCCTCAGCCATGCTATCTTCGGGTCTTGCATTTTATCTCATGAAACCCTTCAAGGTCTTCATGAAGCGCTCAATGAAGAACAACCATCGTGCATGTATAGTACCGCATATAGCAATCTCATCCACCAAATGCACTATGAGATTAGTTGGATTGTGAGAATAGAACGTGGAAATGTCTCCTTCACTAAACAAACCACCTGCACTGACATAATTCAAGCATTCTCAAGCGTGGTGGGATCTATTTCCTTTGAGCTCACATAACTAGAAAGGAAAAAGTACACAATATTAGCAATATGAATACCTTGCATCCTGTAAAGTACCTCACAAGCTTGCCCATCTTGTAAATACAATATTCACATTTTGTATCTTGTAAAGTATCTCACAAGCTCGCCCATCTTGCAAATACAATCCTTTACGTCCTTCGATGCACTGCGAGAAATGCTAGTAGGTAGTATGAAGTGAACACATGAGGAATGGTTGATTGGGTGCTTCTAATTCACTCACAAATTTGGAAGGAAAAAGATTTTACATGCACATAAAATACTTACTTCGAGCATCTTGTGCCAATCATGAGATTTCAAGCCATATAATTGCTCTACACTCTTTTCTTGCTCTTTGTGAAGGCCCCCTTCAAACACCTCATGCATCTACTAGTGGAAGTACAAACTGTAGTGATAGCTCACTTCACCGCCACCATCTCTAGCTTTGATAACCTCCATGGTGCACGAGATAAAAAGACATGCTTCTCTTGTGGCCAAGCTTCACGCGTCCTCCCTATGGTGCGTAGATCCTGCCTTATGCCTACGGAATCTAGTGTCCCATTCAAATGTTCCCAAATGGTAGATGCCACATTCTTGAAGATATGCATGGGATCAAGCAGGTGATTGATCTTGAGGTGGGACCAATATTGCAAATGATAAAAGATGGAGTATCTAAACAAAAGCTAGTGTTAGCAGGCAATCTTTATTTCCAGCCAATATAGCACACAATAGTTACAAACCCTTACCAGCTCATGCCAAGTGGTGGAAGAGTCGTGGATCCGTCCCCAATTCTCATCCAATCTCCCGCAATGAGTGACTATGGGGGGGCTTCATTCCAAGGGGCGACATATCTAGGATGATCAGGTGGGAGAAATCGATGGTGATTCTCATAGATGACCTTATTCAATGCGTCTGCTCGTGAGGCAACTAGTGAAGGACCACAAACAGGACATGCATGGTAACCCGATGTAGTGAGACCTAAACAATAGATGCAATTAAGAGTTCAAGGTGGGTTTAGGGTGCCACATCGATTGCCTACTCATAATTAAAAGTGCAATGCTTACCTGAACACTCACCATAGCCTGGGAAGTCATGCATCATCCACATCAAGACTGCTTTGTAGTTGAAGTCTCGTGACGAGGGAGGCCTGCTCACATCATGCACCTCGATACCTCTCCAAAGTATCTCTAGCTTGTCAATCAAAGGCTCCAAATAAACATCACGGTTTTTGACTTTATGTTTCCCTAGAATTAGAAGGGATAACATAACATGTCCTTTCTTAATCGCCATAGAGGGTGGAAGATTATAATTCACCAATATCACTGGCCATACACTGTAAGAGGTGCATTTGAGACCAAATGGGTTCACACCGTCCATACCCAATCCAAGTCTCAAGCTCCTAAGTTCTTCCTTGAAGCTTGGCCATGTGTCTTCAATATGCTTCCATGCAGGAGTGTCTGCGGGAGTTCTCCACTTGCCATCAGTTGATCGATGGGAGGAATGCCATGACATGAGCTCTACAATGGATTTGCACTTGAACATATGTTGGATGCAAGGGATTATAGGAAAATGTCAGAGAACCTTACGAGGCACATCCAAAGTTTTGAGATCTGCTCTATATCTTGCCTCTCCACAAGTAGGACACTCTCTTGCATCCTTATGTTGTCCACGAAATAGAACGCAATCATTGACACATGCATGGATGTGCTTGTAATCTAATCCTCCAAGAGAGGTCACATGTTGCCTTGCCATATCTCTTGAGGCTGGTAATTTATTCTCCCTTGGAAGAATTTTACACAATAGCTTGCACATGAAGATCATAAATGAGAAAAAGCATTCGAGTAATTGACCCACTAGCATAATTCACCATGTTTGCATAATAGACTTTAAAGCTTACTTGAGTAATGTCTTCAAACTTGCATTGCGCCATCCATATGGTCTACAAGTTTAGTAACTCAAGGGAGGCACGTAGAATAGAGAATGTGCACCCCTCAAACAGTGGAGTTGATGCTGCAGTAAAAAGATCATCCTGCTCCATGCTATCATACCTACCTGAGGATTGATGGACATATAAATCCTGCACCATATCATCAAACACCTCCTCCTCCATGGCCTCATGAGGTAATGGTGGAGGGCTACTATCACCATCACTCCATGCATTCGTAACGGTCCCTCCTGAAGATTCCACCTCATATCGCCGATGCTTACCCATAGGTATCTCAATTAACCTTAACTCTTTAACACTTACCATGTTTATGGTCGTATCCCAATTCTCCATACTTTGAGATGTGATTGAGTGTAATTCCGCGTGCATGATACATGTTTTCTTGACATTGATCACACATACATTTGATTTTTTGCTCCAACCACATTTTGCAATGGTGGATATGGAGCGATTCATCCTCACTGGAGCTACTTGTTGAAGACGAAGACATCCTACATATAAACAACCCAAAAAGTTTGGTCTTGGATGAGTTGTAAATGTCAAAAATCTGTGGAGCGTCTAAAAGCATGTCTAACACCACGTCTGTACTATGGAGCATGTCTATAGATGCATCTGAAACTTACTTTAGATGCGTTGATAGATGCACAGATAGACGCGCTCTTAGACGCACATACTACGAGCTGATTTTTGAACCTACTTTTAGCACGCTTGCTTTTTTTCACATACTTTTAGCATCGCGCAGCTTGCTTTCCTATTAACAGACACATCTTTGAGCATCCACACTTATCTCCAAGCACCCACACTCATCTCCAGGCTTACACAATCATCCCCAAGCACACAAGAGAAGAGGGTGACCAAGGAAAAGAAGAAAGAGAAGCAGAGGGTGAACAAGGAAGAGAAGAAAGAGAAGCAACTTTGAAGAAGGACAAGAAGCTTTCATAGCTCTATCCAAGGTAAGTCTCTTGATGGTTGGTCTTCATTGGAAGTTGCTCTCTTTGGATTCGTACTTTGTCGTATGTGAGGAACGGATGTTTTTTGTACTAGTGTTGTTCTTTTTGGGGTTGGGCGCATGTCCTTTTCAATTTCTTAGAAAAAGGCATCTATCGGAGCGCGTCTATAGACGCATTTGTCTTTTGGAAAAACAAACAGTCGCACCTATAGATGTTGTTAGACATGTCTATGGACGTGCTCCGATAGTCTTATCTATTCTTCCCTTTCCCCTTCATTTCCTTCTCTTTCCCTTTCCCTTCATCTTCCACTTCCACTTCCAAGAAAAGGATTGCATATTGAATGATGGAGATAAGTGATTGCATAAATGAAGAAAGGGATTGCATGAATGATGGAAAGGGATTGCATGATTGAAGAAAGGGATTGCATGAATGATGGAAAGGGAAAGCATCATTGAAGAAAGGGATTGCATTTGTTAGAAAATAAGGAATTGTGTTCTCTTTTTCTCTCCTTTCTCCTCTCTTTCCTTCTCTTTTTGCTTCTCTTTTTCTCGCTTATCTCCTTTCTTTTCCTCTCTTTTCGTCTCTTTTATCATCTCTTTCCTTCTGTCTATTTTCCTCTCTTTCCTTCTCTTTTCATCTCTCTTTTTCTCTCTTATCTCCTCTCTTTTCTTCTCTTTTCATCTCTTTTCTCATCACTACAAAGGTCATCCAAAAAAGTTGGCTAATGAGACCCTCGCTGCTATTCGCTCCAGGTATCCCAATCCCCCCAAAGTTCAATTTACAGATAAATGGGCCAAGTCAAAGATTGTTACGATACTTGGCAATAAAAGATCTTCGCTTAAGAGGCACCCACTAGCTAAGATTGCCAGGCTTGAGGGAGGTCAACCACCAAGGGGCTAGCCCCACACCGCTCACAAGCGTGAGTGGAAGAAAGCAATGAAGGCAGCGAAGGTGGGCCCCAGTCTGCAGCACGTGGAGGCACGAAGGATCCAAATGGAGCAATATCGAAGTGTGCATTTTGGAGCAAGGGGTGTTGAATCATGGGAGGCCCAATTTGTAAGTATCGATCTCAAATTATATTGTTTATGTAGTTTATTACAAGGTTGTTTCTTTGTACTAACCCCTCCACAAATTGTGTCATCTTGTAGCTTGATATCATGGCAGGTACCCTACTCCTGTCGAGACAACCTACCATGACCGCCACCATCACAGAGGAGATACATGGAGGCACTTCTATGATGACGGATTGATTACTAAGGAGCAGTATATCTGGGCTACTGGAGCACCCCCCAGGTATTTGAAAGTAATTAAATAATGTTAATATTGTAACTAAAGATTTGATTTTTCATACATTGATACATGTTGTTCCTCATTTACAGGACATTGCGACTGATCAAGAGGGTGAAGAAGGGAGCGAAGAAGGGAGCAAGGATGTGGATAACTTGGATTAGTCATACAAGTAGTGCTAGCTACTCTTTTCTCACTCTTTTTTGTACTTGAAGCCACTGGCTTGGCTTTGTGCCTCTCTTGTATATACACTCCTCTTATTTTTTATACTTGAATCCATAGGGCGTGGCTTGGCTGTGCTATATGTACATACAAGTACTTTTTGAGCTATGAATTAATATACACTCCTTTTATTTTTTTGGCTTTCAATTTCCTTGTGCAACATTCTATCAATTAATGCCTTGTGAACTAAACCTTTTGAAGTTGTAATGCTTTATTTAGAATTATAATCGTCGGCTATAGATGTGCTTGCAATCATGCTAATTAAAATGCGGTTGGCTATAAGAATTGAATTGCACAATGTGGAAATGGGATTCTTGTAAGTACATAGCATACACAACATACACAGCATTTTGTTCAACCACACAAGATTATGCTTTTATTAACAAAAAGTATTATGTAGAGCATCTATATGCACGTCTATAAACGCATTTATGTACGCGTCTTTGTTTTTTTTTAAATTTCTAGCAGGGCATCTATTTGCACATCTTGGCATCTCATACCACCAATATACATTATCTAGGGGTTTTGGACATGTAGAGAAGGGAGAAAAAGACTGTCCCTTCCTTTCCAAAAATATTGGCACCTTAGACTTGGCTCAAGATGAAACAGTTGATGTAAATGCTCTTAATTGATTTTTCTCATCTCAAACTTGGACATGAATATATGAGCTTCAAAGGCTTGATGTACATGCTCTCATTTTTTAATTCTCTATAAGATCAAACATGTATGAAAATTTAAAAAAATTTGTCATTGGAAAAAACTAACTTTTAAGGCCTATATGGAAAAAAAAACCTCGCTGGAAAATGTCGCTATAAAATAGTATATAAGTGTCGCTATATAGCGACACTTAAAAGTCGTTATATAGCGAAGTTTATAAAGGTCGCTATATAGCAACTTTTGGCAAGCGACGCTATATAGCAATGCTTTATGGAACCCACTTTTCATACTGACGATTAACGCTAAGCGGGCACTAAACGTCAGTACGTAAATGTCGCAATAGGATCCGTGTGTAGTAGTGACCCAACAAGAAATAGTGCACCTCATACAAATAACTCCAAGAAACCCTATCAGGCTATCAAAGAAGCATAGGCTATTAAAGACAAATAGGAAAACATATAACAACAATCACAATGTAATGAACCAAGATGATCTAGATCAACATTGTGTGATCACACATCTTGAGCTCGTTGGGAAGGTCATCATCAAGATGCATCCAACCGACGAAAGCGAGCTATCATTTAAACAATAACTAGCTCTATTGGCACCTAGTATGTACAATATATATGAATATATGATAGTAGACCAAAGCGAGGTGAATCCAACTAGCCGAAGCGAGCCATCACCTAGCCTTGATCATGATACTACCTAATAGAATGTCACTCGAGGCAAGATGAATCCAACCGACCGAAGCAAGTCATCATTCGGCCCCAAGTGATAAACATCACACATTCAAACACATATAAGCAAGCATCACACATATTCCTCTCTCTCTATTTCTCTCTCAATTGGGACGAGGTGAATCCAGTCGGCCAAAGCGAGCCATCACCTGGCCTTAATCCTGATACTACTAGAACATCACAAGCGCGATGATAATAATGAGACAAAAGATTTTGATTTGACAAGTAATGCTCGGGGGGGTAACTTGTCATATGTAACCCTATCACGTGAGTTCAAAAGATGGGTTTTTATTAATTCAATTACTTACAGAATTATATATACATAAGGAAGTAATTTAATACCCAAAGGTTAATATACAGAAGGGCATTTTATATTAAAAATTATCTAGAAGCTTGCAACATGTGACATGGATATTTGCGTAGAGTGGCTTATGTCATGGGACATTTTGAAATGCTAGTACTGGCATTTTCCTTTTGAAATGAGTAAGTGCTCCTCTTGCATTTTCTTGAATTCTAGAGAATTCTAAAAATCTTTTCTCTCTTTATTGCTCTTTTTGGCCTTTGCATTAGGATGAGATAAGGATACTATGCTTTCTTGAATTCTAGAGAATTATAAAAACCTTTTCTCTCTTTATTGCGAGTTTATTGCTCTTTTTGGCCTTTGCATTAGGATGAGATTATGATGCTATAATTTTCTCTCTTTATTGCTCTTTTTTGGCCTTTTCATTAGGATGAGATTAGAATGCTTGAATTTATTTTTTGAAGTTTTTAAATCTTGTCATTATCTTTTTTTTTCTTTCTATCCACAGAGGGATTGCATTGAATCAATGGTGGAGGAGTATTTTGAAGTTGATGCCTCTTATACTTGATTTTCTTAAGTTCTACTCAGTCTATTTAGCACTGCCTTTGTAAATATCCTTCTGGCCCTCAAACAATTGATCTATTATTTAAAAAAGGATAGATAGTGGAGAGCCACTCCTATAATTAAATCCATTGGATAAAACCTGTAAGAGTAAAGAAGTAAGGTATTTATTTTTAGATAGCCCTATTCAAAAGGATTCTCCCACTTGGGAAAATATAGGATCCATATAGCAACAAGGGATCAAAAGCAAAATGAGAATTTATCATTGAGTGAGAATCCTATTATGCTTGAGGGTTTTTCATGCACTTGTGCCTAGAGTTGTAGATCAACAAGTACCATGAGCATCACTACCAGTGACAGTTTGAACTAGAATATGGTAAAAATGATGAATTCAAAGTAAATGAAAGAATAAAGCTATTTGTAGGTTAGGAGAACATAAGCCCTTGTGTCTGCTACATTGAGAGCTACAGAAGGCTCTTATGTATGGTATCTTCAAAGATTAAAGAAGACCCTTTCTAGCTTCCTTAGACCGTATCTTTTCTTGAGGTATTATATATGCTATACAATGCCTAGAAATGTCATCTTGTTGTTTGCAGCATATGCTACACGATGCCTAAAAATGCCTAGAAATGGCATCTTGTTGTTTGCGGCATCTAGTGGTGGATTAGTTATTAGAAGGACAATGCTAAAATTTCCCCAAGTTGTCATGGATGTGGTTGTACATAGGTGTTAGCATGGCATTGGAGCATAGGTCCTAAATGCAGTTATATTATAGTCATACATCCAATTAACACAATGTACAGTAATAATGAAACCTAGCATAATTTAACAAGAAGTAGCTAACCTAATGTACACAGGGTTGAGGGGGGCAAAGGAAACCCGTTGAGCCACCTCCCTTTCACCATAGCTAAGAGTCTTGGTGGATAGGAGGGCAACCACATGGCTAGGCGAGTTGAAGCAATGGATGAGCAGAGATTAGTGTAAGGCAAAGAGAAAATGCTCGCTAGGAGGGCTACTATTTCCACAAGGCAAGAGGAGGCAAAAGGTGTTGCTAGGAGGACTAGGAGAGAGTGGGGCAAAGGAGGCCAAAGGGCATCCACCATGGTTATATGCCTATGAAAGGGAAAAATAATTTTCACAAATATTTAGTGTGCGTGGAAACTATGGATTCCACCCATTATAAGCTATGGATCTTATGGGTTGGAATCTATATTTGCTAAATGCCTACTGCATCTCCATCCTCTTCCCTCTATTGTCTCTACAACAATGATAATGCGACTCTTGTGTTTAGAATCTATTTGGCATCATCGGTCACGAAGTTTCAGTTCTTTGGCTAGGCCCTAGCATCCATTGCAGTGTTCCCCAAAAACTTGCAAAGCCTTACAATGAAACTACAAAGTTTTAGGTTTCACATGACTTTTTTCTATTTGCAGGTTTATGGAAATTGTTCTTGTAAGTGTTTCATAGGTATTACACTTGGAAGATTAAAAATGCAAATTTTATGGCTTTTCATTCATAAAACATGCCTGTTTTTTAGTCGACTAGAATATAAATGGAGGTTTTTAAAGTGTGCATGTTTTCATATATAAAAACGTAAAATTTATATAGCTTTAGATATATGGGTTTTAGTTGAATGAATTATGGTTTGTGAAGGAGGATCAAGATAACCTCATCTCCCTTCTAACCTATAAGGCATTGCCACGTTTGGCTTAGTCTCCTCTTCTTTCATTAGTGTACAATTTTCCTCAATTCAGAACCTCCTCCTCCCTCTTTTGCTTCCCTGCTCAACCCCCCCTCCCTGCCGACCCCTCTCTCTCTCTTGTGTTTTGTAGCTCCTACAACCTCCCCTTCATAGTCTCTACTCTCATCCAGCATTACTGGGTGGACTCTGCGCCCAAGTCAGGGTCAGGGCAGCTACCTACGCATGAGGCTTAGGACTTGCAGCAATCACTGGCAGGAGCCCGTGGAGGTCGTCAATGAAGTTTGATTGCTGCAAAGATCTACACAAGGTATAGGTTGGCGCTGCAACCCGTTGGCTATGTTTGTGTTTTGTCCATCGACTGGGTGTTGTGAAGGAGCGTCGCTCGATTCCCGTTGTGTTTTGTCCATCGACGCTAGTCCCCGTTGGCTGTCCTGTGAAGCTCCATCTCAACGTCAACACCTCCTCGACATGCATCTGCGACAATGGCAAGGGCTCCAGGCTAGATTGCGAAATCGTCGATGCATCTGGTCACAATTTGCAAAAAAATTTGAGCTTTCGTCAATTCAATAATCAATGCGCGAGCTGATTTTAGGGGACCAGGAGTGGTGGTGCTTATCTTATCCTGGGTGATTACGTTGTACACGCTATGGCAAATGGTAGAGATGCACGAAATGGTGCCTGGGAAGCGTTTCGATCGATACCACGAGCTAGGACAGTATGCATTCGGTCGAGAGCTCGGCTTGTGGATCGTCGTCCCCCAACAATTGTTGGTCGAAGTTGGAGTAGACATTGTTTACATGGTCACCGGCGGAACATGCCTTCGCAACTTCCATACCTTGGTTTGTAGCACCTGCCAGAGCTTGGGATTGTCTGTCTGGATCGTCATTTTCGACTCCTCTCAACTTCTCCTCTCGCAGCTTCCCAATCTCAACTCCATAGCCGGAGTGTCGGTGGCTGCAGCCGTGATGTCTCTTAGGTTCACGCTCTGTCTGTCCTCAGTAGCTCAGATTCGGATGTTTGTCTGTTCCTGTGTGCACACTGTGTGCACAGTAGCTGAGTGTCGGATGTTTGATGAGCACACTAGCTGAGATTCGGATGTTTGATGAGTGCACTGATGCAATTGGAAGAACTCCTCATCTCTACCGTTTGGGTTTTCACGTAGCTACTCGACAATTGCTTGGATAGCATCGGCACACCGAGGACGTTCGAGCTCTATTTCCGTCGAGCTCCAAAGTGCCTCCTCTAGTCCATCTTCAATAGCCATCATGACACGACTGTGAGCTCTATCGAGCTCCAAAGCGCCTCCCTAGCCAACGACCAATGAATGAGCTTCAACAGCCATCACGATGGCTCAACACCACACAACGGCTCCTCCATGCAGTCAAGCTACTCGTAGAAGCCACCATCTCCAACGATGACCAGCCTCCTATGACTCTCTATAGCTGCCTCTCAGCTCACAAACGAGCTCCTTCACAGGCACCAATGATGGCTCCTGCCAACTCCAAGACAGCCTCGACTACATGGCTAGACGAGCTCTCATACACGCTGCAACAACACAACACACTGGTAGTGATGGGCAGCGCCCCGTCTCTAGATGTAGGTCGCGCGATTGGCCGAGACATAGTGGATACCTTATCTGCCACATGGCAGATCACCCACCCACATCAATGTGGTAGTCTTGCTACCACATAAGCATTGGCCATGGAGGCATCCTTATCCATGTTATTAGCAGGCTGCCAAGACATCTAATAAAACATGTATTTGCTATACTTTAGCTTTGTAATGCTGTTTTTGCATTATTGGATATACAGGTACTACAAATTCTTCCAACTACTTTCTTGGTTTCTCTAAAAGGGGGTTTCTTATGTGTTGTCTTTCGTTTGTGCAGTGACGGTTGCTTTGGGGCAGCTCCTTCTTTCTCGTAAAGCTTCAGCCAGAGTTCTAGTCAGGTGCCAGGCAAGTTTTTTGTACTTATTATGATGTTTTTTTCCTCAGTATCAGGTCTGTTGTTTTCTTAGGCCATCTTTGCTTCCTTTTTACCTCATATGATTGCAACCTGATTGCTGCATTTGTTTTTTTTTGAGAGCTTGAATCTATTCTTTGACCTGCATGAACTTTATGCTAAATAGTAAATGTAGAATTACTGATTCAACTTTCAACTGCTTGTTGTTTGACCCGAATTGCAAGCATCTAAGTAGTCATTGCACTGCAATATTTTACAGATTTACGCCCAACCATGACTCAAAGACAAACAACTCTTTTTGCTTTTCCTAGAATGACTAGATTGATCCCTCCCGTGAAAAGAAAGAGTGTGAGAAAATCCTTGTCTGATGTAGCATCATCATCTCATGTGACATGTGACTCAGATCTAGAAGAGATACCAGGACCGGGTGAAGAAAATGATGTCTTAAGAATTAAAAATGCTTGTTTGGCTTGGAATGATTCTTGGGCTATTTCTTTTGAATAAGCATTCTTTGACAAAAAGCTTGGGCATATTTTTTGTACAACATGCCAAAAAATGAGAAAATGTCGCAGTGAATTTGGCACTATTGGATCGGTGAATATTCAGCTTAGTGTGATACGATGTCATGCCGCTTCAAAACAGCACAAGCTCTCTAATAAGTTTGTTCATAAGGCACTGCATCTCGAAAAGGCAGTTTTGGGAACGACTCAACTGGAGTTTATAGCTTGCCTTCTACTAAGAGGATTTCTATTAATTGTCCCTTGGATTTGTGCACGTCACCAAGGAGACTCTCTATTCCCTTTGTGCCTGGTTAGCAATCCAAAATCAAAACTATAATTAAAATAAAGGTATGATAGCTTTTCTTTCTCTGCTTAATAACCCATCTGTTGGCAAATTTTCGATAAGTTGATAAGCTTTTTTTGGGGGGGGTTCTTCTTCACGTATGTTCGATGTAGTGTCGTCTTTTCATATAGTATGTCAATGTCATAACTTCTTTATTCTTGATATTACATGACTATTAGACATCGACGTAGTGTCGTATATAGCCTTTTGACATAATACATCGATCATCTGATTTGTAATGTAATATTTGAGTCAATTACTTGGGCCATGCATTTGCATGGTGCTTATCTTTCCGCATTGGATCGTATTACTCGATTATATGTGCGGTTAAGTAAGTAAGTCTGCATTTCGACATTTGGTTGTAATATTCAACCTTTGATGTCGTTACAAGGACTCCTTCTCATTGTTTTGAAACTAGCTCGACACTTGGTCGTATCATTCGACTGTATGTGTCATCTCTCAACCTTAGAAGAGTAATAGAATTCAACACTTTGTCGTTTATTCGACTTTTGGTGTTTTTTCTTACATATATAATTTATAAAATAATTAGGCTTCAATACTAGGTCGTTTATTCGGCTTTCAGTGTTGTCGTAGCTTATTTCATAAAACAAATGTTTAAACTTCGACACATGGTCATTTATTTGGCTTTCAGTGTCGTTGTAGGTTATCAGTGTTGTATGATAGTTTCGGCTTCAACATTTGGTCGTTTATTCGACTTTTGATGTTGTTGTCCTCTTTGGAAATATTTTGTGTAGAATATAGGGGACCATTGCATAAATGCTAGTGTGTAGAGGTTGTAAACTTTCCAATAAATATACATCTGAGATTCATGCTCATACATCTAAGGTAACAATGCTAGAGCCAATGATATTTGTGTCTTTGATTAATGCCTATCCATGGGGTCTTTGAAAGCTGCTTATGTATAAGGATTCTAAGTTGAATCTTATCTTTAATCAATTGTGGGTCATCAACCATTGGATATTATTTGAAATACTCTTCCAATGTTGATTATCTAGTGTCTAACACACACTTCTCCACACACTCAAATGGTAGGCCCATGTAAGCATGATGCAAATTTCATAAGAATGGAGTTCGTTGTGTTCTTTATTGTAATTAACTTTGTGTTCATTGATTATTTAAAATATGAATATATTTTAGATTCTCTCTCAATACTTGGTTTTTTCATGCATGTTTTGCCAGAAATCCTTTTGTGAAAAGATGCAAGCAGAGCAAAGGAAAAATTGGCTCAAAGTCATTAGGCGGCATCTTTGTATAGGGATAAGTAAGATGAGCAAGGAGCCAATAATAGACATAACTAGCAATGCAATACGGATAGAGTGTTTCTACAATGAGGTCATAGCCAACACAATGGGAGAGACGTTGCCCAAGAGTGAAATGAATGAAGGTGGAGTACGTCACATGATCAATAGCATCATAGGAAATATGAAGAAATGTGCAGAAGACTTGCGATATGACGTGCCTCCTAATATTGACATGGAAAAATTAGGTTTTTGGGATTTGAAGTGGAAAGAGGAGAAGGGTAGAAGCAAGAGGGCAAAAGACATAGATTCACATTTCACTATTTCGAAGAGAGTGCGATATGAGCAATCAAAACATTCATGTGATCCAACTTCTGAGGCATGGTTAGCTATTGACGGTAGTCGCGGGGATGCTTCTCACAAAGCACATTCATTTAGGAATGGTGATTGTTCAATTGTGTTAGGTATCCCCCATGAGGCTATAGAGGAGGGTGAGAATCTTGGTGCTGGCTCATTTGGAGTATGCTTTAAAGTCACTTTTAATGGCATCTCTTTCTTTCCTCGAAGTATTACTTATGCGGCAAAGCGCTACAAAGGGAACATGTCTCACACCTTAAAGTCATTCGACAAAGAATATGGAATGCAAATCTTACATCCAGGTATTGTCAGATGCATAGGATTCACTAGAAGCTTGCCTTGGATCAACATTTTTCCATACTTCAATGGAGGGAGTATTGGAGACATGATGATGCAGCTACCCTTTGAGAAAGGGACTTTCAGAAAGCAAGTGTTATGCTTGAAAGGCAATGGAGTCACTAGGAGAGAACCAAATCCAATACTAAGTGATGTACAGCTTACGAGATTAAAGGCATTTGTGGAAGCTACCCCAGACATCATACACGCATTGGTTGATGCATTAGCAGCTGTACACCAAGAAGGCATTATACATTGTGATCTACAACCTTTCAATGTCATGCTAGATTTTACCAAGAATCATAGTCCACGGGTTGGCATCATTGATTGGGGATTGCTGCTTCGATACAGTGAATCAAGAGAAGCTGTTAATTTTGTGAAGCGTACTCCAGATATGGATGATGTGACTTATAAGATCAAGAAGAGTACAGCAATAAGACAAAATCGACTCCGGCCTTGGCAAGCTCCAGAAATAATCGACCTTGAGAACACCAATGCTTACAGTAAAGAATCAGATGTGTTTGCCATGGGATACATGATTAAAGAGGTTATTAATTTTTATAAGGAGTGTAAGGAATACTACTTCAAAGAGGATTACACAAAACAGTCAGCATGGAGTGGCAAGTTGCAGCAGATTTATTTCAATGCAACTAACTATATGTTTGTGGAAAAACAAAATAGAATGACACTGGCCGAGATGAATAATCGACTAGCAAGATTTAACACTCAACCCCATGCATGTTTGCGGCCTGCAGTTGAGATGATGCCTCAGTTTTATTAATCCGATTTTATTATAAAGCTACTCTTGGACAATTATGTTTATAAACTATAATGTTACTCTTTCAATGCATTTTGAATACTAGTATATGCATCTATACTATTTGAATTTAATAAAGTACTATAATATATATATTTTTTAAATTCTCAAATTTTTATCTTCGTGCTGTAACTTCTTGCATTTTGAATACTAGTATATGTGTTTATAGTATTTGAATTTAATAAAGTGTAAAGTGTCTTAGAATGTATTTTTATTTTTTTTCAAAATTTTATATTTGTGTATTAGAATTGTGTATTAATTTGGGAAGAGTTTGTGTTTATTATGGTTAAACTCAAACCCATGAGTCATGCATACAAATTTTTATTATAATGATTAAATTTAAACTCACCAGTTATGCACAAATTGGCAATCTAAATTTTGCAGGTCATGCACACACAGGTTGAGGGGGGTTATAATTAAGGACGTTCTCATTTTATTTTGAAGTACATCGGTCTCCTATCATGGCATCTTTTTTCAGGATTCAAGTGATTGACTATGATAATAAGGAGGAATTACGTGTTGTTAGGGTGACAAGAGACACAGGTCATCCCACATTCTCTCATGTTCGTGAACAAATTGAAGGTGATGAGCTTCTATTGGAACCCTTTGAGTTTGTTGAGGACGAATATATAATAACCAAACGGCAAGAGGAACGATGGAAAATCAATGATCAACTCTTAGTGCACATCAAGAGAAGTCTATGCCGCATAGAGGAAACTCCTTATCCATGTAAAAGACATTGCACTCAACTAGCTGATGACATAAATCTTGATGCCCAAGTGCACATGTCTTCAAAGCTTTTTAGTAGATTACTAAGCCCAACTATTCTTGAATGTTGGCAACGTGAATCTGATAGAGTTAGATCAAAGCTAAAGGAAATGGTAGTGTCAAGGGATGATAAGTTTGAGTTGCATTCTGAGGACTTCAATGGGGTGCCCCATGTGCGAATTTGGTGTCATGAGTGTAATGAACTTTATGGTAAAGGATTGATAGAAGGCAAGCATGCAGCATACAATTGCTTCTCTAACTTCATGAGATTTCACATATTGGAAAGTAAAAAGCATGAGCTCAAGTATATGGTTGCTCGAGGACTACGAAAAGAAGATATGCCCAAAGTAGTGCATCAACCGACAAAGGATGACAAAAGAGAGATAGAAGATGCGATAGAGAAGATGAAATCTTTTATGTCCACAAATGAAGGTATTATTTGTTCCTTTATTCCTCAATCAGTATTTGCCATCTTCTTACATTAAGTCTCTTACTCATCTCCTATCGTTTCAATAGGTTGGGATTTTGAGGTTGTTGAAGCTACAATACATGATTTTAAGGACAAAAGCTTGGTGAAGGTGCGATGCAAATATGATGATGCATGGTTGCGTTTATGTCCTCCAAGATCATATTTGTACACGTTTCTCAATGAACACACAAAGTCAAACTCTCATATCAAGTCGCTCATGAGAAAAGATTAAAATCCAAAGGTAGCACTCACTAGCTTGTGAGGGCATCCTTGAAAGGATAAGGATCATGATCCAAAGCAAAGATCTCTTAGCAACTTTTTGGTTTCAACAAAAACTAGAAGCCCAAGTACGAGTGCTTTCTCTATTGATTCAAGTTTTAATAGAGAAAATGAATCTTCTTTTGTAAATTTGGACTTGCTATGTTGGGGCCTTTGGAGCCATGAGGTCAAAGTAGGTAACAAGTATGTCAAGGTAAAGCCTTTCTTAGATGATCAATGTGGTGGGAAGTATTGGTTTATAGAGCATCATGTTAAGGCGACATTAAATAATGGATGTACTGATATTCATGTGGATGGATGCTTTCGTCACATAAGTTGCATACGCATTTCACAAGATGGGCAACCATTTAAAGACTTTACATGCCACCATTGCAAGGGGATAGTTAAAATTGCTAACTTTAGAATGAGATTGTATCGAGAAGAGAAGGTTGAGAATAAGAGAGGAGATAGGGGTACCGGTTGTGGCAGAAGACTAGATTATCTTACAAAGAGTGAGCTTAGAAATGCAACTCTTTTTGCTAAAAGACGAGTAAGAGACCTTTCTAAGCAACTATGGTGGACAAAGTCTCACGTTGCCATTCTTTCAGTAAGAGTCCGTACTTTAAGAGAAGCTAGCATAGAGTCTCTCAATCGAAAGGATGTAAAACGATTTTGCAACAACATAATCGAAGCCCATAGATTGGAAAAGTTTGGTGGTAAAGTTGCCTTATGGGACTTTCTACAAGATGTTGCCACAAACATAATCAAGTCAAGTGCTGGACAAAGATATAGTGAGAACACAAAGGCAATATTTGAGGTTGCAAGGATGTGGGGAGGTCCAAGGTTACATGACTTCTTGAGTTCCAACCTCAATGGACCTTCTTTATCAACGACAAAGTGAGGGCAAAGACTTGCTACTCAGTTTGTACCTAGTATACATGGATATCTTTTTGATGCAATCACTGAAATTTATGAAAAAGAAAAAGAAAAGCATGGAATCATGTCAAGGATTCCCTTCATCATAGTGGAAGATGAAACTGCAATAAAGAAGTGGATAAGGTAACCTCCTTTTTCTCTAAATTATTTTCATAATCTAAATCTTGTTTTTGAATGCAAGAGGATTGCATATGATCTTATAGACTTGTGCTTATTATTGCTCATAGGTGGAATCCAAAGGATGACATGCTTGTGGGTTTTGATGGATATAAAGTAGATGATCATGAGTGCATGACCACATGCATGATCAAAGTGGGAGAAGGACAAAAAGGATATGATCAGATTATTGATGCATTTCAAAATTGTGTCATTGGTGGACGTGCAAGAGTTTTTCTTGCCAATCCATTGCATGATGCACTCCCACGCTTGGTTCTTGCACTTCATTGCACTTGCGGCCGATTTGATGCAAGTTTTGTCCGCAAACAATGGGATGCTATTTTAAACTTATGGAATGAGAAGCTAAAGACCACGGTTGGTCCAATTATTGGACATGCATCTGATGGTGATAGTCGACGAAGAACATTGATGATCTCCGATTATCTAGATAAAGGAGGTAGTAGATTTGGGATAAAATGGGATGGATGGCCTCTCTCAGCAAAAGTTTTGGAAAATCAAGTTTTTGGGCTGCATGATCAAGATTTTGTACATAATGGAAAAAAGTTAGTCAATGTTCTTGACAAGCCTAAGCGTCAATTGGCTATTGGCAATGTTTGGATCACCTTAAATCATGTCATTATTGTGTATGATGCTTTTTCTATTGACAAGCATATGCTAAGGGAGGGAGACATTAGGCGAGATGACCGCCAAAATTGGGCTGGAGCTCAAAGAATATGCAGTAAACAAGTGCAATGGTGCTTGGGAGAATTGGCAAACAATGGAATTCATAGAAAAGAGAGGAGCATGCTAGGAACACAAGCTTATCTTGAAATTGCTGGGGTCCCATTCGCTTCTTACAAATGTCCTTTTTATTTAGAGAAACTCTCGTATTTTCATGCCAAAACATCATCACTATAGCAATGACTTCCACACTTAGGCTGTCTCTCCTTTTCTTGCGTTTTGTTGAAGCCCACAAACTTCTCAGATCGGGATGATCGTGCATTGGTTTTGCTCTATGTTTAACCACTGGAGCCATGTTGGCCCTTCTGATTGAAAACATCTTCAACATTGTGTGCCCAAACCGTTTCTCCTTCATTTCAAGGGACACTAACGTAGCTAATGTCGCCCTCTTTGCAGCTAGTTGATCTAAGTTGTGCAACCCTTTTACTTTCTGTTGGCCATTTCTCAGGTTGGAGAGCATCGCCTCTTGGGCGTGCATCTCTCGAGGTGTTGGTAGGGTTGTTACTATATGAACTTTAGGGTGCAAGCTAAAGCTTGTGAAGACTTGAGACTAGTAATCACCTGAATGGCCTGATGTTACTACCTCGAATGCTCCTCCTACCAATTGTGACACCATAGCTTGTGTTTTTTGCTTCGATGGCAATGATCGAATGCATGCATCTACAACTGCTTCTTGCTACTACTCTGCAAGGAGTCTTATTTCTTCTCGTTGTTTCTCCCTTCACAGATGTTGCAAAAGTGTCTTCCGTTGTTGCCAATTCGATACCATGCCAGAGCTTTTCTTGACCCACACTCTGTTCCTTGTGCCTTGACTTGGCTTTCAGCTTTCCTATCTCACAGCCTCTATCTACGGTGAGTTGCATGTTGCCATTAATGCCATGGCCACAATCATTCCATGGTTTTCAATAAATCAAAAAAAATTTATGGAGCGTGCCCTCAAATGGGTATGCATCACTTTAGCACAACATTGGAGGCCCGTTAACCCATGCATAATGATCTCATTTAGTTGTGTCCTTGGGTTGAGGAGAATCTCACGTAGTGTACTTTAGAATGATTATTGGGTTGCATGTGTATATAGAACAAAATTTTGATGTTTTTGAATAAATTGATTATCCTATAGTCTTTGCGATGCATGCTTCATATGCAACATAGCACTTAAAATGCTTTAACAGTCTCATTTCAAATCCTTATTCCATAATTTTTTGCTCTCATGTTCAAGTTGGAATGTGTACTACAACTTGAAGACAAAGTTTGTCCAAATTCATTGAGCAATGCATAAGTTATGGGTCATGCAAAATACCTATATACAGAAAAGTCCATGAACCCCACCAAAAATGGCTAAACCCAAGCAAACAATGACCGCAGCTGGCTAATTATACTATACTATGTCTCTCTATGAGGGTGACTTTTCCTTTAATATAAATATTAATGAGATTGTTTTGCAAAACAAAACATGTTGTTCCAACTATCGGGCTGGTTTAGATTTAAACCTACTCAATGGCATGATAAGAACATAAATTAAGCTATTTAAAAATGCAATTGTTGATCTGGCCTTTGAAGGATCCTCTTTAGGGGCAAGGGCCATATCAACATGAAAGGGAATCCCTCAAGAGCAAATAATGCAAAATATATGAACAAGAGAACTCTATCATTGTGGGACTCCAATGTGGGTCTCACGTGACCTAGCCAATTAACGTCTATGTGGTTGCACAATGAAATACATTTTCCTTGGTTTAGGAGTACCTACAACCAGCTCTAAAAGAACTCCATAGAACTAGCACCGTGGTCGCTCCAAGCCCACATCACCACCTTGTGAGCAAGATGGTAGTGAAAGATCTTCATGGATTTTCACAAGTTTAGATCTGCATGCTCAGGTTTTCATGAGTCTAGATTGAATGCAGAAAACATGGCAAGAGGCAAGCTAGAGGTAGATGATGGGTGATGAGTTGCAGGTAGATGACTAGTGGCAAGTTGTGGATAAATGACAAGACAGGCTATAAATAGTCTGATGCACAAAGATGTAGCACGAAGACTATGCGAAGAAGAACAGAACTGCTCATGTAGGTATGTGCATTGAAGTCTGTGGTGTTCAGAACAATAGATTCATCTCAATATTATGCCATAATGTGGCAATCATTACATCAGGAAAAATCCTAAAGAGAGTGCAAACCCGTACCAAATAAAAAATTTCACCTACCAACACGTCACATTGCGACCCCAAAATTGCCCCTAAAATATTTTCCTGATCAACTATACCCCGAGGGGGCCACCATGTAAGAACACCATATAGTAGGTGCGATCAAAAGGTATTAAAAATAACCCCTACTTATACAGATTTTTATAACCTATATACACCCCTTTTATAAATGTTGAGAGGATAAAAGTATCTCTTATGTATGAAACTTGTCACTTTTTGAATTAAAAAATCCCTTATGTATGTATATTTTATGTAGCTCCACAAAGATATAGACCCCTTCGGTTCTATATCTTTGTGGAAGTATTAAAAATAACCCCTCCTTACGGATTTTTATAACCTATATGCACCCCTTCTATAAATTTTGAGATGATAAAAGTATCTTGTATGTATGAAACTTTTCACTTTTTGAATTAAAAAATCCCTTATGTATGGATAGTTTATGTAACTCCACAATTATATGAAACCCCTTCCATTGATCACATCAATTATATGAAATCCCTTCCATTGATCGCATGTGCTATGTTACATATTGCTAAGTGACACCACTGGGGCTATACCTGATCATGCATTGACCCAACATCCTGAACTAAGCCATAGCCTTGGAGAAGAGTCAAGCAACTAAATTATTTTCATGAGTATTATTTTAACAAAAGTATAATTAATATGATTAGAAAAATCTTGCGACATTTTTATTCTTATGAAGTAGGAAGTGTAATGGTCACCCAAGGTACATACACTACTTCTACCTTTTGGTAGCACAAAGCTCTTTACGTCAACAACACCATACGAGTTAAAAATTCCTTACAAAGATATGTGTCATCATGAATAGTGAATTTCCCATGATTCCTTTAAGAAAATGTCAAGATATGTTTTACTATGGGAGAACTATAGATGGCAAAAATTAGAGAAAACCTTGAGGATTTATTGAAAAATATTTAATCCTAGTTCATGCATTTGATATGTGAAGTTTTCGTGCAATAAGTTTACATGTGCAAGGCTTAGTGTGAATTCAAATTTTCTAACACAACAAGAAAAGGCACCTAAAGATGTGCATACAGATGCATTTCCTTAATTTTTTTAAAAACTTACGGGTGCATCTATTTGCACGTCTATTGGTGCATCTACAGACCCGCATCTAAAGGCACTCAAATTCTCTAACACAATAAGAAAAGGCACCTACAGACGTGCACACAAATGCATTTCCTTAATTTAAAAAAAAAACTTAGGGGTGCATCTATTTGCGCGTCTATTGTGTGTCTACATACCCGTGTCAAAAGGCACATCTATAACAAACAGACACGCCTATAGATGCCCTGCTAGAAATTTTAAAAAAATAGATAGATGCATGCATAGAGGCAGAGTTGACTTCCTATATCATCATCGTACTCTAGCATCATACATTCACCTAAAAGTATTTGATCATCTTCTTCAATAAAATGTGGTGATTCTTGATGATCGTTGTCTTCTTCCTCAATATCATGATCTCCATCTTCCTCCCGTGCAATGTCATTATGCGCATCTTCCTCTTGCATTAGGGAAAAAGGGAACTCATTTTGGGGCCCTGTAAGAAATTCACTATTTTTTGATTTATTTCTCTCCTAAAAGACCTCAAAAATAGTAAAATATGAAAACGTGGCTCAGAACTGTCAGTAAGGACTATAGAACTGTCAATTCAGAAAGGAATAAGATAATCTTTTGTCTGACTAACACGATTTTGCATTAAATATCTCCTTAGATTTTTTTTTGTGTCTCAAAGATTCCGCATCTCTTTTGCCGACGTGTGCAGGCCTTTCATAAAGAATCCATCACTGAACTTGGTGATTGCAAGTTTTCAAAATATTCACATGGATACTGCCACACTTCCACGATTCATGTTACAAAACGAATATGAGACTGACAAGCAAACTTTGCAACCTCAGAAGCACAAAAAATGGCTGATACTAGTGAGTCACTATCTCAGAAGAAGCGATTACACCATCTTCACATCGACTTAGAAGAACAATATGCTCCAGCACAAAAAAGACGAAAGGATACGATGCTGAATGCTCAACAGCGGGAAAATATGAGAAGAGAAGGGCTTCAACATATTGACTTATGGTGAACTCTACACCTCCATTTGTCAATCCCACCACATTACTGAGGTTTTCTGGCGATGGACAAAATGGACTTCTTGGTTATATTTCAGCGCAGTCTGCATTTGTGGAAACGTATAAAATGATGTACCTACAAGAAAAGGGGGCCAAGATGTAGGAGATAGCCATTCGTGCAAAATTGGAGCAGCAGTTGCAGAATGAAATTGAGGAGCATTCAAAGAGTAAAAAAGAGTTGACAAGAGCAAGAAAGAAGAGAACCGTGCTTGGAGACAGACTACGTAGCAGGAAGATTAAAAACATTGCAAATTTGAAGGCTAGGATTGGTGGATGCAAGTGACGAATTCAGGAAGCAAGGTTAGATTGAAATTTATCATTTTGTATACTCAAAAATGCTCTCAAATGACTATATCTATTTCGTTCCCTACCGCAAAACAAGAATGGAGGTGCTGAATGATATAGGCATATTGTGTTGTTACTATAGGAAATTATTGGAGCCTACAAAAGAAAATATGGATCTGAACCTTCTTCCTGTTAAACAAATGAAAGGATTGCTTTCTTGTGGTGTAGCAAAAGGATTGATTGAGGGAAAAAAATACAAAACAGTCAAATGCAATGTTGTAGAGGACTTTGTATCCAATAATCAAGTTGATGGCACTATAATCCAAGAGGCTCTTGATGTTAGTGGAGTTAGCAGGAAGGGATATAGTTTGATTTTCCATGTGATATCCTCAACTTTGAAAGATCAAAGGATTAAACAAGTTTTACTGCCAAATCCAGCAACCGTGTGGAGGATAAGAGGTCATTTGAATGAAAGTATAGATGAATTTATTGGGCAATATATCCATATTGAAGAAATATTTCATGGTGGTAAAGGAACCACTATGTATGATCCTTGGAACAATATATTTGTAGATCTACAACAACTTCAAAGAAGAATGGTCGAGTTTTATGGAATAACATTTGAGGAGTGCAAAGGCATTTTGAAATTTGTTATCAAACTGGATGAGTATGAGGTTGTAAAGGAAAAGAAAATGGAAAGAGTTACTATTACATTGATGCATGGAGCAATTGATACATCATTGACTGAAGCGAGTTCGAAGTATTTTAGTGTGCAGTCAGAGAAACACATATGGTGGTTAGGCTCGTTCTAGGTATGATCATTTTTTGTTTTGTACTTGATTTTGGTCATTGTTTTCAAATCTGTTATAGTAAGACTTTTATTTTCTATAATCTGGCAGGTGAAGACAGAAGACCATGAAACACTAGATTGGGTGTTTCACCACACAGAAATACCAAGAATAATCAAAAAACAAGTGCAAGGCGAGAATCTCCATGTTGCAGGAAAAGGTGATTTTCAAGTAGAGTGGCACATGGCTAGGGATCTTAAAACACTTAAGTGCATGTATAACATTAGTAAAGGAGGCAACTCAAAGTCTCCTTGTCTTTACTGCAAAGAATCAGCTCAAGTAATGGATTCAAAATGGTGGAAGAGAGCACCTAATAGAGATAAAGTTGACCCTGACTTCAAGGCCATTTTGGACATTCCACTATGTAATGTTCACATCTGCACATTGCATGGTCTATGTCGAATTATTGAGAAATTGGTATTTTTATATATTGGATTTGCTTGGAAACTCCGTCCCAAAAAAAATAGAAAGGATGCTCTTTAAGCATTGGAAAAAGTGTTATCTGATATAGGTCTGCATGGAGGAGATGTTCAAATCACAAAGGGTTTTAAAAAGTCTACCAATGGCAAGGAGGTACCAATCAAGCCCTCTAATTGGTGGTGTTAAGGCAAGAAGATTCTTGTCACGACCCAAACACAGTAACCAAGTAAGGCAAGGTAGAACAGTTTCAAAGATTAATTATGGATTGTAGAAGCAAGTCCATAATGCTGTGAAAGATCATGAGGTAGATGGGGAAGCACGAAATGTGAAGGCAGAGGTGTGGAGGTCTCTTGATCAACTCTTCATGTTCTGTGACAAAGTAACATGGACAAAGAATTATTACAAGAACTTTGAGGAGGCAATTAAACATTTTGGGAAGTCAATGAAAGACGCGTGGACAGCCTGCAATATAACTCACTAAATGGTAAGGTTCTATCTTCTTCTTTTACTTAAGTGTGATCCTCTTTTTTTTATTACTTACTATGCATTCTTATGTCTTACAGCATATCATCTACAACCACCTTTCCTATTTTGTCAAAAAGTATGGATGCCCAGCAATTTGGTCTACCCAAGGCATGGAGAATGTTAGAGTTAGCTCAAATGTCCACCTCTCATGTAACCCACCAATATTCTGTGTACCCAATGTTGTAAGGCCCCCATATGAGGAGAAGCCATGATGGGTATCAGATATTGGGAGGGATCCCCAGTTTAGACACTGGAAGGGGTCTTAGAGTAGACCAGATGGTTATGAGACGGCTTAGGAGCCAAGAGTAGATACCCGTCTGCACAAAGGGGGGGTTTGGAGGGGCGATAGCCCCCCCGATAGCAGGGGGTCCAGGGGGCGCAGGCCCCCGGTGGGGGTCTGGGGCAAAGCCCCCAGCGGCAGGGTCCGGGGGCTGCCGGTAGCGATGGTATGACCTATGCGCGATCCTTCATCTGCCCGCCGGCACGTTTTCTGAAGGGTCGGTGGTCTTCCAGGCCGACTGTCTATTAGGCCGACTGCCTATTACAGGGCCGACCGTCAACCACTTACACTATATAAGTGGCCACCGCCTATCATCAGATCACCAGTTCTTCACGCTCATAGTCCTCCGTCCAGCATCTGTCTAGATCACCATCGAAGCTCTGTCTGTAGAGCGCACGGGTGGACAGCCAACCATCAGTTCTATCAGCAATTTGGTATATCAGAATTTTTTGTATTCTCTCCAGCTTTCCATCGTGTACTTGCGTTTTGTTGTTATCTTCCGCTGTGTACTATTTTCTTACAGAGAAGTCTCACTACATGCCACATAATGCATTTTTCAGACACACACAACACTATGGAGGGAGTCAGAAGGCAAATAGTATGAAGGAAGTCTTCCAATGGTATTACCGAGGCATACTATAGAGGCTGCATGCTAAAAGAAAAGTTGCTAGCTCCAAAATCAAGCTTGCTTTTCTTCTAGCCCAAAAGCAAAGACGAAGACAAACTCTAGACAATTCAATGGCAGTAGAGAGACATAGACAATGGAGGGAATCGAAGATATTTAGAAACCATAAATGGACAAGTAAACATGAATAGGACTCATTTGAAACTTATTGGTGTTATGTCCACATGTTTTCAAACTCAATCAATAGAATTTGTTTTTATGGAACAAGTGACTCTTGGTGTTATGCCTATATGATTTGAGACTCCATCAACAGTATTTCTTTTGTGAAACATATGATCTAAACGTAATACAATTTGTTCACAATTTCAATATATTGTTTATTTAATATTTAATGAGACCACTCTATCTAAATGTACAAATCATTTCATCTTCAACTTATTGTTCATTTATACAAGATCATACCAGACATCAAAGGCTTTCTACAAATTAGTTCAACTTCAATATAATGTTTGTGCTATATTTGATGACTAAATCCTATTTCTCCCAGGGCCTACCGATCGGAACTCTCTTTTTTATCTTGATTG
Source organism: Dipteris shenzhenensis (assembly GCF_047967505.1). NCBI lineage: Eukaryota > Viridiplantae > Streptophyta > Polypodiopsida > Gleicheniales > Dipteridaceae > Dipteris > Dipteris shenzhenensis. Next base: position 20,241,092 of record NC_141619.1, read on the forward strand.
GAGTCTTTTTCTTCTTTATTGGCTTGATGTCGACTGTCTGTTTATCAATGCTTGCCTCTGTTTCTTGTCTGGGAGGGGTATCCTTTTCTTCAGCTGTCTCCACGTGTTCTTCTTCTTGGATTGTGTGGCGTGACACAATCATGGGTGGCTCTTGAAACCTTATGAGCTTGTGTTTTCCATAGCCCTCCAGACATTTGGGCTCCTTAACACCACATGCTAATGCATAAGAAGTGTAAGACAAAAAGTAAGCGGCCCTAGAGGCCTGCTTATTCACATAATCTCCAAATATATCTATGGTAGACAATGTCTCCATCAAAATGATCTTTTCCTTTTGCCATGAAAGATCATGTCCACCTAAAACCCTGGACAAACATTTTAAGAAGTAAACAATGGCTTCTCCATTGTTGCTCAATTGCCTATGGTAAATCAAGATCTTAGCACTACCTAGATCATGAATATAATGAGCTAGGCTTGACAGTTTGCGAAACCCAACCGGCCTGCTTCCACTTGATCTCTGGAGGAATGTGTCATCCTCAATTTGTAGCTGCCACATATCATTGGAGTGAGACAATACACAACCTACAAAACATTTAAGCAGAAGACAAAGTATTTGATTTGAAGTACCTTCTCATTTTCATCAGCAACAAGTAGTTCATCTTTCCAAAGATTTATTCCTCTCCCCTCTAGCCCAACCTCTTCTTTAAGCTTTAATCTTTTCCCCTCTAGCTTCCTGTGTGAGATGGAAGGCAGCTTCATCTGGCTCTTGGAACTTTTCAGCCTCTTTGAAACAAAAAGTAAGGGCCTCTAGAGGATCAAAAATTGTTTCCAAAGCCAGTAGTGAATGGTCATCCTCTATACCAACCTCCTTATCAAGCCTTGAAGCCTGGGCAATAAGGGAAATGGCATAGTCCTCCCTCAAATTGAACATACACTCAATATCATGGAGGAAAACATAATCTTTTCCACCAATCAAGACACCTGGAACCATGGGCACTGCATAGTTGCTACTCTAAACATCAAAATCTTCAACTGGCTGTGCTCCCCTAAGAGTTTTTGTCCTCAATTGAACAAGGTCAAGAGCAGCCACTTGCAGCCCCTCATCCTGAAGGTTGATATCTTCTTCTTGCTCTGCCATTTCTGTTACCAAAGAAACATCCTCTTTTTCCTTTGCTTCAGATGTGTCTTCTTCTTTAGTCTCCTACCCTTGTTCATCCAAAGAGTCCTGACTGAAGACAATGTACATAAGGAATGCCATGGTTTCCTCAAGCACTCTGCACTTTCTGGTGTGCAAGTTATAGTTGAATTTATATTGATCAGGGAGGCTATCAAATCTTCTATTCACATGGTACCTCAGCCTGTCAATGGAGATAATATGATTTATATGCACAAAAACCTTTTCACCTTCCACAATTCTTCCTGCCTCTGTCAGTTCTTTGAAGGTATCCCAATGGTCTGAAAGAAAATCTTTGTGATGCTCCAGTATAGAGCTCATTGTGAACTCCATGTTGAAAATACTGTGGTATATGTGGAAGTTACTCTGAGCCTTGCATTTGTGAAGAAACTCAAATAGGAGCAAATCTAGAGACTTGTCCTCTTCTGATTCCTTTTGTTTTGTGATGGAAGAATCAGCATTCTGCTCCAGTCTCTTTCTTTTGCCTGTTCCAAAATTTATATACATTGAATTCTATATGCTGACATATGCAATCAGTGAATGCATAGGATATCACCAGATAATTCCTTCATGAGCTCTCATGACTCACCTGGTGATTGCTGTGGTCTAATAATAGCAGGAGAAAAGTCCAGCTTCCTCTTGAAAGGTGGGGCCTGGGAGTCCTGTTCCAAAGCAAAAACATTTCTCATCATCAAGGAAGAATTCCACAAGGCCAAAGATAGCAAAACAATGAGGTAGAAGTGAGAAGCAAAAGAGACATAGGAATTTGCAGGAAAACGCGATGGGGGACCATTTGGAAAATATAAAGCACTCTCCTCACATTTTGTTGCAAATTCTCCAGTTCTATTGATATGCATGTCAAATCAAACACTAGGTTCATCTCATTGATTCCTAGACAGTATGATTTGATATGCAAGAGAAAGGCTCGAGCTGAGTAAAGCTTTTCATGAGGAATGTGTCAACAACAGGAATTTGCAGCAAAATGCGATATGGGCTACCTAGAGATGTATAAACCACTCTCCTCGCATTTTGTTGCAAATTTCTAGGTTCTATTCATATCCATCTCCAATCAAATTCCTGGGTGATTTACCACATTCTTGGACAGTATCAATTGAATATGTAACAAGAAGGGTGGAGATGAGTGAAGACATTTGGACATCAAAAATCCAATGGATCGAAGAAATATATGTCAAAAAACATTGGCACTTTTGCCATTATCCTACTGCCATTCTCCGCTAGTGGTAATGTGCATTCTTCAATGTAGTGGAATGTCAATCTATAGGTTCAGTTTGTATAGATTACCACTAGCGGAGAATGGCAGTGATGCCAATCTCATGCTTGCAACTACACTATGACACTAAGATCATCAAACTCACATGTGGAATGGAATAGCACACCACTCTCCTATGATCACTGGAATACCCCTCCTAGAATGGTAGGGTAAACATTTGTACAAGTGGAGAATGGCAGTGGTGCCAATCTCTTATTAGGCCCTAATAAATGGCATTGACAAGCCTAAACTCACATGCTCATTCTTCTATGTATTGATCACTGTCTCCGCTATGTAGAGATCATATGGAATTGTGTCAATCTCTTATTAGGCCTTGGAATGTCAATCTATAGGTTTAGTTTGTCTAGACAACCACTAGTGGAGAATGGCAATGATGCAATCTCATGGTGGCACCTACATAATGATACTGAGACCATCAGACTCACATGTGGGATAAAATTGGACACCACTCTCCTATGATCATTGGAATACCCCTCCTAAAATAGTAGGGTAAACATTTGTACAAGAGATTGGTAGTGGTGCCAATCTCTTATTAGGCCCTAAGAAATGGCATTGAGAAGCCTAAACTCACATGTGCATTCTTCTATGTAGTGGTCACTGTCTCCGCTATGTAGAGATCATATGGAATTGTGTTAATCTCTGTGGAGAATGCCAACACTGGAGAATGGTAGTGGTGCCAATCTCATACCATGACTTGAAAACATGCACAAGGAATCATAAACTCACATGTGGATTCTCTTATGTAGTGATCACTGCCTCTGCTGTGTAGAGATCATATGGAACTATGTTAATCTCTGAGATCATCAGACTCACATGTGGATTTGAATCGGACACCACTCTCCTATGATCACTGGAATATCCGTCCTAGAATAGTAGGGTAAACATTTGTACAAGTGAAGAATGGCAGTAGTGCCAATCTCTTATTAGGCCCTAAGAAATGTCATTGAGAAGCCTAAACTCACATGTGCAGAGATCATATGGAATTGTGCCAATTTCTGTGGAGAATGCCACCAGTGGAGAATGGTAGTGGTGCCAATCTCATACCATGACCTGAAAACATGCACAAGGAATCCTAAACTCACATGTGCATTGGCACTTTTTCCAGTATCCTACTGCCATTCTCCGCTTGTGGTAATGTGCATTCTTCTATGTAGTCATCACTCTCTCCGCTGTGTAGAGATCATATGGAATTGTGTAGATCTCTGTGGAGAATGCCACCAGTGGAGAATGGTAGTGTTGCCAATCTCTTAACATGACCTGCAAACATGCACAAGGAATCCTAAACTCACATGTGCATTCTTCTATGTAGAGATCACTGTCTCCGCTATGTAGAGATCATATGGAATTGTGTCAATCTCTTATTAGGCCTTGGAATGTCAATCTATAAGTTTAGTTTGTCTAGACAACCACTAGTGGAGAATGGCAATGATGCCAAACTCATGGTGGCACCTACATAATGATACTAAGATCATCAGACTCACATGTGGATTGGAATCGGACCCACTCTCCTATGATCACTAGAATACCCCTCCTAGAATAGTAGGGTAAACATTTGTACAAGTGAAGAATGGCAGTGGTTCCAATCTCTTATTAGGGCCTAAGAAATGTCATTGAGAAGCCTAAACTCATGTGCAGAGATCATATGGAATTGTGCCAATCTCTGTGGAGAATGCCACTAGTGGAGAATGGTAGTGGTGCCAATCTCATACCATGACCTGAAAACATGCACAAGGAATCCTAAACTCACATGTGCATTGGCACTTTTGCCATTATCCTACTGGCATTCTCCGCTAGTGGTAATGTGCATTCTTCTTTGTAGTGATCACTCTCTCCGCTGTGTAGAGATCATATGGATTTGTGTCAATCTCTGTGGAGGATGCCACCAAAGGAGAATGGCAGTGGTGCCAATGTCATACCATGACCTGAAAACATGCACAAGGAATCCTAAACTCACATGTGCATTGGCACTTTTGCCATTATCCTACTGCCATTCTCTGCTAGTGGTAATGTGCATTCTTCAATGTAGTGGAATGTCAATCTATAGGTTCACTTTGTCTAGATTACCACTAGCGGAGAATGGCAGTGATGCCAATCTCATGCTTGCAACTACACTATGACAATGAGATCATCAAACTCAAATGTGGAATGGAAAAGGACAGCACTCTCCTATGATCACTGGAATACCCCTCCTAGAATAGTAGGGTAAACATTTGTACAAGTGGAGAATGGCAGTGGTTTTTGTTAATTACAAATTTGTGCAGAAGATGGGGTTGTCCACAGTACCTAGCGACCACACCTATGAGGTGCAGCTTCCGGTAGGGAAGCAGTTTTGGGATCGCAAGGTTGAAGCGCTTCCTATCCGGATTCAGGCCTACACGGGAGCTCTTACATGTTATGTTATGCATTTGGAGCATGTAGACTTGTTGATCGAGATAGAGTGGTTTAAAACCCACAATATTCAGATCGGATGGACGGAGCATACGCTTTCTTTTATAGATAAGGACACCGAATTTTGTATCCAGTGTGATAAAATTCCCTCTTCTCAGGGGCCTATTGTATCTGTGATGCAGCTTCGGAATATATTAAACAATTCTCATTATGATGTCTATCAGTGTGTTTTGATTCCGCTTTCTTCATTTGTTGTTTCTGTAATTAATAAAAATGAATTAAGTGTGTTTGAACACCGTGAATTGAGAATGTTGTTAGATAATTTTAAGTACGTATTCCCAGCTCAACTGCCGAATGCCACCAGTGGAGAGTGGTAGTGGTGCCAATCTCATACCATGACCTGAAAACATGCACAAGGAATCCTAAACTCACATGTGCATTGGCACTTTTGCCATTATCCTACTACCATTCTCCGCTAGTGGTTGAGAGTTTCTTTGGAATCATGATTTATTTCAGGGATTTCAATGGTGTATCAACAAGTTGAAATGGCATTGAGTAGCCTAAACTCACATGTGCAGAGATCACATGGAATTGTGTCAATCTCTATGGAGAATGCCACCAATGGAGAATGGTAGTGGTGCTAATCTCACCTGTGCATTGGCACTTTTGCCATTATCCTACTGCCATTCTCCGCTAGTGGTTGAGAGTTTCTTTGGAATCATGATTTATTTCAGGGATTTCAATGGTGTATCAACAAGTTGAAATGGCATTGAGAAGCCTAAACTCACATGTGCAGAGATCAAATGGAATTGTGTCAATCTCTATGGAGAATGCCACCAGTGGAGAATGGCAGTGGTGCTAATCTCACATGTGCATTGGCACTTTTGCCATTATCCTACTGCCATTCTCCACTAGTGGTAATGTGCATTCTTCTATGTAGTGGAATGTCAATCTATAGGTTTAGTTTGTGTAGACAACCACTAGTGGAAAATGGCAGTGATGCCAAACTCATGGTGGCACCTACATAATGACATTGAGATCATCAGACTCACATGGGATTGGAATCAGACACCACTCTCCTATGATGATTGGAATACCCCTCCTAGAATAGTAGGGTAAACATTTGTGCAAGTGGAGAGTGGTAGTGGTGCCAATCTCTTATTAGGGCCTAAGAAATGGCATTGAGAAGCCTAAAATCACATGTGCATCCTTCTATGTAGTCATCACTGTCTCTGCTGTGTAGAGATCGTATGGAATTGTGTCAATCTCTTTGGAGAATACCACCAGTTGAAAATGGTAGTGGTGCCAATCTCATACCATGACCTGAAAACATGCACAAGGAATCCGAAACTCATATGTGCATTCTTCTATGGATTGATCACTGTCTTCGCTGTGTAGAGATCATATGGAAGTGTGTCAATCTCTATGGAGAATGCCACCAGTGGAGAATGGCAGTGGTACCAATCTCATACCATGACCTGAAAACATGCACAAGGAATCCTAAACTCACATGTGCATTCTTCTATGGAGTGATCACTGACTCCGCTGTGTAGAGATCATATGGAAGTGTGTCAATCTCTGAGATCATCATCACTCACATGTGGAATGGAATAGGACACCACTCTCCTACGATTACTGGAATACCCCTCCTAGAATAGTAGGGTAAACATTTGTACAAGTGGAAAATGGCAGTGGTGCCAATCTCTTATTAGGCCCTAAGAAATGGCATTGAGAAGCCTGAAGAAACATGTGCATTCTTCTATGTAGTGATCATTGTCTCCGTTGTGTAGAGGTCATATGGAATTGTGTCAATATCTGTGGAGAATGCCACCAGTGGAGAATGGCAGTGGTACTAATCTCATACCATGACCTGAAAACATGCACAAGGAATCCTATACTCACATGTGCATTCTTCTATGTAGTCATCACTGTCTCTGGTGTGTAGAGATCATATGGAATTGTGTCAATCTCTGTGGAGAATGCCACCAGTGGAGAATGGCAGTGGTACCAATCTCATACCATGACCTGAAAACATGCACAAGGAAACCTAAACTCACATGTGCATTCTTCTATGGAGTGATCACTGTCTCCGCTGTGTAGAGATCATATGGAATTGTGTCAATCTCTGAGATCATCATCACTCACATGTGGAATGGAATAGGACACCACTCTCCTATGATCACTGGAATACCCCTCCTAGAATAGTAGGGTAGACATTTGTATAAGTGGAGAATGGTAGTGGTGCCAATCTCTTATTAGGCCCTAAGAAATGGCATTGAGAAGCCTGAAGAAACATGTGCATTCTTCTATGTAGTGATCACTGTCTCCGCTGTGTAGAGATCATATGGAACTGTGTCAATATTTGTGGAGAATGCCACGAGTGGAGAATGGCAGTGGTGCTAATCTCATACCATGACCTGAAAACATGCACAAGGAATCCTATACTCACATGTGCATTCTTCTATGTAGTGGTCACTGTCTCCGCTGTGTAGAGATCATATGGAATTGTGTTAATCTCTGTGGAGAATGCCAACAGTGGAGAATGGTAGTGGTGCCAATCTCATACCATGACCTGAAAACATGCACAAGGAATCATAAACTCACATGTGGATTCTTTTATGTAGTGATCATTGTCTCCGTTGTGTAGAGATCATATGGAATTGTGTCAATCTCTGAGATCATCAGACTCACATGTGGATTGGAATCGAACACCCCTCTCCTATGATCACTAGAATATCCCTCCTAGAATAGTAGGGTAAACATTTGTACAAGTGAAGAATGGCAGTAGCGCCAATCTCTTATTAGGCCCTCTTATTAGGCCCTAAGAAATGTCATTGAGAAGCCTAAACTCACATGTGCAGAGATCATATGGAATTGTGCCAATCTCTGTGGAGAATGCCACCAGTGGAGAATCGTAGTGGTGGCAATCTCATACCATGACCTGAAAACATGCACAAGGAATCCTAAGCTCACATGTGCATTGGCACTTTTGCCATTATCCTACTACCATTCTCCGCTAGTGGTAATGTGCATTCTTCTATGTAGTGATCACTCTCTCCGCTGTGTAGAGATCATATGGATTTGTGTCAATCTCTGTGGAGAATGCCACGAGTGGAGAATGGCAGTGGTGCCAATCTCATACCATGACCTGAAAACATGCACAAGGAATCCTAAACTCACATGTGCATTGGCACTTTTGCCATTATCCTACTGCCATTCTCCGCTAGTGGTAATGTGCATTCTTCAATGTAGTGGAATGTCAATCTATAGGTTCAGTTTGTCTAGATTACCACTAGCAGAGAATGGCAGTGATGCCAATCTCATGCTTGCAACTACACTATGACACTAAGATCATCAAACTCACATGTGGAATGGAATAGCACACTACTCTCCTATGATCACTGGAATACCCCTCCTAGAATAGTAGGGTAAACATTTGTACAAGTGGAGAATGGCAGTGGTGCCAATCTCTTATTAGGCCCTAAGAAATGGCATTGACAAGCCTAAACTCACATGCTCATTCTTCTATGTAGTGATCACTGTCTCCGCTGTGTAGAGATCATATGGAATTGTGTCAATCTCTTATTAGGCCTTGGAATGTCAATGTATAGGTTAAGTTTGCCTAGAGAACCACTAGTGGAGAATGGCAGTGATGCCAAACTCATGGTGGCACCTACATAATGATACTAAGATCATCAGACTCACATGTGGATTGGAATCGGACACCACTCGCCTATGATCATTGGAATACCCCTCCTAGAATAGTAGGGTAAACATTTGTACAAGAGAATGGTAGTGGTGCCAATCTCTTATTAGGCCCTAAGAAATGGCATTGAGAAGCCTAAACTCACATGTGCATTCTTCTATGTAGTGGTCACTGTCTCTGCTGTGTAGAGATCATATGGAATTGTGTTAATCTCTGTGGAGAATGCCAACAGTGGAGAATGGTAGTAGTGGTGCCAATCTCATACCATGACCTGAAAACAAGCACAAGGAATCATAAACTCATGTGGATTGGCAGTTTTGCCATTATAGAGTGCCACCAGTGGAGAATGGCAGTGGTGCACAAGGAATCCTAAACTCACATGTGCATTCTTTTATGTAGTGATCACTGTCTCCGTTGTGTAGAGATCATATGGAATTGTGTCAATCTCTGAGATCGTCAAACTCACATGTGGATTGGAATCGGACACCACTCTCCTATGATCACTGGAATACCCCTCCTAGAATAGTAGGGTAAACATTTGTACAAGTGAAGAATGGCAGTGGTGCCAATCTCTTATTAGGCCCTAAGAAATGTCATTGAGAAGCCTAAACTCCCATGTGCAGAGATCATATGGAATTGTGCCAATCTCTGTGGAGAATGCCACCAGTGGAGAATGGTAGTGGTGCCAATCTCATACCATGACCTGAAAACATGCACAAGGAATCCTAAACTCACATGTGCATTGGCACTTTCGCCATTATCCTGCTGCCATTCTCCGCTAGTGGTTGAGAGTTTCTTTGGAATCATGATTTATTTCAGGGATTTCAATGGTGTATCAACTAGTTGTTATGTTTCCATCCTAAAGTGTACTTTTTTACTTTGCAATGAGTAATCAACATGACATGTAAAGTTATCATTTTACAATAATGCTAGTCAGTCCAAACATTGAAAGTGCACAATAAATGATTGTCATTGCCACCTAAATTACATCAAATGCTTGTCATTGCCCATTGATTTTCCATCAACTACATATCTTGCATTCATTCTCCTCAACTACATATCTTGATTTTCCATCAACTACATATCTTACTAAGTTAAAGAGCCTGTGCATTTTCATTGCAATACTCATGGTTATTAATTACAGTCTACATTTTTTAAACGGTGTTTTGGAGATTTTCAAATGAGAATGCTCACAACAAAAGCGAGTCTCAATATCAATGGAAATTCCAGAATTATGAAGGTGTTTTTGAACATCACTATGGCTCACGAGATGAATCTAACTCAAATGGGTTTCAAAGTTTATTATTTTTTTGATGACAACGTAGTTTAGACACTGATATTCTATTTATTATTTGAGAATGTAGTTGATATTTCACACTTCATGAATGGCTATCTAGTCTATTTTCACATATTTCTCCTGTTTTTTCATTGAGGGGAGCGACAATTTCTTCCAAAACTGCCATTCTGGGAATTGGGATTTTCCCGAATTATCTAATACAGTCTTCATTGCAACAATATGTGCCCATGGACCACGTTGCTAGTATAGATGAGTTGGTCAATGATCAAATGTTGAAAAGGGATGATCCAACATCAAAGAAAAGAAGGTACACTTTCATTAACAGGGTGTCTAAATAAAGAGAGCCTCCAACACCAATGTACAAAATGTCACTAGATTCGGTGCAGCAGGTTTCTTCCATCGATTGTTGTGGGAGTAGGTGTTGCCAACATGTAGAGTGAGATCTCTTAATGAATCTAAGGAATAACTTTTGGGGCAGCTCCTTAGAGTCTCGTACAAACTTTATATACGATGTGTTGTCAACAGCTTGGCATCATGACTACACAGGGAGGATATGCTACAACTTCAGGATAAATGGTCTGGATGTCTATTGTAGAGCATGGTATGAGATGCATGGAATTCCAAGGACATCATTTTATCGATATAGGGAGCAATTGGAGAGTGGTGTACAGCGATATGTGCATGGCAATCCAGGGATTATGAGGAGGAGCAGGGAGCACATAGGTATGGGAAGGGCTCTCATTCAACACTTTGTGGATAATAGCACAGAGCATATGCCTCACAAGAGTAGAACCATGTAGGATGGTTCTAGAGAGACACAGCAAGTGATACCTGAAGTGTATAAGAAGATAGACATCCTACGTGAGGTCAACACTTCACTTAATCAATGTGGTTATGAGAGCCTATCCACATCCACATTTGGCAGGATTTGGAAATCAGACTTAAAAAATGTAGCCCTTGCTAAGACGAGTGAATTCTCTAAATGTAGCTTGTGCAGCCAGATCAAAGGCTCAATTGGCAGCCACAAAAAGTCAAGATGAGAGCAATTCGCTAATGGAAGAGAGAAAGATGCATATGATACAGCAACAAAGTTGTAGGAACTTATACTATGCATGGCATAGGTACTCCGAGATGGATCCAAAAAAGTATGTATGCATAATCCATGATAAGATGGACCAAAAAAGGATGGCAATTCCAAGACTTTGGGTGAGGTCCAAGGACACCGATTCTGCATGGCAATTACAGGTTTCACTCATTGGAATGATCACCCATGGGCATGGAAACGGTCATTATGGACACTTCACCCTCAATGGTTTGTGGCCATCTGATCCCAACCTGATGATTGGATCGCTCTCAATTTGTTTGCGCAACCTCGAGAGGATGGATATGCATGACCTTGGAGACCTTGCTACCAATGGGAGTCCTAAAAGCAATGCTCGCCTTTTGAATGCTCTATGTTCAAGAAATGCTTTGCTCCCATTATAGTTCTAAAGGTGCACATGTTTCCACAAGTGGAGCTAGCTTGTCTCAAAATGTAGATGTCACGATCACAAATGCAAATCTAGAAACTGTATCAGAAAGTGACCCGAAGTCTATCACAGAGGCCATGACAACTTCCATTGCAAGGGCTACAGACACATGTATGAATTTTTTTCCATCAAATACAAGAGAAAACCCACCCTCTTTAGAGGGGAGTGTTGCCATTGAGCCACCATTCCAAAAGTTGCCAGAGAACTTGCTACTCCAACTACATAATTATGGGTCTGAGAACAAAAATAGATACTTGTTTGAATACCTTTCTCTTCTTGTAGCAAGGGGCATTTTCAAGATAGTTCAATTGGGCTTCTTGATGGTAGGGCACACACATGAGGACATTGATGCAATGTTCAGCAGGTTTTCTGAGAGCTTGCGGGTGGGACAAACATTCACTTTCCCGCATTTCATGGATACATTCAAAAAACGTACATCATCTTCACGGGCACCATTTGTTCTTACACGGGTTCCTAACTTCAAGGATTATGTGGATGGCTACCTATGTGATGGGCAAGAAATGCTAGTTGGACATGCAAAGCCATTACAATTTCGATTTTACATGCAACGTGACATACCAATGATGCAGTACAAGGTGCATCCAAAATCACTGAATTGGATGCCCATTGAAGGGGGAATTGAGCTATGGAATAAAGATAGTGAGGGTCGATCATTGTTGCCAACAGGTTGTCCGGATATACTACCAATGGCTGCATTTGTGAGAGATCACTTGCAAGTAATATCAGGGATAAAGGATTACATTAAGTTTTGGGAGAGATGTGCAAGTGGAAAGAATGCATCCTATGAGTCCTACATTAGGCCAGTGATAGACTATTGGAAAACCATGATCGGTGAGCTCGAACAGGAAAACATCTCAAAGATAGGAGTGTACAAAGAGTTTTGGCCAAGAACACAATCTCCTGATGAGGAGGATGATATAGATGCTTGCATTAATGATTTCCAAGGCTATGAGGAATGGAATGATCACTATTGTGGACCTCTAAAAGGTAAGCCGAGGGAAGAGTTTAGACCAATGGTGGATGTTAAGCAAGGTGACTTCGTCTTGGTGAGGCCATCAGATTCTATATACTCCATATGGCTTGGGGTTGCCATATCAAGTGCCAAGATGGATGCTGCTTCTCCTAATTTCAAGAAATTATTAATTCAGTATTGGGCACCATCAATTAAGAGAAAGGGGCTCAGTGATACAGATGCCTATGTTGATTGCTGGAATAAGTATTGGGCAAAAAATAGGTCGGATCCACAGGTATGGGAGTGTATTGATGCAATTGTCTGGTCATGGACATCAAAATCCATAAATAGACCCAAGAAGATCAAGATTCCACAGAGTGTATGTATCAAAGCATAAGAGAGCTTGCTTGGTATCAAAGCATAGAAAATGGTGTCGATTTTCTCCCTCTTAATCTCCCAAACTTTCATTGTAAGGTGTGTTCTCATGTGATGTTTCTCAATTGTTGTTATCTTGTCAATGGGTATTTGCATATTATTAATATGACAATTTTCAAAAGCTGACCTTCACCAACAACTGCTTTGTTTCTAGTGGAACTCACTATGCATGGTGTTTGTTAACACCACCAACTGGTGTTTATTAACACCTCAAGTAAAATATACATGTTGTCCCTAGACGGTGTTTATTAACACCACCAAATACATGATTTTCAAACTCTGCCACAAATGCTTTGTTCCGGTTTTTATACGCAATGAACTGTTTCACAACCAATGAAGTTTTTCATAAGCATTGGAATTCCAAATATTAGCTTATTCAATGTTGGTAAAATTCCCACAATCAATGGAAATTTTCCCCAATTTAATGAAGCCTTTCCCAATTTTAATGAAATCCACCCAATTTCGAAATTCCCAAAATGCAACTTTTGTCCCACTTTATCTAATACTGTGTTATTAGCTAAATCTCCATCATTGCTCTCTCCCTTAACATCATCCAAAACTCTACCATTTGCATAAACATATACCAATTTCTTTGCTCTTTCTCTCTTGAAGCGATTTCTTGACTGAATGAACAAACTTGTAATTACTCCAATTTCGTGCACTTGATGAATTGCTACAAGGCTGGGATAGCACTTTCAATGCTGACATTTGTAAATGAGTTGTGGAAGCTCCACACTCTTCCCACCATCTCAATGCAGGCATCTCCTTTGCAAGATCTCGTATTCTTGTATATGCAAACAAACCTTCCCTATTTTGAAAAGTGGATAATTCCTAAACAGCAGCAGCATATTCAGATCCATCCTCAAAAAATCTTCCTAAGAGATTATGCCAAGGCTGCATTATGTGTTCCAATGTTTCCAGGCAATACTCCCACCATTGGGGATCTAGAATATGGCCAGCATAGTGGAGGTCATTGTGAGCATGATTCCATAGCTTTCAAAACATCTTTTGCAAAGTGGCACGATGAACTGTGCTATAGCCAATGTTGTCACCTGTGGATCTATTTTCCTTTAAGAGGTCTCACTCAGCAGTCCACCACACCATGTAAGAATTGCCCAAACTTGGACCTTTCACGTCTAATTTCCAAATGGCAAACCATACCAGCCTCATTGCATCAGCCGCATTAGCTATTCTCTTCCAAAAGCTAGCAGTGTAACCATTTGCTTCATCTCTATGAATTTAGTGCGAGCGTTTTGTGTGGTTGACTCAGCTATCCACTCGCTAGCTTTTACATTGAATAATGTCTTTGTTATAACTCCTTGTAGCTTGAGCAAATGGTCCAACATTGTATAGTTTGTTCTAAAACGTGTTTCTCTAGGTTTTAAAAACTCTAGTGGATGTTCTACAGGTTGGTGGTTTCAAAATATGTCCAACAATCTCTCATGGTTGGGGAAGTATAACACCAATCTTTTTCCTTCATCCATAGTGGCTTTGAACCACACAGTCTCTACTAATTTATACCAATCCTCAAGCACAAGGTCAAGGCAATGATAAGAGCATGGCGATGTCCAAATGGTAGGATATTTCCAATTTATAATTTTTCCACATTTTCTTCTTTGCATTATCGGTGATTATCTGAACAATGTTATGTTCCACAACATCTAGGATTGCAGCCTCCAATTGTTCAGCAATGTATTCACCTATCTTGGCATTAGCACTTGTGTCGATGGATTGACAAAAAGCCTCCCCCATATATGTCACTACCATGATATTGATAAGAGGCCTCTTGGTGACATTTTTCCATCCATCACTAACAATGGTACATCTTGTTCTCTCAATACCATCGCATACTACTTGGTCCATCTCTAGTTTCATTCTCTCATAGTATGCATCCAGGTAGTTGTTGCAGACAACATTATAACTGGGCAATGTAAAACTTGGACCCGCCTTTGCTATAGATGCCATAGCTTTCTTTCAATGCGGGTATTGAACCATGCTTAGTGGGTAACCAGTGTGACAAATGGCATCAAAAACATCTTGTTGCTCTTTCTCTATATGTTGTTGTCTAAATGACTCTTCCAAAGATCTTTGATGTGGGCATGCACGCGATTGCGAATGAGAAATGTCATTACATTGTCCACTATCCATATACTTCATAGAGCAGCTTGAATGAGGCCACACCACTAATTTGAGGTGGCACATCTATAGATTTGACTAGCTAGAGGTGTGAGTAATTCATCAGGCATATGTTCTTAAGGTTGGGATTGGTGACATGCGATTATATCATCTACTTGGTTGTTCGTACTTTTAGGCATTTGGCCGCCTAGAGTGGCTATAACTCTCTCACCTCCTGGCCCCTTGTATTTTGCAATTTGTATGTTGCTATCACCCAAGAAGTTCTTTTGCATTCTTGTGCTAGAGCCAGAGTACTCTTCATGACAAAAGTTGCATTTTCTTCTTGTTAGGCAACATCGTAACATAATTGCGAGCATTTGTTGGATTTTTTCCTCATTTTTCTGGAGCCATGCTTCCAATAAAGGCTATAAGAGAAACATACAAAAGCTTATATAAGTTCTATGTATATTCACATTAGTAATCATGTTCTGGATACTACCATATCATTTAGGATCTAGGACACATCACATTATGTTGAATCTACATCCGAAATCAATGTGGCTATTTGGAACACTGACTTAGAATACTCAATGCAAACTTGCTAGATCGAGAGAGAGAGAGAGAAATCATCCAAGTGTCTTGTCCCCTCCCGATGCAATTGGATGATTGTGAACATGGTAATCTACCTCTTGAAATAGGCATGGGAAGGCAAATTGCCTTTTCCCACGTTCCTCTCTCTCTCAAGTAAGAATCTATCTGCACCATGATCATCCACAACATCATGCTCTATTGACGGATGTCGGCATTTTACACACACTAGTGTAGTAGCTAGCATTACTTACACAAGTACTTATAAATAATTTTACTACTACTTTCTAAGCTATGAGAAATTGTTTTACTACTACTTTCTAAGCTAGGAGAAATTATTAACCTAATATCCTCAATCCTCAATATTGTTTTTTTCTATGTATATATGTACTACGGTGTTTGAGTTCTAATAAAAGCTACAAATTAAAACGTATGTAATATATTCATATCTAATTTGTTTCACCTAATAATCTATTATACATAAGGAAAGTGAACCTATGCAACATAATTTTATGAGTTGCTATGAAAGGAGCCCTCCTCTCCCTTTTTCATCAATCTCTTCCACCATTAGGCCTCACGTTGTTGTAGCTCTAGTCTCCTCAAGCCTCTTCCATGAGCCTTCTCTCCCTCTTGTAGATATTCTCTTATGTAGACTCTTGAGTCCATCTCTCTCTAGTTTATTCTCTATCTATGACTAGTCTTGGAGCTTCCGCTCCCTCTCGTATGTATGAAACCTCTTCTTCTCCCTTGTGTTTGTAGTGTTGGAATGGATTCTCACTCTATTGGTAATGAAGGTCACTTCAAGTTCTCTCTCTCTTGAGTGTCTCTTCCCTTTTCTTTCTTTCAAAGCCTTAAAAGTTCTTTCTATTCGGCTGCTCATTGTGCACACATGGTCCATCTATTTCCTGAGCCACCATGCAAACTTTTTCCCCTCTTCTAGGAAAAATCTATGAGGGGTGGATCGTTGATGAAGGTGGAGTCTTGAGGGAGCATCCTACTCACACAAAATTAGCATGGGTGGAGGATAGTTTTCATGATAGTTTGACCCCCTGTTAGTGTTTTGCTCATAACTTTCTGCTCGATAGTCCGATTTTGATGAAATTTATATCACGCAAATCTCTATTTAAGGTGCATGTTGTATGTGATCAGATCTTGAATCAGATATTGCTGCAAAAAGTTATGAGTCTCTATGTTTGACAATCTATTTTCATGATAGTTTTTACCCCCCGTCTAGTAAACTATCCATAACTTTTTGGCCGCTTCTCTGTTTCTTACGAAACATATATTAGCATGAAGATATCTTTAAGATGCATGTCTCTATGTGCTTAGATTTTGAATCAGATATTGCTACAAAATGATATGATATTGCTACATTTTATTAATGAAAAAATTTACAGATAAGGGATTTTAAATATAGGCCTTGAACGCATGTGATATAAAGGGTTTATACATAGTGACCCCCCCGAGTGAAGAGGTGCGTGAAGTTTATTACTTCCAACTTCATGTCACATCTTTTGGTGGAGATACCAAGTACGTTTGGTATTGGATTCATCCCACCTTACTAAATGATCTTGGGTGTACTTGATTGCATGTTATGCCTAATAAAAACATGTGTTTCTGATGAGATAAAGAAAATTCCTGGAAGAACTCCATTAGAAGAGATTGCAGCCCGGCCATTTAAGAGAACTTGAAGATTGTGAAGGTGATGCTCAAGCTATTCGCACAGTCACCATGATCATATCCTTTATGTTTGCATTATTGAATATGTTGGTGAATCGACAACGCCGTCAGTAGGCACAATGATAGATTGGGGATTGTTTCTTGCACTAGCAGCTTGGTGTGAAGAAGAGTTGAGTCTTTGGGTAGTTTTTGACTATAACAGTGGAGTGCTTTCAACTTCTATTGCTATGCAAATGATGAAGAGTACAATATCTTGAAGCTTTTATGTGCACTTCCTATTGTGCGAAGGGTGATTCTGGAATGCATGTATACACAATGTTTTCATGGTACTGGTTGGTCACTTATTTTTAAAGATTTTGTTGAGGATCACATTGTGGGGGGTTTTCAACAAGTGGTTATGCATAATTATTTTTGCATTTATTCTCGGCGCATAGATCACATGGAGAAGTTAAAGATGGCCTTAGCTAGGATTGATGAAGCAAAAGGGTTTCTAAATCCTAGCAAGTGTCATTTGGCTCAAATAAAAGTAGTCTTATTGGGGCATATTCTGTCTGAAGAAGGCCTGCAAATGGATCCTGACAAGGTTCAAGCAATCATGGCATTGCCAAGTCCTGAGAGTGTCACTGGTGTTCGCAAAAGTCTAGGAAAGAGCAAGTATTATCAATGCTTTTGTGATGATTTTGTTGGAACACTGAAAGGAGAGAGTAGAGTTGACACAAAATCAGAATACTTGCATATAGAATGAAGAAGAAAGAGGTCCTTAAGTAGGCACCTCATACAAGGTCACTGACATCACTGATGACCTCAAAGCTCCTCAATCATCTCCTCAATCTGCTCCTAGATTCACTCAATCATCCTATGTGGCTTTTCCACCACCTAACTGTGCTTGTGGGCACCTAACTGTGCCTCTAGCACTCACACATAGAAACATAAGGTGTGCCTGAGGCATACACCTTGAGATATCCCAACAAACCCCCCCTCAAGGAGATGCCTCAGGCTATGTCAAGGATACATCTAGTCTCATAGTTTCTCATGCCATCTCATGGTGGTCAAGGATAAATCTATGGCTAGGTTCTCATGCTAGCAAGGGTTTCCTTGGGTGTAAGGTAAACAGAAAGGGATACAAACAGACCTTCCAATGGTTATCTCTCCTACATGTACATGCACACAATGTCTGTAGGAGGTACCATGGAACAAACATACACATGGCCTACATCATAAGGTGACCAGAGGTGTTCACACAACACACAATAATTTATTTTCATTCATTTTGGAGGACTATCCAGGCTGAGTACCTTGACATAAAAAGAGTGATCTGGAGCATACATAGAGATGATTTAAAATGCATAATCTTCATGGGATGCCTCATCTTGTGAAGGCAAATTCACTGTAAGTAGATTTGCATTTTCTGTCTTTGCTTTGTCTCTGCAGAACTTCTCACTATGGTTGTTTTTGCCACAGTGCTTACATGGATTAACTTTGAAGCAGTCCTTTGAAAGGTGATTTGTCTTTCCACAGTGATTGCAAGGAGAATACTTGCCCTTCTGGAATTTCATAACATAAGCAGTGTCATTGCCTTTCCTTAACTCCATATGTCTTTCTTCTTCTTGGAGAGCTGAGATAATGCCTTCAAGGTTTGGATTGGGAAGATTCTTCAAAGTGCTTACAATGTGATCAAAGCTTTCAGGCATACTCTTAAGTAGTACTGCCATAGCATCATCAGGGGTGATAGGAGAGTTAATAGAAGCTAACTGAGTCATAAGACTCCGCATATAGTTGACATGGGCAGCCAAAGTAGTATCACTTGCCATCTTTAATTCAAAGAAAGAGATTTTAAGTGATAGTTTAGAAATATGAGAGCTTGCACCAAAAATCAAATCTAGCTTCTGCCATGCTTCCGATGGAGACTCCAAGTCAGATATATGATGTATGTAATCATCACCCAAAGCTAAAGCAATTATACCATATGCTTTTTCTTCTCTTGCTGGATCCCTTGCCGGTCATGTCGGAGCTGAAGATTCCCCAGCATTTGAGGCCGTAGAAGAAGCGGTAGGAGTAGGTTTGACAAGTCCCCATAAGTTCTCCCGCATTAATGCAAATTTTACCTTCATTTGCCATGTATGGAACCCCTTTCCATTGAACTTCTCAAGATTATATAAAGTAGCCATGAGAGGGTCTAACCCAGATATTGGGCAGTGTCTATCTCTCTTACAAGGCAAAAAGAACTGAAATACTTCCAAAGTATAGCCACTTGATGTAGCAAATAGTAGTGACTAGTTTTCAAACAATGATGCTACTTTTGCATGCTTCATAGGAGTGAATGAAATAAGCACTTTCCAATCACATCCAAGTCTAGCAAGTCAAAACAAAGCTGAAGCAACACTTGTAGTGAAGTTATTAAAAACTTCAAAAGACCAGAAATGCTAGAGTAGCATTTTATGTAGCATCATTTTCAAAAGTATGTCAAAACTGTCAAAACTAGAGAGCTGAAAATGGAGGGCTCATATCACACTCTTCAAAGCAAAAGAAAGAGGGCTTTCTGAGGCAAAAGAAAGCTGATATACCACAGTAGATCCTCTGGGAAGAAGAGGCGAAAATATGCGTCAGGTCGCCTTCATCTTCATGAACAAAGTCGACTGGTTTTTCTCTGTTTTCTCCTTCAATATGCAGCCATTGCTGCTCAGATTTCAGCACAAGGTAGCTCTAGGTATGGAGAAGCTTGGCCTGGAAGGAATTAGGAAAAGACAGAGCAGGTGCAGAGAACTTGCAGTAGGGAGGAATTTAGAATTTGATCTCATTATATTAGACTGCTACCTCAAGACAAATAGCTTGTAAGACCATATCACTAGCTTGATGGTCTCCCAACTTCATGCCTAAAATACTATGCTAGCTTCTCTCTTGAAGTTTGGAATCTTTCCATGTGACTTCGAAATCCATATCCCCATACAATCTTGTCTTACTTTGGAAGGGACTCATCTATGATGGAAATCATATTGAATGAGATGTCTCAATAGTTAATTGTTAGAGAATATCACAGGCAAGTCTCCTTCAAACCAACTCTATTATTCTCCTTGCCACCAACCATGTCCCTCCCTCCCTTCACACTACTCTCCTCCTCCTCCTCCTAGCCTCCCTCCCACTCCTTCTCCTTTTCACCTTATTATCTCCTTCCTCAAGCTCCTCTTTCAATGGTCACTTGAGATCCTTATTTGGTGGCTTGTAATTGATGTCTTTTTTCTTGTAGACTTTGTTCATCCATAACCTTTTTCACATTTCCCTCTCTCCCTCCCACTTCTCTTCTAAGGTACTAGAGCAAGTTGTCTATTGATCCTCTCTTAGAATTCAATACTCTCACTTTTCTTGGTAGGTTCTCCTTCCATCTCTTACAAGTCCTTCCATTGCAGTCATAACTTCTCATCATCTTTCCACCTCTTTCTTGGTAGGTTCTCCTTCCACCTCTTACAAGTCCTTCCATTGCAGTCATAACTTCTCATCCTCTTTCTCAGTTCATTATAACTTCCCTTGCAATCATTTCCTTTAATCATATTTCTACGACGCTCGATGCAGTGGAGATTCGGAGAAGGCGACACTGTTTTGTTGAGGGAGATTTAGTAGAGGCTACAACACTTGGTTGTAGATAGTAGGAGAAGGCTGGTCTGCAGATGGAATGCCTGTGGGTCAGCTGCATGAGCTTTGGCGCAATGAAGTTGCAGGCGGTGAAGGAGATGCAGGCGGCCATTAAGGCATTGAAGCTGAAGTCGCTGCTGCTGGCTTTGGTGGATCTGCTAGTCTAGCCGAGGCTACAAAATTCATTTGATGGGTGTGCTTCTTGTGACTCGGGAGCAAGGACAGGCATCGCGATGGAATGGAGCAGTCGTTTGGTGAAGGAGAGACTTTGTCTGGAGCATGCTGCAGCTAAGGTCATTGTTGGAAAGCTCTAGAACCAGATGGAATGGAGCTGCAAATGATTTGGATAGGTCTACCTTTCACAGTCCATCATGAAGGCGCTCCTAGGAGCGGGAGCTGTTGGAGGTTCTAGGCATGTTAGCTATGGAGACGCTTGGAAGCATGAAGGTGCTTTTCTTTTTGGTCGTCGAGGTCACAGAACTGAGCCTGCCTTGCTCACACCTCTCTCAACACTCATGAAATGGGCCTCTCAAGAACCATAATCACTGAAAGTAGCTCTCTCTCTCTCTCTCGTAAAACTATCAGAAGAAGAACATAGGTCTCTCTTTCACACGATCTCTCAACGGAAGAGATGTCTCTTAGATGTGGACATAAATCTCTCAAAAAAAATATACATCTAATTTAGGAGAGCTAGGACCTAAGCTCTGATACCATGTTGAATCACATGGATCGAGCTCTCCTATGGACCCTAATCTACTCTAATGACAATATTAATCTAAGGTGGATGAATCCTAAGAGTGATCATGATCTATAACTCAAGTCAATTAGGTTCCAAGATAGATTACTTGGACTCATAAAGAGAATCTTGAGATAGTGCAAAGTGCTTGATTGATATTACTTCAAATGAACCTCCCTTTTATAGGTGAGGGTAATTACATCCATTTGCTTGCTCACATGTGGGATATCTCCTCCATGCCATGTGGCAGTTTGCCCTTTATTCATACCTTTTCTCTACATGTGCTTATGGCACCACAACTCTCAACAGGGCGCTAATCGTTAGTATTGGAAGCGTGCCTTGTCAAGGGTCGCTATATAGTGACTTTAGACAAACATCATTATATAGTGATGATTTTTAAAGTCACTACATAGCAACTTTTATAAGAATTGTAAGTGTCGCTATATAGCGACATTGAGATACTTTTTTATAGCGACGTTTTACAGAGAGCTTTTTTTCTCATATCATCCTGAAAAGTTAGTTTTCTCTAATGGCAATTTTTTTTAAATTTTCATACCTGTTTGATCTTTTGAGAGAATAAAAGTATGAGAGCATGTACATCAAGCCTTTGAAGCTCATATATTCATGTCCAAGTTTGAGATGAAAAAAATCAATGAAGAGCATTTACATCAACGGTTTCATCTTGAGCCCTAACGCGCTAAACAAGTCTATCTATAACTCTATACCAACTGTGAGAAGAGAAGATTGGTATCCGAAGCACTTGCTCAGCTATCTTGTGTGAAGTTAGCCATGACTCCACAATCATACGTGACTCTCTTTGAATTGATGCGTTCCACGTGAAAATGTCGTCCATATGACCATAATGCACTATACTTTTTGTACTATAAAAGAGGATCATTAAAACAATGAAGATGCATCTATTTTATAGCGTATATTGCCACAAATAATTACTTAATTACATCAAGAGGTAAGAAACTTACATGCATCATACATCCAGATGATAACTCTCGCTCGTGCTCGTTTATTGTCTCTCCATCGTGTTCAGCTTTATGTAGAGCCAGTTGTAGCCAATCAAGTGACATGTGAGTGGGGAGAAGAGCCAAATCCCATGGATATGGTTGCGATCGCCTGTACATTACTCTGAATCTCGTCCTTGCATTTATTCTTTCTGCTTTGGCCACTTCATATCTCTCAATCCACTTCTGCATCTCCTTGCTATTGAGGATACAAATATTATTGAATTTTTCCATTTGCTCTTTGCTCATATTTCTTTCAATCCCTTTTCCTTGGAGAACCTCGCCAATGATGCAATCATCATCCTTGTTATGCCAAGCTTGCGACATATCGAGATCCGTGGATGCAAGAAACTCTGTGATATATACTTATGACTCTTGCACAAGCCATCCCTCTGCCATGCTTGTCTTTGGTCTTGCTCTTTGTCTTACAAATCCCTTCAAAGTTTTCATAAACCGCACAAGAAAAAAAATCCACCGACTATGAATGGTACCTGCAATAGCCACCTCATCAACTATGTGCACAAGCAAGTGGACTTGAGTTGTCATAATGCTCGAGGGAAAGTGCTTCTCAAGCAAGCATACAGCTTTGATGGATTCCACCATAGCCTTCTCGATGCTCAATATGGAGATCTCTTCTTGAGATATCCACCTATTTCACATGCCCATGTAAGATATTTTCATAATCAGTCTCTACAGATTATTCAGCTTAAATTGAAGAAAATGCAATCAATGTGATTTGATAGTAAGCATACCTCACAATACCACTGATCTTGAGTATAGCATTTCTAACATCTTCTTGTAAGCACCCTTTTATTGTAATTGGGAGGCTACCATCTTTCCTTCAACACAATTTCTCATCACCATCAAAGCTCCACACTCGTGCATTTTTAGTTTTCTATTTTTTAACGTATAATTTTGGATTATTTTCTAAGGCATCATCAAAGAAGTTAGAGGATGTTAGGCTGAGCTCATGGTGATGAAGGAGGGAATGATGGAAGTGTTGGGATTTGATAGCTTTATAACTAACAATGATAAGAAGTTAGGGGATTTCAATTGATTTAAGACCAAAAATAAAAATGTTTAGAGTGGTTTGGAATAGTATTAGAAATGAAAGAGGATATAGGTGGGGGTACCATGTGTAAGTGCCATTGTGAAGAAAAGAGGTTGATCCATTGAGGTTAAGGTTCAATTTGACACTTACAATGTTAGGGTGATGCTAGCAAGGTTGGGACAACAAACAAGTTCAATGAATAACCTTGAATCTGGGAAATGAGGACAAGAAATACATTGCTAAGAATGGCATTTTTAGAATGGTCTGAATTTTAATTAGGGATAGAGAGCTAGATACTATGCAATGATACTCTCCATTTGGGTGGGAAACAACCTCCAACATTGAGGGTGAAGTTTTATCAAGTACATAAGAGAAATTTTTATAGAACACAGTGCAATGATATGATGTTAAGGCAAGCAATGGACTTTTATTAATTACCTTGTGGATGCTCACAATCACAAAAAGAAAGATTGAGTTGGTCGTTCATTGATCTAATGGTTCATTGTATGGATATTTTGCCAATTGTTTGGAGGTTTGACACTCGAAAAAATAAGATCTCGATAATGGAAGAG
Source organism: Dipteris shenzhenensis (assembly GCF_047967505.1). Taxonomy (NCBI): domain Eukaryota; kingdom Viridiplantae; phylum Streptophyta; class Polypodiopsida; order Gleicheniales; family Dipteridaceae; genus Dipteris; species Dipteris shenzhenensis. Next base: position 20,265,267 of record NC_141619.1, read on the forward strand.
ATTAAGAGACATCATCAAAAGAAATTACCAATGCTCTTTGCTGGATTTCCTTTGGTATACAAGCTTCTTTTTTGCACAAAAATCCCCTTCAATATATTTTCTAGTTGTGTGCATTCTGCCCTCAAGTTACTCTATTTTTACACTATAATTTTGGGCATTTTGGTTATTGGATGCTTGATGCGAGCTTTGAGATGACTTATTGACAGAAAAATCTCAGTTAAAAATGCCTAGTTCTTGTTCCTCTTCAAATGCTTCATATGTGAAAGCAAAGAAGAAGAAACAAGCACTTAGATATGTCAATAGGAAGGTGACAAAATTTGTGAAGTAAAAGTCACATAAACCATATTATTATTTTGGTACAAAAAGATTAGGATCTTTTGATTCTATGGCTTGCAATATGCAATTGTATGGTTGAGACTCATAGCCATTTGTAAGAGAGAAGACACTACCTAAACCTAAGTTGCATTAATTCGCTTAATTTTTTTTTTGATTCAAAAAAATGCAAAAAATCATGATTTTTCGGAATTAAAACGAATCCAACGATTTTTCCTAATTTATTTGTACGAATAAACCTTTATTCATACGAATAAACATATTCGTATGAATAAACGAGGTTATTCGTACGAATAAATGTAGTATAAATATGAAACAATTGTTATTTTTGGTATTCGTATGAATACATCCAGCTGTATTCTTGAGCCACCTCCTTGCCTGCCTGCCACCTCTTGGTTGCCTACTTGCTACCTCTTGCTTACTTCCATACCTACCAGCTCTCATCATAGGTACCTTACTGCACCTTACTTTTAGTATAGTCTTTCGTATCAATGTTTCTCTCTCTCTTGTTTTGTTTAAGACTGGCACTCATCTCTCTTAGGAGAGTTGTGTGTTGCAGTCTTTTTAAATTGTTTAATATTTATTTTGTATTGTATTTAAGTGTGTAGTCATCTCTCTTGCAAGAGTTGTGTGTTGCAGTCTGTTTTTGTCGTGTGTTGCAATTTTAATTATAATATAAATAATTATCTTTTGCCTGAGACTGGCACTCATCTCTCTTAAGAGAGTTGTGTGTTGCAATCTCAGTTTGTATAAAAATGTTTGTTTGTAGGAACTCTTGGGCTGGCACTCATCTCTCTTAAGAGAGTTGTGTGTTGCAGGCCAAGCTTAGTGATGTTTTCATAAATTCTTATTCTGGCACTCATCTCTCCCTTGAGAGGTGTGTTACATTCTAAGTTTAGAGATGTTTTCAAGTACTTAGTCTGGCACTCAACTGTCCCTTGATAGTTGTGTATTGTAGTCTAAGTTAGATATCATGCGATGTTGTCTTAAACACCTATTTCATTAATTTTGGACTAGTGCACTGTCCAAATTCGTTTTGTGAGATAATTTTGGATAAAGAATTTAGAAAAAAGAGGCTCTTATAAAACAAAACTTTGAGTCAAAAAGTAAGATTTTAAAAAATCAAATTAGAAAAAATGACGTGACATGTTATTAAAACTAGAGTACATTAAAAAAAGAGGACTTCATGTTGTTAAAAGAGACAAAAAGTAAGATTTTAAACAATCAAATTAGAAAAAAAACTAGAGTACATTTAGAAAAAAGCATGACACATTTGTACAAGAAGTAGATCATATAACTCGAAGCCATATGGTGTTAAAAACACCTTCCATTAGCTCAGCCTAGAAGATGTCATCTTTGCTTCTCTTGTCTGTTACAACTTTACATTAGAGAACTAAAAAGTCTTTGTGGAACTGACACAGTCACTTCCTAGTGATGATTTTGCATCAACAGGCAATAAGAATGATTCTGTCACTCCCAATATCTCTGCGCACAGGCATACAGTTGAATTCAAATTCCATATATGGTTGAATGTGGAAGTTGACATCTCCTTACAACCCAAACTATGCTTTAATTGCATGTTAACCTCATAGAGAATATCAACCTGCTTGTATACATCCGGTATCACCAGCTGTGTTTCCCTTGATCCATCTTGAAGTGTTCTACTTTTGTGTGGCATATGCTCAGAATTGTTATCCACAAAATCTTGGATTATGGCTCTACCCAGTTCTGTGTGGTCCCAACCTCTCCGCACGATTCCTTTATTACCATGCATGCACCTTCGTATACCAATTTCAAATTGCTCCCTGTATCGATAAAATGTTATTTTTGGAATACCAAGCATACATAAGTCTATGGAATTAAATTTCATAGTTACTTTAAATTTCTATGGAATTAAATTTCCATCACTTGACTATTAAGTCATTAGAGAGAGCATATGTCCTCGAAAGTGCCTACTATGGCATTGGCTTCATGAAAATAAGTAGACTTTAAACTTGCAGGCCATGCGTAACGAGGGCTGGCATCGCAAATCTCCTCACAGACTCTCCTCACAACTTGTTTCAAATCTTCTACCAACTTGTAAGCATTCAACAACTCTTCTTTTCTCTCTTGGCTTTCCTCATCTTCACCATTTTTTTCAATATAGCTTCTAGCCACCGCCATATCCTGTATGAAAATTTAACTCATTCGCATAAGAAGTACATGATTAAAAGAAGTGAAAAAGAAAGCTAAGGATATTCACCTCTTCTGCTGAGTTCAAATCAAGCAGCCATGTGCATAACATATCCTCCTCGAATGATTTTCCCTTCATTGGTCCATACAAAAGAGATCTAAGATAGAATTTGAGTTCAATAAATGAAGTCGGGTAGTAACTAGTCATTGTCTTAGAGGGAAAGTGGGAGAAGGAGAGTGAGGGAGCGATAGCGAGGGATGCACAGTGAGCTGCCCCTCCTTCAAGAGTGATAGAAAGTGAGGGAAGACGTAAAGCGAAAGACGAATACAAGTTAATCAAAAGGACTAGGATGTAAGAAATAAGAGAGTGTTTGTGGAAGGACTATGATGGAAGAATACAAGTGCACTAAGGCACGATGTGTTTGCTATGATAAGGATAAGGATTGGAATAAAGTGAGAGAAGCATTGGAAATGCTCTACTTTAAGTGAGTGGAGGCTGTCCAACTGAATAAAATTTTGCAGAGCATTGGGAATGTTGTACTTTAAGTGAGTGGAGCATTGGGAATTGATACTTTGCCATGAAATATATTACAAATATTACATCATCACATATTCATTCATCACAGAAGGTTATATTTCCTAATAATCACATCATCACACATTCATATCATAAAATTGTGTGCATGAAATAAATATATAAATATCATGACTAAATGCCACTTAAGTAATAAGTCAGAAATTGGTGTATAATCAACAAAAACTACATCATGATTCATACATTGCAACAAATAAATGTCAACCATAATATTCATGAGAATATGCTCCTCATGCATATATACAAACACAACATCATACATGCATCACAACTCTTTTGATGCTTCTAGTGGAGACTGTGGCAACTCTTCTGATGCTTCTAATGGAGGCTGTGGTGCTCTAGATGTACAATCAGTCTCTACTTCTTCTCTATAGTATGTAGTGCTTTCAGAGTAGACTCAGTATCCTCTTCCTTAAATGCAAGCGGAGTCTGAGGCAACTCTTCTGATGCTTCCAGTGGAGGCTGTGGTGCTGTAGGTGTACACTGAGTCTCTACTTCTTCTGTAGTGTGCAGTGATTTCACAGTAGACTCAGTCTCCTCTTCCTTAAATGCACATTGTATTCTAATGGCAGCAATTAGGTCTCGAATGATTTTAGCCCTAAACAATTGTATATCCTCCTCTGAATATTTGAGCTCCAAAAAGTCTTCCGATGAGATCTGTGGCTTAAGTGAGAAAATTTCTTTGAAAATCAACATGCAGTTGTAGGCAACTCTCCACCCATAACTATGCCCATCTTCCTGCTCTACTACTAAATGCTTTTGGAAGTCTAGCGAGTCTTCGTACTGTCTTGTTTCTCTGATAGCACATACCAACTTCTCAATCGACCTGCTCATCATGACATATTAAAAAAACTTAGTGTGTCTATTACATAAGGTACATAATATAGAAGTAACAACAGATTAATAGAATACTTACGTTTGCACTGGGCCATGAAAGCCTGCAATCGAGTTAACAAACCAACAATAGTTGTCTTCAAGGTCCCAAACCACCAGACTCCAATGTTCCCTACACGAATAATTAAGAACCATTATTATTTAACACAATGTTGCCAGCATAAGATGAAAATAAAGGCTGCCATGATACTTACATCTCGTGATATGCCATAAATAGGACTCGCACGCCATGTAAATGTAAAGGCTGTAACCATTTACAAACATCGACTATCATCTTTTTGCTATCGCGAAGTATAGGAGGAAGGAGGGAATCCAACATATACACATAGTTTTGTACTGCTCTACAAAATCGTGAGATAACTATACTGCACCAACAAATAAATGAATATTAGCTTATTAGATTTAATCAAAATATTGAATTATCAAGCAGAGAAAAAGTTTGTATCAAACTTGAGAATGGCCATCATAACGTTGTTATTGACCTCATTTGAAGCTCTAGAGAGCATTGAAGTCTCCTCTCCCCCAAATTCAACATACTGAGATCTATGTTGAATCATAACCCTAACATTAAAAGAGCTTCCCAATTCTTCCAATGAAGCCATGTTTGTAGAGTTGAGGTCTTCTATCCCCTTTGACTCTTTGATGGCATTCATTTCGCACTCCTTTGAGCCATTATCTATTTGCCTTGTGGGAGGTTCCATAATGTCGCCCTTAATGATTGCTCGAATGGTACATGTTATAAATGCATAGAGATGCAAATCTGTATATGTTGATAGTGTGGTGTCATTTTGTATCTCAAAAATTTGATCAAGTACCAAAAAGCAATTGTAGCCCACCTCCATCCACAATTATAGATGTGGCTATCCTCTTGATGTGATACCTGACATGTTATATACTCTATTTGTTGTGCCAAGTCACATTGCCGCATTACTGTGTCGATAGCACCTACTAACTTTCGAGCTGATCTGCACATCAAAACATATAACAACAGTGAATATGTGCATTGCATATCAATCTACATGTCAAAAAGTGACAACAAGTGTAGTCTATACTTACTTTAACACAGTGCCATGGACGGATGTCATTGAGTTGGCAAAGAAGCACTTCTTAGCAAAGATGTCCACGACTACCAGACTCCAATGTGAGTTGCATTATCAATAAAGAATAATTACTGTGTTTGAGACAATTCTAGCAATGCAATTGGAAAAACAAGTAGGGTTTGATGCTTACTTCTCATAATATGCTGTAAAAATAACTTGTGCCTCATTCATAGGAACATGCTTCAACCACTTGCAAACATCCTCTATGGTTTCTTCATTGTTGCTAAGCACTTCTAAAATACGAGGATCGAGCATATATGAAACGCTTTGTATATTTTGCAGAAAATTTGCTATAACATTACTATATAATAAAAAAAAGTATTAGCTTCTTGGGTTTAATCAAAATAAGCAAAGTATAAAGCCAAGGAAAAGGCTACATCAAACCTGAGGATGGTTGTAATGACTTTGACATTAACCTCTTTCTTAGGATTCAAGAGGATTAAAATCTCTTCTTCACCAAATTCAAAAAAATGAGGTTGTTGCCGAGTTAACAACATAGCGGTGAATGAACTTCCAATCTGCTCCAATAGATTCATATTTTCATGACTCATCTTATTGAGAGACTAGTCTACATCATATTCTTCTTCACTTGCTATGTCTTCTACATCCTCCTTCTGCTATAAAAATATAAAAAAGTTATGCGATGTACACATCCAAAATAAAGGCTTAAACAAGCAGATAAGGTTTCATACATGCTTTCATTAGAGTGAGTCTCTCCTTCTCTTGGAGCAAAAATTTAAAAAGTAAGGTTTCATACATGCTTTCATTAGAGTGAGTCTCTCGTCCTCTTGGAGGAAAAATTTAAAAAGTTATGAGATCTACACATCCCAAATAAAAATAAAGGTTTAAATAATCATAGAAGTATAAAGATAGCATGCTTTCATTAGACTTAGTCTCTTCTCCTCTTGAAGGAAAATATAAAAAAGTTATGAGATCTACACATCCCAATTAAAGGCTTGAACAAGCATACAAGTATAAAGATAAGGTTTTATACATGCTGCAATGTAGTCATATTTTCAGGTTGTTTCCCAATGGTAGCAATCAGACGCTGAATACTCTTAGCCCGAAACGCTAGCAAATCGGCTTCTATATATGATTCCATTTTGACTGGTAACTCCAAATCAAAAATCTCTCTAAGAAACAACATGCAGTTGTAGGCAACTCTCCACCCACAGCTGTGCCCATCTTTTTGCTCCACTGGTAGACGTCTTTTGAATTCTACTTGGTCTTGTTGCTCCATGGTTATTCTGATAGCAGATACTAGCTGATATGCAGCACTGTCCATCATGACATATTAAATATATTAATATGTCATGATCATAAGATACAAAATAAGAAAGTAACAAAAATATTAAGAGAATAATTACCTTGGGGAGTTGGCATGATAGCCTTCCATTGAATTCACAAACCACAAACGGTTGACTTCCAGGTCCCAAGCGATCAGACTCCAATGTGAGCTACATGACCAGAATAAAAATGATTATTGTTTTACACAAACTTGCCAAAGAAATAGTAAAAATAAGGTTAGAGTTGATACTTACTCCTCATGATAAGGCATAAAGATGACTCGCACCCCATCTAAATTCAAAGGGCTTAACCAGGTACAAACATCTTCTATAGTCTTTTGAGGAGAGCTAAGAATAGAAGAAAGGAGAGCATCGAGCATGTAGAGACGATGCTGCACTGCACTAGGAAGCTGAGAAATAACTACACTGCACCAAGAAATAAACAAACGTTAGCTCATAGAATTGATTTGCATTCTACACTAGGAAACTGATATATATAACTACACTGTAAACAAATAAACAAATGTTAGCTCATTGAAGTAGCAACAAATAAACAAACGTTACCTAAGAATGGCCAGGATAACATTGTCATTAACCTCTTTTAAAGGATTGGAGAGGATTAAAACCTCCACTCTACCAAAGCTCTAATACTGAGGTTCTCGTTTCAAAATGATCCTAACTTCAAATGAGCTCTCCATTTTATCCAATGCAGCTAAATTTACAGAATGGGTCTCTGTCATAGCTTGTATTCTATGTTTGTGGTCATTCTTCTTTTCCATGGTGTCTTTAAAGCTCTTGTGCTCATGGGATTCTTCAATCAAATTTAGAGGTGGTTGCATTGCTGAAGTAGAAGGGAGTGCCTCCACATTGACTTCATCCATTTATTCTCCCTCTATTGCCTGTAAACAAAAATGAGAGATTAGATTCATTATCTTTAAATTTAAATCTTATTTAAAAAATTGTATTTAGTTGAGAAATAGAGAGTTCATACCGCTAAGTATTGTCGTAGTGGCCTTTTTACATAACCCTACGAGCCATAATTATCAAAGAAGGCATCATCATGTTTGTCTTTCCATTAATAAAATGTACCCTTTTTCTATACAAATCTATAATTTTTTTCCAAAATCCATTTAAAAACTCCCTTATGTAAGTAAATTTTTGTAAATTGTAGATATTAAAAATATCCTTCTGTTGAACTCACGTGATAGGGTTACATATGATGATTGACCACCCCGAGGATCTTCTTCAATTTTTTTAAATTCCCATGCACTTAAGGCTTGTGTTTCATCATCCTTAGTTACATCCACCATTTCTTGCTCTAGAAGTTTGCGCTCATGTTTTACATGTTTGTGATAATGTGCATGTTCTTCTTGTCCCTGCATTGAAGTCTGAGCTTTTTGATCTCCTTCATGTGAAGATCCTTGAATATGAGGAGCATATTGTGCATCCTCAAAGTACTCAAACATTATTTTTGCATGCATCCTTTTTGCCACCACACTAGGAAATTGCTCCCAAGTATATGCAAGAGCCTCCAATGCACTTTGCAGCTCTAGAAACTTTATCGATGTATTATAATATTGACTATCAAATATTATTACTCAAAAACTTTCAAGGTTGTTCAATAGCTAAATGAATGCTTTCAACGCTCTCCTTCTTTTGTAGTTTTCACATTTTACAATTTCAAACTTTGGAATTAAAAATTTTTTAAGTAATTATGTATATATACAAATATATATATATATATAAATAGAAATATAAATATATGTATGTTGGAAAAAATAAATATAGGTATGTATAAATATATATATGTAATATATCTATCTATATATATATATATGTGTGTGTGTATGTATGTATCTATATATATATATATATGCATGTATGTATGTATATGTATACAGTATGTTTTAAAAAAATAAAAATATATGAAACACTTAGAGTGACATGCCTCAATTGATGTTGATTAAAATTTAACGATTATAGATTTATATAGACTAATCCTAGTTTAGGATTAGCATATTACATCCTTGTTTAACATTAGAATGGAACATAAATTAGTCTATTAAATCCTAGTATAACATTAGTTCATGAAATCCTGGTATAACATTAGTCCATTAAATCCTAGTTTAAAATTAGTCTACTAAATCCTAATTTAACATTCCTATATCAAACCATAGTTTACTATTAGTCTATTAAATCCTACTTTAGGGTTAGAATAGAACATTAAACTATTAAATCGTTGAAACTATCGTAAACATTGATAATTCAAAATAAGTACACAATATGCACCTGTTAACGGCTTGGCATCGTGACTGTGCTGGGAGGATACGCTACAACTTTAGGGTAAACGGTCAAGATGTGTGTTGTAGAGCATGGTATGAGATCCATGGAATCCCAACTGCATCATTTTATGGATATAGGGAGCAATTTGAGAGTGGTGTTCAACGATATGTGCATGGGAATTCTGGGATTGTGAGGAGGAGCAAGGTGCACACAGGTATGGGGACGGCTCTCATTTAACACTTTGTGGATAATAGCATAGATCTTATGCCTCACAAGAGTAGAACCATGCAGGATGGTTCTAGAGAGACACAGCAAGTGATACCTAAAGTGTATAAGAAGACAGACGTCATGCATGAGGTCAAAACTTCTCTTAATCAACATGGTTATCAGAGCCTATCCACATCCACATTTGGTAGGATTTGGAAATCGGACTTAAAAAATGTAGTCCTTGCTAAGACAAGTGAATTCCCTAAATGTAGCTTGTGCAGTCAGATCAAGGTGCAATTGGCATCCACAAAAAGCCAAGATGAGTGCAATTCACTGATGGAGGAGAGAAAGATGCATATGATACAGCAATAAAGTTGCAGGAACTCATACTATGCATGGCCTAGGTACTTCGAGATGGATCCAAAAAAGTATGTATGCATAATCCATGATAAGATGGACCAAAAAAAGATGGCAATTCCAAGACTTCGGGTGAGGTCCAAGGACACTGATTCTGTATGGCAATTACAGGTTTCACTCATTGGAATGATTACCCATGGGCATGGACAAGGTCATTATGGACACTTCACTCTCAATGGTTTGTGATCTGATCCCAACGATCTGATCCCAACCTGACAGTTGGATCGCTCTCAATTTGACTACACAACCTAGAGAGGACGGATATGCATGACCTCATAGACCTTGCCTTCTAAATGCTCTATGCTCAAGAAACGCTTTGAACTCCCATTACAATTCTGAAGGTGCACATATTTCCACAAGGGGACCTGGCTTGTCTAAGATTGTAGATGCCACGATCACAAATTGAAAATCTAGAGACTGTATGGGAGAGTGACCCTAAGTCTTCCACGGATGCCATAACTTCCGTTGCAAGTGCTACATACACATGTAAGAATTTATTGCCATCAGCTACTTGCAAAAACCCACCCTCTTCTGATGGAAACGTTGCTGTTGAGACAACATACCAAAATTTGCTAGAGAACTTGCTACTCCAGCTAGATAAATGTGGGTGTGAGAACAAAAATAGATACTTGTTTGCATACCTTTCTCTTCTTGTAGCAAGGGGCATTTTCAAGACAGTTCAATTGGGCTTCTTGATGGTAGGGCACACACATGAGGACATTGATGCAATGTTCAGTACGTTCTCTGAGAGTTTGCGAGTGGGACAAATGTTCACTTTCCCTCATCTAATGGACACATTCAAAAAATATCTCTCTTTCTCCACAACATAGTCCTCTTACCCTCGCTCCCATACAAGCCCCTTTTGAGCAATCCCAAAATGAAGTACTCCTTCAAAATGTGTCGTACATCTGGTCTAGGGGGAGAGGAGCTCTTCAGAAATATGGAAAGAATGGGAGAAAGAAAAGAGGAAGAGATTGAGAGGATGAGGCTAAGAGCAAGAAGAGCTTGTGAGGATGTTGAAAGGAGGCTAAGGATATTGAGAGGGGGTGGATGAGTGGAGGTTGAGAGGAGGAAGTTGAGAGGAGGCTGAGAGGAGGAAGAGGTTGAGAGGAGGAGGTTGAGGGGAGGTTGAGAGGAGGAGCAGGAGGCTGAGAGGATAAAGAGGCTAGGAGGAAGGTCGGGAGTCAATGGGAATAGTTTGGGGGGCCTCTTGGGAGGTGTTTGGGGGGTTGGGGACACTTTTGAAAATTTTTAATTTTTTGGAGGGAAAAAAGCTCGCGATTTTGGGGGCCCAGGAGTGAGGGAGGAGGGTAGGGGGACCATGAAAAAGTCAAGGGGGGGAGTAAATGCCCCAGGAGGTGGTGGGGGAAAGAGAAGGCAAGTGGGAGCCTAGTGGGGACCAAGGGAAGTCTCTTCACCAATGAGAGACCAATATGGAATCCTCCATTCTTTTAATGCCCAAGCCTTCCCATTGGTTTACTAATCACAAATCTTAAGGGACTAATCCAAGAGGCCCTTTTTGAGTCCAAAATTCCTCTAATGAAGAGAGGCCAAATGGGCGTGTCTTTTTACCTCATGCACCATGGAGGTTATCAAAGCGAGAGATGGTGGCATTGAAGTGAGCTATCACTATAATTCGTACTCCCACTAGATGCATGAGGTGTTTGAAGGGGGCCTTTACAAAGAGCAAGAAAAGAGGTGTAAAACAATTATATGGCTTGAAATCTCATGATTGGCACAAGATGCTCCAAGTAAGTATGCCTTAGCATAATCTTTTTTTCCTTCCAAGTCTACGAGTGTAAAAGAAACTACTCGACCATCGTTTGTGTGTTCAGTTCATACTACCTACTAGCATTTCTCGTAGTGCATCGAAGGATGATGAAGGATTGTATTTACAAGATGGGCGAGCTTGTGAGGTACTTTACAGAATACAAAATGTGAAGCATATCAATGCTTTATGCGAGGTTTTCATATTGCTAATATGGTGCAATTTTTTCTTTCTAGGTATGTGACTCAAAGGAAATAGATCCCACCACGCTTGCGCTGGATGCTCGAGTTAGATTCTCGAGTTATGTTAGTGGAGGTGATTTGTTTAGTGGAGGTGGTTTGTCAATGGAGGTGGTTTGATTAGTAGGCAAAAAGAAGAGGATGGGAGCTAGAGACACAGGAGGGGGGAGAGGGTAGAAAGAGACTTGGCGCCAGTCTGCGGAAGGGTAGTGCAAGGAGGAAGGCAGGGGAAGGGAGAACCAATAGGGCCCCCTAGTGAGAAAAAATGGGGTATTAATTAATTTCCTTTGACAGGAGCCGAGCACAAATGTTGATTAACGCAAGGTCTTATTGCTACGATTGAAGGTCAAATTGATTAAGGTAAGGTAGGGGGCGTGTTGAATTAAGTGTATTGTCGGTGACTTCTTAAAGAAGCCACAAACTTCGAGAATCTTCTATGCCTGGCCTTATAAGAGGAAAGGGGGGGGGCGTAGAAAACAAGTAGGGGTCTATGAAGCCCTCCCAATACAAGGAAGAAGAAGGGGAGCAGGGGAGAGAAAGGAGGAAGTAGGGAGCCAAGGAGTGAGAAGAAGGAAGGAGGAAGGAGAGAAGGAGGAGGAGTGGGGAGAAGGATGGGGAGAAGGAGGGAGTGAAGCAGAACGAGTAGCGGGGAGGAGGAGGGAGCAAAGGAAAAGGAGCGGGGAGCAAAGAAGGAAAAGGAGGGACTGAAGGAGGAGGAGTGGGGAGTTGCGGGAGAAGCTATGGGAGGAGCGAGCAGGTCATGACGGGAAGGAGAAAGCGGGAGCAGGAGGGAGAACGTAGATTGATTAAGCAATAGAATAGGTTAATTAGCGGGAGCATCAATAGGTTAATTGGCAAATGTGAGGGGGAGTGTAGATTAATTAATAGGATTTCTTTTTTAAGGAGCCATTAGGAGCGATAAGGAGACAATTAGGAGCCATTAGGAGCGGTAGGGAAGGGAGATCCATTAGCAAGCCTTAATTCTTCTTAAGGGGAATCGTTAATTTTTCTTAACCCAAGTTTACCTTATCTTAATTTTCCGCGGGGCCAAGACCATGTTCAATACTTATTGAATTTCCTATTTATCAATGTATGGGGGGACATACTTGATTAGATTTGATCCTTCTATTTGGTTGCCAAAATAGTTTTACTTTTAAATGGTGAGTTTATGAGAGATTGGTTCAATAAAAAATGTGATCAGCAACCTAATGTATTAATGTGTACCAAGGCTTGGTATTGGAAACCTATAACGTTATTCTAGGATATCTAACGATCAATTTGTTATCATAGCTCTAGTTATTTGATGTTCATGAGGAATGCATAATTATTTGGCCTGCCAGGAGGTAGGTCCAAGTGAAGGCGATTCTAAAAAAGCAAAAATGGCCATTTTTTATTTTGAAAAAAACATGATTTATTATATGATCCACTTGCTATTTTCTTTTCTACAAATCCTCCATATTTTTAGCCACTCTCTCTCTCTCCCTTCCCAGCCCCCTCTCTCTCTCTCTCTCTCTCTCTCTCTCTCTCTCTCTCTCCACCCTCTTTTCCATGCTACAAATCCAATTCGTCTTCTTTTTTGGTATTTTAGATTTTGGGTAGGCCTTATTAATGATTTATCATTCACCTTGTTACGTAATTAGAATCGAGATGCAATGTGTAATGGAATGAAATAATCTTAAAATGATGAATATGACAAATTTTTCTTTTTGGATAAGGAATAGTTTCTTTATCTAGTTGTTTGTGATAATAGAAAGTTTCATTCGGTGAGATCAAATGCACAATGAAGAATTTCATTTTACTTTATATTCCATTCTAAAATATATAATAAAAGAGAAAACTAGCATATTTGAAAAAAGTTGCAAGTTCATTGAGGTTTTCTGTGAAGGCTAATGGAATCCGAATCCGCTAAAGATTTGAACGATTTATTGGGCTTGCTCACACAAGAAAAGTGCTTTGTCGGCAAACGTCAGATTCACGAGGAACTATTTCCGCGTCGAGGATCCGGTGGAGAGGCGCAGGGGCGACTGCCTGTAATCGAGTGAGTGTGAGCGGTTGGTTTCAAGAGTTCCGTTTTTGGCCACGATCGCAAGCACCACTGCTAATGGACGCACCTTCTCCTTCAGCTTCATCACCCCCAAGAAGATGAGGCGATACACCACCGCCATCCCCACCAGAATTCCCACATCCACCCACTTCGAGTAGCTCATCGACACCTGCAGAATGTCCCTCAACACCGTCTCACCACTTATAGGCGATGCTCCAGCCACGCTGTTGTCGAACATCAGACCCTCGAACTCGTTCTTGTAAAACCCCTGCAGCCCATCAACGTCCAATCCTCCAGCATTACTTCCCAGCTCCCCGTGCTCTCCTGCACGTTGATAAAACTCATGACAGAAGTGCCAACAACTAGAGATTAACGTACCTGGTTAGCGTATGTGTGGAAAGCCATGAACGATATCGGATATCTCCAAATGGGTTTGGGCATATCGTGCGGTAGACGGTAGTATCCACTCACAAGGATGAACATGCCCTACAAGCACCTATGACACCCAGTTGAAAACTTGTGTCTACGTCTTTGTGCATCAAGCGTGCACCTAGATCTACGTTTACTGCTCCTGTTGCCATTTCAGTAACGTAATGCATTCCTAGCTAGCTTGTCATCCACGCCCCAGATTGTCCATGGTTTTGTAAACGATGAAAACAATGCAATTACAGAAGTCAGCCATGGGAACCATGCAATCTGGTTCAACACGCACCTGAATCCCCGCTCCTGTGATGATACCCAAGAGAAAGTCTGGCACGATGCTTGCAACCGTCATCATCAGACTCTCCACCACCAGCATGCAAGCGTACAATGTTAGTACAAAGAATGTGAAACATTCGAATCCATGATGTAGATCAACCATGAAATAGGCTATGGCGCCAGGGAACACCGAAATCAGCAGCAAGTAAGGACTGGAAGATAGCGTGTTCGCCACGACAACTGCAGCCACACCGTAATGACCATTTAGCCTCTCCCTGTCCAAGACCTGAAAAGAGAAATAGCAAGATCTTCATCGTCGCTTCGTCTCCTTCAATTTGAATGATTGTCCCTATCTGACTCAAAGTAATCAAACATACTCCCGGAACATTACCCTCAACTCTTCCACGAACGCAGGGAAACCACCGATTGTCATGAAAGCCAGGATAGCTGCCACAAACATAAGCATTCCAGTTCGGGCCTGCATTTACGGTTTTAAGAACCGAAGGCTGAGATTCCTTACGGAATACTGAAGTCCTACTCAGCGAGACTCTTGTTATATATTATAAGACTGACCTGGATGGACCTGAAAGTGTAGACAGATCCCACTTTGTAGTAGACAGTCCCGACGGAAAGGCACAGTGCAACGTATATAGCAAGTCGAAGCCAGTAGTACCCGAGGTCTCTGTACATATTTTTGAACGACCTTCGCGTGAGAATACGGACTTGGCTGAAGAAATCCGCTCGATTAGACTCAATAGAGACTATATTCTCCAATTTTCCCCCTTCGGCCTGCCGAAACACAATATAAAAGCGGTCTATCAGAGTTGGATGGGCCTCTGTATTGCACTTGCGACAAATCGTAGAATGAAAGATCAAGGCATTCTCAGTGAACAACGATAGTATAACTTCGTACCATTTTGGATATCTTGTCCACACGGCCTGTAACCGCAAAGGCCAAGTCTGAGGTGCTGTAAGCTTTGACGAGAAAATCTGTTACTTGAGCAGTTTTGAGCTTCACTCCTGGAGCGCCTTCCTCGATGTCCTGTGGCAAGCTCATCCCAATGTGGATTTGCATGAATCGTACGCAGAACTGCGAAATTGATGAAAGAACGGGGGAAGAGAACGGGGGAAGAATTTGGACCCAACTTACTCGCTCGAAGTCTTTGTTGATTAGACGAAGGTAATGATCAGATGGATTTCGGAGAAGCGGGCAAGGGAAACCGTTCTCAGAGAAGAACTGCCCAAAGGTAATTAGCGGTAATTAAGCTTGAGAAAAGGTTGTCTCAAATGGCCTTGATTCTGGAAAGCAGCTTGTAATGAGTTCCAAGGACCGCTTTACCTCTCGAGCTTCGGATGCGGAGCCAAAGTAAACGGTCCGTCCATTGGAGAGGAGACAAAGGGACGTGAAGAGCTCGAACACGTCACTGCTCGGTTGATGGATGGAGGCGATTACTGTCCTTCCATCCAGGGCTACATGCTTTAGTCGGTTGACGACATGAAATGCTGCAGCACTGCAGAGTGCCAAGAGTCCAGTGCTAGCCTTGATAAATTCAACAATTCTCTGCGAACTAGACTAGAGCAGACGCTCTGCCTCACCTGTCCAAACCGCTCGTTGGTTCGTCGAGGAACAGCAAGCGAGGCATAGTGAGGATCTCAATGGCGATGCTCACGCGTCGTTTCTCGCCCCCACTCAACCCACATCCCCTCGCTCGCCACCCACCGATTCGGGTGTTGACAGTTCCCTCTAAGCCCATCTCTCTGATCGTGCAATCAGCTCTCTCCATCTTCTCCTGAATAGACATGCTGTTGGGAAGCTGCAATTGTGCCGCGTAAAACACCGCTTCTCGCACAGTCAGCGTGGCCATGAGTACATCATCTTGGGTCACGTAGGCCTTCACACAACAATCGATGGATTAACGCTCATGCAGATCAAACAGACTTGAGCTCGCACCTTGCACGAGCTCTATATTGGAAAGCGCGACAGGAATCTCACAGAATTTCCGCAGCACAACGATTTCTTTCGTCCGTTGATCAAAATCTGTCCAGTGTGCTTGGCATTAGAAGAAAGCCGTCCTGTAATTGATAAACAAGCGACGGATATCACACTTTTTGAGCTACTTTCTGAACACTTGAATGAAACACTAGAGTCATCTAAAATTTCTGTTACCAGCAAGAGCGTCTAGGAGGGTGGATTTTCCTGAGCCGGAAGGTCCCATAATAGCCAAAACTTGTCGAGGCTCGACATATCCCGTCAATTTCTGAAGCAGGTGCCGTTGGCGGCCTCTGGAATTGGAAATGGTAACCCAAAGGTCTCGCCAGCTAAGGGTGACACCGCCCGGGACTGGAGCTGGCGATGGGTGACCGATGATAAAATCTGGCTTATTAGAAGAGGTTTCATCAGGAGAGAACGCATGAATCGGTGTGGGAGTGATATGGGGTTGTGAGGACGCCATGGGCGAGGGAGGAGTGGACGGAAGTTGTAGCGAGGACGACGGAAGTATGCCGGGAGCTGTGGACG
Source organism: Dipteris shenzhenensis (assembly GCF_047967505.1). Lineage (NCBI taxonomy): Eukaryota > Viridiplantae > Streptophyta > Polypodiopsida > Gleicheniales > Dipteridaceae > Dipteris > Dipteris shenzhenensis. Next base: position 20,281,822 of record NC_141619.1, read on the forward strand.
GAAGTATTGCCGGCCTTAGGCGATTTATCCATGGCTTTGCCATTTAAAGGCTTATCGTCGTTCACTAATTAGTCAAATATGGTCCTCTTGAGTACACTTGTTTGCTCTTCCTCCTCATAAATGTGCCTAGTGTCCAAATTTGCTCAAAATGCTTCACGCCATGGTGGTTCGTGTTTTGCACTATGTAATTGTGAGAGCGTCCAAAATCAGCAGCGCTTTGCCTCGCTTCTGCAGAAGGCCCAAGTTGTTAGTTTGCAAAACCGGATTGACTTCTCTCCATGTAAATCCAAGAAGATGCTCAAATGGAGTTGTAACAAGTTCTAGAAGAAGAAATCCTTTAACAAACAATCCTAAGAGGTGTACAAGTTGGGGAATGTAGGGCTAGTGCCTCTAGTGGGAACACTCAATGGAGATTGCCATAGTTTTTTAACTTTTGCTTGGTTTGCCACATTATTTTTGTAAATGTTTGAGTTTCCTAAGTCACATCTTTAAGGAAAAGGGTGATTTTCCATGGTATCCCACCACCTCATGTCACTTTCCATAGCTCGCACTTGCCCTCGACACCCAATAAGATCACCCACGTTGAATTGAAGGCTGCCGATCTCATTAGTCACCTTCACGACTCCCTACGAACTTTCCCTATGGCCTTAAGTCTTCTCAAAAGCATGCTCTAACTTAATAGCATGCTTTGCCTATGACTGTCACAAAATATAGTCTGTATGAAAGGAACACAGTATGTCCATCCTAAAAATATAGTCTGTAAGGAAAGGAACAAAGTATGTCCATCCTAAAAATAGCCAACCTTTTAGGACTGCTATGGCTCAACGAAAGCTACATCAATAATGTTTTGTCTTGGTTAAGTATTTGATCCCTTTGAAAAAAACAAAATTTGGGAATTTTACCAGCATCCAATGCCCCCTATATTAGCATAGTCTTAGATCCCCATACTTTGAGTACTCTCTCTCTCTCTCTCTCTCTCTCTCTCTCTCTTTACGTGTGTGTCTATGTGTGTGTGTGTGTGTGTGTGTGTGTGTGTGAGAGAGAGAGAGAGAGAGAGAGCTAGTCCCCACAATCATTCATGCTCCCTTGTTCTACGCTTTAGAAAAGCAACCAATGATCATACTCTCCTCTTTTTCTTTGGGATGATCCATATACTCTTGATTCTCCCATCTAGCTTCCAATTGGCCATGGGTGATTTTCTCTAAAAGAATAAACGATCCCCTCCTTCAATGTCCACAAAATCTTGACTTTGTAGTGAATCCTCTCTTCTTTTCTCATCTTGTTTTCTAGATAAGAACCTTACCATATCTAAGTGACATCAGTGCAATCAAAAAAGGAAATGTTGTATGCCTTCTCAGCAGGTGCACCACTAATAATTCCTAGGTATCACGTGTGTTCAAGGGGTATTAAAAAAACCCCTCAACTAAAAATTTTCTTCCAATAAAACCACCCCTCTTTACTTATAAACTAACTCACATTTTTCTAAAGTTGAATTAAACTTCCCCTCCTGTTATTGTAAACTTGTTAAAAATTTTCCAAAAGTTGAATTAAAATACCCCTCCTTTTGAATGCATGTGGTACATGAAAATTTTGGGAGGTGAACCCCCCAAGCATGCTTGTTTGTCTAAACTTGTGGCAATTGGATTAGAAATGGCCTAAATCATGGACTTTTTGTGCCTTGTTACAATGTAAGTTATGAGAAAAATGGGTAGTATTTGCCCCTCTTTAAATTGTTTTGATATGTCAACTTTTAGGCCACCTATGAAAAGTAGGCTACAATCTAAAATTTATTCTTATTTTATATCGACATAATGAAGGAGGCTTTTAATTAGAGGTGTACCATACATACAAGCATTTTGATTTTCATATCCAATCATGTACATATGCGTATATATACTAAAAACTTATGCTATATGAAGGGTCACATAGTATGAAAGGGTTTTCTAGTTAATCTCCAAAGGTGCTAGTAATGCTTGTTCTATAGAAATTGTAAGTTTAGAAAGTAAAAGAAGTACTTTCTATGGCTTTTTAAACATTCGCTAAATTATAAAATCTTTCTCAATAAAATATCTTCAAAATTTGAGCAAAAAGCATGAAGGCTTAATAGCTCTACATCTTTGTTTTACATAATAGAGAGATGGAGAAATTGACACTCTATGTGAGTGGGTGATTCCATTGAATATTATGTGATAGTAGTACAATAATTCTTTAGAAAACCAAAAAATTTGTGAAAATCCCACAAATGACTATCAAAGTCTCCCTATGGCACTCCTTTATTGTAGGTCCATGAATTATTTTCTTATTACTTATCAAACATCATAATCCCAACTCAATTTTAAACCAAAATCATCGAAGGGCTCCACTTTTAGACTTCTAATTTAAAAAGGATAATAATATATAGATTTTGAAGTCGTAACTAGATCTTTCATAAAATGAAGCATGGGAGAATTAACATAAATAGTAAAAAATGAGGAGTCTCATTAGTCTAAGGAAATCTTAGTCCTTGGGATCAAATCCTAGGATGAATATCTAGATATTTCTCATTCTTATGGCATGTCTGTCTGATGCCTTACACCAATAATCAATGTCAAGTTAAGGGGATGCACCTTAGTACTTTTATGGCCTAGATCATGCACATCACTCTTCTCATACTTGACATTACATATATCGCATTTGAGAGAATCCAAGACATCAACCATGCAACAAGCTTGTCCAATCTCCATTAGGGGAGAATTAGGGTCTCCAAAGGGCCCCCAATTAGTGTTTCCTAATTTCAAGGGATTAGTGAGGCATTTGAGGTGTACCAATGGGAGTGCTCCTTTTTGTGGGGCAATGCCACGTTGAGGTGGAGGGTGGGCAGACCTACAAACGGACCCTATTGGGTACTCCTCTCACACCGAGGACCACTCAAAGAGGGCCCCCCCCCTCAACCCATGCTTGACCCTCCTCCCATATGCACCTCCTCCAAACAACCCTACAAGTCATTCAAGAGGCGGTGGTCCCTTCTAGGTGAATTTTCCCTCCCTCTCAGCTTCTTGCAGGCCTACCCCCTCCTCTTCTTTGGTCCAGCTCCATTCTCCCTCTATTTCTCAAATGTGGGAACTCATTTGCCAGCTTATATGCCCCCTCCTACTCTGGTCCACTATCTTTCTCCCTCTCCAGCACCTCCTATAGCAGTTTCTCATTCTCTCTCCATTCCTAGCTATAGCACCTCGTATAGTAGCAATTGCTCATCCCCCTCTGCTCTTTCTCCCTTCATTCCTAGGTATAGTACATCCCGTAGTGGCTGCTCATCCCCCTCTTCTCTTTCTCCCTCCATTCCTAGCTGCAACACCTTCTGATCCCCCTCTGCTCTTTCTCCCTCCATTCCTAGATACAACACCTCTTGGATCTTCTCTCCACCTTCAGTTGCACCCTCTATACCTTCCCCCCCGCTCCCTCTCTCTCCCTCTATCGGCGGAACTGCTCTTTCCCTCCAAGCTGCACTTTCAGGTCCACTATAGCTATTGTGACCTTTGTACAAGCATGGTGAGGAGACCATACATGTCCTTTGTGTCCCACAGGAGCAAAAATGCACTAGATGAATGGGTGCCTTGCACCTACAACTTGAATGATTGAATAGTCATGAGAGGATTTGCCAAGGGTCCACATAAGCTTACCAAGAGGAAGAGAGGTGATCTTTTGCATGAATGGAAGTGCCGCATCATGACGTTCAAGCTTGGGAAGAAAGGATGGCTTGAAAAGGTCCAACACATCTACATGGGGAAGCTTCATCCATTTTTATAACAAATACTAGCTTGCCATCTATACAATGAAAGAGAAATAAAATAAGGATATAAAAATGAAAAGAAGTAAAGTTGAATGCAAAGAGGGAATTTCTCTTACCTCCTTCTCTCATCCCATTGAATTTTAACGATAGCTCTCTACAAATTCTCTACATGCACATAAACATGATTGAAAGCATTCATCTCAAAGGTGTGGATGCCAAATTTCTTTTTACTCTTCCAAGTCATTGTGCCACTTACACAATGGTATCCTCCAAGATTTTCTCTAGCACATTGGTTTGTTTCTTGATGTGCAAGCCTTATAGACCATGGTGTTGGCAATGGCATTGTAGATATCTCATACTTTTCCTCCATAGCAAACTTGAAAATTTTAAAAATAGAGTTGCAAGCTTCATGACTTACACCAGCAGCATCACAAGCTCCAAGCACCTCCTTTTGCTTGCACAAGGCCCTTAAAGTCCTTCATTACCTCTCTGGCATTTTGTTCACATACCCTTTTTTATCTAAGGTTCTTCAACACTTCAATTACATGACTTGGCTTTATTTAACTTCTTAGAACATATGAAGGATCACTATCATCCATTTCCATTACTCCCATCACATCCTCCATGAAATTCCTAAAGTAGAGTACAAATGAGTCTTAGTGGACAATGCAACACCACGAATATTTTGGAGTAGAAAATTGCATTGAAAAATTGGGAAACTAACCTTGCATCCCGTACTCTCCTCTTTTGGGCACCACTATTGGTTGACAATGCATCCATAGATTGCAATTGTCTTTTTCTCTCCTTCAGTCCCAAAGGTTTTCCCTTCAACTTTTGTACTCATTCTATCAACTTCTCTCGTTCCTTCTCCACAGCACGTTGAACTTGGCCATAAATAGACCTTTCCAAATCTTATTTGCTTTCAGCAAGCTTATGGATTGATATCTTCCAATTCTTGTCGCTCCAAGTCCAGTGCACATGCTTTGTCACTGAGTCCTTGTTTTGCAATTGGAGATCCTACCACAATAGTAATATTTCCCAAATGTGCTAGTTCTTCTGCTTGGGCTCTCTACACCTCGCTTGCTTGCATAGCCAATGTTTGAGAATGGTTCAATTGATTGCAATAACTTATCAATCTAGCATGTCCGTTGCCAACACATCGAACAACATCATGCACTATATGAAAAAAGGACTCTTTTAGGTGGCAGGGTCTAAAGGATACAAGTTTCCATCCACCCAATGGTCAAGATGCTTCTTCCCTTGCAATCAAAAACTGTGGAGCACACTTTGGGGAGTTCCACTAAATCCCAAATGGTGTGTGCTTGCATATTTAGCCTTCAGTTGTAAGTTCACATGGTACTTGTTGGATATGTCCTCGAATGGTACCATGAGTACTCAAGGAGAGGTATCAGTGATGCAGGTTGAAATGTAGGGGAGAGATGGCAAAGATGGAGCAGTGAGAGGGAGAGAGTAGCAAGCAAGAGGGGGGAGGAGAAGCAGGTCAGGAAAAGAGGAAGAGAAGGAGAGTAGGACGACTAGTGTAGAAGGGAGGGAGGGAGCTGCTGCAGAAGGGAGGAGGAGGGGAGAGATGGTACGTGAGGGAGGAGGAGGGGAGAGCTGCTATAGGAGGGAGAAGCAGAGGAGAGGGAGTAGGGCGGCTAGAGAAGAAGGGGAGAGGAAGGAGAGAGGAGGAGCCAGAAGGAGGAGGAGGAGGGGAGAGGGAGGAGGGAGGAGGAGGAGGAGCAAGGCAAAGGAGGGGAGAGGAGGAGGGAGGCAGATGAAGGCGGAGGGAGGAAGAGCGAGAGGGAGAGGAAGAGGAAGAGGGAGAGGGAGAGGGCTCCTCAAGTGTATAGTGTGTTGAGATATCGAGCTCCACTCGCGATATGCCAGGGTGACCGTTGTGCATTTATGTCACCGACTTGTTAGCTACAGATGCGGTTGGTACACCGCCCACGAATAATAGCTGGATGATAGCTATCCTTATCTACACTAGTTCGTGGCTCAGTTAGTATGCCACCTTAGTTAGTTGAGTTTGTTTTGAGATCCACATATAGGGTTCTTCTATTTCTTTGTACTAGAGTTCTTTTGGCCTTTACAACTAAGAAGAGGAAAACTGTTTTCAGCCTCCACCTTTGTGTGTATTCCCCCATTGTGCCTGTGAGAAAGCTTCAAGTGAGACTCCTTCCCTCTCTCCCACTATCTTCACATGGTATCAGAGCCTTGTTCGTGGTGAGGAGCTCAAGAAAGCAAACCAAGTTCGCAGTGTCCTGGTAAGAGGACCAGTGTTGTGTGAGTGTTTCTTCTTGTATTGCTAAACCTGTAAACTTTTTCATGCTTGTTTTGAAAGGATTGAAACAAAAAACGAGATTTCAAGAAAGAAAGAAAACTCACCTCTTTTTTATGTATTTCTCTTCCTTCTCTTTCTCCTTGTCTCCTCAATCTCCTCATTTCCTTGTCTCCTCATTCTCCTCCCTTCAAGAAGTTGCTTTTGTAATCTCCTCCTTCCACTAACATCTTATTTGAAAAAATGCGTTGTTTTCCCTCTTTTGTAGGGCGAGTCCACTACACCGAGTGGGACATACTATTTTAGGTAAGTGCTTCCTCTTTTTTCCATTTATTATTTTTGTTATTTGCATTGGCCTGTAGCTAGCGCCTTAAGCACTAGCTGCAATGATGGGCGTAGGAACCCTCTCTTCCCCTCAAACTCTTTCCTTCTTCCCCCTTCTCTTATTCTCTTTTTTCCCCCTTCTGTTTTTTCCCCCTTCTCTTTTTTCCCTCTTCTCTTATTCTCTCTTTCCCCCTTCTCTATTTCCCCCTCATCTCTTTTCCCTTCTCTCTTTCCTTTCCCTCTTATTCTCTATTTCCGCATAGCATGAGAGCATGAGCTTCTCTTTTTTCCCCTTCTCTTTTTTCCCTCTTCTCTTATTCTCTTTTTCCCCCTTCTCTTTTTTCCCTCTTCTCATATTCTCTCATTCCCCCTTCTCTCATTCCCCCTTCTCTATTTCCCCCTTCTCTCATTCGCATAAGCTCATGCTCATGCATGAGCATGAGCTTATGCTTAAGTTTCCCCCTTCTCTATTTCTCTATTTCCGCATAAGCTTATGCTTATGCATGAGCTTATGCAGAAATAGAGAATGAGAGAAGCATAAGCTCATGCTTATGCTTCTCTCATTCTCTATTTCCGCATAAGCTCATTCTCTATTTCCGCATAAGCTTATGCTTATGCTTCTCTCATTCCCCCTCATCTCTTTCCCCCTTCTCTATTTCCCCCTTCTCTCATTCGCATAAGCTCATGCTCATGCATGAGCATAAGCATGAGCTTATGCTTATGCTTAAGCATAAGCATAAGCTCATGCTTATGCTCATGCATGAGCATGAGCTTATGCTTAAGTTTCCCCCTTCTTTATTTCTCTATTTCCGCATAAGCTCATTCTCTATTTCCGCATAAGCTTATGCTTATGCTTCCTCATTCCCCCTCATCTCTTTCCCCCTTCTCTATTTCCCCCTTCTCTCATTCACATAAGCTCATGCTCATGCATGAGCATAAGCATGAGCTTATGCTTAAGTTTCCCCCTTCTCTATTTCTTTATTTCCGCATAAGCTTATGCAGAAATAGAGAATGAGAGAAGCATAAGCTCATGCTTATGCTTCTCTCCTTCTCTATTTCCGCATAAGCTCATTCTCTATTTCCGCATAAGCTTATGCTTATGCTTCTCTCATTCCCCCTCATCTCTTTCCCCCTTCTCTATTTCCCCCTTCTCTCATTCGCATAAGCTCATGCTTATGCTCATGCATGAGCATGAGCTTATGCTTAAGTTTTCCCCGTCTTAATTTCTCTATTTCCGCATAAGCTTATGCTTATGCATAAATAGAGAATGAGAGAAGCATAAGCTCATGCTTATGCTTCTCTCATTCTCCATTTCCGCATAAGCTCATTCTCTATTTTTGCATAAGCTCATGCTTATGCTTCTCTCATTCCCCTTCTCTATTTCCGCATAAGCTCATGCTTATGCTTCTCTCTTTCCCCCTTCTCTATTTCCCCCTTTCCCTCTTCTTTCCTTTCCCTCTTCTTTCCCTCTTTCCTTTCCCTCTTCTTTCTTCTTGCCTATGCCTATGCTTATGTTTGTTTTTTTGTTTTTTGTTTTCGTGTTTGTGTCTATGTTAGACATGGGATCACGTCGCTCATCCGACGAGTACAGACAGCCTCGTAGGAGGAGAGCTCACGATCTATATGCTCCAGAGGACTTTAATTCCTCTCAGGCAACTACCCTGAGGACTACCCCTGGTCTGACTCCTCTCGGACCTAGCACTACGACTACCCCTGATCTGACTCCTCTTCCATGTAGCACTGCGACTACCCCTCGGGGAACTCCTTTGCTAGCCGTGCATGGCTTTATCGAGAGTCCCGATGAGTTTGTAGCATAGATGAGCGATGAGGAGGCAGCGAGATTCTTCTCTCTGCTCTCTCAGAGGACCTCAGCAATTCCCTCCCCTACACCGATGGGTGGACGTACTGCCCAGCCATCCCCTCGCGCCCCTTCAACCACGGGATCATCACCTACGCATGCCTCTCACAAGGGAAGGAAGAGTAGGATGGGTGGCTCATGTTGTGCTGACTCGAGAGATGTAGACGAGTCAGCACACTCACGCTCCTTTAGGTCTCCACTTGGTCCGGAGACATAGTATCAGTCAGGTCCCTTTCCCTCTCCTACTCCCACTGCTACTCCTCGCTCCAGAAGCGCTCGCACAACTTCCACTCCTTCAGACTCTGCTACCGTCAGTCCTCCTTACTCATCAGGGGATCTCTCCTATCAAATCACATCTGCCAAAGAGATAATAGAAGATAAAAAGGGCAAAGCAGTGATGGCCACCATGAGGAGGGTGATGAGTCATCACTTCAAGAGCGGCATAAATACCGATTGGCGGTATCAAGATGCCCAAAAGAAGCAGGCGGTGATCGATGAGTTAAAACAAAGATACCCTAATCCGCCAAATGTGGAGTTTAATGGCGATTATATGTGAGAGCGCATGGTCATGAAGCATCGTAGATCAACCTTGCGTACTTCCATCACAAAGGGGTTGGCTAAACCCAGCTAGGCAGACAAAGCTGATTGGAAGTACTTCAAGAAGCAACATAGGGACCATCCCGAAATGTTCGAGGGTCAAAGGAGGGCTGCGAAGAAACGGCTGGATGTCGTAGGTACTTCGCACTTTGGTGCAGGCAGACGGTGCAGGCAGACGGTATGCATTCGAGGCAACCGTGGTAAGTCTACTTCTTCTCATTTAATGTAATGTTCTATTTGTTTTACTACATATTACATGCACTTTAGCTAACTCTAACTCTCGTAAATTGGATCCACAGCAAGCTGCAATGGGTCGTCTTCCTACAGATGCAAAGATGCGACGCGCATTTCAGATAGAAACAAAGCTATGGTTCATTGAGCAAGAGGCAATGGGAGCGACGGTCGATTGGGCTGAGGTGGCTACTCGCATGGTATAAGTTTACTCCTACTTGTAATCTCACTTTTTAATTTAAGTTCCAATCTAATTTTCGATTTATATGGTTCACTCTTAGGGTCAAAGCTCAAGCGTCCCATCATCGGAGGTGAGTGATCAACAGGGCCAAGGATCACACACAGGTGGCGAGGACGAGGGAGAAGACACAGGTGTCGAGGACCAAGGAACAGGCCAACAAGATGAGGATGATTCGGATTTGGATGAGTAGTAGTGGTAGTAGCATTTTGTATATCCGCTCGTTTGAGCAATTTTGTATCGCCCTTTCAAAAGGGTAATTTTGTTACAAACAATGTTGTATATGTCCGACATGTATATGCTTTTGTTGCTCATCATTTCACAAGAACGATTTTGTATCACCCTTTTCGCAAGGGAAATTTTGTTATAAAAAACTTTGTTTTGTAATTACAAAAAAAAAAAAGGATTAGTGGGGCTAAACAGGGCCAAAAGGAAGCCCTGTTTAGCCCCACTAATCCTTTTTTTAACCTTCTATTAATCATCGCCATATAGCGACGTTTACTAGTGTCGCTATATAGTGACGATTAATAGTGTTGTATAGCGACGTTTGAATCGTCGCTATATAGCGATGTTTGCCACTATCGCTATATAGCGATGGTCCTTTTCCGATGCTTTTAGCGACACTTATAGCAATGTTTGCGCCCGTGAAAAAAAAAAATTTAATGTAAAAAGCGTCGGTATTTTCGTCAAAAAATGGCCTATGCCTTGTAGTGCTTGAAAGGAGCATTTTCAAAGGACAATAAGCTTAGTGGGCTCAAGTCCCGTGATTGGCACAAGGTCTTACAGGTATTCTAAGCTGTAGGATGTGTACCAATAATCGTGATGCATTAGCGTAATTATGATTATGTTATATTGTTGACATGACTTCTTTGTCGCTTTGATAGTTCATCCTCCTAATTACAATAAAAGGGTGCTTATAAGAAGATGTTAGAAATGCTATATTCAAGATCAGTGGTATTGTGAGGTATGCTGACTATCAAATCACATTGATTGCATTTTCTTCAATTTAAGCTGAATAATTTGTAGACTGATTATGAAAATATCTTACATGGCCATGTGAAATAGGTGGATATCTCAAAAAGAGATCTCCATATCAAGCATCGAGAAGGCTAGGGTGGAATCCATCGAAGCCGTATGCTTGCTTGAGAAGCACTTTACCTCGAGCATTATGACAACTCAAGTACACTTGCTTGTGCACATAGTTGATGAGGTGGCTATTGCAGGTACCGTTCATATTCGGTGGATGTTTTTTCTCGAGTGGTTTATGAAAACTTTGAAGGGATTTGTAAGACAAAGATCAAGTCTAGAAGCAAGCATGGCAGAGGGATGGCTTGTGCAAGAGTCATTAGTATATATCACGGAGTTTCTTGCATCCACAAATCTCGATATGCCACAAGCTTGGCATAACAAGGATGATGATCGCATCGTTGGCGAGGTTCCCCAAAGAAAAGGCATTGAAAGAAAGTTGAGCAAAGAGCAAATGGAGAAATTCAATAAGTTTTGTATCCTCAATAACAAGGAGATGCAAAAGTGGATTGAGAGATATGAAGCAGCCAAAGCAGAAAGAATAAATGCAAGGACGAGATTCAAAGTAATGTACAGGTGATCGCAACCATATCCACGAGATCTGGCTCTTCTCCCCACTTACATGTCTTTTGATTGGCTACAATTGGCTCTACGTAAAGCCAAATGTGATGGAGAGACAATAAATGAGCGCGAGCGAGAGTTATCATCTGGATATATGATGCATGTAAGTTTCTTACCTCTTGACGTAATTAAGGAATTATTTGTGGTAATATACGCTATAAAATAGATGCATCTTCATTGTTGTAATGATGCTCTTTTACAGTACAAAAAGTATAGTGCATTATGGTCATATGGACGACATTTTCACGTGGAACGCATCGATTCAAAGAGAGTCACGTATGATTGTGGAGTCATGGCTAACTTCACACAAGATAGCTGAGCAAGTGCTTCGGATACCAATCTTCTCTCCTCACAATTGGATTATTGTGGAACCATATGCAAAATCTATGAAGTTGATTTTAGACGATTTAGTATTTTCATTCTTGATGTAAAATGGTTTAGTCTTATTTACAATAGTCCCCATGCGACAGTGAGAAAAGATAGTAGTGGTTTCTTTGCAATAGACTCCACCAAACATTGGACCGATGAAAGTGATACTTTTGTTCTTCCTGAGCACTGTGAGCAGGTGCATACTAATGATTTAATTAACCGAAGGTTTCGTACTTAAAGATCCATTGATACATGTACTTAAGCATAATTTCATATATATAATTGACGACATTTGGCATCCATCTTCAATATAGGTGGTTTTTCATCCGGATGTACATGTAGGATGAGATTTTGGAGTACGAGATATTTTGAAGAAAAAGACTTTTGGAATAATTAACAAAATGCATCAGAGATATTAGATGCCTTTATCGAGATGTTGATGAATTAAACTTAGATTTGGTAGATTCCTGCAAAAAGAATCTTACATGTTCATACTAGTTACACAACACAACAAGACAACGCACCTATAGACGCGCACACAGACACATTTACTCAACTTTAAAAAAAACTTACGGGCACGTTTATTTGCACGTCTATTTGTGTGTCTATAGACCTGCATCTAAAGGTGCGTCTATATACAAGACAAACGCGCCTATAGATGCACATATAGACACGTAAATAAATGCTCTACTAGAAAATTTTAAAAATAGATAGACACATTTATAGACGCGTTTATAGATGCATTTATAGACACATTTATAGACGCTTCTCGAACAAACAGATGCATATGTAGATGCGTTTATAGATGCCCTGATAGACGCCCTAGAGAATATTTTTTAAATTTGGTGTGCTTGAACAGAATGCTGTGTATGTCATGTATGCTATGTAGTTACAAGAATCCCATTTCCACATTGTGTAATTCAATTCTTATAGCCTGTGTGTGTACACCACACACACACACACACACACACACACAGATAAACATAAACATAAACATATACATATACATAAACATATACATAAACATAAACGTATACATATACATATACATGTACATATTTATATACATATACATATACATATACGTATATACATATAAATATACATACACCTACCCTACACCTACACATACACATACACCTACACCTATACACATATACACACACATACACACACCCCCATACCCACAACAGGAAAAGGCACCCACAGACATGCACATAAACGCGCTTCCTTAATTTTGAAAAAAACTTACGGGCATGTCTATTTATGCACAATTTTTTTTAAATAAAAATAGCACTAATGTAAAAAATAACTTTAATCTCTTTTTTTTTAAAGATGATTTTAAAAACAAAATATTTATATTTTCATATTTTTTTTAAAAAAATTACGTAATTCCAAAAATAATTTAAAAAAACTTTAAAATGCATTTCAAATTTAGAAATATTTTATAATTATTCCTATAAGCTAAGATTTAAACGTTTTTTTATTTAAATAAAAATAGCTCTAATTTAAAAAATGACTTTAATCTCTTTTTTTTCAAAGATGATTTTAAAAAATAAATTTTTACATTTTCACATTTTAAATAAAAAATGTCGTAATTCAAAAAAAAAACTTTAAATGCAATTGAAATTTAGAAATATTTTATAATTATTCCTATGAACTAAAATTTAAACATTTTTTTATTTAAATAAAAATAGCTCTAATTTAAAAAATAAATTTAATCTCTTTTTTTTCAAAGATGATTTTTAAAAACAAGATTTTTACATTTTCACATTTTAAATAAAAAATGTCGTAATTCAAAAATTTTAAAAAAACTTTAAAATGCATTTGAAATTTAGAAATATTTTATAATTATTCCTATGAACTAAAATTTAAACGTTTTTTTTTTAAATAAAAATAGCTCTAATTTAAAAAATAACTTTAATCTCTTTTTTTTCAAAGATGATTTTAAAAAACAAAATTTTTACATTTTCACATTTTAAATAAAAAATGGCGTAATTCAAAAATTTTTAAAAACTTTAAAAATGCATTTGAAATTTAGAAATATTTTATAATTATTCCTATGAACTAAAATTTAAACGTTTTTTTATTTAAATAAAAATAGCTCTAATTTAAAAAATAACTTTAATCTCTTTTTTTTCAAAGATGATTTTAAAAAACAAAATTTTTACATTTTCACATTTTAAATAAAAAATGTCGTAATTCAAAATTTTAAAAAAAACTTTAAAATGCATTTAAAATTTAGAAATATTTTATAATTATTCCTATAAACTAAAATTTAAATAAATTTTAGCAAAAAAAAAATGCTACATAAAAAAAACCCTACCTGGACTCTCCCGCTCCGTCCATCTCCGTCGCTGTCCGTCGGTCGCTCTCCGTCGCTGTCGCAATTCCGTCGACGTCCCACAAATCCGAAATCGGTCGATGAGGAGGAGCTCGATCGAGGTATGAAGAATGAGGGGGGTCGCTCTCCTTTTATAAGAAAATTTAGGGTTTCCCTACCTCGATCGAGGTATTTTTCATGCAACATACATCATACCTCGATCGAGGTATAGACATGCCACCATACCTCGATCGAGGTATTTTGACATGCCCATACATATCTGTACATCTACCTCGATCGAGGTATTGACATGCCACGATACCTCGTTTGAGGTATGTCAGCAGCAGCCGGATGCCACATGTCTCGATTGATGTATTCGACATGCGGCCAAGTCATCAGTCCAGCATACCTCGATCGAGGTATGTCAGCTGCCCTGTCGGATGGCACATACCTCGATCGAGGTATAGCTAGACATGCCACACTACCTCGATCGAGGTGAAGCTGGAATGCCACGATACCTCGAACGAGGTATATGTGGCATGTATACGTGGCATGCCAGCAAACCTCGATCGAGGTATAGGCTCGGTCCGCCGGTTAAAAAAGCCTAGCACCTCGATCGAGGTATTGGCTTGGCTCGGTTGTCCTCGTGTGTGATTTTCATTGGAGATAATACCTCAATTGAGGTATTGTAGACCGAAGCAAAACCTTTGTATTTTCACTCGAGCAGGTGTCACACTCACCCAAAAGTGGACACCCTTAGCTTGCTACCACCGATATGATGAATTATGTTTGGACCCAAGTGCAATCCAATGAGTGATAGTGCTGCTTCATCTTTTTCCTTCCACACATCATTTTGTGTTGTGGGTATGTCTTCTTTTACACTCTTCCAAAGCTTTTGATGCATCAGGAGATACCTCATTTGTGTGGACCGGGTATGAAATCCTTCCCCAGTGAATTTCTCAATAGTTGGGGTGTGTATTGCCATTGCAAATGTCTTACCAGTTGATGATACTTTCAAATCTGGTAGTGTCTAATTGCATATAAAAAATTTGAGTTGACAAGTGTGTAGAGCTTGAAAAACCAGTTATTTTTCCTTTTTGGAGCATGTGCAAATTCTTCCTAGATTTGGAAGTTGCACCTTGGTGAAGTTTCTGTGAAGAAGAGAAGACCTTTGCTAATGCGCACAGGGATTCACATGCAGAATTCCATACTATCTTAGCAAGGGTTGATGTGCTTAGGTGGCACTGTGGCGACCTTTTAACCTAGATTAGTTAACCTAGGGTTACACAAACTATACCATGATTAAATTAACCCAGGCCGCTGAACTCAACCATAGTTGATTTTTGACTACCTTATCTACCACGTGTCTTTTTTTAAGGAACCTTGGAGATTTGAAAGTTTGTTGTGCAGGGAAGGTCGATGATGGATGAGCGGCTTCGACAGAGAGAAAGAGTTTATTCTTTCATTGAGAAAGAGATAGGGAGTTCTTTGGAAGAGTTTTCCTCTCTCTAAGAGAGATAGATTTGTTTTTTAGATCTATGTGTGCATTGTTTCCTTCTACGAGCAATGGAAGCTCCTACATCCGCTATGTTCGGCTGACTATCAGCCCTCAAGATCCACCAAAGGCTCCTCTCTGCTTCGGCTGCCTAGGTCCTAGTCCAATTACAGCCCCTAGCTACAACTATCTATAGCTTCCAAGTCTACCTCGACGGCAGGGCGGAAGTAGCACAACAGCCTTGGACCTCGAAGGAATTCGCCTTCACGACGGACCTCCAAGTGCTTCAAGATTGCCAAGAGCTACGAGCCTCCCACAGCTACCATAGCTCAGCTAGTTTGTAGCTGCCATACATCCTTCAGCTTCAATGCCATACAACCTTCAGCTTCAAGCTCCCACAATAGCCCTTCTACATCAGCAAGCCTTCCTTCACAAAGTGCATGGGCTGACTGCATCCCAGACTACCGACGACATCAACAAAGGCAACGCAGCCTTACACAGCTACTGTCAATGAGTGGCCTCGCCTCCACCAACGGACGCTCGACCAATAGCTTCCACAACCTGTAGCGACTCCAGTCACATGAGAGCTCTAGCATCATCTTCGAGCAACATCTCCTTCTCACGAGCAACTGCATCCTCCACCCATCATCCTCAAAAAGACAATTTGAGGCTAGAGACTTGCTCCCACTAGAGGAGGAGCAAAAATTAATTGTCAAATAAAATGCCAAGTTGAAACAAGCATTAGCAAATTTCAAGAGGCATAATTGTGACTCTTAAGAACTCGAATCAAATTGCAGAGAGCCATCCACTAAAATACTAGTAGATTATTACATATAAATAGGTCAAGATGTTGACCGTAGCGCAAGTTTAGTTTACGTAATGACATAGTGCCAATAGTGCAAGACTCCACCGTGAGAAGAACTATAAAAATGCATCTTGCAATGCTAGTAGACATCCCAGGAGAACCAGGGAGACGTGCCGATTACAGACGATAATATTAGGGCAGTTTTGACGGTAAGCCTTCACCATTTGATGCCGAAGAAGGCAATGCAACTTTCAGTCTTTCAAGGCGAGAAAGGCAAGCGAGTAGTTGTTATGGAATGGGAGGCATGCGCAGGCATGGAACTAGGTAAAACTAACAAGGTTTCTCATTGAGTTGATCTTGTTGCATAGATCCATCGTCAAATGATCAACCAATCATTGGAGACTCCGTGCAGGCGTCCATCATGCCAGCACTCCCTATGTTGGAGAGCTGTGTTGTAGAGTGAGCCGTCTGACGAGAGCATCGATTGAAGGGTCGCCTTGCATGTCCCGTGGGAGCTGAGGTGCATGAGCTCTCCATAGTTGTTGTTGAGGCACCGTATGAGGCTATCATGGTTGTGGGGTGCGCCTGGTTGGTGAGTCGATTTGCTAGAGTTAATGCAAAGGGTCACTTTGCACTATCGTAGCAGTGCATATGAGCCTCATACGAGGTGTCGAGAGTTGTTTGAAGCATTGTAGATGGGCTGGCGATGGTGAAGCTCGTGGCTGGAGCCTGGTGCATGGTCACTCTGAAGGGTCATTGAGGGTCGTGAGGCTGCAGTTCATTACTATTGCAGATAGAATAAGGACTTCAACCTTGTCCAGAAAGTAATTGATGAACGGAGGGAGGAAAGTCATGCATGGTCAAGAATGGAATATAAAACAAGAAATCTTCCTCTTGCAGATCAACTAAGAGAGAGGGATATAGGTTGTAGTACAGAACCAAAGGGTGTACACCCTAGGGCAACCCATGGTGGTGATGGCCAGGTGCCTAAACTCAATGCATCCCAAATAAGACTTTTAAGGAATGCTCTGCAACTCTCTAGCATGAATGCTATGCAAGTTTCTCAATTGGCTATAGACCTAGGGTACAAAGGTCGCTATATCAAGAAATACATTGCTAAGAGCTACATAAACCGACTACAAAATGTGTATTTTTCATGAAGGTACATATGTCAAAGTGTTTTTTGATTTTATCTCAAGTCTATATAACTATTGTTGCAGCTAATTGAATTTGTCTTTTGTGATGTAGATAGATATATGTTCAAATCAAGCTTGAGTAGGTACATACCAAAACAAGATCCATTTGGACCACCAAAGTTACCTGCCCCTATCAACGAAGTGTTCTAGATAAAAAATGTGGCTTTCAAGGTGCATGAGTCAACCATTACAGGTGCTGGCTTGGGCTTGTTTTTGCATGACTCCATCAAGAGAGGGACTACTATTCTCCATTATGGAGGTGACAAGTACTCCTACAGAGACTAGAAGGAATTATGTAGAGTTCATCCAAGGCTAAAGAAATACTCTATCCAACAGACCCTACTGTCCCTATGAAGGATATGGTGCATATTGTTGGTGATGTTCAATATGGCAATGTGGCAAGATTTATTAACAGCAATAGAAATACCAATGTAAAGCCAAATGTTTGTTATGTATTTTCCCCTAATGTTCCATCTTGGTATGACCCCATGATGAACATAGATATTGCAGAATATGGTCACATTTGTATTGAATCCATAGATGATATACATGCAGGAGAGGAGCTATTTGTTGTGTGTGAATAATATGCAAACATGTTCATAACTACATTCATAATGTATTTTGAAGGAGTCTCTCTCGTGCCATTCTTTCCGGTGCCATTCTCTTTGGGGCTAGAAATTGAGAGTTTCTTTGGAATCATGATTTATTTCAAGGATTTCAACGGTGCATCAACAAGTTGTTATGTTTTCATCCTAAAGTGTACTTTTTTACTTTGCAATGAGTAATCAACATGACATGTAAAGTTATCCTTTTACAATAATGAGCTAGTCAGTCTAAACATTGAAAGTGCACAATAAATGATTGTCATTGCCACCTAAATTAAATCAAATGCTTGTCACTGCCCATTGATTAAGTGTTGGATAGCCCCATAAAAACCTTACACACAATAAATCCATTATGAAGCTTGCTATGGCAAGAAGCCTTTAGTTGCACACTTCTAAGTATTTGGATTCTTGTCATACAAATTAGTGCAAGAGCAACATAGAAGCAAGTTGATATCAAAGTTTAAAATGTGCTTTTGTGGATTACATTTTCGAAAGTGAAGGGGTAGCATATGGTAGCATCTATCATCTAGCCACCAGGCAAATTATAGTAAATAGAGATACCATATTTGTGGAGAAACTAGTTCAACTTTTGTTCTCATGCACAAACAACACATAAGCATTACACAATGCATTTAATTCCTTGATATCCATGTACAATATGACTCTACTAGATGTGCAATTTTTGTAGACACGTGAAGGTAATAAAATACAGCCCATAATAACATATGAGTAGCCAATTTTGAAAAAAAAATCAACCTATTAATATGCCTATAGATGAGGCAATTATGGAGGATGCAATGAAATAGGAAATGAAAATAATTAAAGCATCTAAATAGACTCCCAAATGGCCAATAGATCTAAACTTGTATTCCATTAATTTTGGATTAGTGCACTCTCCAAATTCATTTCTATAAGTAATTTTGGATAAGGATTGAGGAAAAAAACGTAACTTAATTTTCTAAGCTCTTTAAAGCAAAAATAAATAAAATTATGAAATTAAATGGAACATATTATGCAGACACTCATATCCTCCTGATCCAAGTAATAAATTGATACTTAAAAGAGCATATGAGATATTTTACTATAATGAACCTTTAAAAATAGAATCATGCGTCACTTAATATAATTACAAAAATTAAATGGAACATATTATACAAACGCTCATATCCTCCTCATCCAAGCAATGAAATGATAATTAAAAGAGCATCATGAGGTGTTTTATGGTAATAAACCTTTAAAAATAGCATCATGAGGCACTTAATTTAATTATAAATTCCCATGAGTAGACATTTAATATAATTATAAATAAATATAAATTTCCATGAGTAGAAATTTAATATAATTAAAAAGATCATGAGAACAATAAAATTAGAAATATCATGAGACATTCAAGAAACATGAGGTATTGAATAAAATTAAAAACATATCATGACACACTTTCATTTAAGAATATAAAACTTCTTATAATTATAAAAAATGCATCATGAGATATTTAAATTCATTACATGCATTGGCACCATTTAGTACAATTTAAAAGAAATTTCATGAAACATTCAGATAATCTTTAAAAAATACATGGATTAGTAAATATCATGAGAGCATGATCCTCATGCATTTGGACATTTAATATAATTAAAAAATATCATGGCACATGTCATATAATTGAAGAAGACAACAAGAAAGAAACATCATGAAAACACTAGAGATAAAGTTGTATTTACATGGCATGTATTTTTGTTAGACGAAAATTTGGCTTTAGGTTAAGGCCAACCATTGGCAAGAGGCTGAATTTCTATTTTCTCTAGAGGCTCTGATGTCTTGGGAAAACATTGAATCTCTCTTTCCTTTAGAGGTTGTGATGCTTTGAGTGAATACTAAGCATCATCTTCTATAATTGTGCACTCCTCCCCAATGGTAGCAATTAGGTCTTGAATGTTTTGATCCATAAATGATTATGTTTTAATTCAAATAAGTTTATTTAATCTTATATTTAATTTAAAATATATTTAATTTGTTTATTATTAGGTTAATATTAAATTAGTTAGTACTTTACATTAGATTTAAAATATATTTACAATATTTAATATTATGTTAGTAGATTAGCTTAGTTTACATTACATTCACTTTTATCTCAAGCTAAACTTTCCTTGACCGAGTAGGAAAACATTGTACCCAACTCACCCACACTCACCCTTCTTTACCACCAAGCTCCAACCTACCCGTAACCTTAAGTATGTTTCTTTAAACTTTTGTCAATGCGTTTGTGCTTCAAATATTTTAGACAAACTTATTAGGGCATATTTGGGATCAAAAAGGGTCCTTTAGACAATTGCACAATTCAACCATTCCTAGCCTTTTTAATGAATAAATATCCATCAAAAAAATTCTTACTAACCCTTGTAACCTGATACTTTCGAGTTCCCACCAACATGAGGTAGGGGTTACCAAACTAGGCTATACCCATGTTGGTTCAAATAACACTACCCTTCCTAGCCATTTTTATGGACAATGATCTATCAAAAAAACCCATTCCAGCCCTTGTGAACAAAGAATTTCTTGGTACTTTTGGGTTCCCACCACCATGGTGTAGGGATCATCGCACTAGGTGATGCACGTGGTGGTTCAAATGTTTTAGACAATCATGCACAATCCAACCCTTCTTAGGTTTTTTTATGGATCATGATCTATTAATAAAACTCCTTCCAAACCTTTGGAACAAAGTCTTTCTTGGTAATTCTGGGTTCCCATCTCCATGAGGTAAGGGTCATCACACGAGGCAATGCTTGTGGTGGTTTAAATGTTATAGACAACTAGACAACCCAGCCCTTCCCATCCTTTTAGAATATTCATTCAAAAGAAAGTGTAAGAATGAGTAATGAAAATTTGGAGACATGGATTCATTTCTAATGAAAGAATATACTCAAATTGTAAATCATTCATTCACATTCTATTGAAAATTTTTTAAATATTCATTCAAAAGAAAGTGTAAGAATGAGTAATGAAAATTGAGAGACATGGATTCATTTTTATTCAAAGAATATACTCAAATTGGAAATCATTCATTCGCATTCTATTGAAAGAATATTAAATATTCATTCAAAAGAAAGTGTAAGAATGAGACAAGTGTTCTAATAACCTTTAAAACTCTAAATTCATAGACACCTTTAAAACTTTTTGTATTCTTTCACATTCTATTGAAAGAATATTAAATATTCATTCAAAGAAAGTGTGAGAATGAGACTCTAGGTGTTCTATTAAACTAAGACACAAAGAAACAAATTTACTTTAACATCATAGACAAACACAAAACAAAATCACATTTTTCACAAGAGATCTAAGGAACTCAACAAGGAGATCCTAGAACTCCCACAAACAAATTTCATAGACACAAAAAGTCCATCACATTTCTCACAAGAGATCAAAGGCACTCAAGAAAGAGAATCAAGAAAGAGAACCTAGAACTCCCACACAAAGACCAAACCCATAAGTCTCATAAGAGATCTCAAGAACTCAAATAAGAGATCCTAGAACTCCCACAAACAAATTCCATTGCTTTCACAACCTTGAAGGGACTTTCTTCTTTCTTTTCCTTGTTTGATCTCTTATGCTTGGCTAGGGAACCAAGCATGAGATAAGAGAAACTGGCAACTTGTGAGCTTAAGTACAAGAAAAGAGCCACATAATTGTCCTAATACAGGTTTATTTGAACTCATGAATAAGTTATTCATATATGAATACGTGTTCGTATGAATATGAATAGATGACGTGTTGATGTATGGAAAAAACATGATGTGTTATCACCTTTTTGCCCGATTTTTTCCCCCCTTTGAATCATTCGTCTGAATTTCCCGCATTTTCCAAATCACAAATTTGAATTTTTCTACTTAGGTGCCCAGAAAGGCCATTATTGAAGTAAGTGTCCTCTTCAATCTAACAACAAGGGTACTCGTTCCTCCTCTACTACTATAACTCCTGCCGTTGTTCATATTGAAACTATTGATTCTCTAGCTTCTTCTATTGGAGAGGGGTTGTGGCTCTTCAAGCCAAACATTCCAAGACCTGAATCGTCATCAATAGTGGGGCATCTCATAATATGAGACCTTCTATAGGGGGAGATGTCTATATTGGCTAAAAAAATTTGTGATCTTAGGGGGAGACATCTGTATTTATGATAGTTCTACTATCAAAGTACATAGTGAAGGAAATCTTGACATGATTCCAAAGGCCAAGGTGGGATGCACTCTTCTAGGGTACTTTTTGTTCCCTCTATTGGCTTTAAATTGCTGTTTGTTTATGAGACTTCCCGTCCAAGTACCACTGCTTTGTTTTATGAACACTTTGTGAAGGTCAAGGATAAACATTAGGGGAGAATCGGGGTCTCAAAAGGGCCTCATAAAGAATGGATTAGGGAATGCTTAGTGGGCTAATGCAAGGGGCTTGGAGGGTCCCAAAGAGGCCTAACTAGCCCAACCTAGGTGGGTTAAGCCCACATTTGAGCCCACCTCTCCCCCCATCAATGAGGGGAGGGGGCCAATTTTTGAAATTTGAATTTCAAATTTTGAATCTCCCTCCCTCTCTCTCTCTCTCTCCCTCCCTCCCTCCCTCCCTCTCCCTCCCTCCCTCCCTCCCTCCCTCCTCCTCCTCCCTCTCCCTCTCCCTCTCCCTCTCCCTCCCTCCCCCTCCCTCCTCCTCTCCCCTCCTTCGTCTTGCTCCTCCTCCTCCCTCCTCCCTCCTCCCTCTCCCCTCCTCCTCCTCCTTTTGGCTCCTCCTCCCTCCTTCCTCTCCCCTCCTTCTCCAGCCGCCTAGGATCCCTCTCCTTTGCTCCTCCCTCCTATAGAATCTCTCCCCTCCTCCCTCCTATAGCATCTCTCCCCTCCTCCTCCCTTCTCCAGTAGCTCCTTCCCTCCCTTCTCCACCTATTGCCCTACTCTTCTCCCCCTCTTCCTCTTGCCCTCATTTGCTTCTCCTCCTCCATCTTCCTTGCTACTCTCTCCCTCTCACTGCTCCATCTTTGCCAGCTCTCCCCTACATTTTAGCTTGCATCACTGATACCTCTCTTTGAGTACTCATGGCACCATTCGAGGACATATCCAACAAGTACCATGTGAACCTACAAATGGAGGCAGAATATGCAAGCACACGCTCTTTGGGATATAGTGGAACTCCTCAAAGTGTGCTCCAGAATCTTCGATTGCAAGGGAAGAAGCATCTTGACATTTGGGTGGATGGAAACTTATATCCTTTAGACCCTACCACCCAAAAGAGTCCTCCTTTTCATACAGTGCATGATGTTATTCAGTTTGTTGGCAAGGGACATGCTGGATTGCTCGGTTATTGCAATTGATTGAATGATTCTCAGACATTGGCTATGCAAGAAAGCGAGGTGCAAAGAGCCCAAGTAGAAGAACTTGCACATTTGGTAAATATTACTATTGTGGCAATGCATAATAGTATGCAGGATCTCCAATTGCAAAACAAAGAACTCTGTGACAAAGCACATGCACTGGACTTGGAGCAACATGAACTAGAAGAATCAATCCACAAGCTTGCTAAAAGCAAACAAGATTTGGAAAGGTCTATCTAATGAGAGAAGTCGATAGAACGAGTACAAAAGTCAAAGGGAACACCTTTGGGACTGAAGGAGAGGAAAAGACAATTGCAATCTATTGATGCATTGTCAACCAATAGTGGTGCCTGAAAGAGGAGAATACGGATTGCAAGGTTAGTTCCCCAAACTTTCAATGAAATTTCTTACCCCAAATTATTTGTGGTGTTGCATTCTTTCCACTAAGACTCATTTGTACTCTACTTTAGGAATTTCATGGAGGATGTGATGGGAACAATGGAAATGGATGATAGTGATCCTTCATATGTTCTAAGAAGTTTAATAAAGCCAAGTTATGTCATGGAAGTGTTGAAGGACCCTAGACAAAAAGGGCTACGTAAACCAGTTGCTAGAGAGGTAATGAAGGATTTCAAGGGCCTCGTCCAAGCAAAGGAGGTGCTTGGAGCTTGTGATGCTACTGGTGTAAGTCGTGAAGCTTACAACTTTGTTTTTAAAATTTTCAAGTTTGCTATGGAGGAAAAGTATAAGATATCTACAATGCCATTGCCAACACCGTGGTCTGTAAGGCTTGCACATCAAGAAACAAACCAATGTGCTAAAGAAAAGCTTGGAGGATACCATTGTGTAAGTGGCATAATGACTTGGAAGAGTAAAAAGAAATCTGGCATCTAAACATTTGAGATGAATGCTTTTAATAATGTTTACGTGGATGTAGAGAATTTGCAGAGAGCCATGGTCAAATTCTATGGGATGAGAGAAGAAGGTAAGAGAAATTCCCTCTTCACATTCAACTTTATTTCTTCTGATATCTATATCCTTACTGAATTTCTCTTTCACTATACAGATGGCAAGCTAATATTTGTTATAAAAATAGATGAAGCTCAGTTGGTAAAATACCACAAGCTAGAGAGGGTGAGCATTTGTATTATGAATGATGCCTTGCATTTTTCTCAAGGGGATGAGGAAGTTGAGCATGGTTTCTCAGTCCAATTTGAGAAGGACATATGGTGGCTTGTAGCCTTTGAGACCCCAAAGGAGTGCCACGATACATTGAATTGGGTTTTGGAGAGAACCGGCATCCCGTCGATGATTCGAAGACAAGAGGCAGGGCAAACATTAATTGTGGATGGCATAGAACGTTTCAAGTTGAATGGCATCTAGCTGGTGATTTGAAGACCCTCAAGTGCTTGTATGGTTGTGATATAGCTGCACATCCAAAATGGACATGCTTGTATTGCACCCACTCTCAGAAGATGCAAAAGGGAAGCCTATAGTGGGAAAATGGCATCCTTTCTTGCAACCAAAGTGCAGCCCCTGATCGTTAGAAAAATGATCCTAAGTGGGACCCCATTCTACCAATTCCATTGGAGTAGGTACACGTGTGTACTTTGCATGTTGAACTACGTATACTTGATAAGTTACTCTATCTCCATCTAGTTTATGCTTGGAATTTGAGGCCACAGCAAGTATCTGCACAATGCATTGCAAAAGCTGAAGAACTACTCTCACTAATGGGACTTTGCGGAGGTAATGTGAAGCTTAAGTAGGACAAGAAACAATCAGGAAAGACACAAAATCTTCCTGCTACAGTGTCCATGGGTGGAGGAAAGGCAAGGAGGTTCTTGTCCAACCACAATGCTAATAAAGAAAAAAATACATTGGCTCAAAGCACCCTAGGTTGGGAGTACTAGAAATATATGTGTGAGTGCACCACAAATCAAGCTTCACATTCGCGAATTGCTACTTTGAGAGCAAAACTGTGGACAAAGCTTAATGCATTTATAAAGTTGCTTAGACAAGGTCAAATAGATGGGCTTTATTATGAGAGATTTAGGACAGCATTGGGAGAATTCATATCATTGATGGTAGATGCATGGGGGGAGTCACATATTACACATTACATGGTAATCCTCCTTAAGTTGAAATTTTGTGCTTTAAACTTCAATCAGTTTATGTTTCTAATACAATGTTTTTCTTTACAGCATATTCTTTACGCACATGCACCATGGTTTGTGGAGCAATGGGGCCCTCTGTCCATTTGGAATATTCAAGGAATGGAGAAATCACACTACAGAGCAAAGGTAGCATACTTCAAGAATACAAGGCAGGGGTGGTATTGCGTGAAGCAATGCACTACACAAAATGTTCGATTGGTTTTATAAATGTCTAGAAGCCAGGACTCTCAAGCGCGATAAAATAGAGGTCTCAAGTCTCGCAAAAGCGGTTCAACATGTCAAGAAGTCAAGGAGATGTGCTGCTTGGAAGTCCTCAATAGGGAGCCAAGGGGTTGCGCTTTGGTTGCAATGTAGAGTCACACAAGGGAGGCATTGGGTCCTAAGAGAGCCCCAAATGTAAAATGTTTGATGAATAAAGTTAACACTATTTTGAGTCAATTATAGATTCCAAAATTCACAAATTTGTTTGGAAATTGCAGAATTGCATGTGCGACATGGCAGGGGGAGGGGTGAGTGGGTTGGGAGGGAGGGTGGTGAAGATTAAGTATTACCGAACTGGCGACAAAACATTGGGGGGGAGGTGGTGCACTCAAAAAACCCTAATTTAAAAGAAAAACCCTAAAGTGCTTTAAAAAAGACTATATAAAGCACTTCAAAACCCTAAAATCCCTCATTTCTATGGCACGAGTCAAACAAACTACTAGACCCACTGGATGCCGTTTTACCCGTTGTCCTCCTCACAATGCCATGGCCTCCGAACACACTGCAAGCCCCAGTGGCCAAGAGGGCGGCCAAGAGGGCAATGATCACCAGGGATCTAAAGGCAGTTCTCATCATCAGGAGTCCAAGCAACGCAAGTCCCCACCATCCAACTCTCATGAGGGATCCCAGGGATCTCAGCACCATGAGGAATCCCAGCATGATGAAGGATCCAAGCACGATCAGGGATCCTCTCAATCCTTCCACACAACTAACCGTGGAAGTAGAGAGATCTCCCAAGAGGGGCAAAATAGTCCAATCAATCATGATCAACTACCCCTCCCTCCTCCATGGGGTCCTAGCATGGAGCATCTAGACCAACAAGGGGAGCAAGAAAGGCAAAGAGAGGAGATGGAGAGATTACAGGGGCCACAACAAGAGGAACTATTTGGCAAGCTCACAGATATAATGAACCTTGGCCCCAATCCTCCAAACAAGCAAACTGCATGGAAGAGCACCATCAACCCTCTGTGCCTCGAGATTATCAGATATGAGGAGCCTCTAGTACGAGCTGATCAAGAGCCTCAGCCTGCTATCTCACAGCCTTGTGAAAAGGAAAAGAGACCAAGGACAAAGTAGATCCCTAGGCGTGACAAGCCACCTCGAATGACCCACCAGACATAGGAAGAGTCTAAAGAGGTGGTTGCAAGGGAGGAGAGGTGAAAGAAGTTTAAAGCAGACAAGAGACCATGGAGCCATGTCCAAAGGCCAGTGCAGGGTCCCTCAAAGATTAAAAGGCACAAAAAATCATGCATGAAGGCACTTCAGGAGATCCGCAAGTTCCAAACCACTGTGGAAAATCTCATTCCCTGTGCATCCTTCCAACGTGTTGTACGTGAAATAGCACAGCATTACAAGAGTGATGTGTGTTTCACTTCAGGCGCTATGGGAGCAATTCTGGAGGCAACGGAGCAGATGATAGTAGGTCTTTTTGAAGATGCAAACTTATGTGCTATCCATGCCAAAAGAGTAATAGTGATGGACAAGGACCTTGCACTCACCAAGCACATCCGCTCTGATCCCTCCCTTAGGCCCTAGATGTTGTTTAGGTTCATTTGGTGTAACCTGAATTATTTTGTAAATCTCTTGACAAAACATGTGTGCCTCAGGATCTATGGAGCACTCTAAGGTGGATGGAACCTATGTGGAAACATGATGAAGAGAGTGCTCATGACATGTATCTCAAGTCAATTAGGTTCCAAGATAGATTAGCTTGGACTCATAAAGAGAATCTTGAGATAGTGCAAAGTGCTTGATTGATATTACTTCAAATGAACCTCCCTTTTATAGGTGAGGGTACTTACATCCATTTTGCTTGCTCACATGTGGGATATCTCCTCCATGCCATGTGGCAGCTTTCCCTTTGCTCATACCTTTGCTCTACAAGTGCTCATGGCACCACAACTCTCAACACCTCCCCTTGGTGCCATAATCCTTTGGCTACTGCAAGGTGGTCAGATGTGAGTTACATTCCATCACCTCCCCTTAGTGCATGCATTGCTACTTAAGGTGGTCAAGTGTGGCTTTTACATGTCAATACCTCCCCTGGGTGCTTTCATAGCTACTCTCAGGTGGTCAGTTTTGATTACAAAAACATAATAGGCAAGGTTGGCAAGGTTTTTGCTTTTCAATACATTCCATTGATGTCACCTTTTGGCTCATGGCTTGATGACAATGGCATTCTCTTCTTTGCTTGGTGCATGATGCTTTGTTTTTCCATGTGCCTTGATGCTTTGTGTGGATGCCATGCTTCGGGCTATGGTCATCTCATACACTTGTGCTTTCGGCTTGCTTTTTACATCGATGTTTGCATTCATGCTTTGCTTTTCCAATGGTTGCAAAGGTCTTACCAATTGATTTCTTTCAATATTGGCAGTGTCTAATTGCTAACAATGATTCTGATCTGACAGGCACGTAGAGCTCGAAAAGACGATCACTTTTTCTTTTTGGAGTGTTTGCAAATTCTTTCTGGATTGCAAGTTATGGCTTGTTGAAGCTTTTGTGAAGAAGAGAGGCTTTTGATGATGTGGCACAGGGATTCACATGCTGAATTCCATACTGTGCTTAGCAAGAGGCTGTGTGCTTAGAAGGCACTGCTGACTGTGCATGCTGATGTGGCTTAACTAGCCCTAACTTTAACCAGAGTTACCCATTTGACCAAGGGTGAGCTAACCCTAGTGTGACCACAAACTTAACCAGGGATGTTTATAACTAACACCGGTTAGTTATTATCTGCCACGTGTCTTAAGGTTACACCTTAGACAAACTTTGCGGCTGCAGAGAATTTGCAGCGAGGACGGCGATGCGGTGGCGACGATGAAGATGGCTCGTCGGTGGCATTCGCAAGAAGTTCATCTTGCTGTAGATATTGGAGCTCTGTGGAGCTTTCATTGCACGTCATTGCTCGTCATCTAGAGTTGACTGCGAAAATGCAGAAGTTGCGGCTCATGGGTGTCGTGCTTTTGGTAGACGCTGCTGCGCTGGAGCTCGCAAGGACGTATGAGGTGGCTGAGGCGTTGCTTGGAGAACTTGGCGCTACATAGCAAGGATTTTGTAGGGCCATTGTGGACTTGCCTGGCTGCTGTTGCAAAGCTTGGGCAGAGCGCTCTTGTAGATGAAGCCTCATCTCTAAACTATGCTGCACCTTAGGAGGTCGCCCGTGAGGAAATCTGAGAGTCTTCTTTGCTTCTGGAGGTCCCTTGCCGCCCAGAGTTCGTTTTGCTAGAGCAGGCTGGCTGTTGTGGAGGCCGCTCGTTGGTCGTGAGGGGCTTTGGAGGTTGTAATACACTGAAGCTCGTCGTTGGAGCTTTGGAGAGCTTAGTTGCAGAGTTGTAGTCGAAGCGCTGTGGAGTCACCAAAATCAGGCCGGTGGAGCATTGTTGGAGCTGAAGACCTACCTGTCGAGGCACATCTAAGTAGAACTGAAGCACTGCTCGATTGCTATGATGCTTTTAGTTGTAGAAGCGGGTTGTAGGGCATGCTATGGGCCTCCGTTTGCTGTGTATAGCTGAGTTTTAGCTGAAAGGCCCTGAAATCTATGAGCCTCACTGTGTATAGTCAGCTATGAGTTTTAGTTTCGGGCGTGAAGCTTAAGTCATTGCTTTCCCTCTGAAGGACATGCTAGTCTCTCTCTCTCAATGAAAAGCACACAAAGAACTCTCTCTTTCTCTCTCACAGAAGATTATGAAGGAATTGCTCTCTTTCAGAATGGGAAGACGGAAATTTTATAAGAACTCTCCTTCTAAAACTAAAACTAACCTAGGAGAACTCATGAGCTCCTAAGACATGCCTACAACTAATCTAGGAATGGAAGCAATCCTAGTGAACTACTAATGAGCTAAACTAGGAGAGCTAAACCTATGCTCTAATACCATGACAAAACATGTGTGCCTCAGGATCTATGGAGCACTCTAAGGTGGATGGAACCTATGTGGAAACATGATGAAGAGAGTGCTCATGACATGTATCTCAAGTCAATTAGGTTCCAAGATAGATTAGCTTGGACTCATAAAGAGAATCTTGAGATAGTGCAAAGTGCTTGATTGATATTACTTCAAATGAACCTCCCTTTTATAGGTGAGGGTACTTACATCCATTTTGCTTGCTCACATGTGGGATATCTCCTCCATGCCATGTGGCAGCTTTCCCTTTGCTCATACCTTTGCTCTACAAGTGCTCATGGCACCACAACTCTCAACATCTCTGCCCTTTGAGGCCAATGAATAAAAGATATTTTTATGTTCTATTACTGTTCCCATGTTATTATACATGTTACATGATGCTTTCCATCAGTTTATGCAAGTTCAATGTGAATTTGAGTGGTCAAATAATGTTTTTTCACCATGCGACAGAAGGCAAATGTGTTCGGCATCGCGCGAGGAGCTCAAAAATAGTAAAACCCGCTATGGCACGTATGGGGCTTGGTCAAGCAAGCCCCATACATGCCATAGTAGGTTTTACCATTTTTGGGCTTCCCGCACGATGCGAACAAATGGTCAAATAGGCCCCATATGCGCCATAGCGGGTTTTACCATTTTTGGGCTCCCCACGCGATGCCGCCCTTTCTTCCGCGTGGTGAGATTCTTACTGGATTGCTCAGAAATGACCATTATAGCGCAAATATTTATTTGATCACATGCTTTTGAACAGAATAGTGAATGAAAATATTAATGCCAACAACAATTAAAGTTACAAAATACAATGATAGTATAAAATAAATTTTGTAAAAGAACACAAAATGGGGCACTATATAAAAAGTATAGCTGTATTCATATAAAATGAATTTCTATACAGTAAGGCTTCAGAGACTTTCTCTCTTCTCTAAAACACTGAGAACATCGGGCTTTGAATTCCCAAATACACTCCTAGCTCTAAACCTAGTCGATAGAGAGTCAATGCTATTGTCGTTGTTGGCCAGGGACATGGTTGGTGCCGTCAATGCCATACCTGGAAAATTGGTTCCAAAGGCATTGAGGGCAGCCATGCGGTTCACCAAAATGACCTTGTCAGCATTGCGATTGATGTCAGCATGACCAATCACTCTTGACAAGGCCTTGCACTTTAGGAGGTCATCAGTGCCATGTGGAGAAAACTTTTTGTGGATAACCACAAAGCGCCCTTTTGCTTGGCCAAGGTAATGTGCTAGTGAGTGATGTTGGTTGAAGCTACTGCGAATAAGGCATTGCCAAGATGAGAATAAGTTGACCTCAAATGCCTCCTGCAATAGTCCAACATTACATTAGAATTCCATTAAAGCAAAAGTATACCAAGAGAGAATAAATTCAAAGCTCATAGTGTCTTACCACTATGGAGTCATCATGCTCAATCCCTTCCTCTTTGTCAATGAGGATGGATCCAGAGGCCTCCTGCTATCTGGAGTGAGATGTGGAGGCTTCTTCTGGAACATCAGGTAGGTCAGAGTAGATTGATGTCTCTACATCTTTGATTTGGGCCAGTGTTAAAGCAAGAACCTCTTCTATTGAATCATCTGCTCCCAAAAACCGAGGTTCTTGCATAGTTGTGTCCACCTCGTATCCACATAGGATACTAAGAGCTTCATCCTCCCGAAGACCAAACATAACCTCTATGTCATGGAGAAAGAGGTATTGTTCTCCATCGACAAGAAGGGGAGCAAGAAACCATATCATTGTTGCGGGGTCAACAGAGGTGGTGCCCGAGGTGGATGGAATTTGAGAAGTAGAATGGGGTTTAGGAGGTCGCTAGAGCACTTCCAGGGCCAATGCAGCTTCTCGCTCAGCTTCTTCATCTATGGGCTCTTCATTATAGATGTTGGGCTCATCTACAAAAATAACAGGATCGAAAAGGGCAAGGGTAGGGTCAGGGCTTGAGGTCAAGGCCTCCTCTTCCATTTGTCCCTCTTGGAGAAGGAAAATAAAGGTCATTTCCCAAGATAGGAACCTATTTCCTATGTTTCTGATGACTCCACATGCTAGGATGTCATCAGTGTGTCCACCTCCCTAAAACCTAAAGGTGTGAGCTGGGCTCGAAAGTAATCTAAACGCTTCACGAACCTGGGTTCTTGATTGAACAAGTACTTCAAATAATCAATTGGGACCCATCTTTTTGTAGACTCATCAAGTTGATATGCAAAACTCGCGATGTAGTCTTGCATGTACTTGATGAGGTCTTCAAAATTGTCTCGAGCTCCCAAGTAGGTGCCTACAACATCTATGCTCTTATCAAATACTGGAAATAACTCCTCCTCTCTACCAATTAATGGAGTACAGGAGATGAAATCGTGGAAGGCAGACCTAGCAGAATCCATGGTAGTTTGGTAGCTAGGAGAACTATGGCTATGATAGTGAAACTTTGAAACTAAAGTAACTTTATAACCTATATATACCCAAATGTTTTAAATATAAAAAATAAAAAGAATTATAATTTTTTTGGGAAAAACTTGACATTGACATGAAACAAAACCATTCAAAACATCAAAATTAACTGGAAAATGTCAAAATCCATAATTGTTCCACCCCACATTTTCTAGACAATCTTCAATATTGCAGGAGGGATAAAAGTGGCACTATGCACGAGCTTCTCTACATGCTTTCGTACCTTTTCACCATTTAAGGTAAAGTGAAAGGACTCAGACATGCCATCCTCCATGACCAATAGGTGTTCTTGCACGTCCCTGAGAGTCCACTGTGACGTGATAGTCACATTCTTGACATCTCCTAAATGAGAACCAATACATAAAATTACCCCTGTATTATCATCATTGTTAGAGTCAAGGGGGAGCCAATTGCCACTTGTTCTCTTCCAGCGCCTATATTGGAAAGCAAAATATAACATTTGGCGGGAGATGTGGTACTTGACAACCACATTGTCCTTACATACATGGCATTGAAACAAATCACCCTTTTGTTCACCTAACCTGCTTCCCCAATTCACCCCAAGCAATTCCTCAAGGGCATTCTCATGTAGGCACTTGCATGACCACATGGTTTTTGTTCTGTGCATCTAGATATTATGAAAACAAGAAGTAAAAATGTGCAGAGGCATAAACCAAGACAACCTTACCCATTTAGAGCCAAATGTAAACTTCATGGCCATGCCCACATCCTTTGCAATCTTTTCCTTATATGATTGCATTGTTCTTGTGTCCACCATCATGCAATCCATGTCTTCAAGTTGTGGTGTTGCAATGCATTGAAGATGGCCATAGCCTAATGCCATCCTTGGAGTAATGTACTTGGCATTATACCAATAGATATTTCTCTATTTCAAAGAAGAGGACTTCTCTCTAGCATGCATTGGCCTTCCTAAATCCTCATGAATGATAGTAAACTTACATAAGAAGCACTCGACTGGTTCCCACTCCTCAAAGTCTGAAGGAAATACATCTGCTATGCACAAGTGCTATTTTAAAATACAATTTCAAACTGACTCATTACACTGGTTCTATTTCAAAATACAATTTCAAGATGACTCATTTCACTTCAAAATCTTACACAAAATGTAGACTTACAATGCGATGGTATTGTCGATTGATTGCTTGATGGAGGAAGGCGTGTGTCCTTCCCCATGTAGATGTGTTGCACCTTTGCAAGCAATCCTTTCTTCCCAAGCTTGAACTTCATGATGCGGCCCTTCCATTCATGCAAAAGGTCACCTCTTTTGCTCTTGGGAAGCTTATGTGGACCCTTGGCAGATCCTCTCATGACTATCCAATCATTCAAGTTGTAGGTGCAAGACACCCATTCACCAAGTGCATTTTTGCTCTTGTGGGATGCAGAGTACATGTATGGTCTCCTCACCATGCTCGTATAGAGGTCACAACAACAATAGTGGACTAGAACGTGCAGCTTGGAGGGAGAGAGCAGCTCCGATAGAGGGAGAGAGAGGGAGAAGGTATAGAGGGTGCAACTAAAGGTTGAGAGAAGCTCCAAGAGGTGCTGTAGCTAGGAATGGAGGGAGAAAGAGTAGAGGGGGATGAGCAGCTGCTCCAGCAAGTGTTGTAGCTAGGAATGGAGGGAGAAAGAGCAGAGGGGGATGAGTAGCCACTACAGGAGGTACTATAGCTAGGAATGGAGGAAGAAAGAGCAGAGGGGGATGAGTAGTTGCTACTATAGGAGGTGCTATAGCTAGGAATGGAGAGAGAATGAGCAGCTACTACAGGAGGTGCTGGAGAGGGAGAAACACAGTGGACCAGAGCAGGAGGGGGCAGAGAAGATGCCAAATGAGTTCCCACGTTTGAAAAATGGAGGGAGAGAGAGGGAGAAGGTAAAGAGGGTGCAACTAAAGGTTGAGAGAAGCTCCAAGAGGTGCTATAGCTAGGAATGGAGGGAGAAACAGTAGAGGGGGATAAGCAGCTGCTCCAGCAGGTGCTCCAGCAGGTGTTGTAGCTAGGGATGGAGGGAGAAAGAGCAGAGGGGGATAAGCAGCCACTACAGGAGGTACTATAGCTAGGAATGGAGGAAGAAAGAGTAGAGGGGGATGAGTAGTTGCTACTGTAGGAGTTGCTATAGCTAGGAATGGAGAGAGAATGAGCAGCTACTACAGGAGGTGCTGGAGAGGGAGAAACACAGTGGACTAGAGCAGGAGGGGGCAGAGAAGATGTCAAATGAGTTCCCACATTTGAAAAATGGAGGGAGAATGGAGCTAGACTAGAGAAGACGAGGGGGCAGGCCTACAACAAGCTGAGAGGGGGGAAAAAATCGCCCAAAAGGGCCCACTGCCTCTTGAATGACTTGTAGGTTTTTTTGGCGGAGGTGCATATAGGAGAAGGGTCAAGCATGGGTTGAGGGGGGGGGATGGTTTGAGTTGTCCCCGGTGTAAGAGGAGTAGCCAATAGGGGTTGTTTGCAGGTCTACCCACCCTCCACCTCAACATGGCATTGCCCCACAAAAAGGAGCACTCCCATTGGTACACCTCAAATACCTCACTAATCCCTTGAAATTAGGAAACACTAATTGGGGGCCCTTTGGAGACCCCAATTCTCCCATAATGTCCACTAGTCAAGTTGCTCAGACTGGTATGGTAAGTCATGGCATTTATACGTTGTCCGTGCTTTCCTCAATCATGTCTTTCATTCAAGGTGACATGTGGCATTTTTGTTTTGGTCACTTGAATGTTGACACACTATGACATGCTACTCAAGAACAAATGGTCCTTGGTCTAGCTGATGTGGGTAATAAGCATGGTTAGTACGGATCCCCTATTCGGGGGATGCAACACTAGAAAGGTTTCTAAATCTAGCCTCAAGATGGGCTTCTCTTCCTCTGGAGTTGGTCCATGCAGATATTTATGGACCTACCACTATTGCCAGCTTTGGAGGGACCGACTTTCCTTCCCCCAAAAAACAAGGTGTCAATGACACATAGGCCCTACTTATGGAAGTTTAGGATATTTGATCATGTAATGTTCATGATATCTTACGTAGATTTATTCGATCCATAATAAGACCCTGGGATCTATGGATAGTGCATGTTGCAGCAGGTTGTATTGGGAATTGTTCCCTTGTTAGAATGCTTGTTCTTGATGGACCTATTTGTACTTCCTTTGCAATTATTGTGTATTGGAGTCTAGTTGGGATGTATGTCTACAATGTGTAAGCTCCTTGGTTATTCAATCTTGTTTTTTTTCCAACATTGGAATTTTCAAACTTTTTTTTTTAATATACCTAGATGAATCCAGGAACATTCCCAAACTCATCCATTAAAAACACAACATAGTGTAGTTTCAATCTCATGATAGCTACAACTACTTGTGAAGTCTAAACATTTTCATTTTAGTCTCTCCCCAACGAGCATCTAAATCTAAATCTAGCTGATAGGGCAATGTACCATTTAAGATAGAAAGAATTATCATAATACCAGCAGGCCGCAACTTGAATTTAAACTTCACAAGGTGAAATTTGCATGTCCGCTAATATGGCAGAAGCATATACCTAGATGAATCGAGGAACATTCCCAAACTCATCCTCTAAAAACACAACATAGTGTAGTTTCAATCTCATGATAGTCACTCATAAGGTTGAAAACCATAAACTGCATCATGCATAGCAGGGACTAGCTACGATGACTTTATCCATACTATGTCTTTTTTATTTATCTTTGTGACTCCTTGAAAGACTCCATCTGCTCCATTCACAATTCCATCATGTTGGTCAAGGTTTCTTGAACAAAGTTCTACAAGCATGCCTTTTTTGATGTATATAATTGTTCTAAGTCCATCAGTTGCCTTGGGATCATCCATAAATTTTTTTGTTTTGCAAATTGACTCGCTGAACTGATTGATTGCTTGTAGTTTGTATGTTGTTCCACTCACAAGTTGGAGTATTGAATCATTGTGTTTATTCATTTTTAAGTTTGTATAGAAAAGATGTGGGAAAGTGTGGTCTCGTGGCGGTTGGTGAAAACATTTCTCACTTAAATAGTCTATTTGTTGTTGAGTGTGAGTGCACTTTCTGAAGGAGTTTAAAGTATTTATGAAATCATTGTCGTTTTGCCTCATTGTTTTTCAATTCATAACAATGTATCTTCGTTGTCTAGTATGCATTGGCCAAATTTCCGTGTTGTCTTTATTTTTTTTAAAAACCCATGCATCTTTCACAAGCTTGGCCTGGTAAAAATCACCACATATAATGATGTCAACATCTCCAAAATATAGTCATCGTAATTGTGCTTCAATGCTCTCATCTAAAGATCTGCAAAGTCTATTGTTCATTTTCCCACAAGAGATATTTCATCAAATACTAGAAGTTGTAGTTGTTTCTAAAGGCTTGATAATATGTCTAGTTTTTCTCTAGAGAGAGACGTGAGTTCTTTGCTGTGGATTGGAAGGTGTAGGGTCAAGTGTATTGTTATACGATTGATGTGTTGGGTTGCCTTGCCGGTGTACATCAACCATAGTGCTTTTGGAAAATCAATGTCGTTTGATATGAGGATTTGATTGTAGTACCTAAGCAACCCTTGAGCAATAAGCATTAGCAAATATGTTTTGCAAGTACCAGCATAAGAAACAAGTTTATTCTTTCTTGTGGTCATACTCGTTTTCGTAGAAGAATGTCCTCAAATATATCTCGTTGCTCTATGTTAAGGCTTCTGATGCACATGTAGTATTCCTCATTACGGAGAAGAATGGTTTGTTTTGTGGGTATTATGAAGTTATCTACATGTGATTTTTTTTAAATTGGTGGCATGTCTAAGCCAATATCATAGTTGTATATATTCTCTACTTCTTGATGGCTTGCACTTTTTTCTAGGATGTTTACTCTTCTTAAATCTTCAATGCTAATTCCCTCTTGTAGCAAATTTTTGTAGTTGAAGTTGAACTTCTTGCACTAAGTTAGAAGAATAGTGTCTCTATTAGCTTTATATGCTACTTGCCATGAGTCATAGGTGTTCAAAGGACTTAGCTCATCTTTTGTAAATGGAGAATAAAGTAAAACATGCTCTCTATAGTAGTAAATGGGTGTTGAGATATCGAGCTCCACTCGTGATATTCCAAGGTGACCGTTGTGCATTTATGTCACCGACTTGTTAGCTGCAGATGCGGTTGGTACACCGCCCATGAATAATAGCTGGATGACAGCTATCTTTATGTACTCTAGTTAGTGGCTCAGTTAGTATGCCACCTAGGCTAGCTAAGTTTGGTTTGAGACCCACACATAGGGTTCACCTATTCCTTTTGTACTTAGAGAGAGAGTTCTTTTGGCTTTCATAACTAAGAAGAGGAAAACTATTTTCAGCCTCCACCTTTGTGTGTATTCCCCCATTGTGTATGTGAGAAAGTTGCAAGTGAGACTCCTTACTTCTCTCCTACTCTCTTCACATGGTATCAGAGCTCGGTTTGTGGTAAGGAGCTCAAGAAAGCAAACCAAGTTCGCGGTGTCTTGGTAAGAGGATCAGTGTTGCTTTCCTTTTTCGAGTTTACGAGGAAATCTCTGCAGGTAGCACAGTCGAAAAGTGCAAGAGTGCACTGTCTTAGATTGGGACGCCCTTCATGGTGTGGCAAGAGGGCAGTATATGCTGCAAGTAAGGGCTAAGCCCTTGGTGACATTATTTTTTTGATTCGAGGCCATTTCGAGGCCTGTTTTAGTGGTGGAATTTTTTCGCAAGCACTCTAAAAAGTGCCTTGTTTTTGTTGTGCGACCATTGTTCTGCAGGTCGGTGAAAAGTTGCCACAAAAATTTTATCATATGCCTATGCACAGAGATATTGGGAGTGACAGAATCATTCTTATTGCCTGTTGATGCAAAATCATCACTAGGAAGTGACTGTGTGGTCAAATACCACTTTCATCAATTTTGCAGATATGCCCTTATGAGGCAGAAGTTGTGTTTTTTGCAGTGACAGAATATTTTTGCAGTGTTCTGTAATGGCGTCTGATGCTCTTTCCCAGATAGTCACTTAAAAGCTTGACAAGAACAACTTCCAAGCATGGAAGTTTAGAATGACGAATTTCCTTAAGGGAAAAGGCTATTGGGAGTTCATTACTGGAGTTGAATAAGAACCAGTTATTCCTAATGTTCCCAATCAACCGGAGTTGCAGGCATTTAAAGGATGGCATGAGAGAGCTAGAAAAGTTATGTACTGGCTGTCTATCAGTATTTTAGATTCTATGATTGTGCATATATAGGATGCAAGCATGTCGAAGGAGGCATGGGATACTTTGACAAAAATGTATAGCACAAATACGCAAGCCAAGAAAATGCAGCTCAAGCAAGAGTTGCATAATGTGCAGAGAGAAAATATGAGCATCAATGACTACCACATGAAGGTGAAGAAGATTGCAGATGCACTTGCTTCCATTGGGTTACCACTGGAAGATGATGATTTAGTTTCTATGACCTTGAATGGTCTAGGAAAGGATTATGCACAATTCCAGACATCCATTACCGTCCGTGAAAAATTTCTTGGTTTTGAGGAGCTGATTGCTCTTCTAATTTTTGAAGAGCATAGAAATGGTGGTGCATCTTCTTCAGGAGGAACTTCAAAAGAAGCTGTCTTCTACTCAAATGCTGGAAGAGGTAGAGGCAGAGGTAGAGCAGGCCGATCTGAAGGCCATGGCAGAAATCAGAATATGCAACAAATTCAAGAAAACCAGTCCTATGGAGGAGGATGTGGTAACCTTAGAGGCAAGGGGAGCCAAAGAGGTCGTGGTGGATGGTAGAGAGGCCAAAATGCAAACAGCAATGTTGAATGCTACTACTATGGTAAAATGGGTCATATGGTTAAAGACTGCTATAAAAAGCAGAATGACATCATGAGTAAAAATTACAGCAAGGCAATTATGCATCCTCTAGTAGACATGGTGATGACAAAAATGAGCATTTGTTTATGGTGTAGCACATGACCAATTCTATGACAAGTGCAGAAGAAAGCAATGATGTGTGGTATGTTGACTCATGTGCATCAAACCACATGACAGGTCATGTAGAATGGATGCAAAATGCAAGGAAAATGGAAAGAGCAGGATTTGTGGAGACTGATGATGATACTGCACATCCTATTGTGCAGTCCTTTGTCTATGCAGGATGGGAAAAAGAAATACCTGCTTGATGTATTTCATGTCTCGAATATCACCAAGAACCTGGTTTCTGTTGGTCAAATGGTTGAGCAGGGCTTGCAGGTCAAATTTACAAAGGAGAGACCAACATTATCTTATCTTGAAGTACCTACAAATACTCTTCCATTGTGTTGATACATGGGTACAAGTTATGAAGTGATGTACTTTGAATCCTTTCATTCCTATCAATTATCAAATTATTTATCACCATTTTATTAATGAAAAATTTACAGATAAGGGATTTTAGAAATATGCCTTGAATGCATGTGATATAGATGGTTTATACATAGTGACCCCCCTAAGATTTCCAAAATGTTGCTCAAATGAAATTGATAAAGCAGATAATGAGTGGTCAATATCTGTGTAAAAGCCAATGTCTTTTTAGATCATTACTTTATGAATTTCAATATTAGTCTTTTTAGAACCAGTTATCCTTGTAGAGCAAGAACAACTACTAAGAAATCACATATTTCAGTTAAAGGTTTGATTTAATAGCATCTATTAATGTTGAAAGAAAGATAACATTTGACAGTATGATATCACAAAAGATAAACAATGTTTTCACAATGTTTAATTAATTTTAAACCTCATAATAGGTATACAAAGTAACACTGATATGCTGTAAGCACACAACACCATAAATTGAACTGCTGATATCAAAGTATAAAGACAATCATAATGTGCAAAAGTATTGTGTAATTCCAAAGATTTTTATAATATGATAAAAACTAGTACAAGCAAATACAGCATTGTTGTAGCAATTGGAAACACTCTTGGGAATTTTATCATCCAAGAAAACTAAAAGTAGAAATGGAGCAAATGCTATGAGATAAGTTCTTAATCAAGTTCATTTTTGGAATGAATAAACCTAGTAACCATACCAAACATGTTGGTTAAGAAACGTCCTTCCACCTTCTTACTGAAAAGTTGAGACATCAGATATTGAGTATTCTCATCTAGCAACAACTAAATGAATTGAGAAGGTAGTTATAGAACTTTGTCCATTATGGCATCTTTCAATGTAACTTCTATTTTTGCACCATCAACTGTAGTAATCACACCTTTGATTTTTTGTATTTTTAGAAGGGTCGTATGTTTGTCACAAGACACAAAACACCTAGTCCAACTGTCTGGATATTTTTCCCTCCTCACAAACATCACAAAACAATATGCAATTATTTGTTGTTACAACAAATGTTAATGTACATTTGTAGCTTTGACATTGAATTTCTTTATATTTTTGGAGAATTCAGAATGTAAAGGAAAGCAATGTCAGCATATGATATGTTGGATGAGTACAAACCTGGTTGCCATACCCAATTTGCTGAATATGGGTAACAAAAACCCTTGACAACTTAGCTGCTAGAGAAGGATCCTTAATTGGTGCTATAATTGTAGAATCCAACATATTAAGAGCAAGAGGCTGTGTATTATGCTTAACACCAACATTTCGTAATAGAAATTTACATTCTCCAAAGGTTTTAAAACGTTCTACAACCTT
This sequence comes from Dipteris shenzhenensis, assembly GCF_047967505.1. Classification (NCBI taxonomy): domain Eukaryota; kingdom Viridiplantae; phylum Streptophyta; class Polypodiopsida; order Gleicheniales; family Dipteridaceae; genus Dipteris; species Dipteris shenzhenensis. The sequence continues at coordinate 20,322,376 of NC_141619.1, forward strand.
TAAATAGTCTGACCTTCTATTGCTCCAACAAGTAAGCTATCAAGTGCATAAATGTCAAGTTAAGATATGAGAACTTTAACAATAAATAATTGATTAACAAAGTGAGAAGAGAATTAACTTACAGTGATAAGATCATTAGCCAATGCACCATCACCTATTATAAGCTCATCTCCTTGCTTGAAGGAGGTTCCCAACTTGATAATGGTGATGGCCAAGGTTGCCAATGGCAATTGATTACCCTCACCTTTATTAATCAAGCTCTACAACAAAGTTTGGAATTCTTTGAAGATGAGTACAAGGATCAAATGTCAAGGTATAATCTGAAGTCCCTCCATCATTCCCTCGGGGGGGTCACTATGTATAAACCCTCTATATCACGTGCATTCAAGGCCTATATTTAAAATCCCTTATCTGTAAAAGATTTTGTTAATAAAATGTACCCCTTTTCTATACAAATCTGTAAATTTTTCCCAAAACTATTTTAAATAGTCCCTTATGTATATTTATTTCTGTAAATTTTAAAAATAAAAAATATCCTTCTGTTGAACTCACGTGATAGGGTTACATATGATGAGTGACCCCCCCGAGATCATTCCTCACATTCTTCACACACACAGAGAAGTTAACCACACGGACACAATCCCCAACATTCAAAGTCTTGATAAAATCAACGTTGTAAACCTCATCGATATGCAAAGTTATGCATCCAATACCCTTTTGTTCTACTAGGTCAACTTTGAGATCCTTTGGGTACGTGACATTTTTCAACATACTTGTTCAATACTTTGCCTTCAAACACTCCATTCTTAATACACAAATCTATCTCTTAAACAAACAATGGTCAATTATTAAGAGGCAATATTGGGAATGGCTTCTCACCTTCATTCCACTCTAGAGGAGAACATATAGGAGGCAAGGGGTGTAGAAGAGTGTGGGGTACAAGAGATGCATCATGGCACAAAGAGAGAGAGCTCAAGTGAGGCAAAATCCATGTATTAGAATGAAGGAATGTCCTCCATTTTATAGAAAGAGAGGATGGTGTAGACACCTCCCCTACATCAGTGGCAATCAACCCCTACATTAGTGGGATTGGCCTAAATCAAAGGAACCTCCCATGTGAGGGCCTTTGGCTTACATCATCACTTAGGTCACACACTAGACACGTCATAGCACTAGATGTGCTTCTACAACACACACACACACACACACACATGTGACTCCCCTAGATGCACACATGCACCATAGAGCAAGCCCTTGACCATACTTATCCCAACATACCCCCTCAAGGGTCTGCCTCTTGCAATGTCGAGGATTCATCTAGTCACATAGTTTCTCATGCCATCTTATGGTGGTCACAGATGCCATCTCATGGTGGTCAAGGATAAATCTATGGCTAGGATCTCATGCTAGCAAAGGTGACCAAGGGTCAAGGTTTACAAAAATGGGATAGATCAAACATATATCACATGGCCTACATCATATGGTGACTAGAGGTGATTTACAAAAGATAAAACACATGACATTCTTTTTGAAGTACTACTCTAGGCTGAGAACCTCAAAATTCGACCAAGTGATGATAAACAAAAATTCAAAGACAAGTTGCTAAAAAGGCAAAGTCGTTGTCTTCTGTCACAAAGTTGGATGCTTCATTTGCTGATGGAGTTCTCTCTTCAACCAGATTTATCATAGTCCTCTTTTTCTCATTGCAAAACTGTTTATCTTCATTTGCCAAGTATGGAAGCCTTGGCCATTGAACTTGTCAATTTTATAAGTAGCCATGAGAGGGTCTTACCTTTTTCAAGTAGTGTCTACTCTCTTACAAAATGACTAATCTTGTTGAACAAAGAAATCTCCCTCACCATACAAATGTAGAGTTTGACTGTGCAGAATCCTGTTGAAATTTGCTTTTTGCTAGAGATAAATTCAGAAAAGCCTAATTATTTAGCATATTCATACCCAATTGGCTTCTCCCAAAATTTCTTGGCTGGGATCTTCTTCACTTTGAACTTTGTCCTTCTTGTAGTCTTCTTCAAGTGCTTAGTATTGAAAAAACCTTCAAAGCTTGGCATTTTTACAAAAGATCAGTACCAACTAAATTTCAATCTGAAATTGCATGATCTGTACTTTAGCATTACTTCGATCTCAAACATCATTCTAGCATTTATTGTAGCATCAAATTTCCAAAACTGTCAAAAATGCTTTGCAGAAGACTAGCTCAAATTGGAGGGCATAATTCACACAACTGGAGAAGAGTTTGAGAGGGCTTTATGTGCAAATCTAAAGCTTGAATACCAAGGTAGCTTCAACACAAAGCATAGGCAAAATAGTGCACCTTCTTGTCTAGGAGAGTTATGCCTTCTTTGACTGTCTTTTCCTTGATTTCTCCTTGCTCCGGCATGCATTAGCCTTCAAAATTCACTAGAAGCTGGCTCTAGACATGGACCAACTTGTGCTAGAAGGGCTCTAGTAATGGATCAGCAAATAGATAGAATCGCACATTTTTTTGTCAGACATTGCTTGGATCAGCGCGGGTGATATACTCCATCTTTGGGGAAATGCTTTGAGCCAGAGGTGTGCCTCATAGGGTAGAGTCTTCAACTAGGAGGGCTTGGCAAAAGACGCAAGGGATGAGGAGAATAGAGCTAAGCCATTTCTGAAGAGAAAGGAAGAAGAAAGCTCAAAAGGAGGTGATGGAGATGATGATGAGGTGGCACTATCAAAATGAGTTCTCCAAAGCCTACCAGCTCTGATACCAAATGTAGAAGAGTGTGAGGTAGAAGAGATGCATCATGGCACAAAGAGAGAGAGAGCTCGAGTGAGGCAAAATCCATGTATTAGAATGAAGGAATGTCCTCCATTTTATAAAAAGAGAGGATGGTGTAGGCACCTCCCCTATATCAGTGGCAATCAACCCCTACATCCGTGGGACTAGCCTAAATCAAAGGAACCTGCCATGTGGGGACCTTTGGCTTACATCTTCACTTAGGTCACACACTAGACACCTCATAGCACTAGATGTGCTTCTACAACACACACACATACACACACACACACACACACACACACACACACACACACACACACACACATGTGACTCCCCTAGATGCACACATGCACCATAGAACAAGCCCTTGACCATACTTATCCCAACAAGGGGTCTATAAGGAAAACAAGTTTGGATGTTTCACCTACAAAGTTAAGGGTTTTTATTTTCCTATCTTCACTGGATACCTTATTAGGGGAAGACCTCTTCACAGACTACATATAGTTAGGAGAACCTCTCATAGAAGGGGAAGGGGATGCAACCAAAATACTTGCAACACCATGCAATACAGAGGGGCTGGTATTCCAACTTACAATAGGAGAGGAATCATTGATCAATAAAGGTGTTGCTTTCTCCTCAACTGAAACCTGATCTGCTAGAAAAACAGTATACTATTTCAGAAACTATTTCAATGATATTATATTTACTGTGAATCCATTTCTATAACCATTCTATTAAATTTTTCCTTTCAAAACTTTTCATGTTTCTTTCTTGCTAAGAGCATTGAAATTTTAACTGAATATGCACAATGTAGATTTAAAAACATGAAATGTAAACTTCAAATGAAAATAAAAATTTGAAACATATTTTGAGACTGCCAGTACTGCTAGATTTATCTGTCAACTAACTACTCCACAGAAAGAGATGCCAATATTGCCACTTTACACTGTCTACTGTCTTTTGAAAATAACCGCCAGTTATGCCAGTTTACATTGTCCACTAGGTATATAACCATTTAAAAACTAACAAACCTCATAAAAATAATGAATCTGAAAAATATATCCAATGGTTATATTTCTCAAATGTCATAGTTAGTATGTTAAGACCATTCAATATACATGCTTTACAATCTAAAAAGTATTAAATACTGTGAAGTTCATATACGTATCTATCTTACTAAGACATTCAGAATTTTTGAAAGTGCTTAGAAGCACTGTTTGTATACTAAAAAAATAGCAGTAGGAAAGATATTTTGTTGTGAAAGAACAATACTAGGTGAAATAAAGAACTATGAAAGCTTTATTAGAACGTGTTGTAGCATGTGAAGCTGAGATAAGCTTTCTACATAACTAGAAAGAAAGAAAGATAATATGGATAGGCGAAATGTCATACGAGAGAGAACTTATCGCACAAAATGAACTCCAAAAAGGAAGCATCAAAACGAACCTTCGCACTCAACCATATCAATGTCGATATCCACGCAAGCCTAAGGAGAATGAATCAAACATAAGCTGCGAGTGGACAAAACGCGAGCACAGTCCATATGTATAGGTCTCTCACATAGTTGGGCATTATAGCATGCATGCCCACGAGGAGGGCATGCATAAAACTAAGCGTCTAGAAAGAACTAAACATAAGAGATCTAGTTTGGAAACCAAGCAACACCACTACAGATGGCCGGATGTAGTTACGTTCTGTTAGGAAAAAGCGATTCCAGAATATTTAGCAGAATGTTAAGGACATTCTGTCAAATAGCTCGTAGACTAAATGCATAAGAGAATGGTAGATGAATGAGTTTTCCATGGGAAACACCTGCGAACAGCATATGAGGTAAGGTACTCAGTCGCTTGGACTTTTTGGATAGGGAACCAGAGACTAACATCCTCCAAAATAACCCACAAACCAGAACATTTTTTCGATGAAATCCCTTGTAAAATCTGACCACAATGATAGCATGCATATAAATGTTGAGGAGATGGCGGCGAGAATACCTGTACAGTCAGGAAACAACTCTAACCTATATACGAGGTTAAATGATAGTAATGAAATCTGCAAACGAAGGGCATGAAAATCTGCCTTCACAAACAGATATCGAACAGGTGACAGAGCTTCCGAGTGCACGAAGCCGCGCATTTGACAGTCCAATCTTCTGAGAACGATGCGGGCCCTAGAGACTCTTGCGCCTCCGCTAAATGCACAAACCATTGAAGTAGAGCGCAGAAGCCGCTGCACATGAATACGCCAAATTTGCAGGAGATGACAAGCGAATGTTCCACAAAGAACCCCTCTCTCAGTAGAGAGCACAAACTGCCGCGCATGGAGATGCCAGATCTTCGAAGATCAAAGTTGAAGATGGTGGTTAATGGTGCCACGGGCCTTGCCTCCCATGGCTCCTCTAATAGATACTGAGACATAGTGGAGCAACTCGGATGGGAGAGAATATGCAGGCGTGTCAAAGAGGAAGGAAGGAGGCTCAGAGAAGAGAAGGGGCGCCACCGACCTCGCATGCAGACAGCAGGAGAAAAGCAGAGCTCCCGTGAAGAGAAGAGAGGAGGCGCCATCGACCTCGCATGCAGACCGCAGGAGAAGAGCATCGCCGTGAAGAGCTCCCATGAAGAGGAGAGGAGGTGTGCTCAAAGGAGGGTAAGAGAAGACAAAGGGCGTCGCCCCCTTGCATGCCACACATTTGGAGACCTAAATAAACCTAAACTACTGACAACCCTAACTACACTAACGTCTAAACTAACCACACTACCATTACTTAACATAAACTAACACACGTACTAACATTATGCCTAACACACCACTACTAACTCAGATTACCTCCAACTACGAAAGTAATTATACACTAACTAGTGAACATGACTATCTTCATAACAAAACCAATTTAGACAAAACATCCAGACTTTCCATGGGCCCCTTGCATGGCCAAAAATCAAAACACATTCCTGACAACTTTGGAATTTATTTTGGAATTGTTGGAGTCATTTTTTGACCTCAACCTTAACGAGGAATACAGCCTCAGCCAAGGAAATGATCAAATAGAGGACAGATTGTGGGAAGAATGGACATGCAGGGCGTTGCTTCGATTGCTCTGTTACCATCAGGATCCATCTCCGGCCATTTTGTCGATTCCCGGACGTCCAAATGTTTTGGGTTGTTTGGAACTCGTCAGTGCCAGTCGTTATTTATCAATCAAAAAGCATGCTGAATGAGAATACAATAGAGAGAGAGAGAGAGAGAGAGAGAGAGAGAGAGAGAAGCTCGGAGGGTAGGGTCGTCTGCTTGGATAAAATGCCCTAACTTTCTATGCACCCGTTGCAGAAATTAGTTGCGAGAGAGAGTGTAGCAGAGGAGAAGATTACAGGCTTATCGACCTCTCCATCCTTGATTATACTGTAAGTTGTATATGTTCAAGTAAGTGTCGATTTCTTCCTGCCCTGGAGAGGAGGACCCACTAAGCTATCACATGATGTGCTGTTTTCCCCCCTTTGTGGCTTCAACAGAGCAGAAAGGAGAGACAGGTCATAGTGGAGTGTCGTGGACACGATGCCGCAAGATTTCAGAATGCAACGGATGTTCATGGGTAAGTACAATGGGTAAGTACAATGTATGCTATGATTGGGGAGAAATGGATGGTTTTCAACCTTAATAACAAGACTCTGGGACACCGTCCAGCTGGGAGGAAGACGTTATGAAGTCTCTTCAAAGCAAGGCAAATGGTGCAGGCATCCCCATTGTAAAATTTGAGTGTGAGATTTTGAAAGCTGATAAAGATGCAGAGGAACACATAATTAAATATCTGCCATCCCTCGTAGGGAGGGAAGCCATAGGTGGGTTTCTTGCTGTCACTTGTTTTCCTGATAATACATTAGTAACATATGTGTCGCATAGAGAGTAACTCTCAGTCAAATGCTTTAGCGTTTTTGTCAATCTTTCCACATGGTTTCAAAGCTAAGTTCATCTTATTATACGTTTTGTAGTAAATGTTGGTACGATGGAGATTAAAGGGCTGAGATTTGAGGAGACGGAAGGGACACAAAATGGTCACTGCCAACAAGAATCCTCAGAAGTTGAGTGTGAATCTGAACATCTGAGCTGCCATGAAGAGGATATGCAAAAGGACATAGGTGAAGGCTTCTCCCTACCCATTACAAAAGCTGGAAACGAACCTCCTGTTTCATCAAATGATGAATTTGCTGAACTTTTACAACAAGAGCTTGAAGCAGAAGGTTTATCCAGGCATCGATTCCAAGAGATTCAGTCAGGATGGCGTGAGAAGAGATTGTAACTCTAGTGCCAGAGGTTGAGACGTGTACATAAAGCTTAGGTTGCTGTCTCATATTTGTTTATAGTGGAGGGATTTTTTGAAGGACCCCACCTGAGCAAGAAAATACCCTTTGACAGGGATATGTGCCCTGCTGATTGTGTCAAACAATATGTCTGGAGCGTCACATGCAGTCGTATGCCGAGGGCGACAAATGTTCTTGTTTCATAAGGGTTACTTTTTTCATGGCTTTTTTTAGTATGACAATGTTTTGTTGGTTTATGCCTCGTTTCTACTGCAGTTTGCACATGTAAAGTGTGACTCTGTACAAGCAGCTAAGGCCATATCCATGGTAATGGATGGCAGGAGTTGGTGTGATGCTGGGGGAGGAAACTGCTGGATGAGAAGGAAGCTTAACTAACGCTTCCTTTATTGTTTGAATATGTAAGCATGTTCTTATATATTACTCTATAGAAATGCTTGACAGAATTCATGTCATTGAGTGTTGCAGTCCTGCAGGTTTGAAAAAGGCTCACTTTTCTTGTCACTTGGCTCAAGGTCCATGTCAAACGTAGCAAGCTTTTACACTTCTTCTCTTGTCTAGGTGGGTGCTGAAGGTGCACAAAAATGAAAGGAATGGAACTACAGATGGATTTGAGATTGCACAAATCGACCAATACAGAGTTGTACACCATGTGCTATATCTACATATGATGCATATTATTTTGACTATGCTACAAGCATGTGTAGTTACAGGTGGGAGGTTTCAAATTTTATTAAATCCATCTGAATTCTCAAAATAGAGGCTAAAGTGCATAAGCATGTGCATTGTAGAGGTGGGACGTTCCAAACGAATTAAATCCATTTGAGTTTCCAAAAAAGAGGCTAAAGCGTATAGAGCTCTTGTATTTGATGGAGAAAGAATTGCTAACTACTTTTGTAAATATACATAAGCATATACTAGAGCATCTTGTGGATGAGATTTCCCTTGCAGGTGTTGTTAGTTGTTGATTTGTGAAAGCCATCAAGGGATTTTCTCATCAAAGAGCAAGGCTAGAAGGGCATATAGCACAATGATTGCTTGTTCAAGAGTGCCTAATTAATGTCATTGATCATCTGATAAATGTAGATCTTGAATCTCCAAGAGTATGGAATGAGAAGGACGATGAGAAGATCTTAGGTAAGGTGTTGCAAGACAAAGGAAAAGAGGTAAACTATCTCATGACAGTTATAATTCAAAGAATAGGATAAAACTGCTAGAGATCTATGAAAATGAGAAGGAAAATAGATTGCAAGAGAGAAAAGAGATTAAACAAGGGTGCATGTATGTATAAAAGCACTTGGCTTCAACTTGTCAGTTGTACGGGTCTTGAGACACTGTTGATTGTTTAGTAAGAAATAATAAAAAAGAAATGCTTTGAGGACTTGCAAAATCCATTAGGATTTGCCAAGGTTCTATAGTTATTTGCATGCTCTCACACTAACTATAAAGCCATTGCTTTTATTAAAAGAAACTATAATTAAGACTGAAAGGTGAATCGACGTTATTTTTTCTTGAAGGTTTTACGAATTATTCTTGCATAGTTTTGATGTGAACTTTCTAGGGTTTTGTTTGCTTTATTTTTATGAAATTTTTATGAACAAATTTAGTAGACGATTATCTCTTCACTGGCAAGCATAAAGTTCGTCAGGCAGGCATAAAGCTCGTTTGGTTAGCATGAAGCTTGTTCACGAGGAAAACGGATTTTGTTTTTACAAGCGAACTTGCTTTTCTGGCAGACGGCTTTATAGATAGCAATTTTTTTTTCAGGCAATGGCTTCAGCATGCAGTTAACATGCCAACCGGCTTTAGCATCTTGCTCACAAACGAACACGCGAGACTCGGATGAGCGATCAAAAAGCTTGAAGTGACTTGAAGACTTGTAGCTGGAGGAAGCCAAGGCAATTGTTCCAGGGAGAACTTAGGCATGGAGGGAGAGTGGAGTCCCTGAATCAATTTATAGCCATGTTGGAGGGGGGTAAAAAGCACACACAAGTTAAAAGTTGAAAAGCCAACGGCCACACACAAGCTAAAAGTTGAAAAGCCAACAACCATCTAAAAGTAGAGGTTAAGAATTTTAGAAATTCTTAATAAAAATTCCTAAAAAACTAAGAATAATCACAAAACTCCCACTTAACTCAATCCTAAAGCACTGTCTCTAAGAGAGCCAATGCTAATAAAGCCAAAGGGGTATAGAGAAAGAAAGACATCCACTTCAGTTAGAGATACTTCCAGAAAAAACATTTGCTAGATTCATGTAAAGGTGCAAATTTGAGTTGTATCCATTTGGTGGCTACTCGCCTCTTAGTCCACTTTCATTTGGGTCCTCCATTAAATGCACCCACATATCTTGAGGGTGATTGTCAGTAATTTTTTATTCAACTTGAAGAGGTAGGCAATGTAATTGGGAAGCATCGTTGTAATTGGCATTTTCAATGCCACTATGTGCTTCATAACAGCCCATTGTTCTTCTCTATATTTAGTTCATTTCCTTTGCACCTTGTCCTGTTGGACGTGTTGGCCTTCACTCTCTCGCATACATGGAGTGGTCTTGGAAAAATACAAAAGAAGTTGGAGAAGGCCATATGCTTCTGACATGTGTACATGGGGAAGGTGCATCCCATAAGCACTTGTACACTTGTGGTGACCTTGAATATTAGACTTCTTGAGCTCTCCACAGTCATTCCCTCTCGGGATTTTTTGGGAGGCTGTGGAGCTTTGTGGGCGGCTATGGGACGGGATTGGAAACCCCGCACTCGGCTCACATCTAGGTGCCATGTGGCATGCTCTGTGCAAGTCTAGATGGTATCAGAGCAAGTTGCTGCGGTGGTGGTTGTGCATGTGACATATGGTAGTCGCACAAACTTATGTAACTTGGACCTGTGTGTTGTGCAGAGGTGTCACAATCTGCAAAGTGGGCATTTAAGTGTGGCCTCATCGTGGAGGGTCGTGATTCGTGGCGTGACTTGCAATGTGACATTATTACGGCTGACCTAGTGCGATTTGTCCACGTAGCATTGTTTGGTGTGTTGGTCTTCATTTGGCCGGTGCCTTGAATGATGCTTGGATTTAATGCTTTGGGGTTCATCCACAGGGGGGTGTTGGAGGTGGTGGCCTTCATCCTCTTACATACACGGAGTGGTACAAAAGAAGTTGAAGGAGGGCGTGCGCTTCTGACACGTGTACATGGGGAGGGTGCATCCCATAAGCACTTGTGCCCTTCTGGTGAGCTTGAATATATTAGACTTCTTGAGCCCTCCACAATCATCCCCTCCTGAGATTTTTTGGGGGGCTGTGGAGCTCATTGGATAGTTATGGGATGGGACTGGGGACCCCGCACCCAGGTGCCACGTGGCATGCTTTGTGTATGCCTACATGTCCTTAGTTTGTAGATCATGATCATGCGTCATATAATATGTCTAGAAGATAGTCTAATGGAATGGCATGGGCTCAAGGTTGGGTGAGGAGCTTCTTGCCATGGTAGTCGTAGTTTTGTACTTGACCTGTAAGCTCTCCTATCCTTGGATGCCTCTTAATTTTTATCGGAGAGGGGGATGGCTATTAGGAGCACCACATCTAAGGCCACTTTGAGTGGCTCAATCTTGTAAACTTCACTGTTTGTTGGGAGGGGAGGTTTCACTGGGTGAGGCTAGAACTAGATTTGTAGAAGGATTAGCCTTGTTTTTCTTGGTGTGAGTGAATTCTAACAAAGGCATGTATATGCCCAAGGTAGCCTAGTCCTTGTGAGGGTCAAGAAGTTGGGTCCTCAAGCGAGTTTTCCTTGGTGTGATTTTGGAGATTTCTTGGGGGAACGTGAAGTCCAAGGCAACCTACCTGGTGAGTCTTGGCATGGGTGTGTCAAATCAACTCTTGGTCACTATCCAAGATAATGATCATGGATTGGCCTTTTTTTTCTTGGTGTGAGTAATCAGTATAGGCATGTATATGCCCAAGGTAGCCTCGTGTTTGTGAGGATCTGGAAGTTGGGTCCTCAAGCATGTTTTCCTTGGTGTCAATTTAGAGATTTATTGGGGGAATGTGAAGTCCAAGGCAGCGTTATGGTGAGTCTGGGCATGGGTGCATCAAATCAACTCTTGATCATTGCTCAAGATAATGATCATGGAGGCATTGACATATGTATGAAGGGCTACAAGGGTGGATGTTGCCTTCTTCCGTGGCTTGAAGTCTCAAACAAGGCCTTTTGTTTGGAGATTGTTAATGCTTGGTCCTGACTCTATTGTGCTGCTTGTCGAGATGAGGTGACCCTAGCTTGGAGGTAGCAGATCAGAGGCCTTCCTCTAGAAAGCCAATGTGGCAATTCCTTCAAATCTTTGAGGGGTGCTCATGAGGAAATCAAAGGGCTCACACCAACTCTGAATATAATCTGGCGTCTTATATGTTTTGTCCCCCCCATTAGGAAAAAAGGGAGCTCATTTTGGGGCCTTGAGAGAAATCCACAATTTCTTCTTTTTTAGTGAGTCTGAAATATGGAAAAATAATAAAATACTTAATAAAGTATTCATAAGTACAATAAACCTATCATAGGATAAAAGAATGAAAATATTCTTCTATATTCACTCCCACATCTCACGAGCTTTTACATTCACTGCTCTTACAAGCCACGTCTTTCTCTCAATCATTTTCTAGCCATCTCCATGATCATTAAGCTTCTCTGTGAGAACACCATAACTAATCTCGCCTTAGGCTTGTTTTTCAAAGTTTACAGCCATCAAGAGTCTTTGCCTTATGAAAGAGTAATGAAACTGTGAAGCAACGGAAAAAGGTTGCCCTCAAAATGGCAACACCAAACTACAACTTTACAAAACAAGCTAACAAGAGATGGCAACACCATCTTCATATTGATTTAGATGAAGAATATGCGTCTCTTCCAAAACGACAATACATAGGCACCATGCAAAGAGAAAACATGAGGAGAGAAAGTTTATAACATATCGACTTATGGTGTGATGGGAAGATTTATCCAAAATGTCTAATCCGAAGTTCTACTCTGCCATTCTCAAATCCGACAACATTGTTGAAATTCGTGAGCAACGGAATGAAAGATATGCATCACGGCTCAGTCTCAAGTCGTGCACATGTATAAGTCTTTATATGAGCAAGAAACAAACACAAAAACACAACAAATAGCCGAAAGCTCCAAATTGAAAGAGCAGTTATAGAATGAAATTGAAGAACATGCAAAGATGAGGGACTCAGTTACGTAAAGCAAGATCGAAAGAGATAGGCTTACAAGAAGAAAACTTTGCAACCTTGCAGAATTGAAAGCAAGAAGTGGAGGGTACAAGCATCGAGTACAAGTAGAAAGGTAAGATTTTTTAAAGCATTTTCTATTTGCAATGTGGCTATGATAAATCTTTCTATGTTAACTCTTATTTACGCATCCGGTTTATAGGAAAGTTTTGGAGCCCCAAAAGGAAATATTGATCCAAATGCTCTTCTTGTAAAACAAATGAAAGGTATATTTTCAACTACTATTGTGAAAGGATGATTGAGGAAAAGAAGTTTAAAACCATCAAACGCAATGTTGTGCAACAGTTTGTGGAAAGCAACAAAGTTAATGTAAACTTAATTCAGGAGGCTCGTGATGAGAGTCGCCTTAGCAGGAAAGGTTATTCTTCTATTTTCAAAGCGGTGTCATCAACTTTTAAAGATCAAAGGGTCAAACGTGTGCTTCTTCCAAATCTTGTAGAAGTTTGCAATAGGTCTGGAATTTAAGAGCTTCACTCAATGAACAAGTAGATGATTTTATTAGACAGTGGTTGCATATGGAGGATGTATTTGAAGGTAGTAATGGGTCCATTGTGTGTAATACTTGGAATTATATTTTTGTTGATCAAAAAAGAATGGTTGAATTCTACAGAATCACATTTGAAGAGTACCAGGGACGGCTTATATTTGTCATAAAGTTGGATGAATGTGAAATTGTTAAAGAGGAAAAGATTGAAAGAGTGACCATCACACTTATGAATAGGGAACTTGATACATCAATCACAAAAGAAAACTCAAAGCATTTCAATGTATAATCAGAGAAGAACATTTGGTGGTTGCAAGCATTTGAGATAAGCATAAACTTTCATTTTTAAAATATATAGCTGTTCAATTTCATTTATTATATCTTGATGCTTTAATAGAGTTTCATTTCTCAATGGCAGGTAAAGACAAAGGACCACCAAACCTTATTTTGGGTGTTTCACCATACAAAAATACCAAAAATCATCAAAAACCAGGTTCAAGGAGGGCAACTTCATGTTGAAGAAAAGGGAGATTTCCAAGTTGATTGGCATATGGCAGGGGACCTCAAGACCCTCAAATGCATGCTCAACATAAGCAAAGGAGGTAATTCGAAATCTCCATGCCTTTACGACAAGGAACCAGCCCATGTCATGGATCCTAAATGGTGGAGAAGAGCTTCTAATGGGGATAAGATGGATCCCGAATCCAAAGCAGCTCTTGATATTCCTTTGTGCAATGTACATGTATGCACATTGCATGCTTTATGTAGAATCATCAAAAAGTTGGTCTTTTTATATATTGGATTTGCTTGGAAGCTTCGACCAGAAAAGCATAGGAAAAAAGCAATTGCTGCATTAGAAAAAGTATTATCGAACATGGGTCTCCATGGAGGAGATGTTCATATCATAATAGACATCAAGAAGTCCTTAAATGGAAAGGATGTTCCTATCAAGCTGTCAATTGGTTGAGTCAAAGCAAGAAGGTTTTTTTCAGAACCACAAGAGAAGGGAAGCTTGA